>NC_133975.1:32699480-34039480 GCF_047716275.1 Strix uralensis
TTCTCTGTTCACAAGAAGGAGATCTAGCAGGGCACCTTCTCTGGTTGGTTCTCTCACCAGCTGTGTTAGGAAGTTGTCCCCCACACATTCCAGGAATCTTCAGGACTGGTCACGCTATGCTGTGTTGTATTTCCAGCAGATGTCTGGGAAGTTGAAGTCCCCCACAAGAACAAGGGAAAGCGATTGAGCACTTTGTGAATGTTCAGAAAAATTCATCAATAGATCAAGGATGTTGATGAGAGAAGTCTGCAAAGAGCTCACACAGAACTTGAAAAATTGCAATGGCCTGTAAGTTACAGCAAACACTTCCTACTTTTTAGCTTTAACCCTTACTTTCATGTTACAGTTTAAATGTAGGCAGAGAAAGGGTGAACCAGAGTAAAGAAAAATGAGTAATACTCAAATACACAGCATATAGTCACTGAGCAAATTATATATAATATTTTTGAATCAACTGCTGCTTAGGCACAGCATATGACTCTAATTATAAATTCTTTTCATTCATATAAGATGTTAAATATTAGGGGTTTAAGTGTACAGTTCTCAATGAATCATGGTAATCACTTCTAGGTGGACATGGACATGGCCTCTCAAACTGTTAAAAAGCACTGAGAATGTCAGATATTTCTGCATCAAAAAAAGTAACCACACACTGTGTGGTTCTCTGTACGGCACTTATTATTTTACCGTGCCTTGTATCACTATTTATAACTGTTTAATTAGCAGCTAATTTTCCAACCTTATTAGACAATTTCTGCATAAATTGTATATGCTGAAAAACTGTTACAGCAAAATCATTAAAAAAATGAAGCTTGAATCTTCGGGTATCCTAAGATATACCCTATTTCCTTATATCCAGGTATTCAAAAATTTTAGGATCAAATCTTATCATCCTTTTCACTGTTTACTGATGCAGTTTCCACCCGATTTAATAGAAGAATTTCAACTAAAACATTTCGGTTAAAGTCCCTTCCTTTTGATCTTCCAACTTAACTTACATTTAGAACTTATAGTACTGAATTCTAATAATATAAAAGCTAAAAAATCCCATGAAAGACATTGGAGTAAATTACAAATACCACAGAAAGTTTCAGAATACATTCTTTAATTCAGTATAGATTTTTGCAGAGCTTCCAGAAAGCACAAAAGCACAGTTCCATAAATCTGCATGAAGGTAACATTACAGCACTCAAAGAAATATATCCTATTACCACCATGTATAAAGAAGCCACTAATCTGTTATTCATGATAACACTATAAATGTCTGTGGGGAAACATTTCTTTTGGCATATGGAAATGCAATGTTATATCAAAAAAATTAAAGTAAATAATTTTCAATTCATGTTACATTACTGAATCATTTTTAGCTTCTGAAGAAATTTCCCGATTGTGTTCTGTCTCTATCAATTATTGACTGACAAATGCATGTTCCATTGCTTTGCACAGTTTACTATTTCTTATACTACTGAACCTATGCAGACTTTTGAGTACAAGCATGTTCTTTTATAAAAGTTATGGATCCTACTTCAGAGATTCCATTTCAGAGTAGTGCCAAACTGAAGGAAGGCCCCTGAAGAGAGACCCATACCCACCCCACTCCCTTTGCTCTGAAGGCATCTGAAGAGACACCCAGACCCACCCCACTTTCTCCCTTTGCAGACTCATAATTCCTTGCTGTTCGTAGGGAAACAGAGCACCCTTAATCTTCTCCTAAAGGGTTAATTTCAAGTGAATGCGTAGGCCTGGGTGGATAGAAGGATGCCAGATAGAGCAGAATCCTATGAAGGGACTTCTTCACACTAAATCCCATAAAAAATACTGCTCCTTCTGAAGCAGAATTAGTGTCCTAAAACAGTTTTCAGAGTTGCAAAAGAGCAGTGTAATTTCTCACAATAGCCTGAAAAAAGGAAGCTGCAGCGTAGTAACATGGTGGCTTTGAAACCTTACTGCTAGCAGAGAACAAGCTATTAATTTTTCCCTCAGTGCTGTCTTACCTACCAAGTATCTGTAGCACAAGCAGTTGAGATTTTAACACATCAGAAAGTACTCTATTTCATTTTTAGAACCTGTGTGTTAAGTGACATGAATGTTCAGTCCATACATTAAAGGTATTTCTTCCTCAAGCAGCATAATTCATATGTGCTTTTACAGAAATAATATTTGGCAAAATTAAGTGATATGATATACATATATATCATATACCTGTATGATACCTATTTAACTGCTGAGGGTTTGGGCACGATTAGAACTGACTTTGTTTCAGAAATTGTTTTATCTATCCACCACTCAACCATACTGTATCTCAGTAATAGTTTATTTTATTGGTATTTTTCATCATTTGCAATTATCCTCTCATATGAGAGTACCAAATACATCTAGTAATATGCTAATATTTTTCAAATTATCTTAGAATTCATTGTAGTAGGCCTGTCTTATCTAGTTCCAACTGCTATGAAGTTATCTCAAGATTTGTTTTCATCTCTACTACTTCAGTTCTAAAGCAGATAATAAAAACAATATTTTATTAATGTCTACTTATACCCAGAAGCAAGATATTTGAAGAGTTGGTGCATCTGATTTTCCCTTACTTGTCTACAGTAAAGTAATCACTTCTTTGGCAAGTGTTCCTGAGTTCAGAACTGTGTTGCCAGTAGGTTCCTGTGGCAGACTCTTGTGGGGTTTTCATATAAATGAGAACACCTTAACACACCATAGGGAAGGCAAGATGCCTAATGAAATACATGGTGTTAAATTCTGTCCTTCTAAATATGCATTCTATCCTTATTAACTTGCAAATGATATTACTTAATACCAGTTACAAGAGATGTGAACTGGCTATTCAGTATTGCCAAAATGAAGATTCTGAGTTTTGTAAAACTGACAGAGGTATGAATAAAAGCTGAGGCCAAGGACTTTCTGTAAAGCTTCTATTAAGTTTTCAATGGTTTATTTTACCCCTACTTTTAAAATATATGTCCTCTGAACAAAGACATAAATTGCCCACCATAGAAGCACTGAATGTAATCATGAGATCTCTTCACGTAGCTGTGATGGCCACAGACAAACCCTGTCATCTATCCACAATTCCGTATTACTACTTGAACCAAGGGAGCACAAAAAACACCCATTAAGGTCTCTGTCAGACTCTACAAAATCAAACGGGAGGCAGTGGAAGAGGAGCTCATGAGAGCCGGGAGACACCCATAATAGGAGACAGCCTGGGCAATAGTAGCTGCATGCAGCACTGACTTACACTGCCTCAAGATATGATCTCACAGCATGAAATCTGCAGCAGCAGCTGTTGTTTCAGTTTCTTCTATTATTCTTTCCCACCCCTTTACCATGAGGAAAATGAACGGGCAGGAGAAATATATATATATATATATATAAATTTATACACATACAATAGTGGAAATATATTATTTTCCTTATAGTTCCTTACAGTTCCTGATTCTGTGCCTCAATGCAAAAAAGAACAAAATATTGACATCAGAAGAACTGCACAGCTGGTGTATTGTGTTGAAGGAACAGAAATGTGTAGTGGGAGAGAGGAGAGAATATGTGAAAATGGTATTGCTGCTGAAAATATCCTGTCCTGGCACTGGGGTACAAAGCAGAACCTACATTATTCCTTGTTTTAAAATCAAGAGAACAACAGAGGTTTACAAGTGCCTAAGAAGGTATGACTCCATCCAGCCTCAGGCTGCAGTCCTGACAGAAAAGTGACCTGATATAATAACTCATGACAGCTGAAAGGGAGTTCTGACACTGCCCTCCCATCCCAACTGCCAGTGTTCCTCAGATGCCATGGCAAGCCAAATGAACTCATTACGCTGATAAGAGAACATGAGAGAAGAGCTGGAGTGGTCATTTTTGCAGGACTGTGTTCACATAGCCAAGTGAGCACTTGATGAGTAAATAATTTTGATCAAGGCAGTCTCTTCACCTACATACCAGTTTAAAAATATTTCATATTGGACATGCTTTCCCAGTGAACAAAATATTTTAACCTTGCCTGTAGTTCACTATTGTGAAAGAAAAGGTGGATTGGTTTGTTTTTAAGATATAGCTGGGGACTAGCTTTTTGTTTGAGTGCATACAGTCATTAGCAGGTCATGAACTGAGAGCCATTGCCACTACCAGAATAGACTATTATATAGATAATTCACAAAGCAGCAACTAAAAATTGCAAGCAATTTTAGATGCAGGATAGCTGATTAAAAAAAACAAATAAAATAAATCAGATCATTTCAGAGCTGAGGATTTACTTTTGGGAGCTTTTCTGTGGTTGAAACTACAGGAAACAATTAAAAATTCTCGTTCAGAAAACTGTGAAACTGAATTATATGTTCCATTGATGTAATCCCAAGAAGTGTATCCCATTAACTCAGATACACTATTGGTCATTGTTCAGGTAACTGCAAAATTTTCAAGTAATAAACTTTTCCAATTAAAATACTAATTCACAAGATACCTCCCCATGATTACTAGAAAATGTATCAGCTGTCCTGACTTCTAACTTAGAAAGTTTTCTTCAGAAATTCTGGAATGCATGATCAAATGCATTGAAGCTGCTACATTACCTCCTTTGAACTTTGTTGCTTACATCCCATAATTGCATTGTCAGTGCCAGACTACTGGATAGTTCTTAAAAATAATGAAAAGATTATTTTTGTTTCGGTGGGGAACAAGAAAAGCTTATAAAAAGTTCAAAATATTTTACTCTATTCCTCATTTATTGAAACCCATTTTTATCTGTCTAGACATTTATCAGCATTTCAAAAAGAAGTTTCACATCGTATTTCACATCCTTCCTGCTTGTAATCACTTCAGTGCACTGATTTTATGACTACCCAGAAAACAGTTTCCATAGCAGTAGAGATGAGTCCACAACTCAGTGAGGTTTCTGTTTAATACAATTATGTAATACATCTTTATTCCTGCATTCCTTGCTGACACCTTCTAAATGCTCTTCTAGTCTTCTGACAGTCTCAACTTTCCATTCTTTTATGGTAATCTCATTAATCTCTGGGTTTTCTCGCTTTGAACTTAATGCCTGGAAAATAAATTTGGGTATTCTTGCTCACAAGGAATCAGAAAAGAGCACGTCAAGTTACAGTACACTGTCAAAAACAATACACAAAAATAGAAAAATATAAAATCAAACTTACTCATTTAACTAAATTATTGTTAATATAAGAGGGATGTGAATTAAACACCATTTGTTTATGTGCTGGAACGTAAGACTAATTTTTTTCATCTAGTGAGACAGAGTGGTAATGACATAGAGGGACTTCTGTGAACGATGTGATGTGAAATCCAAAGAAAAAGCTTAAATCTGTTCTTATAAAAGTGATTCTGCTTTTCACAAACCTCATTTTCTTAGATCTTACTCTAAGTGACCCTCAGAGGACTACTGGTTGGTTGTAGTTCAGCAAGAACCAGGTTCAAAGGAATACAGGCAGCCTGAAGTTGTAACTTTCCTGGCTGCTCACCTGCATCCCTCAGCCATAGCTCACCTCTGTCAGCCATACTCCCCTGTAAACTGTATCACTGGCTAGGGTGGGTTTGGGTTTTTTTAATGGGTTATTTCAGTCATCTAGTGATATAAAAATTCAACTGCAATGGCTTAAAAGGGTGATGACTACAAAGTTTGGACACGAATTTCACAAGACACTTGCTACCAAATCTCTTATCTTGTGGCACTCCTCTGTGTTTACATTCTGATAATTTGGCAGTATCAATAGACTGACATAGATTGTGTGAAGTGTAGATCATCTTCTCACCACTTTTCCCTCATGACATATGAAAAATATCAGAAGTAACTAGCTGGAAAGCAGAAGGCAAAGATACAGGAAAAAGTAATACCAATTATTAGCCCAATTGGTATAGTTAAAAGGATAAATTCACACACTGAACTGAACTCACACTGAAAAAGAAGCAAATACAAATTGAGTACAATTGCTTTGACGCTAACTTAATTATGTTAATCAGGTAGATAATGTGAGAGACAAGTATGGTTAGCACCCATGGAGCGGAAGAGATATTAGCAAGGGAATAAGCTTTGAAGGAACAGCAAGAGAGAGAAAGGTAGTTATTACCTGTGGAATATTAAGGGTGATCTGAGAGAGAGGTGTGAGGAAAATTATAACGTGCCATAAACCCAGTATTTCAACTGAGTTCATCCTTGCTATATCATTTGGTGCTGCTAGTTTTAGTTCCAAGATTTATTTGTTGAAGATATTTTGCAAGTTTCCCTTTAGAATTAGGACTCAGAAATGAGTTCAGAAATTGATCAACTATTTTGAGACAAATGTTTTCCCACTGTTCACTGAGACTTTCTTGTCTACATGAATTTGTTTAGAAACATAGAGATTATATGATCTTATTTGATAAGCAAACCTTCCCTGTGATAACTGTACAATGTATTTTACGTTCTCTAATACATGTGTAAGAATGGCAGTAATTATACAATATTCTCCCTGCAAAATGGGAAAATATATTTTTCTTATCAAAAAATTTCCTTTCTTCCATTAGAAAAATTAACAGATATTTTGCAGTGTATCTTTAGCCAACTGACTGTTTAAGGACAAGGTATGTCATAATCCATAGTGTAAAAAATGAGTTTGAGATTGAGCCACCAAAAGTACCTGTCATTGTGCCACTTCAACATAAAAAAAGTGGGGCATATAAACAGCAAACACTGAGTGATTTGAATTAAGAACAGAACAGCTTTTCCTGATAAATATTTTTTTTTGACTTAACATGTTTGTATTGCTGACAACTATTTCACAAGAGGACGCTCTAGTAAATTTTGAAACCACTGAGTAAACGTAATTTTTTTACCAAGTAGATTACTTGTGCTCCTCTAATCACAGTGTTAAAGGGCACTATGAGAACAGAGTGCCTCAAATCACCTGATTTTCAATGTCCTCAAATCCAAGACATAAATATTTGGGCAAAAAATAAGAAAAATAGCCTGTGTAACATGCTTAATATGCATCCAATTTCCCATTACTAGAAAGGATTTTTTCATCACCATGCTCATACATCCCCATAATGTGTTATTAAAGTACAGAGTCAAAAGTGCCAAACCAGTTCCGTTAACAAAAAGATCAATCAGGTCATGTTCTGTGGATGTATCACAATCTAAAAGGATTAGTCAGATTCAAAGAGGAGAGATCTGCTGCCTCCTATAGGGCTGCAGCAATGCATCCCCCCCCCCCCCCCCCCCGCCGAGATACGCAACATGCACCAGCCAGACTGCAGAAGTCTCTAAAACTTGGCCCACTTTCGACTGGAGTCAGATCAAATAACACCCCGAGGTCCCTTCCAACCTAAATTATTCCAAAGCTATGAGACTGCATGAATCTATGACTTCTTAGTGTGCAGCTCTTCTTCTACTCAATTTTATAAAAGATGTAAATGAATTTGCCTTTATTATGTTTATAGTAGTAATATAACAGGTTTAGATATCAGATACATCTTCTGCCAGCAACCAAGGCCTGCCAGCTTCTATGACTATAAAATCATACTATATGAGGACTTTTTCTTCTGTTTCCAACTGCCTCAACACCTGGATTCACTTGATTCCTTCAGTTTTCAGTAAAATATAAAAATGTTACAGAAAAGATCTTGAAACCACTTATATTAAAGACTCATAAAACAAAAAATAAATTTTAAAAAAGCCCAAGGTGCTGAGGGTAGGTATCTATCACCATGTGAAATGGCCAGGAATATACAAGACATCACTGATACATGATACAGGACCTGCATGGTATGTGTCACCTTGAAAAAATAAAAGGCCACCAAGAATAACCTGGAATGGTATGCAACACCTAAATTATAAAAGGCCACCAAGGTTAATCTAGAATGCCAAAATGGTACCCAACACCTAAAATGCTCCCTATGTATACTGTTGTTACTAATACATAGGCCTTACTCATGATTATTTTTTCTTGTATTCGCAATAAAGTTATAATTTTCACACAATTAGGTACCAGAGCAATGCCATGGTAATCCTTACTTGACAAAATAAAGACTTCAGTAGAAAGTATACAACACAGTAGCTCAAGAGCTAAGGAGAGAAAATGGTTTTACCCTTTCCAGCAAATATTCAATATACATCCAAAACAATCATACTGCATCACACTTTTTTAAATGATTATCATAAATGAAATCAGCAGGCACGAAATCAGCCATCTATCATAAAAAATTAATACTAAACAGGAGTTAGCCTTTTATGACATTCCATTATATTTACTACATTGGATTTTACAGAAGAATTTTTATTGTCCTATGTGTATTCTTTTTTATTACCTAATTTGATTTTTCTTTGTTTATACAATTGTTAAACTTAATGTTTGTCACCACATACAAGTTTTTACCCTTCTTGAGACAAAGAGGTTGACTGAATCCTTTGCAAAAGGTAACAGTCACTTCCTAAATGCAAGTTTTCCCAGTCCAGAACAAACTTTTTTTTCCCCTCATGTCATTCATTCCTAGAGCTTGTTTCAAGAAAAGCGATCAAACAATCTCTATCAGATTTATTCAGATTGCATTAATCTGCTGCGTAATCTATTTATCTTTATTATTTAGTACATTTTACTTATATTGAAAACACATTCAGCAGACATGTTTATTGACTCAGCTGTAATATTTGTTCAACAGATTATTTCTCAATCAAGAAAAACCCTATTACTGAGTCTGAGCAGCTCTGTCACTACATGGAGTTACATATTTATCCATGTGAAATTATATCTGCAGTTGTGATATTCCACACTCTGATGTGTTTAATTCACCTGTAGTTTCTCATAATCCCCACAGTTCCTACTGACATGAAATGGAAACCATCATCTACTCACTGATTACTATTCCCTATAGTTAAGACAGAACATACAGAGTAGTAACACTTCACTGAGTAATGGCTGACAATTTCTCTCAGACTACCACAGTGAAAATTAACTCTCAACTTCAGGAAAGATAACAAAGAGTTTTACTTCCTACTCTTGCATTTCAGTATTTTGGTCTATTATCCTGAAGAAAATATTTAGTAAGACAGTGCAAAAGCCAAAGAAGCTATGGGAGGAAGGAGAAGCATACGATGTACTGTTGTAAACAAACAGACAAAACCCTCATCTGAAAAATCACTCCTGAATTTTTTTCCTCAAGTATGTTGAAATTTTGTCAATCTGCTTTTCAGAAAAATCAAATCAAGTAATAACAATCTCTCCCAATTCCAGCACCACTGCCACAGATCTCTTTTCAGCCAAGGCACAGCACCTTGATTCCAGCTCACCTTTCTGACCTAACCTTCTGATGCTAGGGCAGATAATTATGATTACTTTCAATTGCAATATTGTCCTACAGAAAATGTCTGGAGTACCTATATCTGAGCATGTCTCTCTTTCTCCCACTCTCAGACATATCCTCCTGTCAACATATGTTTAACAATCAATGGAAATTTAATTTGGCCAATCTGCAGTATCTCAGTACCTTTATGATACTGAAACCCCTCATTTCTCCCTACTTAATGAAGACTGCATCATGATAGTATTTCAAGTTAGAAATTAAAAAAAACACCCACCCCCACTCCTGCAAACAAGTATGAATCCCTAGTTTTCCTTTTCAGGCTTGCCCAGAGTTTAACTCATTAAATTGCATCGTGGTTGGGGGTGGGGGAAGAGAGTCTCAAATACCTACACACATCCCAATAAACAAAGTCTCAAAAAATTGGAGCACATTTAAAGTATTTTTTTACTTAAGCTTTTAACTTGAGGATTATCCAAAATAAAAATGAGAAAGACTACATATATTTCAACTTAACCTAATATTTAGAAGATGGGTAATCCACTGAGACTCTGCCAAGACCTATGGGAGACAGTTGTTCAATCAATCCCTATTTGACCACAGATTGTCTTGCCGTGACCTGTAGCACTAAGCCTTTCTCTGTCTTTCACCTCGAAAATGGAGGTGTCAGAACTCTCCTCACTTGCATGAGTTCTATGACACAAAATATCTTAAGGGCAGTCAAGATACAGATATTTAGAATGAACATTCATTAAGGTAAGTAAACCCTTCTCTGAAGCTGTTAACAACAGGGAAGGGGGCTGGTTGTGTTTTCTTCCCTACTTTCTCTCTGGAAATCCTCAGTGTATCCCAATTTATATGAATTCATTGACACTAGAAGGATCAGTGTCTTTTTTTTTTTTTCTTGAAAGAATTTACTCCTGAGTCCCAGTTGTATTACTGCTTCAGAGAAATGACAAGGGGTTCTGCGAGCAAAGGGAAGTCAAGAAATCTAATATATACAGTGATGATGGAACAATGTTAATGAAGAAAATATAAAACCAAATAATTCTTTAAGTATTGGACTGGTAGTCCCATGTATCCTGCAGCATGTGTCTCACTGGTGATTGATTTTGGTGTTAAGGGAGAGATGAGCTGTCACTGGAGCTCTTCCATGTTGTTCAAACATATAGAAGTACTCTCTCCAAAGTGAGAGTACTTTCCTATCTAATGTAAGAACTGTCAAGTAAAGCCTTCCCTTTACTTGAGATATTTATAGGATCTCTTTTGTCTGTAGAGCTCCTATTTTCACACAGTCTTCAGGAATTTACTGGTTTTTGTGAATACTCCTTGGAATTGGTCAACAGTTTCACAGTTATAAACACAGAAATATATTCCCTATAATATATAATCAGTACCTTTGTTTCATAGCAATCAGTACTGCAAATATGGACTTAATGAGCACACATTGTATATACAAAAAACATCAGATATTTCATTCACTTTATAGGTTAAAGACTTGTCTTATTTGACAGGCTTTCCTTGCTTGATCAATATATGATTAGCTCCGAAAGTCCAAACAAAAGATTGCCCACAGCAGTAATGTTTTAATCTGTTTACAAACAAAATAAAATGTTATTAAAATTGGAAAATAAAAGAATTGAAAGCTAACACCACTGGCCTTATTATTCATCTATTACCTCCTTTGCTTCTCAAGAGTTTCCATTCCCCTGGTGGCCTGCTTCCATCCGAGGTTGCTGCTCTGGATAACTGGGTAACTGGATTGACAGCCCAAGAGGTCTTTTCACCTAGCTCATGGGGTTAACTGGAATATCACAATATTAACAACAAACACAGTTCTGTAGACAACTCCTGCTGTTTCCTTTCTGTGCTGCTTTATAGCATAATAAATACTATATGTCCTTGAATGCCATAGAGCACTATGAATAAATCACCTTTGTAAGGAAAGCCTAGGATCAAAGCTGTCATTTTACAACACTGCAAATACCTTCCCCAGTTCTATCATCATCTACCATCACAAATAGGTTTTTCCTACAACAGTACTAAGAATATTTTGAAAGATTTTTTTAAAGTAATAAATAATGACATTTTCTATAAAATTGCCCAGCACTAGATGTTCATTACATTGATTTCTTTTTGACAATAACTGTTCAGGAAAATTGTCGCATTTGCTTATGTTTTTTATTATATCCTGTGCTATTTGACATGCTGTTCTAGATTACATCTTTATTAGGGTTTTTTTAGCTTGTTAGGAAATTAATAAGATTTTCTATCTAGATTTTTCAGGCAATGAATATTTCTATGTCATTGTAATGGCATCTATATGTAAAAGCTTATCACTTCAGAAAATAAAAGCAAGTTCTTTTAATCAATTGAAGGTGAATACATTCTAGAGTTTATGACAAAAGAATCAAACAATAACAGGCTTCATAATATGTGCTTGGGTATTAAAAACCTGTTGTATTCCATTGCTCTTAAAAAGCAAAAATCATATTTTAGAATACTGCCATCAAATAGAATCATATTGTTCATATAAAGAAAGAATGTGGTCCAAACCAACAGATATTTCCTGTGAATACTTTGTCTCCTTTTATTAGTATAGTAGTCTGGGATGACTAACACTACTTTGAAGATCTCAGTCACAGTTTTAGAAAAAATGAAATGAAACACAGTATCTTAGGCAATTGTTTCCTCTTTCCTTTAAATTCTCAATATCAAAAGTAGTTTTCTGGTCCAGATTCTGAGTTCAGTTCTGATTCTTACAGAGCTGGATAAAGTCTTAATCTCATAACCTGTAATTTTATAAATGCAGGTAGAATTTGGATTGTTTGATTTGACACTTTGAAAACCCAAATTTTCATGTTGATATTGATTATAATATTGTACCTTATCACAAAAAGTAGCATGGGACTTTACAGAAGAAAGCCACAGTCATATTTATGAGCCAGCTGAAACCTCCACTGAAGCATGAACTTTGGTATTCATGTGCTATTTATAAATGACTTGTAGCACTATCTGGAGGGAGGAGAGGGGGTGATCAAGGAACACTGAAGGATGGTTTGCCCTCTTGGAAGTGTTTTCCAGTTCACAAATTACACCACTTTTCAAAGTATGTTATTTTTCCCTTTTCCTCCTGTATTTTTCCTGATATTTCAGGACCCAAGAAAGCTAAATTTTGTGAAGCCAGGGATTAGAGCCAAATTTGTCTGCCTTCTATTCCACGATGGGTGATGGTGTTAAACGTTTGTCGTTCTTCCCCAGTTCTGTCTATTGCCTCTTAACACATCACTATCACTTAGCACTCAAAATCTCCGAACCTTGAATCTGTAACATGGGAGAGCACTAGGGAAGCACTACTACACACTTGCTCTGGTTTACATTCTTTCTTATATGTGCACTATTTGCTGTTGTAGGATATAAGATACTAAACTTGGGTCTGATATGTGTTAAACATCATCAAGTAATTTATCCCAACAATGTTAGTTTTAGTGAACACAGGTTTTGAATAGTTCTCTGCCAACTATCTTAAATCACTTTCTCCATATGTATAGCAAAAGTGCATGCAAGAAAGCAGCTAGAGACAAATGTCTCTGCTAGATTCTAAAACACACTGCGTTTGGTTAAGTAACAGTATTTAAATGTTAAAATCAGCATGTAAATTATTACAGAATCACAGAACTGTCTAGGTTGGAAAAGACCTTGAAGATCATCTAGTCCAACCATCAACCCAACATTAACAGTTCCCAACTACACCATATCTCTAAGCGCTATGTCAACCCTACTCTTAGGCAGCCCATTCCAACGCCTAACAATCCATTCTGTAAAGAAATGCTTCCTAATATCTAGGCTAGACCTTCCCTGGCACAACTTGAGGCCATTACCTCTTGTTCTATCGCTTGTTATTTGGTTAAAGAGACTCATCCCCAGCTCTCTGCAACCTCCTTTCAGGTAGTTGTAGAGGGCGATGAGGTCTCCCCTCAGCCTCCTCTTCTCCAGACTAAACAACCCCACTTCCCTCAGCCGCTCCTCGTACGACATGTGCTCCAGACCCTTCACCAGCTTCGTTGCCCTTCTTTGGACATGCTCGAATAATTCAATGTCCTTTTTGTAGTGAGGGGCCCAAAACTGAACACAGGAATCGAGGTGCGGCCTCACCAGTGCCGAGTACAGGGGCAAGATCCCTTCCCTGTCCCTGCTGGCCACGTTATTTCTGATGCAAGCCAGGATGCCATTGGCCTTCTTGGCCACCTGGGCACACTGCTGGCTCATGTTCAGCCGGCTGTCAATCAACACCCCCAGGTCCCTCTCTGACTGGCAGCTCTCCAGCCACTCCTCCCCAAGCCTGTAGCGCTGCTGGGGGTTGTTGTGCCCGAAGTGCAGCACCCGGCATTTGGCCTTATTGAACCTCATACAGTTGGCCTTAGCCCATCGCTCCAGCCTGTCCAGGTCTCTCTGCAGAGCCTCCCTACCCTCGAGCAGATCAACACTCCCACCCAACTGGGTGTCCTCTGCAAACTTACTGAGGGTGCATTCGATCACCTCGTCTAGATCATCAATAAAGATGTTAAACAGGAGTGGCCCCAAAACCGAGCCCTGGGGGACACCACTCGTTGTTATTTAAGTTTTAAATGAAAATTGGATCTTTATTTGCATGAATCATTATTTTTCCTATGCAATTAAAAAAAAAATATAGTGCTTCAGGTAATAAATGCAATTCTAGCTAATTCTAGCAATTTATTTTTGTATATCCTTTCCTAAACTGTGCATTACAAGTTGTTTAGTTGAAATTAATTCTCAATGGTAAGCGTAACCTGCAATAATAGTTTCTACCCTGAATAATCAAATGAATAGAGGAATAAATTACTACAGATTATACAACACATCTTAAAAAGCAGCAAAATTATACAACAACTAACATTTCAGGTGTTCTCTACTGAGCCTTAGATTTTATTTAAATCCATGATCATCAGACACTGGCTGAAATGTAAGACACACACCTGATTTGAGCCATCAACCTACATGTCCATTATTCCTGTTGACTGAAATTTCAGAAATCCTTTGACCTCACACAGAATACCAGGGGTCAGCTTGCATGAGCAGCATGAAATCAGATGTGCCATATTGTTCAGCATCTGTTCCTAACTTCACACATATGTTTCCCTGGAAAACACAAGGGCTGTCAGCATTGATAATTTTATGCTAATCCATCAACCTTTACCTATGTTTTGTCTTACCAATTATTCTCCTTAAAGCTTGTTTAGCTAGCAGTAACTGGTTAATGAACCTCAGGTCAACACCTAGAAACTGTCAACATAATTTGTATTGAAGAGATTATATTTTCTTCTTTCCTTCCTTTTCCTTCCTTTTCTTCCTTTTAAATCTCTCATTTTGAAGACTCAGCCTACATTTTCCTTTTTGTTCTGCCTTACCATCAGCCTGAAACCACTTCTTACTAAAGACCTTTCTCTCTTGATACTGTAATTTTTATAGTATCATTACAGAGTTTAGAGACAGTTTTATCGTAAGTAATAAATATTTCTAAAATCATTCAGGCATCCAGCAATTGTGTTTATTTTATGTCACCATCACATCATGAAAGATCATAATGGTTAGGGGCCAAATGCATTTCTAAATTAATATAGAATTTATAGCCCTTCATTAATTGCGCAAAGTAATAAAGAAACAACTAATGAATAGCTTCTAGATATTTCAAGCACTTTTAGCATACTTAAATATTTCAAGAATCTTTTAAACCTATAAATCATATAAAAATGAATGTGCCATGTATTTTATGCTTCTCTGCTAACACATACATGTGGGCATCTATAGTAGTACTGTGAAAACTCACAGTCACATAAGTAACATATTACTGTATTGCTAAATATGCTAGAATTTATCTTACAGTGATATGACAGGTAATCATAACTGATTAGAATAGACTTGTATTTCCTCTAGCAGAGACTTTCAGAGAAAGTTGAACCAAGTTCCTATTTCCAATGAAAGATAATAAAGTATATTTAGTATAGTTCTGTGTGAATAAAATGCCAGAACCATTTAAAGCACCCTGTTTTAGGTACATTTCAGCATACCTCTCTGTGCTAGTAAAACCTGACATAGTCCTACATTAGATACTTTGAAAGAATAAGGGATACAGTTACTGGTTTTGTCCTGCTTTTAATGTCTTTTTTTTTTTTTCTCTCTTTTTTTTTCCTTTTCTATTGCTTGTTCTTTCCTACAATTTTTTTCTTGACTCTTATTTCCTTTTACTTTCCTTTCCAAAACTATGTATTAAAAAAGCTTGTTTCCATAACTAAGTTGATTACTATCAGAAATGCTTTTTTAATTACAGTGTTTATTTAATTAAATACAGTGTATGACTAAAGAGCATGACAAAATCCATGAGATAAAACCAAGAATCAAGTACTTTTTGAAAGCCACCAAGGCTACTTGTTACCAATATTCCAGTTAAGCACTTAATCTTTCAAGAATCAACCTTCTTAATAAACAAAAATCCTTTTTCTACCTTTCCAAAGGACAAGCTCTTTTCACTCAAACAGCATGAAACAGCAAACAAAGACATAAGATACATAAGAATTAATAAATGCCCCCCAGATCAAATCATACTCTATCACTACATTGCAATCAAGCATCTTGCATTTATTCCCTCTAATACTGAGAGGAATATACTAGCTGCCAAAAAACACAGGTACTTTAAGTGATCCAGTGGGTCATATATTACTTCAGTTGTAAAATTCTAGTAACATATATTCATGTTGATTTCATTATCTAGTTTTTAATATTTGAGTGGGTTTTCCAATAACTTCCATTTTAAAGTAATAAATCATTAATATTCACAGCTAGGTAACTGTAAAGAATGCTAAAAATCAAACTGATTTTCATAGTCCTTGTCCAATGATTTACTCAGAAGACTAGAATGCTTCTTTGCAGTATATCATAACTGTTAGGGCTGTCACCATTTTAATTTTTGTGGTCTAAAACGTATGTCTTGTTTTTAATTTTAAAACCTATTGCTGTCTCAGGCTATTACATCTATTAGGCAAGAATCCTTTTTTATATGAAACATAATTTTTTTTTCTTTATTTCAACTTTTCAATCTCATAATTCTTTTTCAATCTCATAATTTTTACCACATTAGGTTAGTCCTTTCTTCTCCCTTTGAATTTCTTCTTCCCTCTCCAATATATGCCTTTCCTGAGCACACTTTTACTTCCATTTTGCAGCATGTAGGAACTCAAATGTATACAACAGATTCGGAAGTTTAGTCATATGAATAGTTCCACTAACATAAAACTAGAGTTAAACAATTTTATTTCTTGAAGTTTCTGTCCTCATGCTCATCACTACCATATGACTACATTCGAGTAACACACAAAGTAGTATCAGTACATGTCCTTAACACTGATAACCACATGTCAACGGGTCATATTAAGACTATGGATTGGGGAAAAATAGGAAAACAGTTAATACTTAGAAAAGTGGAAAAAAAGGAAAAATAGTTAATATTATTATGACATTACCTGAAGATTCAAGAAATATTCCTGACTCGTGTACTTTTAAGAATTTGATAGACCTTAGAAAGTTGTTGCTATACTGGCATACAGACTTGTTTTGCTTTCCAAGGAAATGAATCTAATAAATAACAGGAGAAAGCCAAAACACTTAATATAAAGATCTCTTTTGTCAACTGAAAAAAAAAAAAAAACCACAACCCATTGAAAATATGCAAGTCTTTTCTGCTTTCACTTTACATTAATTTTAGATTGGAAAGTTTGTTTTGCCTTTTATACTGAGTATTTTTTACTTTCTAGGTAGTTTTGGAAAATGACCACCTCATATCTCAGCAATACCGACACCATACCTTTATACTGCTGTATGCGGATCAGAGGTGGTTGTATTTTTCATTTCCTTTGGTTGACAGCTGAATAAAAACTACCATTCTATAAAAAAAATTAATGGAGGTTTTTTTTCAAGTATTGGTAGTTTCAAAGTGAACTATGGAAAATATTCTAGTATTCTGTGATGGTGCTCTATTTCAAAGACATTAATCAACTCCAACCACACAGGCAAAGTCAACTAAAATTCTCATGATATCATGTTTCTATAGCTAAATCTTAAATCATATTCAAATCAGAATGTATGGACAAGCTTCTGGAAATCCTGGCTTGTACGTTGACTTAATCAAGATCAGAGGGCGAACAACAGATCAATATTAAAATGCAGCCAACATAAGAAAGACTGTCTATGATTCACGTGTGTACCTGTATGTTTTATACACACATATGAAAACACAATGGTCACACATGCACACACCCCAGAATGTAACAGAACCATATTAAATTCTAAAAAGACAGAGATAGCTGAACCACACTTTTGCTTCTATAACTTGTAATAAACAGCAATTAAGAAAGAAAAAAGGTAAATCCAAGTGATCTGAGCATAGTTGCTTCTTCCTTGCAGATTTTACAGAGGAATGGAGATAGACTTGAGAATAAGCACAGAAATTAATCTAGGTATATGGATAATTTTTTTAGCAATTTGAAGTGGGTTTAATCCATTTTAGTAAACTGAAAACAAATTATTTATAAAAGAACATCTATAAAATTTTGCTTGACAGATTTACACAACTGTAACAATGCATTGCCCAGGGTATTATCTGAAGCCAAAGACAGAAATTGTGAATCAACTGAGTGACATTTTCTAGTCAAGACAGTATATTAGAGATTTTGAAGTTTTTTTCAGAGGTTATACAACCAATACAAACATAATTATATTTGTAAAACTGAAGGAAAAAAATCTCTTCAAAATTCTAACAAAATATCCTAAACAGATTCATATACTCTTATTTCAATAACTTGAATAGTTCTTTTTACCATCTCTCTGAATTTGCCTTCATCTGTTTGTAAAATTATATGAAGGCAGACATTGCTTGGAAATAATTTAGTACACTAAATCACACTTTTATGGCAGAGAGCATTAATTTAGGGATCCAAATCCAGTATTTAGTTTGATAAGATATCTCAGTTTAGTTTTGTTCTGCTGTGCTACAACAATGCGACTCAGCATACCACTTAAGTTTTCTTTCCCATTTTTGGGAGAAAGTAAAGATTCAAAATAATTTCTAATTTCATACAGAATTGGGGACTGGGACTAAAATACTTCGTTCTCTTGCCAAAATGTGATCCTTAAATTCTTAATTATACTGCACACTGCAATGTACTGTAATACACTATACAAACTGTTGGTTTATCAATATAATGTGTAAACTGAGAACCACATCCTCAGCACTACTTTCATAAAAAACATATGAATGGCCATTCTGGGTGAGACAAAACGTCAACCTAGTCCAATATCTCATTTCCAAAAGCAGCAAACAAGGATATTCAGATAAACACAATTTGGGGTAAGTTTCTTGCCCTTCAGCAATTTTCATAGCCTTTGGTACATTTTTCTTCTATGTTTTTGACTAATCAGTTCTTAAACATCTATAAATTTTTAGCATCCACACAATGTGGTGAAGTGCTCCATAGATGAACTACAGATGATGCTCCCAGAGTAGCATTTTTCTTTTCCCCAACTCTTCACAACTTCTCTCCAGTCAAGTGACTAACCACCACAGCATGTTCCTTGTGCAGGCTAAGTGGCTATGTCTTCTCTGTAGCTGATGTTCACCCTGCCTCTCCACTTTATGGACACTTTCTTCTAACTGCCTTATTTCCCTGGACTCCCTCTGGAGTTACTACCTATAATTGTGGCATTTTCACTAAATGAAAAGGAAGCTGGAAGATTTGTGTCACTCATGTACACCTTTAGTGTACAGTTACTGATCTTCACTATCCTGCCCAGGCACACAAATGTGTTTGCACACTTCAGTACTACACCTCCACGAGAATCAGTACTTTCAGCATCATGCTTTGAGGCTTCAGAGCCTGCACAAGTCATATACTGTTCTTCGTCACCCTTTACAGCATAGTATGTGTTTATACTACACCTATTATTTTCCAGAGTCCACCCAGCATACTGTGCATATTACACACAAAAAATACTGTGAGGATCCTAATGTTCAAAAAGGAAATATTTCACATATAATGAATCCAGAAGGGTATTTTTACAAGATCAACAGGCAAAAAGCTGTGCAGCATAGTGTTTTTAAAAAAACATATGTATCAAGATTGACATACAATTACTTTTGAAAACCAAGCCATTAACTGCTAACCTGAAACTTGTCTTTTTTAGACTGTGTGTCTAAGAAAATACCAAGTGTTATAGCATACAGAAGTACCTCACAGAATTATGAAAAATAAATACTTCTAATTACTTTCTGAGTACACTACAGGTAGTCAGAGATTTTAATGCCCAGTAAGCTACAAAGCTATCAAGAAGTTTTTACTTTTTCTCTGTAATACAGGCAGATTGCTTGATGTAAAATTATTCTTTAGGGATATCTTTTTTGTGTCAATAAATTATTTGTACATTTGAGCTTATTAAATGTTGAGCAATACTCTAATAAACAATTTCAGTTAACTAGGACAGAGTATTGAAATATTCATATGACTGTATTAGTCAGATGGACTCCTTAGGTCTTCAGTCAACGAATACTAGTACCCTGGCAGAATATTTCAACTGATCTTATACCTTTGAGAATCTGTGATTATACTGTATCATATGGTTTAATGTACATTTTCATTGAAAGAATGGTTTAGGAATGTTTTAAATTCCAAAACCATCTTCCCCCTTACAAACTTATTCAATCAAAAATTCTTATCAGGTGTTTTGTTGTACTCTTGTTTTACATAAGTGACTCAGGTTTCACTGGAACCTTAGGGTATCTGAAGTCACTTTATTCACACACAACATGAATCCAAAATCCATAAATATTTCCCATCAGACTACAAAAATTATTTTAATTTGTACAGTAATAAAAACCATCATCTGCCATTGAATTTTATTTTCTTGACAGCGAGCTACAGATTACAGCTTTATTAAATCTTAAAACAGGAGTATAACAGTCCTTTGACAGTTAGGTCAAAGCTCAGATAACATTCATAACACAGTTCATATTAAGAACTAGAGATCAGAACACTCCTGTTAAAAATCAGAAGTGGTTTGAGGGTTTAGAGAAAACATATTCCCTAAAACTTTCATATCTGCCACAGACTCTGTGTTGCCATACTCTTTGCCTTTGCTGTCCAACAGATCCTGCTTAGGTATCACAAAAGTGAGTGTTAACCTTCTGTAACCATGACAAAGGGATTTCCCTGGGAGCATCCTGTAGGTAGGGTTTCTTTAGAGGAAAGAGTGACTTCAAAGGGCTGTGGCAATGGTGTAAATCAAGGACAATTATAGAAAGAGCTAAACTTTATTTACCTAATTTATAATTGTTTACCTAATTCATCTGTTTGACTTGAATACCAAATTTGCTCACTTACATCATTAATGCAAAAAAACCCCAAACTCCAAAAGAACCAAACCAAACAAAAAAACCTGATCAGAGATTACTTGATTACCTGGACATAATAGTTCTCCCATTCAGATCTTTCTTTACAAGGGTCTACCCTGATGGGCCCAATAAAAATATAAAATGAAGAGGCTATCATAACTTACTTCTCAAGACGGAAAACAGATCTACACCTACAAAAAGATCCCATTGCATTCTTTTTAAGAAACTCTACAGAATCATTCTATTTCCTCTTATTAGGATTCTTCAGTATAGTCAGGGAAAATTAAAAGATACTGTGAGGTTTTATTCTCTGTATGTTTCCACAGTGTTATTATCTTTACATCCAAATGCAGTAACAAAGGCTAAGGATGCAAGATTGTTCTCTACCGCACTCTTTTCTTTTAGGCTTTAATTCTTTCCATCTCTAGCCCCCATTGATCACTTCAACAGAACTGTTTTATGAAATGGCAGAAATGGAACCAGTTAATTTTAAATATTATGGAGTAGCAATATAGCCTTCATAATGGAAATAATGACAATACCCACTAAAATGTATTTTTACTTAAGTAATCTTCCCAAAACACATAACAGTAATATGATCTCTGAGCCCAGTGATTGAAATGGAAATAGCAAAGCAAGGTTCATCTATCTTTCAGGTTCTTTCCATTACAACTTTATGGCAAAAGTGCCATAAAGATGTGGTTGTTAACTCACACTAGATTCTAGCTCGAGTAATTCTATACCACCTTTTAATTTTAAAATTTTATGTCTCTTACTTTTATTAATTTGTTTCTCTTTAAGCATTCTAATTGATCTATATTAAAAATTACACTCAAGATAATGATAATCAATAAAATAATTCAAAAGCTAGTTGTTAAGTCATTAAGTGATTTAAATCACTTTGAAAATCACTTATAAAATTTAAAACTGAGAGCAAGATAATGCAGAACTAAGCATAAAAATCAACCCTCTCCCTTTATAATTAGCTTTTTAATTATAGAAGGGACAAAACCAACATGAAACCATCAGGAAATGAAAATGTAAACAGTTCACATCCCTCTCAAGAAAAAATAAATTTTGGATGTGTATATACACATAAACTTATATCAATCAGCCCTAAGAAAAAATCCACAGGCAAATTTTTTTTTTATTATTAACTGTTCACATCATACATTTTTCTTTTAAATTAACTACTGTAAAAATGAACAAGTTCTTTAATAGTTACCATCATCATTTGGTAAATAAATTAAAATGTTAAGAGTATGTGCTTGAACATATAACGTGACAAAAATTTCAAACAAAAGTGTGTTTTGAATTGCATGTTCATCCAATAGAGCTAACATAGATTTTTGTCTACTAATTCTATGCAGCATGCTCAGACCCAGACAGATCACTTAAATGAGTTGTATATTCCTGAAGACAACGAAGAAAATGAGAAAGGGCTCCATCTTTATAAAAAATGCCATAAAAGCATGATTTGAAGATGACCAAGAATAAATTTTTTAAAATTTCTCTCTATCTATACATCTACCTTCATATACCTTCAGTATTAAAATATCATCTCTACTGAGCAGAGGAGAACAGGATAGCAATTTTGATTTTCATTCTATGAAACGAACTCTTTTTCCTTTTTCAATTTGTTCCATCACAGTAAGAGATGAATTAGTCAAAATTAATATATATATTAATTCATACTGTATTTTTATTGTATTTGTTGAAACAGACAGAAATCTGTACCCTACTGCACATTCTGGCTTTTATAAACCTGATCTTTGAAGATAATATGAAAAATAAACCCAGTAACTAGAAATTTTTGCTTGGGAAATCATTTCTTGGTATTGTTCTACTGTGTAGACAGATTTCAATGGGGTCAGAAGAAAGGAATATCTATAACTAAAACCAATTCTGTGCACCATAAAAACACACATTTAATTATTAGAGGTGTTAAAACATGTATCTGATTTTTTGGTTTTTTGTTTTGGTTTTTTTTTTGGTAAGATGAAATAGACTCAAAACTTTCAAGATCTTACAGGACACCCTGCACAATTTGTTTTACTTAACTGAATGGCACAGTAAAAAAATTTGCCCTGAGTCTCTGAGGGTGGATGCTCGACTGAATATGTTACTGACATGATGGACACTGATGTGACAGAAAGGGTATGCACCATCTTGCCTGCAATAACGAATCATTAGACAAGCTCCATTGGACCAGGCTTTTCCAGAAAACGCAGCAAAATTTATATTACAATCAAGAGCTTTAGGACCGTGTAATAATGTTGACTTCTATTTGGTGGTGGTTCCACTATTTTTACATTGCCTCCGGCAATATAATTTATATTCTGCTTGTATTAGATTTCTGGATTTTTATTCCTCAATTGTATCTAGCAGTATAGTAAAATATGACTGTTAGACATAAACAAGATATACCATCAGTGTCGCATCTTTTGGGTAAAGGTCTTCACATTTTTTTCTCCTCATCCCCTGCAGGCCACATGAATGTTTTATTCACATTTTTGATTTAAAAAAAAGTTCTGGCTGCTGTATTATTCCTGCTTAAAACATTTGATTTCATCATTTAATCCTGACTAGGATTCCAACCACACGTCTAATATCCTGATTTATAACAAAGATACATGTAAGATACATATCACTACATATTCTATCTTATCTTTCTATTTCTTTTTTATTATAATTTCTAGATGTATTACATCTAATTTAGGCTAGATTGACACAAGTACATTCTGCCTCTGTACACTGACTTGTATTGATTTCAAGATGGAAGATTTGTACAAATCAAAGCAGGATTCCAAGCACAAACTGTAATTTCTTATTGTACTTTATACCCATATAAGTCATCCCAATAACAGAAGGGAAGAAACCATGACACATTTCATTATTCATACAGATTGTTGGTGCATTTCAGTAACTAAAGTTTCTTCAGGTGATTTGATATCTTTCTAATTACTGCTAAATAACATTACAAAACAATACTGCTTGGCCTGAACTAAAATTAACTTGGTCTGCTTTAGTTGTCCTATTTGAGACAAACATGTTGATGCATTAGCCTTCTTTTCTTTTCATGTAATGAGTTTCTGTTTATTATTTTCTTGAACCCTAATATACAAAATTAAGTTTTTCTCTTCTTCTTTTTTCCCTATTAAAAATGACTGCATGTCAACAACTCTCTTCAAACACCTGTGATTCAAGTTACGCAGTTGGACAAATCTAAGTGTCAGAGCTGGCTTACTGGAGAAACCTTTAAGAATTCAAAATTATCTATGCATAATATTCTCTTGAAAATCTCACTTTCCACAGACATTAATGTCATGCTAGAATACACATGGAAAGCAAACACAGTTAAAAGCCAATAATGGAAATTAAGTTAATTCAATTTTCATGAAAGCAAATATTTGAAAAAAATTTCTGAGATACTTGTTTCAGCCTATTTACACAGTGAATGATTAAGAATAAGCTGTCTAGCAAACATTGTTCACTCAGCTAAAACTTATTATTACTGTTTAATAGAAGATAAACATCCACAAACTGAAAATAAATATATATATTCATTGTCATCTACCCTATCACATGAAGTTGTTGTTGCCCTCTTCTATAGCTTCTATAGCCACACTCATTATTCTTTTTGAATTTTAAAACTCTTATAAGAGATTGCATGAGTAATAGTTTAATGCACATCAGAATCACTGCAGTGAATGATGGAAGAAGATGTAGCCATCTGCATTTTTTTTGAAACATGGGGCGAGCTACCTGTGGCCTGTAGGACTGCTGACACGGGATGAAGGTACAAGTTATGAATCTGTGTCCCCTAGGCTGTTTCTAAATCGGTCCTGACACTTCATGATAAATCTCAAGCAATAAGACAAATGAGCAAGCAGTGACCTTGTACAGGCAAATAACTCTTTATGTTCTCAATGCATCTCTACAAAGTAAACATTGTTTATAGGCAGTTTTCCCTAAGCATTCAAGTTCTGGATACTACAGTACAATTTTCCAAAAACACTGCAAGGTCAGGTTGAAATTGTTTAAACTACTGTATAAATAGATTTTTGTTTTCTACAGTGAATTAAATCACATTTTTACAAGGTTAAGTAGGGTGCAAAGTATTTATTCCCTTTTTCTGTTGGGAACTTTGCTAGTATTCTGCCATTAAATCTGAATGACCAAACAAATATAAAAATGTTAAATTAACTTTATTCCATTTTTTCTTCATCAGAGATAATTTGTAACAATAAACACCAAAATGTACAGATACATATCTCAAGAATGAAAAAAAATATTTAAAATCCGCATTCAGCCATCCAGAATCAATAATGTAACGTGCACATCAAATCAAAGCAATTCATGTTTGCTAAGAAGTGCTATTTAATGGCACTGTTTTAAACAATACCTTCCTACTTTTTACAGGAAGATGCCTTTCCATGAGATGCGTAGTACTATAAAATAGCTAACCAAATATGTGTAACAGCGGCTTGACTGTTTGTGCAAACTTGCTGTGTATGTAACAAAGAGGAAATTGCAACCTTAATTTCAGGTTAGTTGCCCTTCCACAGTGACATGACAGATTTTAACTTTTTCCCTTTCATTGGGAAAAGAATGGAAAAAAAAAAAAAAAAAAAGGAGGTAACAGACATTTACAGAAATTAATTACATTACATAAAACATTAATTACTATACAGTCAAGGAAACCTACACTGTACTTGCACTGACAGATTGATTACACACACACACCCCCCCCAAGTGCTAGGAAAGAAGGTATACAATACAAGAGGTACATATACAAAATGAGATAAAAAGTGATTTAGCAGAATGGTATTAGAAATACTTAAAATGAATTCTTCATCGTACTCAAGACATCAACTATGTGACGCACCTCAAAAGACATTAAGAACAAATCAGTTCATTCCTACCCACTGTACTTCAAATGAAAGAGGACACAAGTTTTACAAAATACCCTCCAGCTCCATAAAGTCGTGCTTTTACATGAATCTTAACAAATGGGATAAAAAAGTACAAGTAAAATTAACTTGTAGCACGATTTTTTTGCTGACATGCTATGAGCAAGTTTTTGAATCATGCATGGAGCTGACAGGTTAATTCAAGAAGCTTAAGTTCCTGTTTTCCAGTGTAACATAAAAAGGAGATGAGAACATAGCCAATTACATAAATAAGACTCTGTGCATGTGTGTGTGTGCGTGCGCAAGTCCACCCGTGTATGGTTTTCTAGTACTCATTTTATCTGGCTGACAATTTTCTAAACATTTTCTCAATGGAACTATAAATCTGAGCAGAAAATATTCTTGAGGAATATACAGCTATTTCACAGGAATTTTCAATAAAATTTGTTACAAGGATATCTACTGTTTGAGACTAAAAGATAGAAAAATAGAGGTCATGTATCCGTTAGAAAGGAACATCAGAAATCAGAAGGACTAACAGCCTATAAGTAGGACACTTACCTGGGACATGATCTATATTGGAGACTGCATGAATTTGAACCTTGGTCTCTGATATCTTGTCTAAGTCTCTTAATCATTAATAATTAATGATATTGCCTGCTCTGGACTGGATCTTTCTCACTACAAAAAACAAACAAAAAGGAAACAAAAGCTTTCTTGCATTCATCCCAAAATGGGACAGGTTCTTGAAAACCAAAATATTGAGGGTGTAGAGAAATAGTTTTCTATCTAGTCAAGAGATAACAAATTTTGAAAATGAGACCATTTACAGTTTAAAATAAATTATTGACAATAAATGATTGCCATTGAAATAAATGAAATCTGTAGATGTGACAGAACATAGTTATTAAATATTCAGCAACTACTACTCTTAAATTGTAATAATATTTATTCAAAACCTAGTAACAAACTGCAGCCTTTGTAAAATGAAAGAAGTTGTCTGTTTGCCAAACAACCACATTATTTTTGAGTAGAGATAAGTACAGCTATTACACAATTTCATAAATTTCAAATGCCAATCTGCTACAAATTGGACATGTCTCAATAAAAATTAGTTAAGAAATGGAAAAGAAATTTTTCTTAGTTCTACTTGAAACTGTGTTACCTGCCATGGGCAAATACTATATTCATCTCATAGATCAACAGAATCAACTGAACTGATAACAGAAAAAATACTGTTTTGAACATCAAATAAAGAGATCTAGGTAATCAAAGAGTCTTAGAAACCTGACAGCTCATATCATTGTCATGCTTTTTGAGAAATGGATAATGAGTATAACATCATAGTATCACAAATAAATTATTTTTTTAATCTGCAGTATGTCAAGACAGTTTGCTATAAGTCTAGATAAAAGTGTTGAACACAGTTGCTTTAGTTGTACCACTAAAACCTTAAGTATCAAATTATAGTTTTAATGGACAAATTGTATTTTTTAAAAAAATATTTTTTCCATATTGGATATTAAGATCAGATGTGTGTGCGTGTGCATGTCCCAACAACCCAAAAAGTTAAAAATTTGAAAGAATTTCTCATTCTTGCAGAACAACCAAAACTCAGGAAAATATACTTGTGTTTACTGATCTCTGTAAGTAATGTTAATAAAATATTATCATTCAGATTTAGATTTTTGCAGATCCAAAAGATTCTAACTCCAAAAGTCAAACTCCTAAAGGAATATAGGGACAATCTATAAAGATGCAGTGAGGAGTTAATGGTTGTGTGTATCCGCATTATTATATATATGTTGTCACATAAAAAGAAATCATATTTAGTTGGCACATGTATCTTCTGGCAGACATTCAACCATCTTGCAAACTCCCTGCTGTCCAAACAATATGAAGTTGGAGCAGGGCCGCCAGCAACCTGAGTATGTTCAACTGTGAGCATGAAGCATGTGAATTCTAGCCAGGAAATTCAAACTGCTGTTCATGCTCTGTTTATGTCTGAAGCCAAATTGAAGTTCAAGTTCCCTTGAGAAATAACTGTCTCAACCCAGATGATAAGTTGTCTTATCCCCGATCTTAAAAGAAATTCCCATGGTACTACTGGCAAGAGGAGTTTAACATGTATCAATACAGAAAGCATTGTGCCATGACAGCAGTCAAAACTGACTACAACACTGCCAGTAACTACAGCAAGAGAAAATATCTGATTTGGGTGACTGCATTCTCAGAGGGGTAACAAAGTAAGTCTTGATTCCTAAAGGGAAAGCAGAATATGGAGACACACAAAATCAAATGTACAACCAAAACCAGTAAAACAATTTGGTGCTGATACATCCTAGGATATGTGGCTGAGTCACAGGCCAACCCAAAAGAGATCCTAAGAACTAAAGGGGTTCACATTTGCATTTTTCCTACCATTAACAATTTTTTCATCTTTTGTAAACTCTAAACTTCAACGTAATGTAATAAGCAACAGAATAATGTAATATCAAGTAAATTCCAATATCAATGCTAGTTGTGTACATAATAGAAAATGTATAAATGCACTGATATTAAATGCCTCCCCCACCAAGAGGGGGACTTAGGTTTCTCTGCTGGTTGCCCCGGGTCACTTCACAATATAACTCCACAGCAGTAAGAATACTTTGAATTTCTATTTTAAATCTGTAATTTGAAATACCTGCAGAAAACCTTTCAGTCACAGATTTCTACACTGGTATTTGTTTAGTGACAAAAATGTAAGGTAAATCTCTTTTAGGGAGTAAGTAATCAGACTGACAGACTGTCAATATACTTTACTTGTTAACAGCTATATGAAGAATAAATTATATAAAATTATAGTTCTATTGAGGTTAGAATAAGGATGATACAAGATAAAAGTTAGATCAGAGAATAATGTTTAAGTGATTAAGTATTTAAAGAAAATGTAAGCTAATCACCTATGCTATGGACCATACAAATACATGATGACAAGAATGCAGGCACAGTAAAAAATATTTCTTTCTTTTCTATCCTTTAAAAAATGGCAAGGTTAGCACAAGGAAAGGAAATTATAAATGTTCCATAAAACTCAAGTCTCCTAGGTCTATTATTTTTATATTGACAAAAGCTACAGATTTTAGTTCCCAGCTTTTTCCAAGATGTTTTGCATGTCTCCTTTGAAGATCAGGCTTAAGAGACATGAAGAAAGTTGAGTTCATTCTTGAAGACAGCAGTTGCTTACTTTTCAGGAAAGCATTTCATACAATAGATGAAGTCTGAAGTTCAAGCATGTGATTCAGAGACTTTGATGGTTCCATTAGGGGACAATATATCATAGATGCTGTCAAATTATTTTATCCTTACCACTCAGGACAGAGTAGATTCACTTGATGTGTGCAAGACAACAAAGAGTTTTATTCCAATGACGAGTTTAGCCTGGGGATTATTTCAGGGCTAAATTATTGGCAGAGCATTTTGTTCAAGGTCAGATCTTCCTCTAATATAGCCTCCTCCTGAACGGTTACTTTCCACATAAACCCTGCATAACGTGGTGTGCTATGGCTACATGCATCTATAAGTGGAAAAGTTTAGGGATTTCTTTGTTCTGAATTTCTTACATGCTTTCACATGTATCTTTCTAAACAGATGATCGAACAGTGGGGTAACAGATCCTGACTAGACGCTAGAGAGTAACACCAAGCTACCAGTGGGGGAATATCTTTCAAAAAATGTATTACTACATCTCTGACTCCTCCATCTAATATTCCTTCAGCTACACAGATACTAATTATCTTCAGTTTTGCTTGTCTAATACATGTTATATCAGGGCACTTATTTGTAACTTGTATTTACCTTTCAAATTTCTGTCTTACATTGTACACTGGAAGAAGAGATTGCATACCTGAAAGTTTCTCTATCTTTCCCAGCTATACTACTTAATCTGATAAAAGTACACTTGCATTACTTGCCTGTACTTAAGTTTTTACACAACTGCAAATAAACTATATTTCCTTTTAATTACTTCTTTGATGAGCTATTTAATATTCATCCTTAAGGACAATTTACTTCAATTGCTTGTCTTACTATGAGATGAATGGCCTTACAGGAGACCCTGTTTCTTCTCTCTGTGCATAAAAAGAGCATGGGATAGATTCAGAATGTGAATTTTACATGCAAGGTCATTATATTCAGAAAACTTTTCCAACTGGAAAATCTATAAATTGAACTCAGAAACATTTTTATTGTGCCAATTGGCCAGTGGCTGCAGCTGTACAGTTAAAAATAGAAAGTGAACAGCTAATAGAAATTAACACTGATGCAATTGTCAGCCAGCAATGACAAACCCATGCCCTAGCTTTTCATGACCCCTTGAAGTGGTGAAATTACTATTATTTTTATAAAAAGCTCAACATTGGCTTATGCTAAAACAGCAAATAGTTTAAAATAATGTCAAAATATCAAAGCAGTCCAATTTCAACAATTATTTTGTCATGGCTAGATTATACATATATAAGTGCACATGGAAGAAATTCACAGTTATTGAATTCTTTAAATACGTGAAGTTTAGGTTCATAAACTAAATTATTTTACTTTCAGACAGCTGTCACTAAGAATGTGACTCCTTCAGACTTGATACAATTTCCCACTGGTGCTCAAATGTGCATGTGTGGACATAAGCAAGAAGATTTTACTGAACTTTTTTTATGGGAATCTTCCAGCAATCAGTTTTTAAACCCATACAGACACTGATGTGAATACTAACTAGTCCAAGTAGAAGACTACCATTCCATGAATCTGCAGAAGAAAACTGGTGTTCTTCAGTGTATAATTAACAAAACGGATTGGAACATGATCCAAAGTAACAGTGCTTATAAAAGCAGAAAAAATACTGACAGACTTTTTTCATTCTTTCAGCTTTAAGTTATATGACATGTCTACAGCTATTACATGTAGCTTTATAATATTAAGTAACCTACCGTCATGTCATTTAATTACTATATTTTTTAACAGTTTCTTTGTAAAACAAATGTGCACACTTTAAGATATACAGTTTCAGGTCATAAACCACAGTTTTATGCCTACGGATTCTATTTTCTGCAAGTTTAACCACAGATCATTCCATAAATTTATATAAAAGTTGGATGACAAAAACAAAGCAGTCCTGAAACAGTACATTTCATTAAACAAAAGGATGAAATATTTTGCCGTTAAAAGAATAATGGTTAATAATTTGATGTCAATAGGGATATACTATATATAAATTTGAGTAAAAATGATCTGGTGGTGGTATGATTATTAAATAAAATGCTTCTGTTATTCTTTTGAAGTACAAAATCCTTTGGAAACAGTAATTTTTACAGATTGATCATAACAAACCATTAAGTAGGAATTTTCATTTCTGAGGTAGTTAAGGGCTATTTGATATTCCAAAATGAACAGCATTCCCAAGCATATGCAATTTTTCTGGGGGCTTTTCATACAAAAGAGAAATGATATCCAAATTGCTTACTGGTATATATGCCTATGGTAAATGTGAATATACAAAATTAATTTTAATTCTGTAACAGAAGGGTTAAAGATTAACTCACACTAGTTAGTGGCATACCATTTATATGTATTTATAACAAATTCAGAATTATTAAAGATGCACATAAACTTTGTGATTTCTGAATTGTTGTAATGAAATAATGAGTTTATGAATCAAGTGCATAACATTTCAAACACTACTTTTGTAAAATTATTAAGCCAGTATTTGCATAATTATTTCATATAGATACATCTCTCAAGCTACTGATTCAAGGTCTTCAATCCACTAACTAGTAAACACAACTGCTGAAACAATCTCGTTGTTTCCTGCACTAGAGTCCTGCACTGATTTAGTGATTCCACATAAACCTTTAACTTTCTAACTGTGACACACAGGAAAAAGAAATTTCAAAATATCTTTTCTGGGTTTTTTTTAAACAGATTGTATGTTCAAACAGTAAGAGTTTTAAACTGGATAGTGTTATACTAGCTTGTAGCGTGGAAGGTCAAACACTGCCTAGATATGGAAGCAGTAGTTCCAAATTTTTATTGGAATGCAATCTTCTGCACAGAGAAAAATTCTGTTGTCCTGTTTTGCAAACACATTATGCTAAAAAAAAAAAAAAACAAACAAACAAGCAAATCCCCCCCCCCCCAATTTCTAACAAACTCTTCAGTACATTAATATTAAAGTCATACAGTTGTCAAAATATGAATCCAATATATTCATCCACTAGTGGCAACTCAGAAATAGCAATGTATTTGCACAATACATCTCACCAGGCAACTATCTCAGATAACCTTATGCATTACAGAGCATTAGCAGATATGGAACAATTTTAGATATATGTTTAATGCTGGTTTTGTTGGCTGTTTTTTATATCCAATAAACTAATGGAGAACAGAAATGTCCTACAACCCTAGGAATTAGAAATGTATTACTAGATATATCAAAATATGGCTTATGAAGGTCAAAATCCAGAGAAAGACTACACTGATCCTAGCAGAAGCACTGCTATTTTAAACTGTGGAGTGTTCTACATTTTCTTTTGGTATACAAAAAGACACTACTCCACTGACAACTACTGAGAACTTCTACCATCTTTGTCCAAACACAGCTTTGGGAACAGCTGGAGAGATGCTGTTCAGTTTTCACTGAGCGCAGATGTTCTTTCGGGTGTACATCTGAAATACATACTCAGTAACACTTTGCTGCTTAAAAATTCCAGATGGAGGCTGTTTCATAAAAGCCTGTGGCTTTTATACCCACCTACCCACTCTTATCAACAACAAAACAGCCACTCTAAGTAAAACACAGTTCAAATGCTCAGTAAACTCTAAAAAAATACTAAGAAAAACATAAACTAAAAAAGCCACACTAAGTTGACCTAACTAACCCAGCTTCCTCCTAAAAGAAGTACCATACAGAACAGACATAGTAAACTTCTCCTGATTACTATCAATGGTGACAAGCAACCAAGAAATGCTTGGGGCAGTCACCATGATGTTTTTGGTTGGGCAAACAAAAAACTCTAAGATCCAGATATATTTTCAGCAGATAAGATTAATGAAAAATATCTGAATAGATAGGTCACAGATCCACTCACTGCAGAATATACACAAAAAGTATAAATATCTGATGTAACACTCAAAGAAGTATGTATGATTTTTAATCCAAGATTACAAGATTTGTATGTAACATGGTAAAAGAAAGAGAACTAAAACTGCAAGTAATTATTTCAAGAAACAGGATACACAAAGTTACTGTGATACTTACCACTGTGAAATTCATAACCTTCAAAATCCATACTGTCATTGCTAAGTTAACAATCATGGTAACCAACAGCAGAAGGACAAAGAAGTATAAGCACCTCTTTCGCCATCCATAAATCCCTACTGGGTAAAACTGAGGATGTTCAGTCCTTGGAAGGCTGTTCTGTTGTGTAGCTAATATATACTGCTCTCGTGTCATCTGAAAAAGAAAAATGTAAATGTAAGTAAGCAAATGAGAGGTCTGTTTTTCAGAGATTTTATTATCCGAAGATTACCCGAGAATGTATAGAACATCAGTTTCTATGGGCACAAAAGCGATGCATTCATTCAGTGTAAATGACATCTTTATTTTTACTAGGTATTTAGTAATAAACTGGTGGTTTTCATTAATTTAGAGTAAACCTTTGGTTTGATATTTCAAATAGTATTTACATTTCAAATTTATCAGCATAAACTGTAAAAAATATCAATGTAATTCACGTATGTATATTACATTCTATTTCTGAAGATTGTTTTATTGCCCTTTACGAGGTCATTCAGGAAAATTTGGTTTGGAGAAAAAAAACATCTAACTTTTTTTGTACTGGTTTTGGCTTAGCTAAAGGTAATTTTCTTCATAGGAGCTTGTAACTAAAACCAGTACACTCTTTCATACAAATAGAAAAAATCTATTATTTCTAGAAATGCATTTGTCATAATATCACTCCTTTATTATACTTAATAAATTAACTTAATAATTTACACCATTATACATACACCCATACTTTACACAAAAGTATGCCATTGTGTATACTGTATTTTACACAAAAAGAAAATGAAAACCCTTCAAAACTTTAATTTTGCCCTTTAGGAGATACGGATACTACCATCATCTGTTGTTTTCTTGACCTGGTTTAAGTTGTTCTAGCATACGAGCAAGCAGTAACTGTTTGCAAACTGCTTAAAGAAGTTATCATCAATTCTTCTTTAAGAGCAAAAAGGTTTATGGCATTTCATAAGAAACCCATTTAACATTTTTTACATCCTTAACTTTCTTTTACAGATATGTATATTCATATCCAGCTGTCACACTGCCTTTACACTGGAAGGTAATAACTTTTATCCATGACTTAAAAATAAAATTAAAGCAATCTCATTCTTTTTATGTAAAAGTTCTTCCTGAAACATGGCCAGTAAAAAAAAAAAAAAAGATTGGTTTAATAGGCTTTGTGCTCAGGAGGAGGAAGAAACCCTCAAACACAAAACAAATAAATACCCAAACCAATCAAAACCGCAACAAACTTATAAACCACATAGGATGATAAGTTTTATGCTTAGAACTGCCTTTCTTTTCACTAAAAGTAAAAAATGCACAAAGATGTGTCAGTTGATTCAATTAGAAGGAAAAAAAAGATCAAATCCATTTGAGAGTCTCAAACAAATGTTGATTTCATAAGATTTTAAAAATGTAAAGCTGAAAAACATTTATGTAAACATCTGTATTGCTAGATATTTATCCAAATCAAAACTCTTGAGGTTTTACCATGCACTTGCTAGTGAATGAGATATTAATGGCATAAATTAATTCACTGTGAATAATTACATACACAAGTCATTCAATACACATCCATACTATGACAAAAATACATACATCATTGAAATAAGTCAAAACAAAAATAATGAATTTATAAAAAAGCTTTTAAATAAGCTAGTAAACAGGTATTTTGTAATTTTTATTCTTTTCAATCAGAATTGCTTCTCTTGGCACATAATTTCAATTAAAGGTAATGTTTAGCAGTTTATTTATGTAGTAATCTTTTACAAACAATTTCCCTTAACAACGTTTCTCAGTCCTCCCAGAGGACAGTGTCACCAGGCTTCAAAACCTTAGACCACCCCCTTATATCCTGGCAGTATTCATCCTAGCTGTGTCTGAATTCCTTATGAATTCAGAAACTGAATGCACAGAAGTGTTAATCATCTTCCTCCTTATAATAAGTTTCTACACATTTATTTAGCCAGCCATTCTAAAAAAAATGCAATGCATGATTACATATTGAGATTTAAAGTAATCAGTATTTTTTACACCATTTCCATTGTTTTGTGACCTTAGTTTATATATTACTTGCAAAACAATTATTACCATTAAAAATAGTTGAAAGTCAACTTCCAGACTGTGAGAATGCCAGAAGTAGCACTGCCGCTAAAACTATGAATGTGGCACCATGAAATATGCATTTGCAACACAATCATTCAGTACAATTACATTTTATTCCATCACGACAGCCAGGCATCAGTCAGTTCCCTCAGTGTATAGTGCTCAACTGAGTGAGGCTTGGTGATGCAAGTTGTCCTCTTGCAGCCCGTGGAGGCCCACAGTGGAGCAGACATCCACCTGAAGCCTGTGAAGGACCCCATACTGGAGCAGGTGGATGTGCCAGAGCCCATGACCCCGCAAAGAGCCTGTGCTGGAACAGGCTCCTGGCAGGACCTCTGACTCCATGGAGAGGAGACCACACTGGAGAAGTCAATTTTCTGGCAGAACCTGTGGCTCCACAGGAGGACCGACGCTGGATCAGTTTGTTCCTGAATGACTGCACGCCATGGAAAGGACCCACACTGGAGCAGTTCACAAAGAATTGTAGCCCATTGGAAGGACCCAATTTGGAGAAGTTTGTGAAGATGAAGAAGACTACAGGAGAACACAACTGATGAACTTGTGGATCCAAGACTGGTGTTACCATCAGGGCTTTGGATTTTTCAATCATGGGTTAGTATATAGGATGCCAGTCCTTCTGGCATCAGATGGGATACACCTGCCCCAGAGGGGGAAAAGGATCTTGGGGCAGGAGTTAGCTGGATGCATCGAGAGAGCTTTAAACTAGATTTGAAGGGAGAAGGGGGCAAAACATGAACTCATCTGAAGTGCATTTATACGAATGCACACAGCATGGGTAACAAACAGGAGGAGCTTGAAGCCATGATGAAACAGGAAAATTACGATGTAGTGGCTATTACAGAAACATGGTGGGATGTCTCCCATGACCGGAGTGCACCAGTTGATGGCTACAAGCTCTTTAGGAGAGATAGACAAGGAAGGAGAGGTGGTGGGGTGGCGCTGTATGTTAGGGACTGTTATGATTGCTTCGAGCACAAGTATAATGAAGACAGGGTGGAGTGTCTTTGCGTTAGAATCAGGGGGAAGGCCAACAGGGCAGATGTTGTAGTAGGATTCTACTATAGGCCACCCAACGAGGACAGAGAGGTGGATGAAATATTCTATAGGCACTTAGGAGAAATCTCATGATTGCTTGCCCTTGTTCTTGTGGGAGACTTTAACTTCCCAGACATCTGCTGGAAATACAACACTGCAGAGCGGGACCAGTCCCAGAGATTACTGGAATGTGTGGCAGATAACTTCCTGACACAGCTGGCGAGTGAACCAACCAGAGAAGGTGCCCTGCTGGACCTCCTCTTTGTGAACAGAGAAGGACTGGTGGATGATGTGGCAGTTGGAAGCTGACTAGGGCACAACGATCATGAAATAAATTCTCTATTAGAGAGGCCAGGAGACGGAGCAGCAGAACTGACATCCTGGACTTCCAAAGGGCTGACTTTGTCTTGTTTAGGCACCAGCTTGACAGGATCCCTTGGGAGATGATCCTGAAGGGTATAGGGGTCCAGGAAGGCTGGGCACTCTTTAAGAAGGAAGTGTTAATGGCTCAGGAGCAGGCGGTCCCCAGGTGCTGTAAGACAAGCCGCTGGCAGAGAAGACCACCCTGGCTAAACAGGGAGCTTTGGCTGCCACTCAGGGAGAAAAGGAAAGTTTACGGCCTTTGGAAGAAGGGGCTAGCCACTCACAATGATTACAAAGATGCTGTGAGGCTATGCAGGGTGGAAATCAGGAGGTCTAAAGCCCAGCTAGAAATTAATCTGGCTTCAGCAATCAAGGACAACAAGAAATGTTTCTATAAGCTTGTCAACAGCAAAAGAAAGACCAGGGAGAGCCTCCATCCCCTGCTAGATGCAGGAGGAAACATGGTAACAAGTAACGAGGAGAAGGCTGAGGTACTTAATGGCTTCTTTGCCTCAGTCTTTAATAACAAGACTAGTTGCACTGAGGGAATCCAGCCTCCTCAGCCAGAAGACAGAGACTGGGAAAACGTCCTCCCCACATTCCAGGAGGAGACAGTCAGTGACCTGCTACATCACATAGACACTCACAAGTCTATGGGACCGGATGGGATACACCCGAGGGTGCTGAGGGAGCTGGCTGGGGTGCTCGCCAAGCCGCTTTCCATCATTTACCAGCAGTCCTGGCTGACCGGGGAGATCCCGACAGATTGGAAACTGGCAAATGTGACACCCATGTATAAGAAGGGTTGGAAGGATGATCTGGGAAATTACAGGCCTGTCAGCTTGACTTTGGTGCTTGGGAAGCTGATGGAGCAGCTCATCCTGAGCAGCATCACACAACACATGTGGGGCAACCAGATGATCAAGCCCAGTCAGCATGGGTTTATGAAAGGCAGGTCCTGCTTGACAAACCTGATCTTCTACAACAGGGCAACCTGTTTATTGGATGAGGGAAAGGCTGTGGATGTTGTTTACCTTGACTTTAGTAAGGCCTTTGACAGCGTTTCCCACAGCATTCTCCTGGCGAAACTGGTTGCTCGCGGCTTGGATGGGCACACGCTTCGCTGGGTAAAAAACTGGCTGGACGGCCGGGCCCAAAGAGTTGTGGTGAATGGGGTTAAATCTGGTTGGCAGCCAGTCACGAGTGGTGTCCCCCAGGGCTCGATTTTGGGGTCACTCCTGTTTAACATCTTTATTGATGATCTAGATGAGGGGATTGAGTGCACCCTCAGTAAGTTTGCACATGACACCCAGTTGGGTGGGAGTGTTGATCTGCTTGAGGGTAGGGAGGCTCTACAGAGAGGTCTCGACAGGCTGGATTGCTGGACTAAGGCCAACCATATCAGTTTCAATAAGGCCAAATCCTGGAATCTTCACCCCTGGAGGTGTTTAAGAGTTGGGTTGACATAGCGCTTAGGGATATGGTGTAGTTGAGAACTGTCAATGTTAGAAGACAATGATCTTCAAGGTCTTTTCCAACCTATATGATTCTGTGATTCTGTGATATACATAATAAACAGGCCCAAAGAATTTGCCATTTGTTATAAATATGAAAATATTGTCATTTTGTCTTTAGTTCTTAGGGTTATTAATCTTGCCAGTTATAGTTATTGGCAGTGCTTTCATTACCAATTTGTATACTCGTATAAAATATCATCAGCTGATTTTGAAACTATTGAAAACTAAAAAAAATCCTAGTTTGTCTGGTAATTAGTACCTGGAGATGTTAGAAGTAGAGACAATAACCACATAAATGCTTGATAAATATCTCCATTTATTATCATGTTTTTATCACCAGTAACTGAAAAGATAGTAGACCATATCTACTTCAGATATGTCTTTTTAACTGAGGAGGAACTGCTGTGAGGTCTGTGTTTTTATAAATCATTAAAAGGCAAAGAAATTCCAGAACACTAGAAGGACAATGCGCACGTGCACCTGCCTGATGAAAATAGGGCTTCTTGGCTGATGAAGTGTAACGGCTATTGATTTTCTTTTTCTGTGCCCTTGTTCTCAGGGCTTTACGGTACTTGTGGACCTTGACCAATGGGAGCCAATACTGACGACAGATGAGATTCGGCTTGGGTATAAATGGAGTCCCTTGGAGGAACCATTCTGAGCTACTCCCCTCCTGGAGCAGTGTGCTGTGGTCCAGGACTCTCCCCTTGGATTGGGATGCTGCCCAAGGAAACTCCTTGAGGTTTCTATGGGTTGGGATGCTGCCCTAAGAGGTTTCTCAAGGTTGAGTGCCCTCACTTTTATTAGGCTACTGACACAGCATTTTTGGGTTGTCGTTAAACCCTATGAAGTTTGTGGGATAGTTTTTTTCTCCTCTTACGGATATTCGAATCTGCCATTGTATGTTTGCAGAGTGCTAGATGGTTGTGTTGGAGATAATTTTTTTTTAATTTATTGGTTGTTGCTTGCTTATTTGAGAGCCTCCACAACAGAGAAGTTAATAAAGTATTTTTTTAAAAGTGACTTGCATGAGCCTTGCCAAACCATGCAATATGACAGAACATTGTTCAAAAAACTGGTCATCAAAAAATCTGACAAGTTTTTGCCAAGAATCCTGATTGAAAAAGTGCACATATACTTTATATATAAAAATACATACACACAGGTATTTATGTGTAAATATGTATATAAGGAGATCATAGAAATACATACAAATATATACACAAATTCTTGATGACTGAACTGCTATTTCATCCTATTGAACTTTCAGAATATGTTATAAAAATATATATTCTAAAGTCAGTGACTGACAGATCTTATTGATGAAGTATTATTAAATGGACATTTAAAAAAAATGTGACTGCAGTATAACCTTAATGCTATTCCATTATTGTGGTCCTGTAAATATGAAATGACTGGAGACAACATTTCAAGATGAGACAAGAATTAATGTTTGAAAATTTACCTGGGTTTCTGACATTAGGATGCCTGAGGGTCTCAAACCAAAAAAAAAAAAAAATTAAGTCACAGAAGTGCTCCATTAGGTATTTGAAAGGTTTCAGTGTTGGCATCTTAAACTGGTAAACTCCATGGTGCACACATACATATATACACAGTCATAAGCAACCCAGAGCCACATGCTAAAGAAATTAAAAATAACTCCTGTGCTCTGATAATGAATGAGATTTCTAATTCAAATCCAAAGTAATATGGGATCCATTATTCAGTAACTACAAAGAGATTAAATGAGTTCTTAGACTGCACAGAACAACTATCATAAACAAAATAAAGGAAAATATCATAGCACTGTAAACTATTTAGTCATGTCACAACTGTACCTGAACATATTTTTCAATTTTTAATGTTAAGTTTTGGCTACTCCTACACTTTATGATCTTTTTCAGTACCGTGAAAAATATGATTGTTCATACCCACTAGGCACAGGTGAATCTGAGTAAGCACACAGCATGAAATCTAGATCACAATCAAGCCTATGACCTTTAAACTGTTGACATGTACTATTGGAACAGATAACTTAGACATAAAAGTAATTAAAGAATGGAGCAGGGACATTTTACATTTTCAAAGTTTATTTTAGTCTGGGAAAATCAGAGGTAAAAAAAAAAATACAGAGGTAAATTTTCAAAGCAGAAAAATGAAAGAGAAGACAATGAGCAAATGAACTAAATCTAGAGGGTGAGATTGTTGGTATAATTCCTGAAGTTAGGGTAGCAATCTACTTAAACAAAAACTGTTTAGAACATGATTATGCCTTGCAAATAATTCTCTAGATAAACATCAATTTGTCTTTATGGCTAATGGCTCTTTTCTAAGTGCCACAAAAGAAGAATCAGATTCAAACTAAGGAATTAAATAAAAGGATCATTGTTCTTAATTAACTTAGTCAAACAGGAGAAGAAATCCAATATTTGCTCTTAACGTCTGGGGAGGTAATTTAACTTCCAGCTTACTGATTTTCTGAAAAGGAAATTATATTATTTTGTGTATTTTGAAGAAAAAATAGGATTTTTAGTTCTGGAGAAGTTCTACATAGACTCTAAGCCTATGTCAATTCCATTCATCCTACATTTTTAAAAAAGCTGTGCAAGAATACAAGTAAATGTGTTAAAAGGTAGATTCTTTACGTGTTAAAAGGTAGATTCTTTACTATTTTCCACCAAAAAATGCCACATGGTAAATGCTACATTTAGATACAATAATCTTAAATGGTAGGGGTGGGGTGCCCTATAGTAACACCATCGCAGTAAGGTAATTCAAAAATTCTTGAAGTGTGGTTGACTGAATAAAACCCAAGATTAATGCAGTAGCTTCTCCATGACACACTAAGGAGCCCTTAGGAAGATAACCTCTCTGCATGTGCACCCAGCTGCTAAAAGAGGTGGAAGGCTAAACTGGGTGCAATACCTCTGATCAAAGCACAAGATGCTTTAAGAAATGAAGATGACTACAGAAGAGTATGATTATACTTAACAGAAACAGCAGAAGTTATCAGAGGGCTTTTGCATAGGCTGATATGGCTTCTGGATGTTTGAAAATCAGGCGATCTAATAAAAAACTAGTATCTCTGGGGGTGGGGGAAGGTAGGAGGGAACAAAGGAACTTCATAAATGATCTGCCAGGATAACTACAATTTCCTTCAGATCTAAAACAAAAATTCTCTCATGGTTACATCTGGGATTCCAGTGTTTTTCCTATCCCAAATCTATGTCTCAGTCCGGGACTCCAGTGTTTTTCCTATCCCAAATCTATGTCTCAAGCAAGCAAAGCTCTTTACAGCAAACAAGATCTGTGTCAGCATCATCATATGTGTGAAGAATGGAAGCTCAGGGAGGGAAAGAAACTTGTCTACAGATAATGAGCAAACTAAAGAAAAACTGAAGAACTGAATTACTTAAGTCTCATTCCTTTTTGCCTGACTTCCATTTGCCATTGCTTTCAAAGTTTTTTTCTGGTCTAGCAGCAATACAAGTTTGGGAGAATTACAATGAAAGTTGGTGAAAAGTTAATTTTTCTGGTTCATGTTTTCTCCCAATTTCTTTTTAGCTTTCTGAGAAGCTCAAGTTGAAGGTCTCAAGAGTTCCACAATCCCTGCAGCAAATGCTGTAACTCAGATTGCTTAGAGACCCACAGCACTCTCTAATCTTACCCAGACTTTCTGCTAGCTTCGGTTAATATATTTCATTTGACAGTCCTTGCTATTAACCATGCTTTCATACTCCTACCTTTGAGAAAAATATTATTCAGTAACAGATTTTTTTTGAAGTGGTTAATAAAGCCTGCCTGCATTCCCAAGGGTGTAGAAGAGAAAAACCAAACTGAGTATGTCTGAAACATCAATACAATGATTAAGTGGTTTGAAATTTTTAATGAAGAGTGCTCTTATTGCAAGCATGTCGATTCATTGGAATTTATCCATTTGAACAAACTCCCAATAAAATGGAGATGGATGCCACCAGACATTCACTCATGCCTTGGGGGAACGGGAAAACCTTTTTTTTTTTTTTTTAAGAACCTCTAACATTTTTTAGAACATTCAACATTTAGAACTTCAACAGAAATAATTTGTTTGATATATTTATATATGAAACAAAAATAAAAACATTACTTCTTTCCATGACTATTCTTTTGAGAATTCAATTTTTTTATGATGTTTTTTATTAAAAAGTAATTACCAACATAGGTATATCAAGACTTAAATACGAAAATAACCTTAATGGTGATAGAAATACACTTGTTGGAACAATTTTATAAAGGCTATATTATAAATGGAAAATGTGTATTTAAAGCTACAAGCAATTTTCAAGTCTGACAAAATATTATCACAGCAAATAGTTAGCTATATTCAAAAAACCTAAGACATCAACATCTAATTTGACAGATACAAATTTGAAACTCTTTATCACTCACATCATGAAACAGATAAGCCAAAAAACAATATGATTTTTGTTACCTCAGGTATTGTAATTGTAGCCCGGCACATGACACTGCTTCTAGACATTTTCATTACTGATTGATTCTCTATGTATTATTTTCTTAATTCATAGACAGAATGAAAAACATAAAGGAATTTTAAAATATGAAAATATAGTATGACAGCATCTAGACCCAATAATGATTTGGTTTGTAGGGAACATATTACCAATCAGATGAGCTGCAGAGATGAAGAGATAGAAGAAAACCCATAGCTAGCAGGGAAAATTCTTCACACCAGCATTTAGAGAAAAAAAAAAATCAAAAAGCAATCTGCTCATAACTAGTAATAGCTCAGGACATCACATAGATGATTTACCAGAACCAGCTAGCTCTCTCCACTCGCCCTGACAGTAACAGCCTCTGGCCAGCAGCTCATGCTGTGGACAGCTCTCTTTTCGTATGACACTACAGCCAGTCATTCATTTTGCTTCCATTCTACGCAGTATGTGGCACTAATTAAGCTTACAGCTGAAATGTTATTTTACTGTTTTCTTTATAGACTTTATCTGGAAGTTTATCATGCATACTTACTACCTTACACCCCAACCTTGATTCTAAAATCAAGAGTTGGAATCAAATCATTAAGAAGTTCATTACAACAATAAATATGAAGATGGCAAGCAAGTGGCCTGTATCTCTTGAAAAGACCTTATGAATAAAAGGACGGATTTTCTTAGAAAGCTTTTAAAATGCTGAACAACTATATACAAAGCTCTTGATGTCACTTCCAGCATGTGTTGAAGTAGCTAAATTATTTCTTCTCTTCTGCAACAGTTTGGTACTCTACAATTGATTTCCAAAAATAATAGAAAAATATCATATCATATTGAGCTAGTGGGGATCATATTAACTACTGTGAATAGAATGACAAGGTAGTAGAGCTGCATTCTAAGCAAATCAAATATTGGAAGGAGAAAGCAGCTCCCTCTGAAAAACACCTTATCTGGGTTACACTTGACACCTGCAGTCTTCTCCTTCTGGTATTAGCCATTCAAGCCTTTCTAAAGGCAACCAAAAGCATGTCAGCAACTGACCCTGGTATAAATTTTCATTGGGCCGCAAATTGTTGGCCAGATGTGATAAAAGTCACATCACTCCATTGTACATTACTGGCAACAGAAATCAGTATAAATCCTTATTGCCCTGATGGACAATATTACACTGGTCAGATTTTTTTTTTTTTTTTCGGTTTAGGATAATCAGGATCAATCACTATTAAAACTGCTACAGTAACTCAAAAACATTTGGAGAGTGTGGTCATTCTGAGACTCACATTAAGGTATGTCATAGAATTGCAGAATGCTTGAGGTCGGAAAGCATCTCTAGAGGTCTAGTCCAACCTGTACTCAAGCAGAGCCACCTAGAGCAGGTTGCTCCGGACCAGGACTAACTGGCTTTTGAATACTCCCAAGGATGGAGAGTACAGCCTCTGTGGGCAGCCTGTGCCAGTGCTCAGTCCCCCTCACAATAAAAAAGTGTTTTCTGATATTCAGACAGAAACTCCTGTGTTTCAGTTGGTGTTGACTCTTGTCCTGTCATCAGGCACCACTGCAAAGAGTCTGGCTCTGACCTCTTTGCACCTTCCCTTCAGGTATCTGTACACATAGATAAGATCCCCCCTGAACCTTCTCTTCTCCAAGCTAAACAGTCCCAGCTCTCTCAGTCTTTCCTCCTAAGAGAGATGCTCCAGTCATGTAATCATTTTCATGCCACTTCACTGGACTCCCTCCAGTATGTGCATGTCTCTCTTGTACTGGAGAGCCCAGAACTGGACACAGTATGTAACGTGTGGCCTCACTGGTGCTGAATAGAGGGAAAGGATCACCTTCCTCAACCTGCTGGAAACACTCCTCCTGATGCAGCACAGTACATTGCTAGCCTTCTTTGTGGCAAGGGCACATTGCTGGCTCATGTCCTCTCTTCTATTGAAAAATAGTCCTACTTGGGATACAGACACAGACCACTTCTTTTTTAAAAAGCACTTAATCCTAAAATTAATCTTATCAGGTACTGATTACTGAGAAGAAAGTACTTAGAAGAAAGTAGTCCCTTAGTCAAGATTTAGGGACAACTAAGATTTTGGAAAAATTTTATGCTCCATGTTTTATATTGGCTATAGCTAGGCCACATCCTAGTCAGTACCACATTACAGTGAAAGATTCAGGGGACGGTTTTACTTGTTCAGTTTTCAATCTCCAACTTGAAAAACTTATTTCCAGATTGACTACATAGGGAGACCCAACTACTTCTACCAGGAAGAGGTGCCAAATTCAAGGGACTTCAAGATTCTAATCTGAGAGTTTGATGCTTTTTTGGTTCAGCCATGGATTTCATCCTGGCCACTTTCAGCAACGGAGGTGCAACTGCACTCAAAACTCCAAAATCATGTTTCTTAAGCAACACATTTGGAAACTCCTTTACACCCCTAAAAATTTAAAGGAAAGAACATGCAAATACCTTCACCATCATGCTGCATATAAAGTCAGTTGATTACATAATTTATGTGTTTTGAATTTTAATAATTCAGAACAATCTGTTTCTTCTTCTTGGCCACAAAGAACACTTTTGACATCAGTGTCAACAAGGCTTTTGTCAGCGTGTCTTTACTGACAATTTAGTTGGCTTTATGTTGTCAATTAGAATTCCATTTTTTTGCTAAGTCAATACAATTAGATTACTACAGAGACTTCATTACAGCCACAGGCAGGACAGCAGCTGAGGTACACAATTTTCTCCCTATGATGCCAATAGTCACTAAACAGTTATTGGGAAAATTGTCTATAAAAGGACAAGAAATATTTACATCTTGAATATTGTTCTCCAGTAAAATTATCACTTCACAAAAATGCATACCAGTGAGCTGATACTAATACCATTATTACTTAGTGAGAACATTTATGGCTGTTCTGTGTTTAACATATTTAATTGTAATGTTCAATGCACAATGAAGTTCACAGCATGTTAACAAGAATAAATAATCATATAATGAATAGAATTATATTTTTCCCACTATTTAGTGACTTGTTTCTAAACAATAATGTGCTATATGGAATTCTTCAGGAAGCTGGATTCAAACACATCTCAGGCTATGATGTTTCCTAGTAATATGCTTAAGTTACATTTTCAATAACTAGAACAACTTCAGTATCCTTTCAGTGTATTTTTTTTAAAGAAGCTTTGGTTTCAATAGCTTACTCATTACTTTGCTTTACTCAGCTTTATAATCATCTAAACTTGCATGTTGTGTTTTAGAATAACTTTCAAGCTGTTCTATCTATCTAAACTGCTAATGTAGGATATTATAAGGACAACCTTAATTAAACTATGTGGGATCACAGAAGCAGTCTAGCAGCACCACACAAGATTCAGTATAGCTGAGTTGCCTTAGAGAAAAGCAGATACCCGAGGAGACAAGTAGATGATGAGTAGACTGCTGAAAGAGCAGCATACAGCCCTGGCACCCATTACAGCTCTCTGGAATTTATCTCAAATAATCCTACTACTAGATAAAAAGATTAAATTTGTCTTACTGAAGAAATTCTAGAAGTCTATTAAAATAGCAACAAACCCAGGAAACACACAGTAAATAATCAGCTTTCTGTTTAAAAAACACCACTTTTCTTTTAATCCTAGTAGCCCTTCATCCCTGTTGCTCTACTTTATCTCAATAAAGTAAGGCATGTCCACAAGCACTGTGACCAGCACTTTACAACTTCTGCTCAGCTCCCTCTCTTAAGGCCACTGAGAAGATAAGATGGAGAATGTCTTTGCTAAGGATACTCCATCAGGAGAAAAGCTGGTAACCACATCAGTGGAAGACAGCAGGACCAGTATTTCAGTAGCTTTACACAAACTGGCACTAGCTTTCCTCTGTGAGTGATACATTTGGTTAACTCAGTTCTAGTAGAGGGTGGCATAGAAAAGTGTAATCTTCAAGAGTCAGGAAAGAAGTTTTAAGAGTGACAGATTCACCGAAGGAAACTCAGCTGGACTGGAAGAAACAAGTAGAATGAACACTTGAATTATGAGAGGAAAGGGCCTCTTTAACTAGTTTGTTCCTACCTGTAGGTTGAAGTCTAAAAGTCATGTGGTGGGGTAATCATGTAGTCCACAATCAAAGAACAGGAAAGAGATGGAAAATGTGAACCAAATAATGGATTATTCAAATGAAGAACAGGCTTTTAAGTCCTGTTCCTTTTCCTCTTATTTGCACACATCTATAGTGCAACTCTGGTGTATGGCTGGGAAAAAAATGCTTGTAGATCCAAAGCCACAAGCATGTCTCTTCTGGCCTAACACATACACCTCTCAATTCAAATTAAAAATACATGGACCAGATATTAAAGAGTACAGAATAAGCCACACTGAGTAAGTTCTATGATATGAAGAACAGAAGTATGCCTTAAAAAGACAATGATTACATTTTGGGTTTGACTTGTAGTTGTTGAGCTTCTTCTGTGATGTAAGTAGGCAACAATACCATGTCCCAAAGTGACACTGAGCTTTAAATTTACCAGTTTAATCTTAATGTGAATTTGATGACCTCATATTCAATATGAATCAGATTCCCATCCTTTCAGAAGATTTTTTAATTGATAGTAATTATAATGATATCAATACGCAAACAAAAGTCTTGGACTTACAAGAACATAAGCATGGATCAAATCTTACTGCTATCCACAGCTCTAAAAATATAACCTATATTTCACCTGTCTGCCTGATACAGTACAGCCAGAAAATAGCAGAATTCATCTTATTAGAAGAAGATAGATCACACTGCCAGAATTAGATTTCAAAAATGCACTTATATATAGAATCTCTCATTTTATAGAACCTACCAACATGGGGTGCTGCTCCAGTCTAAAAGAACAAAATTTAAAAATTAAACACCAGGTGCATTTTACCATGGGATAAATATTAAGATCTTGGTTACTACCATTGTGTTGAGACAGCACTCATGAACAACCCAATACTTAAAATACTCAGAGTATTTTAATGAAATTGGATTGATGGAAATTGTTTGAGAAAGAACTGGAAAATAAATACAGATTTCAGTTGTTATTCTATAATTTGATCGTGTATTTCAGATACCATAAAGCAATGGAAAACACCTGAGTTATTTGTGCAGACACCAGGAATTTATGATTAAATTACAGCCCCATTGTTTAAGTTTACCTGTTTTTAATTTAATATGATATATAAGACCAAGTCCATAGATTGCTTCCCTTTTTGTCTTCAGCATTTCCTCCCTTACACTAAGCTCCCTCATATTTCTTGTTACTAATGGATGTAACTGCTCCCTGTGATCAGTAGTCTCATAATTTATAAATGTGGTTTCACAGTGATGGCCTGTACCTGTGCCTGCCTCTTTATATACAACTATCATGGCATTTTAATACTGTAACAAAAGTCTTCTCATCTTTCCAGTGCCCACATGACCAATGATATCTCACAAAAAAATCCCATACCAACAGATGCTGAACATGAAGTGCCATATGGAAAACTTTCAAGTGAGAGTAACCTTCAGAATCATCTTCCTCAATGATGTGAAAAAAACATTTCAAATACAACAGTGGAGTAATGTTTGCTTTTTTATTACATGAGATTTGGAATTATTTTTTGCTGTACTTTTAAAACTAGCTTTAATAACTAAATGATTCTGTTTTATGTTTTAAAAAATGAAGAACTTCGACTTGCTTTTCAGATTTTAGTTGATATTTTGGAAAGAAACCTAACAGGTATGTTTGAAATCTCCTAAATTATTTAAGATCCCAAGGTAAAAAATACTTTGACAATATTTTCAAAACCTATTTTAAATGTGGTTGACAGTATTAAAGGCATAATATTCCTTTGAAAAAGGAGATCTAAACTCCTAAATCACCTTGGCAAAATTTTCACCTTAGAATTTTTTTTCATCAAAAATGGGAGCACATGTTTTATTTTATTCTTATAATTATCTCCACATTTTCACTTTCTCCATTCCATCTCTGTTTGCATTTTCTCTTTCCAGTAAATGCATGCAGACATACATTCATTCCCTAACAGTCAATTTGTTCAGATTTAGCAGGATACAAAGCACTGAGGATGGAAGCTCAACCACACAACAGTTGTTTCCTTATTGAACGGAGATTCCAAGAACTTGCTACTAATGAAGACATTTAATATGTAATGATTAAATGTCACATTTCTGCCAGGCATATTAACTTGCTACATTGGCAGTACTGAGCTAATTATTTTTCCTTTTTTTTTTTTTTAAAAAAAAAAAGGCAATCAAAAGGACAGTGCCAATATCATCAGTTAAACAAGAGAACTATCTCAAATAATTTCTGGGGTTAAAATCTCCAATCCTTTCAAGCACTGTGGGAAATCTAGAGAAATTCAGGTGGTCATCTATGTCTCATCTTTACTGCATTCAACTATGTTCAATTCTTTACTGAAGGGAACTGGGCTAAATCTTTTGGTAATCTAATGCAGCTGGAGGTTTTTCCCGACTTTCCTTAAATGAGTTATGAAATTAAATGAGACACCCTACATATAATGTGTTCTCCCTGCTGTGAAAAGAGAAAAGAATCAATAGAACTTGATGAAGAGAAGACTGATTAGAATTGAACAAACAAAGACTTCTTTCTATACTATAAGAGACTGAAGGAGGATCCAGTGCCTACATCATTTTATTTTCTAAGATACTTGTAAGCACTTGTTGGAAAAGTTGGAAGAAAATATAACTGTTCATCTCTGGAACTATATTGAGCCAGCTTTATGAATTGACAGTGTGCAGCTGCCTGTCCCTGCAAGAAGCTAGGGTCAGCAAAATGGAAAACTGACAAACATGAAATACTGGATTTGTTGGAGACTGTGTACTCAGATGTCATTACTCAGTATGATTCTTGTGAACAGGATATTCAAGGGAGATTAGGTACAGCAAAGAAAGACAGAGAAACTCCTTAATGATCTGAAATAAGAAAGGCTGGAAAACATTCTTGAAGACGATAGTGTGGAGACAGCTGTAAAAAGACAGAACAATGAGCAGATGTCCTCCAGAAGTCTGTTTTAGCCCTACAGGTGATTCAGACTGGAATTTATAACTACTTAGATATCCATGAACAAGGGGGGAAAGCCTACTTAATGGTCTCTGAGGAAGATTGGCATGGTCCAATCAGTATAGTTCTGCAAAGTAAGAATGTATGAAAAGAAAAGAAAAAAAAACACTAAAAGAAGAAGGGACAGAACTGTGGCTCAAGAAGCAACAAATTTTGCAGTAAACAAAGAACTGGGAGAGAAGTCAAGCATTCACTGTTAAAATTAGCAAAAGTAAGCTAATTCTCAGTGTATTTTGGGAAGGCAGCTAGCGTATCAGCAGAAAACACCTTTGCATACCCTAGAAACTGGCTGTGACTGTCAAAAAGCAACTCTTACTGAGTACCATCTAGGAAATTCATGAAACTTCCAGAGTCAGCAAAAATCCTCAGCAACACACAACAACAACAACAACAACAACAAAAAGCAGAGATTATTTCTTCTACTACCCTATCACACTTATCGAGAAGTGAAAGCCTCCGCAGTTTCCTTTAGATAAAGTCTGACAGATTAGTAAACAATGTATGTTATTCTTCAGAGTTAATTTGGTTAGTGTAAGCTCATCAGTAATTAAGAGTCATTAATGAACACTCTCACCAGCATCTCAACATGAATGATAAACTTTGTGGTAGAGAAAAGATGCTGGAAGTACAATGGAACCAGAAAAGAATCTCCCATTTGATCAACTTCCTATAGTTCACCCATGTTTGTATCAATGACTCAAGCCTTCTGATTAGAAACGTTCAGAATAGTTCCTGTCTTACTTGTAGTGATTAATGATGTATAAAGGCCAAGTTTGCAAAAATCCAATTCAGCTTACTGAAATTCTTTCTCTATATTGTATCTTTAATAAGGAATATTCTCTACAAAGAATTCCTAGATTCTATATTTCTGATCAATAGACTTACTGATAGTTGACAGTACAGTCTGAAAATACAGCTTCTAACACTTGAGAAAATTCCTACTGCATTGATGCATTTTTCCTCAGCAACACTCATTTTTGATAGATGCATCCTACTTCTTGGTTTATTCTCTTCTCTTTATGCAAACTTCTGGTGATGCAGCCTTTGAAGACTTCCTGCTTCCAGACATTAATGGACTTAGGATCTTGACTTAAGATGCTAGGGCCATTCCACAGTAAACTCCAGCTCTATGGAAAGCTAACTCCTTGCTAACTTCAGCATATTATTGAGGCAGTTATGCCTTTATAGAAAATGACCTCATCATTGCCCTAACACTAGCCATTCCTTTCACTCCCGACATTCCTGTCAAGCTCTTCCCCATCTGTCAAAGCAACAGGGAACCTACCATTTTTAGGGTTCCAAAGCTTTCCACTCCTTGCAACAACAACAAAAACAACATAATAATAATAAACACACTGTAAATAATAAATGCTTATACTTATTTTCTTGACTTGGCTTCTTTATTTATCTGAAATAATTTAGGGATTCTGATCACAATCCTCTTAGAAATTAAATATCCCTCTCTTTGTCCCTCCACTCCTAGCTGTGACTTCTTCAGAGCAAGACATCTTTTTCTTTGACATGGATTCATTTCAAGAATATTATAAGCAACACCAATTGCAGACACCTAGTTCCTCAGGCAAGTGAGTCACACATAAACAGTATTTTTCTACTGGAACAAGCAGTGGGTAATTATTTTACAGTGTGAATAAATGAATGTCTTCCTAAGTCTAGATGTACTGTGTGACAGACTACATGACATACTATGTGACATCCAGAACACAGAGACTTAATAAAACAGACTGATTCTCCACCATACATTTGTTCAGATTAACCGAACCGGATATTTGACAAATGCCATGCAGCCAGCCCATGTATATCTGTGTTGTTAAGAGAACTGCTTTCCTGGAGAGCAGAAAAGGTACTTGGGAGCTGCAGAAATACATAAATCTGTCTTCTTTATGAGTTCTGTAAAATATTATGGATTTAACAGTTTATGTGAGAAATCTCATTGTAATATTTGGTGATCCTATAATTTGCTGTTGGATTATGGCCACCATTTCTTATTCATGACCTGTGGTCCCATGGAACATGACTTAAAGCAGCATTGTTCACAAAAGCAATCTCCTTCTGCTTAATTTCTAAAATGCCTACCAAAATTGCTTTCTTGTTTCAGCCTCCCATCTCTTCAAGTAAACCATGATCAGTCTTAAAAACTATTTTGGTTTTTATTTACTTCTTCTGGTATTCAGATTCAAAAAGATTAATTTCTTGGACACATAATCAGCATTTTGTCAAGCAGGATTACATGCAACTAGAGAACCAGCATCCTCACTATCTAATTGCAAAAACTACTGGAGGCTATCACAAACCATATCGTACTGTAAATCTTAAAAGCCACATCTCTTTAATCTTGGCTTTTCTAGCACAATTAAATAATAAAAATGTAGTATTTAATAACAAACTCTAAAACATTCCATTATCCTCCTTGTAGAAAGATAGAAATAAAAAATATTAGCCAAATAATGCATTACTGGAAGGTACACTGATAACTGTGAAAACCACAGTCCAAACCATTTAAATATATGCTATAGTATTTTATATGTATCCAAGTTCTTAATAAACTAATTTAATTTCTTGAAGACAGTAGTTAACAATGACGAATCTGGAACATGCAGAAGCATTACTCCAATCTTATCACTTTGCTGATGCTGTGAAAATTGCTGTTCTTCATACAATAGTTAAGCACTAATAATTAATAGACACAGCTTTTATACAGCGGTTACTTGAGGAAGCTCCTATTACCTAAACAAAAAATTAAAATGGTACTACAGTTTTGGGATCAGAGTGAATAAGCAGGTAGATTTTTTTTAAGATTTAGAACAGATAATTTTAACATTTAGTACTATATAAATACAGAAAAGAAGTTGGCAAGCAAAATCTCACTGACTAATCAATGAAGCCTTGATTTTATTTGGTTGGGATTTTTTGATGCATGACATAAGTACATGGTTGGAGACAAGAATCTATTTGGTGAACATCAATCTATTGTACAATCTTACACAACAGTAAGCCTCCAAATGAGTAATCACTATGATTCTGAATTCCTGGTTTGTTTTTTGTTTTCAATTTATAACTCATGAGAGATGATGAAAAATAGTTCCTATGAAGTAAGGTAAAAGAATAGTTAACAGAGACTGAAGAAATAGAAATCAAGCATAGGAAATATACATATCAGGGAATTATGGGAATTACCTAAACATGTATACTGAGCTTTTGATTAAGAACAGTGGAGGAGGCATATGAAAGTAAGCAGCAACAACCAAATACTTGATAAATTTAGGGGGAGTTGTTTAGCAGAAATGTTGGTCAACAAATCAGGATCCTTTCAGAAAGTATTTATTAACTGAAGAAAAAGAGATAAAATGTAAACACTTCACATATCTGTTCCAACTGTTTCAAAGAATAATTGGCTTTCTAGTGAAATGCCAAATGGAAAATAATAACCTAAAAAATAACAGAACTAAGAACAATACGCAAACATGGTCTCACAGAACATTTATACTAGTGGTCATAAATGTTTTGCAAAACTATTTTCCAGTGGATTAACTATGACATAATATAAGGGTATTTTGCTGAAGTGATTAATGAATTACCTGATTGGATACAGCAATTGTGAGTCTCTTTCTACTTAATATTTTCATTAAAAACTTCAGAGAATGGGTACAGAGCACCACTTATTCACACAAATGCCAGTGAACATAAAGAAATTGTGTTCCCAGAACTTTAAAAATTCTTGTATTATGAATGCTAAAATAATCATACAGCAATTTTTTATTTCAAAATGCAAGCCGGTTCTCAGAAACGAACTGAGAATAAAAAGTCAGTTGTTAATTGGGAAAATCAATTTCAGAAATCATCAAAGAAACCAGGAGAAGTGAGATGGGTGGTGAACAGGAAAAAAGGTAAGTGGAGCCAAGAGAGTTTGGCACAGAAATGAATAGCAATCAATTTCAGAATTCATAGTCAGAAGTATCGTATTGTAGAGGAGGGTAATAACAGTATTTCTACACCTCAGAGAACACAGAGCTTCAAATATTGTATTTTTGATACCTCACAAAGAAAAAAGTAGAAAACCAACTGGACTGACAAAAAAAAAAAATTATTTATCTTCGGCTTCTAAAGTGAGTATTAAGAGTCAATCACTCAATTTCTTCACACATATTCTGGCTAGTGGAAGTACAGCAGTTACCATACTCTGTTTCCAAATTCTCTAGAAGAGCTTCACCTCACATGCTCATGACTGGAAACTGCTACTGGAGTAGTGAAGCATTGCACAGCTACTTGCTAGGCTGTCTGATGAAGCACAATTCCTCCTCAGACTGTCATAGTGTATGTAAAGCTTCCTTTGAGCTTTACTAAAATAGTGTAGACTTCTTCCCATCTGAAGCCTCTATCCCTATAACCAGGCGCAAGGTCTTCAGTCACCTCTGACCTCTTCCACATTTATTCATGAAGCACATGTTCAACTATCAATGGCTTCATTTCTTTTCACTAAGACACCTTAGGAAACTGTAATAAAATATTGACAATAAGTACTACAAATGCACATGTGATAAAGAGAAATGTCAGATCCAAAGTACTGTTTTTCCCTAAGCCTACAATGCCATTCATTATCAGAAAGGCAATATTGTGCTGTTCATGTGTAAACTTATATGTACGACTAGGCTGGAAAAATAATGCCCATCTTTTCAGGACTGTATGACTGGATAAGAGTTTTTATTTATTTATTTGAAACACTGGAGGAGAGTGGGTAATCAAGCCCTTTTGGAATTATAAAGCCTAAAATGCAATTAATTTTCTTACAAGATCTAAAGATATCAAAAATTGATATCTTCTTTTTAACTCAAGTGACAGGTTTACTACTTTGTTTTAGAACAATATGCCTGGCTTTTGCTGTCAGTAAATATTTCAACCCAAAATTTTTAGTGATGTTATGGCCTGCTAAATTAAATAAAATCTATGTGTATTATATTACACTAGTCCCATTTTCATATATCTAGACTGAAATCAAACATTTATAGTGCATAAATCAATGTAGCAGACAAAAAAAACCCCAGAGTAACTGCTATCATTCATAATATGTTTCCCTCAGAGAGCTTAGATTGATCTTCCTGTTTATGTAAGAAGCATCTCATTTTATCATACAGGCTCTTAAATTTCAGACAGACCAAAAAAATGAAACTGTTAATTTTTTCCTTGAGCCCTCGATACAGGAAGATACTTCACCTAGTGATACAAAAATTTTTCTTCTGGGCTCTTCACTGTTTGTATCACACAGAAGAATGTGAATTAGTGCAACTTAAGCTTATATCCATTTAATGATGAGCAGCATTGTTCCTGAGAAAGGCTAACTGGTCTGATTTAATATGGATAAAAGTTTAAAAGAAAAAAAAAATCTAAAAAATATTTATGCTTAAAGGAGACATTTATCACATCCTTTAATCATAATCAATTATGAAGTATCTATTGCCAAAAGGAAACAAAGCACTACTTTACCATACTAGAAAATAGCACTGAAATACTCTACTCTCTGAAGCACTGACAAAATTGGTTAGCAAGTATCTTTTACCCCTACTTTGTGTCTTATGCATTCAGTCTACAGAGTCATTCTTGCCTTAAAAGTCAAGTTTCTGGGACATCATCTCATGATATCTGTGGAAAATGTTTTCAAAACAATCTGGCATGTATACAACTAAAAGTGGGGCCTCTGTCCTAGAGAGGGAATGAATTTAATATTGTAGTTTAAATTTGTCAGGTGTTATCAGCATACTCAGATTATTTGACTCCTCGTAAACCCAGTTCTGTGTAAAGATAAAGATAACATTCTTATCTAAGAAATTCCTTTTTTTGAGCAGGAATTTTCCTTTCTATTCTTTTCATGATGAAGCAGATTTTTCAAGGTGTAAGAATTACTATCTGCAAAAGTATATTTATATTTACTTTCTATTTGTTGGTAAAGATTTCCTGCTGCAACTTTATGAACTGTTTGTTCATTTGAATCATTTATCATATTATTTCCTCAAGACTGGTGATGGAGCCTTGCAACAGAAAAGAACTGAAAGGCACTAAAGGCATCTCCAGCTTATGACTATTTGGAATAAACAGAGGAATCAAGTCCCCTACTGTATCATTATTTCAGCTAGACAGAGACCTTTATGTCCTGACTCCACCCTTTTCTAAAAGACTTATTTCAAAACCAGTGGGAAAAAAAAAAGGAAAATAACAATGGGTATTTAGGATATATGCCTAAATATACACATAAACTCAGTTAATACTGAAAGCAACAAGCCACTGTGAAGTCCTACACAAATGGCATATTTCACTTAGTCATCCAAGTTGTGAGTTCCAGCGGATGTAGCAGAAAGACTGTAATTAAATTCCCAGACATTGCTATGGATGCAATCCTTGTATGCTACTTATGCACTCCTTGCCAGTCCAAATGAGAGGGAGAGAAAAAAGAAAACACATATTTCTGTGTAGAAAAGAAAGAAACCACTTGCTTAGCCTGCCTAATTCTACCTATAGCATCACACACAGGAAAATCCTCCACTGCGTATTTTCTTAACTCCACAATGCAGAAAAAGTAAAATACACTTTAGTTGTATTTCAATTACTGTGCCATAAAATGAGTTATGTATGCTATAAAAGTAACAACACTGAACAGAAAGAAAAAGGAGGGGGAAAAAAACCCCAAAAACCAACATAAAAGCAGCACACCAAGGAGCTTATTTATGACAATTAGGAAACATTAAAAGTAAGAAAAGAAGTAAGCTGTTTCTACTGCAAGAGTGACAGAACATGTCTTTACTGTCTGTTGAAGAGATGCCTGAACTTAATATCAATATTCAATAGTGTTCTGGTATCATTCTCTACAGTCAATAGTGCTCTTATGACACACTGGCAACTGATTTTTGACCTGTTCGTGTGCTGTTGAAGTTTTGATGTCAGACTACATTTTAGTAAGATATAGTTATATATACATGTCTCTATAAAACATGTAGGAAGCACAATTATGGTATAAATTCAGAAGCCTCTACTAGCAATATTTCACTAGAAAATAAAGTTTTTGTAGATATTCATAGTCTGTTCATGATTCAGGGGGATAATGTTATGAATAGATGGATTCACAAGGGAGCTGTTAAGACCTATCATAGTTTTAATCAGTATAAAACTCAGTTTTCATATTTGATTAATTGTTTTAAACAAAGAGCACATCCAAATAAAAATTTCTGAGGTTAATTAGCTCACAACCTATGGATTTCTATCTTCTTCATATAAATTTGAAACTGACACAAGTACCTCTCAAAAGCATGACTACAATGGTATTACTGTGAACGTCTCCATCCTACACTATTTAAAACTGTTCCTTGTAGGCATTTCTTCTGAGTTTATAACTAATGACTTGTTGCTGTTTGAAAAGTAGATACATTATCAATATTTTTATACGATAATTAAGTGTTATAGCACCTTAAAATATTATCACATTGTTGAAAAAATATTTTTTTCTTTTAATACATATGATCTTGAAATAAAATTTTTAAAGTTTTTAAATATCAGAAAATATAGTTTACATTTATAAAACCTGCCAGTCTCCACACTGTTCAAGTTTGATGCAACAACTGCCAGGTTAAGACTAAAAATGTCCTTCTGATCCAGGGATATTTAGAAATAATTAAATTGGACAAGCACAAGATCAGTCTCAATACATATTACAGGCAGGAGGACAGGAAGATCCTTAAGCTCCTAAGCACACCCAGTCCATCCCTTCTCAGTCACGTAATTGTTCTGATCACTGTTGTCATTTGGACAAACCTATCAACTTATCTCTAGAAAAACAAGGAAGCATTAAAAACAAGAAGGCAAGGAGAAGAACAGGAGAGAACAATGTGCCCAAAATTAATTAAGAAGTTGTCACATTTGATTTAGGATACATCTAACTGTGATAAGGTCTGCCAACCACAAATACAGTTTAAAATGGCCTGGAAGTGAAAATCTAATCTCCATCTGTAGTCCTGTTTCAGAGACATCAGAATATCTGCTTTTTCGAAAATATGATTTTGCATGAAATCTTCCAAATTTAGTGATCAGACCTCTTCAAAGTACGAGTACATGTTTTAATAAATACTATTTATTTAAAAATCAAACAAACAAATTGTTTCAGAAATAAGTACAGTTTCATTCATCATAAAGGAATGTACTCACCAGAGAATACATTCATCTTCCTATGTGGAAACAAAACCTGATAAAATCTCTACTAAGCTAAATTGAACTGAGGAAATGGTAGAATTGTATTAATAATTAATTTTGAAACTACCAGCTGTAGTATGTATAATAAAGTAGGTTCCATTATTAATTGATCTTTTTCCAAAATATGCAGTATGTCAGAATTATCCTGAATATAAATTTGTCATTTAAAAAAATAGGACAATAACATTATGTTAATCTTCACTTTAAATTATCTGCTCTTCCATATTAAAAGATACAACATCAAGTTATTGTAGAAAAAATAGATAGAAACTTGAATAGCAGTAGATGAAGTTTTTAAAAAACAATTCATTAAACTGATCTTTGTTCACATAGTCTTCAAAGATTTTTGGTATCACCTTCCTGACAAGGGAACAAGAGTCCTTTATACTGTCTGAAATGAGTGAAGGGAGAAGAACTAAAAAAAAAAAAAAAAAAAAAAAGGAAAACCAGGAGGAATTTGACCCTAATTCTCCACACGCTTTTGCAATAGTAGCCTCTGCTTCTTATTTCAAAGGAGAAATCTGCAGACAGCTTTTCATTCTTTGGGCAAACCCTTCAACAGCAGCACAATCTTCCCTACAAAGTTCAGTGCAAGCGAGTGTCCCATATTTTAAAAGTTTTCTTCCTTCTGGAACATCTGGAAACACCATATCAAAAACACACATGCTAAATTAAGTACATAGAATTTGCCCACAAAACACAGTGATGAGACATGGTGCAGTGCTACTGCACTCATTTTCTTCAATCCTGATACGTGGCATTCATATATTTGTATTTGAAGGTAAAGAGTTACACTTGTACAATAGGTTACCCACAGAGACATCACTGGAAGAAATTAATAATGCCCCATTTTACCAGAAGCTCAAAGCACTGCTTCTTAAAAAGACAAAGAAAATAATCTGATTCTAGCACACAATTTGGCAAAACTAAAAATGCACAGGACTTAAAAATTTCAGTTTGGAGTTCCTTACAGGGACATCTAGAATCACTGTGTGATGGCATTTTCTTCAAGGCTTTAAGATGAACGGTGTTGGTTTGTTTAATTTTCTGTTTATTTCCTATGTTAAAATCCATCTTTTTTGAAAATATTCCTCTCTTTTCAGTCATTAGAGTGATTTTGTTCTGGAGCTAATTTATTCTCACGTTTATTTTTAACCACATCTTAATTTCATTATTTTCTTTGTGAGCTAAGGTCCTAGCTCTTTTGGAAGCTGATGTTAATTCCTATCCCTTTTTATTTCTTGTAGGAAGATTTCAAAGTGGGAGCTTTGTTTGTTTTTGAATTAAACTACACTGTGAAGTAATTTTCTTAGATAAATGTGTGAACGAGAACCTAGTGCCTGAAGTCACAAAAGAATGCAGAGTTACTCTTAGTCATACAGATTGCTAATGCTATGTGCTTGGGTGTGTGTGTGTTTGGTTTTTGTTTGGTTTTTTTTTAAATAATTACTGGGAAATCTAATAAAGTTGATTAGAAAATAGGTCCTTATTTTCAACTGAAACTTTATCCAAAATAGTGTTGTTTGTCATTTGATGGTCCAATTAAGGGACTTCAGAATTTCAAGCAGTATTTTTAGGAAGGGCTGTATCCATTTTCCTGTTATGCGGTACGTAATACATTCCAAATATTTCTTCTTTCCATCCAAGTCTCTCTCAAGTTACCTTCAAAGAGAGACTTGAAAGGTAATGCATTTCTTTCTAGCCATATTAGTATTTGCTTTCTTGAATTATTGTGTTGCATTGTATTTGACAGCCAAATTACCTCTTGTCATTAGTTATGACAAACTCTTTTAATTTATGCTCTGTTTTCATTCTGCTAATGTTTCAGACAGATGTACAAGGCTTTATGAAGCTATACACCAGGTGCTGCATAAAGAAAAATTAAATCATTTATTATTTCTTCTACCTCATCTTTTGTATAACTTGTAGCTTTAAATAGAAATATGAAATGGTATTTACAAGTATTTTGCCCCACTATGCCCTGTACTTTCTCCCTAATATGATCACAATTTAAAAAAATAACCAGCACATGGCTCTGGTTTTCCACTTAACAGATCTCTACTGTCCTACAAAACTGTATTTGTCAATGGGAGTGTCTAGCTAATTAACACATATATTAACATATTAAAGTTTTAAATAGAGACATATTACTCCTCCTTGAAACATCAAAAGCTTGCCATGGACAGAACCATTGCTAATGTGCAGGGTACCCGCTTGAAGATTAGGCTTACATGAGACGTTTTAAAATATCTGAAAGAACAGCATTTATCCAAAGAGCTTTTGAAAATTATCAAATATTAAAATTCTCTTTATTAAATAACTATTAATTTTGCCATTATTAATTCCAGAATTACCATTATTTAATTACTAACCACTAATCTTACAAAGCTTTGAATCTTAATATAGAATTACAATGAATCCATCACCACAAGGAAAAATCATGTTCTCTGCATTTTTTTTTCCTTCATTAAACAACTACTTTAAGAAAACAAAGTTTGAAATTTAAAATCTGCAGTTCAACTTTCACCAAAAAGCACTGAAGTTACTTGACACTTTCCATTAACAAATCAGTCATTTCCTCGTACTTTCCAAAATAACCAACACTCACTGAAATTCACTAGATGAATTAGAAAGACAACAGAAAGGAGTGAAATGTGTTGGCATACAAACCTTTTACCTATGAAATAAAAGCAAGCAGAAAGCTACATATAGACCGACACATTCAGTTAGAAGGAAAGTACATAACACAGCTCTATCTCCAACTTTAAAATGTGCAACATGAGAAAAAAAATTTCCCTGAGCAGTAGTTCAATCTGAAGCCAATCAGTACTGGAGTGCCACTCAAAACAACCTATTTCACCAATCTAACCTAAGTTGTCCATCTGACAAGGGTGAGTTTAACTCTTCAAAAAGAACTCTTGGAACTATATATTTGAGCTTATTCACCAATGACAAAACTTGGTTTTTATTATAATTATCCTTCTAGACTATCTCTCACAAACGTGGCCACATGCAACAGATGGAAAAGAATCTGGCAGTATTCCATAATGTGTTTTGTGTCTTAATAGAAGCTCTGAATAGCCATGTATGATATGCTGTTTGGAAGCCAGCTAAGCCCATGCATAACCAGAGGTGGAATTCAAGATCATTAACACCACTGGAAAATAAAACAAAAGCTATTTTTATACCTATACTTCAGAGTGTCACCTGTTAAGGTACATGCAAAGTAGAACCAGTCTAGAGAGATCAAAACTGAACTCAAACCGGCTGGCCAGAACACTCCAGTCAACTCATTTTTATCATGAGCAATCCAGGAATTATAATGGCATGGCAGGACTGTTTTCAAATCTAGATTCCTGTGATTATCAAACATTCATCAAGAAAGCTAAACAATGCAAAGACATTACATCCACTGTGAAGTAAAAAACTTGATGGTGAACTATGAATATACGAGTCTGAAATCCAGACACAATCTATTATGACATTTATACACACACACCCCACAAAAAGAAAACTGGTGCACACAGCATTACGGTAAAATATCTGACAGCAAAGAGTTGCTTAATTAAGAATCCTAGCTATGCTAACTATATTAACAACTACACCTATGAAGAAAAAGTTCTGGAGATTCACATCTATTATCAACTGGGATATAAGAGAAAAATAGTTTTTAACTGTTTATGAACATATTTAAACATCTACACGTGGAGCAACTTCATCCTGATTAGCATTATGATTTGAAAAACTAAGACTGCTTTTGATGGTCACCATGACTAGATGCCCTCTGATGTTTTTCACAAATCATAGAGATTATAGATAATTGCAATATCTAGCAAATGCTTAAAAGACGAATAAGGTAAGAGCCTCATTAATTAAAGGAGATTTCTTGGTTTATCATAAAACAGTGGATAGAAATTCCAACTCCAGCATGTCCAAAGCTGTTTAGTATTTGTGCAGAATCACACATATTTTATCCTAACATGCCTCACATGGAATTGTTTTTCGATTAATGCTGCTTAAGTGATGTCCTGGAAGATAACAAGGCGCTATATATAGTCCTAACATTGAGGCAAAATTTGGTGCAAAAAAACCCAAAGACGGCTATCAGAGATTCAAAGGACACTGTCTTATAATTCAGTCCCAATTCAGTCCTTATAATGTCCCAATTCAGTTTATTCTATTTTCTGGATCTTACATTTTGTATATTTAAGATTGGATCTTGCATCTAACTGTTGCTCGCATTTTTCCTTTAACTATTCCACCTATTATACATATGTACACACACTGATATCCCTATATTTTGGTAATACTCACCAATAGCCTTAGGATAAGGTGATATCTTCAATTTTATCAGATTTTTCTTAGTTACTCTTTGTGAAAACATCTAAAGCTGCAACTGGCATTTTGACAAAACCACGGTCACAGACTTTTAGCAAGCAAACAGAAAAAATAAATATGGGAAACATTGAAACAGTCAGTTCTCCATCACCTCATCCCGCAAAAAAAGGTGTTTAACTGCTTAACAGTGTCTGTGCAGACTATTAGATCAATAAGTAAGTTAGGTGTTAGTAAGTCACCTGGACTGGGTAGCATTCACCCCAGAGTACCAACTGGAAGCTGCGCAACTGCTGGCAACGGTCTGAAATGTCACTGCAAAAAGCTAAGGCAGCAGCAGAGCAGCATCAGTGCAACCTGAGTCTGTAAAGGAGGCTAAATTCTTTCCAAACAAGCAATTCAAAGAACTACAGACCACTGAGCCTGACTTCATTCCTGGCAATCACTTCAGACTCTGCGATAGAGAATAATGTCACTGAGTACATTGACAAACACAGTCTGCTGGAAGGAGCCAGCACAGTTTCTGCACAGCGAAATCCTGGCTCGGAGACCTGCCGAATGGCTAGGAAGGTGTCAGTAAGCACATGGTCAGGGGAACCAGTGGGCCAAAATTACTTCGATTTTCAGAAAGGTGCTAACAAGCTTCCACAGAAAAATGAGTTAGAAAAACTAAGCAGCTGTTGGATGGAGGCAAAGATTTTGGTTAAGACTGATACTGGTTTCATTCAGTGACTTCATCAGCGCTTTGCAGAAGGCAGTACACTGTGCAGTCTGTATCTGCAGATGATATTAAGATGTTCTGGGTAGTGGTATAACTCCAGAAGACTTTGCCAGATCAAGCAATTGGGCAACATGTTGGCAGCTGATCTTCAGAGTGGATAACTGTAAGGTAATATACCTAGGGAAATTGATCTAAGCCATGCCTTCATAACCGTGAACTCTGATCTAAGAGCTAAAATGAAGGAAAGGGATCTAGGGGTCATTAGCGATGTTTCTCTAAAATTATCAGCTCAACAGCAGCCATAATAAGCCAATAAAATGCTGGGAATGCTTTAGGAAGGGTATTGAGAATGTAGTGTTGTTTTGACACCTTCATTAATGCTTCTTTACAGCCTGCTGTTTGACTAGGATTTGCTATGTAAATATAAAACAACAGCTGTTTTAAAGTAAATCATGACATACTTCCACATTAAGTTCTTTAGGCTGACTCCACAGAGGAAACAGTAAGTTCAAAAAAACCATATTCATCACAGCAGTAAAACAGATGTCAACTCTCTAACATTTAGCTAGTCTGAAGAATATATCTACTGCTTCCTTAAAGTAACTTTCTTTTTGTTATTAATACCATTCAGTTTTACCTTTTTACCAAAAAAAGGCAAACTGTCCAATATTTGGTAATGGATAATTTAACTAATATAAATTTGCAAGAATTACAGTGTCAGATGTCTTCAGAGGAAAATAACTATGACATGATTTAATGTGCCCAAAGAAATAATTTCCATTAGTAAAAAGATGAAGTCAAATATCATAACTGCTATCCAATTTTCTGAAATACCTAAAAAGCTGTTTAAAGGAACATAACTACTGTAATAAGTGAGATAAGTAGTAATATTACAAGGACAGTAACCAAAGAAAGAGATAAACTCCTGTGCATATGGAATAAACCCATCTAAAATAGTGGAAAAGTTATTGTTGGATGAAACAAGTGAAAAAGGGTCTCTTACTAACAGTCAACATAAGAATCATTAATATTCATTAATTTTATGTTAGAGTCATCTTGTTACTGTTTAGTTTTACACAGATTTCTGGAGGCAAATGTTGAAGGTATTGTACAAAATTGATGACAACAAGACAAATTTGAAGAAGAAAAAGGTATTGGATATACTATATATATACACACTTATATATCACATTAATACTGAAATATTTTATGGGAAAATTGTTTCAGATTGGTATACAGAAGTAAAGCCTTCTTCCCCACAACTAAAAATTGCTTACATCATTTAATATAACCTCAGCCTGACACTGACATTACTTTTATTGTATTCCAGCACGTCAGTTATGTAACAGTCCCATATTAAAGAACACAACAGCATCTAAATATACAGAATCCTGAAAAGATTTGTAAACACGCTTAAATGGCATTCATTTTCTGTACTTTAATATCAATACATGTGTAGAGAATCAGGGCACAAATCAGCAGAAATAGTTCAATTCTAAACTTTATCATTAATCTATTATATCCCTTTGTTTTCTGTTTTCTAAATAGGTCTTAATCTACATCAGGACCTTCCTTCTCATCCTATAGATAATAATTTACCTCAGTTTCTCCATCTGGCAAGACTTATTGCTGCATGACTTTTGCAAATCCATGTTGACTAAAAACTACTAAGAAATTCTCCTCCACATACTTAGCAAATTCTTCAAAAATTCTAATGGATTTTATCCATCAGCTCCTTTATCCATCAGTTGTTTTTCCTGATTTTTTTTCATTATGACACTATTTCTATTTTTTATTATAATTTCTACTGATGTATTTAAAGTTCTAAAAAGAAAAATTTAAAATCTGTTACTCTAATAGTCACAGATTTCTGTAAGTAGATTCTCTAGCTTTGTTTTTCCTACCTCAGTTCTTGGTAGGGGTTAGCACTCTACGGTCTTTTTTAAAAATCTGTGCCGTATTTCCCACTTTCTCATCCTCTGATACAGAGGTATCTTCAAGCAAGAGTCTATATGTGATGGTCAATCTCATTGCTGTGTTGCTTAATCATTCTTAAGGAAAGACTAAATAGTTTGCTACAGTTGATTTTGTCAATTTTGTCTTCTATCAACAGTTTCTGATTTGAAACAGATTTTCTACCATGCTGTGAGTAAAGGTGGATCCACAGAGAAGATGGATGCAAAAATATCACTTAATCTTTCTTCCATGACCTTATCTTTCAAAGGCTTTGCCTTCTTGATCATGTGTTGCTCCTACAATAAAAGATCTTCTATTTCTGATACCATCAGAAAAATAAAAGGATTTATAATTAGATTTTATAATGTGTCATTTTAAAATATATATCATCATCTTCAATCCCCCTATCCTAAACCTCCCTATATACTCTGTACTTCTGAATTACAGTTATCCCCAACTATCTTCCTTCCACCAAATTTGTGCCAGTTAGGTCATTATTCTCAGAAAAAAAGACAGTATTTCTCTTCCCACATTGATTTTGTCCACACTTGCAACTGAAACACTTTTGTCTTTTTCTTTTCTCTCTGTCACCAGCTTGTTTGGGACTCTCACTCTCCTGGCTGTTCCTTGCCATTTCACCCTTTAATTTTGCCACTACCTATCGATTGTTTGAAGAAACAGAACTTATATGGGAGTTGATTTCTAAAACATTATCCTCAACCTCTTGCTGTTTCACATGTATTATTTCCTACTGCTTTCATTAAGAAGCCCTATAAATAACCATTTAAATTAACCTGAATGTAATTTAGTTCAATTTACCTAAGTATTAAATGACTTTGGCTTTTGATGATTCTTCTTATCACTTCAGGAGCTCCCACAGCTTCAGAAATGATAACAATGTCCACTGGATGCAAACTGCTCTGTCCTGCACTATCCTGACAGCCACACATTAAGACTTTGCCCCTCCATCCAGTATTATGAACGTTTCCAGATAACCACCACCAAAGTCTGTCTTCATCTGCCTACCTCCTGTTCAAACTCTACCTCCAGAACTGCTCTTCATCCTTTCTTGTGTCCAGACAATACATGACCCTTTGATCCTCCACATCATCTTGTAATAGGTTTCCTTTTAAGAAATCTCATGAAGCCTGCCACATACACAGTATAAACAGTTGCATCCCATTCAACATGCAGCAATATTTCTCTGAACTGTTTAGCAAAGTCAAAATGACCAAAATAAATGCTATAAAAAGTATTACAGTTTAGATTACCAAGAAGATTAATATTTTAACCCAGTACATTATGTACAATACATTTGTAATGTCAACATTTACTGCAATAACACCATAAAATATAATGACAAATTAAATGCCTTGAAAGAACATCTATTTTCAAGAGGTTAGTAAAGTCTCCCAAGAATTAACATCATTTTGGAACACCTTAGATTCCAGAAGTAACCTGTTTCCTTTACAAAAAGAACTTTTGTATTATTCATTTATTATTATCAGTAAGAGCTCCAAAGCATTCTTCTTGCAGGGTTATCATATTCCAATTAATAAAATGCAAAACTCAAGATGTAGGTAGAATCCTACCCTAAATGTCTATTTTTGAGATAACACATCACCATGAAGATACTTATAGGGAAATAGCAATATATCTCCCAGCTTCAACACAACTTTTCACAACTGCCTGAGATGAAATGGACTGTACAGCAATCTGAGTAAACTTTTATAGGATTAAACTGACACATAGGCTGATCCTGGACTTCTCTCCTGCACCGGCAGACATTATATTCTATATCAAACATTTTTTTATCTTATTTTTTTAAAATTTTTATTCCCCACCCCTTCTTGGATGAAATGTAGACAGGTAATAAAGAAATTATATGTTACATTTCATATACTATATTTCAGACATGTTTGTTTTGCAGGAGAATAAAAAGTCTGAAATTTAAATATATTGTTTTCTTAATTAAGAATACTCACAATCCTTTAAATCACAGAAAATCAAAAAACCCTTATGCTTGCAGAAGCTTCTTCAGTGTCAAGTTTTGCCTCAATGCATATTATATCTGGAGTTATTCACCCTTCAAAATTCAATCATGAAATGGAAAAAAAAAAAAATTACATGACATTTCATTATGTAACTGCTGCTGCAATAGTAACAAAAAGCAAATAATACCGGAGAAAGAAACCAACAATGGACGTGAAATTCAAGAAAAGAAATCTGCCTGCATTTTGTTTCCCCATATTTTAGAAGTTGTTTAGCCATTTCAAAAGACAATGCACAAAATAATGCATGAATTTCTACATTTTTCAAAACAGCATAACCACTTTAAGAAGGTCCTTATTGTGAGAGACAAGAAACCAGGCCTGTGAGAAACTAAGAAAAACAGCCTGAGAAAGCAAAAGTTGAGGCTGATGGAAGGAATGCCTCAAACACTCGCAAGACAAAACTATGAGTCACAGGGTGGATAGTGTGGAGGTCGAAGCTGATAAGGCTGCCCGAATAACACAAGATGCAGCTGGAGGAGGGAGCCCTGTGGAGACAGGACGGCTCTGCTCTGGTGCACCTGGACAAATTTCAAGGGCCATCTGTCCGGTGAATGACCTTTGCTTCATTATCCACGAAATGCATATTAAAGTTAACACCCCTCAATATGCTAACAAAGGCTAACATGATCATGCTAATTACATCATCCCATGAAACACCTTACCCCTCCCCAGACATGGGATACGTAGGTATGTGGGTTGACCTAGGGGACGGACCCAAGGAAAGTGTGTATAAATCAAGGGGGTGAAAGAAAGGGGGGGGACTGGAGAGTGCAGTGAAGCGAAGAAGACGGATGTGAGCAAAGACGGATCCCTCTTGGAACCCTCGTTGGCGGGATCAGTGCAGAAACCCAGACCGGTGATCTATATTTCCCCATTCCCTCTATCTCCCTCTTTTCCTTTTTTCCATTAAGAAATGCAAGGCATATTGTATTGCTTGCCACAACTTGCTATATACTTAGCCAGTTATCGTGTGTTCAATTAGTACATTGGGAGTAGTTAATAAATGTTTGGACTTTGAGACTTGTTGTCCGCTCCGTTGGGAATCTGCAAATCTGAGTCACTTGTCTCCCTCATCTGAGTGGGATGTGAGACTTACAGTCCTGACTAAATGGAGAACACAGGATTCAGCTATGACTACTAATTTCCTGAGAGGTGACCAAGTAGTTATACAAGCATAAGTGCTTATAACAAATACAAATGTTCATGTTTGTTTATACAATAAAAAGTTAATATATGCAGTATATAAATATTTTGACTCAACTGAGTCAGCAACAAGTTTATTACAATCTTAGAAACAGCAATGTTTTCTAGAAAATTCAAGCTTTATTCAAATTACTTGCTGCATGTAAAGCTCCTCAAATACCTGGTGAAGAGTTCAATATAAAACTATAAAATAGGATGCTGGAAAATTTCAGGAATACATTAGCTATAAAGCAGTGGCAAGAAACTCATCCACAAACATGAAATAAAGCTCTACTCTGTCAATGAATCTGAGAGAAATTCATCAGCACTCCTGGACATATGAACCATGTATTCAGATCTGATCCTATTAACATTAGTGTTATTTGTAGCCTTGGATTATTCCAGGAGAAACATCAATTAAAGAGGAAGATTGCTTGAATTCTGAGGTCTAGGTCTTATTGAAATGTCAAGACACTTCGGACTAGTTTCAGGAATTACAAAAAAAAGCCAACCAACCAAATATACAAAAAAACCCCAACAAACACACCCTGAAAACCCCCTATCCAAACACAGCAAAACATATACAAGCTACTTAGACTTTTTAAATTAAGGAATTATGCTGGTAACTAACATGAGATTTTACTATACTGAGAACTAAACTAATAAAAATTAGGCATAGAAATTTGACAGAGGAGAAAGGGATCTGTTCTGTTTTTTCAATCTTATCACCAACAAACTACAAGAACTAGCTTTAATTTAGAATTTTCTAGACTTGTTATATTTCACCACTATAAGCCTTTGAAAGGAACAGTTAGCCTTACATAAACAACATCACTTTTGGAATGCTATTTAAATTAATTTCATTTTTAAAAAATTAGATAAGAGGCAGTTGTGACTTTTACTTTGTATATTTGAAAAAAATTCCCTAAAGCCAAGCTGCATAAGCATATTGACAGAAACACTACAGTTGTGATGATAAGATTATGTGTAACTTAAAGTCCTGTGGGAATTATGTTTTTCCACTGTTTTCTATGTGTAAGTTTTTTTATGTCATTCACTGATACTTTTAATTTGGGTTTTGGTCTTCAAGGTAAGGAGCTTCTAAAAATGACATATTTCTCTTTCATAAAAATCACAGATTTCTGCTTAGATGAGAAATTTGTAAATCTTAAATGAAGAGAGGCAAACAGAAACTGTTTAAACTACCTTCAGCCACCCACAGCTTTGACAGGCAGCACGCCAAGTATTCTGTAATAATACCCTTCATCACTTGAAAAATAATTATATATTATATTTCTTATATTGTACATAAAAAAAGATGAGCTATCCCTTTGAACCTAGAAACTCTCTTTTTCCCTAGCACTATTAGCACTAACACCACTAACTATTCCAGTTTCCTATTTTAACTTCTCCCTTATAAAACACATAATTTCTAGAAGAAGCATCTTCCACCTTCCCAAAGCCTTTCTAAATCACAAGGAATGACCAGTCACTCACTGCTGTGGTGGTGCAATTCCCCGCTGCCTCCTTGCTGGGTTGCTCAGTGTTTGGTGTGATTCCAACACCCCTCCTAAGCTACACACCATCCTAGGGTGGTATGGATTGCAAATGGCAGTGGACCAGAGCATTGAGGCACCTCCTTGATGTGCCTGGCTCCTGCTCTCTGTATCACCTGGGAGCAGTAATAACAGTCCATCACCTCCTGACAGCCTGGTATACCTGTACCTGGGATGTGGCTGAGGGAGGGCGATAACAGAACCACACATTCAACAAGTTCTGGGCCTGTGCAACTAGTGGGAAATACCAGAATATTTCATCACTTGAGTTGGGCTGGAGTGGAAAAGTACCTGACAGAAGTCAGTTATCTTGGATCCTATAAATAGTGACCCTAAGTGAGATCCTTTGAGCATTCCTGGATCACAGCAGGCCTGTGACCAGCCCCTCCCCTGAGTTGGGACGCCTCTCAGGTATCAACTCTTCAAGGTACCATCTGCCATCAAAGCCAACAAAGGTCCAGGGCAAAGTCAACCCCCCTTGAATCTCAAGTATCACCCATTGAGCTGATGCACTGTGAGTATTTACTCTAAACTCAAGAGGGAAATTTTAACTGTAGGCTAGCCTCTCTTTCACCCACCTCTCTACCTACTGATATGTTTAGGTACACACAGTTGATTTCACGAGTGTGGGTACATACATATTTCACTGGATCCAAATACTTTTGTCTGCCCGTGTGTTTGTACATCTTGTGTTTATGAATATACATATATATATATATGTCGATTTAGGATACCTTAGAGTAAATTAGTGTGAATCTTGTAATTTTCAAATCTGTAGTTAAGTTGCTATTTTAATCATAATGTATTTGACTGAATTATTTTGTAAATTCTTAAATTGGTTAATGATTTAGTCCTGATAGTCACTAATAAATCTTGATTTCTTTACCATGTTAATATTTCCATCCACAACAACTGCTCAGACTCCAAATTAATACAACTAGAAGTGAATGAAGCAATTTTTTGCCTCGGTCTTCACCAGCAAGGGCTCCAGCTACACTGCCCAAGACGCAGATGGTGAAGGCAGGGACTGGGCGAAGGAAGAACTGCCTACTGTAGAAGATCAGGTTCAAGAACATCTAAGGAACTTGAAAGTGCGCAAGTACATGGGACCTGATGAGATGCATCCACAGATCCTGAGGGAACTGGCAGATGAAGTGGCTAAGCCACTATCCATCATAGTTGAGAAGTCATGGCAGTCCGGTGAAGTTCCCGCTGACTAGAAAAGGGGAAACATAACCCCCATTTCTAAAAAGGGAAATAAAGAGGACACGGGGAACTACAGGACAGTAAGTCTCACCTCTGTGCCTGGATCATGGAACAGATCCTCCTGGAAACTATTCTTGAGCACATAGAGTATAAGAACATGATTGATGACAGCCAACATGGCTTCACTAAGGGCAAATCTGGTGGCCTTCACAAATTTGGTGGCCTTCTACGACAGGGTTACAGTGCTGGTGGATAATGGAAGAGCAACTGGCGTCATCTACCTGGACTGTGCAAAGTTTTTGACACTGTTCTGCATGACATCCTTGTCTCTAAATTGGAGAGACATGGATCTGATGGATGGACTGCTCAGTGGATAAGGAATTGGCTGGATGGTTGCACTCAGAGAGTTGCGGTCAGCAGCTCAATGTTCAAGTGGAGAGCAGTGACAAGTGGCGTTCCTCAGGGCTCGGTATTGGGACCAGCGCTATTTCACATCGTTGTTGGTGACATAGACAGTGGGTTTGAGTGCACCCTCAGCAAGTTTGCCAACAACACCAAGCTGTATGGTGCAGCCGACATGCTGGAGGGAAGGGATTTCATCCAGAGGGACCTGGACAGGCTGGAGAGGTGGACCCCCAAAAACGTCATGAAGTTCAACAAGGCCAAGTGTGAGGTCCTGCACATAGGTCAGGGAAATCCCAAACACAAATACAGGCTGGGCAATGGGTAGATTGAGAGCAACCCTTCAGAAAAGGACTTGGAAGTAGTAGTGGATGGAAAACTGAACATAAGCCAGCAAAGTGTGCTTGCAGCTCAGAAAGCCAACCGTATCCTGGGCTGTATCAAGAGAAGTATGGTGAACAGGTCAAGGTAGGTGATTCTCCCCCTCCCTTCCACTCTTCTGAGACCCCACCTGGAGTACTGCATTCAGTTCTGGGGCCTCCAACATAAGAATGACATGGACCTGTTCAAGCGGGTCCAGGGGAGGGCCGCAAAGATGACCAGGGGGCTGGAGTACCTCCCCTATGTGGACAGGCTGAGTGAGTTGGGGTTGTTCAGCCTGGAGAAGAGAAGGCTCTAGGGAGACCTTATAGTAGCCTACAAGAAAGCTGGAGAGGGACTTTTTACAAGGGCATGTAGTGATAGGATGATGAGTAACAGTTTTAAACTGAAAGAGGGTAGATTTAGATTAGATATAAGGAAGAAATTCTTTACTGTGAGAGTGGTGAGACACTGGAACATGTTGTCCAGCGAAGTTGTGCCTGTCCCCTCCCTGGAAGTGTTCAAGGCCAGGTTGAATGAGGCTTTGAGCAACCGGGTCTAGTGGGAGGTGTCCCTGCCCATGGCAGGGGGGTTGGAAATTGGTGATCTTTAAGATTCCTCCCAACACAAATCATTCTATGAGTCTATGATTCTATGAAATAAACATTATTTTTTCACCCCATTTCCATATATATTTCTTCATCTTATATATCAACAGGTAATGAGCAGAATATATCAATTCTATGCCAGCCTTTCTCTAAATAGCAGCAATGCCTCTGTTGCAAAAGCATAAAGAGAAAAAAGCATGCTACTGCTGACTAATCTTATAGCAAGAACAAAGCAAAATCTTAGTATTTGCTGTGAATATGCCCTTATTGTTTCTTAAATCTGCACGTAGCAGAACTAATATTGCAATGAGTGTTTTCCAGCCTTGAACATTTAATTTCTTGGAATTTATGAGAATAAATGATAATGACAATCAAAGCTGAAACTGAAAATTTATCAGTATTTGGGACAGTGAGGAATGTTTATTTCTTCATGGATGCAAGAGCTAGCAGCATGGTAAATTCCTTTTTCCAGTCACTAGACTCAATCTCCCTGTCCACAGCTACATGCAAGCATGACTTTGGCTATTGGATTGTGTTGATGGCTGCAGATGTAAATAATTCAGGACAGATTTCAGAGCCCTTACAGGAAAAGCAAACACAAACCTGAAATTTATGTTTTTGGACATGTCAAAAGGTGAACAAAATATCAAGCAGTTATAATCTCCTGTAGCACATTACAATGAACTTGTTCAGCAAATAGAACCTGTTCTATTTAGTAACAACATCTGGAATAACTGAGGGATTATGTTTATTTCTATGCTAATAATAATCTCAGTAGAACCATTCCAAATTAATGGTGGACAACACTAAACTTTTTTACGTTATGTTTGCAATCTCAATAAATTTTTCCTGTTCAGCGTAGTTTTGATCTGTTTCCCCATCTTTTATTTCTCCCAAACATTATAATGCTTAATAATTCTTAAGAGGAACAATTTCTACTTGGTGCATTCATAATATAAACATATATCTGAATTTTAAGGTGTGTGGGGTGAGGAGGGGTTTTTTTTTGTGAGTGTTTGTGGTGCCAAGACCTCAGATTTATACTAACCATTCCCATACAGCAGACTTAAAATAGCCATAGTAGGTGATGGCAAGAAAAAATAGAGAGCAAGACCAAGGTTACAATGATCATTCAAAAAAACAGTTTCTGTATGTAGCACAACTGTAAAATTAAGTTGATCCCTGCAAAGGGATGTCAGTGGAGACATCATGACCTGTCTTCTTTATTTAAACCTTTGACTAGTGTAAAAATCAAGCTTGCAATACTTCCAGACTACTTTGATAATAGTGAAAAACATGCTGCAAAAACCACTAGTAACAGAAAGGTAGTAAATATACTTAAATGTATAAATAAATATATCAGATTGAAAGAGTGTAAAAAAATTAAAGGGATAAAGCTCTAAAAAGATAAATTTTATATATGGAGGAGATAGGAGAAACAAAGGACAGGGAAACAGGACTAAAACATTATCTTAATAAATCTTTCTTGTTCAGAATAGTAAACATAATGTAGAGAATCCTATTGTTCGCCAAACCAGCTGAGTGTCTGAGAAGAACATGCAATCAAATACAAAAAAAAAAGCTTCTATGTTTTTTCCACTTAGATAAACATTTTGGTGATTTGCACCGTCTTGTTCATGTTTATCAAACAAATGAGCAGTGCTTGTAAACAACTGACATAAGAATGAGATCTGTCTTAAGATTTTGTATGGAGTAGAAAATTTAACTAAAAAATAAACAAACTACCAGAGAAGGGCAAAACTTCCTAAAAGTTGTGAAATTTGGAACATTTTCACACCACAACTTCCCCATTCAAAGCAAAGAACACAGATTATGCAACACTTCATTACAAGAGTTCATCTGATGAATCAAAGTATACAGTTTCTTTTGTTGTGTTTCACTCAGTGTATGTTGGATGCAGACTTCCATGTATTTTTTACAGCAAATTCTTCCTATCTTGAGAAAGGGACTTGTCTGGATATCAGATTTGTTAATTTATTGGAATCTTTATTTTTCTATAAAAATAATTTCCCCCTTTTAACTACTTGTCCTCCCACTAGCATTTCAAATTTCATAACTAAAATTTCATATCCATGTTCATAAATTATCAGCTAAACTTTACAGCTGAACTGCATAGGAAATGACACACAATTCCTTAAAATTTAAGAGAGTATTAACTTTGGAATCCTTGTTTAGCGATAATCTTATATAAAAAAATAACAAGAAACAAAATAATACCAGCTATGCTTTCAGAATCTTACTTCATATCTAGGTTAATATATTTACTTAAGTAACTAGACTTCTTGGATGCTCAAGACATCAAAATAAAACCTTCTGAGGCTGGCCTGTCATGTGGTGATTCCTATCACTGTTCATGAAGTGGTATTGCCAAAAAATTACTGTAAAAGGAACAGACATCAAAGGGTGATATTTTAATGACATTCTGGGGAACACTGCCTTTCTGAAGCGATGTTTCTAGGTTTTGGGAGATGTCATTCAAAATTCCCATATGTCAGTTCTGGTCACATTCTGAATTTCAGGTTTCCCACCTCTAAAAATACACCTTTTTCTTTTCCAAATAGCATTTCCATGCCACAGTCCCAGTACCTTACAAAGGAAAAACAAAAAGATTTACAAAATATTAAGACTATACAATGTCTCATATCAGTCCTTTTTGTGTAGCACCATAGATAATGCACTGAAACGAAAGATATAATCTTTCTGGGTATGGATGGCTGGCAGATTATCTCCATTACTCATCTATATACACCTGTTCTTCAGTGCTGGAGAAGACATGTGCCCCTGTGTAGTGTTTTGCATAGCATAGTTTGACTTTTATACTTGGAAAGTCAAGAGTTCTCTCTCACTCAAAGGAAAGCTCAATCAAGGTGGACAGTGATGGACAACGCTCTCTCACCTAACTCTCAGCTCTTTCTCTGGTTAGGAAGGGATACCTACTGTTTAGTGTACAAACTCCTAAATGCATTTTATTCATCATGTATCCCCTTTGTCATAATGCTATTTTGCAGGGATTTTAATTCCTTCTTTTTTTCACAATGAATTTTTAAAATATACTTCCTACTGCCTACCAGAATTACTGTAGCTCAGTAATTTTTAGGGTGGTGTGAAGAGACTACAAATTAGCCTGCTCTTTCAGTACTCTTTACTCATTGAGCGCTAAGTACTGTGCCAGCAAGAGCGGCACAAGGCTGAGGAATTCACATGAGACAAAAAAAACCCCAAACAAACAAACAAAAAAACGGCACCCCAGAAAAATAATCTAGGGTATTGCAAAAGCAGGAGAGGCTATGACAGAATAGACCAATTGGGAAGAGTCATAGCTTAGATATCCAGCTGGGCTGCACAGCAGAAAGATAATATAAAAACATACAGCTATAAAAACTTAATAAAACATTTAATAAAAACATAAGTAAATCAGGAAAAACAGGTAATTGTTGTTTCTTGAGTAATGTAGTACAATATAACAGGATCCCCTACAAGAATATTGGCAGCAATATTTCAGTTCTACTACCCTGACCCACTGCACATTACATACAGTGTCTGAATACTACTACTCCTGCTCAATCTCATTAATTGCAAAGATCTGCAGAAATGAGGTTACACAAATCCAGTTTCATTTGTTCTAAATACAATCGCTGAGATAGATTTGAAATTCTAAGCACTAAAAGATTACTAAAGAATTCTTCCATAGTGGTGCTCATTTGCATAATTAAAAGCTGGTAATTCTTCATTCAGTGTTCATTTCCTTTACCTACTTGTAATATTATTCAGTTTTCTCAGCGTACATAATTAAAAGGCAAATTTACAACTTATAAATAAATAATACTAATCACCAACTATCTAGTTTAAAATATATCAATTACTACTGAATTTTCTGTTGCTTTCTATTGCAGAGTTAGCTGGATCCCCATCAATACAGAAGAGCCAAGCTTAGTTCTCAGGGGAATTTAAGAGGTGAAAGGTGTCCTGTTACCCAAGACACAAGCGCAAAGCTGTTCTGCTCCTGATTTGTGCTAATCAACAAGTAATGTAAGTATACTAAACAATATGTACAATATACAATAAGCAGGCAACCACATGATTACCTAGACCTTTTCAGTATGTTTCCTGGGGGAAAAAAACACAACTTAAACAAACAAACAAAAAATAGCCCAGACCCACACATAGACACAGACACCAACTGTACTCAAATCTAAGTCAGCAGTGCAATTCAGTCATTTAAATAAGCTCTCAGACTGGCAGCCTATTTATCTAAAGCTTTCTCTATTATAGTAGCAAAAGATAAGCACCTTGACATGGTAAATCAGCTCTAAGTTGGGATGAACTGCCCTCTGGAAGTGTCACTCACTGTGAGTGACAGTACTGTGAGTGCTGTTTGTCCAGCAACAAAATATGAACCATTCAGAGAAACTAAGCTTCTCTCAGCACAGGCATCCTGTGATAAATGCCTGAAATTGTACTAATGAATCTGTACACTGGAATAAACCAAAACAGCAGAAAAAGACATTATTAGCCCTAATACACCTCAAAATATGTTTAGTAAATTAGATCTTCCTGAGTACTGAAGGAGCATACAAATATAATTTATACACAAATATATATTTACATATAAATATACTGTATGCACAATATACTGTACATAGTAAATGTATAGGAACAGTATATAGAATATAGGAGTAAATGAATAAGAAACACTGCAGTGTGACCATGACTTTGAATTCTTAGTCAGAAACTTACCAGCTGCTTTTCATTTAATCATATCTGAGATCATCACAAACCTTTTATATATGAATCAAATAACTTCAGGTGAAGTGAAAAAGGAGGGTTGCTTTCCCTCCACTGTCCCACTTCTTTGCAGCCATCATAAGGCAGGTGACACTCAGTGACAGCAACACCAGAACAGGTTCCCATATGATCTTACAAGTTTGGGTATTTTCTCGGTTTTTCTCTAGACCTATGCAAACCTGTTTATTTTTACACTTTGTTGGGAGTCTCTACAGAACAGACTGTCACGACTTTCTATGACTTTAGCAAACAGTCTTTCTCAGACCTTCGTAACTGACACCTTTCTACTATGATTATCTTTTGCTTTCCCTTCAACTGTATTGTATTCTGAATATTCCTGTTCTGTACATTTAATTTCCTCTACTTCCATGTAAACTTTTCAACTCCTACTGTAAGCTTCTATTTTTATTATTTGCAACTCTCACTGATGTTTTCTTGCAGTTACTCCTCATTCAAACATTTTTTGAAAACACACTCATTTTGAATCACCTATCAATCAAGCCTGTAATAATTCAACACTGAAACTGCATTGCAAGACACAATGCAGAAATACATATTTTTATTACCGGATATGTTACAATGCAAATTCTCTCTAGGTGGTCATAATACAAATTATTCCACGAATCTGCGAAGCTTGTGTAAATGTAATTTGAGACTTCCTTCTCCTCACACCTCTCAGGCTCCATTTTGGAGCAGAAAGGGTCTGAGGATGATTTCACCAGCTAATACTGCTTTGCTGAACTGAGAAACAGAATAAATGAGGAGTGATGCAGTTAGAATAGAATATGCTAAAAAAGACCTTAGCTGGACTCAGGAGTATGGATTATACGGTTTACTGGCATAGTCTTTGAACACCCTGGTTTTCATCTATTAGCTTTCACTCAGTAACAGACATTAGGAATGTAGGAAACTGTTTTAAAGCTTTTTATTGTCTAATTAAGAGCTTGTGTTTAAATTCATGCTTCTAGGATCAATGTCTCAATCACTGGGTTATAGATAGGGCACAAGACTATAGATAGGGCACAAGGATACAGCTATCTACGTACTAGTAGTGTGGTTTCATATCTGCATAAAAGCTGTCTTTAACTACACTGACAAACAGGAATGCAGAAGGAAAGCAAACCAGCACAGGCTTGACTGAGAAGGCTTTTGTCATCCAGAGTACACAGTCAGTTTTCCTGCTTTGAGTGCCGTGAACTTACTGGCTTCTCTTAACAACAGCAGCGCTATTAAAATCAGTAAGTCTTGCCAAATTCTTCTAGGAAACGTGTATTTGGTGGGAACTGACAGTCCTTTAGCAGGTCAGGAATTTTAGTTTCCAAAACCAGATGAAAGCCCACAGAAATGCAGCCCTGCGATTCACCAACAGAAATGGTAGCTGTTGTAGCTTAAGGGGGTGAGGGAGTGGGGGGCAATTCTAGATGTAGCTTTTTACTACTAAAAGCATCCTAAAGTGCATCAGCAGATGAAGCTATTAAAAACAGACGCTTATCCAAAAGATTTTCTAGAACTTCCACAGGATTTTCATTAGACATCTGAATAGAAGCTAAAACACTGAGGTTTTCCTGATAAGGTGATAAATTCTTTGTTCCTAGACTTTGAGCAATGAGAAATGAATTATATTACCACAACTGAAAAAAGCAGAGGTGAGCTGTAATTTGTTACTCTGCTGTTATGGAGTTTCCCTGTCTCATCTTGGTAGAACTGAAGAATAATGTCTGAACATAAGAAAACTAAATAGAAAACTAAATCAAAACCACATACCCTTCATTGTAAGCTACATATTTCTTTTTATGATTCTCATTCTTTTTTTGATGAACAGTATATATGATTCATAGGAGTCAGACTGAATATTGTTATAGTATCTACTACATTTTCCATAATTTCCATAATTCCATTCAGAATATGATATATTTTACGGATTTTGTTACTATTTTATAATTTCCTCCATCAGATAAACATGAACTGATCAATGAAATATAAACTGCAACCTGCTTTCTAGGTGCAAGCAATCATGTCCTACAACCCTTGCTTAAGCACAAGCAAACAGAAAGCTTTTGTAGTCCAGGAAACTAACATTTATGTATATGTTAATATAGACAGAACTACACACACTCAATTTCAAAACCTTGATTATGTATGTTAAAATCTTTATGAACACAACTCAAAAAAAATTATAACTGTCTTGTCTGAAACTAGACTAGAAGCATAAAATCATTAATTATGATATAAAAAAGACGAAGCATTTAAGAAATAGTAGCATGACAACTATTAAAGTGGTAAAAGGATATGAATCTCAGGAGCTATTGCAGAGGTGTTTAACACTTCACTGTTAAGTGAAATTTAAAAGTTTTAATGGGCATTGACACTTAAGAAAACTGTAAGAAACACTTCAAAACATTAATACGGATTCTGAAGATATGATGCAGACATGATATAATGCAGATGTGAAAGATTTGGGAATTCTGACAGGAGAGGGGCGAAAAATAAAAGGGCAAATAAGATGAGTAAATTACATTGACATTAATGAGACAAAATTGTGGGAAAGCAGCTATCAGAGTAATCATGAAATCATTAAAGTGTAATAGAACATAAACATGTAATTTATTACAACAAACAGATTATATTTTATTCTGATGACACTTAATTCACCATATACAATTGAACTAACATTAAATATATTTAGGCTCTCCCACAGTTACGTATTAAGCAGCAGCTCCAAAGGAAACCCTGCCCTCCCACAAAAACAAATGTAGCTTGTACAACCATCCCACGCCATGTTCAGCGCCTGGCAGTGGATAGCCCCAGATCATCCATTGCGTATGTCTGCAAGGTGCCTTCCTCTCCTTCTCACTACAGGGAACATCGCAGGTGAACCCTGGCTTTGACTTCCAACGTCAATGGCACAACTATTAGTATTACAGCACCTAACTGCAGGGCAGTTGTGTCACACATGACATTATAATTTAAAGAAAACCCAGTAGATTCCTGTAGATGATCCATGATTTCAAAACCAGTACTTATCAGACTTACAGCACCTATAGCCAAGCACAAGTTTCCCTTTTGGTTTTCATGTTCATTTGTTAAAGAATGAGCAAACAGTAGTCTGAATTTACAGTGTGATGGGCAAAACTCCTTTCAGCAACATTTACAGACAGGCTGTTCTAGCAATCCCAGAAATAAATTGAGAATCACAGAAACAAATTACCAAATAAGTGTTATAATTCAAATATATTTCTCTGACTTATCAGTATAGAATTTCTATGGCTAATACAGAGAGGATATGAAGTATCTTATTTCTGTGTAAGGATTATTCCTTTTATTTCCAATGTTTTGATGATAAAATTCTCTATTCAAACTACTGTAAGAGTGCATTAACAATCACACTGACCTGGTTTTTCTGTTTATTATACATAGCCTTCCATCAGGAACACTGCACTACTGAAGTGGCACTCAGCAACGTAATTTTATCTGTTTTATTCAGTCTGTGATTAGGCTATACTCCTTTATTAAATGGAAGTTCTTTTAAAGTACAGATAGGGAACACAGAAAAAACTTGTTATAAACTACACCAGATGTTAGGAAATAAAAGTGGCAGACACCAGACTTTGGACTGGACTAACAAAACACTAAATTGCACAAAATTACTTGCTCTAAAGTCCCCTTTAAGATTAAAACTTTGAAGAAAAACTATACATAAATACACAGACAGAAATAGGTGTCACAGCTGATGCAAATGAAAGCTTAAAATTAATGAAATTGTATTACAACAGATTATTTAACATTAATCATTAGAGTTACTGAGGCAAGTATAAACTACAATTAAGAACTGATTACTAGAGATTTATTTCCATGCAAAACATACAACAGCCTGTATTAATCATAGCTATGAATATGAGTGTTTGTATAGTATTCCTCCCTAACAAATACACTTTTAAAGTTAAATAATTAATAACATAGGCTATCTCTGAAACTTAATCATAAAAAAGTAAAGCTACAAAACCCTAATTAAAGCAGGTCTGCCATTTTTTGACCACAAATGCCCCTACTTGTCTTCGTCTTTACCTTGCACCCCAAAGGTGAGGGTTTTTTTGATTACGGAATCCAGCTCTAGGTATTACTGTGAGTCACATTTGCAATGAGCTGACCTGTAATTAACCTCTTAAACCTCTTTGTAACACATTAAATCCTATACGGTGGATTAGAAGTCAAATCCTGGACTAATTTTTTCTTCGCTCAAATGAGTTAAATCAGTGTGAAAGTTCACAAGTAGAAGTAAATAGTAAATCATGATAATGAAGGTTCTAAAATTTTCACAACCAAAATGGTTAATCATAAAAGCAGAACTAATCAGTAATAACTTTCAGCAGCCTAAATAATTTAAAAATTAGTATACAAGGTATAAACTAGGAACATTCTTCAAACTTAAACATACAGCTGCCCAAATTTAAAATTGACCATATGATAGCAATTGTGGCAGCAATTTCTCGATGTTAATTGCTGTGTTGTCTATAAGAACAATATTGGATTCACAGAATGGCTAATAATTCATAATTCAACAGAAAAATCTGGTGGAAGACATTCACCAGGTAAATCAGAATTACAAAAAAAAATCAGATATGTTATTATTCACTGTATAATTTCTTGATTCAAATATAAAAGAATATTGCCTGCCTTTTTTCCTTTTTTCTTCGTTTTTTTTTTTTTTGTTTTCTTTGTTTTGTTTGTTTTTTTGTTTTTTGGGTTTTCGTTTTTAGATTTTCTATGCATATCTGTGCATCATACTGAATTTGCTCTCAGGAATGTGCATGTTTTCACTGATTAATTTCCCCACTTGTGCTTTTCCAAACAATTCCATCTAACTCCTTCTCTGACTAATTTTCCATATCATAGTTAAGTTCTATCTCCCAGGTTGAACTTGAACTCAGTAACTTGAACCTCATACCATTAATTTGAACTTCAATACTTTGGGACTTTTGTGGTGGTACAGTTTGCTATCAAAGTTCAATTCAGTTTTGTTGTGAACTCTTTGGTGATTTGAAACTCTTCCACTGCAGCCTCAGTAACACTTTCTAGAGCTTCCAGCCAGGAAACATCATTTTATAATGAAATATTGAAGCTGGGAACACTTTCTGATGCCTCACATCTGTTTTTGTAGTATGACATGAATCCATCAGCTGTTTAAGAGACTGCTTAATGTTATAGCTTCTCCCAAACTTCTACAAGTACCTCTAACATAGAGTGTTAGGCTTTTTAAAATGCTCTGTTCCAGCGCCTCTCAGATTCCACTAAAGGCTGGCGTAAACCTCACATTTAATAACACTAGTCCTTGAGTATAAAAGAACTTTCTACCAAAAGACTACACTACTTATGCAGGACATAAGTACAGCAAAGAGCCTCAGCTTAACCTCTGCAATAAGTACATGGCAGCACTTCTAGTAAAAGCTTCTGAAGCCTATGATAAGCCAGTGTATTTAAAAAAACCCCAAACAAAAAAAAAAAAAACCAAACCAAACCCATCCCCACCAAAACCCTTGAAAACCAAATGCAATACAAAAGCCTCCAGATAAATGTTGTTATTACAGGAAAGAAGCCAGGTATAGTGTAAAATTCTCTGCGTATGGGAGTGCTGTATGGTAAACTTTTAATAACATTTTCAAAAAACATTCAAGCAAATTTGCTTTGGTTTTGAGTCTGTAATAAATTCCATTTAAGACAAGACTAATGCAATTGCTGAAAATTGTGAAGAAAACAAGTCTGACAACTTTCCACAACTTGGTAGAGGATGTATCTTTTGTTGGAGGTAGCTTCTAACATGCAATTAACTGGAAAAGTAGGAGAACACTTCCTATAATCAGCATTTTTTCCTTAGCCTATGTAAGTATTCCTCATTAGAGGATTCATCACCCCTGTCTTTATTCATGGACTTTTATATGTTGTTTAATGTTGCTAGCACCTTCTAGAGAAACAGCCTGTGTATGTAAGCCACCCTGTGATATCTGCGTATCTGACTCATGCAGATGCTACCAAGAGATAAATTTTTTCTACTGGCTTGAAACTGCAATATTGATAGAGTAAATGGCTTATAATGAATGAAATATTTCTTTTATTAAACTGTGAAAATAGTCCCCCCAAAAAGTTTTCTAAAGCAATACATTTTTCTTGCAATATATTTTTCGAGCCTGTTACTCGGTTCTTATTTGCCTTGGAGTGGCAAAATGAATCAGAACTCATATCCTGACTGCACAAAACCCCCAGCATTTCTCATACCTTTTCTGATTTTTTTTTTTTCTGAATGTGTTAACGTAGCTATCATGAAACAGGGCATTTTTTCTAATTCATACTAAAACCTCATAAAAACGAAACATAAGTCAGAGGTCAGACTAGATGTCAACTACACATTTTGTTTGAAAGAGACAGACCAGCATATGATATAGGCAGAACAAGAAACAATCACAGAAACTATCAACAATACAACTGATGGCCAAGAGATTTGCAGAAGTCCTCTGCACAGATTACCTGGATCTAAGGTGTGATCTCTGTTTACATATGCTTCTTCCTCCACCACAGGAATCATGATTTACATGGGAACTGGGCTGTTACCAGCTTTCAGCCACCACCTACCTCCCACTGTTTGCTGTATCTTATAGAACTTCAGCAACGAAATGAATATGTGCATTGAAAATATAAAACAGTTGTACTTGTGTAAGAGTAACTTACCTGCCTGAACTGGATAAATTAGAGTTTATATTGTCTAAAACTACATCCACTCATTTACCTGGTTTACAGAGATCAGATATAAGCCAGATCCATACTGATATACTAAACTAGAAAGCAACTTTTAAACTAAATATGGTTTGCCCTCTCTTGTTTACATCTTTCAATCCAGACCAGTAAACCACACTGAAAAATTCAAGTTACAAGCAAAACCACCATTCTGACACACTATATCCCCACTATGGGCACTGGCAAGGATAAATCTTTGTCTACCAGTCACACCACATCAAAAACACAGACGAAAACTGTTACAAAAAAGAAAAACCTATAGCAAAAAACAAGTCTAAGTTACATACATAGCAACCATCCTAAGCCTCTCTCCATGACTCTGAGCTAGTTGATAGAGGTCCATACATCAACAGCAGTAGCACAAGCCTCTCGCAGTATGCTAGTCCTTCAGTCCTTCCAGCTGTTTGTTTGACCACAATCTATAGTTCCTAACCTTTATTCAGAATTTATACAGAGGCAAAAATGCTTTGATCACTTCAAAACACAATACATAATAAATGCAACTCCAAAGTTGAGTTTGTGTAGTTAGAGATAACATTTCTTCAGGCAATATATTTATGGGTTTTGTCACGATATACAGCAAGAATTACTTGTGACTCTTTATGCAGGAATCCAGAAGACAGAGAATTGCCCATCAATCATTTCCATAGACCTTCTCCCTTGATGAGGCAGCATTACAGATTCTAGATGAACCAATTATCTTGCCTCAAATCCTTTCCATCTTCACAAACAACAAAGCACAACTATTTTGCTTGCTTGTTGAATTTTGGTTGTTAGGTATATCAAAGGACACTTGCCAGTATGCATTCTAGAGACACAAAAATGAAAAAAAAAAAATCATCATCCCTGCCTAAGGGTTGTAACTGTTACTCTCAAAGTTTTCCACACACAGATCTGAATGGTATCAACTTCTACTTTAAAGCAAAAAAAGGACAATGTTTAATTTTTCATTACACACAAGTTGGCTGAAATCAAGTACCATCTTCGCAATATTACAAGGTTTCCAGTGAATTTAGTTCTCTGTTTTGTTCAGGTAACATAAGCTTTGCATCTTTCCTAAAGTATACTTCAAAATTGTTAACAGTTCTAACATGAGAGTGCTTACCTTTTAAAGATCTTAATTCTAATCTGAAATTTAATGCTCTCCTACTTTTGAAACTGAAGTGGCAATCTCTGTCAAGCTCTACTATTCTGAAATCCAATATATGAAAATAAGAATAATAAAAAGACCTAGATAAATTATATGGAATTTAATCAGAGCACAAAAATACTTAATTTACAAATTAATCAAAGCCATGTACCCAAACTACCATTTCAGTAATTTGCAAAAGTTAATATATATTTTCTTTCATCGATGGTTAAAAATGTCCTTTCTTATTTAAATGCAACTCATACCTTTTCCAAAAGCCCTATGCAAATCTAAAACAATCAACAAAAAAAGGTAACCCCACCCTGTACCAGGACAGGTAAAAAAGCCCACCACAATGATAGTTAAAGGAAGTGCCATTCAAAAACACAGAATCAGTTTTATTTTAATCCAGATAATATTTTTTAAAATCCAGCAGTTAAGGAGAGGTGCAATAACTGGTTAGAAAGGACAGAGTGTGAAAAGAATACAAATGTTATTTTAGATTCAATTTTGCCCAGAATTAGAGACATGGAATAAATGAAAGACAGTCTTTCTAATTCAGCAGAGATCAGAAAGAACTTTTATTTCTACTTTTTGGATTCAGTAATTAAAACATTTACACAACTCTAAGACAGCACAAGACAAATTATTTTCCCCCACTCACCTATATGTGTGCCATAAGTTACAAAGAGAAAGTATTTATAAGTGTGCACATCTCCTTACTATTCTAATAAATTAAGGATTTTAGTACTAACTGTTGATAATGATACCCAGCCCTTCAGAAACATTACAATTTTGAGACTTAAATTTTATAACTGCTTCTCATTTAAAATACATTAGTATAAAAGAGATTAGTTCTGAGACTGATTTATATGGGTACTGTTTTCAGCTGTTATCACTCATATTAGAAAACAGCTGTCAAATAAATATTAATTTTCTATTGTGAATAGTTAGAAGTGGAAAAAATTTTACTAGATCCTAATAATATCAAATTTTTGATCATATTGCCAACCTCAAAGTTAGAAAATAACTCGCAAAAATCACAAAAATGAGACTTTTCCTAAAAATATATTAACAGACTAGATCTTTTAAAAAAATAGAAAAAGATTCAAGAAGACGTTGTGGAAATTGGTCTCAGTGTCAGGCTTATATTCAGGCTCAGGTCACTGAGCAACAAAAAGTGTGTGCCACAGTGTAGAAACTGAATGAGGTTCTTTCAGTGCACAAAGCAAACATTAGGCCTATATTTCCTTTACTAAATTTCTGCTGAAAGAAGAATTCACAGAAAATCATATTAAGGAGGAAAATGGAAAATTCCCAAATTCCATATAGAAATCCATAGTAAAATACTGTCCTGGAGGCCCCACCTAGAGTATTGCATTCAGTTCTGGGGTCCCCAACATAAGAAGGACATGGACCTGCTCGAGTGGTTTCAGAGGAGGCCACAAAGATGATCAGGGGGCTGGAGCACCTCCCTCATGAGGACAGGCTGAGAGAGTTGGGGTTGTTCAACCTGAAGAAGAGAAGGCTCCGGGGAGACCTTATAGCAGCCTTTCAGTACTTAAAGGGGGCTACAGGAAAGATGGGGAGGGACTCTTGATCAGGGAGTATAGTGATAGGACGAGGGTAACGGTTTTAAACTGAAAGAATCACAGAATCATTGAGGTTGGAAAAGACCCTTGGGATCATCGAGTCCAACCATCAGCCTGACTCTACAAAGTTCTCCCCTACACCATATCCCCCAACATCTCATCTAAACAGTCCTTAAACACATCCAGGGATGGTGACTCCACCACCTCCCTGGGCAACTTATTCCACTGTCTGACCGTTCTTTCTGCGAAAACATTTTTTCCTAAGGAGGGTATATTTAGATTAGACATAAGTCTTAATTTCTCCAAGTTACTGTGTGTCCATTGAATCTATAGAAGTATTAGTGTAAATATTACAAAACATACATAAGAACATTATATTAAGCATTTTTGTATGCCAGGTGATCAGCAACTAAATAGTGAACAACTGGAAATTAGTACATAAGTGAAGTGAATGATGACATATACTGTTTTCAAGTAGAGGGATTTTTACGTTTATTTTGACATTAAATTCTGAAAATATCGTATAGTGTTTTGCTTACAAATGTGATGTTCTATATTCTTATTCCAGTTTGAATTGTTTGCCTAACATACTCAGTTACAATCACAATATTCCTGCTATTATTTTAGAACATAATTGATGGAAACTAATCGACTGTAAACACATCTAGATGTTTTAAAAAAAAGAAAAAGAGCATACTCCTACCCAGTAGGTTACAAATGCTCTAAGGATGTTAAAATTCTTGATGTGACTTAGGAAAAATGGCAGTAGTACCATATACTTGAAATTACATATGTACATAAAATGAATTAAACATGCCTAAACTACAGAAAATTAGGCAGTGATACATTTGAGAAACTAGCATTATTACTACCTCTAATTTTTGAATGAATCATTCCACATATTTCAACAGGACATTAACACATAAGGCTTCTAATGATAATTTGTATATTGCACTGTAATGTATTTACTGGCCTAACTGACTGGGAAAATTGAGCCTCTTCCTCCAAGTATTTTTTAAAGTAATGCATTTTTACCCCATTATAAAACAAGTGAAGGATTTAGCAGATGATAGTATCATGTTGTAGCTTAATGTTAGCTAAACAGAAATCATTCACAGATATTAACTTCATATGCATTTTATACATATTTCTTTATGTTTAGTTATACCCAAAGTCCTTGAAATAGCTGAGATTTACCTTCCCATGTGGTCTTAAGAAAGTGGTAAAAATATGAACCGTAATAAGAAAAATGTCCTCCAGGCACTCAGCTAAAGTTTTGCTCGAAAAGTTTACACAAAAAAAACCCACAACCTACAAAATAATAAGAAAAACCTTAATTTTATGCATTAAGTTCTTCCTGTTTCCCTGATGATTGTTGGAAGACTCCTTCAGACAGATAAGGTAGAAGGATAACATAATAAGAACATACTTTCTTCCACATCTTTTCCAGACTTCAGGTCCATATTTTTCATTCTTATCACCTGCAATTTCACAATCACAAGATTTCTCTGAAAAACCCGGACACTGTGCTCAAATGAAGTGGAAGACATTTTCATTGCAAATTCTGAATTTTTCTTTTTAATTTCACAAATCTTTAAGTTTTTTCTATTTGCTAAAAAAAAGTAAACCCAAACAACAGCAACAACAAAGCTGCATGTTGGAATGTCTAATTCTTGGTAATATTTCTCTCTTGCATTTAACTCTTCCATATATGTCGAATTTTTTCTTTTATTATTAACATTTCATTTATAAAAATATAGTTTGTCAACACTTCAAAACACAAAAGTTTCAGAATTTTTAGAGTATGAAAATGAACTATAAAAAAACCTGAAAAAAAAATGGTATTGCATAAGTGACAAAAAAGGAGAAATTGAAGAATTAAAAAAAACTATTCAAAATTTATTTCTAAATATGAAAGAGAAGAAACTTCAAATATATTCCAGATTTTTAGAAGTAAGTTATATGATTTAAATAAACTGGGTTTGGCGACAGAGTACTGGTCAGAAAATTTTGCTCATGGTTTTCAAGAGCTTTTTTTGCAACAATCTAGTTACAAAGTAATAGCTAAATAAAATAAAATCTCTGCATAAAAAGATATTAATTTTACTTCCTGAAAAAAAAAAAAAAAAAAAAGTTTGACATTTCTTTGGAGACTCCAAGTTACGAAGGTGAAAAGAAAATAAAAATACAACAAGACATATTTCAGAGATATCAGATTTAAAAAAATAAATAAATCCTTGCCAGTGTAATTAAGTGAATATTTTAAATTTAGCAACAGTAACAGTTAGGTATCATCACCTACCACTGGCTTCATTTGAGCTATAAAATCCATGACTGGTTAACTGAAAAGGCTATCAGAAGCTGCCAGATTGTCACTAATGAGCAAAAAGGTAATAAGTTAAGGTTATATAAATGAGCTTGAGGACATAAAATATATTTACACCTTCTGTTCTTTTTTCCTTTTGGAAAGTGTTGTTTTTTGGTTTTCTTTTTTTATATCCTTCCTGTTCATTGCTTCAGCACCGCTAATGCAAAGACATGGACAGTTAGGGAGTTGGGTCTTTATTCTGGCAGGCTTAAGAGCGTGAAGTATATTCTTTTTTCTGTGTTTCATTACATCACTAAACATTTCCAACAAAATGTCCCCGTACACCCCCAACCCAAGATTATCAGGCCCTCATCATCTGTTTGGTATTTGTCATCTGTGTGAATGGTATTGGTCCTAACTATAAAATTTAAAGTTTGTTCCATTCTCACAATGAATTACTATAACCTTAAAGTACGTATTAAATAATGCTTCCATTCAGTACAGACCTGGAATAACACGCTGATTGCTGCTCAAGATATGTCTCCCCCACATACACCTCCATCACTTATATGAAGTGATATACACTGCTTATGAGACTTAAATTCTGTTTCAAATTTATGAGTCTAGTCTCAGTTTCTGCCTTTGGCATTTCATAATATGTACAAATTCCAACAATATATTTCACTCAGTGCATTGTTTAAAAATGAGGGCATTTTTATTCATATCTCCTACATCTTAGCCACTTTGCACCTACTGTTGTTTCAATATTGGGAAACTTATGATCTTAGTCAATGACAAAATATTGTATTTTCTTCTTTCTCTGTAAGCAGGAACACACTTCTATCAAATTCAGTTATTTTCAGCTATCTGAAGGGGATTCATAGTGTAACAAGAGTTTAGTTCTTTGTTCCACAAAACCAGTAGGAATTGTAATAGGGTCAAGCACTATATTTTACCACTCACAAACTTGTGACTAGCACTGACAAAGCTCTTGCACTGGATGTCAATGTATACAGCCATTACAGCATTGTAAAAAAGTAGTTTTGTATGCAAAAGGGTTGTGTCTTGGAGTAAAGAAGAAAAAAAAAAAAGAAAATATAAAAATATTTCCACAGAGCTTCTTCCCTTGTCCCACCAAAAAGTAATTCCATACCTGTTTACTTCATTATTTATACGTTCTTACCCACTGGAGCACCTTTTCTTCCCCACTGAGTCAGCCTTAATTTTCCATCTACCCATTAAAGCAATTATTAGATTTTCAAAGCAGGGAACAGCTTTCACTTCCAGAGACCTCTATGTCTTATATGTGTTCCCAACCATCTGTTACTTCTCTCTGCTTTTTACAAGACCAAACTATTTCTAGTCTAATCTTAGTGGTAGAAAATTTATGTCCATTATTATCTTGACTACAACAGACTGAAAGTACACTTAAAGCAGTGTAAAACAAAATCTGTATATTCTGAAGGACTTGCAAACTGACAACAATAAAAAAGATACAATGTACTGGGACACACAAGGTATTTAATGACTTATTATTTCATGTATTTCAGAAAAATGAAATAAATAAACTTTTGAATCTAGAATTGGGAGTGAAATGAACCAAAACAGAATTCTGTATGCCAGAAAAAATAATTTAAAAAAACTCAACAACCAAAACAAAACCCTTGCAAGCTCAATTTGAGGGATTCAAGTGGTATTATTTGAGTGTGAAGGTGGAAGACGATCTTAACAGTAAGAACAAGTATACAGATTGATGATTAGATGAAACTAAACAGTATTTCACCTTGAATGCATGTATTGAATGATTAAATGAAACACAGGAGAAAAGGGTGGAGGATAGGGAAATCTGTGAATTTATTAGAAATTGTTTATTGTGAAGAAAAAGGTAGCAGCCTGTTGCTACATGGTGGAAGGGACAACATAACACACAGGTGAAATAATCAAGGCTGTTAATAAGGCTGTTAAAACAATAAAAAAGATGGAATGTTTGTTAAACATTTTTGGGAGGAAATGATGAGAGAAAGAACATTAAATGTAGCAGGATTTAGAAGTGTTTTGTGTGTAGGGTAGACACATGCTGACATTCTGAATAGTTTTATTAATGTAGTTTCTTGTTCTCCACACTGCTTATATAAGACTCCTACGTTGAAAAAAAGAACTCGGACTTACACAGCATCTATTGCTGGGCCAGACAACATTCCCAAAAATTCACTTGGACAAGACATTAATAACCTACCAAAGCTGCAGCAGTCAGTTATTATATCCAAGCAGATTTTTTCCAAAGCAGTTTAAGAAACCTTAGTTGCAAGGATCACCTTTATTAACACTCATTAACATGAGCAGTTGAAGTTTGGTCATGCTAAGGACTTCAGTGCCTCTAAATTTAGAGTTATTTGAAATCAATTCAGTTAAACTAACTGCTTCCATTTAAAGATAAAGCTTCCATTTTTAAAATTACTTGTCCCTTAAGGTAAATGCTGTCCTTGCCCCAATTACATACTCAGAGAACCTGCAAAAATTTTTGTTTTGTTTTTCCTTTTGAGTCTCTGAAAGTATCATTTTTATTTTGAAAGTCAAAGGAAAGTAGGGGTTCAATACTTACCTCAAAAAGCCTTTTGTCTTACTCTATTCACAAACTTTTAGCTATCTCTCAAATTCTGCCCTCCCTCAAATTATTATTTTCTCTACAAGTGGCAGCTTTCTTCACAAGATCTATTTTCAACTTTATTTTCTTCTCGTATTTTTACCTGCATCAATTCTCTAATCAGTCCTTCCAATGGTTTTTATACTTTACAACTTTCATTAGTCATCTTCTGAAAAACAAAACAAAACTCTGCTTTGCTAACAACTATACCACCCATCTGCATTTAGCTTTATTTTCAGTAGAAAGATTCTAAAGACTTATCAAATATTATTGAATCCTCAACAAGTGGACATTCTAGTACCTGACTAGTTTTTGAATAACTGCAAAATTAAATTGTATAAAATGGACTTTACTAAAGAAATAAGGAAATATTTCATTTTTCTGCATACTTAGTCATCTCTAATTCCAAGCAGTAAATTACAATAATTTCTAACAAACCGAAGAAAACTCACAACCACCTTTAATTTCTAATACTAAGAAAACTCAGAGTCCTTTAGAAGAGCTTTCCAAACTAAGTGCATCTTTTTCATTACGTAAAGAAGTGTAGTCTTACTAGTAAGCCAGTAAGAAGCAATCTTTCACATTTTGACCTGCATGCTTTTAGTCTGTGTGTTTATATTTAAAAATGATCTTTGCTCCATCAACTTAACTCTCACTATTTGATTTCTTCATAACACAGTGAACACTTTTGAAAGATGTACTTTATGTTTATGCTCCATCAAAAAGATATCTAGTAACAATTCATCTCATTGTAGTTATTCTTACAGAAAAGGCCAATAAATTCTATTTTTTCTGGCACAACAAGGGACTTTAATATTGCTGATATAATTGAATTCCAGGTTTATTCATTTTTTTTCCCCAGATATCTCCTCCTTTCCAGTGGGAGTAGTTTGCCCTACAGAAATTTGTTATAATATTTAAATAAATTGTTAATGAGGGACTATTTCAGCCTCACCTGCTATTATCTGTAGCATTATTATCTATCTGTGCTATTATCTGTAGCATTAAACTGTGTAATCACTGTCACTTTTTCCTGACTCAGTTATTTTCTTCATAAACACAGAAAACTGAGTAAGAACTTTTTTAGGGACTAAGAAGTAATAGTGATTGAATTGAAGTCTTAAATGTATTGAAATGTGCAAATCTAAGTGTATTTTATAAAAAAAAATCTTCGGAAATCCCTCGCAAACTAGAAGATGGATCACTGAAGGAGAGTTTACAGTACAGGAAGAAGAAAAAAACTGCCTTTTGTCCTGTAAGTATCAGCTCCTCTCTGCTTGTCTTCAGCCACTTTTCATAGGTTGTCTTGATTCTCGTTTTGGATAAGGAGGCAGTTGTATTTTGGAAAGTAAAATAGTAGTGTTTTTATCTTACAGCTTCTGAGCATACGACCACAAAATAAATCTGTTGTTTCCTCTATAATCAACAAATTTGATGGCTGAGGAGAGGGCCTCAAGAGTTGCTGAGGAGAGGGGCTCCGAAGAGGAGGATAGTGGCGAGGGACCCTTCTGAAAGCATCAAAAACCCACACCAAAATCACAAGTTGAGAAGGCAGAAGCCCAGGGAAGAGGGAGAGCCTAAAGTCGCGCCCCCCCTCCCCCCTCCCCGAGCGGGAAGAGTGAGGTGCTAATGAGGGCAGCGGTGACTCAGAGTGGGCAGAGACTGGAGTGACGACGCCCCATGCCCCTCATGTAGAAGAGCATCCCCCAGGAAGTGCGAGCGACCAGGACCATGGTGAACAGGACAGGCAAACAGGGCGTGACGTGTCAGAAGGGTGAGGCGTGGCAGTTTGCACAGCAGTTCACGCAGGCAGGGCAAGCTGACAGGGCACAGTCCATCTCCTGGGTCCAGAACTTATCTGAGCTAGTTGTCATCTTATCGTCCCCCACGAGTAGACCGAACTATGGTCTCCACTAGCATCAAAACCACCACCAGTAAGAACGTGGCCACCCAGACAGAGCTGCCACGCAAACACGCAGCGGTCCAGGTCCCAGGCTGCAGGGAGTGCCTGAGCCTGTCAATCCTGCCAGAGGGCAGCAGTGACAACACCTGTGTGCTGTGATCAGCTGGATGACCTGCTCAGCCTGGTGGAGGAACTCAAAGAAGAGGTTGAAAGATTAAGAAGTATTAGGGACTGTGAAAGGGAAATTGATTGGTCGAGTAACACCTTAGCACCCCTGAGACATAAGGAGCAAATGGAGGCCCCAAAACAGGCAGGCGAACCCTCACCCTCTTGCTACCAGGCGGAAGGAGGGGACCTAAGAGATGGGGGAGACTGGAAACAGGTCCCTGCTCAGGGAGAAAGGAAAATCCTCTCCCGACCTCCCTCACCTTCCATGGTGCCCCTTTGCAACAGATACGGGGCCCTGGAACTTTTGAATGAAGTAGAGAAGGATGAAGAAAATGAGTCAAACAAGGAGGAAGATGAAGGTCAACCGAGGCTGGGTCACTCTAGACCAGGTATTAAAACCAATTCTAAAAAGAACCCCAGAAGGGTCATTGTAGTGGGTGACTCCATTCTGAGGGATGTCGAAGGCCCAATACACAGACCAGACCTGCTTCATAGGGAAGTCTGCTGCCTCCCTGGGGCCTGGGTGAAGGACCTCATGGCAAAACTCCCAGCTCTAGTGAGACCCAAGGACTACTACCCTGTCTTGGTTCCTCTCTTGGTTTTTCAGGCATGTAGCAACGATATTACCAGGAGAAGTTCAAAATCAATGAAGAGAGATTTCAGGGCCTTAGGGAAACTGGTTAAGGGATTGGGGGCACAAATTGTGTTCTCCATCCCTTCAGTTGCGGGGATGGATGAAGAAAATTACAGGAGAACGCAACTGATGAACTTGTGGCTCTGAGACTGGTGTTACAGTCAGGGCTTTGGATTTTTCAGTCATGGGTTGGTATACAGGATGCCAGACCTTTTGGCACCAGATGGGATACACCTGTCCCAGAGGGGGAAAAGGATCTTGGGGCAGGAGTTTAGCTGAACTCATTGAGAGAGTTTTAAACTAGATTTGAAGGGAGAAGGGGGCAAAACATGAACTCCCAGTCATAAGCCCCAGGGTAGATTACCAGAGTTTGTGGGCTGTTGTGCCAGCGATAACCCTCACTTTGCCATCTCAGTGGAGGCAAGGGATGGAGACATGCAGCGCAGCAAAGATGCAAGGGATATTGATGGATCAGTAACTGTGGTAACACCTGTGACAGGACAGGCTGGACTTCGGACCTCTAAGTGCAAAAAGATGCTGGGGACATCAGCCCATCTGAAGTGCATTTATATGAATGCACACAGCATGGGTAACAAACAGGAGGAGCTTGAAGCCATGATGAAACAGGAAACTTACGATGTAGTGGCTATTACAGAAACATGGCGGGATGTCTCCCATGACTGGAGTGCACCAACTGAGGGCTGGCTACAAGCTCTTTAGGAGAGATAGACAAGGAAGGAGAGGTGGTAGGGTGGTGCTGCATGTTAGGGACTGTTATGATTTCTTTGAGTACAAGTGTAGTGAAGACAGGGTGGAGTGTCTTTGCATTAGAATCAGGGGGAAGACCAACAGGGCAGATGTTGTAGTAGGATTCTACTATAGGCCCCCCAACCAGGACAGAGAGGTGGATGAAATATTCTATAGGCACTTAGGAGAAATCTCATGATTGCTTGCCCTTGTTCTTGTGGGAGTCTTTAACTTTCCAGACATCTGCTGGAAATACAGCACAGCAGAGCGGGACCAGTCCCAGAGATTCCTGGAATGAGTGGGAGATAACTTCCTGACACAGCTGGTGAGTGAACCAACCAGAGAAGGTGCCCAGCTGGATCTCCTTTTTTGTGAACAGAGAAGGACTGGTGGATGATGTGGCAGTTGGAAGCTGACTAGGGCACAGCGATCATGAAGTAATAGAGTTCTCAATTCTTAAGAGAGGTCAGGAGAGGGAGCAGCAGAACTGACATCCTGGACTTCCAAAGGGCTGACTTTGTCTTTTTTGGGCACCTGCTTTACAGGATCTCTTGGGAGTTGATCCTGAAGGGTATAGGGGTCCAGGAAGGCTGGGCGCTCTTTAAGAAGGAAGTGTAAATGGCTCAGGAGCAGGCTGTCCCCAGGTGCTCTAAGAGAACCCAGCGGCAGGGAAGACCACCCTGGCTAAACAGGGAGCTCTGGCTACCACTCAGGGAGAAAAGGAGAGTTTATGGCCTTTGGAAGAAGGCGCTAGCCACTCACAATGATTACAAAGATGCTGTGAGGCTATGCAGGGTGGAAATCAGGAGGTCTAAAGCCCAGCTAGAAATTACTCTGGCTTCAGCCATCAAGGACAACAAGAAATGTTTCTCTAAGTTTGTCAACAGCAAAAGAAAGACCAGGGAGAGCCTCCATCCCCTGCTAGATGCAGGAGGAAACACGTTAAGAAGCGACAAGGAAAAGGCTGATGTGCTTAATGCCTTTTTTCCTCAGTCTTTAATAATGAGACTAGTTGTACTGAGGGAATCCGTCCTTCTCAGCCAGAAGACAGAGACTGGGAGAACAACCCCCCCACATTCCACGAGGAGACAGTCAGTGACCTACGGCCTCACACAGACATACACAAGTCTATGGGACCAGATAGGATACACGCGAGGGTGCTGAAGGAGCTGGCTGGGGTGCTCGCCAAGCCGCTTTCCATCATTTACCAGCAGTCCTGGCTGACCGGGGAGATCCCGACAGTTTGGAAATTGGCCAGTGTGACACACACATATAAGAAGGGTCGGAAGGATGATCCGGGAAATTACAGGTCTGTCAGCTTGACTTTGGTGCTTGGGAAGCTGATGGAGCAGCTCATCCTGAGTACCATCATACAACACATGCAGGATAACCAGATGATCAGCCCAGTCAGCATGGGTTTATGAAAGGCAGGTCCTGCTTGACAAACCCGATCTCCTTCTACGACAGGGCAACCTGCTTATTGGATGAGGGAAAGGCTGTGGATGTTGTCTACCTGGACTTTAGTAAGACCTTTGACACCGTTTCCCACAGCATTCTCCTGGCGAAACTGGCTGCTCACGGCTTGGATGGGCACACGCTTTGCTGGGTAAAGAACTAGCTGGATGGCCGGGCCCAAAGAGTTGTGGTGAACGGGGTTAAATCTGGTTGGCAGCCGGTCACGAGTGGTGTCCTCCAGGGCTCGATTTTGGGGCCACTCCTGTTTAACATCTTTATTGATGATCTAGATGAGGGGATCAAGTGAACCCTCAGTAAGTTTGCAGATGACACCAAGTTGGGTGGGAGTGTTGATCGACTTGAGGGTAGGGAGGCTCTACAGAGAGATCTGGACAGGCTGGAGCAATGGGCTAAGGCCAACTGTAGGAGTTTCAATAAGGCCAAATGTCGGGTGCTGCACTTGGGCCACAACAACCCCCAGCAGCGCTACAGGCTTGGGGAGGAGTGGCTGGAGAGCTGCCAGTCAGAGAGGGACCTGGGGGTGTTGATTGACAGCTGGCTGAACATGAGCCAGCAGTGTGCCCAGGTGGCCAAGAAGGCCAGTGGCATCCTGGCTTGCATCAGAAATAGCGTGGCCAGCAGGGACAGGGAAGGGATCTTACCCCTGTACTTGGCACTGGTGAGGTTGCACCTCGATTCTTGTGTTCAGTTTTGGGCCCCTCACTACAAAAAGGACATTGAATTACTCGAGCGTGTCCAGAGAAGGGCAATGAAGCTGGTGAAGGGTCTGGAGCTCATGTCTTATGAGGTGTGGCTGAGGGAACTGGGGTTGTTTAGTCTGGAGAAGAGGAGGCTGAGGGGAGACCTCATTGCCCTCTACAACTACCTGAAAGGAGGTTGCAGAGAGCTGGGGATGAGTCTCTTTAAGAAAGTAACAAGGGATATGACAAGAGGGAATGGTCTCAAGTTGTTCCAGGGAAGGTTTAGACATAATATTAGGAAGTATTTCTTTACAGAACGGTTGTTAGGCGTTGAAATGAGCTGCCAAGGGAGGTGGTGGAGTCCCCATCCCTGGAGATGTTTAAGAGTTGGGTTGACATAGCGCTTGGGGATATGGTGTAGTTGGGAACTGTCAGTGTTAGGTTAATGGTTGGACTAGGTAATCTCAAGGTCTTTTCCAACCTACGTGATTCTGTGATTCTGTGAAATTTATGTGGAAATATTCATCTCTTGGTGACCATTTTGGGCATACTAAAATGAGAGTATAAAAATGAAAGAGATCTCTATAATTCCTAATTTTACAGTTCAACACGATGACCTTAAGGGTCTTTTCCAACCTAAATGATTCTATGATTTTATGATCTAGAAATGCTAACTCCAATTATATCATAAAGTATCACACTCCTTATTGACTTCAATGCTCCCATGATTTCACTAAGCATCTTGTTCTGCCTCTATACAGATTTCTAACTACAGTACAACCAAACAACAGCCATCTGAGCGGCCACCGAGCTGGGTTGATGTTTTGCTACCAAAGATCCATTTTCAAAAAGCAATCTGATGCAGATCTCACCCACTTCCAGAAACCCGTACCGATGCTATTGTATCATGAGTTTCTACACCTATCTTTCTTACCAGTTATTACTTTTTATTTTCACTATACAGCTGAGGCTGAGTTCACATGTCTCCCTGATTACTTATTTTAAAACATAGACATTCACATGTAAGACAAGCTCTTTCTATGAAGATTACAACTATGACCCTAAAATTAGGGCATCCCATCTTCATTATTATCTCACTATCACAACTTATCAGATAATTCAACAAAAAATTTTCAAAAGTTTCATAAAATCAAATCATCTTGTTATATTTTTCTTAGATTATATTTTTGTAAAATAATTAATCAATAAATTTATATATAAAGAGCTTCTAAGAACGTATTTCTAAGACAAATCAAATATTTGATTTTTTTACTGCTGTTTAGAAATCAGAAATCTGGTAATTTATTCTCAAACATTTAGAAACCCATAAAGCTAAACAAAACCCACACTTACACCCAACATTTTAGAGGCTTTAAAATTTATGGATTTTGAATTTAATGTTTAATCTACTACATAAACCCCTCGTTTTATTTTAACTTAAACTATACATTAAGACCCCTGACCTAGGTTGTTGAAGTTTTTTTAATACATCAGGATCATAAATTAATAACTTGATGTACAGGTGAATATGAACTTGTGACCAAAACGTCTGGATGGGAAATTGGGGGTTGAGATGTCATTTGGATTAGAGTACAGGTTTAGACCCAAACTCAACATACAACCTAGCCCTTCCCTAATGTAATAAAAAGCATTTGGTTTACCTATTTTGAAATTATCTTTTCAGATTTAACCTAACACAAGAAGCTTTGATTAAACTTAATGTTTACTTTACTTAGCTCTCCACTCTAGATCTCAGCATGGAAGTACAGAAGGGCAGCGATCCGTAGGATACGTGCTGTTTCATAAGCCATATTTAATGAATTCTTTTACTGTGGAGAGAAATGTTAATGTGGTGAGCCCTGAACTACAATAATGACGCTTAAAAGTAATTGTAAATAGTATAGTTTTCAGTTCAGAAAAGATCTACTTTATCCTGGCCATGGCAATCCCAAAAGAAGTTTGTCCTACATGATTACAGAAGATGACCTCACATATGGATCCTAAGGAAATATAAGAAACAAATTAGCACTTAATTCACGGGCCAAGAAGCAGAGGACTCAGCTGCTTCATTCTATTTCGTTTATTTTACAAAATGGCAAATATCACATTTGTCTGGTATTTATGTTCTTCATATATCTATTCCCCTTGCTTCAGTTACCATTTTTCTTCCTGATTAAGAAAAGGCAGCTACCTGAGATAAACACGTTAACAGTGCTAATTATTTAAAATTTCTTTTTTATTGTATTTATAGTATTTGCAGAGGAATAGTACATTTCACCTATTGTGTAAACTACTTGTGCTTCATAGTCAACAAAAGAATTAGGAAGTTTGGACAAACAGGACCCAAGGAAAGATGCATCACTTGTTTCTTGTAATAAGCATGTTACCTGAAAAGATTGCAGGGTACAGACTATTTCAAATACAGTGTCAGGTAACTTACAAGATATGACTGAAGTGACTGATGGTAAATATACATTTTTCTGAAAGAACATCTGTTTTGTGTATGTTCTGACAGACGCAACTTTTTTGACAGAAAGGGCTTCTGTGTATACAATGAAGATTTCAAGTGCTACACTCTCACAGTTCATTAATCTGCACAAGTTTGATAACTGATGAATCATGAAAATTGTCAAAATGCGTTACATTTAATCTAGGTTCCTTCTTAACTATGGATGTTTTATCCATGTCCACTGACATCTGACATTGGCTGATACCTGCAAGCCATTTTAAGTTTATAAATGTATTTATAAAATCACTTTAAGTTTCCAGTAACCTGTGTGTCATATTCAAAGCAGTGGCATGAACACAGGAAAAGCAAATCAAATGTATTATTTGAGATTCAGCCAATTATTAACATTTCATGGACATCCTAATTTATGTGTCCAATACTCTTTCCCTGGTCTTCCATGACAAGTTTCCTACTAAAACTTAAGCTACTAATTAAGAACAAAAAAACTAAGGAAATTCACATCTCTCAAAGATAATAAATATATGTTCTGTTCCTGCTCTGAATTATATGCATTAGAGGGGTCATTTCATTCAAATCATGCTTGTAATTTTAGAGTTTATAAATTGCCTTGAATTAGTGCAATGTATGCACTACCTCGTAGAAGTTTCCTAATCGTCCAAAACTTAAATAATATTCATATTAAATCACAGTGATTTACACTGCTAGAGATTTAAATAAATTCTTTGTCCATCTCATCTCCTTGTGGAAACAGACATCAAAAAAGGTTAGGAGATAGCTGAAAGAAAAGGCATTGCAGGCAGATCACATTATACAGGGCAATGGATCAGAAGTTATCAGATAAAAACAGTATTTCTGATTTGTGTATTGTTTCTGAAGCATATCTGACTACTCTAATTTCCCTTCTCTTGAAATTATTTACCCTATCCTAAGCAGGCATCATCCTAACTTATACTGACAAGTACATCTTTCTGCTTTCCCTCTAGAACCTATGGTCTAAGACGAAGATAATATTTCATAATGAGTTTAAGAATTTACATTTCATCAGAGGAGCACTCAGCTAGTATTGTCTAGTCATGGAAAAATGCTACCTCCAACCAGAGAAAAATCCAAAGCAAAACAAGAAAAAGAAGATTTAGCAAAATAGGAATCTGCAAGTGATCACAAATTTAAGACAACAGTGCAAGCATAAGTGCGCATGAACATATACACAGAACACAAATGCATACAAGATCTTAAGCAGTATTCCACTTTTCTTGGAAGCAAACCCTTTGTAAACTTTCTAGTCACTTTTAAATTCCCTTCTTTCTTTAATCTTCCAAATTATGATCCCATTAATATTCACAAAAGTTGCCAAACCAATTGTTGACTTTTATCTGAAGAAGGACTGGCTAACGATTAGTAAAATTTTAGTGCAGAAATTTCTCTGAATATTTATTGTAAAACTCAATTATATTATGGTAAAGTAATGCTTTTACTTAATTTACATAAAAATTCAAATATAAAGTACAAACATAAATTAGAATTTGGTTTCCTGGACCTTAGAAGAAAAATTTTTACAGTTTTGATTCAGAGACTCTAGATACTGAAATCACAATAAAACATGACATTAATGAGTTTGATTGAAATGACACATAGCAAATCTCCCATTTTTGAATTATTTAAACCAACCATTAAGCTCAAAATTTGAGCTGAAGATTCCTGAGCAAAACAATCAGAAATATATAATAAAAAATAAAGAAAATAAAGAAAGGAGAATAATTAATTTAGCCTGTTAGATTAGGCTAATTTCTAAGTAGAAGTAGTACATTCCAAAGTTCCTAGTTTTTTGGATAACAGGAATTGTTAATTGGCTTGCATTGCACTATTTATAAAATCCTCCTATCATGCTTATTAATCATGTTTCCACTCCTTTACTAAGCTTTCATGAAGACCAAAAATCAGTATTTCTTCAAATAGCCTGCATACTGCAAACTATTTGAGTATATTTTACAGTCACTTCACCAAATGCTATTAAGGGTACTAAATATGACAATGAAGTGGACTGTGGTACTGTAGAACTGACTGTTATTGTAAAACTATAAAAATTGCAAATGTAAATACAAAAAAAAGGTTAGTAATTTATCAAAATAGTAACATTGTTATCAATAGCTGTTGTGCAGTAGCAGGTTGGATCAAGGCTAGTCAAAGTTGGGGACAATACACTGTTAGAGATAATCTAGAAGAGAATCAGAGCCAACAAAATGAAAATAAATTATTGGAAACAAATAATCTTGTGTAACATGAGATCAGGAACTACACCAGATTGAGAAAGAAAATATCTGTATAGAAATTAACTCAGGTTTTCCTGAGTTTCTAGTCCTCCTACAGTATGGCCAGTAATAAATAGAAATCAGTCCCAAATGAGCCAGTATTTCCATTTCAGTGCAGCCAGAATTTCCTTTGGGAAGTCTTCCTCCAAGGAACTGTACTCACAAGTCTTCTGTCCTATCATTTTGTAAAATATGGTATTTCACAGTCTACTGGTAACTATTCTTATCTTCAGGTAATTCATAATGTCACATCATGAAAGTGTACTTGTTTTTCTAGCTTATTTGCAGGCAAGGGAAGTACCTTAGATTTGGTTCTTTCACTCTCTTCAGCAATCCTGAGTAGACATACTATACCACTGCTGGAATGACCACAGTGATCTCTCCCCTTGTGATCCATATAAACATAAATCTCTCCACATTCCCCTGTCTCCTTTAAGATTACAACTCAATTTTTGTGGCATCTCCAACTACCAATTGCCGCATATATCCTGTTTAAAATTTGCTTACAACAATTTTATTGGCAATTTAAAATTTCAGACTGAAGGAAAAGTAAACACATAGATGACTAAACAACCACAACAGAAATTTTCACTAGAATGCAAGTAAAGGCAGGTCAAAAAAGCACTGAGATACACTTTTGAAAGAAAGAAGAAAGAAAAATGAAAAAGAAAAAAAAAACATGTAAAAGGCTTTAATTTTACTTATGTGTTTCCTTTTTCTTCAATCCCAGTGTAGAGATTCAAAATCCTAGCAGAAGAGATTTTGTCTTTTGATAAATTAAAGATGAAACAATCTATTATGGATATCCATTTGTACACTGTTAATAGGTAGTAATCTCAGAAAACGTGTCTGTCATCATCATATTGCGACTGGACTACACTATAGATAAATCTAAAATAGCTGCTAGCATTCTCTCTGTGCCACCAAATAGCTCAGATAAAAACGAACTGCACAACTACTTTAGTCCTGCTTCTTGGGTAAGCTTATATTTTGGGCTGCCATAACTAGGCTTCTTTTTATGCACGGACTGACTAAAAAAAACCTTATGCACACATTGTAGCAGTGTGCTGTAATAGTCAGTTTTTCTCCTTACTTTCATCTCTAAATATACATCTTAAAATAACTTCATCTCATTGATCTTTTTCAGTTCTGTTTTTTTCCACACAGAGATGGGCTATGTTTCTTCAAGATGTATTATTCTGCAGAGAAAACAGTATCTTATTTTTGTGGTATACCTCCATTACAGAGAAAAATACTTCCAACTTACATGCTATCTAAATTAAATGTGCCTTTTATTCAATAGAAAGTATTATTAGATCCACTGATAGTCATGACAGATAAAAAACCTGATGCCTTCAGATAAAAAAGTTTCATGCCATCTGCCCGTGTATCAGCTGGGAAAAAGATGACTTCATAAAACATCAGATCTACTGAATTTTATATGCCATATCTTCAGCGATCAGGCCTCTTTGTGGTATCACTGAAGTCACAAATGAAGATTCATTTTACTCTCTTTAGTGCTGGTAAAGAGCACTAACCATACTGACAATTCCACCCACAAGCAAAAGCAGGATTAATTGTCAGTTGAGCTCATGGCACAGTCAAGTCTTTTATGTTTCAACAGTTTTCAATATGTGTTTTTATATCACTGCAGAGACTCAACCAGGACACAGGTACACTATTTACTCCCCATTATTGAACAAAAACTGTTTTGCACATCTTAACAACATTAACTAGATTAAAGTTTAATTTTATTTTAGCTTCTTTCCTGCCTTATTTATTAGGTTTTTGGGCTCATCAGAATGTGAAGGGTTATAATAGTACCTCGTAAAACCTGGCATACAGTTCCATTACGTTCTCAAATAATAAATGCTGCCTGATAGGTACACAGATGTTGATCAGCTTCTCAACATACAGATAGACAGCAAGGAAGGGAGGGTGGCTCCGCAATAAAACACACAAACAAACAAAAAACCAAAAACAAAAAAACAAACAACAAAGCTGTACTGAAAAGATCCAGCATTGCATTTTATTGATTTTCTATGCCAAATGTACTAGGAAGTACCAACCTTCAATTCATATGGAAAATATGAATCTCACTGGTAATGCAGCTGCAGCATTTTCTATGATAAAGGGTATATTTTGATGTGTCTTTCTACTGATTCATAGATCAACTAGACAGCAGCACCAAAAAAAAAAAAAAAATCATAGAAACATTTCTTCTGGTATCCCAGGTCCTCATGGAAGTTCAGTTGCAACAGGAGGAATAGGGGGCACTGGGGGGTGGGGGTGCAACCAACCTGAAAATGTATACATTTTGACAAAAAATAAGCCTGTATTCCCTAGTGACAGTCGTTTACTGGAATTTTGTAGGACTGTGGCCTGCTGATTAGTTTTTCCTATTCCTGAAGCAATCTCGGAGGAAAGGCTGAAAAATACTGTGTCCTGGTTTCAGCTGGGGTAGAGTTAATTTTCTCGAGCTGGGAGAGAGTATAGCCAGAGTGCCTGACCCGGATTTCAGCCAGGATAGAGTTAATTTTCTTTGAGCTAGGAGGAGGCACTACTGGAGTCCCAGGCTTGGATTGGCCATTGGAGTATTCCATAGTATGTGACGTTATGCTCAGTATATAAAGGAGGTGGGTTCTCTCTCTTGCTTCTGGTCGGCGTGGTGGGATCTTCATTCTGTAGGGATCACTGCTGGGGGCGGGCTGCGTATCGGTTGCCGGTGGTGAGCAAGCGCTTTGTGCATTACCCGTTTGGACTTCTTGTTGTTACTGTTGTTTTGTTATCATCACTAAACTGTTTTTTTATTTCAACCTATGAAATTTTTTTTCCCTTTTGTCCCTCCCCTATTTTCCCAGGCAGGGAAAAGGGTGAGTGACCGGCCAAGTTCGAACCACAACATACTGATTGCATTATAAGTTTGATACATATTTGGGCTGTCATTACTGAAATTATGCCACACTTCACAGTCCTTCTTTTGGATTAGTGACTTCCAAAAAAGATCAGGTTAAATGCTACTCACATCTCATTCACTTTTTTAATCTACAACATATAGCTTTTACTAACTATCTCTGCTCAATCTAATAAATTTTAAAATGGGTATTTTAATTAGAAGATCATTAAATAGCAAGGCTGGGAACTTCAAAGATGCACAAAAAGATTGCTTTATTAATAATAAAAAGATTCTCAGCTGGTTGAAGTGACTAGGAATACCAGGTTAAGGCAAAACAAATACTGCTTGATAACAAGATGCACATCACTGCCCTCAACCCAGGAACTGAAAATGTATGTTATTCACACCTTAAATAATGAGGATACAAATAAAAGTCTGCTTTGCATTTGCAGTATGCATTGCACTGCATGTGATATCACCAATGTGCCTCTCTGAAAGTGTGATTTTTTTTCGCTACTGCTTTTATTTGGTTGCACTCATTACGATAATTTTCTAATTTTTGCATTTAAAGATGTTTCTTATTCTGTATACCCAATTACTCATAAATTCAGTGTTCATAAGCTATGTACTGGAGACAAGCTTCTCAAATAACCCAGATCTGTTGTGTAAAATGAGAAAGCAAGTATCTGTATTCCATAAAGTGAGGTTTATGGAGCAACCTCTAACATGTCATTTCATAAAGACAAAGGTATAAGGTTTAATGACCAATTCACTTCTATTTACATATATTTAATAAGAAAGAAATCTAAATTTCTTTTGGTTCACTGTATGCTTTCCCTAGTATCTTGCATTAAACAGGACCTATATAAAATGTCTATGCAAATGACACATGAAATAATCACTGTGAGACAGTAATGTCTTCTGAGGCCAAATGCATACTTAAAATGCAGACACATGCATGAATAAAGTAATATCCTTTAAATATTTTAGATCATATTAAATAAGAAATAGTCCCTGTACCATGGTTAAAGTAACAAAAGTAAATGTGGAAAAACTAGAAACAACATCAGACAGGAAAGGGAAGAAGTGCTAGGAACATATTTGTTTTGACCTCACTCAATAATTGATGCACATTGACTTACATCTGCAGCTTGATACCCTGTGACTGAAACAGCAGCAGTGATATCTGCTCTTGTGTTAGTCTTTCTTGTCTCCCGACCATTTGCCAAATTGTAACTGTATGAGTTCTCATCTATCTACGTAAAATTACATACTCCCAAGACTAAGTGTTCTTTGACTTTCTTTACAGATCCCTCCTCAGTTTAGGTTTTACCTGTTGCTTCTTTGTTTTTCAACTTACCATTAGGGAAAATATATGTGGTTTATATAAAATAGTTAGGTACAGCTTTGGTTTTGGATAATTAAGATTTATTTTAAGAATTCCAAGAATTACCTGAACACTATTACCTATTCTACTGTCATAGCACTTAGAAATCCTGGTCAGAGTACAAGGCTTGGCTGCAGTAAGTGCAGAAGTAGTAAGACAAACATAGGCTCAAATAAAGTTTCTCTGTGCAAGCATACACCATGCAAAGGACTTAAAACAGAACCTTGGGGAAATGAGCTGCCAAATAAGCATTTATATGCCTTTATTCAGATACCATATCCATAGTGAATAAACTTGAACCATTTTGAAGAACAAACGGATTCTGTATTCTTCATTAGTCACTCTTCTTGACAGATATTTTGTAGCTATATTCATTTGGTATTCTTACTTATCATTCTGAATTGATCTGGAGTGAAATTATTGCAGTAGGCTTAGGTTAAAACCAAACCTATGTTTCTATATTTTAATCAGAAAAAGTTGAGTCCCAGCTGCTGAGTAAATGATATTCAAAATTATCTTCCATCATGTTCTGGGCCAAATTTCATCTCTAATGCAAGCAGGCAACACTCCAGCACCTCCACTGCACTTGTAATTTATCAGAATAGAGGATAAACTTTGACCTTCAGAGTTCACTTCCAAACACATTAACAGTCCATATTTTCATTACAAATACAGCTTTCTTAGCAAGTTCTGCTTTCTTTTTGCAGGCATAGGAAGTCTGTTCCATGGATAAAAGTCACAGAATCACAGAATCATCTAGGTTGGAAAAGACCTTGAAGATCATCCAGTCCAACCATTAACCTAACACTGACAGTTCCCAACTACACCATATCCCCAAGCGCTATGTCAACCCAACTCTTAAACACCTCCAGGGATGGGGACTCCACCACCTCTCTGGGCAGCTCATTTCAACGCCTAACAACCCGTTCTGTAAAGAAATACTTCCTAATATCTAGTCTAAACCTTCCCTGGTGCAATTTGGGGCCATTACCTCTTGTCCTAAAATCAGTCTCTCCAAAGCATAAACAAACAAAACTAAAACAAAGACCTATAAATAAAGTCTTCCAACGTCTTTATAAGCACTATATCTCTGATAAATGTTATGAATGGTTATATATGAACAGTTGGCACTACAAGCCCTTATTTCAGAGAGACTGGTACTTTATACAGATAAAGGTAACAAGACAATTCCCTTCATTTTGTGACAGACAGGATATTTTTGGTTGTATACACTCCCATAAAGGAAATAATAATTATCATACCTTACTTGCCACCTCAATACTTATACCATACATGTATCCTGCTACTAGAATGTGCCCTCATGAATAATAATGTGGGTTGAACAAGCCCCTGCCCTTCCACCTGCACTGCCAGGAAACTGCAGCAGGGCAGTGGAGGGGAACACCTCAGCTGGCTGGCTCATTAGCATCCCTTGAGAGTAAGCAGCTGGAAGAAAAGAGAAGATAACCTATGTCTCTTGCAGCAACTGTCCCTTTTTTTCCTCCTGTCATTGTAAGATTGTAACCTGTTAAGTGCCAAAATATTTATTCTCTCATAAATATCTATTGGTATGAGGTTTCCTTCAAAATTGTTTGTGCTACCCCATAATCGAACCTCATCCAAACAGACTGAGTCCCTGGGTTTTCTTGAGCTATCTATTTGAAGAAAAGGAACACAAAAGCTCCTCATTTTTCTTTGACAAACTTACTGGAGCATGCGTGATAAATGAAAGGCTTGGGCTTTGTTTTGTTTTGTTTTTTTCTTTTCATTTGCTATAAATTCATGGCATGCATTACACTCTACAAAGCCAGGTGTTCTTTCTTACTGCTTTTGTTCAGAATAAACAGACCAGCTAGGTGAATAATGCTCTAAAAATGCATCAGAATGAAACTTCCAAGGATGGAATCAAAAGCATCGTGATCAGACCAAATAAGAAGTAAGATAAATTACTTCACTAAGATCATAAGACTCTTTAAAGCCTTTGATGAACAAAAAAGAAAGCAGAAGTTAAAACAGTAGTTCTAGTCAATACTTATACCTGACACTCTATCTAGTCAATACCTGACACTCTTACCACATATGACAGTGGTTCACGAATATATCTGGTGGTAGATATACTATCTATATAGATATAGAGTACAAAAGCTGAAAAAGGGAATGGTTGATAATGAAAAGAAGGCTAGATCTAAAAATCTAATTCTAATCTGCTTTTGAAAGTGAGAATCCCCCAAGTACCACATAAATGGAATAGACTATTTCAGTTGGAAGGGACCTACAACAATCATCTAGTTCAACTGTCTGACCACTGCAGATCTGTCCAGAAGTTAAAGCATGTTATTAAGGGCATTGTCCAAATGCCTGATAAACACTGACAGGCTTGGGACATCAACCACCTTTCTAGGAAGGCTGTTTGTGTTTAACCACCCTCTACATAAACAAATGTTTCCTAATGTCAAGTCTGAACCTCTCCTGAAACTGATCAGAAACTTAAAACTATCTCGATTATGTCAAAATCCCACCTATTTAATTAAGCAAAATTCTTTATTAGGAGAATATTTGATATTAACTATGGGGAGACAAATGTCACAATCTACTTGAAAATAAACAGCCTTTGAAGAATTAATTTTCTATCAAAGTCACCACTCTGAAAAGTAGTTAAAGACAAATTATTATTTACTTGTATTCTGAACTCTGTAACGGGGATAGCAGCCTTGATTCCACCAGTGGACATTCTAATATTCTTGAGTGATCTACCATTTGAGAGACTAGAGGTCTAATCTCCTGATTGAAACATTAAAGAAGCTAGGATGGCCACATAGTTAAAGATTACTGGATGTTTTGTTGATTAAGGATACCAATTAAACTCGGACACCAGAGTGAAAAGAGTAGGCGTATTTTACTGGTGATAACCAAATAATGTAACAGAGTAATACAGAACACATGTGGTAAGAAAAAAGCAGAATAGTGCACTTAAAGCAACAAACAGGAAAATACAGGGTAATGCATCAAATCATCACTACATGAGAGAGAGAGAATAGTGATTAAGAGAAATACATCACCACTTGCATATATTATCATCATCATCCAGATCCGCAGATGCTGGGGAGCCCCGGTTACAGCGAGGATTTGGAGAGCCTGTCCCGGCAAGTGGGAAATCCTACGTGGTGTGTCCACCCATAGGTGAGGCATCCAAAGTCACTGCAAATGGGTCCAGCCTTATATACCAGAGATCGACAAGCCAGAATAGCTGGTACCTTTGTTTTGAGCGGAAAATTTCTGGTTTCATTCTTCTGTTAGGTTCCACCCAAAGTTTGGCCAGGGCTCAGGGGGGAAACCAAGGGAGTTTCTAACAAGGCCAAATAGTTGGGTTCTCAGCCTTGAACAAGGCTGAGCCAGGAAAGTTGGATACATTCTCTCCTCACTACTGATTATATTTTGTCTTTCACTAGTGGGTTTACATATTTTATTAATGACTACATGCTAAGTTAGCAGCTTCAGCTTGGGGCCTGTTGTTCAGGCTGCAGTATTTCAATGCTTTAGCACTTTCTACACCAGCATAAGTGGGTTGTTATAACTTAGAACAATACCTACTAGCACAATGGTTATCAGTTATAAAATATACAGGATTCATCTATAGGTCAACTCTGGCTTGGGCCTGTTGTCCAAGCCTTAGCACTTCACTGGAACTCTGCTAATTGCTCAAAATAAAAACATAATAAAACCAACCCAAAACAAAACCACCATCATCATAGCTACCTTTTCTTTGTCTAAATCCCAGCTTGAAATCTGTGCTGCTTCCTCATTTTACCTGAAAACTCTTGAACTAAATGGTATAAACAATCCTGAGATGACTGGAACCTAAAATCATACTTTTCTTGTATCCTAACTATCAGCCCCAAACCCCAGTGGATTCCACATAGGTAAGCTAGCTGAAAACATCGAAGAGATTTTTATGCCTTTATCATTGTAAGTCCTCATGCATGTCCTGTGGAAGTAGGACTACCAATGTAGTTAGGGCATGGGACTAAATGATGCGAACTATATCTCTGGTCTCTGTAACTTGTTTCATGTACAGAAGTAGCTTCTTCTAGAAGTGGTCTCACTTACCCTACAGTTCAGGTTCATTTTGCCTAAAATAGAGTAATGTTTAATTCATAATCTTCCATAAATACTCATGTGACAGACCAGTTGTGTACTAAGATCAATATATTTTCCCTAAGGGATGATGTTGCAACTATGTAAAAATGCTGATCTCCTGGGAAAGGAGGTGCTTCAGGAGTTAGCTGCTCCATAGTAGTCATATATACTCTTAAGAAGCCTTATTACAAATCAGCTAGCATCAGTTATTATTGTATACAGACATTCATGGTAGTACAGGTTTCAACTGATCACTTAGCCACAACTGAACTCACATTAGACATTCGTGTCAAATAATAAACATCTCTTGAAAGGAGATGGCAGAGCAATGCTCTGAATTGTATTTAGCAGTTCAGGTTATGGAATAGCAACAGTGAAGCACCTGGTTTTCACCTACTGACATTTTCTTTGACATAAAACTGAAAAAATGCCCGCGATGTTAGAAACAAACAGTGACATTGGGGACTTTCAGAAACACGACAAGACAGACAAGATTAAATCAATCTGAGACCTGGGAAAGTGTCTTCATGACTTCATGAAAATGATGCTCTGCCTCTCTGCAACTGAAAACAGCACAAAGAGGACTGAAAAAGAGGACCAAAGAGGACTGACACAAAGCAGGAAGCATGAAGAGAGTATATCTGTCACCACAAAAGAACAACTACTACCAGACTATTAACACAAATCATAACAGTAGGAAAAGCAAATATCTGTCAGCTACTTTATTTTTAGATCTCTTATGAGCAAAAATAGACTGCAGACAGAACAGCATTGCAAGTGGTAAGATATGATAACTGAACCATTGGAATTGCTAACGTGACAAAAAAAAACCCTAACCAAACCAAAATCAAACCAAAACCAGCCAAAGAGCAGCCATTCTTAGGACTTCGATTCATACAGGACATTTATTACATCTAAGACAGCAGTTGCTATTTTACTTTCTTTTCTGTGCAGAATCCCTGCAATGACATCTGAAACTTCTTCAGGGCATCTGCCTCCCTTTGCCTGGTGTAGTGCTACAGAACAGCCATAGCTGGTCAATAAATTTAACTGTTGTCCTTGGCATAGAGATATCACTATGGAATGTGTTGCTGGGAAATGTGGCTATTAGAAGACACATTCAGAGTATTACAAGGTACCACAGGTCCTCCCTCTTGTGCTTCCAATATGATTAGGGCACAGTGTAATGGACACAAAAATCTCTATTAAATAACAGGACCATTTAAAGAGCACATGGGATGGATATGTCTCATGCTGTTAGGTCTCCAAAAATTTGTATTATAGGTATATGTTCAACACTGAAATGCTTTTATTTATTTGTTTTTTAAATAAAAAAGATGTTTTGCTCCTGCTAAGAAATCTAAGCAACTGATAGGAAATATTAAAGTGATCCCCCACTCCTTTTAAATATTGTCTCTTGCTAGGCTGCTGGAAGACCCTTTCCTCTGTCCTGGATCCACCTTTTAAAACACACCTCGAGTTAAGAATCTTATCCTCTGATATACAAAACCAAAACAAGTGTCAAGTCCTTTGCTTTAGGAGAACTATGGCTAAAGCATTCACTCAAGAAAGATGGGTGCGATTCCTTCCTGTGCTAAAGCAGGATCCAAACCTTGCAAGAAATAGTCCTGATCTTAGATTACAAGTGGCCTGGAAAAAGGACATTCCTAATCTCTCTTCAGGAAGCTAAATGTGTGTGTGTGTGTGTGTGTACATGTGTGTACACACACACAGGCAAAACTGACAGCTTTAGAGGCAGTAAACATATCCACCTCTATTAGCAGAATAAGTGGAGAAGGAAAGGGAATTGTGGAAATCCTGAAAGCATGCTACCTACTTCTTTTACTTATGAAGTGTAATCCACAAAATGAGAGTGAAGAGGACACTCTTTGACCTGAAAAGCTGAAAGCGTATTTGTAAAGATGACGTCTCTTGGCCTTGTGGCTGCTCATCTCTAACAGCTCAAAACTAATTTATACAAATGAATGTACATCAATATGTGATGTCAAAAAAATGAAAAGACAAAAAATAATCACTCAGCATTTATTAAGGAATCTTCCATATTATCACAACATATGAGAAAAAAACCCACACAAAACAAACCACCAAGACTCTAGTGTATAGTTCTAACTTTCTATTTAATTACTTCAGGGCACACTACTACCAAACATGCCAAGGAAACCTCAATTTTTCTGCAATGAAAGATTATAAAACTAGGTAACTCACTATTAACTTTCTTACTTTCAAATATTTTAAAGCAAAAAGCATAGAAGAAATGCCTGTCTGAACAATCCACTGCTGGATATTGCATCCATTTTTGAAGTATTTGGTCCCTGATATAGCATTTGACATTAAAAAAATAGTTGTGGTGTTCTATTACTGTCCTGCTATAGGGCTATTCCCATATTTCTTTTTAAAAGAGTGCAAAGTGAACTAAAGTAACTAACACAGTTTCCCATTTCATAAGCTGAAAAATATCATTGCCTATTCAGAGACAGACAGAATTCAATATAATCTGACCATAGTAATTGACATGCAATTCCCATCTTTCTTTTCTCATCTACACAACTGTACTATACTTAATAAAATAAGTCTTGAATTTGAATGCACAGCATAAATTAGACTCCTAGTTCTCACCATCTATTCAACCTTTTTGCTCAAAAGAAACTGTATTGTAATTTTATCTGCATTATCAGGTAGTTTAACTCCAAATTTGCCAGTTTGAATTTTCCCTGTCTTCAGATAATATCATTCTCTCAATCTGAAAGCAGTTCAAACATTGTATGTCAAGTTTCTGTACCCTAAGGATATGAAGCATCCTCCTAAGTGTGAAGTGTGAGGAACTTCAGCCCTTTTTCTCTCTTTTCTGGCTCTTAAAAAAACTTGGTCATATTTGCATCTTTCTTGGGGATATTTTCAAGGGGTTTTTTTCTCCTCATTTTTATAAGAAGAAAGCAGAAACAGAGGTGTGCCTTAGGAATACTGCCCAGAGGCTTTACGAAAAATAATTCTCAATATAATCACAGGCCATCTGGACAAAAGGAAACACCACGATGGTATTTATAGAGTTAGTACTTTGTAGATTAAGTCCTTTGCTTTTGGTGAAGTGCAACTGAGAAAGTCTCACTACATCAAAAAGTCTGAACAGATATGTACTAGTTTTGAGTTTTGTTCTGAAAAGAGACTGTACAAGGAAGAAATGTGCAGTGGACTACATTTATCTTTTATTTTTATTTTTCCTGACCAAGTTTGCATAGCATCCTGCAAATAATCTTTTCTCAGTCTTAGGTTCTTTTATGTGGCAAGTATCTAGAAGCAGAGAGAACAATTCATTCTAGCCATCTCCTCAAACAAATGACAGCAAAAAAAAAAAAAAAATGCACTGTTCTTCAACATAGTTAAAACTGAAGACCACATTAAAATAGCTAACTGTTCTTTAAAGTATGGAAAGGTTGAAAGACCTTTTAAGTAATACATTCAAGACTCTCCAGAAGGGTATCTTTCACTGTATGAAGAAGTCACTACAATTCCTTTCCTTTTTTTTGGGGGGGGGAGGGAGGGAGGGAAGGGTGGTGGTTGGGGGGTGTCATTAAACAAATATGGAACAACTCGTCTCTATGATCAAGGAGCTGTTACACCTATAGGCCTATTACCCTTTCTATAGCACAACAATGTTGTGGAAAAAGAAATGTTTTACGAGTTTTCTTCCAGAAAAGTATGGCCATGGCTGTTGTGCTAATGGTAGTGATAACTTTGTCTGGTTCCAAGTTCAGCAGCTTCACTGACTTTGTTAAGATAAGAATGAATAAAACTGCAGAATCTGATCCCACCTCTTCCCAGGAACACCATCAGTACGGCTTTGCTAAACACTGATGACCTTGACTGGTATATGAGCCCACTTTCTGAGGGGAAATAGCATGGATATGACTCCACAACATGCTAAAATAACGAATTCATAATTGGACAAGTAAAGCCAAGATTTAAACTAATGATTTTAAAAAGTTTCGGTGACTGAGGTATTTGTTTGTTATTCTTCTTTGCAGGCCACCAGTTGCTCATTTTTACTAAAAAGTAATTAACTAAGTACAATAGAATAGTTTCCAGCCTACTAAGTTATTTTCATGGGAATTTAAATAAATTAGTTATAATTAGACCTAATGAAATCTCTAAGAGTGCTGGGTTCAATTGCAGAAATTGTTCTATTGCCTGTGACTCCTATTTACCACACTATCCAAATACATTCAAAACATCCTTTATATGTGAACACTCAAAATCAGATCTAAAAGAAAGATCAATGTTTTTTTCCTCTTACTTTCCATTGTTCTCATATAGTATTAGAACATGAGTAACAAAAAATCAAAATAAAGTAGAAAATAAAGAGACAGAAGGATTGTGGTATTAATTACTGGAGACAAGGAAAGAAAATAGATTTAAGTATGATTTAACTTGGACTCCTACAGAGACTGGAAAATTAAGTCAATAGAGTTTTTTGTAACACTTCTAAGGGGTTCAGTGCTAACAACATATACAAGAAATGTTGAAATAAATTAAAAGCTTTGATAGTATTAAGAAAAAAAATAATTCAGGAGACAACAAGCATTTTAGACAAAAAGACAAGAAAGCATGTCAACAAAATGAAGTCAAGTTTAAAATAAAAACTCCTTGTTCTATCCCTTGTCTCAAAAGACAGCACAAACCACCAAGACTGACTCTTAAAAGATCCTAGAAAAATAACAAACCTCTTCATGACTGCAGTTAGTATTTACTGTAGTAGTAACAAAATACAGGCACATAGGCACATAAAGTCTCTTCTTTCATTCTGCAGGTCTTAATTCCTTACCTTCCTTTCTTCTGTTTTGTTGTTTTATGTACATGTGCTTTCTTCTTGGTTTTTATCATTGTCCGCCTTTTATTCTTTCTCCTTTTTCTCTTCCGCTTCTTTTTCTCATTTCACAGTTCGTTACCCTCATTCCTTACCACATATCCACAAGTCTTTCTCCTGCTTATATGTTCAAACAATGGAAGCACAAGAAGTGCTGCCTCAGATAATCTGTAGCCTCCTCTTGGAATTCACTTCTTTCCAGGTAAATTCAGCAGTCCATAAAGATTGCATTACTGATGGTTTATTAACCGTTCAGCCCCCAGATTAAGCCAAAGAAAATTTAAAGAAAAATTTCAGGTTTGGACAAATTTTACTGTTATTTTATTTCATTTCATATCTGAGTAGGTACTGCTCATTTTATCTCTGAATCCTAACACTTTCTTACCATTTATGCTCCCTTCATTATCAGTACTGCTGTTCAGGACCATGTTACCTCAGCTGAGTATATCCATTGAATGATTAGCACAGTCAACCCTTAGGAAATGGCAGTAAGCCTACGTTCACTACTTTTTCCTTCCTGGAAAGACTACTTACTTTCTGGTACTGTTCTAAACATTACTAAAACAGTCTTCCTATTAGCATTTTCATCTACAGTCTCTCACAAATGAGTAAGCCTCCTCCACTGGAAAGGCTATTCAAATATATTCCAGGAGTCACTGCTTTGTTATATTACAAACAGTCAAGCTCCTCAATTACCTTTCTTGTAAAAGGTTTCAGACCACTGAACGCATTGAGGAGGATCAGCACACCTATGCTAAATATTTTGAAAACTAGTTTGCTTATCAGAAATTTCACTTTATTATTTTATGCATGGTCAGATGTTGTCAACAGATTTTATCCACTTCATCATGTTCCTCATACATGACTTTTAGCACTAAAAAGGACCGTTCTAATTTGCCAGAAATACCACAGCATGTTTTCAGGTGTAAATAATAATAGGAAAAGTTGAAGAAGATTCTGTTGCAGTGAGGCAAGGCAGCTGATTACCCCAATCAGTGTTTGGGTCCCTTCATGGATCACAGATACTAGGTGATTCAGAATAGATGTTTACCTTGAACAGTATGAAGGACCTATTTTACACTGACTAGAGAAAGAGCCTGGACAGACTAGGTTTAAAAAGATTAAGAGGTACCATAACATTAATAAAGGAGGATTATCTTTCTGTAGCTTCAAAACAAAGAAAGATGTAAGTTACAGAAGAGGGTTTAGAAGTGAATAGACCCAAGAAATATCATTCTGGGTATTTTGATATATTATGAAAACAATTTCTGCAGCACAATTGCATAGGTTCTCTGTAGAATCATCAGTGTCTTCTGGTTAGAGTCTCATTTCAGAATTTGCTCAACAGTTAACACATCATTAAGAAAGTTAGCAGGAGAAAAAAAAATATCAAGAAATGCCTTTAAGAAAAAAAAAAAATAAATGGAGACTTGAAAATAAGTGCCAAGAATTCAGGAACACTAGGATGAATTTTTTCTTCACTTAAACTGTTTTACATTCTTACTCAATGGTTCCATCTGCCTACTAAGTGATAGTTGGTTCAAAATCCCCACAGGTCTCTTTTTATGCAGCATTTTTAAAGAGTATATACAAAGTCTAATCTGTAATTATCGATCCTCTCCAGGATATCAGTCAATACTAAAAAAGGTTTAATTAGATTATCCTAAGATTAATAGTGATTTTGATATGAATATTGCAGGCAAACCAAAAACAATAAGAAAAGCATACAATGTAAAAGGAGAATTAAACAACATCTTCACAAACTCCCAGATGCACTTAAGTTTCCTCAACTGAAGTCTATATTTTGGTTCCTTAATGATTTAATCACAAAATTTAATTTCCAAATTGTAATAAAATCCTTTCAAAGCAACAGGAGAAACTTCTAAGTTTGCCTGTGAAAGTAATTCTAGAAGAAAGGGAGCAAATACATGCCTTCAGCAAAATGAGAAAAAAGAACTGTGGCATGCAAAGCCCAGCAATCTGGTCACCCATACTTATGTTCAGGGATTACTAAAACTTCGGCTGATATATTAAGCAATCTGATAGCCCCTAATTCCACAATGTTCCTTAGACCACCAAAAAGAAAAAAAAAGACAATTAAAACCAAACAGAATCCACTTAACTGTATGTACAACCAAGGTGTACTGATTACCAATAGATCACCTAATTTACATAATTTCTGTGTCTTTTTCAGAAGGAAAGAGATCCAGTCTAATGAAATCTTATCCTTAAAGTACTTGCTAGCATACATCAGTTAGCAAAAGAAAGAAAGAATCTTCACATTTTGCAAACATTTCTTTGTTACATGACCTGACATTCACTCCCCTTTTCCCTGAATTTTTTTGCCTATATAAATTCATAGTCCCAAAAGCAAAAATTTCAAAGCAGAAGTGTTAAATCATTGCTTTCATATGCAGAGATGTGGCATTAATGCTGGTAATTAAAGGAAACATGGTAATTCCCAAGTGCTGAAGTTCTAAGAATGAAATAATTTCTTTGGGTAATTTTTTAGTTGTTTTTGGTTTCAACTACAATGAATTAAGAAAGTACCAACAATCCCCTGTCTGAATATTATGGCATTTCAAGCAGAAGATCTTGCTCGAGAGCCATGGTTTATGTTATAGCCAACGAATTAGTCTAACTGAACAGCAGGAAGACTTTTTTGGGTTTTGGCCCTCAAATATAAGGAGAGTCACAGAAGCTTTTTTATTTTCAGAACACCAACATGAAAACATACAAACAGGGATAACCAAGCATGCCTAACTACTAGTAAGTTACACTACTATTGACAAATTCACACCCTTTAAAGTGTTCCAAGTAGCTAAAAAGAACAATTGCAAAATCTAACTTCACAGAACACAGTTAAAAACAGTGCTTGGACATGATCCCTGTCCAGTGAAAAAGCAGAAGATAGATACCAAATCTTCCATCTCACATAATAATAATATAGTCAACAATCTAGTAAAAAACGTATTGGTAGATAATTATTATTGTTTGCACGAGAATTATGATGATTTTATCTGAATTATTATATTGATTAAAGTCAATTTACATGGTTGACCTTCAATAATGTCTATGCTATGCTGAAACACTTCTTCTAATTCACTCAGTCATCAATAGATTAAAAATAGTTTATCTATGTAGTGCACCCCCAAAAATAGGTAAGAAAGTCTTGTACAACAGCTCTAGGGATAATGACATCAACAAACTCAGTGTTACATCTCATTTATTCTGCATTCTTAAACATTCTGTGCTTACCAAACTAAAGGCATAATCCATCTAACAATAGTACAAAAATACTCTCCGGTGTTAGGAAACAAATGGTTAAATGCTCCCAAGAACACTAAATTGGAAAAACATTTGCTAGGAGCAAAATTTTTAAAACAATAAACCTAGTATATGGCTTGTGTTATAAGGATATTTAGTTCCAAACTGGTATTAATTTCCAAATACATTTATTAGGATATGAATTTGAAATGAAAGCTGTAATTTAAAATAGATAAGTTAAAATCTACCAGTTCATGAACTAAACACTAGACAGTTTCCATACCAGATAGAATGCTCTGTTTTCCAAAATATTTAAACTAGAGATGACTCATTGATGTTTAATAAGCATTTCTAAGACAGAAATGATTCTCTCAGGTTCAACACTATGTTTTATTCCATAAAATAGCTTGTAGCATTTCTAAAATTCATTTTCTTGAAACTGGGGCCTGTGAAAGACATTAATGAATTTAGGACAGAGAATATTTCATAAGGTAGGGCAGTTCATCTCATTAACTTCTATAAGTTTTTCTTAAAAGATATTTACTTATATTGACACATTTCCAAGCAATCCAATGGGCCTCAGCCATTCTGTAATACATGCTAAACAAACATTTTAATCCTAAAAATTTATAAATAACACACAAAGTTATTTGTGTAATTACAAGAACAAGTAAATACAGATTTACAAATCTAGACACACAACAGAAATATGGTAAATGGGAAGCAACTTCTGTAGAGAGTTATTTTTGTGATGTATTTTCTGTTTTTTATAGGACTGTACCTGTATGAAAATGAATCAAAAAAATTACAAACTTCATGTTCTTGGACTGATGAAAAAAAATACTATAATTAATTATCAGAAATAAGTGTCATCTATCACTTCAAAAAGTTGAAGTTTCACAGATTTCCATGTACACAATGTAATGTAATTTTAATTAAACTATAATTTTAAAAATCAATTAACAGCCTCAATCTGTTACAGTTAGTTACTAGATAATGAGTTGAATGATCTTAGACACATAGAATAGTCCTTGAAAAGTAACAGTCTTGCCTTTCAATACAGGTGGTGCTTTAAGATAAATAGATGTCTTGTCTGACTCTCTCTCCAATAATGTAGGACATCTTTCCCCTGAAGGCATTTTTGCAATTCATTAATCATCATAACTGGAAAATTCCAAAGTTAAAGATTTACGTTTATGCAAAGTTTATGTAGATCTAGGTCCAGATACAGCTTTCAACTACTCAGAAATGCATTTGGAATAGATCCACTGAATGCCAACAATCAGGTAGCCTGACCCAAAGACAACAAGCATCATTGCAGTTCCTCATTGATCTCATATCCTACAATTCATAGGTCTTATTCTGAAAGATTCTGAATATTTCTTATTTGGAAAATACAATCTGACTGAAAATGTCACAGTCTATAAGCACGGATTGTATTTTACATACATCAAAGCAACTAGGCTCGCTTACTCTAAATACTGACATAGAACACTTTGGTCTTTCTTTAGCTTCCAAAGAGTCTCCAAGTAATTAATACTAATAATAACACTAAAAAATTCTCACACTTAAATTAGGTTTCAGTATACATAATTCCATAAATGAAAGAAAAATGCTTATGGCAGAACTCCAATTTCACCAGCAGATAAATAACTGGAATACACAGAGGCCATCAAAGTGGCTAGTATCAAACCATGATATGAATGCTCAGACTTCCATTACGTAAAAACAAATTTACTGCTTAAAATGTCAAAACCACAACTTTTTGGATGCCAGACTTCATTCCAACTGGCAGATAATGCACAAAAGGATCTAATATAAACCACAGGGAATTATCTAGAAACTAAAGGTTTGGTATATTTGGCAAAGAATTCAACCAATGCTCTACTTCTAAATTACTGCAGAATCTTTGCTCTTTTATTCAGTTCATGTTTTACTAAGCAGAAAGATGAAGTGTTGAGCAATGGAGGCAAGGTTGTGCTTTATCTTTCCTCATTCTGTTATCACTTGGGAGGTCTTTTATGACTGATATGGGTAATTTTTTCAATCTGAGAAATAATCACTTTAGAGGAAATGGTACAGGGCATGACTAAAGGAGGAAAAAAAAAATCCATCATAAACTTATTTTTGGGGACCAGCTGGTATTCCAGCTAAAGCAGAAAACAGAACCTCTTTCTCCCTTCCCACTCCACTTTTTTAAACAAAACCAAACCAAAACAAAAAGCCACAATAGCAGCAACAGAGAATCAATAGCGTCTTCTCACAGATCTATGCCAATGACTGGCTACTATTTCAATAGTAAGCTTAATATATCAAGTACAAGCATAAAGAAATTACAGATTTTTATTATATAAAACTGTCAAAGCCTATGTCCTTCAGAATGGTTTCCAGTTCATTCACCTGGTTATAATTAAAACTAATCCAGTACGTGATATTTCATAATAATTATACTTCCATCTCTTCTGATAATAGCAGATAAACTCTGATCTTAATACTCCCTTCTAACTGGGGTAATACTGAAGTGAAGAATTATATCCTGTGCCAAAAAGAGGGATTCCAGCTTTCAATCCAAATAAGAAACCCTTAGGCATTACCAGGTGCCCCCAATAGAAAGACCACTACAAAGTGCAACATAGAATCATAGAATGGTTTGCAAGGGACCTTTGACGATCACCTAGTCCAATTCCCCCCTGCCATAGGCTGGGACATCTTTCACTAGATCAGGTTGCTCAAAGACCCATCCAACTTGACCTTGAACATTTCCAATAATGGGGCATCCACAACTTCTCTGGGTAACCTGTTCTAGTGCCTCACCACCCTTACTGTAAAAAATTTCTTCCTTCTTTATCTATATTTACCCTCTTTTAGTTCAAAACCATTATCCCTTATCACTACAGGGTAAAAAGTCTCTCTCCATCTTTCTTACAAGCTCCCTTTAGTATTGAAAAGCTTCAATTAGGTCTCCCTGGAGCCTTCTCTTCTCCAGGCTGAACAACTCCAACTCTGTTTTTCCTCATAGGAGAGGTGTTCCAGCCCTCTGAACTGTTGATTGGTTTTGACCTAAGTTTTATCCACTTTAAGCTGGCTATCTTTTAGCTGTCACTCACACGATGATAACATGAACCAACCTTGTTGAACCAATCTGTTTTTCTCTATCATGACACATTCACCAAGGAGTTTTATCTTCTGTTACTACTGCTTGAAGTCATCTTCCTTGGAGTGAAAGATATCTTTAAATTTAGTCTGATGAAACTCAACCTATAGTATGAACATGTACATCTGAGCTACTAAAGTTAACCTTACAGTAAGTGAAAGAAAGTCATTAAAGTGGATGTATAGTTCACCTCATCTATAGTAGATATGTGAAACAGTTCAGATGAACCATGTAGACGTGGCACTTAGGTACATGATTTAGTGGTGAACTTGGCAGCGTTAGGTTTATGGTTGGACTCAATGATCTTAAGGGTCTTTTCAAACCTAAATTATTCTGATTCTAGAACTTCCCGTTTCCCTTTACTGAATTCAATTAAGTCTGGAGCTCACTAGCTCAATTCTACATGTCTGATTTTTAACCTTTAAAGTCAACTAAATAAATTCTACACATCAGGCCTTATTTCAAAGAATATTACAGATGTTTTCTTTATGTACATACATACAATATCTACTACTCTTTACATTACATCTGATTTTCAGTAGATGCTCTTATTTAATTTGCTATTTAAATTGGACATACAGATGAAAAATATCACTCAAGAGGAATTTTAAAGGCAAGCTGATACATATAAAAGTTAGACATAAGACACAACTACTGTGTGAAGTGCAGAGAAGCAACTGCACAATAATCAGTGGTTTAGAGATCCTCTAACCACAGTGTTTTTCTACTCTCATGCTCCATATCAATCATTTCCCCTGGACGTTCTTAAATAGTGATGTGGGAACTACTTTGTGAGACAGTGACATTCTTAGTGCTCATCCTGCATTCAATTAATTATTTAGTTAATTAATTATTTTATAATTTTCAGAAGTTTTATATATATGTGTGTGTTTATAGACACACATATACCCCCTTGCAAGTGTCCTTCTGATTCAGCCTTTTATTTAGCTGATTTAGTCTTTTTTATCTAAAACCACCTTTGAAATTTATCAATTGCCAACCTGTCTCATCTTATTAGTTTAAGAGAGAAAAATTCTATGTTAAAAAGGAAAACAGAGAAATAATTTAACATCATTTGAACATTTTTGTCTTCCTCAGAAAAAAAAAAGCAGATAATAGTGTCCTTCAGGAAACATATCCACTTCTTAAATACTTTATTTACCTCTTGCCCCAAACGTTTGTCTCACTGGCATAACAACTGATATTGCAAACGCTTGTAAAAATGAGTTCAATTTTATAAAATGGGAAAGTGATACCTTGGTGTTTGTCTGTTAAAATATGAAAAAAAAAATGTTAAAGTTATGTTAACAAATTTTTCCTCAGGGTGTTTTTTAAAAGATTGCTAATGCCTAGACATGTATTTAAAAGGCTTTAAAAACAAGAGTAACAGAAATACAAGTAGCTAATAGGGATCAGCATGCGTGTCCATTACACAGTAGGAGGTGTAAGTAAAATTTCAGAAGATAAACTGTTAGGATTCACCTGAAATACAGCAAAGAACCTGAAAGAAAAATATCTACAAGTTTCAGTGATATTCCAAACATAAAAAATTACTTAGGGAAGTGCTGCTCTACTCCCTTTCATAATTATAAATAGTAGTTGCTAAAAGCTCCTATAAATTCTGTTCAATAACCCTTTTCCAGACAAACACAACGTTCGAGCTAGAGTCCAGTTGGGAATATCATCCAAAACCTCCTTCAGTTTTGATTCTCTATACTGTATTTTGGGCTTTCTATCCAATTAGGAAAGGTTTTCTACTTCACAGTCTGTTCCTGCTTTTGGCATTTGGTAAGACACGGTATTATTTCTGTGACCAAAGCTCTGTCTTCTCATCATATGTTTACAGAAAAATAATACAGGTTTTAAATGTCTTAACTAACAGATTGAGAAACGGACAGAAATATCAATCAGCCCTTAACTGGAAACATATCTATTTCTTGATAACACAGAGAAGATATATAGGCGTAGGACTATTTTTCTCACCATTCAAAACATTAGTAGAAAATAGCATAGTAGCAACTGTAATCTTATAACCCATTACAATACAGGGCTGCCCTTACGAGAACAGGTCACAGGCTTTATGTTAAGCTAACAACAGCTCTATTACCATATGCAAACATCCCAGAGTTTTTAATCTTTCATAAAGGAAAAAAAAAAGCCCATAGTTTTGACAATTTCTACCCAACATTTACCTATATTGTACTGTTACCTGTATGCATTTTATATGCTATATAGACACTAATTTATAATGACATCCCACATAAATTTTATCTAGATATCAACAACTCAGCCATAAAGGTCTTTTAACTCAATTATTTCTCAGCTAATACTGATTCTTCAAGAAAAGTGAATTTACTTTCAAATAACTTACTTTTTTTGTAGAAAGCTACTTACATTAATATTTTGCCTTGTCACTCTCATTAAATGGGAAGCAGTATTGCCACATCTCAGTAACATTGCTAAACACTGGTTTTTTTTCCTCTGTACGTTTTGCATTTAAATTGCACTTTTTTCTTTTGAGATTACAGTAAATTATCTTCATTTTTTATGGAAATTTTCTCAGGTATTCAGACAGGCACAAAAAACTTCCAATTCAAGCATGACCCCTTATTTAATTCCTTTACTTTAATACAGCCTTTTTCATTAGTTCCACATTTGAGATCTTAGAAGATCTGTCTCATGAATCAGAAGAAAAAAATTCCTTCAATAGTATTACCTGTAGCAATTCTACATAACTGCAACTTTTTATATATATGTATAAAATTGAATTTATATATAGATAAAATCAAATTTGTCTATTCTGCTTTTCTATTATTTTATTATTTTTTTTCTGCCTCTTACTAATGGGAAGATCTACACCTAGACCAAGAAAGAAAGAGTATTGTAACTGCAGCACTCTTGTACAACAAAAACACCAAAAGAGACTGTAAAAGCTGTAAGCAATCAATACTTTCATCATTAATCAATATAAAGTATACTTTCTCCCTCAGAGACTGATCTGAAGCTCTAATCAAGCTAAAGATCACAGTAATTAAAAAAAAAAAAAAAAAACAAACACACAAAAAAAAAGAACAAAAAATCCCACAAATCCCCACGTTCTACAGACTGCAAGATGGACAGTGGACACAATGCTTAGCAGTTACAAACCATGAAATATAACAAATACATAATTAATAGGTCTGTAAGCATATAAACAAAACATCAGGAAGTTATAACAAAGCACTGTGAGATGTGGAGAAATCTACAGATCTGTAGTAGGAAAGCAACTAAAATGCATTATAAATTTCAAAATCAAGCAGAAAATACTGTTACAAAAACCAACTTACTTCCTTAAGCCAAAACTTTAAAAAAAAGAGTAAAAATAACATTAACAAAACCAAAATAGTTTTTTACACAAGAGAAGGAATAAATATCAGGAATTGGTGATGAATTTTTGAAGGGTGTTACCTTAGTAAATGAAAGCATAAGATTCACAACAAAACAGAATACTGAATAAATTAGACCATTATTGCTGTTCCATTAATTGCCTAAAATGAAGTAAGCAAAAACTGAGACGTTACACTCAGGAAATCACTTTTTTTTTTCTTTTTCTTTTTTTTAAATATAAAAAGCACAAACTAGTCAGGTATTTTGAGACCTGATACAAATTAGTCCAAGTTAGAGACATATAAACTTGGATTTAGACTATTATATTACTATTTAGATTACTATTTGTGATTGCCATCCAAATGTATCAATTTCTTGATTTATTATACACCTTAAAAAATACACAAATAACAATTCAGTAGAAATACTGTCCATACAATGAAAATCGTTAACTTAAAATTTCTACTTTTTTCACAATTGCAGGTAAAGCCTGATTGCTTATCTTCCAAGTTTGCTAAATCCATGCACTGTTTTCTCCAACAAGGTCTGTAGGTTTTTGATATCTATTCATTAAACTCTCATAAAATTTCTCAGGCAATAAACGGCAAAAATCTTGTAATGTTTCAGCCACCTCAGACACTGTCGAAACCACTTTTAGCAGATAAATTCTTGCACAGACTTTGCGGATGAGATTCTCATTGCATCTCATGTATACATAGTAAACTACTCAAATAATTATAACAGCATGTTACAAAGAACAAAAGTAATACATTGTTGAAAATAAATAAATATTACCATCAATGATCTAAAACCCCACCCATGATCTAAAAAAGTAATCTAAAATAAAAAATTTCCGTGATGGAGTGGTGAGGGAACCATGTTTAAGCATGAGAAATCTCATGAGTACGCGTTAGAAAGAAAATTTCTGGAATGGCACAGTTATCTCAAGTCCAAATCAGATATGTGCAAAGACTTGACTGATTTTAATAGCAAACCAAGTATTTAGTGTGCAGAAGCAACTTCATCCTCAAATAGCAACTCTAAATACCGTACATACAAAACCCAAACTTATTTGAACATACAAAACCCAAACTTATTTGAACATTAAATACAATGGTAAGTATGCAATGACCTTAATGTGAAAATAGTAAAGGTATACATTTCAGCTTTGATTTTAGAAATATACAGAGGATGTACAATCTTTTAAAGCAAACTTCCTAAAAATCAGATTATCTTAATTTTAAATACTACATTTCCTTTCAGCTGCATACTAGTATTGGGCATAATTTATTCATATATTTTATTTTCTTATGATGCTGTTTCCTGTCATAAGATTCTTCTACCCTACCCCAGAGTTACAATATTCCTAAAGCAGACACTCTCAAGCTACTAGTAGTATTCTGCCACTACTAGTCTCTCAAAACACAGACACACACACAAAAAAATGCCTGAGCTTGCTGGAACACTATTCCAGTAAGGCGGCTTAAATCAGTTACAAGTTGAATTATCCTGGGCTATGGATTTAGGAATGAACTGTACTACTCTCACCTTTCCAATGACCTTTCCTACCACCAAATGATTATTTTGTACTTTTCTAGGTACATCATCTTTGCCAGAAAGAAAAAAGAAAGAACAGCTGATAAAAAGCACAAAGAAGCAATTAAAAAAATCTACAGTACCTTGCTGTTGTGCATGAAAGGACAGCACTATTTTTTATCGTATAAAAGGTTATGTTAGATACTTTTCATAGAATTCTCCACCAGAGGTACACTGAAGGAGAAGACATGTTGTAAAGATAATGAGCTATCATAACTGGGGGAATTTTATCCTGAGAAATGTCCTAATAAAGGACCATAAATAGACTGAAGTTGGTAGGGACTCCTAGAAGTCATCTAGTCCAAGGCTGCTTAAAGCAATATTACCTTCCACACCTTGGACCAGGATCCTCAGAGCTATGTCTGACCCAGTCCTGTCAGTCTCTGGGTAGCTTGTTCCAATTAATAACAGTCTCATGATGAAGAATCTTCTCCTTATGTTCAGTTAAGGCTTTCGCTGTTATAGCTGGTGACTGTTTCCACATGCTCTTTAATTGTACATTTTTAAGAAAAGCGTGTCTCTGTCTTCTCTCTAAATGCCTTTACATGGAAAGACAGCAACTAGATCTCTGTTCTTTCCTTCTCCAGTCTGAATAAAACCCTGATCCCTTGACCTCTCCTCTTCCAGCATGCACTCCTACCCCTAACCATCTTGGCAGCCCTTCAGTGGCTTCTGCAGCACATCAGAATCTCTTTCCGGCACTAGTAGGCCCAAAACACGTATTAGTGGATAACAAGTTGAATAAGCAGTGCACCCTTGTGGCAAATATGTTCAGCCACACAATGGACTGTAGTAGCAAGACTGCAGCCAGGACATGGAAGGATGGGATTATTCCCCTCTGCTCAGCACTTGTGAAACCAAACCTCAAGTACTGGGTGCAGCATTAGGCTTTCCAGTGCAAGGAAAACGCTGATATACTGGGACAAGTACAGTATGGTTAGGTGCCCAGAGTGCATGATGGTCGAGGAAAGAATGAGAACTGTTTTCCCTACCCTTAAGAACAGAAAACTGAGGAAGACCTTACTGACCTCTTCAGTGGAAGGAGATAGAGAAGACACAGCCAGACTCTTCTCAGATGTTCACAGAGCTAAGACAAGGGACTACAGATATAAAATGCAACACAGGAAATTCTGACTAGGTATAAAGAAAAAAACTACCCCATGAGAGTGGTCAAATACTGGAAGATTGCAGAATTTAAACCCTTAGAAATATTTGAAACTTGATGGGGTAAGATGTGCAGAGTCTGATTTAACTGGACCTGCTATGAGGTTGGACAAGAGGACCTCCCTCCCACTCTGAATAAGCCTATGATTCAGTATGTGATGCAAATTACAGGAAAAGCTAGTACAAACATAAGCTGGCAACATTTCTCACAGGGCTGAATATACATCAAAGCAAAACTTCAAAACAAAGATCAAGGACTACTAAGTAGTTCAATGACTGTTTCTTTTCCAGTGTTGGGTTAATTTCTTCCAAGTCAAATGACTCATCTATGACTGATATATGTATGTCACATCACCTACATCAAGCACTGAAAAAGCTCAAGTCTCCTCATTAGCCTACTTTTAGATATTAATTTGAAAAATTCCATTAAAAAATATACTCACATAAAGCCACATACTGAAAACTGATAAATATAAAGTCGATTTATTGGAAGAATTTGTTACCTTAGTTACAACACAAGCAGTTTAAAACAGTTTCTGTACTGCAGCAGGTATTGAATTTTTTGTTCTAAACTTTTACTTCTGTAATGCAGCAGAAAAAACACACCAAAGTACCTTAATTAATCTACAAGTAAAAACATTTGGGATGTCAGATGCTAACACTGGTATCTCCCCACAAACCAAATAAGGGAGGTTTGAATTAGACTATGGGATCTAATATGCAGAAATGCTCAGAGTTTCTATCTGCAACTGAAGCCAAAGGAGCTGTGCTTTAACATAACTGAGCTTACATACTGATACCTGTTTGTAAATATTTGCTGTTCCACACGGAATATTTAGTATTAGTGGATACTTTAGACTTGAAATCCCACTACTCATACTTTGTCACTTACTATGACAGTAAGGATTAAAATGGGGATATCACTTTCCATGGTGCTGTAAAAATAAATTAAGGATTGTGAAGCTTTTGGGTACCATAAAGATAATTGTTATAGAAAAAAAAGGTAGGGCAAAATAAGAATTCTGTCTTTAGAGCATGATTTAATACTTACTAATGAATGAGGAATGGGGTCATACATAGACTGATGGAAAGAAAAAAAATAAAATTAATTAGCACTTACTCTTTGAACTTTGTCCATCCTATAAAATGAATGAGAAAGAGTTTCCATGGAAACACCACATACATGCAGAATTACAGATTATATATAAATACAAGGCGATGAGATGCAATATAAGGGAATACATTTAGTCTTCTGATATTTCCTAACACTGAAATCCTTAATTACATTATTTTGTTATCGGGGTGGTTAAGAAGGTTCTATTAGACTATTTTATTTCACTAATACCATTTATCTAGCAAAATACCTTCCATAACATGATACTTCAGCAACAGCTACATTGCTTAACTTTTAGCGCTGATTCTCTACTACCTGGGACCTGTTTTTATTGTGAGAATCCCCAAATAATTAAGATGCTGACAGTGGGGAGAACGTACATTAATACTGCCTCTCATTTTCTTACAATTGCTGACTAATATTATCCTACTGTTTTTAAATTTTCCTCACGGTTTGAAGTACTATGAATTAAAACTGCCATATCTTTATTTACAAATATTTAAGGACTCAGATCAATTGTTTTGAAATTTCACAGATGAAAATTCAGTATTTCTCTGCAATATCTTCTACAATCCTGCAAGCAGTAGATGGTCTCTTTTACTATTTCCTATATTGTTTTCTTATAAATTAAATTATTTGAGGAATAATCTAGAGGGGGATCAATTAAGCATTTAAAATTTTATTTTAATGCTGATGTCTTTAGAACATGACTTTACTTTCTAACTGAACTTGTTGTAACTATTCTATCCACTGAATCATAACAACATTTCTTAAATTTATTCATGAAACACGTTCCATTTTTTACTTATATAGTGGGAAGATACAGTTATAATTTGTGAGTACACCAGTTCAGGAAAAACGGAGACAAAATGACCACAATATTTTTCAATGTTTTTAAAAAACAACTTGTGATTCATTTTTAAGATTTCCTGGCCAAGAAAGTATTTGCTAAATATTATTTTCAAGCCAGCCAAATAGAACGGTAATGAAGTAGTTGAGGAAGATAAACCTCTGCAGACTGTTATTGTATTGTTTTTATCTTTCAGAATGAGTTTGTAAACCAAATACATTAAAAAAAAAAAAAAAGTAGATTATTTATCTTTCAGCACTACTCAAATCTTCTGACTCCAAGTTCATACATGTGACTTTCAGGGCAACGCTGAAATAATTCACTGATGTCTACCCCTGAAGAATATGATTTAGGATTGCAACAAGCTTATATAGATATGGGCAAACAATAATTCCTGTTATGTTTATTATCTAAAAAGGTATACCTATACAGTAAAACTTGTTGCTGCCAGTTGACCACACAACATATTCAAGTAATTTTAAATCGGTCTACCACTTAAAACTGGCTGGGTTGTTTGGTTTTTTGTTTGTTTTTTAAACCCCTTCAAAGAATGTGTCCAGTAACAAAAAGTTCCTGACTTTCAAGAAAGACTGACAGGCTGCTTCAAATTTTTAGGCCAACAGCAGTGACCATCCATTAAAAGAATGTGCAATTGCTAGTACTTTTGGTTGGGAAAATAAATGCTTTGGCCACCAGCCCATTGGCATAAGGATTACTGTTCTTCAGAAACCAAACCAAAACAAAACAGAAAGTGTCTTTTTAAGAATGCCTGTCATCCATGGAAGGTTATAGAAAGGCTAAAACTAGAGATTCATTCTTTAATTCTTTAACAACAGCACCATGATAGGTATACCTCTTTTGCAGGTGAAACCAGTTCTGAATAAATAGTATACTATATCAGACGGCCATCATTCGTAAAGTAAAATACTGATCTAGGCTTTTTTTAATGTGGTTTCAGTGTTCCATAGAAGGGTGTCACAAGCATTAAAGACAGAAGCTTTACCACAAAAAGTTACTCAAACTGTAAGAGGTTTTGGAATTAATTTTATCTAAAATCTGTTCAGCTGTAGGATCATTCCACCTCTAATGTGTTTATTTCAATAGAGGACAGCTCTAATATTCTGTCACTGAAGGCCAAATGGAAATCACAAGACAGTAACCTGCATCTCCCTTGCAAGTTTCTAAGTATAAAGGGAAAAACAGAAACCTTCCAAAATGCACAGGTTGCGTGTTGAGTTGAGTATGTTGAGTTGCATGCTTGAGTTAAAAATTATTAATATTACCAATATAAATAAAGTATAAATAAAACACTTTTTCACTTGAATTGCTCATTTTCCTAAAATTGACCAAAGGAATCAAAATTTAATGCTCAGTTTAAGATTGTGCCTTCACTTTCAAGTGGTCATATTTGTCAGTTATCACAGAGCTGAAAAATCAATTATCTATTGTACATGTTACTCATAATCCTATACTGAAATGCAGAGTTTGTATATTAAAAAGTCAGGTATAAGTAAGGATAGATTAAAGACCAAGTGCAAGTTGGGAGGACAAACTAGAAAATTGCCTGAGTTGCCTGAAACCCAAGACATGAAGATTAAATTGCTAGATTGATGAAAGAAAGGTTCAGAGAGCCTGAGGAACCACTGAGAAAAAAATTAATGGCAGCATCCTAATGTGGAACTACAGCCTGTCTAAAGAAGACTAATGCATGAAAATGCCTTCAAAACCAGGTATAGTCATTAAGAGCCAGAGCAATGTTGAAAACTCAAGGCAAACTAACATCAGGTGCTTTGCAAATGGTCTTTGCCAGGAACCTGAAGCAGAAACAGGCTTTAGTTACCCTAACAGCCTTTAGCAGACAGGTGCACTATGACAGGTTCTATGTCTGTTGTTCCCCGTCCTATAAAGTAGTAACTAGATCTCAGATCAGAAAAGAAGGTATTAACGACACTCCAAAGTAACAGGATGAGTGCAGTTCATGTCAAAATATAACTACAAGGTTACTCACGGCTGACAAAGGTTAGGAGTATGACATAAGGCTGTATGGATCAGGAAACATAAGTGAAAGCAAAAAGCATGAATCTGAAACACCAGAAAGGAATGAAGTCAAAGCCTGACACTAATACTAAGTTACATGTCATGATGCAAGAAGATGCAAAAGCAGATGCAGACAAGGAAAATGTTCCTTAGTAAAAAGGAGCATTTACCAGCTAGTAACTACATGGATGGGATTTTGTTGAACTAAAAGTCCCATCTCCAGATACTATGATTTTTTGTAAATGGTGTCTAGTCCTACCACTCTGTCCTTCCTTCTATTTTAACTAGCATGTTTCATTTGAACTGGACTACAATAAAGACAATAGGGATTCTGCCCTGTGTAATGGACCCTCTCAAGTTTTACCTACTATTGTAGCAAAGCCCATCTGGAAGGTCACAGGACTTCTCTACGAAAACTGAAGAACAGCTCTTGTGCACTATAGTCAGAGGAAAATTTACAGCTTCTGCCACTGTGGTTATTTCTGATCTATTAGGGTACATAAAAGATAGAACTGTACTCTTAAAAGCAATAAATTGTAATTATCTAAATCAATGTTACCAGTTTGGCAGAACACTGTGTGATTGTCTCTAACCTGCTCCTCACAGGGGCAGGAAGCCATACAATGAAGAGTAAGTAGGTCACTGCAGTTTGTGAAGGAGGTTTGAGCAGAATATTGTGATGTTTGGAGAGACAGAGAAAGTGCATCCACCTGATGCAAGTCCATGAAACACTTCTTCGTAGGAAGGAAGTAGAAGATAAATTATAAAAAGAGCATTTTCTAATGTTTCCTTTTTTACTTCTTTTTTTACTTTTTTTTACTTGTTTTTTAACTTTTACTTTTTTTTTTTTTTTTTTACTTCACATTACAATATTTCTGTCTATCAAGGCACAAGAGAGGTATGGGAAAGGGAAAGAAACTACTACAGATACAATGCAATTTAACTTTTTAATACTAGAATTAATTTTTATTTTATAACCCATCAAATAAACCAAAACATTTAAAAGTAGGAAAACATCCTTCTGAAAAATACGAAGGTGTTTAGACAGTTTCTTCTGTATAAAATGTACAAGCTCTTTACTGACTACTATGAGTGAAGTCAAACACTTAGGTTTTTACTGGCTTATCATATGACTATTTTTAAACTGTCTAACAAAAACAGAACTCTAAACCTTTTTGTGATAGATGGCATTTCAGGAAGTGCACCTTTAATCAAGGTAGCTACATTTATTTCAATCTAGAAAATAACTTGCATACAGCTACAATATTCTGTTTTCTTGTAAGTGCTTACTCAAAATCATGATTTGCTAACAAAAAAGTCTTCCCCTACCTCCTCTCCTTTCACACATGAATAGAACACATTATGCCTAATTGAACACTGCAGTAGGAAAGCAATCAGACTGACACGGTTAATAACAGGAGCTTCTCCTAAAGCATCATTATAGACTAAATTGGAATTGCATTTTTCCTAAATATGAAATCTGCCATTGTTACTCCACATGAGCTGTTTCTCAGTTGGGTTTAAGAAAAAGAGATAAAACTCCTCTTGTGTGTGTATTTTGCATGCATCTGCACACGTAGCTATCGCATCTAATGCATACATTTCAGATCTATTATTGTTATAACTTTTATTTCTCTCATTAAATCATGAATACAAACCTGAGACAAAACAATACTAAATGGGGTTCCACTACTCTCTGGAAATGTATTTTCACTAAGGGGCAGCTGATAACAACCATTTTGACTTAGGTTGTATTGATTTTAAGGTTAAATCATTGAGCCTAAGCTTCTTTATACAAGCATCATCCAAAAAACTCACTTTTTCACAAAGGTAAAAATTACACTTGGTGTTGATTTCATATTAATCAAACCTGAAAATAAGCTGAAATAGAGACATTACTAATCGCCATATCTAGGACAAGCAAACATCTCAGGATGAGATACACACTTAAAATGCTATACGACAGTATTCTGTCACATATATTGCAAGTTTTCAGTATTTCCTACAAGCCCAGCACTTAAATCCAAAACAAAAGATTTCATCATATTTCATTACATTAAATTCTTGACTAAATTCTACATAAAGCCAAAAAAGAATCCTGAAATATTACACACAAAAATTTGACTCTAAAGGTATATTTATTCTCTTCCTATGTAAAATTGTTTAAGCTAGAAATTTAACAATATAACTGTTTTACCAACTAAATCTAAATGTTTTCATGTTACATTCAATTTGGTATACCCCAGTAGAAAGCTCCACAGTTTCAACATTTTCATCAGTGCTGTGTTATTTCCAATGCTGACACTCCTAACATCAAAATGTGTCCTCTCACTCTCTGAGGCCGCTCTGGAGAGGTTCAAGTTACTTATACTGAAATACTTACTTACAAACCAAACACAGGGTTTTGAACCCTATCATGGAGAGAAAAGAAGAAAATACTAGCATAATTAAAAGAATTTGTTGAAGAGAATTGTGGTTTTTAATGGCTACTTTATCACCATTGATACTCTCTAAACCTCACTGGAGATAAAACAGGACATTGTACAACACAACAATGACTACAACAAAGCCATGTTGTATCATATTGATATATCAACCATTTTATCATATAGAAGGGTTAAAGTAAAACAAACCAGATAATTTTAGAAATAAGTGCCAAAAAAGTATAGCAGTTCTAGAAAAGTTATTTAACTGTTTTCCCTCTTCTCCTGTTATGACCTGTTATAAGACTGCCATCAGATACTGTTTTCTCCGTCCTTTCTCAGACTTTGGATCCTGGACCAGGACTACCTTGTGCTCTCTTTGTTCCCCCTGTCATGGTTTTAGTTGGGAAAAAGCTAATTTTTTTTTTTTTTTTCCTTCTTAGTAGCTAGAATAGTGTTGTGTTTTGGATTCAGTATGGGATTTGATACGACAAGAATGTTGATAACGTAGTCATGGTTTTGATTGTTGCTAAGAAATCAAGGACTTTTCAACTTCTCATGTCCTGCTTGTGCAAAGGTACACAAGAAGCTGGGAGGGAGTATGGCCAGAGCACTGGACCCAAATTGGCCAGTGGAACATTCCATATCACAGAATCATGTAGGTTGGAAAAGACCTTGAAGATCATCTACTCCAACCATTAACCTAACACTGACAGTTCCCAACTACACCATATCCCTAAGCACTATGTCAACCTGACTCTTAAACACCTCCAGGGATGGGGACTCCACCACCTCCCTGGGCAGCCCATTCCAATGCCTAACAACCTGTGCTGTAAAAAAATGCTTCCTAATATCCAGCCTAAACCTTCCCCAGTGCAACTTGACGCCATTTCCTTTTGTTCTATTGCTTGTTACTTTGTTAAAGAGACTCATCCCCAGCTCTCTGCAACCTCCTTTCAGGTAGTTGTAGAGGGCGATGAGGTCTCCCCTCAGCCTCCTCTTCTCCAGACTAAACAACCCCAGTTCCCTCAGCCGCTCCTTGTAAGACATGATCCTTCACCAGCTTCATGCCCTTCTTTGGACACACTCGAATAATTCAATGTCTTTTTGTAGTGAGGGGCCCAAAACTAAACACAGGAATCGAGGTGCGGCCTCACCAGTGCCAAGTACAGGGGTAAGATCACTTCCCTGTCCCTGCTGGCCACGCTATTTCTGATGCAAGCCAGGATGCCATTGGCCTTCTTGGCCACCTGGGCACACTGCTGGCTCATGTTCAGCCGGCTGTCAATCAACACCCCCAGGTCCCTCTCTAACTGGCAGCTCTCCAGCCACTCCTCCCCAAGCCTGTAGCGCTGCTGGGGGTTGTTGTGGCCCAAGTGCAGCACCCGGCATTTGGCCTTATTGAAACTCATACAGTTGGCCTTAGCTCATCGCTCCAGCCTGTCCAGATCTCTCTGCAGAGCCTCCCTACCCTCGAGCAGATCAACACTCCCACCCAACTTGGTGTCATCTGCAAACTTACTGAGGGTTCACTCGATCCCCTCGTCTAGATCATCAATAAAGATGTTAAACAGGAGTGGCCCCAAAACCAAGCCCTAGGGGACACCACTTGTGACCAGCCGCCAACCGGATTTAACCCCATTCACCACAACTCTTTGGGCCCGGCCATCCAGCCAGTTCTTTACCCAGCGAAGCGTGTGCCCATCCAAGCCGTGAGCAGCCAGTTTCGCCAGGAGAATGCTGTGGGAAACGCTGTCAAAGGCCTTACTAAAGTCCAGGTAGACAACATCCACAGCCTTTCTCTCATCCAATAAGCAGGTCGCCCAGTCAAAGAAGGAGATCAGGTTTGTCAAGCAGGACCTGCCTTTCATAAACCCATGCTGACTGGGCCTGATCATCTGGTTGTCCCGCATGTGTTGTATGATGGTACTCAGGATGAGCTGCTCCATCAGCTTCCCACGCACCAAAGTCAAGCTGACAGACCTGTAATTTCCCAGATCATCCTTCCGACCCTTCTTATATGTGGGTGTCACACTGGCCAATTTCCTATCTGTCGGGATCTCCCCGGTCAGCCAGGATTGCTGGTAAATGATGGAAAGCGGCTTGGCGAGCACCCCAGCCAGCTCCTTCAGCACCCTCGCGTGTATCCCATCCGGTGTATCCCATAAACTTGTCTGTGTCTATGTGATGTTGTAGGTCACAGACTATCTCCTCCTGTATTGCAAAGGCGTCGTTCTCCCAGTCTCTGTCTTCTGGCTGAGAAGGACGGATTCCCTCAGTACAACTAGTCTCATTATTAAAGACTGAGGAAAAAAGGCATTAAGCACATCAGCCTTTTCCTTGTCGCTTCTTAACGTGTTTCCTCCTGCATCTAGCAGGGGATGGAGGCTCTCCCTGGTCTTTCTTTTGCTGTTGACAAACTTAGAGAAACATTTCTTGTTGTCCTTGATGGCTGAAGCCAGAGTAATTTCTAGCTGGGCTTTAGACCTCCTGATTTCCACCCTGCATAGCCTCACAGCATCTTTGTAATCATTGTGAGTGGCTAGCGCCTTCTTCCAAAGGCCATAAACTCTCCTTTTCTCCCTGAGTGGTAGCCAAAGCTCCCTGTTTAGCCAGGGTGGTCTTCCCTGCCGCTGGGTTCTCTTAGAGCACCTGGGGACAGCCTGCTCCTGAGCCATTTACACTTCCTTCTTAAAGAGCGCCCAGCCTTCCTGGACCCCTATACCCTTCAGGATCAACTCCCAAGAGATCCTGTAAAGCAGGTGCCCAAAAAAGACAAAGTCAGCCCTTTGGAAGTCCAGGATGTCAGTTCTGCTGCTCCCTCTCCTGACCTCTCTTAAGAATTGAGAACTCTATTATTTCATGATCGCTGTGCCCTAGTCAGCTTCCAACTGCCACATCATCCACCAGTCTTTCTCTGTTCAGTCCCACACCTCCTCAAGAGAAAAACAGTATATGCTTTAAGAAACTACCATCTTGATGATAAAAGAACATCAGGCTGGAAGAAAGTGCCTGAATTACAGAGATCACGTGCAAAAACTACTGGATATTGACATCTTTGTCTAAATTGATGGGGAGTATTTCTACAGGAAGAATAGTATCTTTTATAAAAATAGCATTTTAGTCTATGTCCTCAGACAAAAGAAAATCAAAGTTATGGTATAACTTTTCTATCAAGGTAATATGCACAGTAATGTAATGACTAATTTTTTAATTTAGACTAGATTCCAGTATATAATTCAGGTAAAGCAAGTTATAATTTAAATCTATACACATGAGCACACTGATCTTTATCATGTTAAAGTACTGATGTCCACTCTACATTAATTTTTAAAGTGAAGGTACTAAAATTCACAGTTATCAGCATGCTAATACTCAGGTGTCCTCAACAGTTTCTTCTTTCTATAAGTCTTTTGTGACTACTTCTGAAGCTATTTCCCCACAGCTTTCAACAGTGAAAAATACAATTTTACCACAATAAAAATTAATTTCTAAGTTATGCATACATATTTATAGCCTTGCAAGCTACAAGGTAGGTTCCCAATCTCACATAATTCTATATATGTGAATTATATGACCTTAAAATCACTGTAAAATATTAAAAAAGAAAACTGAGACCTGAGTTTCATTAGTGACCTTTTTGTTTCCAAACATTCTAATGTGATTTTTTTTCAATTTGTTATCACTTTAATGTCTTTTTTATCCTGCTGTTTGCTTTCAGCTGTGTTCAGTATTGACTTCTCCATAAAAACCACACTTACTATTTGTTGCTAATGAAACCAGCAGCAAACAAATTGAGCTACAGAGAACTTAATCCAAATAGACAATTAGGTATCTGTGCTAATTGTTTTTGTTATTTGTCAACTCCTTTATTTAGACCATTGCAAGGGAAGAGTAACTTACCAGGTTGCCAAGATCTAGAAAAGAACTTCATGTCTGAATAGAAGATGGACGCATCTTACTACATTTTTGAAAGCATTTTCTCAAGGAAAAGTTCGGCTCTTCAGTAAGCTTTTATTTATAACATTGATTTGGATCATTTTCAAACACTGTTGCTGCTAACTCTGAGAGTTCAAGATACTTTTTTCATACTGTCTATGGGTTTTGTATCAAAATGGCACAGATATTTTTGTCTTGGATTCTTTAACAATTACCATAAAAAAGTGTTTACCTCAATTATTAGGTCACAAAGTCTATCAATTGCTCCTGTCACAATTACAAAATCCAGTACTATCTCTCCCCCCCAAAAAAACCCCAGTAAATGAAAAAACCATAACTAGTTTGGGAAAAAAAAAAAAAAAAAAATCCCTTGGCACTTGTACTCTTCACTGATTAACAAAATCTTTCTTTGAAAAATAATACTATTTTATATTAATAAATTTTGCCACCCATACTACTAGAGTCTATTAACTTTTAAGAGGCCAATTCTATACATTCTACTTATTTTTTTCCAAAATAATGCTTTCTCTTTACCTGTGTAAATGAAAATTGATCTGGCCACCAGCTCAAGATCAGCTATGAAGATTTCTGCCACAATTATTTACACTTCCATGAGGGATTTGTTTGGGGTCCCTAAAATAATAAAATGTACAAAAGTGGGATGGGAAAACAACCTGTCAGATAAATATTCTCCACAGAAATCTGGTGAGTTTAGTGGATCACAACATGAATAATAATGTAGCTCTTTAGCTTCTAAGTAGGAAAGTTTTTAAGTTTATTATAGTCATCCTGTTAAATCCCCGTTATAGTAGGGAATTGTATTTTCACAACAGAGGTAAGCACGCAAGAAAACTTACTATTTAGCATAAAGTCTTATAAATCCTAACAGCTGAACACCCAAGGTTTATTTCCTCATCATCCAATTAACCAAAAATATACAGCCCCATATAGCACATATGGATCTCGTATTATTAGAACCACTAGCAGTTATCAAAGTCATAACCTTGGAATTGTTAAGTCTAATTTTTTTCTATACAAATTTTAATAGGACTACAGCTATATTGACATATAGATAATACATTGGCATGCAGTATTATGTAAAAGATTTTATTAACTAGTAGATTCTTCAGTTAGGTAGATAGGTAAGTCAGGGAGGTTTTTTGAGTTTGCAATATAAAAGCATACTTGGAACAGTGCTTTAGTAATTTCAGAATTATGCAAATTTGGATCAGAAGACATGATATGAACAAGTCTAAGAGTACCTGAACATATTTTCTTCCCATTCAAATCCTCTGTAACATTTTTTCCTTCACATGTAAAATGATTTCCACATGAAGTCACAACAGAATAACCAGAGACCTATATTTCTTTCACTTAATTGTATTAAAGGCATAACATTTTACAAAAATTAAGCACAACTGCAACATTATTTTTACTCCTAATAGGGATTTATCTATAAATGTGAGTCTGCATCTGATATACACCTCAAAATAGCTGATTTTGATCCAGAATTATTTTGGAGCCTGAATGTATAGTTTGTTACTAACATTTCTACCAATTAGCAGCAATTGTAAAATAAAGACGCAGTAAATTTCTTCTCTAAATTTTCAAAAACAAATGTAATCTTTTCACTTTTTTGGTTTTTAAAGTGTAGTAGGCCTGAATCAAACTCACAACAGAATACCTAGATTTAGCCATGAGTGTCCTAAATTCATTCTTCTCTTACTCTGAAGTGTGAAAGACATTAACAACAAGATATTAAAGGCATGTTTCTAAAATATGTACCTATTTGCTATAGTATTTCTAAAAGCTCTGACCTACATTATTCAACAAGTTACTTGAGGGGAAAAAATTGTATTTATTTGATTAAAATTACTGGGTTATTAATATTTATGGAGAGTCTTCTGTGGAACGTGACTACCTTGGGTATCAGAGTGATATATCTATGGCCACTATGACAGTATTACAGCTCACAAGCAGTGAGCACTAACTATTCCCTTTTGCCTCAAGTTGTGCCAGGGGAAGTTCAGACTGGGTGTTAGGAAAACATTCCTTTACTGAAAGGGTTATCAAGCATAGGAACAGGCTGCCCAGGGAAGTGGTCAGTATTTAAAAGACCTGTACATGTGGCACTTAGGGACATGGTTTAGTGGTGGACTTGGCAGTGTTAGGTTTACAGTTGGACTCGATTATCTTAAGGGTCTTTTCCAACCTAAATGATTCTATCATTCTATGATTCTACCCATACTGTATCAGAGGGGAAGTCCATCTAACCTAGTGTCCTGTGTCTCTGTAAACATCCAGATGACAATGAGCAGAAAAAGAGCATAAGAACAGGGAAAATACAGACCAGTACTCTCACCAGTAAATTCTTCTGAACCTCAGTAATTTGTGCTAATAAGAAATACCTGAACTAGAGAATAAATCTACATCTCATGTCCAATAGCCCTTCTTACGCTCTTCCTACAAACTTGACTGATGACACCTTTCTCCTTTTTAATAACCTGTTCATATTCTTGACCTCATCATTTCTTCACTAACAAAAAAGATAATAATTCCAAATTAATTGGAAATTCCTAATGACATACAAAATAAACTCATCTTTTATAGGGGTAGGTTCCTTGATATAATGAACTTGCCTTTATGGACACTTTGTTTCAAACATCTGTAAAGGTACTCAAAAGAGGATGAACTGAGTGCCTTGGGGATCTTACTACTAGCACAGTCTTTGATTCTACTCTCCAACATTCCTGTCACAATAGCAGGGGCATGCTTAAAATAAAGGGGCACTATGGCAGGAGAAGCAGATCAGCGTAAGATACAATTTGAGAGGTTGAAGCTCCTGAAGGAGCTCTGGACTTTTGAACTCTTGTTATTCATCTATTCTGAATGTTGAAGGCTAATGTTTATTTTAAACTGTGAGACTGACTAAAGTTAACTCTGGGTATAACCTATAGTATAGATTTAACATACAAGGTAAGAGAAAAAAATCACTGCCTTTTGTGATGCCCGAGTAAGTTTCAGCAAAATATATGATCTTTTAGCATAAAAACACCTGCAAGATTTGTTTTCTAGGCTTCATCCAAAAGCCAGAGCAGTGCAAGAAGAACTGAATTGGGAACAAATTCACCTAATGCAGTGAAAGTAGATAAACCAGGAAAACATTAGATGGCACTGTACAGTAAATAATTCATGACCTATTGTCATTAAAGAGTGTGATAGCAGAAGAATTGGTGTCTGAAAGAGATGCACAGGATTTAAATATCCGTTCTTCTAGACATTATCGTCAGCAACAAGAAAAGGCTCTCCTTGAGCAAAGGCGAAAAAAAGCATTATCTTTTATGGTTATCCTTCCAGCTAGAGCAGCATCTTCTACTAGCTATCTTTCAAACATTTGGTCATTTAAAAACCCTGTAAAGAATCATCACATGCAAAATCGTTTATGCAAGACAGACTTCACTCAAAGTGACAGACATTATACATACAGCACACACTGGAAAACATTACAACTTCAATGCAAAGTTATCAAAGAAAAGACTCCAAAAATGTTTTAATTCTTCAGTAAATACAGTTGATAGAATAAGTTATAAATAATGCTCCTTGACTATAGAGAATGTTTACTTTTTATAAATTTTTAAATTAAACTTCGTATTAGCAAGTGAGACCAGGAGATAACAGATCATCACCTCCCATTACACTCAGTTGTAACAGACCTAATTTGTAGATTGAAGATGAAATAAGAAGCTGTTATTGAAGCCAAACCTGTAACAATTATATGAAAGAATATATGGAAGTGGCTGACAATATGGGGGCATTGTGATCTTCTATAGCTCTTTGGAAGAGATCAAGTGTGCCCATTTAACCTGTAATTTGAGGAAGAGTGATCCAGGAACAAGAGTTCACAAGCCTCTTCTATGCTCAAGATTCATACTTGCAATTAGGAACCATAAGAGCAACTTTCCTGTAGTAGTTCTTAATGAGGAATATCACTGGGACGATCTTATATATCTTTCTCAAGAGCATTTATGCTTTCCTGAATATTTCTATGACATCTTACATGCAGGTTCTTAAACAAAATGTTAGGTGTTCAAACTGAAGTACACAGTGCCAAGAAAATGGAAAATATAGTAATCAGGAACTGTTCATCCCACAGACTTATGTCTATATATTATCTTAGAAATTGTTGTGGTTTTTTACCCCATCCTTAGATTACTGACCATTTTTTTCACAAAAGTTTGTGTCATTACATCTAAGTACATAATCAGTGTGAATTCAAGAAGCCACTATATGGCAATACTTAATTACCTATGATTTATTGAGCTACAAAGCATGATAGTCTCTAGATGAGAAACAGCTTCAGCAATGCATCTGACAACATATTTTTTCTTTTCTAAAACTAGAAAGTCTGAAAATAAGGTAGTAGTGAAGTAGTAGTGCAATACTGAAGATGTGGAAAAGAACTGGATTTCTGCAACAGAACTAGAAGAAAGTTAGGGAGATGTGCAAGACAGGAGACATGGACACATTGCTCTCCACTGTCTGTATGGACTTCTGTGAAATAAAACACTTAAACAGATTTTTTTAAAAAAAATCTCTATAAAATCCTAAATAAACTGAATGAGGAACAAGAACCTCATATGTCTGAGGCATATTCTATTATAAATTTTATCATTGCTCTTTCATAACATCTGTTCCTCCTCACCCTTCCAAAAATAGTTTCCTGTCCACTTCAGTTTTTCATGCTGTCACAGCTGGGAAATAAAAAACAAAACAAACAAAAAAAAACCCCCAAAAAACCCCCAAAAAAACCCAAAAACAAAAAGCAAAAACGCATGAATATGATTTTTATACCTTCTAAAAATATTTTAAAATATATATCTGATTAAAAATTGCCATAGAGCTCTCCTACATGAGGACACAATATTTGGATAGTTTGAGAGGTTGTGTTTTCATCCATTAAAATATAATGTAAGAACTGGAGAATGTTATTTTGTAGGTATGTGTTACTCACTGGGATTGTGAATCTCAAGAGAAATTTGAGTTTGAGTGCAGCAATCCCTAAAGACTCGGTCTTAAACATTTCTGAAGAATGAACTCATTATATATTTCTGAACATTAAGTCACAGTGCTTAATTTCTGTTATGTAGAGCCCTTCCAAAAGATAAAAATAAATCAGTGGAAGATCAGATTTCACATATATGTATTTTGTTGCTGTTGCTTATCACGACACTAACTTCTCTTTCATCTAAGATTAGCTCATGTAAGGTTGACTAAGTATGGTATGCAGTGCCATGGATTTTTTTCCCACCTAATAAAACAAGCCTTTTATAATAATTAAAATAGCCTACTTTCTGAAAGTATATAATACTTAAAATACTTCAGGGATTTTTTTTTTCCTTTGATAATACAAGATGGCAAATGCACAATTCTTTCCAATAATAAACTAACACTTTAATGAAACTGAGAATCAGAGATCAAAATTTTTAGGTTTGAGCAGGAGAGTTCCAGGTGAACTATGATACATTTTATATTTTATAAGTCTTATCAAACTTATTTTTATTCACAAGCAACCACAGTTACCTTACTTTGAGGCATTACTCCATTAGATTTCGATCCAATTTATGTATATAATCAGGAAAAAACTTCCCTTTAGTTTGAAAAGCTTCCAAAACAGTGACACAACTAGCTACTTTGCTTACTAGACTCAAAATCAATCACATTTTTTTCTTTTTAAATTTCTACCTATACCTCAATGTTCCTTTTCTTCTGCTTACACTGTTTACAACTCCACGCAACCCCTTTCCCTCTTCTTAATTTTGTGACTATGTATAAAATCAGCCATCAAATTGTAATACTTTTCAGTCAGTCCTAAATCAAGACGAATTCACAATAATGATCTGGAGGCAAACAGCTCTAGCTGTTCCTAATGGTTTTGTATAATCCATTCTTCTCTAGAGGAACCAAAGAACTAATTCTCCTTACATTGTATCATTTAAGTGTAGTTGTATGTACAGTTACATCCATTTCAATAATTTTGAAAGAAAAAAAATAGAAAGTAATATTGGGATGAATGGTACGGTTTCCCCACGTTTAAATTAATACTGAGTAGTTTTGCTTCAGTAACATGATATAGTCCACTCTTTCAGACTATTCATAACAAGATTATACATTGTCAGCCTGAATTTGAAGAAAGAATTGACAGCAAAAACTGCACGTTCTTGGGAATAAATGAACAGCCAGTATTATAGAAAAAACAAGTTTTCTTCTTAATTTAACCATAAATTGACTATACCTAAATTTAGATCCCTTATACTAAATAATTTGTTATTATTATATTCAGTCCAGCTCAACAAAGATCTCTTGAAAATACATTTTTCTGGTTATTGTTAACACCACACAGTCAAAAACCTGAAAAATGTATCAGCCCAGGAGTTCAATAAAACATTAAAATATCTGATTATAAAAACTACCACAGTATTACACATAATAAGCAAATGGAGCTTCTCTGCAATACCTTAAAAAAAAATTCACAAATACAGCTTTTGCTGCTCTTTATACCTCCTAGAAAAACAGTTTCACATCCCCTTTTCTGTAATGTGCTGCCTTGCAAAAGCTGTCTGTTACTTCCTGGCCTTATCTTTATCTCAAATTCACATCTCTACTTTTTTTCCTACAGACTATGGCAGAACGTCCCAGTACTGCAAACTAAATGGTTATAAGGGTAGAATGAGGATCCTACCTGCTCACCACTCTTACTCTATTATTTGACAATTTATTTTGCTTAGCATCTGATCCCTATCCTTCTGCCCACCACATTTTTCTGTACACAGTGCCATGGAATGTCTCTGTCTTGCTGAGACTGGGCTCATTGTTCCTCCTCAGAAAAGCTCCATCCCAGCATTAACATGTCTAATTAGAAATGATGTTTCAGTGAAGGAATGGGTGTTCCTATTCAAACACAGACAAGACTGACTAAGTCAATTCAAATTGTTGTGTTCCCCCCCGGCTCCTTCCCCCTGCCCTGCTCTGAAAAAAAGGCTGCTTATAATTCATATTGAAACTGATAAAGCACCCCTGAACCTCTCCCATTTCTCTAGAACTTCTGGAAACACTCAGCATTGTCATACAACTTCACATGGTATTTCATTGTGGGCTTTTTTAAATAGTTTTTGATACATTCTACTCCTCCTTACTTTCCATATAACTCAAAAATGTATCCAGCTTCTTTTATACTCATATCTAGCTCCCATAGCCTTTCCATTTTTCCAGGTATTCATTCACTTTCCAAACACTACTTCATCTCCAAAAATTTCTCATCATTTTTCCTTATGTTTGTTGATGTCACTAGATACTGCAGTTGCTTCCAATTTTGTTTAACACTTCTCTAATCTGTCATTTAACCTTAGCAGGCAAATTTACGTGCTTAACTCAAGCATGTAAATTCCTTCCATATCTTCATTTAAAAAAAAACCAAATTGGCTATTCCAGCAGGTGATTCAGAGCATCCATATTACCAGCTTCTTTCTTTCAACTGACTTACTGGCATTTGAAACAACTTTCTAAGATTTCAGAGTATAGCACTGCAATTTTAGACTTCTTCACAAAGTAACATTATCCTACCATGTAAGAAAGTATCTAAAGAGCAGTAGACATTTCAAATCAGCTGACACTGTTAACATCTTACACGACTATACATATTTGCAGGATTTTGATTTAGACATGAAAAATTATTATAAAATTACTATATAAAACATAAAATTTTTATATATTAACCACCATAAAATTTCTATATGAATTTTGCAACTGATGTAGATTTTTGCTACTATTTAGAAAAGGTATACTACAAATAAACCCTCACCTATTACTGGCAACATTAAATGTACTCCTGTTGATTTGCTCTCTCTTCACAGGCTGGAAACAATTTAATACCAGATATTCTTGTTCCACAATTTATACCAAATATTTAAAAAATTAAGAACTCCACATAAAATATGAAATTGTGCCCTAACTTAAAGCATTGTGTTCATTACTGTCCATGAAATATACAGTAGTTTAAGTATCAGCATTATAGGTCAATCTATCTCACCTTCAAATACACCTCAAAAGAAACTGTTTTCAGTCCTGAAATACAGGTCAATGCATGACCTTGATCAGATCTTTGATACAGCATTAAAGTGTTCAGCGTATCATTTAGCAGCATCCTTGGACCAAGATATTGAATTTGAAGTTTTTGTCAATATACTTGACAACCACAAAACTACTCTATGTTTTTTTTGAAATTTGAACTGCATACAGTACATAGGTATTCAGTGCTAAACAAACATTTTCATTTTCTCTATGAAGAGAACAAGTGCTGTTTATTATGTCCACCACTAATCTATAACTCGTATCAACAATTCTACTCTGTATATAAAGAGGAGGGAAGTGTTTTTTGCACGCCCCTCGTTTTAATCTAAGTACACCTACCACAGAACTATTAGAAATGTATTCAAATGCATTCCATATATATATTTCCTTATATTAAAAAACAGGTAAAAGCTACATGATTAAAATTAGGCATATAAATCCATATTTAGTTATCTCCAATTCTATCAATAATTTTCTCATCAAAATTCTTTCAAATGTATTTACATACAGAAATGCATATATGTATCTTCTATGTCTACATATAAAAATACATTTCTGAAAATACATACAGAATCCTGTTACAGTGTTAAACATCCATTACTAATCTGAGATTCCCGATGTTCCTTCATATAAATGTGAACAGTATGAGATAATATGTTCCTGTTGAACTTCCACAGAATTTGACTAAACAGGAATAAAATTTCTTCCCCAGTCTCAGCCACCACAATTCTTTACTTAGCTACCAAACCATGCAAGGAACTAAAATAGCTTGCTTGTGCATTCACTTAGATGAAAGATGGGTATGATTTGGTAATGAGAAAAATAAATATCATTTTCTGTACAGAAAGGTCAATGTTATATTTGCTTCATATAATTATTCCATGTAGTAAAGCCATACTATGAATATCAGAGCACCTGCAGTATCAGCTAACTATTGTAGCAGGCCATCTCTTCCAATGGCAGCCTGTAAAATGTTAATAAACACTTTAACACTCAGAAGAACTGATTTCTAGTAGTGAAAAATACTTGCTGCCGTGTGACAAGAGTTCAAACATTAGCAAAAAGGGGGAAATCCAGATGCCATAATGAAACTTTGTAAGGAAAAATAAAATTATTGCTAAATTTAAGGATATAAGTAATTGCTCATAAACACAATGTAATTGCTAATCCTAAAGTATCCATGCCATTGTTGGTAATTTTTGTTAGGTAAGATATAGTTCTGCTACTTAATAATTTACATAGCAGCAGCTATGAAGCACATCATATGTGACTTTATCTACCCTTCTAAGTCTTTGAACACAGGTGAGAAGGTAAATCTGCTGATGAAAAGCAAGTTCAATTCTTAATAAACCAACCAGACAAGGAGAAAAAGTATCTGACTCAGAGCATATTGATTGATTTTAATCAAAAACATACACACACAGTAGTTTTTATACCTCTAAAATGATATATGTTTTGATATAATACAATTCATATGCCTTCCTTTCTACCAAGTGACCCTCTATTAAATATTTTGGAGATCGTTGATATTTAATGAAAACCAAACAGTTAAAGGTACACAGAATTTTGTACTTTCCATTTGTTTTCTCACAGTTATTTCCTTAAAATATCTGCATCAACTCTGCATATATTACTAACATCAATCTGCCCTCCTCAGTTATCTATTGGCCAAATTAACTATAAGCAAGAAATACCAAAATACAATTTATAATAATTTATTATCTGTGTCAAGCATACAATAACACAGAGAAACCTACTTTATAATTTCTTTTCCTAAAATGCAGGAAAGGTGCATCTTAAAATGAAAACGTAGTATTACAATAAGCATCTCATTAGATAGATTACATTCTACATTAAAAGGCTGTGCCAACATCACTTGTTCTGACCTTCTGCAAACTATATGCCACAGAAAATAATTTGCCTTAATTTCTGCATCTCATATACAATATCTTTTTGCAAAATTCACTGTGATTTGCAAAGTAACGGAATCTCCCTCATACTTGTAGGCATGCTATTTTCAATTTAAAATAATCAATTTATTCCTAATTTAGATTAGTTTATCCTAAGATTTTGAATCTTAAATCTCTTTCCATCTTTTTATCCTAGATTCAAGAGCCATCTTCTGCCATATACATTTCTCCCTAGAAATTTAATCTTGTTTCATAAACCAAGACAACTTTCAAAATCTTATTAGATATACTTTCCCGAGCCCAAATCATTGTCTGTGTTTCCTGAGCTCTTCCCAGTATTCCAACATCCTTTAGACTTACAGACAAGTGAATGGAAACTAGTACTTAGAAATGACTTCACTAATATAATGAAAAAAATAGCACAACCTCTGAACTCTTTCTTATGCTTCTAAGTAATCTAAAATACCATCTGAGCTACAGCATCATAATTGAAATTCTCTCCTCATTTCAAGGGCTATCTGTGTGTTTCAGTACCACTGAGTCCTTTAGCAGAAACATGATTATGTCCTCACCTACCTTCCCAGGTAGACTTTGTACTTGGATACAATAAAACACCATTGATTATATTTCTTTGATTTAATTATGTCATTAATGTTGTCAAATTGTTTTCTAGCATTTTTGGGGTTCTAATACTACATTCTCAATACCTGTTTTGGACAGAACATATTAGTCAAAATGAACTGTAAATTGACAATATTTTTGGCATAGAAAACTGCTTCTGATTTGCAATAAGTATGTGTATACAGCAAACTATATGCTTAAAAAGTTTTAAAAACCCCTGCAAAGTGAAAAAGTCAGTCAGCAGTCAAAAGAGCGCTTATTGCATTACTCTTAATTGAACAAACTGAAAAACTTTACTGCTTATAGAAGTTATGCCCAGAAAGCCATATCACAGTTGGGCTTATTGTATGCACACAAGAATAAACAAACCATCTCAGAGTTTACAGTCTAGTAAGATAAAACTGATGGTAACAGACAGTCAATACACAAGCAAAATGTTTTAATTTAATTCCTTGTCCAGGATTAAAAATACCAGCATACTGCATGTTGTGAGACTGTACTCTGCAGAGGAGTTGTTCATTATTCTAATATCATTATACCACATCTAATATCATATGTAATATCATTACCTGAGTTTCGTTTTTTAGACTCGAGCTATTCACAACCAATCCAAATCAAACCCTCTACCAATCAACCTTCAACATGTCATTAAACATCTTTGGTCTTTTTATGTGTATGTATATATATTCACACATATACACAATCAGAGAGACAAAGAATCACAACTACCTGAATCTGAAATGCCTAAATTTTGGCATTTGTTGGACACTGACTCCTTTACTTGATGAAATCAGTAAGTGTTTTTTCACTGTTACATGAAAGTAATAGCAAAATGCAGTTATAACCTGCACAAATTAATGAAATAATTCATAAATACTAAAATACGCTTAGTAGAAAAAACTCAAACAAACCTGCTGTAAATCCCTATGCATTTTGTTATGTTGTGACCAAACTAAATTTCTGAGCAGGACCGTGGAGCATTATTATGCTCCATTCTGTTCAATACATATTAGGACAAAGATCCTGCCTTATGTGCACTTTAAGTTTTTAATCGATAAAAAGGCATACGTACATGTTGAACTACAAACTATTAGTAGAGCCAGAAGGTAAAATATGATCTAAGAGTATAGAAATTTAGCATGATTTTACCATCAAGCAGTACAGATAAAAAGAAGCTGGTGAAGGGTATGAATGCATATATAAATACATACAAATATGTATATCCATGTATAATTATGATAGTACACACAAATGTGTATAACATTGTAAAGCAGAGATGTGTGCATAAGCATTCAAACACACATAGCCAGATTTCTTGTTTTTTCCCAATAAATACGCAACTTGGCATGTGTTAGTAGAAAACTGATAAAGCATGAATTGTTGACTGAGTTCCTATGGACATTGAGACAAAGCTAGAAAAAAATTCTTTGAGGAGCAATATTAGGCATATATATTTAGCTTTCTAGTAGAACTATGAAAAGTGAAATATGAGAAAACAAAACAGAGTTTGCATTTAAGTCTGATGTACTTCCATCTGTAACAGTATCATGAATAGCCTCTGCAGCAGAGGAAGGTACAAAAAAGAGCAGTCACGAAGGCTCACATGTAAATACTTAAAGCTTCTTTTACGAAGCAGAGAGAACACTGCTCCAGATAAGGCCTGTTACAAGATGTGTAGGTTCTTTAACATCTGTGGCAAAAGATGTCTGTGCTACTAACTTGCTATTATTTTTTTATCTCTATTATTCACAGTTCCTCAGCCTTCTGATATTTTTCAATTATGTTCATTAGATAATAATATCTCAAGTGGTATTAAGTTACTGAAATATTCACTTCAGTATTAACAGTTGATAAAAATATGAAAAACATTTGCATAAAACTCATGCTGGACATGAATTACAATCGTTGGTGAACTAAATTCTAATCAATAAGTATACAAATACATCATAGAAAGAATTCAAACTAAAGCAGAGATCACAGTCTAGTGCTTTGAGACCTAAATTTAAGAATTCAATATACAAAATGGGTTGCAGGGGGGTTTTCCCCACCCCATTTATTTCTGGATTCCCTTTCACTTTTTTTTCAATTTTATCATTTGCAATTTCATAGTGACCTTCATCAGCTAGGAAGAAATAAGTCTTTGTCAAAAGCTGTTGCAAGTCACACAAGATAATGAGGGATACTGCATTTTAGAAAAGAAAGAGCATACACTATGTGTTAGTAAGAAAGCAATATTGTCCAGTGATCAAGGCCCAACTTAAGATGTAAGAAATCCAGAGACTCATTACAGTCTTTCAAAACATACATCTGTGACTTATCTATATGACTTATCACTTATCTATGACTCATCTATGGCTTATCTATAGCATGAGTAACATTATTAACAGAAATATCAGTGGGAAATATACCACGGTGATATGGTCTTGAGCTGGCTAACTGGCTAAAAGATGTCTGATAGCATGTTGTGCCATATTTGAGTTGTTAGCGTGTTTTCAATTATACACCATTTTATCTCACTACTACTACTAACTGTTAAAATGTATGGCATAGCTTTGTTTGCTGGCTAGACCTAGCCACAGACTTCATAATCTACTTTTTCTTAATCCCAGTTCAGAAGCAGAAATAATAGTCTTTCTGGACTGGAAGAGGTATGGTAAAGACGAATAAAACAAGCCCAAGGAATTGATAAAACTGATGAGGATGGAAGGAGATCCAATCTATCCAAGTCTCTCTGTAGAGCCTCCCTATCTTCATGCAGATCAATATTCCTGCTTAACTTGGTGTCATCTACGAACTTACTGATGATACACTCTATGTCCTTATCAAGATCATCAATAAAGATGTTGAACAGAAATGGTCCCAACACCGAGCCCTGAGGAACACCACTTGTTACTGGCCGCCAGCTGGATTTAGCTCCATTGACCACCACTCTCTGGGACCGTCCAGCCAGCCAGTGCTTGACCCAGCAGACCGTTCGCTCATCCAGGCCATGAGCAGCCAGTTTTTCTATGAGAATTCTATGGGGAACTGTGTCGAATGCTTTTCGAAAATCCAGGTAGACAATATCTACAGCCTCTCCCTCGTCCAATAGTCGGGTTAACTTGTCATAGAAGGAGATCAGGTTTGTCAGGCAGGACCTGCCTTTCATAAACCCATGCTGACTAGGCCTGATCCCCTGGTTGTCCATTATATGACTTGTAATGGCACTCAAGATGACCTGCTCCATGACCTTCCCTGGTACTGAGCTCAGACTGACAGGTCTATAGTTTCCTGGATCCTCTTTTCTGCCTCTCTTGTAGATGGGTGTCACATTTGCCACCCTCCAGTCCAATGGGACCTCCCCAGTTAGCCATGACTTCAGGTAAATCATGGAAAGCGGCTTGGCAAGCACATCTGCCAACTCTTTCAGCACCCTTGGGTGTAACCCACCTGGTCCGAAGAAAAGGATCTGGGGGTTCTAATTGACAAGCAGCTGAACATGAGCCAGCAGTGTGCCCAGGTGGCCAAGAAAGCCAACAGCATCCTGGCTTGTATTAGAAATAGTGTGACCAGCAGAAGTAGGGATGTGATAGTCCCCCTGTACTCCGCACTGATGAGGCCACACCTTGAGTATTGTGTCCAGTTTTGGGCACCTCAATATGAGAGAGATATTGAGGTGTTGGAGCGAGTGCAGAGGAGGGCAACAAAGCTGGTGAAGGGCCTGGAGAATAAATCCTGTAAGGAGCAATTGAAGGAGCTGGGACTGTTTAGTTTGAGGAAGAGAAGGCTGAGGGGAGACCTCATCACTCTCTACACCTACCTCAAAGGACATTGTAGAGAGGTCGGTGATGGTCTCTTCTCAAAGGTAATTAGCGATAGAACAAGAGGGAATGGCTTTAAACTGCAACAGGGGAGGTTCAGACTGGACATTAGGGAAAAATTTTTCACAGAAAGAGGGTTCAGACAGTGGAATAGGCTGCCCAGGGAGGTGGTAGAGTCACCATCCCTGGATGTGTTTAAGGGTCGTTTAGATGAGATGTTGGGGGATATGGTGTAGGGGAGAACTTTGCAGAGTAGGGCTGATGGTTGGACTTGAAGGGTCTTTTCCAACTTGAATGATTCTGTGATTCTGAGAGAGATGGGGTGGATGAAGGAAGGAAAGACAGGTCTTATAACTGAATACTGGTAAATGTAAAGAAGCTTAAATTTCTTACAGCCACAAGGATTTTCCATTTTTCAAGTGTATTAATAGTTATAAAAAATGCATGATATACAATAAAACTGATTTGTCTTACTTAAAAGCTGTATTAAATGTCAGCCTTGTTTTCTCAAGAGATCAACATTGTTATGCTATTTTCTCTTTCCAATTAATCTCAATATAATCATACACACTTTAAAAGTGTCATGCTTAATGTTTAATTCATTAACATAATCCTAGAACTTTGATTTGCTGGCATTTTGTGAGGGGGTTTTTTAAATTTTGTTCTCCTTAATAGTGTAATTTTATACTGGTATATAAGGATTGAACTTCATTCCCAGTAAGACAGTAATGTAAAAAAGCAGTGGAATTTTCAGAATGGCAACTCTTGATATAAATATCCATAATTAGATTTCCCGCACAAAACTTATTCTTAAAGCTTATGCAACAATGTACAAATCCTCCCACTCACTGGAAATTCAAAGCAATATTTGATGGATCCATTCTATCAAAATCATAGTTCTATGCCACTTTTTATGTTTCCTCAATCCTGGTGATTAGCTGCTATTTCTACTGTGATACGTAAGTTTGAGCAACTAGGAATAAACACCAGAAGAACACCTGCTTTAAAATAAAACCACATGAGCTATCTGCTAAACATAGCTGTTGTGGCCATAGGTGTCCAAAACACAAAGAATGTTCCAGCCATGCTATTCCCAAAGCATGCTAACAATGTTCAAGAACAAATGTTAGCAAGATTCAAAATTTATTTAATCATATAATTTTATTTAAGACTTCTGTGATTTCCACGAGAAATAATTTTAAATACTCTTTAAGAAGCATAAAACATCTGGCAAAATGCTGCCTCGATACAGTTTGGTTGTTACATATAAACTACTAGAATTCAGCTCCCAGGTGGCAAGATTGTTTTGTTTTGCAACATTCAAAAAGCAATTTCTCATAAAAATCTGAACTGGTAGTTAAAAAGTAGTTTGTATATTTAAGGATTCTTGAATTTATCCTATGCCTCCATAAAATGTTAATTAAAAGTATACCAAGGGACTTCAACTTTTTCTAAATATATACTACACTTTCTAGACCAAAGGAACAGGATTCTTCTTTTTATTATGTTTGATGATTTTACGTCAACTTCATGGCTAAGTGGTATTTGTTTCTATACATCTCAGGCATTGCCTGACAACAGACATGCTAAGCACAGATTTACGTGGTGCAGTAGAGCATCTCACAGACCCAGTTCACTGCCTTCTCCACTATTCTCTGACTCCCAGAGCACTAGGAGCATTTGGGTTCCAGTGGAGCTGCAGCACACAAGCACTGCTGGTGCTAGGACATGGTGAGGGCAGTGAGGGCAGAAAATGGTCATGACAGGGGTTTTTAAAGCTTCTGCCAGAAAATCCAGGCCAAACCAGCTAGTTATACCTAACCCTGGCTTGGATGATGGTCCTGGTCTAGAAAGAAGCATTTCATTCACACAACCTGGTCCCTGAGATTAGGATACCAACTAGTTTCTCCTTTACACCGAGATGTAACAGAATACAGACATAAAGTCTCGAAGAAGTGGGGGAAAATCAGTTGTTAGTGGCAGTTATCATTAAAAGCTGTCACAACATTTTCAGACTTCTTTTACAGTTTCTGTTGCCAAAACAAATGTAGAAGTGACATAAAGTGCCTTTTGTATTATAACTTCCCTCTTTTAACATAATATTCTGACAATCCTCAAACAGCTCAGGACAAACACACAAAGTTTTACAAAAAGTTAACACCTACGACATTGTTTACAGTTCACTGTAGCACAACAGAATATTATGCATACTGTTCACTGGTTTTGAGGTCCAACCTTTGCTAATCCCTGTGAAACCTCGGTCAAAAGTTCCAATGAACAGGTCTGAACTATCAGAAAATTAGATCTCTGTGATACTCCCTATCAAAATAAAGCAATAATGAATACAAAGACACATTTTTTTCTTTCAGTAATGCAAATGAGTTGCCTAACTCACTGCTACCAACAATATTACAATGCACAACACAACTCTGTACTTGTTACTCTTTGAGAAAAGAGAAACATGAAAAAATGTAAATAATTATGTAATTTCAGTCTGGAAAAGGAAATGTTACTGTGGGCTTTGTGCTACAAAAGAGTGCAGCTGCCAATCAATAGAAAAGAAAGATGTTCTGGATGGGCAGACGGTTGTTCTACATAGCTCCTGGGTTTGGAGGAATAGTTTTTATCACTGCACTTAAGGTGAGAGAGGAGGAAGAGAGATAGAAATCATGTTTGCTGGACAGCCAGGGCACAAAGAAATACGAAGCTGACTAACAAAAATCTGAGTCCCATGCATAAGGAAACAAAAAGTTATTTTATTCATAGATAAATCAAAAGTTAGAATTTTTCACATAACAAATTACATTTAAAAGCAGTGCAAGTACTTAAATATGTCATGACATTATACCTGCTGTTAATTAATCATATGAAAAGAAGTAAGTTAGGGGCCAAACACATTTCTAATAATTAGAAGAGTGAATGGCTTATGAAATCCACAAATTGAAAAGTTTAAATATTAAAATGACCACAGTCCACCTTCTCCTCATACATCATACTACGGACTGCCAAAATAAATGTCATGGTCTCATGGTCAAGCAATAGGTGCCAGCTAGTCACCTGCTTCACAGTCAGTTTCTTTTCCCTAACTATTAAGGAAAAACCTACCTGATACTAGACCCTGGCCACCTCAAGTCCATCTTCCTTCTCCCTAAAACAGTCTTTATATTTATAAAGTAGAGTTTCATCAAAGCAAGGACCCATGTAATTTCTTTGACCCAAACCTGTCACTGATGTTATGCTTAGGCTTTTACTGAAATGAGAAGCTGCTAAGCCTTAGGTAAGAATACCAAAGGGTATTCTCACTCTTAGGTAAGAATACCAAAGGGTATTCTCACTCTTTTCTCCAGTGGCTAGAAAAACAACTTTTCTGCCCCTGGCCTGCAGTCAGGCTTCTTCCTCCACACTTCTCTCAAGCTGAGCACAGCTTTCTGTGTAACAATACATAGCAGGTATGTTACAGGACAGTAGAATGGCAATGAAAGAACTAGTTCCCCTCCCACCCCACTGTAAATCCTTCCCCAAAGGACTGTCATAAGAAATGATGAAATCACCTAAACCAAAACCTCATCCACAAAAGTAAACTTTTCCATAGCTATCTCCTAACAAAACAGTGTTAGAAATCTATGCTCTCCCTTCCTTGTCTCCCTTATTTCCATTTGTAATCTGTTCTTTATTTATGTTAGTTCTACATAGCTTAGAAATAAAGCAAACATGTATTTGAAAGCAAAATACCTGTAACTACAGATATCACCCAGGACAGCAACTAAAATATATCCTTTCTGACTGTAGCCTATATTCACCTGTCCTTGTCACAGTCCACACAAGTAGCAGTGTCGTCAATATCTCTGGTCAGGTATCTCCATCCTTTACCCAAAGCCACTATACTTTTTCAGGCTATAGTTTGATGGTTTGTTTTTTTTTTTTTTTTTTTTAAATAACCATATATCTGGCCTTAAAAATGTCTTCCCTTAAAGCTTTTGAAGTAGCAAGCAGCTTTCTAAACTTTTTAAAAGAAAGCTGTACACTGTGCCAATTGGAAGCCTACATAGAGAAACAGCTGGTGAGTTTTCACAAAACTCTTTTTAGCCTTGTATGCTCTTCCATGCATTCTGCATGACAGCACATTGAGGAAAATGATTTAATGAAATTATCCACAGATGTACAGAAACTTGACAGTTTTTTTCAACTCTGTATACATAATTGCATAAGATTACTGATCTTAAACCCTGTTCCTCCAAACTCTACTGGTGAGATCCTAAACATGAACCCACAGAAAACTAGTACTTCAAAAAGCAAGCTGATGTAAATAAGCAAGAATGTCTCTTACCATTGATGCTGGGTAACAACTATACATAGAACCATTTTTTGCATCTTTGAAAACAACTTATTTTTGCAAAAGCTATCCTTATTTGGTAAAAAATCAAATACATGCATGAGAGAAAGGATTTATTATAGTACATAGCATATATGCTTTTACTTTAGGTCTGAAAATAAGGTATTTAATCCCCCCCCACCTTTGCCAAGAACTCAAACATTCTCAGTTTGAAAGAATTGTAACCTCATACTTTTGCAATGCACACACCATTATCAATGCTTTCAGTTAGTAACAGTTAAATAAACTTAGATGATTAGGAGTTTTTTAAGTTACTTTTGATTAATTAAAAAACACCAAATCAAGTAATTTCTAAATCAAGGTCTCTTTGAAAAAGATACATACTAGTTTAACCAAACAATCTCTAAAAAGTCCGCAGAGTTTTATTCAAGAGATCAGGTAACATAATCACATGGTTCCCTGGTGATATATTTTACTACTCATAAAAACCCCTATCACAATAATATTTAATAATGCTTCTGAGATGACTTGAATACAGCAGTATTGTTTCCAAATCCAAGGGATCTGAAATGAGTGAAGGCTCACAAAACTAACTGAACCTTCTTGGAGATAAAACCAAAATGAATTAAATGACATAAAATTTCTAACCCACTATTCACAGAATGCAAATAAACATCTTCTTAGAAGTTAGGGATATTACCTGCACAAGTAAACCAGAAAAATACCATAACTATGCAAAACACTATTCATCAATGTTTGGTTTTTTTTTTTAGCATTACAACATACATGGGTGTTTATAATGACAACGTACAATGTAGAAATCAGTATCCAGCATTATTACAAAACTTTCACACATTTTACAAAGTTTAACATTAAAAGGAGCCAGTGCATTTAAAGTATGTAACTTGCATCTGGCTTCATATGAACAAAAATGTGATATAGCATATCCACGTAAACCTAAGTGAATAAACCATATAACCTCATTTAAGCTAACTCCATTTGGGAGGGAGAGTATTTATACCCCAGACTCTATGAATGGTTTATTTCTTTCTGAATTGTTCCACATGAACATGAAAAGAGGCTTGATCACCACTACAGAATAACTTGGTAATGGAGCATTACTGGTCTGTAAAGGTACTGCCATGGGGCGTCTCCTAGAAAAGCATACCTGAAAGATTATTTAGCTCTGCCAGCCACTTCTCTTCTGAAAGGCATAAAGTTAGGGAAGTCCAGTCTACAAAACAATGTGACCTTAGTTACTGCAAATTGTTTGGTAATTGCTCTTTCTCTCTTATTAAAACAAAAAAATCCAAATACCACCACCCAACCCACCCCACCCCACAAAAAAGCCTAAAATCTGCCTCTTACTGAGTCTTGCTGCTGCTGCCCTGCTTACACTGATGTCCTGCTTGTTGTCCAGAGGTCTGTGCGGCCTAGTGTCCCTTTCCACCTATCCACTGAAGTATTACCAGCTCCACCACTGCCAGCAGACATGGCAGGAAGCGTAGCAGCAAGAAAAAATAAAGAAGGCATTATAGGATTATGAACAGGCCTAGGAGAGCAGGTGCCTCATGTGACCTGGCAGCCATTTTGCAGCACTGGCAGCCATTCTGGCAGCCATTCTGGCAGCCAGTCACCAGACTATGCTAACTCACTGACTGGGAAAGGTATAGCTCCTCCGCTTCACTTCCCTGACTCACCATTTTGCCATGGAAAGGCTCTATCCTCAGAGAGCAAGGGAGAGCAGACAGAGCGGTAGGAGGGGTTTTATTGAAGCAGACGGGGTGGCAGGGGAGAGGAGGGTGGGCTGCAGCACCTGCACCCCCGCCAGCAGGGAGCACAGTGGCCCCTGCCTGATGGCCCCTTCTAGCGCCAAAGAGGCAGCAGGCCCTGAGGAGTGGACAGAGGGCTGGCTTGCTCACTGCGGGAAGAGGTGTGGGCAGGCTGGGTCTCTCTGGGAATGGAGAGAAAGGCATTTTCTCAGGAACCATGAGGGGCCTGAAGAAATTTTGTGCTTAGTGAGGTGACTGAGAGGAAGCCCACATAAAAGGACTCACTCCTGCAAGGACGCAGCGAACAAGGGAAAATGGGTTTGAAAACTTGTTTATTTTTATCCCATCTTACCCAGCAGATCTGAGGTTTTCCTATTTTACAGGTCACCTAGGTCTAATAAAAATCACTTTTACAGATTATAAATCTTTGGTGTTTTGCAAAAGGATAGGGCTTGGTTATTGTGCCTGCTAGATGATCTCAAGCCCTACTTCCTGTATCAGTTTACTTAGCAAAATGGATTCAGGCATAAAATCGATAAAGCAGCAGCAACTTTCAAAATTACTGTCTGATCTGAAAAAGCATGGACTCCCAGAAGAGACAAACCCCAAAACATTATGTACAATGTATTGTTCTAGAGAATCAAAGCAAGCATAGAAAAAAGAAAATCAATAGTCTTTCAGCCACATGTAATTTCACAGTATCAAATATGTGCAAATATATGTGGCAAACACTATTGTTTTCATAGCAGATGAGTCAGTTTAAAGTGTTTGGAGCTGGTGGATTAGAAAGTTCGCTGTTTATTGCTATAGGCTGTTGCCTTTACAGTGACTACCCAGCATGAATACAAACTCGGTTTGAATGGGAGAGTATGAGCCTTTTTCTCCCGAGGCCTGCACTGCATCATACTCCTCAGATAATGTCAAGTTTGGGGGATAAATATATGCTCTTGAACTGAAATGGGAAGAAGTGAAGAGAAAAGACACACTTCAGGCTGCTGGGCAGCACCTCAACTTCTCTGCAGCTCTGGAGGACTCAAGAGAAAATTTGTTATGTATGTACAGGGTTGGTTACATGAACAGGCAGAGCTGCTACAGGGAATCTCCTTGCTCTTCTTGGTGAATCTACAAAGATAGAGGACTATTCTATCATTTTTCTTATTGTTCCCGTGCTGCAAGGCAGCTGTTAGCTGATGAAAGATTTATTGCATCATGTAACTGCAGCACTGCAAGGTCAGGCATGTGTCCCTATCTGAGATGTGTCATAATCCCATCAGATTGCCATTTTTGGCACCTCTGAATATTCTGCATCCTTTCATGAAGGTATCATTGTGATCTGCACGTTAGAGCCATGGACCAACCGTATTACTCTGTATGTTGTAGTAAGCCTTCAAATTTTTAAATGGATCATAGAGAAAGCAATAAAGAAAAAGATGATTCTTTAAAGAAAAAGATACTTCATGGATGAGATTACTTTTATAATGAAAAAGGCAGCAAAGCCACCACATTCTACTAGATGAAACAAAAAGCAAATTGACAGTAGGGAAACCCCACAAGAGAGCTACAGCCTGTGAAACTGTCATCATCATCTAAGGCCAGAAAGACTTGAGAGAGGCAGGCCAAAGTAAAATTATATTTCCCTACAGGGATGGGTCAGAGAGAGAAAATTCTACTGAGCGAGAGGAAGACCAACTTGAAATGAAATGAAAAATAATTCAAAGGGAAAATTTTGTGAAGAAACAGTTTGTTAATATGCTATAGAAATAGTTTGAAATTTACAGTGGGAATGCAAATGGAGCAGCCTCAACATTTTTCATCACAAAGCAGGGTTAGCTCATGCAGTAGCAGTCCTCAAACATGATTTTATCAGTTAATCTAATGTACACAATAAGCACACGTCTTGTCTCATTTAATTCTGTATTGTTAACAGAAAAGGCAGCAACTGATAGTAACATAACATATTTCCATCTGATATTTTAGAAGCTTTTGAATGTAATCAAGTGTAATATACAAGCTGATCCCATGTTATCTGGTTAAACATACTAGGGTTTATTCATATAAAAGCCTCACCAAACCTGAACTGCAAAAGCAATGAGACAACTCTCTCAAATATTTCTGCTTTGCTAATCAAGTTACTTCCAAGCTTTCAGCCATTTCAGAATTCTGGTTTTATCAAAATATGAAGCATTAGGGTTTAAAGTAATAAAATTCAGGTTTGTGAAACATCTAAAGAAACTGCTAAAACATAAGTAAAAGCTTGAGAAAGCAGCATGCAATTAATAAGCATTAGTATGAGAATCAAAGAGATGGAAACAGTGAACATGTACTGCAGACTAGGACTTCTCAGGATTCATGGATTCAATGATTTAACTAAGCAGTAGCTTTTATCATTAAACTAAAAACCATGTCAGCATTATTTAGTGTATTAAACTCCCACAACGGTTAGGCCTGTTCTCTAAAACTGGAAAATAACCTTAAATACTGGAACTACTATGAATACTTTCCATAAGGCTACTACTTCATCCTTAAAAGACTGCAAGAAATATATTCCCATTATCCTTGGTAGCTTCAGACACAAACCATATTATTCATCAAAGACATAAGCTGTTGTATAAATAATAGGAAGATGACAAGAGACCTTTCATGGTATTGTATACAGTTGCATACAATCTAAGCAATCAAAACAAATTATAAAAGCAGTTAATAAAGGAATCGATTAAAGCAATGAGAAAGTGAAAACATGCAAACCAAAAAGTAGCCCAAAATAAAAACTTGCAAATTTTAAATTAGGATGAATAAGACTATTAAACATGCAAATTTCATTTACAGCTGGAATTAAAATTTCTTCAGAAATTTATTTCCCCTTTCTTTTAATAGTAAAATATTATTCATTCTGAAGCATCAAAGTATCCCGCAGGAGTGTACAGATTAGCAAAATACTTAAGACACTTTAAAATAATGTGAAATTCTAGAGCAAATTAGAAGTATTCTAGACTGAGTAAAGAGAATAAATATGAAGAGAATAAAATAGACAGATATCATGAGAATGAGTGGTTAAATGCCTGAGTGCATTACTGAAATTCAGATTTCTTTTTTTTTCAGTTCTCCAAAGCCATACAGCAAAGAAATAATTTCATCTAGTTTAGTTTTCAAGCTGTGAAATGAAGACATTACTATCTCTCTACCCAAATAGCTCCTTAGATTTGTTATACTGAAGCTGTTAAATACCACAACTGTTATGATATGGGGTAGGGGGGGAGGGCACAGGAGTAGGTTTTTGGTTGTTTTTTTTTTTTAAAAAAAAAAAAAAAAACAAACAAGTGTCAACAGTATACAGAGTCAATGCTAAAATATAGGTTTCCTCATTCCTTACCTGCTACTTCAGTGCAGACCAGGTGATATTTCTAGAACTGTTTTAGAACATGAGAAATGAAACTTTGACAGAAATGTTATAAATTGCGAAGCTATATTAGATGTTTTGGCTATATTCAAATGGTTAGTGAAATGATATAGTCTAAATATTCCTCTAAGGTCAAAGTAAATAGTTAAATGCAAAAATGAAGAAACTTCATTATCAGTGTTGGTTTTTGTCAGAGGAAGGCACTGGAAAACTGAAGCTGTGGTGCACACAATTTATGATTTTCAGTGGGGTGCAAAGAGTTGTTTTCCTGAGCATGTCTTTCTCAGCTTGTTTAGAAGCAGGAGACAAGAGAAAGATTCAGATTCTTTTTCTTGGTATTGTAATATTTTATTTTGTGAGCACTCACCTATTCCCTCTCCCCCTTTCTTGCCAATACTCTGATTGGGCCCTTGAGCCTCAGACTCCCTTGTATGAATGTTGCCATGTCCCACAACTCGGTTCTTTTGGTCTAGTTTGTAGCAGCTGTTTATCTTGTAAATTCAGCATACAGAAAGAGCGTTAAAATGTGCCATTGCAGCTAGAAACATATGTACTTATCTATATCTAAATGTATTTGTTAAAGCATGAATAATGTGCTGTGCAATTGGGTCTTTTGCATTTCAGCCATTAAACTTTAGTAGCTCTCAGAACACTTAGTTCCTGAAGATGCTTACCTTACAAACCACTGTAAATGGAGTTTGAGGTGAAGGAGAATTTCATCAAGTACTACACCACACAAGTGGTAGGAGTGCAAAGCATTATCTGTTGGTAGCCAATATCAGCGTTGCTTTCCAAGAATTACTATCAAAATTAGCTTTGTGACAATTTACAACACAGTTTAATCAATTAAACTTTTTTTAAGCATGTGGGGGTTTTGTTTGATGGGGTTTTTTTTAGCTAATGTAAGCAAATATTAATGTGAAATAACAGCTTGACATTTTTTATTTCTCCTTATATCTGATTAAAGTAAGTCTTAGTGGACTCCTGCCAAACTTTTGAAAGCACTTTGCCTTGACACTGATGATCTGTACTGGTTTTGGCAAAAAAGATATTTTGTTCTCACATTCAATAGACATATTCAGTTTCTTTTCTCTTCAAGGAAGTGTTGATGCCAGATGCTCAGATGTGGCTAAGTGTTTCCATTTCCAAAAATGCACAGTTGAATTTTGTACAGACTTTCTGTTTCCATCTAAGAAACCCACTAAAATATTTTGTTTAATGTTAGAATTAATCCTGTGATCTACACTGTTATGTATTGTGGGCATTCAAAGCATTGGGTTTTCTCCCCAGTTTTCCAGTTCAGGCAGTGTATGGATTAGATTTATTCATTTCAGGTGTCTGTTTCCCTCTGTGTAATAACTTGCGAGTAATCTGTAGTCAGCAGGGAGAAATGGCCTTGACATACAAAAGAGGGTCCTTTTAGCTACTTTTTAGTTGGTATGTTATGCTCTAAAATACATATTCTTGTCAACTTTTGGTGAAACAATTCTGAAGCTTGGAAAGACATAACACTCATGGTTTTTCTCCATTTCATTTATCACCACTGGTAAGCTCTCATTTTCTATACACATTTTTGCTGATTATAGGGGGAATCACACTCCTAACACTTGAAAAGTTTGGTCTTCAATTCTGCAATAGAGAATAGTTTTTCAACCTAAGGAACTATCTGTTGAGCAGTGTTAAATTTAAACTTGGGACCCAGCTTTCTAGAAAATCAGAACAACATGAAATCAAGCTGAACTTGTGGGGGTTTTTAAAATATTCGGTAGTGTCATTCTGTTTCCCTTGCACCTGCAATTACTGTATATGTAGAGAACTGGAAACACAGCAGCAATATTTAAAACAATACACCTACTAGGCAATAAGAAGTAAAAAAATTAAAAATCCATGCTTCATAACTCCTAGAGCCAAGGTCTTCAGACAGGCATGATAGTAGTAGACTAATGACCCTGGAGACCAGTGCAGCCATTAGTATGATTAACTGCTGAAAAAACATCATATACACAGTTGACACCTGTGCCATGAAATAGACATAGACAGTTCTAAAAGATGGGTGGAAGGGAACGGAGGGGATCCTTTATTTGACTCATACTGGCTTCCTAAACTTTCAATTCCATTCTTGGTTTCAAACTCTGTTCAAGTGCAGTTCAGCTGAATGCAAATGGGCTAAGACTGTAAATGAGTGCATAACTTGCATGTGCAATCTCTTACAGTCACAGGTATAAATGATGCACACAAGCTTTTGTGTTCCAGAAGCTGATGCACAACTTTTTACATGTTTTTCGTATGTACCCCACAGTTTGCCACATTGCTAGTCTTACAATATTACTGTTATGAACTGCTAGGAAGGTTACAAACATGAAATCTCCAGGGCTTCATACATCTATCAGAATTGTAGTAACACTTAATTTCTGTATCTCTGTCTTAGACAATACAGGAAATGTTCCTCATTTCCAAATTGTTGTTTGGACTGAGCAAAGATGAAATTCTGCTTTAACATCCTATATTAAAGTCTTCATTGCACACAAATTGACAAAGACATGTTTTCGTAAAATTCTGGTCTCGAACTATGAAATCAAACAACTGGCAAATATATGTCCTTCCTCATCCTAATGACTGAACTTATAGTGTTGTCCTTTTTACTTGTTTGGTGTATGTTTTAAATTATTTCCTCAGAATGCAATGCTCAGGAAGAGTTAAAAGATACACAACCACAAACAAGCTTACCCCAGATTGTCCTCACTCTGCTGCTTAAAACATACTAGCGATATAATGAACATACAGTCCAGCAGTCTTCAATTTAAATTTTTAATACTTGGGTGGGTGTTTTATTTTTTTTAAAAAAAAAAAGGTGTCAGATTTGCATTTTTTTTTTTTTCACCATTTGGCTGGAAAGTACTACTTTTCATGAAAAAGGTATTTTAGGTTTTTTCATATAAATCACACATAGAACATTCATGCATTTGATTTTAATTTGAGATGAAGTCTATATTTGAATCTTATAACAGTCTCAATTGGTATATGTTTAGTTCTACTAATGAATAAGCTTACAGGTTGGACACAGTACCATCAAAAAGTTAGTGGAAGAGACCTGTAAAAATGATTGGAGACTTCCTTCATTTCATACAGCCTGTCATATCAACAGATCAGAGAAAAAAGCAAAAACAACAACCAAACAAAAAAATCCACTTTTATTTGGTTGGAGTCATGCACAACACACCTACTAGCTCCACCATGAGTCATCAAAGTCCCTGAGCTTTGAACAATTTGCTGCCCATTCCCTTCCTTGTCTTCTGCACCAGCCAGAGAGTTTAATTTTACTGCCAGGCCACAATTCCCAGTCCTCCTGGGAAGAGCCTCAACTGCACAGAAGTCAAGTTTGCTCTGCAGGTAGTGACAGATGGTCACTGAATACATTCTGGACCTCCTTAAATCTGCATGATATTATGTCTCAGATAATTCATTCTTGGCACTGGCAAATGCTGAGAACTGGTAACGTGACATACAGAAGAATTTGAAAGCCCTACAAATGTCAAAATATGCTAATATTTTATATACAGCATAATAGAAAAGTGTACTTTGAAAAGTACACTCTTATAAAGTAAGTAAGAAACTGTAACAAACAATGAAAAACAAGTCACTTAAATTGAAGCATAAGAACATAAATGAGGTAAACATTTTTTCCAAAGCATTATTTTTCTTTAAAAATACTGATCGGCATCAGAACTATTCTTTCCCTTTCCTTGTTCAGAAATTAAATATGTATGTTTGATCTTTCCAGATAAGACGAGAGGAGTCTATTTGCTGTAAACAATAGAAGAGCAGAAGCAAAGCAAAGTCTGTCATTAGCAAGGAGGATATCTATTCTGAAGATTTCTGATGTCAAAACCATACCACCAATAATAATTAATCAACTTGGATACCAAGGCTATCCTATGACAAATAAAAGATAAATTAATGGCATGACTCTTACAGACATATTCAAGCTAGCTCTGACTTCATGACTCAGATCCTTGTAGCAACAAACTAATTTTAGCATGGGCTGTAAAACCTAAGGTAGTTCTCAGCACTCACAGAGCTCTGTGTCATTAGCATTACATCAGATTGGTGGAATCTAAGTTAGGTAAGGTAGGTCCGCAGAGGTACAGTGACATACCCACATATCCACAATCTTCAGAACAAGATTACAAAGAAGTAAAAATATCATTGCCACCTCAAGACCAGTATCATTTACTCAAATAAGCATGCATGGGTAATGACATGAACACAAATGCTTTTCCAAATAAGGATTGAAGTAGAGATTTCCCTTAATCACAATACACACTTTGCAATCTGTGCAAAGCACTGCAAATTCTTATTTGACTTTGGAAGAGAAATCAGGTGTGAACACAAGTCAGTTTGTTTCTGAGTCACACTGGAATAAATCTTACCAGAAATTTTTCTGGACAAATTATAACAAATGCAGCTTCAGAAGTTTGAGATTACTCTGTTTTAATAATAAGTTTTTGGGGGACTAAAAGTCTGAGGTTAAAGTTCTGTCATATCTTCCTGGGGTGATGTCAATATTGATGAAAACCAAAGCAAAATTATATGCTGTGATGAATAATTTCCAGTTTTTCAGTTCTTCTCTTTACAAGCTGCAAACACTATATGAGTTTAGACTGGATATTAGGAAGCATTTCTTTACAGAACGGGTTGTTAGGCGTTGGAATGGGCTGCCCAGGGCAGTGGTGGCGTCCCCATCCCTGGAGGTGTTTAAGAGTCGGGCTGACATAGCGCTGAGGGATATGGTGTAGTTGAGAACTGTCAGTGTTAGGTTAATGGTTGGACTAGATGATCTTCAAGGTCTTTTCCAACCTAGATCATTCTGTGATTCTGTGAATAATTTTGTATAGATCAGTATCTACTTTTAAGCTTTCTTCATTTCTGTGAAAGCAACACACCTACCCATCTTTCTAGATACATACAAAGTACTTTCAAATAATAAAGTGCATGTTTGGGAAATCTGTTTGTACCTATTTCTGTATTCTTTTAAAACTCTCTTAATTTTTCTTTTACATGTTTATGACCAAGCAGAAGGTAATTGTCACAGACATAGATGCATCTAGGTCATCTGGTTATATTAGTGAAAAGAGGATTTAAAACATAATTCTATGCAACTAAACAAAATATTTTTAATCAAATATTAACATAAATTTTAAGTATCTTGATATTCATATGAGCTAAATTCCCCATGCACATTAAACAACATTTTGGATAGTTATTTTAACAAAATATGTCTCATCTTTGCAATATTACCTTAACTACTAGTTATGATTATTTTTATGGCAATTCTAAGACTTTATAAGAGCCATAGAAATCTCCAGTTATAAATACAGCATGTAATAATTAGAAAATTATTCAAAATCAAAACCATCAGTGTTTCTTTTAAACCTGTGTTGTCCAGTTACAGACTCTGAAATCAGTTTTTTGTCATGTACTGCTTTTACTCTCATTTCCACATGCAGTTTCATGAAAAACACTCTGATTTAAAAGTATGCGTATTGAAGTTAGTACTATAAAACAAGTCATACGTGTAAGATTGTCTCTACATTGCTATCATACATTCAGCAAGCTAGTATAAATTATTCACTGCTACTGTAGAAAAAACAAACATAAATACAAATATTAATTAGCAAGTGAAAATGAATGTAATAGAATGTAGAAACAATAGAACTCTTCTTCACTTGCATTGTGTTTTGAGGAACACTGTAATGGTTGTAGTATTTTCAGTTAAACAAAATGTTTCACAGTATTCATACCACGCATAGTAATGAACAATTCTTCAAAAATGCTCATCTAAAAAGAAATAAAGTATTTAAGAATTCAGCTACTCACTACGTTTGGAGTTAGTGCATGAGAGCGAGTAGCTTGCCACTGTTAAAAAACATAAAGCACAGATGCATAATCAAAGTGACCAGACACAGAATACATACATACTTAGGGCTGCATTCAGACTTCTGAAGCCCTTTTATTAAAGTTAATTAAAAATAATTTCATTAAAACAGATTAGAGAGATTCTCTTATTGCCCCCACTGAAGGAACAGCTAAAACATAGAGAACAGTTCCTGGACGCCAGATCATTTGTGCAGAGAAGAGCCAATATGTTAACCACAATGGGTGTCTCCTCATTTTTCAGTTTACTTTTTCAGAGGAAGATCCATTTTCCCCAGAATGTCTGAGCTTCACATTATTGAGAAATGTAGTTTCATCAAGTAAAATAGCTAAGCATTTGAACATATCTACGGTGTTACTGATGAACTGAAATCTTGGCATTCTGCAAGATCCAAACTCACCTTCAGAAATTCCTTTTAATTCAGTGGGTTCTGTACATGAAACTATATCCCTAAACATACTAGTTAAAATCACGTACTTGCCAAGGTAACTAAATGATCATATTATTCATGTTGCAGAAATAGGATTTTCTGAATGCCCTTCATTTTAGATATAAAATAGATTTTGTTTTATGACATGTATAACTTCTGATCTGTATCTTTCTTTAGAAACTTTGTTAAGTAGGTGAGATGGGATACCTTATTTTAAGGTTTTCCATTAATTTTTTATTACCCCTTAAACAACTCAGGAAATTGTAAATATAAGATAAACAGTTTTATTTCCTGGAGGAGAACAACCACTGAAGCCTACTTGAAAGCGTATGACAGTATTTCACGTAACAAAACTCCTATTTCACAATATGTGCTGCATTCCCAAAGAAATCAAGATTGCCAAGAGGACAGTTCCTTCAGATTAGAACATTTCTCACATGGTCTCTTGAGCTCACTCAAGCAGATGGAAAAGGTGGGGTGGACATGGGCTGGAGTCAGGGAAGAGAGAGGAAGAGAAAGAACCCACACATGCTGGGCTTCAAAATGACTGGTGATTAATTACTAGAAAGAAAGAGGAAGGAAGTATCATTCAGAGCATTAAATATGAGCTATGCTGGAATCTGGAAATGTGTTAGTGAATAAAATTTAGCTGGATTATGCTATACTCATTAAGAATTAATTTTGGGAAGACACCTTGATAAAATAGCTATTTTGGCAAAAAAACCTTAAATATCAAAAAATATTATACAAGTATTAAAGAGTTTAACTGCATAGATCTGAAGAGAGTTTGGAGGGAAAGTGTGGCAAAGCATTTAACACTAAAGAAAAACAATTGGGTCCAGTCCAGGTTCTGGATTATGGCTGTTCTGTATCATAGACAGCAACTCCAAGACCTAATACCTGCTGTCATCCTTCCTGTTTAGTGCTAGTGGCTGTCTTTTATAAACTTCACTTGTGATAAAAGACAAACTAATAGATTTTAGAATTTATAGTAGAATAAAGTTTCTAACTGGGCAGTGAACACATTGTGAAATATCCAGAATGTCTCTATATAATTCAAAGAATTACAGAATATTTGATTACTTGCTTCCTTTATGAAGTATGCTGCTTTACTGATACTTGATATTTGGATGACAAATCTGCTTCACAAAAGAAAGTGAATCGATAGACTAGGCAGTCCCAGAATTTGGTAAGAGATTTTAATTAGGACTTCTTTTCCGAATAGTTGTTGGCTGATGATCTAGACAAAAGTCTTATGGCCTCAGCAGGCGGTATAATTTCATAATTTTTTTAATCAATTCATCTTCTTGTCTTCCTGCCCTCAGATACTTTTGAAGAACAGAGTATATTTATGCAATACAGTCACACTGAAGTAGCCATAATGTTTAGGATCTAATTACAGTCTGAAGTGAACACTATATGTGTTTTTATTCCAAAGAAAGTACAGTATTGTTCTTCCAAAGCACCACATTCATTCTCAGTATTTCAAAGCATCCACATAATTCTTTATTTCTGTAAGAAAAATTAAATAGGTAACAGCTCCATAAAAGTTTGCATTTGTTCACACTGAGGGAGAAACTTTACATTACAGAATTCTGACTGAGCATGTCTTTGGTTTTAATTGCAAAAGTGATTACAGGTATAACTTCAAGAAAATGAAGACATTCATTTCCTTTCCCAAGGCAAAGTAAAGAAACGCTTTCCATCACTGAGGCTGACACTCTATCACTCACCTGTATTGTCTTGATACTGTGCTCCCAGACTCTTCTGAAGAGATGTTATGTTGAATAATAGCAGATTATGTGGCAAGGCAGTTTGTGATGTGGTGCCCACAGGGAAGCGACAGCATTCTCTTCTAGGTTGCAACCTTTAGCACTGGATGAAGACCACAATTTTCAAGAAGTAAAAGGCTAGTACACTTGCTCTTTCTGACCAGGCAGTGCTGTGGCTGCTTAATATCTACTCAAAGCCACAATCACCTTCTGATCTGAGGAGCAGGTGACTTGGCAATTCTCTTCCATTCTGATTGCTATGCACAGACAGTCATGAAAAGGTAGAGTATAAAAGATTAAGTAGTATTCTAGTCACCCAGACAGTTTACTTTGCCCTTTTGAGAATTGGTCCAATGCATCATCATCTATCATAAATGGCTTATAATACGACAGTGCTGGATCTTTAAGGTTATCTATGCTCCAGTGCTAAATAAGAAAGATAAATCTGCAGCAAAGTTCAGAGTAATTCTAGTCAGTGGTAAAGGGCTGGTTTTCTTTCTTAATAGGCATCCAAGCCTCAAAGTCCAACAATTCAAATCAATCCTGTGCCTTAGAGTATGAAGCAACCTGTCTGAGTTACCAAGAGCAGACTAACAAAGAGATAGTGTGCAAGTCTGTGTTTCAAATATATAGCCATTGCCTGCTGCTATAATAAATTTAACAGACCAAAATCCATATTTTGGTCAGTAATTTCCATTTAAAAATTAGTAAAGTATAATCTTACATTTGCATATTTTTATTAAAGCAACTTTTTTATTTTACAACTTCCAACACATTATAACACAATTATTAAACTGAACCATAAAGTTGGGATGTTTCTAATAACATTAGATTAAAATAGTAAAGCATTTCAGTAATGTTTCTGTTCTAAGACACAAGATACTGACTTAAATATTCTTTAAAAAAAAAGAATAAGTATCATTAGAAAGCAACTACAATACTCCATTAAACAGCTTCTATAAAAATCTTGAAGGAAGCACTGAATAAATTGATTTGATTTTTCAGAAGAGTCTACATTGTAAAATCATATCCCAGATTTGATCAAACTAGAAAATAACCAGCTTCTTCTGAAACTTAATAATCACTACACATTTAGTGTTTGATCAGTATTTTTTTCGTTCTTGTCTTTGGTTATTTTCTACCAGGACACTTTTCTCTTCTTCCTAGGAGTACAAGCATTTTGTACTCTTGGCTCAGATTAGAATAAACCCTCACAGGAAAGTTATCTCCTGGCCTCTCAATCTCAAGATAACCCTGGTAACTAGAAGTCTTTTTTTATCAGTGAAGACAAACTACCTGGTGCTGAAAAGTTATCAAAAATACTAAAAGGAAATGCATGGTTGAAGTTGTAGTGGCATTCTCACAGGGGGCTCCTGAGGCATCATCTTAGGAACTTTTCTCAGCCTTTTGTGCTCTGAAAAGCAGTGTGTATATATATATATATACACACACACACACACACACACACACAGTAATATAACACCAAGTATGAAATTAAATAATCAGATAACGAGGCTGAGAGAGTCACTGACAAATTAAAAAAGTTCTTGATATATATTACAAGGAGGTCAATTTCTCAGAGATAGCAATTAGAAATGTGGAAAAGCATGCAATCAGGTTAAAAGTATAGCAGCAATACATCTTCCCATATCAATTTCATGTGCTGGACAATTACCAAATGTGAAAATAATCACTGTAACAGAGGATTTGTGGGGAAAAAAACATTTCTAAAGTACTATTAAGAGTCCTCAAAGTCTGCTGAAAGAACCTACTGAAGAATATTCAGATTTTACATAAAAACTTGCAGTAGCAGCAAGCCATCAAAACAAAGATGCAGAAAAGCTTAAAAAATATGCTAAAAATCCAAAATATGTCATTCTGGTTTTTAAAAAAATATTAGGATCTTTTTACCTTTTGTTAAGCAGATTTTTCAATTTTCCCTTTAAAAGCTAGCATTCTTTTTTTCAGGTTAAATGATGAACTTGATTTTAATACAAACCTTTGCTACATCACTCATAATGCAACAATGCAAATAAGTAAGATTCAGTGCAAGATATCACACTATGTCTTCAGTGGGGCTGGGGGAAGGAGAAAGGCAGAGCAGACCGTCTGTATCAAGAAGTAATCCACCATTAATTTATATATTACTAAATAAATAAATATAACCTGCATCAGCAATAAAGGAAAGAACTTGAATAGAAATCTGATGGAAGTATTTTAGCACCACTGTTATTGTGCTACTGCAATTACAGGCACATTTCTCAAGGCAAAATGCCCATTTACTCAGCAGTAATTTGTCCAAATACAAGCTGATAATGAATACGAGAACAAGAAACTTTGAATTTATACCACATTCACTTTTGTAGCATATAACTTCCACTTCTGCAGAGTTATACAATGTTAAGTACTTGACTAGTAGTAAGGTGCTGCTGTTTCAAAAAATACATGGTTGCTGACACAAACTGTATTGCAGTGCCTAAAAATTAGCTGCTGGAGTTAACTAAATTAAAAGTCAGGCCCTTGATTTCACTATTATTGAACAGCAAGATACAAGTGTCTAAGAGGAAGCCTCGCAGGAGCAGCGCACTGCACCTACCATTTGGAATAACCACCACCATTTCTGAAATTCAGTGTGCCCAACCTTAAACACCTAACTCCAGAGTTAGACACCTGTCATAAGATGAATTAATCATCTATATGTCTAACCATATCTTAATTCCAGCACAACTGTTACTTTTGAAGACATAGAGTGAATGAAGTCACAGCTACCTTTTGTGTTAAAACAAAATGGTTATATTATTCAGTAAGTGGGAGACCAGTTCACCCTACTCTTCAGAAGGAACTCCAGTCTACCATTCCTTTACTTCAAACAATCCTAATCATAGGGCTGTAGGTTACTTCGAGGAGAAAGAGAAGCTATCCTGTCTTTAAACAAGAGAGAAATGTGATTGCAGCCTAGCTGTTAGCTCACTATTTTGAGGAACAGGGAAACCAGGTTCTGATTCTTTTCCCTGCTCTATGGAATAGCCCCTCTCCCTAACACTTCTGACTCTTTGAAGGTTGCAGGTCATGAAAAGGTTGTAAATATAAATTGTTTCATTCTTTATAAATCCATGGCAAGGAAAAAGACCCTTAATAGAGAGAAAAGAGAGCTTCAGATTTCTGTGCTTGGACATAGAACATGGTCATGCAGTTGTCTGATGTATCTAACAAAATTGTCAAGAGAACAATTTGGTAAAAATGAGGAGATAGTAATCTGACTAAGCTTTCTGAAAGATGATCTGTAGGTTGTTTAGTATGAAAACTATAAACTTTACTTGAAGTATGTAATCTGGCACTTCAATCTTTCAAGTTAATTTTCTTTAGTTGCCAAAATTTAGTTGCAGCTTGGATGGGCCCAAGCTTTGCTGGGTAAAAAACTGGCTGGATGGCCGGGCCCAAAGAGTTGTGGTGAATGGAGTTAAATCTGGTTGGCAGCCGGTCACGAGTGGTGTCCCCCAGGGCTCGGTTTTGGGGCCACTCCTGTTTAACATCTTTACTGATGATCTAGACGAGGGGATCGAGTGAACCCTCAGTAAGTTTGCAGATGACACCAAGTTGGGTGGGAGTGTTGATCTGCTCGAGGGTAGGGAGGCTCTGCAGAGAGACCTGGACAGGCTGGAGCGATGGGCTAAGGCCAACTGTAGGAGTTTCAATAAGGCCAAATGCCGGGTGCTGCACTTGGGCCACAACAACCCCCAGCAGCGCTACAGGCTTGGGGAGTCGTGGCTGGAGAGCTGCCAGTCAGAGAGGGACCTGGGGGTGTTGATTGACAGCTGGCTGAACATGAGCCAGCAGTGTGTCCAGGTGGCCAAGAAGGCCAATGGCATCCTGGCCTGTATCAGAAATAGCGTGGCCAGCAGGGACAGGGAAGGGATCTTACCCCTGTACTCAGCACTGGTGAGGTTGCACCTCGATTACTGTGTTCAGTTTTGGGCCCCTCACTACAAAAAGGACATTGAATTATTCGAGCATGTCCAAAGAAGGGCAACGAAGCTGGTGAAGGGTCTGGAGCACATGTCGTACGAGGAGCAGCTGAGGGAACTGGGGTTGTTTAGTCTGGAGAAGAGGAGGCTGAGGGGAGACCTCATCGCCCTCTACAGCTACCTGAAAGGAGGTTGCAGAGAGCTGGGGATGAGTCTCTTTAACCAAGAAATAAGCAATAGGACAAGAGGGAATGGCCTCAAGTTGCGCCAGGGAAGGTTTAGGCTGGATATTAGGAAGCATTTTTTTACAGCACGGGTTGTTAGGTGTTGGAATGGGCTTCCCAGGGAGGTGGTGGAGTCCCCATCCCTGGGGGTGTTTAAGAGTCAGGTTGACAGAGCACTTAGGGATATGGTGTAGTTGGGAACTGTCAGTGTTAGGTTAATGGTTGGACTGGATGATCTTCGAGGTCTTTTCCAACCTAGATGATTCTGTGAAAATCCGAGATTTCCATGGAATGTTTAATTAGTTGCTGTAGAAATGCTTACATGCACAGCTCTGCACCCTGAGCTGTGAAGACAGTCTTGAAGCGGTAACCCTGTTGCCATATCTTATTGTTTAAGTGAATGCCAAGATTTACTTGATCCTGTAAGTCTAGAAGCTACTACACTGAATATATTTCGCCTTGTATCAGAAAGGTGTCATAAAAGTGCCTGTGGCCTTTTTCACATTCTTGGATGAGTTGGGGGGTTTATTACAATTTCAGTGAAGTAAGCTCATTTAACTTATAGACAAAAGTTGCATTAAACAGTTAGGAAAAACAATTGTGCATGTTCATATTCTTCATTTCCTATCCCCAATATCTTTCTCTTCCACTTATTAGAATTTGTTTCTCCAAAGGACAGATCAATAATGAAATTATGATTGCATGCATTCAGCAAGAAAGGAAACACTCTGCAAGAAAGTAAAATTCAGGGAAAGTGATTAACTAAATTCTAATGAAAGAGATTCAGAGTCTCTGCTCAGCAATATAGCATACTTAGCACAGTATGAGAGAAGTTACTAATATTAATGTAAAGAAGTGGCTTTAGAACAACCTCATAGATCAGGGCTGCAATAATCTCCCTTAAAACCAAACTGAACCAAAAACCTCAAGATTAAAACCACCAGTTTTCAATGAAAAGCTGAAGATCAGGAAGAGAGCACAAGCTATGCCCACATCAGTTCTCCATGTAATTAGATACAGAAAGGGTGAACACCCAAGCTAATATTAAGCCATTTGCTATTTAACTAGCTCACCACTGAAGTGTGGTGTGCTAATTAGCTAACAGTTGCAAAAGTTTTAGCTTTGAATTTTACTATAAGACCATTTTCAAGTAATTCCTTCCTGAAAATGGGGCTTTGTACCAACCGAAACAAAATAACACATGATAATAAATAGAGCTTGAAAGTTTCATTAGCACACATTTTCTAGACTAATCCAATTTTGCATTTTAAAGTTAGAATTCCTACATTTAAATAGAGTAAAATCAAAAAGTACACATAACAAATTAAATAGCATATTCCACCTCATCCAGAACAAGTTAGTTCTCATCACCCAACGATATTAAAAAAATCAGTAACAAAAAAATCTTTTTTCCTTTAGTAAGAGTCAACATAGGCACAACAGAAGCTGACTATTTGAGAAGTAGATTACGAAAACACCTGTAAAACTGCCTACTAAGAATAGATCGTTTCATACAACTGGTACTTCATACTTCTATATTACCTATATGTGTGTGTGGATATTTATAGTGCTTTTTATATAGGATAGATTATTATTTTGAATAGAAGATTGGACTCTTAAAAAAATCACATTAATTTTATAGAGGCAAAGATGGGATATCCTTTAATGGTAAGCTTAAGGTTTGATGTATTTAACTTATGAACAAATATAGTATACAAAAACCTTAAAAAACAAACCAAAATTCTTCCAATTTTTGATATTCAGATTAATTCTAGCTCTCTACATGGCAATTTATTAGCAGGATTTTCTCACTGCGTGCCCTTGTTGCAAAAGGGCATGGAACTGATGCAGCATGACTTTTATGACACTAAGAAATGAAGGGCAAGGCATTACCTTTTTTAAGGCATGAACAATTTAGTGTTTCATATTCTTGTGTAGCATATATAGAGCAGTCTGATTCTCTTAAACTAAATGTACTGAGGATCAGTGAAGAGTTTGAATTAAAAGGTTCTTGAAAAGCTGCAGCAATTTTAAAGACAGAATATGTCAAACTTTTTTTCTTTACTGTACAATCCAGTATTTTTGTTCTTAGACCCAAAAGTGTGCATATGGAAACATACATACTAACTCAGGATTCTCACCTCCCTTTGCAGTTATTTTTTCTGATACTGCTGGTCACTTATTTTTTAACCAATTCTGACAATATCTTTTGCTCCAGATTGTTTTTTATGTGCATTTTCTTACTTTGTTCTTTTATACTTAAACAACGAGCACAGGAAAGGTGATGTTCTATTTTGCCCACAATCGCATTTCTGTGGCTCCTAATTCCTCAGAAATAATTTTTGTGTCCTACAATAAATAGGTTTACTTTGGCAAACTTATGACCAAGTGTAATAGTGCTATAAAATAAAATGCTGAGGTATTCCTATGGACAGAACAGAGTATAAAGTTGTTCACATAAAGAACATTTTCTTCAGACTGAAAGGTCAATAATGACATGGATACTCTTACCATTAACCAGAAAATGGTCAAAAGTAACAAGAGATACCAAGAGCAAATTTAGTTAAATTTCAAAATGTTGTTTTACTCTTGTGGAGGGTATATAAAAATAACATCATGACAGCCTATAATTCTAATTATATTAGCTTGAATCATGAAAAAAAAAAAAAAAATCTGTATTGCCTTCTTATCCTAAAACTATTTGTGGATTTGATTTGCATTTATTAACTTGGAGAGAGTTTCTGAGAGGCTAGCTGGACTGACAAAGCCAATGTTCTCACTGACTTTTACCCAATAGTTAACCCTTTAGGCTGAGAAAACCTAACTTGCTCTGAAACAGAAAGAAGGAGGACTTGAGCTTAGGTCTTCCAGTTCTCCCACAAATGTTTGGCAAGAACTCTAGTGGATATTCCAGAAATTATCTCATTCATCTTTATCAATGCTGATCCATTTAAAAGCAAAAAAACCCACCAAATTTTAAGAAATTAAGAAGGACATAGCAGTCTAGTAGCTGATCTTTCAGGATTAGGTGTCTGGCTACCAGTCCTTGAAACCTGCCAAATATGAGGGTTTTGTTCTTGGGTTTTGGTGGGGTTTTGTTTTGTGTTTGGTTGGAGGGTTTTTTTAAATCACGTGCCATACAGGTAGCCAGTATTCCTAGCTAGTTAAAACACACTTAGGAGTTCAGAGAAACAAGCTCATCCCAAAGAGAAGGAGTAAATAAACCCAGGTCTCATCCAACCTCTTACTAGACTGTTCTGTGATCAGTGGAATATCTGCTACGACTTTCATTTCATTATACATCACATTTTTACAGCAGTGTCTAGGTTTAGCATTTCAATTTACGGTTTTGGTTAAGGATACACAAATAGGAAATGAAATGTTTTATTGAAACTTGTCACTTAAAACACTTTGCCACAGTCCCCTTGGGTAGCTGCCAATGTACATAGGCACAATATCTGTGTACAGCATATGCAGAAAAAAAAATGTTCTACATCACATAGACAGTCAAAACTCATTGTGCATGCAATGCCAATGCCCATGGCTTCCTCAGTTCTTAAAACATTTATGTACAAGGCCTCTGAGATCTCTTTGCTGGCTGGCCTGGCAGGCTGTAAAGGAGTAGCGTCTGTCAAAATGTAGGACTTCTGGTTACCTGAGCTACCAAGGACATATTTTGGAAAACTAGGTGGAAATAGATTTAAAATACATGCTTGAGAGTTACTAAAATTTTGAAATGAGATAATTTCTGTGATCTCATCACAGATGTGAACTCCTATGTATACAGACAGCCATACAGAGATGCTTTAGAATGAAAGGGATGTCTGGAAAAAATATGTTGTTCTTTTTATGTTTGGTGTTTCTCTAGCCTTCCTATGAACTTGCTGCTGAAAAGAAAATTTTTTTTAGACTTCTTGCTGTCTCCTACATCTAATATAGTAGAAAATACTTGCAATATGCCCTTTTAATTCAGAGATTGAATTAAATTTGATGTCACTTGAAATTAAATGATGGCAGAACACATAGGAAATTTCAAAGTCTTAAGTAAGAGAAGTGATGTGAACAACCTAGGCAAATCTTAGAATGCATGTAAAAGATACAGTAGCAAGCTTTCTGCTTGCTCACTTAGTTGAAGTGTACAAAGGAATCAAGAGATCAAATCTATCCGGGTTTACTTAGAGGAAAATTAGAAACAAAAGTAGGCAGAGAAGGAAAAGAGAAGAGAATCAAGTCCTCTAGGATGTGGTTGTCAGACTGCAATCCCCATTTTATCTACACAAGAGAGAAAACTGTGTGACTATTCACAAACCAACAAGATCTCATTTAAAAAACCTGGCTTTTTAATTAAAAAAGTCAAACCAGCTTGCCAAAATATGGGGTATTTTTTTAAAATACTTTTGCCAAAGCAGAATCCTACGTAAGTAATCAATGCAACATGAGGGGTTCGGTGCTAAACAAAATAGTAAAAAATATTCTGATTTGTTTTCAGATCATTCTGTTTAATTAGAAAGACACTGAATAATCCCATTATTGATTTCCATTTCATGTTTAATATTATATTCTCAAAGTTACTGAACAAAGATAATTCCAGAGCTTTACCGTTACACCAACACTATCAGATTTTCTGATCATACACATGTTCATAAATTGAAATATCTTTACAGCATGTCCAATCTCCTGTATGAACATAAAGCCAGAAAGATGCTACAGAGAGCTAATAAAATAATATTCTTGCAGCAGGCACGTTGGTTAGATTTACAACTCTCTCAACTGTTTTTCCAGGATCACATGAGGTGTTAATTCCTATGACAGTACTTGACAGTACAGTATTTTTCATGTACTTGAATGAATCCTTACACTGCAAACAGATCACAGAAATTCCAAACCTGATTTAATTACTCAAACTGCAATTATCTGATGCACATACTTCATAAAGGGCTTACCTACTTAACATATAATACTAATTATTATGCATGGGATATGAAATAGGAAATGCACAGGATCATGTATTTTTCAGACATGCTGGATGGCTCTCAAAGGCATGTTACCCTGTATCTACCAAAATAAAGAAATCTGTTCTTAGAGACATTAACTAAGTTGAAATGCTAGGCCTGTTTTGTTAGCTGTAGTCTGTGTGACAGCCTCAAGCCAGATGCAGTTTAGTCAAATTTTTGTGTTACATGCACCACAGAGTTATGGAACAACAGTAAAATTTTACACTCTGCTGTGGGCAAATGGGAGCACATGGTTTTGCCACCCAACACTAAAGCAGAGGATAAATCAGGATGGTAAACAATTAATCTTCAACTACTATTTTATTCTAAGAAAACATAGAGCCATGTTCTCAACTGTTCTATAGATAAATGTAGTTTGTATGCTTATGTAAATTACAAGTAATGTTCTATATATAAATACATAAACTAGATTAAATAGGCATATGAGGTATTATCCTCTTAATGTAACTTATACATTTCAAAGTTTTAGGTGAGATAATACAACTGTTTGTTCTGGTGAAGCTCCTTCAACAGTAAGCAAAAGTACGCAGAGATCATAGTATCATAAACTCACTGGAAAATTTCAGAGGCATTGGCATGTTTTAGTTTCCTGCACTGTCACAGTATAGATAAAGGCTCATTCTTTTCACATACACTGGAAGAAATTTTCCTTAACATTGGGTTCTGCCTTGTCCATTTGAACTATCAGTACTTAAAGTCAAAATAATCTCTGTATTTAAGTTGTGTGGTACCTAACACTGTTGGGCTTCTGGACCTGGAAATAATACATCTTCTCATAAGACACAAAGAATTGGACACACGAAATTCTGGGATCTCCCCCTGTAGGTAATTGGAGAAGAAAAGAAGAATAAGTTTGAGCAGAAATACTGAAAAGGACCTTTTCAGTGATTCTGTCTATATTTTGTCTGTTTCTGTAATCTTTTTCTCTCCTGTAGCAGCTCCCCAAAGCATTGGTAAAATGGTATGCATAGGTGAACTGACCATCTGACACTCAGAGTCTTTCCATCAGTAATCTTTGCAGTAGATCATATGCATTAGAAGCAGGTTAGAGAAACATGTCATTACACTGTTGGAACAATAGTAAATAGATGAATATACTTAGTTTATATTTAAATATATTCTCTTAGTCTCTTTCATTTTTTTCCTCCAGTTCCCAATATTTTCTATACTCTCTCCAACAATACCTAATAAACAATCACATACTTTAGTGCATACAGATTTAAACTGGGCCTGTGTGATACTACAACATAAGGATATTGTTACAGAGTCTTTTTTGACTGCATATACTATGTCCTTCGTTGGGGATTTGGCTCACCAATACTATACCCATGATCTGGAAAAAAAAAATGCTGGTAGCTAGAATATAACAAGTTATGAGGATAAGAAATAATTCCTCCTAAAGAAAAAAAAGTACTTTTCATTGTTAGGAATGTATTTGGTCACAGTATATACAACTAGAGGTCTGTTTTCACCCCTACCATGTTTAGCAAAAGTGTTTTATACAATAAAAATATGATAAACCATCCAGACTTACAATACTGGATTTCTTCTGAGTAAACAGTGACCAGCTTATATATATCTGTCCGTGACAGCTGGCTGTGTTTTTATGTCAGCAGAAACTGATATATGATTTTGCACCCCCCACCCCCCTTTCAGTCTGTAACACTGTTAGATCTCTAAGGTGCTGTACTTGTGCAAACTGTAACATCATGCACAGCTTCATCAAAACCAGGGAGGAATAGCAGGCTTGGGACAAGTGTGGACCTCAGTGCATGAGGAAGAAATTAAAGGAATTTGTTTTTTATTATGTATATAATATTTTAGAAAAATCTTTGCAATCAGAGTCAAGTGGGGAAACTAATAAAATTAGGGAGATACCACTTTGGCTTTGTTTGTTTGTTGCTTTTTTTTTAAAGAAAGAGAAGTATTTTGAAAAGGAATGAAGTTTGCTTTGAGGTACTGTACATTTCCTAAATGAATAGAATCAAAGTTATTAGAAGAAAGGAGCCATTCATGCTTATGAAAGAAGATGTGAGAAATTCACACTGTTCATTATATACACATGATTTTGTTTCAACCTTCTTCCTCTGCTCCTCAGAAAGTTCAGATATACTTCAGTTTCAAAGGGAAGTAACTGCAGGAGTTTATTTATTAAAAAAGTATTGGACAGTACAGTGAAGTCAATTCCTCTCATCACTTTCCTTGGTGCTTTTGAAGCACACATTTAAGTGTATGCATTCATTTTCTAAAAATTAATTCCTATTCTTGAAAAGATAATTGACTGTCAATGCTATAGCCTCAAAGGAAGAATCAGATTCTTATTTTTCATTACATAAAAAAAAACCCAACAAATCTTTATCCCTCTAGTTAGCTTCAGAAAGAAATGGGAGTGATTTGTGAAGGTGCAGTCACCCAGAGCCTTGGCTTCAGGTCAGACTTGAGGACCATGGGTGGAAGGGGATGAATGAGTAGATTTGGAAAGGATAAAGCAAAAGGTCTGAGGTACTTCAGTGTTATCTAATCTTCAATACTGGTTGTGCACCAGTATATTTACTGCTAATGTGGTTTAGGCTGGATGAAGTGCATAGTTTCTTGATTATTTATGTGTACAGGAAGATTAATGATAATCCAGTGTTTTTAAGGTAATGTACTCAGCAGAAGAGGTAGTGTTGAGTGCATAAATTTCATCTCTTAAGTGCTTTCCATCACAAGGATCTGCCCCAAACTAAACTAATTCCTTCCCCTTCCAGGATTAGTTGAGTCCCATCACCTTCTTTTGTATTACTGCTGTTTTTAACTTTCTCAGAAAAAGATATATAAATCTATAGAGAGTGTATAAATTTTTATATAAATATATATATATGAGAAAGATGACAAGAGCTTATTGATGGATCTGAAAATGACTCAGGTTTGTAGAAAATTAAATGCCTAACTTGTGACAGTTGATTAAACAGAATACACTGCCAGTCAAATTCAGAACAGAACTATCCTGCTGGTTCAATGCAAGGCTTATGGAAAAATACAGAGAAAATATTGAAAAATAGTTTATTATTACAGAATATCTCTATACCCCACACTACCTCACGAAGAATGAAAATGGTGAGAGCATTCAAAATTATCCAACTAACTTAATTTTATTAAAATTTTTAGAAAATTTCATATAATGCCTGACAAATATGCATGGGTAGATATTCTCTGGTACTGATTTAGTCCTGGTTTTTTTGCTTGATAGCATTTACATGCATATAGTGAATGTTTTAAAGTATATAATGGTTACGTTGCTGTAGGTAGGAGCACAGCAAATTTGATCGCAACATGAAGCGGAAAGGCAAAGATGCTGGAAAAATAAGAAATACATTTAGTTACATAATTCCCTCTAGAAAGCTTTAGTGTTAGAGCAACCTATATATATATATGTAGCATTAGGTTTTCAAGAAATAATCTGCAGGAAAGGTATATGTGCTAGATAATGTGAACAATTAGGTTTAAAACTGAATACTCTGAGCAAAAAGGATATAAAGCTATTTATTTCAGTATGTAATAATAGTAACTATACTTCTGTCTAAAGGTGAGAATCATCTTTTAGTAAGTCATATTATCCCCAAAAGGTTATTTTCCCTACCAGTATTTCTATATAAAATCATTAGCAATTTCACTTGAACTGTATTACTTTATGTTCAGTAAGTACAGCCTCCATCAGAGAGATAATAGTTCTGCTTCACATTTACATAATAGAAAAGGTAAGAATTGAATTCCATCTTGGATGATAGCCCTGGCATTTCTTTCATTTCCCTTTGCAGCGAGACCTACATAATTTGTTCCAGTCAAAAGGAAAATTTCTTGCATGGAAATGGAAGAAATATCATCGCTCCTAAACAAGAAGCCTCTACTCAATTTCATTTCAAAAAGCTTAGGGGCTGTACCAATGCCCCCAGTAACAACACGGAAGGAGATAACAACATTTGATTCTATTTTGGCATTAGCACAGCTGCCACCCCAGGAAGCCAGTTTACCTTCCTCCAGTCTCACAGCTGCAGGGACCACAGAGATCCCACGCACGGGATAACCAGGACGCAAGTCTACTTTCACCACGATGAGCAAAGACTATTCCTGTGAGCAGTGCTCTGCGGAAGCAGCTATCTCAGCAAATCTGGTGGAAAAGAACATCCAAGCAGCATTTTCCTCTTTTTTTTTCCTTCAGATCATTGTTTCCCTTAATATATGGCTCTTCTGAGCAGCCCAACAGATTATTGTGGCAGAGCAGAGAGGGTATGACATAGAAAATGCAGTTTAGGAAACAGATGAGACAGAGCAAGCAGTATTTCCTTCTCATACCACACAGAAGTCAAGTCACTGGAAACAGTAAACTGCAAATGCTGCTGTGACCACCACTTGCCTGGAGTATCTTTTTTACTTTCAATTACTGAGGTGGCAGTGCAATTTTTATTTAAAAATAAGTATATCAGAAGATAAAAGTGACCAGAATGCTGAAGACTAATGGGATACCAAAGAGCACAACAAAAGCCTCCCAGGAAAAGGCTGAAGCCACTGAGGAAGTTGCATCTTCATGAGGCAGACACCTTGTTTTTCCTCAGCCTGCCCAGGGAAGTGGTTGAATCACCATCCCTGGAGGTATTTAAAAGACATGTAGACATGGTACTTAGGGACTTGGTTTAGTGGTGGACTTGGCAGCGTTAGGTTTACGGTTGGACTTGATCTTAAGGGTCTTTTCCAACCTGAATGATTCTACGATGAAAACTGTTGCTAAGAAGTCAGACAGATTTAGGAAAAATGGCAAATATCAGTTTTCCTTCTTTATTTACCCTCAGCCAATTAACCAGTTGGTGGTTGCATTTGCTAGACAGTTGCACAGCGATTATCAATATGCTTTTAGATAGTTATCAAGGAACAGAATAACCTGGTCAAACACAAGCTCATCTTTGTCACTTTTTTTTTTCCTTTTTTATTAACCACCTACAGAAATCCAACTGATGTTCTGGAGCTGTGGCCTTTTCAAATAGGTGAACAGTATTAAGTCAGATTACAAATGCACACAGAAAAGGGCCAAGAATATAAAGTTTCTATTTAAGAAGAAAAAGGAGCCTTAAATTTGTATTCAAGCTCTGCAAAATACTAACTACAAATAAAAATTAGAGAAAAGCCTATTAGAATGACAGCACAGAAAATTCTATAAAGTTTTTCCTTTTTCCCTTTTTCCCTTCAACTCCTGTTCCACCAAAGGCAAGTCCTTCCACCATGATAAGAAGAACATGTTTCCATTAAATTTGTAAAATCCATCCTGGGGCAAATTCACAAATATTACTATTACCAGAGACAGACCAGCATACATAAGGGTGTTAATATCATTTTTATCTTGCAAAAGACTTAAGGAGGTTGTGCTTGATGGAAAGCTACAATTTCTTTAGAAACATCAACACATGTTCTGTTATGCTATGATTATTTGTGATAACATTCCCATCAGATTGATTTATGCCAGGAACTTGAAGATATTTCTGTACCGTCTTAAGGCAGGACCACAGAGATTTTCAAAATGTCTCTAGGTAACAATCTGAGAATCAGGCTGTAGAAGAAATGCACCGTAACAGCTTGCTGTCAGGTTGTAACTAACTCAGAACTTCTGTGCAAACTTTTCGGTTCAATAAATATATGAAATAAAAGAAGTTGGTATTTAGGAGAAAAAGCAAGAGTCTTATCTTCATTTTTCACTCCATTGGTCCTTAAATATATTAGTTCTGCTGTTAGTTTAACTCAATACTACCTAGTAGGGCATTAGGGATAATATAATTGCATGCTGGAACAATAGTATATTAAGAGTTCCTTTTGTACATTGTTATAGCTCACAGGAATCAAGAACTGACTGTACTATGCAGACAGGCGCTAAGATGAGAGTCCCTATCTGGACAGCTTGGAACTGAAGAGTTCTGACAAGGGACCACACAAGTGTCTTCAAATACAGAGAAAGCTACAAGGAGAAACCAAATTAAACTATTGTCAACACTCATCTTAGTAAAAGAAAGGGATCATACTTGAGCTTAGGTTAGGCTTTAGGAAAATATTTCTAAAAGAGAGAACAATGAAGTAAGAGAATGGATTGCAGATTGATTGTGGAATTGTTATCATTGCAGGGTTTGGTTTTGTTTGGTTTTTGGTGGTTTTGTTTGGTTGTTTTTTTAAATAAAGTGTAGCTATCTCTGAAAATACAAAGGTGGTCCTTGGTCTTCTTTTCAAGTGTTGAACATGCATCTCTAAACCCACATATGCAGCTACTGTATCAAAACTGAATATCTGAAATATACAATAACAGCAAGAGAGCAACCTTATAGTGAAAGCTCAGAATGCTTCATTAAATTTTTTGAACTAAGAATTCTAACCATAAAAAGTACTGTAAAAATATTTGTCAGTGTTGAATGGTATTGATTATTTCTCTGGATACATAAGGTATCATGCAACTTTATGAAATGGTATTATCTCTTTGAAAGAGGCCCTAAGATGAAGCTCTGTTTGCCTCCTTCTGCCAAATCTTACAAAGAACAGAATTCCTGACTTTGGTTGAATACCGAGATAGAAGATAAGTGTAATATAACTTTGCTTTTGCCTATCCCCTGCAATAGTATTTACTTACTTTGTGTGTAAGCAGAGGTGCTCTCACTTTAAAAGGGATCCTCAGCTTTTCATAGTCACTGTGATATTCAAAAGGGGAAGTGCATTATCAGAATTTCAGGCAAGAGATGATTCACAGCTAAGACCTGAAGGTCTTTGTTTTATCTGCAGAGGCCATTATGCAACTTAACTCCCTTCACTCTGTTCCAGAGAAAATTAGAAAACTGTACTGTTAATGTACAGAAAGAACGTGCTCCCTCTTCTTATGGTTGCCAAATCAATGCAGCAAAGTAAACAAAGAAAAAGTTTATTTTTGCCTTGAATGTCTACAGATGCAACTCAACACGTGCCATGGACAGAAACACTGAGAGATTAGGAAGTACTATTTTTTGAAGTGCCAAGCACTTCAGAGCAGAAAACACAATTCAAACAAAAAGAACTGAACGTCATCTACTAAATAAAGAGATGGAATAGGAAGGCTCAAAGATTTTTCTTGGCAAAAAGCCAGCAGAATTTCTTAGGCTATTTTTTTCCAAATTCTTAGTTGTGAAATATATTTTTCTCCTGGATTTTTTTATACTTTTTGCAAGGCATGCAAACCAAAGTATTTCATGTAGTAATTTCTCTGAACTCACAGAATTATGATAGATGGATGTAACTCATTAAAATGTTGTGCTAGTCTGCATAAGACTTTTGGCTAGCTGTCTCTCTGTCAGAATCTGATAAACTCTGTTCTATGCTGTATTTATTTAAACAGGCTTGCTATATATTTTTCACTAAACCATTATGGCCCTATTTCCAGCAGTATGAAATACATGCAGCTTGTGCTGACTTTATTAGGATCAGTGGATATCTACTGCCTTTGGAAACCATCCTGCTCTGAATCCAAATAAAGGAAAATAAGTGAATCATTGTCTCTGTAGATTCATTAAGTACATTTCTCTGTACTTAAACTAACTCAATCTGGACAAGAGAAAAAGCTCTGGTATCAGTAGCTATGGAATGCTTTCATCTTTGTGACATGCAGCTTCAGTTCAACATAAAATTAGATAAATTTAGAAATTTCTGTTTTCTTAGCAATGCCATCCTGCTGAGCAAAAACAGTTCTCTGCTTGAATATTTTTAATAGAGATAAGATGTCTCAGATAGACAGCTCTGTTTCATAGGGAGTTTCAAACTACAGCTTTTCCAAACAGAAACCAAGACCATGCAGAGTGCCAGAAGATATAAAAAAAACCCTAGAGCCAGCATGCATTTTCTTTTTCTAATCAAGTTAATATTCTTTAAAAATCCTGTTACCATGTTGGGTAGCAGCTGGAGTAAGTGAAATTAATGTAATACCTCAGTATTTTAAGTGCTACTGTTTCTTATTCAGATTCTTATTACTGTCTAGCTGCGGAGTAAACTCATACTTTGCTGGAACAAATCAGCAGATTTGCCATGGAGATGGCAATGGAATTGGTCAAGGCGTTTGCTTCAAAGTTGTCTAAAGCTTTTTTCAAATTCTGTATTTTATTGAAATGTCTGCAAGATGAAACCAAGCATCAATATAACAATGAAAAGGAAAACTGAACACACAGGACAACCAAGTGAATGCACTGGAAAAAAAAAAAAAGAAAAAAGAATATTTATAATTCCTGTGTAAAAATTTTGCACATGAATTTCTTATTTAGATGGAGTGTTATTTATGATCCTAGGGGATCTGAGTGGATCTTTCTGTTTTGAAAGAGTAGATTTGCTTTTAACTAGCAGAAATCTGTTTAGAATGAGTCCAAACTCTATTCATACCCTTTTCAGAATAAAGTTGAAAATAAAAGGGCAAACTATTTTAACACTGGGAACTGGTTAACTTGCTCCTCCATTTTTAGTTATTTCAATTCTTTCATCTCACCTAGAGACCAAAAAAGCATTAAAAAAAAAAAGAAGATAAATCTAGTCTCACATTTTGGTTTTGCCTCTTCTGAAACTAGGACCATTGCAGAAGCTTTTATCATGGTGGTTTAACCAATTTGCATACACAATTCTAAGCTTTATGGACTTAATTTTCCCTAGATTTAAAATTAACATTTTTTTAGCAGGTAATTCCATAAATACTTGACACATTAAGTTGTGAGAAACTGAACACAAAAGTCAGGAGAGCCACACATCTATAAATAGTGTATATTGTCTCTAAAAAAACCCACAAAACACCATCACTGTTTCCCACGTAGAGTACACAAGTGAACCTGTTCACTTGCTACACATCAAGAAAAGTTACATGCTATGAGCTTTTCAAAACAGGATAATAAGGAAAATTAATTTTAAATCTTGTGATCACAATCAAAAGCAGTAATTGGCAAGTATTTCAGAGTAGCCCATTCCGCACAGGTTTATTTTGATTATTTTATTATTGCAAAAATGATTTAAAGCGGTTTTTTTCCTTGTCTTTTGTCTTGTTCGGATTACATTACAGACTCTTTTTTTTAATGTTTTACTCAAGTTCCTTTTCTCTTTGTAAATATTTTGCAATGTGAAAGCTGTTTGTTATAATCATCAACCATTACCAAGATAAGAACTAGGTGAAAACCCATGCTGTGCATCCAGTTCTTACCCACTCAGACTACGAAACAGATAAAGCCACCTTCACTGTCTGTAAACCTAAACAGCAGCACCCACCATGGGGATGTCGGAACATTACAAGTCCTAGTGGGATACTTGGCATTTACAGTTATACAAGCTAGAATACAGTGATACCAATCTATGAATTTAAGATTCACAAGTTTACACACAGTGTTTTGATTCACTATAAACTGTGTCAGCTGCAAGATCAAGCTTCCAACAGGAAAGAAAAGAAAAAAAGAAAAGCTCTATGCTATGAACACAAGCTTAAAAACAAAAAAATCTAGAAAAATGCCATACATTGTGAGAAAAGATGGGCTGGAAGTCCTCTATGAACTCTATATACAAAGTGTCATGATTTTTCTTAACTAGAACATGTTGAGGGAAAGAAATCCCTTCCTGTTTAAAATACCACTACTAGGCTTAGTTTCTACTAACCTATTAGCAAGATTTTGAGCAGAGGCCGAGAGAAACATTACAAAAGAAACAGTGTTCCCCTCTGACAGTGTCACTGAAAGTTCAAGAACCAACATTATCCTAACTAGTTGATTGCACGGAGGTATCTAAATCCCCACAGAAGGGAGTCCAAGTGGCATGGCGCTGAAATACACATTTCCCTGGCCATAATACAAAAAGATAGCATTGTAAATGCCTAAAACTGAAATGAATAAACTCGAGAGAGAAAACCAAAGATAGATGCTAAAACTGTACATGTTACATCAGCCAAGCACATGGCTTGACAGCTAAAAACATGTTCATCACTAATGAGATATTTATTTCCAGTAAAGTGGGAAATTCTTAATACTTCTCCATTTTTTCCACTGCACTTTTCCATAGCTATTCATGAAGGAATATAATGAACCATAAGTATACGTATCTTTAAAGATGGACAGTTTCATACCCTGAAAAATACAAATTGTATTTTCTTAAAACTTACTAGCATCTATCTCTAGCAATAGAATGATAAAAAACTTAGTTAACAAGTTTCTGCTATAAAGCAGTCCCAACAGAAGCACTTAAAGTCCAGGATAAGGAAAAGCTTTACAAAACACTTGCACTAGAAGGTATATCTATGCATATATATTAATGAGTCTTCAAATCCTTATAAGCCTGTACAGACACAATCACTGAATGAGCTATTATACTGCAATAGAAAATGCCTAAACAAGGTACTAAAAGCACATTTCTAAGTGGAAAAAAAAAATCAAAAGCTTTAAGAGAAAACAAAATCTTTCTGTGCACTTCTGTAAACATTTCCTCTATTATTCTTTCTACTCATCTTCACTGCAGTGTCAGCCAAACATTTCCTCCATTTCTGTGCAAGCAGTTCACACTCTACCGTAATTAAACTCATTTATTCTACTAGTGCATAACCCACACAACAGTATATTTATCACATGAACTTGTAACACTTATACTAGCCTAAAAAAAAGTTTGCTCATAGGCAAATAATGTATTGTTCAAATAATATACATATATTGGTTTTCATTTTATACATAAATACAGATGAGCCACTCACAGAGCTATACATGGCTATCGTTCTATTTTTGCATGCTGCTGTACTTCCAGCAGAAAGAATATAGAAAGGAAGCAACTCAAATTTTGCAGCACAAGTGTGAAAAGGCAAGAAATAGAACATAATACAGACTTTGAAAGGTCAGACGTGTAGGTGTTAAAACCCTGATGAGAATATCGGTCTCTGTCTCCAAAGTAGTAATGCTAACACATCGAGCTGGGTTGACGAGAAGGAAGAGATAAGATCAGACTGAAGACTAATGAAAGTCAGACAGCAAAAATGAACAGGTTGAAAAGGAAAGAGAAGAAGAGAAAGGTAGCTATAGCTGTTGAAAGAAGCATGAGAAAGACACAAAGGTGTGAGTGATAAAACATATAAGAAACACAGAAGGTATCGAAGACTGCATGGGCAGCGTGACTGCTACAAGCCCTCACTTCCGAGCTGCTATCCTCTGGAAGGAGTACTACAAACCTCCAACGGCTCATTAGCCTATATTCTGAAAAGAGACCATTTTTATCGTTTATACTACAATGAAGTTTCATGGCCTGACCAAGATTACATTGGTGCAGGAGCATCCATAGATACAGTAGTACAAGCTGGTGGTTGAGTAACTTGAACTCAAGTAAGTTAGAACAGTCACTTAAATACGTCAGTTACCAAGTTTCTGTATTATTATTTCATACATAAGGTCACAATTATTAGCTAGTTTTACTTTAGTCCAAATAAAAAAAATTTTCTGCCAAGTTTAATATTTGAACCAGTACTTATTCAGTTAAATTTTGGATTCTTCTCATCAGCTGATCTTTCTTGATTGGACTGTCAGAATTTCTATTAGATCCATTATGACAGTAATTCAGTGTTGTGATTCGTTTTTGCATACCATGTCACCAACGTCTGGCCACACATTGTGGATCGATGTGTCCGCAATTATGATTCAATAGCAATGTTGCTATGTGCCAACACTGAATTTTGGGCATTGTGATTTCATCCTCTATTTTGTTTTATGAGACATAACTTTGGGACTACTTAGGATGGTGGTTTTTGGTGACTGAATTTGTGCATCACCACATGACAAAATGTATTCACTGACACAATGTGCAACTGATAAGGGTTAATTAAGCTTTTCTATCTCAAGAAGAAAATTTGAGGGCTAACCATTGCATGTGAATAAAATTTTTATAATTTCTTCCTCTGAAACTCATTACTTTTATTACTAAGAGTACCGGAACCATTCTTTTACTTTTAATAGCTGACAGATTTACCGTAAATAGTAACAGTTGGTGTCACTGAAATAACTGATCTAATAAAATCAGTTGCAACTGTGCCAGTATGATTGCTTGCAACTAATAATCATTATCTCAGGGCAAGAGATGAAAAATGAAAAGAGTATATAAAAAGAACAATATGAAGAAATTCTTTTCAAAAGAGGAAAGAAATAAATGAAAAGGTAGTTCTATACCAACCCCTCTCCACAGAATCACTGTTGTCTTTTTCCCTTTCCAGTCTGAAAGCGAGTAACTGACACTGGTTCAATTTCTTCAGTGCTGATATCAGCCACTTAAAATGAGGTTAACACATACCTCTAGAAACACTGTTTAATATTTACTCATTCTGAACACTTATACTAATATATTAAGAGCACAAGTAGTCTTTTATCTATGATTCCTTGGGGCATGAGTAGATTATTAAGAAATTAAAATATGAAGTTTGACATTGGTTGGAGTGTCAAGAGGCTTCTCCAGAAAACTGAATGATATATAACATATTGGTTTGCTTTCTAAACATAACTGTATTTATTTGGTTTATCTTAAAAGAAGCTTTACCTCCCAATATTTTAACTTAAAACCAAAACCAATCAAATAAAAAAACCCAGAAGTATCCATCTGATTTCCAACACAGAAATACTCAAAATCAATAAGCATATGGGTTCTCAGGGTTAAGCAACAGGAATAGTAGCCAGTAAGCTACAGGTCTGCCTAGGTGTTCTTGGTGTGTTGACCAGGAAATACATTCTGTCACAACAGAAACAGGAGAGAGCCTGGAAAACAACATAAAATCAAAGAATAGCTTGACAGCTACTTGTTTTTTCTCTTGAAATCAAACAGGAAAGGAATGGTCAAAGAACAGCATTTGGGCTTTCTCAGCATGGGGCACACCATGATCCTCTGGTAAGAAAATCAGCATATACTACATTCAGAGAAGAGACCAAGGACACTAAATACAGATTAGCAATAAAGTAATGGCTTCACAGAAACATACCATATTCTGCTTTTCACAGCATCATCTTGGAGATCAATTTTCTCTCAGATTAGGCAGAAAGTAGGAGAACTTGCTTTATTTTCCAGATATCAGCTTAGAATTACAGCAAATGCAACAGCCAAGAAACAAGTGGCCTGTTGCTGTTAGCTCTGCCTCTTTGAACCTGCCTCTCCACGTGTCAGTGGCGCTCAGGTCGCAGAGACTAAATACTGCAACACCGCAATTAGCCTGCCTCATTAAACCTGCCAATCCACATATCAGTGGCGCTCAGATCGCAGACTAATGCTGCAGGAGGTTAAGACCTTCACGGGGACATCAGTACAAACACCAATATGATGGATACAAAATGTCCGTTTATTAAACTGTGTATCTCACCTATATACCTTCACCAAGTACCTCCTTCATGGGTGTGCCCTTAACATTACAAGCCTATCCATCACCTTACCTCGTAACAAGGGAGGGCTACAGCTATTCCTTCCGTACATCGCGAGATCTTCCGAACGCCACTCCCTACAGTGGCCAGGCCATGGCAGAGGGTTTATCCTCTGGAGCAATTCTTGCTGATAGGTATCACTTCACTGAGATAAATAGGAAACAACAAACAGCTTTTTTGTATTAGTGGTTAACTTCTTTCTCTCTGTCAGTCCCTTTTCAAGTGGCCACTGTCAGGTTATTAGTTTCCTTCATGATCAGTAGGTGAGATCATGAGATCTTTGGTCATTTAGGAGCAAGGTTACCATACAGGCAAACACCTTGAGAAAGCACAGAAAGGGGAGAGCAGATAAAAACATCTGGTAGCTTGTAGTAGACCACAGTGTGTTTGGAATAAAGCCTAAAACTAACCCCAAATACAATAAAATTTCAGTTTACAACCAATTGCCCTTGAAAATAATCTGTGTTACATTATAAAACATCACATCCTTGTCTTTGTAGTTAACATTTGTTATTAGAACTATTCAGATTTCAAGAAGTTTTTTAAGAAGGTTCTAATACAAATTTGAAAAATATCTGTTTGAACTTATAAGATAGGGACATCTAATTTCCAAAATCTGATGAGCAATATTGCACACTTCTGGTTCTCTGCATTCATGATCATGCTTAAACAACAGGGAAATAGTGTGAAAGATATCATCTGTTTTTACAGTACACTCTGGTTTTACCTTTCTTTCCCCTAGAGAAACTATTGTAGAGTTAAAGACTGGTATCTCAGAAAGGTAGCTTTTCTCCAGTTTATTCATCTTCTTGCCAAGTACCATTTTCTGTGTTCTCCCAAAGTACAAAAACTCAATCTGCAGAGATACATGAACTCTGTCAGTGGAAAGGTGCACGGTTCATAACAAAGTTGTTTATATCCTGGTCTTAGAAGATGTGGAAGATGAATCAGATGTTAAAGCAGAAGAATGCCAACTCCTTGTGTAAAGCAGACTCTGCCATCACCAAATCTGTCTGCCTTTCCAAAATTCTGTTTGTCCATTTGCCTTCTCTGCAAAGGTCTAATTAGACCATTCCCTCCCAAACCAGGATGTTTGCAGCACTCTTTATAAAAATGTATAAAGATCCCAACAGAGTTTACATGCTACAGCGTATAAATCTACCCAGTAACACCCCAGAAATACGTTTTACTTAATGCTGCAGGTCAGTGTGACTTTCTAATGTTTACACTTGGATTTACTGAACTGTTGTTTGTATTTGTCTTTAGACTTGTATTTTCAGACACTTTTTACCAGCCAGCTTGTCATTGCAACATGAAACCAAGCTAAAAATAAAAATACTTCAGTCGTCTTAATCTCTCTTTTTCCAGCTTTCATCCAAATAGAACTTTGCTCAGCTTCAATCTTTTGGAGACTGGCTGAGCTACAGATAAGCAGATCCCCACCAGGGAACACTGTTGGAATTAAAAGGCTGTTGTCCCTTCAACACATTCCCCTTTAGCAGAATAAACTAAGACTATTAATTTTGTATATGTAGTTCATAGGACATCCACTGATCCCACCTACTGTTACCATTAAAACAGATGTTTGTGTATTTTAAACTCTGAAAGCAGTATTGTGCTTTAGAACCTAACTGACCTTTTCTCAACTGCAAAAAAGCAGACAAAATTAATGGCTTGCTGAGAACTAACAAATCTGAAGATTTAATTTACAGGGCATTTTAGTAGTGATCCCTGTATGAAGTTTAGGTGGGTGAACTGATCTACCAAGTACATCAGCAGTCAGGTCAGCATAAGCAATCCAGTCTTTTTGCAAATTTGGCGACAGAAACTAGTCTAACAGGTCTATGCCATCCAGTAACTTACACTCACTCTCTTCCTAGAATGAATTTACTGAATTATTTTATTCAAGCGCAAATATTATATGTTTACAAAATCAGAAGATATGCTGCACTTGAAATTTGCCTTTGCAAAAAGTGACAAGATCTGTGGAGTACTTGTGAATCTTAATTGTATACCTTTATAATGCATATCTTTGGCTAGGTGAAGCTCTTGGAATGAATACCCTCCCTATGTTATAAAGAAATACAGACTACTATATCATTTCTCAGAAGAGTACTTTTAGTCATACAGTTAATTATTATAGAGTTCTCAAAAGATATCTTTTGCTGTCCAGTACTGTAAGACTGATAATGACTGGTTACAGTTTCACTTATTAAAAAAAAAAAAAGTATCTGTTCACAATCAAATAATTAAGTTGTATGTTTAGCATTGTTTAATACCTTCCCTTTCCCAGCCTAGAGACATGAACTACCAATGAAATTATTTATATGCATATAAGAATTTCCATTTTTCTCACACTCTGCTAGTGCTGTTGTCTCTTGAAGAGCCTCCTCCCTGTCGGGTTGATTTTTCTTTTTTTAATTTTCATTCACAGAGTAGAACAGTTTCCTAGTCATTTAAGCCCAAAAAGGTAAGATTTGGACTTCTTATCCTTAGGTTCCATATTCATGACTAAAAAGTTTAGATTATATGGGATATATGTCTCGGTCCTCAAAAGGTGTATACATACTTACAGTAATTATTACCTAATTATCATTCAGGATCTAGACCTAGATCTGAGAGAAGGTGTTACCACTTAGTTGGGTACCATTGCTCCCAAGAGGTCCATGGATTGGTTTGCAGTAATTGTGTGATGGCTGTTTTGAAACCAACACATGCCATTCAAATTGAGGACAACACTTGGGGGAACGGAAGTCTTATCAATGCTTCAGATGTATGGTATCATTTTCTTTGAGCTATGGATATGTCCAACACTAGAACTGGTTTTGTATTTCCTTCAGTGTGGCTTAATTATGAATAGAAAGATGAACAAGGCTACTTCCTGAGACTTTTTCATCCCTGTTTTCTTTAACTCTCAGTCATACTGATGTTAAACACTTCAGCATGCCTGCAATTTTTCTAACATCTTTTAAACTTTCTTAGGAACCACAGCTATAGCTAGATCTTCACACACTCCATTAAATAGTCTACCCATATATTCAGCTCCAAAAAAGTTTGAATTTGATGCTGTGATCCAGCTGTCTTTTTTCCAGCAGACTTCACTGTTGTAATGTGGACATAAATTTAGTAATTGTGAAAACTGTGTGGCAGGGATCATGGTGGAAATTAATCTGAGCTATTTAAAAATTCTTGTAAGTCCTCCACATTTCTAAGAATAAAGGGAAAAAGTCTTTAACAGGGTTTTTTTTCACTTTTTTTTTAACTTTTTTTTTTTTTTTTTTTTTGTACTATGATTCATCAAGAAAAGCCTCACAGGCTTGGACAAACAGTTTGACATCCCAGCAGGCAACACATGCTGCAGCAGACCTTTTGCCTTTTATCAAGGATATGACACCTTCAAAAGTTCAATAACTTGCTGAGGATTTGAAGGAACCCAGAAATTGCTGAAACAACAATGATATTTGCAATAAGCATTGCAAGACTGGAGAATTTCTAAAGCCACAGAGCTTGTGTTTCTCTGGGCTCTGATTTAGCCTATAGCTAACCCTGGCTGTGACATCTGGGCAACAAAATGACAAGACCATCATTAACTACAGCCTTTTTTCTGCATGTCTTACAAAAAGAGGAAAAGTTTAGTATATAGCAAATACTGTACAGAAAAGTTAGTATCATACAGGCTTAGTCATAGAGAAGAAATTTCCTATTTCAGGCCAACTCTCATAAAGAGCAGAATCACATAGCCACAAAAGAAACAATATAAAAACATCAGGAAGAGTGCTATAGAGAGAGGATCACATAGCAGCAGGCTAGTCACTACAATCAAGAGGGACTATGATATTCTGCAGCTAAAGGCAGAGGAAAATACAATGATAATTTGTACAATTGAAAGCTGTATGAAATGTACTTCTTGTTCATAATTTGAAGCATTTAAAATTGGTAAACTGATCCAAAACTTTTCCCAGGAGTGCTCTTTTTCCTGGTTATAGCTAATTCTAAAATGTTCACAGCTACGTTTTATTCCTATTAGAATTAATAATTCCAAAGAAAAATGGGAGCAACTATTTTCATAATACTACTGTGGATAGTGAAAAGACCTCTCTCCCTCCTCTCTCTCTACTTTTCACCAGTACTACATCTATTGTTTATATGCAAATATCTCATAAACTTCGCAGCTTTCAGCTGTCAAGTCCATTAATTAGCAGGTTAATAAAGCCTTCACTTTAGACCCATCTTCTATATTTCTATGAAGTATGCTTAAAATACATTCTTCGTCTTGAAGCCAGAAGAATAGCATGCCAAACAATACTAAATTAAACACGGTAAAATTCTGGACAAAGGCAAGCTCCTTAACTCTGTGTCATAATGGAAACTGGAGGAAGAGATTTTTTTTCTCCTTAATGAAATTTTCATCTTAATTAGTCCAAATTTATTATTGGCTTTTCCAAATATCATATTGTACAGTCACTTAATCTAGTTCACATTGCAGCAAACCTGTAAGACTCACTTACAGCCCCCAGAAGCCCCTTGTCCTTTATCTGTCTTCTCAACTTTTTCTGTTGGGCATGTCTGTGCATACATTACAGAGGAAACAGATTCAATGTAACAGAAGAAAACTGTTCAGCTTCTTATTGCCTGATATAACATTTCTTACATGTAGCTGAACAGATGCTTACATTAATCTTTAAATAAATTTTTTACACCAAAATCATAATAGCACTGCAATAAACATTAACAAGAAAATAAACATTTGTTTCATTTTTATAACACAAAATAGATTTTTCCCATTATGCAATTTAAGCTACATTAAGCAATTGCTGAGGACAGAGTCCTTAGGCCTCCAATGATTCTTAATTCTGAATTCCTTATTCAGTATTGCTGCACAATTCTCACTTCATAAAGGGCTTCTAGCTAATTGCTGCAAATAAAGGCCACCTTGTTGCAATATACTGTAGTCATGTGTTTCCCCTTTTGATACAGTTAAGGACGCTTACGGAATAATAAGTTGTACCTTCTCAAAGACATTTGCATTCAAACCAAAAGAGGTAATTGATTAGGGATTCATACAAAAATGAAAATGCAATTATTGCAAAATATATATGGTCTTTGTTAGTACATTAAAACCACATGTGCCAAAGGATATCAAATAAATTAATAAATGAGGAGCAAATAGCCTCATGTGGAAAATTAAAATAAGATGTGCCTACTGCACCGACTGACATTGCTAATCCACATGTGTGTAGTGCATGGATTTGTGTGACAGTTTTCAGTCAATAGGACCCACTTCACATTAATTAATGCTGTATGGGCTAGAAAAATGGCAAGGTCCTTGCTTGAGTCAACAGATTTTCAGCTTAAAAAGCCAGTCTATTTTTTTTTTTCCTATTATGACCAGATTTTAATAATCATTTAAGAATGAGATTTTTTTAATTGACCAACTGCCATGTTGTAATTCTTGTACTTCAACAGCAAGAGCGCTTTCCAGCAGGATGCATTATGTTAAAGAAAACAGATCAGCCTTGTTATAAAGAATAAAAATTAAATAAAAGGTTGTTGTAGAAAATATGAGAGGAATAAGACTAAAGCTGTGCATTAGTTTAAAAACAAAAAACCTAAGCCATAATAATAAAAAGCTTCTTGTCTTTTATCCAGGAAGTTTTCATAGCAGTAGACTTCTGAATATATCATACAGATTTGAGGTGCACAGTACTAGTAAGAGACAGCATATTCACTAACATTGCAGATTAGAAAAAAGTTTGAATTATTGCTGAACTCAAAATACTACTTTGACTTGCCTTCTTCAAATATCAAGTTCAAAAGTGCTGAGAACAAAACAACCTTCTTAAGATGCCTGTCCTGGTTTAAGCTGGGATAGAGTTAATTTTCTTCCTAGTAGCTGGTATAGTGCTGGGTTTTGGATTTAGGATGAGAATAATGTTGATAACACACTGATGTTTTAATTTTTGCTGAGCAACGTTTACACTAAATCAAGGACTTTTCAGCTTCTCATACTGCCCTGCCAGTGAGGAGTCTGGGTGTACACAAGAAGCTGGGAGGGGACACAGCCAGGGCAGCTGACCCAAACTGGCCATAGGAGTATTCCATACCATATGATGTCCTGCTGAACAATAAAACTGGGGGAGTGTTGGGCGGGGGGTGGTGGCCCACTGCACAGGGACTGGTTGGGCATTGATCAGGGGATGGTGAGCAATTGCATTGTGCATCACTTGTTTTGTATATTCTTTTATCATTATTATTTTCCTTTCCTTTTCTGTCCTATTAAACTGTCTTTATCTCAGCCCATGAGTTTTCTCACTTTTATCCTTCTGATTCTCTCCCTCATCTCACTGGGGGGAGTGACTGAACAGCTGTGTGGTGCTTAGCTGCCTGCTGGGTTAAACCACGTCATCTTACCTGAAACGTCTTTTCTCTTCTCATGTACATTTTCACATCTTTTAATCTGATTTACTATTCCTTCTGGAACAGCTTGAACAAAGTTTTCCTAAGAAGTGTTGCACAGCCTCATTGATCTCAGTATTGATAAAAGTTCCCTGTGGATCTAAACTTTCTTTAAAAATCTTTTATCCCATTACTCTGAAGGTTTACTGATCAGAGAGGACACTCTCTTAGCAAGTAGAACCCAACAAGTCATCAGGCTGATAACTCTCTAAAAAGTTCTCACTCTCTTATAGGTTTCCTTCAGCATCTAAAGAGTAGCTACCTTTAATTAATTATTTAATGTCATGTTATAAACTATATATAAAATATATATCTTAATATAGTGCCTTCCTGACCAGAGGTCAACAAGGAGATAAACTTGTGGGTGCAGTTATTGCAGTTCTTAGTGTACTTTGTGTATTTTCTTCATTTTCTTTTTTTAATTCTGGAGTAATTCTGTCTATATAGATGTCTTCCTTTGGAACAGAGGAACTAATTTCTGAATTAATTTATGTTAAACATAATTGAAAAGGAAAAATAATAGAAAAATTTAGCATATCCAGTGTATCTCCTACTCATTAAATATCAAAGATATTTTGTTTAACATATAAAACTGAAATGATTCAATATGTTATTATTCATTTTTATATTTCAGGATTGATTTGTGATACAGCAGGCAGTTTTTCTCTTCTAGTTATTCCCTACTGGAGATTTTAGAGGAATATTTTATTCATAATATTCATAATATTTCTCCTTTGTAACTGAATGAATGAACAAATTCACATGAGCAAACGTACATTTAAAATTTACTTGCACAAGTCTTCACAGCAGAAGTTAACTTTGAAATATGATTCCTAACCCTAACTCAGAGAGAATTTTAAGTACTATGACCAAAAAGTGTATTTCACCTCTCAAAACACTTGTACCAGTAGAAACTCCTTATTGCTCAACTCACTACTCACTGCAGACATTATATGCACAAATTTAATTTTGAAGGCAAATGGCTGTAGAGCATTTTTCAGCATTTAGATGTCAGGTGCACCTTAAAGTGTCATCAGAAAAGAATTCTTGTGGACTGTTGCAATTCCAAGAAAAAGAAAGGTCAGTCCTTCTGGAAGAATTCAAAACTTTCATTCTAGAATGAAGTATGGAAGTCACAGAAATTCTTCCCATCTTTTTTATATATTTATTACCTATTAGTTTGGGGCTGCTGCCAGGGGTCGCAAAGCATGTCAGTTAAGGTCTGCCAGAGCTCCTCAGGCTATGTGCACTGTTTTATGGTGAAAAGAACGTCCAAAAGCAAATTTACACAGAAGAGCATTTCCATGTCTTACATCTGTACCACTGATTTTTGCTTAGGATCGAAGTGTTCACACTGCACATAGGTAGAGTTCAGTATATACTATCTTTACATGGACTACACTCCACCACACTCTGAAATTGTGCATCTCTGCCTTCCCACTCCATCTGACCCAAATAAATTGCTGGGACCTCGGGTCTGCATTAATTTAACCTCCAGCTGAGGCTCCTGGGAATGCTCTGGAGTCTCTCCTAGGCTGGTTCTTGTCCTGGGTACATGAATGTCGATGAATGATGCAGCACCAGATTTTAGAGCATCCCAGACAATGTCAGGAATCTGCACAAACCCACTGTCATTTTGGCAATAAGTGTTCTGTATTTATCCCAGACAGAAGTCTGTTTGTTGTGTACAGGTTGGTACAAAGCAGAAAGCTTAGCAGAGAAGGTATTTTATGCTGAAAGATGCACTCTCAGACACTGCAAAGAAAGAAAAAAGTGTACTACCTCTCTTGAGCAAAATTGCAAGGGTTCAGTGGTTGGTCAGCAAAGTATGAGCTGACCTGTGTCACCGTAAGAGCTGAACAGCTGAGTGCACAGCAGTATCACGCTGGTGTGGAAAGGAGATTGAGACTTCGGGCAGCTGTCAGGGACAGAGACGGAGCAGACTGGCAGAGTCCAGACAGCAGCTCAGAGGTTCAGCTTGAAGACGTTGCAGGTGACACATTTTCAGCTCTGTGAATCAGCATCTACAGATGAAATGTTGACCAGGACATTTCAAGCCAGCTGTAATAATAGGATTTTTGCGGAGTCATTAATCATCATTATCGCACAGCCCTGCAGTAGGGCTGCGGACCCAACCAAAACTGCGATAGCGCCCTGAGGAGAAACAACGCTTATCTCCACAAGTTTACAGTCACAGTAGATAATTCAGATTACAGATATGGGAAACAGACACAGAATGCAAAACCAGATTAGTAACTTCCAAAGGCCACATACATTTGCAGAGAGTTTGTTAGGAAAGGTACAGACTAGCATAAGGCAAGAGCAATGAAAGCATCAAGACACAGGGCAGAGGAGACCAGTAGGGAAGGAGAGGGGCACAACACGCCACATAAAAATCCATCAAAACTGCAAATCTGAGTGTCCCTGCAGGGATTTCTTTCCCACAAAGGAGAGTGGGAAGGGGGAAAAGCTTCCTCCTCTCTCTAAACTTCCTATTTTTTAGAAGTATTATGCAAGAAGAAACGATCAAGCTCTTAGATAAAATTTAATATTTATAACTATTGACATGAATTCTATTACTTCCCTAATGATACTTTTTACTTTTATGTCTTACGGCTATAGAAATAATCCATTCCATGCATTTTTACATCTTAACAATGCAATGATATTTTACCTGAATTTATTGCAAGTATAGTTTTCTTATGATTGCCTATCATATTTATGCAGATACTTATCAAGCAGGTCTGGTAAGGACTAATTATTTGAGGGGAGGGTATTTGATTAAAGGCATCAAAATAATCAAGCACAGACTTGAGAATGGAACAGAGCAAGAAGTTGTGAACTACTTAATAATTCTGTCTCCAAACTTTCAGTAAAAACTAAGTAATTCTTCAGTTTCATTGTGTAAGAAAATTTTTGCAAACTGACATCAAACTGACAGTCACTAACTTAGGTGTTGAATCAGGCCCTGGTTTGGCACAGACAGATTAGATAAAGAGGAAAATAAGCTTTGCATCATTACTATCCTTGATTAGCTATTGTTGTTTGATCTCCTCAAGTTCCTCCTCTTGGTCCCTCACCCTGGGGTTAGAGTTGTTAAGCCTGACATACAGGTAACGGAGAATAGAGCCTTCCAGAAAACAGTAAGAGGTTACTTATATAATTATCCTAAACCATGCTCTCCTGAACAAAGAAAAACACAATAAATCAAAAGCAACATCTAATATGGGTCTGTACATCTTGCATGATATTTTCAGAAATAACAGATGCAACTTGGGATATATCTTAAACAAGTTCCTAGGAATATATCAGTGTCCAGTTAGACTAGTTATGATTTTTGCACTCTAGTATGCAGCTAAGATGTGTGCAGTAAGAGCTCCAAATGAAAATGGAGCCACCTAATCCTTGGTTATATTCCCCCCAAAAGGGAAACCTTGACTCCTACCCTTCAGCCCACTAGCATTATTAGCCCTCCAGCATTATTACGATCCTGGGGTTTGGATTATTTTCCAGTTCAGTTTATTAATGTAGATGGATACATGTGAGGAAGGTATGGGACTTATCACGTTAACTTTCCATCTGGCATTTAAAAAAACTGCAAACAGATAAAACTCTCCTAGTTCTCTGCAGTGAACTATTATTGCAAGCTTTGAGTCTAAGCTTCGAGACTAGGGATCCCCAGAGGTCATTTCCAGCCAACAACTGTGTGATTGTATGAGAACAACATCACTCTAGGAGCCCGTGAATGGATCCAACACAGTTGGATAATGGCAAGGATGGAGGTAGGAAGTCATGGCTGAAGCCTTATAGCCACTTCAAAAGTCCAATCAAATATACCATCAAGCTGTACTCTATAGCATTCACTTATCTCAATATTGCTCTACAAATTGCCAAGTAAGCACACTGAAATCCTCCTCTGGGCACACAAAAGGTTAGGGAGGTGGAGTCCGGGATGGAGGGGAAGCAGGAGGGAGGAAGTGAAGAGCAGGGAAATGCCAAGTCTGTGTAATAATGTAAACCTAGTCTTCACTACGTCCAAGTACCCGCCAAACTGGGACTAAATACTACATACTAAACTGCATGAGACAATATAGGGTGTTACATTACAAGCCTCCTACTTATAATTCAATGTAAAATATTAATTAAAAGGCAACAATCATAGAATACTGAATATATTCTATATATGTAATATATTTTATATAAATACTATTGTTTATACAATATATAATAAATTAATGATAATCACAAATATCAGCTACCACAAACTAAATACTGAAATGTCATAGACCAGGACTTGGAAAGTGAGCAAAGAGCTATATGCATAGGTCTCAATAAGAAAGTTTAGGATGGAGTCCAGTATATGTAGTATACAGTAGCTGGCTTAATAGTAATATTTAAGCTGCCAAATGCAGTATCTTGCAAGGAAGAAATCTATCAGACAGCAGTATTTTCAGAGATTAAAAAAAGCAAGCACACAAAAACTAAATAACTGAGGATATTAGTTATAGAGGCTCTAGAAGTCTAGAAGGAATGAGTAAATCTTAAAATATTGTGTATTAAGAAATGTTCCCTGTCATCAAATCATTCTATGACAATCTCTGCGAGGTCCTTGTACCTTCTTTTTGTACATCTTCTACTGTCATGAACTGCATATTGGACTCCACATATCACCGGGCTTGCTTCTCAGGTCAGTTCTTATCTGATCAGCATGAAATATAGATAATTGTCGAGGTTTGAACTCAGCCGGCAGCTAGACGCCACATGGCCAGCCGTTCACCTCCCCCCTCCTTCGTGAAATAGGGGAGGGACAAAAAGAAGAAAATTCATAGGTTGAATAAAAAGAAAGAATTTACTAAATATAACAGGAGAACAACAGTAACAACAGTGAGTCCAAAAAGAAACAGGTAAAATGCAGCAATGGCTTACCAAGCACGACAACTGCCCCCCCACAGCAACACACGACCGGACCGGAATGCAAAAACAGCGCACGCCAGAGAGAGCCCGCGCCCACCTGTATCCCTGGGCATGACATCACATGGTATGAAATACTCCAATGACTGATCGGGACCCAACCCGGCCCTCTAGCTGTGCTTCCTCTCAACCCAGGGAAAGTTAACTCCATCCTGGTCGAAACCAGGATGGTCTCCACCCCTTATTCCATACCATTGACGTCGTGCTCAGGTTCCAAATGCATCCTAAAGAATCACCACCCCTTTTCCCAGGTCTCACAGATATCGTTCCCTTAGTCTATGGGCCATCCTTCCACAATGTCTGCTGAGTTTATTTAGTCCATAACTTCGGGTTCCATCTGTCATGACAGTCTATAAGGCTGGAGGAATGAGGCAGAGTTGGCTCAGTCAGTGGAGCAGGAGGCTTTGGATGTGGCACGGGGATGTTGCAAAGCACTAAATGCAATAACAGGGTTATTTGACAGTCCAGTTCATTGGCTATTCTCACCTAAAATCAATCAATGTGAGGCACACATTGGACTTCTCCATCCTTCTGCATTACCCACCAAGTGCACCCAGGTCCTTGGGCAAAAGTAATCCCACGCATGGTTTTACCTCTACCCAATGCAGGAGTAACCCAGATGGCCTTCCCCAACATATTCCTAATGCGCACTATGGGGCTTTATCCCCATCCACAGTATGTAGGAGGTTTGACTGAGCAGGGCCAGCTTCCTTGGCAGATCCTCTGGTATTGACTAACTAGGTGGCTTTTGCTAAATGCACATCCCAGTGTTTGAAAGTTCCACCACCCATTGTTCTCAGTGTAGTTTTCAGTAATCCATTGTATCGCTCAATTTTTCCAGAGGCTGGTGCATGGCAGGGAATGTGATATATCCACTCAATACCATGTTCTTTGGCCCAGGCGTCTATGACGTTGTTTTGGAAATGTGTCCCATTTTCTGACTCAATTATTTCTGGTATGCCATGCCAACATAAGACTTTCTCCTCAAGGCCTAAAATGGTGTTCCGGGCAGTGACATGGGACACAGCATGAGTTTCCAACCAACCAGTGGCTGCTTCCACCATTGTAAGCACGTAGTGTTTGCCATGCCGAGTTTGTGGGAGCGTGATATAATCAATCTGCCAGGCCTCCCCATATTTATATTTTGACCATCGTCCTCCATATCAAATGGGCTTTAAACATTTGGCTTGCTTGATCGTAGCACACATCTCACATTCATGGATTACCTGTGCAATAGCATCCATGGTTAAGTCCACCTCTCTGTCACGAGCCCATCTATATGTTGCATCTCTTCCCTGATGGCCTGAGGACTCATGGGCCCAGCGAGCCATAAATTGTTCACCCTTACGTTGCCAGTCCAGATCTACTTGAGCCACCTTGATCCTGGAAATCTGATCCGCCTGTTGGTTGTTCTAATGTTCTTCAGTGGCCCGGCTCTTGGGTACATGAGTGTCTACATGGCGTACTTTCACAACCAGATTCTCTACTCGAGCAGCAATATCTTGCCATAATTCAGCAGCCCAGACAAGTTTGACTTTGTGCTGTCAGTTGCACATTTCCACTGCTGTAACCACCCCCACAGCGCATTTGCCACCATCCATGAGTCAGTATAGAGGTAGAGCACCGGCCACTTTTCTCGCTCAGCGATATCCAAGGCCAGCTGGATGGCTTTCACCTCTGTGGACTCAATTCGCCTTCTCCTTCAGCAGCTTCAGCAACCCGTCGTGTGGGGCTCCATACAGCTGCTTTCCACCTTTGATGTTTTCCCACAATGCGACAGGACCCGTCGGTAAACAGGGCATATCGCTTCTTGTTATCCAGTAGTTTATTATATGGTGGGGCCTCTTCAGCACGTGCTACCTCTTCTGTTGGTGCCATTCCAAAATCTTTGCCTTCTGGCCAATTTGTAATCACTTCCAATATTCCTGGATGGCTGGGGCTCCCTGTTCAAGCCCGTTGTGTGATTAATGCGACCCATTTACTCCACGTGGCATCAGTTGCATAGTGTGTAGCGGGGACACTCCCTTTGAACATCCAGCCCAGCACTGGCAGTTGGGGAGCCAGGAGGAGCTGTGTTTCAGTCCCGATCACCTCTGAAGAAGGTTGGACCCCTTCGTATGCTGCCAGTATCTCCTTTTCGGTCAGAGTATAGTGGTCTTCTGATCCTCTGTATCCCCGACTCCAAAACCCCAGGGGTCGACCCCGAGTCTCCCCTGGTGCTCTCTGCCAGAGACTCCAGGTAGAGCACATTTTTAACATCTTGCCCTGTCCAAACTGGCCTGAGGGCTACTGCATGAACTATTTCCTGCTTAATTTGTTCAAAAGCCTGTTGCTGCTCCGGGCCCCATATAAAATCATTCTTTTTCTGAGTCACTTGATAGAGAGGGCTGACAATCTGACTGTAATTTGGAATGTGCAGTCTTTAGAAACCCACAACACCCAAGAAAACTTGCGTTTCCTTTCTGTTAGTCGGTGGGGACATAGCTGTTATTTTATTAATCACCTCCATTGGAATCTGACGATGTCCATCTTGCCACTTTATTCCTAAAAACTGGATCTCTTGTGCAGGTCCCTTGACTTTACTACACTTTATGGCAAAACTGGCTCTCAGAAGGATTTGGATTATTTTCTCCCCTTTCTCAAAAACTTCTTCTGCTGTATTACCCCATATAATGATGTCATCAGTGCACTGTAAATGTCCTGGGGCTTCACCTTGTTCCAGTGCAGTCTGGATCAGTCCCTGGCAAATAGTGGGGCTGTGTTTCCACCCCTGGGGCAGTCGATTCCAGGTGTATTGGACACAGGTAAAAGCAAACTGTGGCCTGCATTCTGCTGCCAGAGGGATTGGAGAAAAATGCATTGGCAATATCAATCATGGAGTACCACTTGGCTGCCTTTGACTCTAGTTCATACTGAAGTTCTAACGTGTCTGGCACGGCAGCACTCAGTGGTGGCGTGACTTCATTCAGGCCACAATAGTCTACTGTCAATCTCCACTCTCCATTAGACTTTCGCACTGGCCATATGGGGGTGTTAAAAGGGGAGCGCGTCTTGCTGATGACTCCTTGGCTCTCTAGCTAACAAATCAGTTTATGGATAGGGATTTGTGGTGGTTTAGCCCCGGCTGGGGTCTGAGACCACGCGGCTGCTGCCCCTCCCCCACAAAGGGAGTGAAATACAAAGCCCTGAGACTGAGATAAGGAGAGGTTTAATACAACAATGCAACAGCAACACAACAAACAACAACAATAACAATAACAGTAACAGCAATAACAATGAACAGAGCAAGATATCTACCAATACAGCAGTGAGAGAAAACCCGACTGCGCCAACCTCACGCGATCACCGATTCCTCCCGCGCTCTGGCGCCTGGACTTGACGTCAGCATGGCATATGAATATCCCGGCTAGAGCTTCCTCCCCCACTGCTGGGGAAACTTAACCCTATCCTGGCTAAACCAGGACAGGATTACAGAGTCTCGATTGGTGCAATATTGCCGTCAGTGCACAGTTGTAGTGGCAGTTGGTACCCGTTGTTCTTCAACCCTCAGCAATCCCACAACAGAAGGATCCTCTAATAGACCAGGTAACACAGACAGCTGTTTAATTCCTTCTGTTTCCAAGGCAGCTATACCAAAAGCCCACTGATACCCTTTTGGGTCCTTAAAATACCCTCTTCTGAGATAATCTATGCTGAGAATACATGGAGCATCTGGGCCAGTCACAATGGGGTGTTTTTCCCACTCTTTCCACTTAGGCTCACCTCAGCCTCCAATACAGTCAGCTGTTGAGATCCCCCTGTCACTCCTGAAATACAAACGGGTTCTGCTCCTTTAAAATTTGATGGCATTAGTGTGCATTGAACACCAGTGTCCAGTAGAGCCTTATACTGCTGGGAGTCAGATGTGCCAGGCCATCGAATCCACACAGTCCAGTAAACTTGGTTGTCCCTGTCCCCCGCCTGGCTGGAGGCAGGGCCCCTTTTCCAAAAACCAACAAAATAGAACCAGAGTCCTATTCCATTATTCCTAGCTGCAGTATGCCGGCGGCCGGCCTGCTTTGAACACTCTAATTTTCTCAAAGTAAACGTTTCAGGCCCCACAGGACACTCAGTTAAGAGCATCGAGGGGGCGCTGAGAGGCAGGGGCTGGGACAGGTGGTGGCTTGCCTCACGGCGGACTGCCAGCTCGACCCCAAGATCCAACTATGAGCTTTTTAACTGCAGCAACCCCAGGAGCTGCCCGGCAGGCCATGGGAATAATGCCGCTGGATCGCCAGTCAGCATTGTTTATGGTTGGAACTACGACAGTATCTGATCATCTTCGAACTTCCGACTTTCATTCTTGATTAATGACAACATTCTTGGCAAATGCTTTCGCCCTAGGCCATCTTGCGCTGGTCCAAGAATTTCACCTCTAGCGGCACAATATGAATGCCTCTGGCCATCCCTCTTAATCATGGCCCTGTTTTGTTGTTATCTCACAGAAAAAAAAAAAAAAATCTCAGTGCCCCACATCAGGCGCCAAAAACTGTTGGGGTTTGAACTCAGCAGGCAGCCAGACACCACATGGCCAGCCATTCACCTCGTCCCTCCCTGGTGAAATAGGGGAGGGACAAAAAGAAGAAAATTCATAGGTTGAATAAAAAGAAAGAATTTACTAAATATAACAAGAGAACAACAGTGACAATAGTGAGTCCAAAAAGAAATGGGTAAAATGCAGCAGTGGCTTACCAAGCGTGGCGACTGCCCCCCACAGCAACACGCGACCAGACTGAAAACAGCGCGCACCAGAGAGAGCCCACGCCCACCTGTATCCCTGGGCATGACATCACATGGGATGAAATACCCTAATGACTGATCGGCACCAGCCCTCTAGCTGTGCTTCCTCTCAACCCAGGGAAAGTTAACTCCATCCTGGTCAAAACCAGAACAATAATGAAAAAAAAAACCACCAACAATTACCATCATTAAGAGCTAAGAGAGAATAAAAATCTCTCACTGGTTGACCTAGTCTTCAAGTAGAAGAGAATGTAAGGGCAGAATTAGAAAATCAGAATATTTTAGCTATAACACTGCTTGGTATGAAGGTACATCATAGATCCTCACAAACATGTTCATAAAAACCCAAACTTTTTAATGGCAGTGAAAGTCAGGACATCCCTTTGAGATTTTAAACAAGTGTTTATACTCCTCCATCTTCTAATTAATTTACAGTGATTATTTCTAAAAATAGACGAGTTTTTTTCTTTTATTTGGTTCTTCCACATGAAAGTTAATTGATTACTAATGACTAATCTAGGTAGAGTGCCAAGACATTTTGATATTAACCTCAAAGATGTATTTAAATTCAGTTACATGTCTAAGATCAATAAATATTAGTCTAAGCTATCAATAAATTCAAATTAATTCATAAATGTATACATATATGCTATAACTGAGGTGTTTTTTAAGAACAGTTTTGAAATTGAAGTATTTTCTAATACCTCACTTGGAGAAAGAGTTGGAGTTTTTAAAAAGTGTAGAGGAACAAGCTTTAAGTCCTTAATTCTTTAAAGTAATCTAGGAAAAAAAAAGTCTTTCTGAGCCCCTGCCCTAAATAAAACATTTCTTATTTAGAAAACAACCCACAATGTGGAGCTCAGGGCACACCTGTCACTTGCAACTCTCAATTTTGATCGCTGTAGGTCCCCAGGAGTGCCCAGTACCTACCTTCTAGCTTCACCCTTTCCAGCCATCCCCCAGAAAGGACAGTCACCTCCCAGAAGAAAGAAGGAGCAGGCACACAGCATTAAATCAAGAGACACCTTCAAATTTGTGAGTGTTATCTTGAATGATAACTAGTGCATTCATTAAGAGAAGTACCATATATTTATAAAACAAAGCAGTCACTCCAAGAAAACTAAGATACCATGAGACTTATTACCATCCATAATTTCTTTACCACAGGAGAGTCAGGATAAAGCCGAGTTCATCTCAGATCTACAGTAACTGTTCTTCTGATAGCAAAGCAGAGAAGAGGAGGGAGAACTGCACTGCATTCAGGTGAGTGGGGAGAGAAGGTGGTTAAGGGTCAGTCATGGAGACTAGGCAGTGATCCCAGTCCATATCTGCAGAAAGAGGTAGCCAGGTTCACCCACATTTTTCCTAGCACAAACCCCTCCAATATGAAAGACATTCCCCGCTTTCTCCCCAGCTAATGCAACAGCCACACTGTGATCCCTGCTTGTTTCTCCCAAGCGCCACCCAACTCCATCTCTTGCGGGATTTTCAAGAAACAGGGACTTGGTCTGCACTTATGATAAATCCTTTCCATTAGCCCTCCAGAAACAAAGCAGCAAAAAAATCAGTGACTGAACGGAGGAGAAAAAAATGATGAATGCATGGAACCCCTTCCTTGGACTACCTGGTAGTAATAATTATTTCTTTTGAACAGACAAATTAGTAAAAAAAGGTTAGCAATTTCAGAATGACTAAATTTGGCAAAACTTTTCAACCAAAACTAAGGGAAGATAATGTTAAAATCAAGCCTTTTGATTTAGGTATTTGTGAGTAGCAGTAATAACAATAATAATACATGAAAATAATAATTTGTAAGTGATAGGTATTTGTTGTGCAGGCAATTTTTGAAGAGTGAAATATCAGCAACTAAATCAAGCTTTATATTTGAAGACATATTTTCCATCTAATTAAGTCTGTCCCATTTTGTTTGGTGTAGAGAAGCTGAATAGACTTTTTGTTTGTTTTCCTGACTAAAAATATTTCATATCCCACAAGAAAAATAGTAAGTCTCCTTCCTCCACCTTCCATTAGTATCAAAAATGGCATTATTTACAGAGCCCTACCTATGACAGTAATATATAGTGCCTGTCAATATACACCATTTGTCATAAGAAAGACCTGCCACTATGTACCATTTCAACACTTTAAAATCCTTTGAAACATTTGATGAAAACTATTATTGAAACACTGCTTGCTTTAAAAAAAAAAATTCTCATCAGTTAGCAAAAAATGAAATAAAATGAATAATCTACACTACCAACAAATCTACCAGCTTTAACTCAAGGTGACATCTGTTAAATGACACAGCATCTGGCAGAATCAGAAAGTTTGTATTTCATTTGTTTCTTCTGCAATAGAACAAAGTATATGAAATGTCACCCCCAAAAGTATTCTTAAAGTACGTGGAAAGCATCTAGCATGAAGTATAGATGTGCAAAGTGATCATTTTACAAATTCTCAGAATAGTCTTATTCTTTGCAAATATCCCTCTTCCAGGGAAGTTAGGATTTTATTAAATCACAAAACAACACACCTCATATTTAGATAATACTGCTGTAATAACCAGCAGTTACTGCCATCATGTCTGTACAGTTGCCGATTCCATATAAGAGTATCTCATAAATTAAGGAAGAAGTGATGATGGAATGACAGTTTCCTTAGGAATTCAATTTAGCCCTGTTGGTAGAGGTATTGGTGTTCAATCATTTTTTTTATATAATTTTAAAGCTAATTCAATACATCTCAAATAGTTGCAAGATAATTAGCAAGTTGACCCAACGCTTACATTGTTTATGATTTCCTTCTCCACCAAAATCAATACATTTACACATTTACAGTTACAGGATTTATATATGGAACTGTGGATATTTTGCTCAGCAATCTCAGTTTTGCAGAATGAAAGAAACAGGGAGCAATGCACTTGTAACTAATGCAAGGTGATGACTTGGATACTATTTCATCCACAGGAAAATCCTTCCATTATGAATTCCTTTACATTATTTGAAAGAACAACATAAGAACTACTTGTGTTGTCTAAATAGGTATGATTAACTTATTTCTGTCAGTCTACAACTAATGAAGAGTTAAAAAGATCCATTAAGGTTTTTTATTTCTTGTTTCTCATCATTCTACTTAGCAAGAAACAAGGAAATACAAGAAATTAATAAAAACAACTGATATTTTAGTAAGCTTAATAAGTTGTTTAGGTATTATGATGTGGAATACTTTACTTGATAAGTGCTTGTCTACAAAACATGTATCCGTAACACCTTGCTCAGAAATCAAAGTTAGAATTGGAGCAATTAGGTGGATTGTTTGGATTTCTCTTGAAGTGGAATGACGATTAGTCATTCAGCTGATTACAATAAATAGCAATCATTTGAAAACAAATGAAAGGCATCAAACATCTAGATTTCTATATTGCCTAAGACCTGAGAAGTCTGACAAAACAAATGTGTTCAAAAATTGTAATTACTAAAAGAACTGCCCCTTTGCAACTCTAAAGAGGACAACATTGATCAAAGGGATGTGAACAAGGGAGAAAACAATAATTGAAAAGAATCAGTGAATATAAAATTTGATCTTTCCATCACAGAAATTACATCTAAGGTTATACTTAAAAGTGACATAAGGAAGAAACTTAACTGGAAAATAAAAAGATGACAAGTAATAAAAATGGTTACGTTTTCTTCAAAACTCTCTAATGTGCACTCCAAAATAAGTCAAACCAAGCGTTTACATTTTTTCTTAAATTAGCAAGAGACTAATAAATAATCACTAACAGAAGATCCCATTCCCAAAGAAAATAGTTTTGTGGTATTACTAAACATGAAACAACCTCAGATTGTTACAGAAAAATGTAAAATAGCAAGCATTCATTAAGAAGAAAACACTCTGAAGAGCCAGTGATCGGATTTGTGTAATGATTTGAAAAATTATTGAATGTTTGCATCATCTTACATGGAAGGAACACATGAGGATAAGAAATGTTTAAGTGTATAGCAGAAATAAAACCAACTGTATTGCTACTAAAAACCAGAAAAGACCTCTGGAAGTAACACAGGACAATAAACTGAAGTGGTGAGATATCACCCAAAGATTATGACAAAGATGGAAAGCAAATAGCAGCTTCAGATGCTTGTTTTGATCTTTAGCAGAAAAATAACAGTTGATGAATTCCACTTGCACAGTTGTGAGCTGAAATAATGCTTACATAGTAAAGACAGAGATATTGGCCGGTGGCACAAACTCAGTGGTTGTTACTGAATAGGAAATCAACCTAAGTATAAGGTGTATAGTGATCACAGACTCTTCTTGATTATATGTTTCCAACCAGAGAAATCAACACACTGGTTTTCATTAAGGAAAATTCTCAGTCTGGTAACATAAAGAACGTTGATGTGACAGAGACTGAAGCCAAGAAGTTTGCTGAGAATCTGAATTTATGATTCCCGTGGCATGTGCTATCCATGTTGCTTTCTTTGCTACCAAAATACACAGTTCTCTGAGAAATGGAGCAGAATAAAATCTTAGAACCCTAAACTGGGACAAAGGAGAGAAACTTGTTCAGCAGTATGAGACTGCAAGATACTGAACGGTGGCAAAGAGAAAATATGGTTATGTAATGAGAACTGAAAGGAAAAAAAACATGTTGACCAACAGATTAGTATGAAAGATAATACATATCTTAAAAGAAATCAGGCAATATTTCATGCTCTTAAAATGAGAGCAGATATTAAAACTGGCATGCTAATTCAGAAATTTTAATTTTTTTGTCAGAATCTGAATTAGAGTAATTTCCATCAAATATGAGTAATTGAAAAGTCTAAATTCTAGACTGACTTGGTTTTGCAAATACAGCCATTTATTTGTGAAATTAAACCACATCAACATTCTCAAATTAGTTGTACACCTTCCAGTGATTATCTCAGCCTCAGAAGAGATCCAGGGTGCTTTGTGGTGGAGATGAGGAGGCAACACAAGGAGATCAGGGTTGTTCATTGGAGGGACAAGAGAAAGAAGCTTGGAAAATAAGGTATATTTTAAGGAACATAAAAAGCACAAATAAATGAAAAGCTTCTGCCAGGGTACAGAGACAGAGTTTAAGTTTTGTGAGCCTTCATTACTGGTATTCCTACTATTGACAGAGAGTTTAAGTTTTGTGAGCCTTCATTACTGGTATTCCTACTATTGACAGAGAGGGGAAACATCAGGGCTGTCAGTAATACCTCCTCCCTCTCTTTGCCTTATCTAACTTATTGAGTGCATGACTGATGCGATAGAGGATAGGGCAACAAGGCAGAGAATGGGCCAACAGGAACTTCATCAAGTTCAAGGACAGAAAGTCCTTCACCTGTGGTAGATTAGCCTGTGCTACAGTACAGCACTAGCTTGTTTGCTAGTGGCTGTGCAAAAAACCCAAAAACCCCAACCAGAATCCTAATCAATAGCAGAGGTGTGGTGTGGAGATGTGTGCCATTCTGTTTGCCAGGTTTCTGCTCTCCCCCAGCACTGAAACACACAAATCAGAGTTTGCTAATCATCCCCCAAAACTGCAGTAAGACTTTACATGCTGGGGACATATCTCCAGCTCACATTAGGACTCACAAAGCAGTTCCTGAATTCAGGCTTAGAATACACGTGACACAGTCAAGCAAACATAGGTTTTTAGGGTTATAAGACTTACTGGGGTACTCTGGTATACATTTACTGCTTAGAGCGATGGATTTTCTACTGATTATACTAGGAAAACGTTATAAAAAAATAATCTTTCACATAAAAAATAGGGAGGGAGATTCTAAACTTTGGTAAGTAAACACTGCCTGAGCAACTAATTATCTTCTCTTATCTGCTCAAGCACTGTTGCTGTTGCTAGCAATAGTAATATGCAGAACAAGATATATGATTTTACTCTGCATTAACTTTCCCAAATATATTTACTGTCAGATCCCCAAGTGAGGAGCCTCAAAACCTTAGAAAAATCAGGTCAACACTCTTCTTCTATCTCTAAAATACTTCTGATCTAGGACCCTGTATTAAGCTGATAAATGTCACAAAAAAACCTATTCTGTAGAATGGCCTTGAGATTTATTAACCTTATCACACGATGATACTATATTCCATTACTGTATTCCATCCCAGATCTACTTATAGGTCTTTCATGAGTTGCTTGTTCTTAATGGGAAAATCTGTTACATACCTCTTTGATCTTCAAGTAATTTCAGGTAAAATACATGAATGCCATTTCATAATATTCCTGTTAGGAAATGAAGATTGCAATAATCTTAAACTTTAAGCATCAATCTTCTAATAAGAATCTATCTAGTTAAAGGGTCTGCACACACTTTATATGAAAAAATTTACATACTCTTTCTTCAACCTCTGTCAAAATCATTGCATATTTTGACAGAAATACATTTTAGTAGGTATAAAAATGTATCATGGCTCCTTAGAATGGAAAATGTATTTGAAACTTCTATGTTTAAGAGATTAATGTCCAGTTTGGTACTTGGTTTTGAATAATTTAAACCTTAGTGCTTTATTGCTATATTTTCAGTTGAAAAGGAAAATGTCTTGTAAATCTGCCACGCTGCAAGATGGATTAACAGTTTCTCTATGTCCCTTTTTTCTGCTTAGAACAGCAGCTTCCTTAGAAACATCTTTTCTATTTCCTGGTATACGCAGGCATCATTTTTATACCCTGCATAGTTTGATAGGCAATTTTACTTTCTTTCTGTGCAGTACTTGATACGGTAGGGATTCCATAGAATATTATGGGACACTAGAAGTGGCCAGTTTTTCCTGTATCAAGTACTTCAGATGGTGATTTTTCAAAAGCCTAGAGAAAATTTAAATATAGCAAAGGTTGTTAATTCATTTTCATACATGGACACAACTTAGAGAGGTACCTGAGTTAAAGCATGTGCACACTATCTTTTATCAGTCTCAATATACTTCACCTCTTCATAAATGTCAAGAAGATGCAGGTGAGATAGACAGCAACCTTTTCAGTCGTGAGACGGACTTCCCAATCAGGGAGGCACAATGCACACTCCTCCAGGGAGGGAAGGTGTTAGCTTGAGCTGGGCCTCATTTTCCTTGGGAGGGCTTGAGTATCCTGTTCCAAGATCCTAGATGGCAGGAAACACATACCTGACATTTTAAATATCACTGAGTGCCCACTTCCCACATTGGAAGGGTATAGGTATCTGATATGTCATATCTGCAATTCCACAAGGATATTTCACACATTGTGGGGACGTAAAATGGCAGCAGACAGCTATGGTACATCAGCTTTGTCCAGAGTGTTAAGATTAAGTCTTTGAGAGAGAAATGTTTTTACATAAAATACATGGTACTTGTTTCCATATAGGAATTCATTGAGATCTAGAGTGAGAAGAATATACTTCACAGAGAAGAGAGAAGAATTTGAGTAACATGATGAATAATACATTTTGCATCATCTCATCTTCCACTCCTTTTGCTGTTGGAAGACCATAAACAGAAGGAAAAGATTATGCTAAATGGATTTCCTCTCCCTGTTCCTACAGCACTGAGGGATAAACAGAGGATGTAGAAGCTGTGAGGCCTGCCTAGAGAAGTTAGCCACTCTTAGCTACCCCAGCTAAAAGATCTGCGTGATCTAAAGTGCAGGTCTTAAATCACAAATTACTCAGAACTGCAACCTAGAATTGCCAGAAGACTGATTTGTCCCAGATGTTGGTTACTTTCTCAAGAGTCATGCTGCCAACTAAATACATCATGGTACCAGAGTGCTTATAGAAAAAAACATAATTAAAAAAATAATTAATGTGTATGTGCTGTGTGAGAAGGATTTGGTAAGAAAAAGAAAAAATTGCCAATATTTCCCCTGTGATAAATAATTTAATCTTGTCTGCACCAAAAATAAAAACTGTAGAAATTCAAATACAGTGACGCAAACATCTTCTCCTAGAAAGAATAGCATATTCATGAAAACAAGGGAAACCTCTAATGGCAAGAATATTCATTAAAGGCACTATCTACATTTAAACTGAGGACAACTACAAGCCTTGGGGTTACTTGTGAGGCTTTCCCCCCACCCGCCACCTTCTGGATCAACAACAAAAGATGTTTGTTACTCATTCATGTTACGCTGTTTTTAAGTTTAGAGGTTATCAAGCTATGAGGGTCTTTGTTTGTTCTTCACTCCCTCCTCCATTAAATAAGAAGCTAGCTTTTACAAAGGAATAGTGAAGTTATATGTCTTTCTCTTAGGACAGTGCACTATATTTATTTCCTTGTTTTAAAGGTGATGGTTATTTGATTTTTTTTAAGTGGGGTGAACCTGTATGGGTTTTTTTGTATTACAGCTGTAGGAATCACATTAGCATTTTATCAAACGCTAATAAGTAAGAATTAATACATTTGCTTATTCTCCCATAGGAGAAAATGGCTACAGAGTATTTTTAGTGATAGAGGACAACCATAACTCCAGCACTTCCCTGCTAAAAACACAAGAATTTAAAGCCCAGTTTGTAATTTCCCACATTTTCCTGAGGTTATTTATATAAACTTAAAGGAAATACAAAACAAAGTATGATCAAATGAGAATGGTTGTGTTTTTAACAACCACTTTTGATTACTTTGAATGCTTATGCACAAGGTTTGGATAAAGTAGATCTTCAAATGCACGAGCATTAAAATTAGGCACATGCAGTAGACTTTAATGAGACACTGTTTCTTCTTTAAAGAATCTCTGGAGCTAGTGTAAGATATCGCTTTTCAAAGTATAGACATGCAGAAATTTCTAAAATATTGCAGAGTTCACAACCACATGCCCATGAGGGCACTGTGACTCATACCAGAAGTACTCTGTACACACCCGTTGCTCCTTGTCACTCTCACCCCAGACACAGGCTGTCATTTCAAAGCCATAAAACATTTTAAACCACAATTCTCCCTTGCTTCCTTCTCCCCCCTTCCCTTAGCAGTAGGACTTTGAGGTTTTTTTCTGTCACAACACTGCATTGTATAATGGTTTTAGGCAGGCAGAAAAGGTGTTCATAGCAAGGTGGCAATTAATTGCTCCATATCCCTTCAAGGAAACATTGCTTATAACCAACCAGATGATTAACAAAGTTGTAGCCGTGAGGCAACCCAGCCTGGCAGTTGCAGAGCTCATGTCATTAATTTGATTAATTTTCTTTTTTTTTTGTTTCCAAATGCAAATATGCTTATTTTTTTTTTTGTTACAAAGATCAGAAGTTACAGGTTTGCAAGTTCTAAGAATCCCAGTATGTAGGAACTGTAAGTTTTCAGGCATCTGAAAAGTTTTCTTCTTCTAAAACACTCTTGACTATTTTTCAAATACAAATATGTTTGACTACTCCTTATCTATTTAGAAAATGAATACATACCTTGAGTTGTGAAACTGTCTGATTAGGAAATTACAAGTTAGTGGTAGACTACAGCATAAAGAAGTGAATAAAAAAAAAAACTATTCAAAGTCTCTGACAAATAGCTATTGAGTAGTTGCTAGAGGCCCAAGAGATAAGCATATGGTTAGATCAAGTAGAATTTAAGTTAAAGCTATTAGTAGGCCTCCTTGTCAGTCTGGCCTCAGATGTGTTGAAGAAAAGTCCTCTATTTACAGCCCATTTTCCTCTGCCTCCCCAAGATTAGGCAGCAGTGGTAGCAAATCTTGATCATTGTCAAACTCCTCAGAGCAAAGGAGTCCACTGGAGGTCAGCTTCTATCAGCAGCTACGTGCATTGATTAATATCAATTTCCAAATAACCTGCTCCAAGCTAACATTCACAAGTTTCTTTGAGATTTAGTTCACCAGGTCTCTCCTCTCCAGGCGAACGTGTTTAGACAACCATTAATGATGTTTGACTGATCCCATATGCTGTCTTTCATTCTGCACTGATTGTTGAAGACAGAACTTGCCTCCAAGCCCAAGACAGAGAACTACACCAGAGAACTGCCTTGGCAGAGAGTTTCAAAACCAGACTTTCTCAAAAAAGACGTGTTACAGGAGGTCCAATTCTGAACATAGAAAGTGAGAACTCCAATGCTTTTGGCTCAAATGATTATTGAAAATCTTTGTGTCTTTCCATGTTGTTTATAAAAAGTGATTCTACATCACAGACACAGGACAGCTTGAGTGCCTTATTTTATTAAAAGCTGAGCCTCAGTTCAAATAGGGGTCCTATAAACTCAACAAGTCATACAGCAAACTACTGAGTTTGTTACCAGGCTGTAAAATGTTTCTGATCTTGTCTTAGTATAATGACATTGCTCATATCTGGACCCCGCAGTATTCTCTGCAAGAGATACATTATAGTTTTATGAATTACATTAATAAATGTTCTATCATATGATCATTTCAGCATTTTTTAAAAATAATTTTCCTATATGCAGATAAACTATTTAACAAATTATTTTTATTACAGAATTTATTTTCTTACCAGAACTCCTGTGCACATTCTGCCTTGAGAAATAATAGTTCCCTTTTAGTGGCTGAGTGATTTCCCTCTTTTCTATACCTATACTGCCTGTTCATATGCAGTACTTCAGGTACAAATATTATGGAGCCATTAACTTTCAAATCACTGCTGTGATTTGTCCTTTAGCAAGTAAGATCGCTACCTTCATATTTAGCCCATCCCTTTTAGTGTAGTTCTCTTGTACCACAGTCCTTGATGTCAGCTGTACTAGAAAACTCTTGTAAAAGCATTGTAAAACTGAGCAGAATTGCTTCCTCTCATAATTAAGTAAGAGGGACTCTACTCAGACAGGATGAGTACAAATGCAGCCATAAATCCTTTTCATTTTACCAGTCTAAGGATAACACACCTCATGGCCTACTTCAGTGCTTGGAAAGAAATCTTAAGGGCTTTCAAAGCACCAGACATTTTACGGCACCTTGCTTTCCTTTGCAGCTCTGTCAACACAGCTACATCAGTTTACCCTGGCTCCAAACCAATCTCTAATACCACTTAGTGTCAAGAATAGTGGTGCTCAGAAACTGTGCAAACTCTCAAGATTTCTCCAGAGCCACTCCTATAATGTAGGAGCACACTGATGTTAACTTCCATGTGTTATTTGGGAGGGAGCAGAGTAGTGTTTTAGAAGTTAAGACTTACTTTGTTACCCACACCAGAACACTGATATTGGTAACAGAGTGAACAGACTTTTGACCTTAAGAGAAAAAACAGGGAACATTTGGCTAACATGGCTGATGTGCAGATCCATAACCAGAGAAGACAAGAGCAGCAAAAAATGCTGGTGGGTCAGAGTTCTCTGTCTTCCAAGGTGCTGGCCAATATTAAGTGCACCTCATGCATGAAAGCATACTATTCCATCTAAGAAATTATGAATCTCAAGAGGATGATTTAGCATTTATTTTCAGGAAGCTGACACAGAAATATGATGTTCTGTATACTTCTTTACTATAAAGATAGTGTCTATGCTCACACTAAAGGATTCAATTACACTCATACGTTGCTTCCCTTACAGCAAGTTCCATCAATAATTCCTGAAGTGGTTTGTTGTTGGCATTCATACTATCAGAATGGCTTTTCTTTTGCTCCTATAAATAAGCTCACATAATTATGCTCACCATCTGATAATTTTAGGAGGCACCAAGGCTTTCTGAAAGAAATATATTCTATTTTTTCTGTCAGAGAAATTAAAAAAAAAAAAAAAAGTAAGCAAGATCAGCTAAGCAACAGTCCAGATTAAAAAACATTTTGCTTAGGTACGCTGATTCAGATCCAAGAATATCCACCTGCAAAATATCTGGATGACGCTATATGTACATTAGAACTATTCAAATAATAAATCTGAGCAGTTGTTAAGAGTAACATGCTGATTCATAGCCACTTGCAGTATTCATTTCTATTTGTATCTGCCCAGCAACATCTGCCTCTGAACAACTTGGGTTAAGGACCTCTGTTTTGGATAAGCTACATACAGCAATGAATTCAAGCATATGTGGCACTGGATCTTTATATGCAGTTTCTCTCAGTTTAGGTTGCCTTATATGACATGTTCCCCAGCAGCACAGGAAGAAGACTTCAAGTGATGTGGAAATACTCAGACAGAATATGCTACTAAGCCAGCAAACCGACCTGAAATTAATACTACAGTATTCCAGTCCTATTTGCTAGGCAGAAAAATATCTGTAGCATTCTTGGCATAGTGGGGCAAAAGCTATTGGCTCATTTAAGTTCCTTATAGCACCAGCATTTCATGGAAGCTTGACTTAATATGCAGAAACACTCCAAAGTCACATTTTGAGCTACCAAACCACTGTCTCATATGTATGGAAACAAGCTGAAGACTGTTACTAAAACATCTTCCTGGAGGACTTTACAGGAATGCTATTTTGTTTTATAGGCTAGGAGAAATGAGGCTCTGAGTGATCAACTCAAAGGTCATGCAGTGATTCAGTGTGAAATTACAAGCAAACTGGAGTGATTTGTCTTATGTTCTGACTTCAGGTGAAAATATGCTATTTCAAGGAAAAAAAAAAAGCTTCAGGAGTCCCACCAGCTGCTTATCTCTTTGCAGAATCTAAGCATATTTCTTCCATACTTATCTCAATTAGCAACTATGTAAACACTGTCAAGAAGATATTAAACTTAGTGGCAGGAAACCTGTTTTATAATGAGTAGCATCATTTTATAATCGGCTTTGTACACTGCAGTGTCTTATTCTTGGTCTTATTTATCTTCAATATATTAAATCCTTTGGGAATTTATAGGTAAGAGACATGGAGACAATAAATAATTGTTCCTCAGGCTTCTACATTCTAGTTAAACAATTTCATGTGTACCATCACAATGACCAGCGAATATCAAACAACTCGGTCACTGTTTGCTTTGACTTACATTAGAAATGTTCTCAGATACTGAGTTCCTCAAGTACAAATTGTATGTGTCTCTTTGGATTGTTAAAAAAAAGTCATAGAAAGAGGAACATTGTTGTAAGTGCTCTGAAAACAGGATACAACAGGAAAACAAGTTCAAAAATCTACACAGCTTCAACAGAAGCAGAATTTGGTCTGTTACCACCAGCAACAAATTTTCTTGTGCACTTAGCTAAGCCATCCCTCAGCACTAGCAATGGATATACCCTGTCCTAGCATGGCTGCCTCAACAGCGGGATGAGGGGGTCTACTGGGGACAGTCTCACAATTGGCACAGCCCATGGATAATTGCAGATAATGCAGGAAGTGAATATGCTCAAGTTCAGATTCATTGCAAAGTAAAGCACATGGCAACAGCAGTGATATTTCCATTGTTCCTAGGCCATGTTTACCAACTCGTGACCAGATGTACAACTGAAGAGACTTCTCTCTGCTGCTGCTGAAGGCAAGAGTTAATTTCAAGACTGACAGCCAATTTAACCATGAACCACAAGGCAGTTACAGCCACTACATGTAATTGGACAGAAACTTTACTTGGTGACTACAGTGACAGTGAGAAATTGAGTCTTCCCAGTGTGACACATTTGGCATACTTTTTGTCATATCATGCTACATAAATGTAAACTACAGTTTGTGGGGGGGGTTTAATGGTAAGGTTATCTTCTTGGTATTTTACTTAGAAGTCAACAGGTTTTCATATGCATTTGCCATCAATTTGATGATTTCAGCATTTCCCAGCTGGGTCATATATCAAAAAGTCTTGGTTTCCAGAAATCTGGTCAACTATTTTTGCTTTGAAATCATCAGTGTGGCAGTAAGAGTACTAAACAAGGACTGTCAGGATAACACTTATCTCCAAAAGAAAATGCATTAGTTAAACTAAAATTTGTGCTTTGCCAAAAAGTTTGTGAAATGGTAATTGTATAAATTTTTCAGTTAACATTATTTTCCACACACTCACATCATGTACCTGTGCGTGCTTCAGTACACAGTTGTTTGCAGTATGTGAATAGTGTTCTCATGAGCTTCCTATGGTCAGGCAGGGAGGGTAATATGAAGGTAGCAATCCAGCACAGTGACCTCCAGTTGCTAAGTCACTTTCCAGATGTTTTCAGACAAGATCACAGTAAGTTCAGAAAGCACAAATAATATTTTTAAATAACATACGATTTGTAAAATTATACTAACTTATAAAATATTAGCTACCGAAAGCAATTATTTTTCACAGTGATACATGGTGGCCAAAACATGACAGAACATAAATTAATTCCATTTTAAACAAATTTTTTATAATGCCTTTTACACCTAAGAGGAAAACCAGACTCATAATTAACATATGTGATCACAAGGCTCAAACAAATCTTTAACAAACAAAAAGTTTTGCTGAACATGCCTGTTGAGTCACCTTGATTGTTTCACATAAAGTAACTCTTTCTATAGCATTAAAAAGATCTTAAATTTTCTGAAGCCCACAACTGGAAAAGAACATTAGTATCATCTTCGTTCAAAACACAAAATTTCAGGTGTGCAAATTCTTTGGGTCCTAATAGACCTATTTATCTTTCAGTAGTTTAATTATTTGACATATTTTACCTCTTTTATTGAATATTCCTTTGATTAAGTATTAATTGGCTGTTCTTTAGACTCTATTCATATCTCTTTACTATCTAGTTGAACTGTCCAGTAACAGTCATTAAATGAAATAAAAAATAATGATCAGAGACAAGGAAAGATAATGTCTTAGACTGGTTCATTATGCCAGTCCTCCAGTGGATTTAGAGACAGTCATGGACACGAGTGTTACATTCTCTGTCATAAGTTTGTAAGTAAGTTTGTAGAAAAATCTTAGAGAATAGTCATTCATCATTCTAAAGATTTCCCAGGAAAATGCACCGTGTCCAGTGAAGATCCCACTGGAGAAGGTGACCTCTTTCATAGTAGATTTCTGCTCAGACTCAAATCCCTCTCAGACATTTGGTCTAGACTGTGAGAATCACAGAAGAATCATATTTGTGCCTAAATTATCCCACATCACCTCCATCCCCTGTTCAAGTAATATGGAACACACTGGTCTTTGCTCTTCCATAGTGACCAAATTCCACCAAATCATTCAGTAAAGATTGCCTATTATTATAAAAGTTTCACAGCATATGGGACACTGAGTCAAAGTCCTTGACCTCAATAAAATAGCAAGTACTTATTTCCTTTTTTCTCCTCTGTCTTGGATGTGTGTCCACTGTCACTGAGATATGGACCAAAATGGAATCTAAGGTGTCTTACATGCAATAAATTCAAAGGGCTTCACGTCAGAATGAAACCAAAGTTTTACAAAGCTGCAAAAAAAACTTAAGGGATGGGGAAGCTGCTACTTGTCTGGATAGGGAGGTAAGGCTCCCTTGGCACCTCTTCCACTCTGAGGAGAAGGTAGCTACTATTCCTACCAAGGGAGACCAGTGCATGTAAGGCCATTTGCATTCAGAAAAAAACATTTGCATCTAGCTCCTGTTTTCTATTTTTATAGTTCAAGTGCCCAGGATACACTTTCTTTCATCTTTTGACAAGCTTTCACCAGTCCCATTCACCTCATCCTCTCAAACATCCTTCAATTTCTTTAGGTGTTTTTTGTGGTTGATTTTTTTTTAATGTGCTATGAATGGATTTGCATTTCGAAGCTTTCTATTCAGTGTTATATATGGAACATGTCAAAGCTTTGATTTCCACTTACCACCAAACAGAGATAAAAGTAAACACACAAGCAGTAAACGGGTTCCTTTTTAGTGGAAGTGCACTGCAGATGCAATATAGAATTGATGAGTACACAGTATCAGCAATGAAAAATTCTATTTCATGTTTAGCACAACAAAACTGAGAAAGATCTTTTATCTAACCAGTGTTCTCACTGACACCTGCAATAGAATTGTATAGATATCTGTTGTTCTTATTTTGCTTTGCATTTACATTCCTCCTACCCTTCACTCTCCCTACTGCTCTGTTTTGTTGGGTTTTTGGGTTTTTTTTAAATAACTATGAGTAACACACTAATGATAATGCATAAGTTCACCATTTCTTCAGTTTCCTTTCCCATCCCCTCCCAGCATTATTTTTCACTTTAACACAACAGTAGCTATGCAGTTTATTATTGCAATCAAATCAAAAAGTCCTCTCAATCAAAGCTAAGTCAAAATTAAATTAAAAATCTCTATTTTAATTGCTTGATCACAGCATTGGTCTCTTTGCATTCCAATAACCACTAGATGACAAAATGGAAGAAATACTTATTCTGTACATCAAACTCTAATTTTCAAGTAACAGTTGTTCCCTCGGCCCACTAGCTCCTAAAGATCATATCTCAAGTCAACATGGTTTTCATATGTCTAAGTTTTTCCTAAACCTAGTTTAGATGTTCTGTTTTACACTAGGTTTTGGTTTGTGCCTCTCATTCAGACAATGTTGCAGAGATCAACTCCCTCCCTTGACAATTTCCTCGTACTGAGGTTCGGCTGGCTGGCCTTCCAACTACTGTTGATCTCTTTTCTACCCATCAGCTCACACAGCAGATGACTGTTGATGAGGACTGTCGGTTTCCCATCCATCTGATTCTTAAAGAATCCTTTTTAAAGATGCAGTTTACTTACATATGGCAAGAATGCTAAATATATAGCCATGACATTGTGTATCAGCTATTTTTCTACAAATCCCTACAGTTATTTTTTCCTCTACTGAGTTAAGAGCATACAAAGAGAAGGTCTGGTTCAATTCTATCTGTCACTCCCAGAATTGAGATGTCCCTTTTTAATTACAAGCAGGAAATACTTTCCATAGCAGATACAATTTTTAAAAAGGGTGTATTCATTGAGAAGATGGTTTTGGAGCATCACAGAAGTATGCACAGAGAGGCCTGTTTAGAAGTGAAAGCCTAAAGAAAATCCAGCCTCTGGTAAAGCATTATATACAATGCACTTAGGAGGACACAAACATTCAAGTAGTCTGTCACCCATCATTAATATGACTACTGAAAGTGCAGCAGGTCTTTACTACTAGAATGCAACGAGGATTTAAAGATCTGACTTCATTCCAGTTTAAGTATTTTGCATTCTCTAAAACGCTAATGAATGCTGACAATGATTTACACACTATTGTTTAAATGCTTTATTGGCTGCTGTTGTGTAACATTAAATAGTCACATGAGGAAAAGTGTGAAAAGACATTCCAGTGAAAGCTAGTTATGAAAACATGTCACAGAAGAGTGGCTTCATAGACTACAGAGAGAGAGACTACATTGATATCTAGAAGTCAAACAAGTTAAAATGCTGTAGAGGATAGAATGTTTCATACTTAGAATATTCATGAGTTCATTCACATAACTCCAACATCTTGATATTTACAAACAATCCTTGAAAATTAATTGGAAAAATTACTTGAGGTTTGGTTTTGGGTTTTTTTTGAAATCACATACATGTGTCAAATCAAGAGAGAAATCTTACACCAACAAAATTTATACACAATAGAATATTTTAAGTTTAGAACACCGCAGACATAACTTAATCTAACGCATAGACCAAAAGGTTTCTGTTTATTTGTTTTAAAATTTAATTTATTTTTTTTTTTCCTAGAGAGGTGTGTGGTTGTTTTGGGGTGCATTTTTTTTATGTTATGGGTGGAATTCGTTCAGTTAAAACCAAACTGGAGAGCGTTTTTTATGAAAAACAGGATAGTCATATTCAATGCTTGCCCCAGAATAGAATTCCAATCTGCTGCTCCTCACCTCAACCCTTTTTTGTTATTTTACTCAAATAAAACAGCAGCATACCAATATTTAGGACATGAATCCCCCAGGGTCTCTTCTTCTACAGCCCTCTACCAGCCCCTATATAGTTGTGTAAACTTGGATAACATAGATAATATAGCACCCTAGTGGACAACATGTTTGTTAAATAAATCAAATTTAGCTTTGTTTGTATGCATAGTATTCATAATACAACACTACAGAAAATCAGAGGGGCGAGCCTGTGTGTGTGTGGAGGCAGTGGTGGAAATCAGTCATTCAGGTTTGTGCAACCAGAGTTAAACGTGCATGCAGTACAAAAATCGGCAAAGATGTTGCCACTCCCATTGATAAACAAATCTACACTTCCAGATTTGTTTTGTCTAATGCTTATTCCAAAAAGTATTCAAAGCAAGTGGTTCAATCTTTCTGTAATGGTAATATTCTTCATTCACCCTGAACCTGGGAGACAAAGTCTTTGCATAAAGCTTACATTAGAAAGGAGAACTCTCACCATGAGATGGATATTATTCAGCAATATTTTTTCTTTCCTTAGCTCCATGTTGAGGCTCCAGGCAGTAAGTGTGTAAACAACAGTTGCTATTTACATTCCACAGGGAGATGTAAAAACTGCTTTTGTTATTTATAGTATTTGTGAAATTAAAGCGACAAGTTCAGAGTGTATGTAGAATTGTCTGTAGTAAATTGATTCTCTAGTACTTCCATTTTAAAAAATGGCACATGCTATCTTTCCTTTATGCTCATTAGTTCTCTTTCAATTATAAGCACCAAAAACATTTTTACTCCTCAATTTGCATAAGACTTATGAACATTGAGATAGAGTTCAATGTGTCCATTGATTATTCTACTTGATGTTTACAATTCTCAGTCTAAAAGAATCACAAATGGAATATCGTGACACCTACTAATGAAACTGATCAATGCTCCCATTATATGTTGTAAGTACTTCAGCTAGTCTGGCATTTTTCAAGCCTTTAAAACATTCTGGGTTTGAGATTACTGTAAGACAATTTTAGGAAATAAATTAAGTGAAGAGAGTCAAATAAAGATACAGCAAGAATACTGATATTAATAACACCAGTTTATGCATAAACCCAACGTTGCAATCCTAACATACCTGATTTTATAAGTGCTTCTAATGACTAAGAATTAGTGAATTTTTTTTTTCAGTTTAAGATGACTAGAGACCAAAAGGAAGATTTTTATTACATTTTAAAGCATTAGCAGAACTTGAGTTCTCCTTTGTCACACTTTCATGCAAAGCCACAGGAAACAAATAATTTTCCAGCAAGAGTACCAATCAGCATTACTACTTTATTTTACAGAAACTCATTATATGAGGAGAAGAGCATAATGGATCCTTTTATTTTGTTTAGTAATTCAAACTCAGTCACATCTTCATAAAAATATACCAGTTAAGAAGCCACTTCACTGACAAAATCAGCAGTTTCATTAACCTCAGCTGATCATTTAACCTTAAGGCTGTTAAAAAGTCTGACAAAAAGTGTCTAAACATTTGCTGCAGTGATCACTTCAGAATAATGTAAAATCAGAGATCTTATCTGAAAAAATCTTGAAACCATCATGTATTTCAAATCATCTGGGGTTTTTTTAAGACTTAAGAACTAGTTTGTAGAAATGTATTTGATACCAAATATATTGCTGAACATTACTATCTGTTAAATATTTTTCTGTATCTAAATATGTCCAGTTACTATATGTTAATGTTTTATGTGGTGCATAGAAACTAAAAAAGTGTCCTCCCCATCAGAGAAATTTATATGGATATGAAATTCAATACTATTAGTAAAACTAAGTGAGCAGATGTATACAAACAAATAACAGCCTCCCCTAATTTGTTTTATAGTATCCACACTGACCCTGATCTTGAGAGCTTTCCTCTGCCCTTAGTTACATACAAGATTCCTAGCGCTACCCACTAGTGGTTACCCAGTTGTATGTATGCCTGTGTAACTGCTCGTACAATATCAAGTTTCAGTGGCTGCTCAAGGATCAATGCTATCAGAGTTCTTTTTGAGCATACCTAAACATATCTCCTGGTGCCTCAGCTTCTTATACCTGTCCACTGAAATTCCAAGTGAAATTTAATGAAGGGAAGGTGGTGCAATGAATTAAGATATCAATGAACCCAGAATACCCATGGATTATTTTGTTAAATAGCCTATGTTATACATAATTATGAAAGAAAATATTAATTTTGATTCCTAATTACATTTTTGTATTGAGAATTAGAATTACTTCACTTGTCAGAGTTTCAATTTAATCAAATTAAATGGACTGCTAAAGCAGTGAGTTATCAGGTAAAATAAGTATAGAGCATGGATTAACACTTTCGTAAAATATAGATAGTGCTATAGTACTTTCCCATGTTTGTCTTTAAAAGTGGCTTGTTAAGAATCAGCTACATCTCAAGGATAATTTACACTTCATAAAGCCAGTGGAACTGAAAAATTACTATAGTTATATCTGTTATCACTACATAGTTATCATACATGAGTCAGGACTTCAGGAATGCAAAAATGCTGATGTGGGTTTTCAATAATCAATTTTATGAAATACGCTATTTTTCCACAGGTTTTGTGGATCAAGACAGGCATACCAGGCAGCATCAGGAGAAAGCTGTGATGCTGCAACAATGGCTGGAATCCACTCTATGATGAAAGCACAAACACTGACTGATCCTGTAGAAGGTATTCTGAAAACAGATGTTTTAGCCTGAAGTTACTTTTATTTTTCCCCCTTAAGGAGAAGCTAACATACAGATTCTGAGGTCCAAACTGTGATGGGACTGGAGAAACACAGAGGTAGCAAAGACAAAAGAGGAATAAGCAAACCTAATATTGAAAAACAATTACTGCACAAAATGACGATGTACATATGCCATAAATCAATCCTTGCCATGGCAACAAAATGAGAAGTCCTCAAAAGTCAATATTGTTGACATGTATGACCAATGGGAACCCTGGTTTCTTCTAGGAATACTTCAAAGTCCATGATACTGATAAGTACAGAGCTGTAGGAAACCATCCTACCATTTTATTAAAGCCTTGTAATCTAATGTGGTGTTAGAAATCATAATTCTAACTGACAGATGAACTAAGTGCCACCTCAACTAAGAGGAGATCCATATCTGTTGAAGTACAAGCCACTAAAGGAATATTTACTTTTCCCAGTTACTACTGAGGGTCCAACAACATACTGCTTCTACCAACCAACTTGGTCTTACCTGCATCTATAGGTCATAACTGCATCCCTACCATTCACATGCATGTCCTCGGCACTGTAAAAACCAACAGCTCCATGTTTCTACCACTTGGGCTTCCTGAAGTTTCCACTACTGCAGAAAACACTCACAGCTGAGCCTGGCTAACTGCTATTGTCATCTAGCAGACTATTGTGAGTGAACTAGCAACCAGTTAAAACATGAAATTTAGGGTTTTTTTTCCCCTCGAGGGTGCTGGTTCCTTGGTACAGTTCCAAACAGCAAAACTAATTCTAATGTATATTAAGAATACAATAGTCCCAGTACCTGCCTAACCCTCAGCCAAACCTGCTACATAACAAAGCAAAAAAAAAAAAAAAAAAAAAAAAAGCATGAAACAGTATTTGAATATTTATTCTACATAAGAGCAGCAGCAATGCCTGGCTAAGTAGCTACTGAATGTTAAACCTGTACTGTGGCAGATAGCCAACATATTCCTTCCCCTTCTTTTTTCACCTACTGCATAGATAAAAGGAAATCTGGGTATTTACTCTAGTTTAGAGCAGAATTAGGAGCCAAAATGACAATGCATCTGGCAAGGGGGATTGCAGGTTCTCTGGCATAGCCACAAGTATAAAACCTAGAACATTTTTTTGTGTTCAAACATTAATTAAAGCTTTCACTTAATAAATATCTTGTACATGAATTTAAGAATAAAGGATCTGTAAAGTTACTTTTAAAGCCTAGTCTGTAGGCACTGAAGATTATGTTAGCAATCTATTACCTCTAATAATTTTCAGAGCATGTATTCAATTGCAAGTTGCTCATGGTTGGCATATCATCATAATTTCAGATTTCTAATGACATCTGATTATAGCATAAATTGCTGAGTCACAAAACTTTATTTCAAGGCTATAAAATATTTAACTTCAATCTGCAAATATTCTCACATGCTGTTAGCTTACATTGCATGATCAAACATTTACTGTATATGTATTTTATATTCAGAAAGACTGTTTACATACATGCTCATACACTGCTTCTAATTAAAAAAAAAATTATCAACAACTTCTGAAAAAAGTTTATCAAATCAGGTTTAGTGAGACCTGAAGTTAACTTTAATAATGATGTTTTACCAGTACTTTCTAAAAATATGACTTAGACCAGATGAAAAATACTGGAGCAGAAATAAAGTTTGGGATAAATAAATTACATCAGTATTGGAGTTTACAGTTTTATTATTCAAGTGTATAAGTTCTATAACTTTTTACTATCATTATTTCTTCAGAATGTTTCTGTAGGGCATCCTTCCTTTTTTTCACCATACCCTTTCTATCTAACCCTTATTCTTATGCCATTTCTGTCTTCTAACCTGTGCTTCTCTTCACCTTTAAAATGCTGCCAACAAGGACTTTAATATCATGTTACTATAACAAAACAGCACTATGCTGCAATGACTAATTTGACCACCTTTACAATCTTAAGGGGAAAAAAATTTTTTAAATCACAAAAAAAAGTGTCCTAAAATATTCCATGAACAGCACAGTCCTATTCTTGCCAGCATAAGGTTTTTCATTTTATCCCTAGAAGGTTGTGCTAAACTCCAACTTGAAATTATAGAAAAAAATGGGGTTACCTGCACCAAAACAAATGAGACCGAATTCCAAACCTACCATTTTTAACATACCAAGAAGCTTTAGGGTGGAGTTTGACAGATTGGTTCACTATGTATTGTGCTAGTTCTATCTGTAGCAGTTTCTATTACAGCTACAACTCACAAATACTCAGAGAGCACATTTACCTGTATAGTGTCCCAGTTATTTCATAAGACACAGTATCTGGCAGAAACGTCTTCAAAACATCTTACAAAAAATACAAAAATATTAAACACAATATTGTTCATAGCTCTCATGTACAAAGTAGTGGAAAACAGAAATCATTTGCCATCAGTATTGTTTCCTAAATCTGCAGTTTAACTCCTAGAACAGCTGAGTTGAGCTGCTAAAATTAGTGTTTTTACAAAAGAGACCACTAAATAAGAGACAGAATATGATGGGTGATTTAGATGAGGGTGCTATTGAATGAAAACATCCAGAATTCCAGCTGATTCAGTCTTGTTTTCAGAAAATTTAGATTCAATGCAACATTAAAGGAAGAACAAAACCCTTTCTACTTCAGATATTTTGCATGTTGCTGTGGTTTGCACCAACATTTAGCCTTAAAGTATTCCATCACTGACCTCCAACTATTTTACTGTTAAAACATCCATTAACGTTGCTTGCATCACGTTAGCATTATATTATAGAAAATGAGCACTGCATCTCAGCCAATGTGCTACTATTGACAAAGTAAAGGGCACATTAAGAAGCAGGCCCTATTCTACAGTGCAGACATTTATACAGAGATTACAGAAGCCAGTTGAAAGATTTCCAGTTAAAATTACTTGTGTCATTAACAGAGAACATTTAGTCAACATCATCAGCTCTATGTTATTTTCTCAGCTACAGAGATATTATACTAGGCACAATGATGATCACACTAATGTCTTTCAAAAGAGTTTTCTAAACTTTCTTTTGTATTCTACTTTTTGGTTAGATCAACTCAAAATTGTAGTTTCAGGATACAGTCCTTTGTCCATACAGATGAACTGCAGTAATCATACAATATACAGCATCAGGAGAATGTCAAACATTAGTGTGGTATAAAACTGATTTATCCTGCTTGAAAACAGTATTCTAGCTCCTGAGCAAAATAATGATGGGGGAATTATGAATTCGGTATCCTGTCTCCCAAAGATGAGACTTGGGTTCGTTACCTTCATCCCTTCAAAAACAAAAGCTTGTTACAAAAGAGCACTTTTTTTTTTTTTTTTTTCCAAGCAGAAATTAACTTTTACATCAGTTCTCAAGTAAAATAAGCACACAGGATGCCATTTGAACAAATGAAGGAAGATGGTCTCTCAACTCTTTTGTGTGTTTTTTGTTTTTTTTTTTTTTTTCTCCTCTGGATTGTCAAAGTTTTTAAAGCATAACAGCAAAACAATACAAAAAATATGATATGCTAAGTATGTGCAACTCACGTCAGCTGCATTCAGGATTTATGTTTGACAAACAATCTTTGGTTGCCAAACTAATACATATATACACACACATATACGTGAATATTAGTTTGGCAACTAATGATCTTGCTTAGAATGGACAATCTATGGTAGACAGTACCATAGGAACAAAACAGCTCCCAGACAACAAATAATTCTACTGTTTGTTTGCAAGACAAAGTACTACAGAGTTAGCAAAGATGGTAAATAGAAGGTCAATGTGCTGTGGAGACTTGATGATTCAAAAATCTAAAATCTCTCAGGCAAGACATAGGTAACTCGGTTGGGTAACTTAGTTATCACTATTTGTCTGGCTACTATGTGGCAACCCAGCAAAATGCAGGCGGTTTGAGGTTTACCTGGGTAAAGGTCAAGATTGAAGAAAACTGAACAACATGAGGAAGAACCATACAAACAGGCTTCCACAGCTGGAGATGGTAATTCAAGTGGGACAGGTGAGAAGAGAGCTGGACCCTGAAAACATAGAGGGAGGGAAATGGAGAAGGCCCAGCTGGGAGCCATGGTGTCAGTCTGAGAACATCAGTCCTTCAGAGCAAAGGGCGCATTTAGCTGGAAAGTCATATCTCCTTCTAACGTGCATTGGGATGCAGGAGCCCAATCTTGCAGAAGCAGAGTCTTACAGAAATAAAACTAGTGCTCTGTAAGGATCAACTCTACCAAAGTTGAGCAAATGACCTCTTGATATCCTTCCTAGCCTTATACTCTGAGGAAAAATGGAAATTTTTAAGTGCCTTATATTTTTTCTAAAATGAAGCAAGTCTATTATCTAACTGGTAGTAGTATTATTCTGACCAAGGAAAAGACTGACATGCTGATTAACCTGTCTGAACTCTCAGAAGCAACCATTTGCTCAGTTTGATATAGTGCACAGAGTCACTGCACGTGAGATTCTTACATACAGATGACCCACAGACAATAGCAGTGTCTTTGCAGATTTATTGTTAGTGTTCTGTCTTCTGAAATTAGTATCTGTAGAGTCAGAGAATCCAAAACATATCCAATTAAACAGTCAGTGATACTATTTTCATAAGCAAGATGATTTAAGTTACACAAAACCAACAGGAATAATTTCAAACTTTAAGTCATATATAACATGGGATAACTATGAGCTTAAGATCAATTCATCCAGCTTTTACTTAGTCAAACCTAAGAAGGGACCTTACATTTCCACCAAAGACCATAATATGCAGACCCAGGTACGTGTTGAGTAATATTCACTATAAAATGGTCCTCTTTTAGATTTGCTGTGAAAATGGTCCTCTTAGAATTAGGGGGGTGAGGGGGACCCAAAAATAGAGTTTTAGTTTCTGACATGCCATTATGTAGTTTTTATTTTCTTCCTTTTGACTCATTTTTAGGTTTTCTGGGACTCTTAACATAGCATATCAATGCTGATTCAGTGTTGTCCTTGAACATACAGAGTTCAGTTCACAGACAGAAGACTGAAAGAAGCAGTTTAGGTTCTTCCTCCTGCACAGTGTCTTAGGATGAATGCTGAGAAATCTCACAGGAGAAAACTTGTTTCTGAACAGAAGAGATATTGAACAGCATACTTTACCTGTTCAGGAACTTACTACTCTCTACAACATTAGTGAATGAACATCTCTATCCACCCCAAAACTATGTTTTCCCATTTCCTGAACATGTCATGCACACTTTACTGCTTTTTGACACTAAGATTGCACCACAGCATACGGCATACACAAATTTCAGATATGTGGGGCTGTTCATACATAAGTTTACTATTTATAACAACTGGAAGACTTCTTTCTTCTCTTTCAAGATTTCCAAGTCACTGTTTTCCTAAAACAATGCGCAAGTTTGAAGAACAGCTAACGTTCCTCAGAGTTCTTGTTTTGGTAGAATTGTTTTTAGCTTAAGTCTACTGATATACTGTTGTGGTTTAACCTCAGTCAGCAATTAAGCACCACGCTGCCACTCACTCACTCCTCCCTGTTTCCAGTGGGATGGTGAGAAGAACTGGGGAAACAAAGTAAAACTCATGGGTTGAAATAAGAACATTTAAATAACTAAAATAGAATAAAATATAATAATAATAAATAATAATTGTAATGAAAAGAAATATAACAAAAAGAGAGAGAAAACCCAAGAAAAGACAAGTGATGCATAATGCAATTACTCACCCACCCGCTGACCAATGCCTGAGCACTGATCCATGCTTCCTGACCAACTCCCCCCAGTTTATATACTGAGCATGATGTCCGATGGTATGGAATGTCCCTTTAACTAGTTCAGGTCAGCTGTCCTAGCCATGCTCTCTCCCAGCTTCTTGTGCACCTGCTCACTGGCAGAGCATGGGAAATTGAAAAATCTTTAACTTAGGCTAAGCACTACTTAGCAACAATTAAAACATCAGTGAGTTATCAACTTTATTCTCACACTTGAATCCAAAACACAGCATTGTACCAGCTACTAGGAAGAAAATTAACTCTATCCCAGCTGAAACCAGGAAATATATAGTGCCATATAAAAGCTTTTGCTAGCCTATTATCTCTAGGTAAAAATGTGACAGAAGAGATCTATAATTGGGGTCTTTTACATGAAGCAGCCAAAGTGATGCCTCATTAGGGAGACAAACAGTTATCTCTTAGCAACTAGATAACATTCACTTTCCACAGCTAATTTTAAGGAAATTGTCCTTGAATGTCTATTTCTGCTTGAAGAAAACAAAAAGAAAAGTGGAGACTTAACAAGTTCTGTTCAGTGAAATAAAAGGCATAGAGAAATCTCAATGACTGAGTCTATTTCCTTTGTCATTTCCAGCTTTTGTTTTTCTGGCTAATACCTTATGACTAATGTATCAGAACAAGGTTTAATGATAATTGTGGATTAGTTTAAAGTCACCTGCTCTTTGATCTGAAGCTATATTAAAAGCCCAGACATGATTTGGGTATGTTTTATTACCCAAGTCAAATCCTACATTCAGAAAAATAAATCACCTCTATGCTGGAGTACAGCAATATCTTAAGATCCTAAGTTGGACCATTGTTGTTTCTCATTTGCCAGACAGCCCAGGGAATGGCACAGGTCCATAGCAGTGGTAAGAGGATTAAAACAGTCTGATATAGAGCCGACATTTTTAGCTTGCAGGAGGTTACTCCACAGCAGCAGCTGCTGTAGTAGAAAAGGGACATACTCAAAACAGGCAGAAGTCCTTGAATACTGATTTTGGGCCACTCTACCAGCTTGTACCCATAAGACTGACTGAAAGGAGTTTAAGAAAGTGCATGAAGAGGAGCAGTATGCTGAAACCTCCAAAACATGAGAGCATCACCCAGCTATATGGACAGCAAAACACTTTAGCTAGGCTGCTGGCTCAACTGTTCCTATCTGAGTCATGTTCCTGACACCACACTGAGAAATAAGCTGAAAAAGATAACTGCAAGGCATGAAACACATAGCAGCAAGGAAACAAAAAGCCTCCCAAAACCCCAGAGTCTCAGTTCAACATACAATAGAAAACACCTCTCTTCTACCAGGTGAACAGCTGCTGCATGCTTCTCTGTGATTTAAAAGCACAGCTATTAACTAAACACAATTTGGCAGACATACCCAGAGGCTCCTACCAGTTTGCACTTGCCAATACTTAAATTGTTTGTGTTCCATTAGATGGCTTTTAAGCTGGTTTTGGCATTCACGTGGAGTTAGTCACAGCAACCGTATTCTGGACAGTATGGACAGCTTGTGAAGGGTTAGCCATGGTTTTTCAGCATGAATGGAGGTGGGCCTGATATCCTGAAACAGTACACCCACAATAGTAAGGCTCTCCAGAAGGTCAGTGGAGGGCAAGAATGCCAGATAAACAATCTATTTTTATATGTCATTATTTGGTACCCTCAGCTTTGATCCAAAACCACTGACATACACAAAAAAAAGATTTGTTGAAGTAAATGTGTATCTTAGCAGGCACTTTCATTCAACCAGTGCTGCAGAAAAGTTTTTCAGTCTGAAAGATTAACCCAAATGACAGTATGTAATTGAAGGTGCAAACACCAAGACAAGCTGGTCCTCATCCTCTCTTTCACCTTCACATCACTTGAATATGCAAAAGCTATCCCCCCCCCAAAAAAAATCAAAGAAAAATTACTTGTTCCTTATTGAAAAATTGTTCCTACTTAGAAAAGAGAAAGTTTTCTTTATATCACCTCTATATAGATGAACTGCCTATGGATGAGTGGATTCAAGAAGACTTAATGGCCAACTACTGGTTGGAGATGGAATAGTATCTACAGTGAATGACAGAGATTGCTAATGGGTCATCTCCATGAAAAAAGGATTAATGAACCAAATGTTCAGGAAACATTACTTGCACTATAGGGTCTTAAACAAGGATTTTTAAAGCTGCCTTCTTTACACAACTCCTTACTGCTTGCTTTTTAAGAGTTATGAGATTTCATTTCTGTTTTACAACTTAGGAAAGAAAAAACATTTCCTTGTTTCCTTTGCTAATGATTTTGTGATGCCATAGACTACATCCAGCAGAACAAAGACAATAGTACGGGAACATTTAATGACATCTATGACTTCTGAGTGCACACGGTCCTGTAAGCCAGTGGTGTGGCATAAAAGGTGCTTATGCATAAGATGAAAAATCTGAAGAAGCCAGAGTACCTGTTGCAATACTACTGCAAATTACTTCCAGTCAGCTTCTGTTGTAAAAGATCCCTCATCTGAAAGGATACCTTCCCCTATTCTTTTACTAAGTTACACAAAACAAAAGTTTCCCTTAGTGGGAAAAAACACAGAGGAAACAAGTTTAAAACCATTTTCTTCAAATAATTCTGAATAACAGTCTTTGGTTTAGTCACTTTCTTAAATGACAAACTTCAATGAGTCTGAATGTTATGGCAAACATCTATGCTTCAGATATTTGCTTCCTTTCTAAAAGGATCCAGATCTCCTGACCAACTAACCTCTCAGGATATGGGGGAGATCACAGGGGATGGGGGGAAAAGGAGGACTGGGGGACAGAGGACTTCCTCAGAGACGATCCAGAGCTGCAGCTAGAGGTGAAGTCAATTATTGTTCAATATCAAAACAACAGCTAATTTTGTATTAACTAATTAAAGGGAAGACATTATTATTGTGTATGTCATTTAGAGAGGTATTTCTTCACATATTCCTTATAAGGCTACTACATAATGACAATATTACAAGGAAAAGAAATAAAAATAAGAATAGAGAAATAAAGATTAAAGAAAAACAAGGTTTTAAGTTAAAATATAAACCAATTTTGAATGTATGAAAATTAAATGGCTTTGAATGAAATTGTGAAATGTACATTTCAAAATTCAGTGCAAAGTAAGTTATGTTTTCTTTCTGAATGAAGGAGACAGTGGAAGAAGTGTAAGGAAAGAGGAGCAGACAAATAGCTCTATAACTAACCGTATTTACTAGTATGTGCTTGAACACACACAGGTTATTGGAGAAGATCAGTAACAAGCATGGACGGAGCATTAGTGCTAGATACGATATATGGATTTTTCAGTACTTCTTTGTTTAAGGATGACATTTTGTGTTTTCTGAACCTGAATTTTTAATGTCAAAGCACCGATAAAAATACATAAATCACCCATCTGAAAGAAGCACAGTGTTATCAGCCCCAGCTGTCATTGCTAGAACAACTGTGAGCTGTATGAGATTCTCCTTTATTCCTCTCTCTACCCCTAAAAAAGCAGAAGTCTTAGAATTATTTTAGCTATGACATAAGTTAATTATGGCAATTAACATGAGGATACACTTGACCACAAAGTCACTGCAGTCTCCAGTATCTGACAGAAACTAGCATCTGTTCCAATAACCTGCTGTAAATTACATCCTTAGAAAAAACAGCAGGTTAGCATCTTCCTCATAAACAACCCTCTCCTTCTTTAAATCACTGTTATATTTCAATAGAGATGCACATATGTACAGACATAATTGTGTGTATACATACATATGTATATACACATTTACATATATACAAACATGCATATATGTATCCTGATCAAGGATAGTGTCCTTTCACTTGTTAAGGGTTCTAAATTTTTGCATTCTCTAACTTATTAGTTTTTCTTATACTGCAATATTTACATGATGACATTCAAGAATGACCCCTCCTACGAATCAATAACAACAATGCTTTGTACACCCACTCAGAGAGTCAATGCAAGCTCACTAGCGCTCCAGCCGAGAATCTGACTCCTTATTTTCACAACAGAATCAGGCAAATCCTTTTTGGCAGGTGTAATAGAACACTCTCCTACATGTTATTTTCCAATAGTGATAGCTCCTGTCTAATATTCTGGCTTTAGTGCACTCAATAAGATGTTTACATTCAAATGAGAAATTAGATTCTTGATAAAGAACCATATTCTAAACCAGAGTGCCAAAAAATATTTCTTCTCTATTCTCTATCTGTTCCTAGAAGAAAATTTTAGTGATGCTTCAAGGATCATATTAATAGATCCATTATCACATGATTTTTAAAAAAACTACACTTTTGAAAGCCTTTTAAAGTACTTTTCAGAAGCTGCCAATACAGATTTCTTCTTGATAACATAGACACCCTTAACTGCTTGTATCAACGGTAGTCCACAGTTTTGGTACATAGATACATTACCTAATAAGGTATTTTCAAATGGGAGGTGTCATCTGTGAGCTGGGTCTGCTCAGTTTTATTGGCTTAGTTTGAGTTCCAGGAACCTGGGACAATGGACTGACCATTTCAATGATACCACATGATGTTCTACCACATGCAATTAAGGGATTCTTTCTGATAAGGCCCTAGGGCATCAAAGCATTCAGTAATAACTTTCCAGATTTCATATTATTATAGAATGTAACAGGGATAAATATAAGCAATTCCCAGGTTGTTGCTGGAAAAAAAATCTTCCTTTCTGGTTCTGAAAGCAGTTTGCATTAGAGCTCTAGAGCTTGATGCCACATAAATGTTATGAACTGCATGTACTGACATACATGGAGGCCTTATGCTTTGTTAAAACAAAACCTACTCTGCAACGCACATTTTATGCTTTGTGTGCATGCTATTTGTTCGATCATTGTACAGGCAAGAACTCCATTAGTTCAATACCACTTTACTGTAGTCCCATAGCAAGCATCTTCAACAATTGTATTCTATATATTGTCATATTTCACTAGTGGCATAACATGCTTTCTCTGAGAAGAAAGTGAAATGACTGGCCAAATTGAATCACAGTGAGTTAAATTCAGGAATAATAGCTAAGTAAACAAAGCCACTGGAACAAAACAGATCTGACTTCATTATAACCTTCATATTTATACCACTTCACAAAGCAGGTCTAGAGCAGATAGCAATGTAACAAGCAGCATTCCCTTCTATATCCAATGCGTAGTACTATGCACACCTGGAGGCAGAGTTAAGGTTACACTGATAGCTAGAACCAAGATTTCCTTCACTGTAGATCGCTTGAGTCTAAGACAGAAATATTACTTTAAAATACTTGGCTTATATTGGATATGCATTGTGTAAAGCATGCATATGTATATAAAATCACATTAAAGCTTATACTTTGATACAAAATATTTATGAGAGAATTTTTGACTCAATCTTCCCTTAATGAGTCTGATATGAAAGTATTTAATGATTAGATAATCTGGATCCTTTGTTCACAACTTTAATTTCCCTGTTTACTAGTGAAACAAATTTTGGAGCAGTTTGGTAGCTTTTTCAAGTACCTTCTTAAAATTCTGCTGAAAATTTTGTTCCCTGAAGTGAATGGTTTATTTGCTCAAGTGGGCAATGAAACTAGTAGCTGTAAGATAAAGGCGTTTAGCCCTCTTGGCAAAAAGATCCCATTTTAATGACTAAAAAAAAACTGCTACTGCTATAAGTTCCCCTCATCATAAAATAAGGAAGTAAAATAGTTGTGTCCTTTTTCCAATTAAAATGTAAACTAACACTGCATAGTAATTATGTTTGAGGCTTGCAATGAGATATCTAGGTTTTAAATAAGATTGTAAGATTACGAATAAATTTTACAATAGTATTAATAGAACAGAAAATGAATAACTACAAATCAACTATAGAAACCACCCCCCGCCCTTCAATGAAGACAAAATTAACTACAGCAAGGAGAAGACTGCGAGAAGGGAGCCTTGATTATCCAAGCACACGCTGGCCATCTGATCTTGGATGCTGGCAATAAGTAGGGTAATTATTTGGATAATTATAGTATTGGTTGCCCAGTGCTCCCATATGTTCCATTAAAGAAACCTTTGGCATTATGAACAGGCTGTAGGCAGAACCATCAGAACTGAAATGGAGATACCCAAACTCCTAAAACAGGTGGCAAAGCTTACTGAAAGAATTAATGACAACACACGATCCCAAATATCAGTTAAACCAGGCAGGTCATTGATGGCTTAGCCTCGGAAAGACACAAGGTGATTTCAAACCAATGCAGGTAATTCAGGAAAGTGGCATGTTTGCAAATTCAGCAGTGGACCTAATTGTTTTTTAAAAATTGGATGGTATAGCATTTATGAAATAAAACAAAGTTCCTTGTTATGAAGCCTTTCATAGGAAGTGAAAATTCAAGAACATTTAGAGTCATGCCTGTTGTCTCAGATATCAAGTTAGTTAGCTAGGTATCTTAGATACCAGGTGTTTAAGTAAGATTTTCACCAGAATGAGCTGCACATGTTATCATCACTCAGCTGTATTTAACATTGGCAGTAACTTGATTTAACTAAGCAGAGAAGAAATTACTTCAGTGAAAGTATGTCTCACTGTTTTGTTTGGTTTTGGATATTTATTTTTTTTTTTAAACAGAGGTACCATTAACACATTTTGTTAAACAGACCTACTCAGTAGGTATTTACTGTAAAACTCAGCAACCATATTTTTTTTTTCCTAACTACCACCTTATAGTAGGACAATTGTATATCTGAGGCCTTCACAGGTATCCAGACCACAAAAAGCATGTCTGATTTTGCAACTTTATATATGCTTTGCTTAAACATTTTGCACCTGGACTAAACCATTCATTTGTCCCTTCCTTCCACCTCTGGAAATAGTAGAACCTGTCTGATTTAGTCAGTCTCTACATGCTGGATCTGTATTGTCTTTTTTCCATGGACAACATAGCCTCTTAATCCCCCAAATAATCTGGCCAGGTTTGGGCACACAGAGGTTCTTTTGCTGGTGGAAGGTCCAGAGAAGTTTATTCTGGGGTATGGTTTCGTGTTAAATTGTTCAGAATATTTTGGCAGAGTAGCCTTTACACTATATTAATCCATTCCCTTCAAGATGCTATTCCTACAGTAAACTAATCTTATCTACAATTCTATTAAAAAGAAAGGCAAAAACCAATGAATTCCAGAAATGATTAAATAAATTACTGAATTGGTGCCTAGGTAGATATTTTGATACCATTTCCAAGAAGTGTAATATATGTGAAAGGAGGTTGCAGAGAACTGGGGATGACTCTCTTTAACTAAGTAATAAGCGATAGAACAAGAGGTAATGGCCTCAAGTTGTGCCAGGGAAGGTTTAGACTGGATATTAGGAAGCATTTCTTTACAGCACGGGTTGTTAGGCGTTGGAATGGGCTGCCCAGGGAGGTGGTGGAGTCCCCATCCCTGGAGGTGTTCAAGAGTAGGGTTGACTTAGCGCTGAGGGATATGGTGTAGTTGGGAACTGTTAATGTTGGGTTGATGGTTGGACTGGATGATCTTCAAAGTCTTTTCCAACCTAGACAATTCTGTGATTCTGTGAAAGCAGCCTTCAAATGGGCCAGGATTTATTTTAGAGGAGTGCAAATCTTGCTGAAATAAAAAAGCGTAGTCCATCTAATTTTGCTGAATGGATGGACAATTTTTATAAATTTGAAAGAAATACAGCACACACTGTGTGGTTGGATGTAGGTAAGAACTATATATATAATAATTATAAAAGACCAATTGAAAAATTTACACATTGAAGACACTTACAGGCATGACTTTCACATGCTTACACAGTTTGTCATGGCAGCCTGAAATATTTTGACATCTTTATCTCATGGTACTCAAATTGCTTTATAATCAGATGAGGTACAGCTGCAAATTCAGAGGGGTCTACCACTGTATTAGCCATTATGGACTCCAGCCATATGCTTGTATGCCAAATTGGTAGTCAAACACTCCCTACTGGCTGGATATGACAGTTACTACTTGATCCAAACAATCTTTAATTGTCATGTCACAGTATATTGATCATGCAAAACTTAGTAGAGTGCTCTAACTTTTCATTGTGTTAGGCATAAAACACTGTGATTATAGTTTGTTAAAATTCAAATGCGGTATCAGGTGTCATTTTCATTTTCTTCCAAAACAGCTGATGATCCTGGGCACCAGCATGCCCTGCTGCAAGGCCCATTCAGCATCTGCTGCCATTCCAGTGTCCTATGGCACAGAGGATTTCCACAAATTAATCCTTCTTGCAAACCTTTGTTTTCTTTAAGATTTCAGTAAAGAGCGGCTAAGCTGTTTGCCCTTACTGTCAAGGTCCAATATCTTCCCTGTGACAAAGTAAACAAGTAGGTATCTATTTTTATGACTCAACGGAATGCCTGCTCGAAATTTTCTTTCTGTGTCTGAAGGGAATGTATCGGGCAAGGACCCAAAAGAGCTATTCCTTAAGACTCCCTTGTTACCTTGCCATTACAGATAGGTTTACCCTGGTGCACTACATTTTGTCACTTCTATCTACTTCTTCTGGGTTTACCAATGAATACAACAGAATTTAGCAGCTTTGCATCAAGTTGTCATTGTGGAAAGAACAGTTACATAGCTCTAATACTTCATGTTACAATTACCAGCATGTTGTGAAATCTCATTCTCATAAAACCCACCATGATTTTTTTTGTTCATGAACAGCTCTTTGAAAAGTGACTAGCTAACCTACAAATTTTTCCTCTTAGTAGATGATTGAAATTAATAACATCACACAGCTCACAAAGGCTACAGCAAAACATTACAAATTTTAAGTGAAATGTCAGACCAGTCATTCTACATTCTAATGCAATCTTTTGATGACTTCCTCATCCCTAACACTTGGCAATAAGCAATTAAGTATTTTGTTGTTTCAAAAACAACAATTCCACACTTCAGAAAGTTGCAGTCTTACAATAAGTATGAAAAAGTGCCTTTCACTATTTGAATTACTATTTCAAACTGAGCTTCTAATGTTTCATTATTAATATTTCAGATAAGGGTGTTGAAAAAGCAGAAGTCAGAAGGCCAGGAGTCAAGTACTGCTGCTAGCTAGGTGCAGAAAATGGGCTCTAAATGTAGCACATGGATTTCATTTAATGCCTTCTGTCATGTCAACAGCCCTTTATGTTGGAAATTACTATTTTAGGGAAGAAAGTTAGACAAAGACTTTTTTTTTTTTTTAGCCCCTGTTATTACTCCACACAAAATCCAATGTTTTTTCTTTCAAGACCACACATTTAGTTACAGTTTACTAAATCCCCTGTAAAGGATACAAGCTTACATGAACATTAAATAAGAATCCACTTGTTTCTATCACACATTTCTGAATGACTGGCAAGTGCCTTCAGCTCTTTAGGGTTAGAGCTGTTTTATCTTGACCACTAAGGGGCCGTTTATGCCTTCTACTCCTCTCATACCTGCCTTCCTCCCTCTCCCCCTTCTGTTGATATCTTTTCCAGGAGAGCCGTTTCAGGCAGAGCCATGGCAGTCCTGTGGGCAAAGAAAATGAGAGTAAAGTCCCATAACCTGAGTGAGAACAAAGCTGTTCCTTGCCTTAAATATGCTGATACTTTTCTTTCTGATCCAAAACTTAAAAATAAATAGCAGCTTTTCAACAACTGGAGTGGTAAGACTAGATAGTGTTAAAGACCATCTGCACTGTTGTATAAGTCAAGGTAACAATGAAACACCCTGGTCACAGTGAAATGGAGGGGAGTAAAGGCACTTTCTCTTAAGTAGCATAATTAAAATAACATCTGATTTGAAAGTTATGTCAGCTTTTCAGAGACATACTACAACACCCTGAAGATAAAAAGAGACTTCTAATGGAATTACTGCTTGCATTTAAGGCTACTTAAATCTTAAACAAACACACTCCACCTGCCATACACACCCCATACCCAAAAACAACAGGAAGAAAACCCACCCAAACAGGTAGAGTTTAGATCACGCTGACTGCTGTAATTCACATATACCTTCATCTGGCTACTGCTTTTTTCTAGAGCCATTGAATAAAAACATAAGCAGGTAAGAAGCATCAAAGAAAAATGACAGTGTTTTGTCAATACCTCAGCTTAAATAAAAAGGTAGTTTATCACATTAAACAATTTTTTTTTTTTTCCAACATTTTGATACACATAAAGGTCTCAGGGGGAGGCAAAATGACTGTGCTGTTTGTATAACAGCTACCTGAATAATCCTACAACAGAGAATACCTCCATCAATAGCAGTGAGCAACCACTCTAGACCACCTGGGATTTCAGAGAAATCATTCCAGCAGGCAAGAACTGCAAGTTAGGACGATACTCACATCTTTGTGCATTTTGCTGATAAGCCAGGTCACACCTTTCTTTAAATATGGACATTTACATAAAGAGACCAACAGATAGAACTGTGCAATTTCCTTATGTTATTCAAAGCACTTTGATATACTGATTTTTCCCCTAAAAGTTAAGACCTAAATGCAAAAGTAACTAAATATTGCTAACATAAAATAATACAAAATTATTCAGAATGACACAAAAAAGACACTCTGTGAGAAATGAAGCTATTAAAACAACTGAGAAAACACAAACCTCCTCTACTAGAAGTAAAAATTGGCATTTTCTTTAGTATCAAGCACTGACACAACTGTGGAAAAGTCAAAAGCAACAACTGAGGCTTGATATGGAGCTTTGGCTCGATTGAAGACCAGTAGCTGATAGCTTACCAAACACAGCCTTGCAAGATGCTCTTACAGAAGCTTGCGCATTTTAGTATTGACAGCAAACAACAACCTAATGTTCCCCTGCACATGTTAAAGCTTTACCTTTAGGCAGGTTCAAACACTGTTAAAATACTAGAGGTTACAAACACTCAATTAGTCTTTCACATCTATCTATAGAAGCCTAATGCCTATATCTTACCCAGCTGTTTAATCCTTAAAAGGCTGAAGGCAGCTGTAAAGCACAGTCAGATACTCTGAAGATCACTAGAGGGAAAGATGTAGCTACCACTGCAGCTGCTTTAGGCAGGAGTCTAAAGCATACATGCTTCTGGCAATGGTGATGTAAAGAGATTTTTGGATACTTGCAACCTTACTTGTGCTGGAGAGTCCTGCATAAACAAGCATAATTCATCTGCGTAATCAGCACAACTCCAGTACTTCAGCTCAATCACACAGGCAGCAATTCTAAGAAAGAGTCAGCTGCTGAATCTGCATAGCTTCATTACACATGAGTTGTATAGACAGCTTGCTTCAGAAGTGCTGCTTTCGTTTCAGAGTGGCTGAGCGCCACAGAGCTTATTGGGGGGAGGGGCCATACAGACATATATTACTGAAAAAAATAATCTCAAATACAAGAAAGCCTAGAGTTATGTTGGCAAATGAACTCTTTCAGTTCAGGGTTCAGTATATAGCACAGATTTAGGTTATGAAGGAGGACAGGTTACTCAACTGTCCTTCTAGTCACTTAACATAACTAGGCCTCCTTCACAGATTAGAAGTACCTTGACTTGCTTTCCAGAAGCTTGTAATTCATAGTTTGAGAAACCGTTGACAAAGTTAGTCCTTAAACTTCCTTTCTTGTGCTTTCCTTTTCCCTCACCCTAATTCAGGACTTAAATTACAAGCTATTTGGACATGCTACATACCTCTCAAAAAAACTCTACAAACCTAGCTACTTTCAACACAGTAACATCATCTCACCTACTAAATTAGTTCCTTGCTCTGTTCTCCAAGACTCTCCAGGAGCCACTCTCCCTTAAACAGCTTTTAAATAACACACCAACTCACCCTTTCCCCTTCATCTGGGACTAGTGAGATTAATTAGAATCAAGGAGATTAATTAGAATCAGATGCTTAAATTTCCACTTTAGGCTGGTTTCTGTCATGACAGAAATGTAAGTAAGAGTGAAGTCATATTTGGAAATAAACTTTGGTCTCTTCAGTAACTCCTCTAATGTTTTCCTCTAGCGTATACAAATAAACTGTGAAAAGTAGCTTGAAAGAAAAAGGCCTGGTGGATAACAAGTTGGCCATGAGTCAGCAACATGCCTCTCTGGCAAAGGCAGCTAACATCCTCCTGAGATGCTAAGCACTGCTAGTAGGTCAAAGTGGGGATCCTTCCCCTCTACTCAGCTCTGGTGCGACACATCTGGAGTGCTGGGTTCCCCAGTACAAGAAGTAATTAGATATTCTGGAGCAAATCCAGTAAAGGGCCCCAAAGACGATTAAGAGACTGGAACACCTCTCATATGAGGTCTAATCTAAGAGAGCCTGGACTGTTCAGCATGGAGAAGAGAAAGCTCAGAGGATCTCATTATGTATATAAAAATTTGATGGGGAGAGGTAAAGAAGATGGAGCCAGACTCTGGTGGTGGTGCCCAGTGACAGAACAAGAGACAATAGGCACAAGTTGAAATGCAGGAAGTTCTGTTTAAATGTAATAAAACATATTTTTTGTGAGGGTGGTCAAATATCAGCACAGGTTGCCCAGAGAGGTTGTGGAGTCTCCATTCTTGCAGATATTCGAAACCTAACTAGACATGGTCCTAACCTACTCTGGCTGACCCTTCTTTGAGCAGGGGGGTTGGATTACATGATCTCGTGATGTCCTGGCCAACCTCATTCATTCTGTAATAACTGTGTAATGTGGTACAGTAATTTTGAAAAAACTCCTTCTGCAAAAACATAACTGTGAAATATTCCAAATATAACAAATCTCTATAGCTGTCAGAAAAAATGTTTCTGCATAGAGAACTGCTCTTTCAAGTATTTTTGTACCTTTTAGGATAGAGAAGTCAAACAAGCGTGATTTTAAAGGAAATGACAGGAAAATGCTATTTTTAAGCTTTTAAGAGAATATTAAATTAGCAGTCATATAATGAAACAAAGCTCTTCAGCTAATAATCTTTTCTCCTGAGTCTTGCAAACCAAGTTCACTCTTTCACAAAATTCAACTCTGCAAGGATTATTCAATGCGAAAATGCATTTGAACTTGCAGTTCAAATATTCCCAAATATTCCTCTGAAGAGTTCTCTTAAGGTATTTCTGTGGTTGGGTTCCATTATCTCTCCTGTAGCATAACCCAATTCTATTAATTGCAGAGAGTGTAAAATAGTAGCCCAGTTGCATATTTAATCAGAGAAGCAGGAAAGACTTTAAAAAAACACATTCAACATCACAGCTAGGTTGTAAGATTACAAGATGTGATTGAAGTTATTCTGTCACTTGATTACGCCCATTAAAAAAGATGTAGAACCATCTTGGGAAGCTATATCTTTTAGGAAATCTATAAAAAATGCAGCCTGTACTACTATCACTGTAGAATATTAGTGTCTGAAAAAATAGTTTACTTCAGGAGAGAGTTACTCATAGTGTCCAAGTCTCTCAGTAGCCCAGCCTAGTTAAGTTTTCTCATTGAAGATCCAGAGTCTGAACATTTGAAAATACACTCTAAAATAAGAAAAAAAGGATGAAACTACCTATTCATAGACTTGATAAGCTTTTATGCATTTCAGTGGTACAGAATAAATGACTTATTCCTGTCTCTATTGAAGTTACTGGCAAATTTCCCATTATCTTTAATGAAGGGAGGGACAGTCACTGTGGGTCTCTCAGGATGAGTGTTTTTCATTACAATAAAGGAATGTGGGTCATCATGGAAAAAGACCAAAGGGGTTGTATCAAGAACACACAGCGAGATGCTTTGGTGCTCGTTTCTCTATGAAACCCTCTGTTGTGCACTGTCATTTTTCTGTGGAAATCAGTCCTCTTCAAAGCCTGACTGCCAAAATGGCACCTCACAGGCAAATAATCCAAGATTCAAATATCTGAATGGGGTCTGCGATGACTGTCTTCTTTCCCTTCCAAAAGAAATTAGCCATATCCAAATAATTAGTACTTTCATATGAGAAGGAGATATTTCAGTGCTGGCCTCTAATTAAATTCATGCTGCACAAGAACCCTGTTGCCATGATGTTGTGTGCATTACCTTCCCATAACCATCCCCAAAAAATCTTGCTGTGCATGGCGAGAAAGTAGACGGGGGGTCAACTCCTTGTAATCCTGGTTTTATAGTTACTGACACTAAGGATGAGGCAGTATACCTTGTTCTTTTGGAAAGCTGTGGAGCACGTCTGTGTCCCACTAACATTCCTGATGTTTGCTTCTATCTGGGAAGATAAAATGCTTCCTTCTAGTGTCGCTAGACCAACAGTTTCACAGACTCCAGGAGCCTGATACAATGCAAGCATCATAACCCTCTATAAAGCATTTACAACAGAAGCAGACAAGCATACTCTAGTTTTTCATTGCTTTTCACACCAATTGTTCATGTTGAAATGCCAATCTCTATTTAGACCGCACATACTAGCTTTCAACAGTGCCCTGGTAAATACTCATACTCACTGTTTAAAGGAGCATATAAACTCAAAATGCATTACCTGGGAACATTTCTGTTTGCCTGTTTGATTTGAGAGAATAACATATAATTTCCAGCAGTTACTCTCCCTGAAGATAATTTAAGGTTATTTTTAAATTTAAATGATTAAAGGATAAACAAAATTCAGACTATGCTATTTATTTACTCTTTTTCTTTTATATAGAGTTTAAATATGGATGGCCAATCTAAAAATTTTAAAATTACACATGGATAGAGGGTTCTTTTGTGTGTTATATAGAATCATAGAATAGTTTAGATTGCAAAAGACCTTTAAGATCATCAAGTCCAACCATTGACCTAGCACTGCCTAGTTCACCACTAAACCATGTTCCTAAGTGCCACATCTACACATCTTTTAAATATCTCCAGGGATGGTGACTCAACTACCTCCCTGGGTAGCCTGTTCCAATGCTTGACAACCCTTTTGGTGAAGAAATTTTTCCTAATATCCAGTCTAAACCTCCCCTGGTGCAACCCAAGGCCATTTCCTCCTGTTTCATCACTTACCACCTGGGAGAAGAGACCAACACCTACCCTGTCACCACCTCCTCTCAGGTAGCTGTAGAAAGCAATAACCCAATTTACTCATGGGCTCTCCCATTTCCTTTCGAAAGTGTTATTCTGTGGTTTTATTTTGAAAGCTTTTTAAAGGGTATTCCAGGGGGAAAAAAGGATGACCACAATGAAGAGAAAACCCAGAACAGATCCATGCTGATGCCCTATGGATAACCAGAGGGCTGTACCTGAACAAGGCAGGCATGACTCAGAGCACTCTCTGACAGAGCAGGATCCAGCCAATTCCCATCATCTCTGTAAAAGAGGATGACTTCTTTGTCACCCACCCTGATGAAGAAACACTTCACTTTTTTCTCAGGGCTGCTTCTCTACTGGTGTACAACAGGCAACTGTGCCAGTAAGACTGAATGTGGCTGCTCTCAAAAAACTATTTTCAAGCTTAAATAGGAATATTTAGACCTACCATCATTTAGAAAGTATCTTCACTGAGGAATGCTCAGTAGCAATTCAGGTATTACCACAATAGAAATAAAGAGTTCCATTTGTTTCACTATGGCATTCAGTAATTAGCTTTTAAATCTTTCAAGGCTAAAATTTTCTTATTGTAATGCAATTACTATAGTTGCTACATTATCCTCATTAAAATGGAATTTCATTTACAATATCATCTATAGCAGAAATGGTTTTACCACTTAAAGGTCAGTTACTTCCAAATTTTCCTGTTCCATGTAAAAAATTAATTAGAATAAAATAATTTGAGGCCTGTTACAATTCCAGCTGTTAAAATATCTTAAGGTTGTGTGAAACTGGTTATTTTCCTTGAGTAGATGTCCTGGACGTGAATAAGAGAGGGTTAGTTAATTTAATGGAAAATAGTTTATTTCTATTTACTACAGTTTATGTTCGGCATGTTTGTAAGCATAGCTTATACCTGGTAGAAGACAGTGCTAGGCCAGAATTCTTACAGGTATATTTATACAATTAATATTAGTTAACATTGAATAGATACAGCAACTATATCTGTTAGTGCAAAGAACTGACTGTGAAGAAGCTTTTTTGTCTTTTCTTTAGCTACCTTATTTTGTATTTTTTCAGGCCTGAAGTTAGAAAATCCAAGCTAAATTTTAAGACAAGCTTCCAGCACTAAACCATTAGAAGTCATTTTTTCAAAAAGCTTTTTCCTTATGATAAAGTGGACTAAATATTTTTTTTCTTCTTACTCAATCACTGGATTTCACACTCAAATGGCATTTACATCACTCAGGAGACTTGGGGCCAGATTTTCAGTGAGAGATATAATAGCACAGGAATAAATAAATACACATACATATCAGATGATATGAGATGAACTGTCCACAAATGGTCCTTTAAGGCACAACTAGAAATAGCAGATTTCTTGCTCTTTGACAACAGTAGTTCCTGATCCTTAAATAGAGACCCAGCATTCAAAACACCTATGAGATGAACTGAGCAGTTCTAAGCAGATGCGCTACAAGTATTTACAGTCTACATTTGGTTTTATACACTGTTAATCATTATTGTTAGTGCTGTTTGACTGAAATGATGATGTGGAGAGACTGTAGATTTAAGAGAAAGTAGAACCACGTTAATGCAGAATAAATTAATGATTAAATATTTAGAATGTAGATTCTAAATGAAATGTTTTCTAAAATGAAAGAGATTTCTGCCAGACTCTCTGGCTCTGAGTGACTGCTGAAATACCGTAAAGACTAAATAATCATATGGCGATGAACACGAGAAATGCAGATGTTCTAGATAAACTGAAAAGAAACAGTCTTAGTACTTGCTAGACGATGTCTGAAAATCTTTAGTCCATAGTGATCAGTTGTGCAGATCTATATATAAAGCAGTTTGGACATGCTACTTGGCTTTCACTAACCACGGTGGATAAACACACTGGACAGTTTAAGGAAGGCCCATCAAAAGACAGTCTTTGTAGCATAGAACTGAAATGTTGCATATAGACATATGTGTGGGGAAAATAAGAATGTCTTTTCTGCTAGATAACCTACTTCATTTCTTTATCACAAAATTACTTCAAGGAAGATTAGGATGTCTAGAGAAAGATCATGGTATTTCTTAAGTTTCCTTCTTAGTCATACAGCTCCTGTAGCTACAAAGAAGACAGGGAAGGATGCAAGTTGTCTGAAAATTTGCAGGCATAAGCTTTCCCCTTTTCTAAACTTTATGTTCATGAGGAAGAGAGAAATCTGCATTTAGGAATAAGCATTCAGATGTAATGGCTCCTTCACCCAGAAAGGATATCGAAAGTGCAATAACACCCTCTGAGGGCTGTAGAATTCCCACAGTTTGTAAAAGAATTTTGTTTCAGTCAGATTCAGAATACCTGATTTCAGATATTACCTTGCTATTAGACGTAACACTGACTTAGTCCTACCAAGCAGTCCATTCAGTATGGCAATGTCAGAAGTTGTCATCATATACAAAGAAGTTCATGTATTTGTTTTAAGACTTTGGATCATAAATCCAAGGCTGTTTAAAAAAAAATTTAAAAATCATGCTGTGAAACTATGGCATGATATGAGTTTCTGAGTTTTAATTTATTTCTTTTTTCCTCTCGTTCTTTCATTCCTCCTTTTAACAACCTTTGTTTTGACAGATGCTTATGCCTGACTGAAGCTCATGCAAGCAACTCTCAGAAGATTAAAAGGCAAAAGATTTTATTCAAGCTTTCAGAACTTTCTTTTTTTAAATAGATTCTTGTATTTCATGAAATTTAGCTTCATTCTAAACAATTTATCAGCATACTGAAACGTAAAAGAATATCTGTTAAATTAAAATGCCAAATACTCCTTTACTCACTATCTGATAAAGTATTAGAAATGTAATTAATTTAACAGAGATATGCAGGAGTGCATTATGTTACCTTAATGGTTTAGGGGGGACTTTAGAAAATATTTTGAACAATTGTTGACTGAAAGATCTAAGAATATGGTCATTGTATTTTGAAAACATAGTATTTGTGTGTAGAAAGACAGATAAATGTTTGTTACAAACCTGAAGGTAGAGAATATGTTAATATGCTTCCAATTTAATTTTGTATAATTTTAAACAAGTGTAATGAACTAGTAAATATTAATCTTCCAGCATGGGATTGTCATTTATTGAATGCCTCAGTAGTTTTAATCTGTTTAAGATGACTGTATAATAGCATACACTGAACATTCACCACTTAGATTCTTCCTTTTCTATGTTGGGCAAAGTTTAATGGACTTATTTGTGGCTAATGAGGAAGAAAAACATGCAAGGGACATGGATGTAGTAATTCAATAATGAATGAAGTTTAAGCAAACATGGAAACTAACCTTCAGTAACCTATCCGTTGAAGAGTTTAAGATATGCTTAGACACAACAACATGCACCAAATTACTGTTATGCTGTAGTGTCCAAGAATACTGAAAGAATTTTAATTTACTTGGCCATAAAAGGAAACAATGCATTAGTCAGATCTGATGAGCTAGGTTGTCCTGTGTTGGCCTACTGTAATACATCTGTTGAGGCTGATGAAAATCTGTGCCAGATGGAAGAGTAATGAATTGCAACTGCAGTATGTGACAGTTTTTCCTCCTACAGTATAAAGCACCTGATTTTAGGTTTGTTTTTTCTTTTTTAAATACTATTATTTGAGGGGAAGAGGAGTGTTTAAGAGGCTTCTAGAGTATTTTGAGTCTTTTTAGCCACTTTATTCTGTCAAAGAACAACCAGCATTCAGGTATACCAAATTGTTAGAGGGATGGGATTCTTCATTCAAAGACACTGAAGTGTTATATGTAGATGCCTGGAAGAAAATTCGGCTGTGTAGGTGGGGTGATCAGAGCACTCAAATATATTTTTTTTGTAAAATCCAATGCACAAATGCATTGATTTAAAAGTTTAACTTCAGAAAATAAATTTTAACCACATATTAATTAAGGTTGACGAGGCTGAAACATGTTTTTAGTTCATTTTACTCTCTGGATATGGTAACTTCAGTCAGCTCTAAATATGCAGAAAGAATAATAGTAAAGAGCTACATTCAATTTCCATTATAGGTGATACACATGACCATAGGTGATACACATAGGGGTTTTTGTGCATTTCAGTAAAATATGGTGTTTCATTAAGTCCATTTTCCAATATAATAAAATTCCTCTTAGGATCATTAGGGAATATATTTATATCAGGTAAAGCCCACATAAGAAACAGAAAGCAAAAGTACAATGAACAAAGAATAAGCAGCAGCCATTTTGGGGAGTTACTGAATACTTAATGATGTTTCTTAAATTAAAGGTAAATTCCTTGCAAAGAGGGACAATAATATTGTATCTCAAACACAGATGACCATGTTGCTGTTGTTTTGCAAATAATTACACATACAAGCCTACTTTAAAAGCAGATTTTAGAAAACATAATTCAGAATTTTAAAAAATAAAACAGAAGTTGTCTGTAGTATTTTAGAAGTCACTTTCTATACATATGTAAAATGCAGTTTTTAATTGTTTTTTTCCCCTCTCTGATCTTTTCTTTATTTAATGCACAGGGTACAAATCCTGATACTTTATAGAAAAATAAATATACTATCAATTGAACTGTTAACTGAAACTAACTGAAAAAAAGTTAAAAACTAACTGAAAGTAAAAGAATAGTTTTTTAAAAGAAAAAAACCCTAAGTACTAATTAATGAAAAATGCAGGCTGGAAGGTTGGTGGCTAACATGAATAATAAAGTTATTGACACATTTTCCTAATATAGGTGACCTCCTTCAATCTGGGTCCATTAGGATACAAAAGTTATAACTATCTTGTTAGTCTTTGCAACCCATATGGAATGGAGAAATTCAAAACCCATGTGTATGTGCCTTACTCCACTGAAAGTATTCAATTAAGAAAAATATTCAGTCCAAGATTGATAGTCTTTGTAATCACTCAGTAGCCCTTTGCATATCAGTTTCTCTAAAAATTAATCACTAAGTTATATTATGAGACATTAACTTAGAGGTTATTGAATGGACCTTTAGATTCATTCAATGTCTGTTACTATCGAGAGTGATAATCATTTGTGTTATATTTGTCTGCAGCCTGGTTAGCTTGATAAAGGACAATAATTAACAACATTAAGCAGCACCACATTGGAATACTGGCATGTATTTTTTCACTGTGATTGGAAATCTTTCATTTGTAGCATTTACTGGATTTACATCCAGCTTTCCTTGAGTTTTCAGCAGTCACATAACTAATTGTTACCTTAGTTCTGGAGTATTCACTATCTGTGTTATCACTAGGAAAGCAAATATTGAGGTAGTATTACCCCCTATGCTAAGCATAAGATTGTAGCAACAAGCTTTCATAGAGAAGTGATAGAACTTACTTAAAGAGTCACTGTCCTCACTGGACCCAATTGGAAGCATTGTGCCCAGAAGCTTTGAGTACAAGCAAGAACATCTCTGCAAATTAGAGATTAAAGAACACCCCCCTACAAAAAAAAAAATCCCAAACCAGAAAGTAGATGTAAGAAAAGGAGATGGGGGTTATTAGGTTATTGAGAAATGATGGTTCAATCTAAAACCAAAATAAATCATGATAAATCAGTTGCCTAGCTAGAATCATCTCACACCAGCAATGTTTTTGGTTAGCTTCTCATACTTTGATATTTCATTTCTGTTTATAGAGCTCAGTGCGTACTTGAAAACACCTGAACATTTTTCCCCAACCATTAATTTCAGGTGTAAAACTCCTCTCTCCACACCAAGCAGTTGTCACCAAACTCTTGTGCTCCTGCATCTCTAAAATCAGAGCTTCAGCCACATACAGTTATTTTGTAACATCTCTCAGTGCTGAATTAAGAGTTCTGTGTTCTTAGAAAGGCATATCATGATCTGCACCAGGAGAAAGGAAACTAAACAATCACTACCTGCACCTTTTTAGAGAAAACATTTTCCTAAAAGATGATTGTGAAAGCTGTTCACATGTAGATGTCTATTTGAACTATTTGCCTATACTTCTGTTACATCCCATAGAAATGCAAATGATTCAGTTCAACCATCCACCTTGGGTGCTCACCTAAAACTGTTAATCCAGACAACATCTCAGGTACAGAAGCCCTCTTTCCAGAGTTTACCACTGCCAGTGGACACATGCTAATCTGTGACCTGAGCAAGATAATTCAGGGTGTAGACTAAAAGCTTTCCAGTGTCTCAAGAAGCTTCCAAAACTCTGAGAACAATCAAACAATCCAATCAAAGTGCCAAAAGCTTTCCATTTGGATTAAGCATTCAACCTTACTCATTCAAAATTCTTAGTTTGTTCTGTTCAGAGACACTGGCAGATTTTTCAGTCCATCCTGAAAGTTTGAAAAAAATTATTCACTAAGGTCAAAAATGTTAAAAAAATATGAAATACTTGGTTTGATTTTGCCTCTTGAAACTGCTCACGTGAAAAACAGACTTTCCAAACAAAGGAAATTTTCAAGACATCTAAAAGGCAAAATATTTTGTTTCTGAATTTCTGGAGGAGTCTATTTGAAATGAAGCAATTTATTGAAACAGACATGAATTTGTTAAATATTTTGAGTTAATAGGTATTATTTTTGCCAAAAAAAAAAATGTCAGTGTTGCACAAATATAGTACTGCTTGTTAGTTCCATTGAGCATAAGGATTTGTAGGGAGTTATCTGCTCTGCAGTTTTATCTAAAGCAGTAAGGAAAAGCATACTGCATTCCTTCCAACCATTTAAGTGAACGTAGACCTAACATCTTTATTCATTTAGCTATTCAGTCTAAATTATTTTTGATTACTCTTTATCTGTGAGCAACAATTACCACAAAGGCCAGTTTCAGAAACTGGCAAACTAAAAATGGCATTACATTTAGCCCAATGTTTTCTCTTAAAAGTGTTGCAAAAACAATTTTCAGGAAACTGAACGATTACCCAAAACTGTATTTCATTATTCTTCCTCACCCAGCCTAGTTTTTTGCTTTGAGGACAGCCTTTGAAGTTAATTGAATAAAATAGAATAAAAATTATATGCTCAAAAATTGTTAATAAAATCACACATTATTTCCCAAAAGCCACATAATTGGGTGGGTGTGCTAATATAACATCATAATATATGACATTGCTCTATTGATTTCTCTATAGAAATCAATTACTTGGTATGACAGATGATGGGTGGTTACATTTTATTTCTATTATTGTTGTTGCTATTGTGAAAACAGCAACAATAGTTGTAACAGAAGCAAATATACCAGTCATAGTAATATCATCAACATCACTGCCTTTTTATAGAATATCTTGAAAGACAGACGGGGCATCTTTGAATAAATATTGTATCAAAAATAATTTCTGCTTTCAATTAACTCCTGTTTCACTTCAGTGTGACAAAATAGTCAAGTACAGCAGTGGTCTTTAGATATTTCTGCAGCCCAGAGTATATTTCTAGGGATTTTTTCCAAGTAATGGGCTATAGCTAAGACCTGTTGTTTGCTGTTAACAATCACATTATTCCTGTTAAAGGGGGAGGAAATAAGAAGGATGCAAGGTGAGGGTGAGGGGTAGAGAGATTTGCAGGGTCCTCCAAGGTAGGAATTCATACTCTTCTGCGTGAGACACATGCAAGCTGTAAGAACAACTGCAGATAGTTCAGCAAGAATATTGGAGTCAAAATCCAGTCTCTCTTGCTGAACATTTCCTATATAAACATAGGGGATATTGTTACTCTTTTCCTTTATACCTTTACCTATTCTTTTAGATCCCTTTCTGTTACAATTGAAATAACTCAAATCCTTTGAGTGCATTAATGTAAAAACCCAATTAATTTCAGCACATCATTTTTAGAAATTTTACCCCATACTTTGAAACCCTATTTATGCTTTGATGGAATCAATTTCTTTATAAAAATACTTAGACAGTTACCTGGATCCTTCCTAAACTTTCTACACTGTTCCTAGGATTGTCTCGACAATATGGCACAGTAGAAAAGAAGATGATAACATTCAGCCCAGGTTTTAGGAAACAGAACTGTGACTCTTAAGTAGTACGAAACTGTGAGTGACAATAAACATAAACTCCGCATCAATGAGGTACTTTTTCTTTGATTCTCTGGAGAGAGTGGGGATGAGCACAGCCTGGAGAGGCTGTAGCACTGCTCTGCAAACACCTAAAGGCTTACTGCAGTGGCAGCTGCTTGACTGATGGAAGGATGTTCGTGCTCCTCAGTGTACTCTGCTTAGTCAGTACATGTTTATTTCAGCATGTAAGCCAGGGAGAGTAGAAAGTTTATTGTAAATAGACAAAACCTGCTAGACTCTGAATGGGTGCCAGTGGCAGGCAGGAACAGAGTATATGTGCATCATGCATGCACAGAGGCATAACCATACAGAATTATAAAAATCAGATGTCCCCAAAGTGGAAAGAAAATATTCTCTGGTTATCAGCAGCCCTCCACCCCACACAGAAAACTTGCTCAGTGTAACTCGTTAGGTGGCAAAATGCAGCAAGTACTGCTTCTTTCCTTATTTCTTCACTGAAACAATTCATAGATGCAAAAGTCAAAAAGGGTTAAGGACCCAGTTTAAGAGTGCATAAGTGATTTTCCTAGGGCTTACAGTTTCAAACACAAGTTCATCAAAATTAAATCAATTGCTTACAGCCTGCTCCGATCAGAAAGTTGTACACTTTATAGGATCAGTTGTAATTTCTGAGGCCAACATTAATTATGCACCAGCTGCTGTCTATGCAGTATTTTCAAATAAGTGATAAAGGAGCAAATGCTCCTCATGCTACTAAATGAAATGTAAGAGGGTCATAACTGTAAATTTACTCAGGACATTAACAAAGTCATATTGTAAAAACAAGTTATTGTAATGCACATTAAATGAAAGTTAGATACACGATAAAAATAAACTATTATATTCACATTCTTAATTACAATATAATGCAATATAAAGCAAGTTTCAAAGTCTACATATATTCAGGTTTCTCATAGTATTTGTAGGCAATTAAAAATAAAACACTGTGGTTCAGCTTTTAGTCTAATTTACACTGCTGTAATCCAGATTAGTTTAAGCAAGTAGAGTCAGACTGATGAAAAAAGAAAAACATAGATGCTAAATAAAAAATGGATCCTGTATTGTGTGACTTTTTTATATAAAACACCCTTTAAAAATAAATTTTCTTGAGCTTCTTAAAAAGCCCTGAGATCTCTCTTTTGGCAATATAAGAAAATTAAATGGATAATTCTAGTTTAATTATTTCAGCTCATAATTGTTTAGTTCTTTCATTGTTTTATAAGCTTTATTTCAAGACTTGGAAGTAAAAGGAGACTAGGAAGAAAAAGTGCTTCTAAAATCTTTCTTGATCAATACTTATCTGCAAAAATAATTCTTCTAGCTACCAGTTCACTTATGATTCTGTAATTTGAGATCAAGCAAAAATTTACCAGAAGTAATTCTTATTTCATATTTAAATACACCAACAATAACTCTTTTCTACAAATTATTTCAAAGTTTGTTATGACAAAGCTATTGTACTTACTTTAAAATCTTGAAAGGCAGTCATAACCATGTATCATATTTTCTGAAAAGTAATGAACATAGCTCTCAAGATACAACTTCAGTCTACCTTCCTTTCAAAGCTGAGCTTCCTGCTTTTTAAGAATCACCTACTTTTTGCCACCAAAAAATATGGAATCATATTTACTGTATATGTTACATAGAATTGTACAGCTGCCACTAAATAATGCACTTAGCACTTAAGCATTAGCATAGTAAGTTTTGGTTTTTAGAAGGTACCGCCTGATTTATATGTAATTCCTGCTGTCTTTTCAGTCTCTATGGTTTCTACTAGCTGTACATGTTATTTCTCTTGCCACTAGGGCAATTATTTTATACAAACCACAGCTGATGTTTTATGGTTTTGTTTTATTGCTTTTGTCTTATAATATGATCATTGCCATCTATCCTAGTTTAAATTCACAGATCCATTTTTGGACTACACAAGGAAACAATATGCCAATGTGTGTAAATAATCACTACAGAAATTTGAGAGATGATTTTTGCTAGAGGAATGCATGCTCTTTTCATTTTCTATTCTCTTTCATCCTAGTAGCTTTTGCTTTGAAAATCCATGTTTCCAGGCAATAACAAGGGCATATAGTTATTTTCTGCAAATTGTGCAGTTCTAGCATTTTTTGTTTCTCTTAAGCATCTCTGCTGAAGTGATTGTATAAATGTTTTCCAATTACGCATCAAATGCTAAGCAGTTTTAATACATGCAAAGGCCACAATGCTGTGGTAGGTCTTCAGACCTTTGTGCTAGGTCTTCTCCATCAGCTACTTATTTGACATACACCCTATTAACACTGTTAGAAGAGGAGCAAGAAGCCCTTAATATTAAAAAGGTAGGTACAAAACAGAGGAGAAAAAACTACCAAAAAAATAGAAGGGGAAGCATTTTAGTTTTTAAATAAGACTTATAACTGTTTATACCAAGCACACAGTTCTGCTCTGCGTTCAGTACAGCTCTTATAGCTGTTGGCCTAAAAGGCTACATTTGCTTCCCTCTCTTCTCTTTCTTCCAAGCAGGCTTCTCACAATTCTCCAGAGCCTCAATGCCCCAAAAAGATGGGACCTCTATGTAAAAGAACTTTTACTCTCTTTGAAAATTCCCCTTCCTTCTGTTTCTCCTATTCTTCTCCTCCTGCATTTCTCCTATTCTCACAAAGACAACTTTTCACTTCAGTAATACTTGCAGGATGAATTGCATAACAATTTTGGGTTGAGTTTCCTCTTCAGTTTGATCAAAGAGGGAGGCAAGGTCAGTCTTGTCAGGTTAGCCTGTGACCAAAGCAGCTCCTTCAGAGGCAGTTGCTAGAGATGCTTGGAAGTGACTTGTAGAAGAAGAGGCAGAAGCTTCAGTTGTGCCCCAAGAACCACCTCATAACATCACATGCAGAATAAGATTTCACCTTTACCCATTTGGTGCAGTACATGTGAATGGAGAGTCTGATATCTTCACTGCACAGCTAGCGCATTTGAATTATATCCTTATAACTAGGTGCTCCATGCTTCACGCTCCAAAAGGGCAGATGCAGCCAGATTGCATGTTAAAACACGTTTATGATTTAAGTACAATCAACATAACAGAGCAGTATGTAGACTATCCTCCTCTCCCACTGTACTTATTTAGCAAATAGAAAACTTTTGTGAGAAAAAACAGATAAAACATTTGTTGGATTACACAACCTTAAGCAAGGTCCGTGAATCAGATTTTTAGAAACTACTGCTCTTAATCTACAACAGTTTCTTTTTCTGCAGAGGAAAAATGAATAGTTTGAGTAATGAATAGTTTGAGTTGTAGAAATATGTGAGATTTATGCTTTTCTTTTCAGCCTTTAAATACTTATATAACTACATAATGTTTAACTATAGCACTCTACTTTTCCACTTGTAAACTTGCCTTTCATGTCTTAGGGAAATGTTCATAACTCTCTCAGTTCACAAGAAAGTGTGCTGAAGCACATGACAACCAGAGTGATTTCCTTGTTAAGTTTGTCACTGTTACTAGATGCTTCAGAATTCATAGCATAATTTGACCTTCATAAATTAAGATTTCAAAACCACATTTGTTTATTTTCATACCAGCTGATGACCTTCCACACTGTTTCTCTTCAGTACACAATTGGCCTATTGCAGGGAGTATAGCCAGGGAAAACTGTTGAATTTATGTTCTTCTAACTTGATTTTAAGTTCTACATCTGTGCTGGTTTTTGCTGGAATAGAGTTAATTTTCTTCATAGTAGCTAGTATGGAGTTGTTTTGGATTTATGCTGAAAACAATGAAAATCTCCCTTTATTATCAGCACTATTATAAGTAGTGCATAAGCAGAGTCAAGGCCTTTTCTGCTCCTCACCTCGTCCCACCAGCAAGTGGGCTAGGGGTGCATAAGAAGTTGGGAGGTGACACGACTGGGACAGCTGACCCCAACTGACCAAAGGGATATTCCATACCATATGATGTCATGCTCATCAATAAAATCTGGGGGAAGAAGAAGGAAGAGAGGGACATTTGGAGTTATGGTGTTTGTCTTCCCAAGTTTCACCTTGGTGATTCACCTAGTGATGAAGCCCTGCTTTCCTGGAGATGGCTGAGCACCTGCCTGCCAATGGGAAGCAGTGAATGAATTCCTTGTTTTGCTTTGCTTATGCACGCGGCTTTTGCTTTACCTGCTAAACTGTCTTTATCTCAACCCACGAGTTTCTCACTTTTACTCTTCTGATTCTCTTCCCCATCCCACTGCGGGAGAGGTGAGCGAGCAGCTGTGTGGGGCTTAGTTGCCGGCCAGAGTTAAACAACATCATAAAAAAATTCATAATGACAGGAAAGATTTGCAGAGTGAATAAGAAAACCACCATAAGCAGGAACCAAGAAAAGGAAAGGAATAAGAAGGCAGAAGCAGAAAGTAATCGGGAGCCAGACTGCCAAAAGAAACGTGAATGTGGAAAATGGTATTTCCCAGCACATGTAGAAGATGAACAGAGCAGAAACAGAAGTCAGAAAGTGACTCAGCCCAAAAAGGACAACATCCCAAGCCCATACTGTTCTGTGAGAACTAGAGTAGCTCATCAGTATAATTTTGCAGAACTAAATTTATCAGTCTGGGAAACAAGACACTCCCAGTCACCTGATGGATAATGCAAATACATATTTTTCCTCCCAGGTATCCAGATTAGACATATCATCTTGCTTTTAAAATAAAAGGTCTTTTTTCATTTCATTTTCAATTATTTAATAAAACAAGATTATAATAATCTTTGGTTTGCCATGGATACGTAACCAATGTACATATCTAAATCAATCCCAGCAATACAATGACATCAATTTGAAATAAATTGCTTTACCTGAAAAGTGCAATATTTTTCATGAATGCTATATGAATATTGAATAATATTCTGATTGTTTAATACTTCACATTTGTTTGTACTGTGTATTACACAAAATTAAAAGCTATAAGAGAATTAATGTTATAAGAAAACATTTCAAACAAAATGGAACATAGGTGGAAGAGATCTAACATCAAGTATGTTTGATTTTACTCCTTCCTGTACAACTAAGTTGTTTGCTTTCTCCTTTCCTCTCGACATCTATGCTTTCAGTATAGTCCTTCTTTCTTTTCTCTTTCTTCAGTTATCCCCTTCCTCCGTCAGTCTTTTCTCTTATTTCTTGCTGCCCCTATTCTTTCCTGCTATTTTTAGTTACTCTGCTCCTGTGCCTTTTTCAACCATCATTCGGGCTCAGCAAGAGAGCAAAACCAACTCGCACAGGAAAACAGCCGAAGGGAAATTTTGTCAGTCTTCCCAAATGAATCCATAGCTTTTCCAAGTGAAAATACACTTGAAGGGATGATTTGCTGAAATTCACTAGTTTAACAGGGAAAAGTTGCATCTATCTGCTATTTAAGTAGTAATGTGCTTCAGAAATAATTCAGTTAGGCAGTGTGATTCTGGTGGCCACACTGGTGAAAGTGTTGTTGAAATCGTAGTTTATGGTAAACTGCTATCTCTGTTTATATATAGTATACAGAGAGTACCTGTGGCTTTCTAAAGATTGAGTTTATTCTTTCTTGGGTGCATATTCTTACTGCTTGTTACAGATGCAAATTCAAAAGAACATGGACATGAATGCAAAAAGCTAGTAAATTCTTCTTCTTGGTCACCACTTACATCTATTACAGTTGTGTTGTTGGACTAAACCAGTGACAAAAAAATGCTGTAGAAATCTTAGTTACAAAAAAGTAGGACAAAGTTTCAAGAGATACTTGATGTTAGCATTAATTTATTATATGCCCTGATTTTTATGTAGTACAGAGATTAAAACAGAAACATTTTCTTCTAGAAAAAGTTTTCTTAGACCAGCATTACCTCAAAGGGTAGGTGCAGGATTTTACAAGTACAGAAGTATGTCATTCCAGTTTGCATAACATTAAAGAAACAAGAAGCCCCTTTATCCACCCCAAAACTGTACTTTGAACGAAGCTTTCAGCTTGATAAGGAAAAGTAATTCTGAGAAAATCTAGTATCAATTATTTTCAAAATTCTCAAAATTTTGGGTTACAAAGTTTGTTTTTAGTAATTGCATTGGTCTTACTACCCAAAAGTTTGGAAAAATGTTGGAATCCCTTTTGCACATGTACTGCATTATCAGACAGAAAACAGTTTCTGCCCTCAGAGGATAGAGCAGATAGATGAAGAAAGCCACTAGACAGGAAATAAAGTCAGGAGAAGTACAGTATCTTTAGAATTTCCTAATTTAGCAATTTGTAACCATCTTCAAGCAACAACCACATTTCAGTTTTCAAGTCTTCAAACACATGTAGTTTTATTAATAATTTTTCTAATTATTTTCAGATTATCCATTCCATTCAGTATAAGCACGTAATTGGAGAAATGTGAACTCATGTATGATTTTACACAGGATTATTTTTCTGTACCCTGGAAAGACTGGATAGAAGCATATTTTTAAAAAAATACAAATATTTATGCACTTTAACATGGGAAGATAACTGTCATTTTGAAGTGTTCTCAATGCTGGTATCTCAGTATTTACAATAAGGTGTATGGGAAAGCTGTGGAATAACCATTTTAAATTTAAAGTTTCTCTGTGAAAATAAAGAACCATGAAAAATGCTTTCAAAGAAAATAAATGCAGGAAATGATTCTGTTCTATTCCACAGAAGATGCTATTTGAACCCTAGGTTGTTTATAAAATAATCAATTTCCATTTTTATTTCTGAGCTAAGTGGTGTGGTTGACATACCTGAGGGACAGGATGCCATTCAGAGGGACCTGGACAAGCTCAAGAAGTGAACCTCACGAGGCTCAACAAGTCCAAGCTCAAGGTGCTGCACATAGGTCGGGGCAACGCCCAGTATCAACACAGGCTGGGAGATGAAACGATTGAGAGCAGCCCTGAAGAAGGTGGTACTGGTAGATGAAAAGCTGGACATGACCCAGAAACATGCAGTCACAGACCAGGCAGGACAACCATATACTAGGCTGCAGCAAAAGTAGTGTGATCAGCAAGTCAAGGGAGGTGATTCTCCCCCTCTACTCTGCTCTGGTGAGAACCCACCTGGAGTACTGCATCTAGCTCTGGAATCCTCAGCACAGGAAAGACATGGACCTGCTGGAGCAGGTCCAGAGGACCACAAAGATGATCAGAGGGATGGAACACCTCTCCTGTGAAGAAAGGCTGAGAGAGTTGGGGTTTTTCAGTCTGGAGAAGAGAAGGCTCCAGGGAGACCTTACTGCAGCCTTTCAGTGCTTAAAGGGGGCTTATAAGAAAGATGGGGACAGAGTTTTTAGTAGCGCCTGTTGTGATAGGACAAGGGGTAATGGTTTTAAACTAAAAGAGGGTAGATTCAGACCAGATATAAGGAAGACATTTTTTACAATGGAACAGGTTGCCCAGAAAGGTGGTAGATGCCCCATCCCTGGAAACATTCAAGGTCAGGTTGGATGGGGCTGTGAGCAACCTGATCTAGTGGAAGATGTCCTTGCTTATTGCAGGAGTGTTAGACTACCTGACTTTTAAAGGTCCCTTCCAACCCAAACTATTCTATGATTTTAAAAACCAACTCCAACAGATTGCCTAGATGAAATTAAATAGAAGATTGTTTATAATGGTATATATTTAAATGAAATGTATGAAAGGACAAGACAACTAAATTACTTCAAATCGACCTGCTTGGAGCTTTTTTGTTATATTACCTGCTAAAAGAGTAAAATGAAATGACATAATAGAGCTTTAGCATGTAAAATGTCTTTTAGAAATGGCTTGCAAATTGCTAGCTGTCATATATGACAAATACATACCTTTGGTGTTACATTTCCCATGTCTTTGATAAAACTTCTCTGAGAAAGACACAATCATTAATACAGTAAAAGCACAAAATCCAATGCAATATTACTTCTTTTAGTAACAGTTCAACATCGCTTTTTGTATGACTAAACTTCTTTCCTCCACCTTTCCCACAAAATGTAGTGTACTACCATTTCTATGTTTCTCAGAATTATAATCCAGTGCATTTCATTAGAAAGTTAATGAAATATTTTTAATTGTGAAGTATATGGTATCCTTCTGAGTATGAGATAACTGAGACCAGCGTGTGCAGACACACGCATGTTCTATTTCTCTCAATAAACAAGTCCAACCATCTCTTCCCCTTGTTGTCTTACTGCACTACTTGAGGATGAAGACATATACTACCACGTTAATTTAAATGAGAGACCTGAATCCCAACATATTCAAGATATTGCAAGTAAGTAGCCAAAATGCTAGGAAGCTAATAATTTCTCAAAAAATTGATTATCTTAATATGATTAAAAGCTTAAGTCTGCTTAAAATCTCAACATGCTTGATAGTCTCCAGGCATTTTTTGCTTTTGTGATCCATGGAGTAGTCATTACAGTACAAGATATTCTAAGCCCATGAGATCTGATTTCATAAAATAACATCCAAGTCCTAAAATCAGCTCATGTTCAACAAGCAGTTCAGAGCATTTGCTGAAGTTAAACAGTATTTGCACATTACCATAAATAACTGCCCTTCCTCTCAACCTGGGTTACAAGAATCTGAACTTCCTATAGTACTTTTTTCTCACAATCAAAACTTTTCCAGCTTTATTTTCTCTGAGTAAAGTCTATCTAAAACCTGAGTTTATTTTTTATGTAGCTAATTTCAGAAGTATCACATGGATTATCTTGAGTACTCTCAACTACAGAACAGTGGCCTTTGCCATTTATGTTCAGAATTGGTTTTGCCATGACTGAGATGCTGTTGCAGTCAGGATAGAACAGCTGTAAGCAAGCACAACTCCTTCTCTATCACATGATCTGTGGTCATGCTAAAGCAGGTCACTAACACAGGAGGCAGTTAACACACCTCCACATCCTCCTTCCCTCTTTGATAAGCATACCTCTAACAGGAGTAACAGTGGTAACACTATCATTTCTTCAAACATGAAAGGACTACGCAGCTGTGATTTCATATGTTTTCCCAACACGTGAGACTGATCTGTTTAAATTATTATAAAGAATGTTGTTACTTCTGAAATAATTGTCTACTTTGCCAACATCTCATTAAACAATCATGGAATTTTCTTTGATTCTGCTATTTTCATATCATATGGGTATGCCAGTGCTGTCGCTCTTCAGACCTCCATGCAGGTGGGCTATGACCAGTAGCCACATCACCAATAATTTGCCTCTCTTTGACCAGAAGTCACAGCCACAGTCACTCAGAGAGTAAGCAGACTGGTACCTGTTCTAAAACTGTTTAGTGTATTTCTCCTTAAGAAGTTAGGATTACGTACCTAAGGATAAAAAAATAAAACAGGAAAGCAAAATTCAGACCTTACACTATTGGAAACTTGCCTCTGACTTCAGTCACGTCAGTATTTGTCCCATAAAAATAGATTTTCACCTTTGATCTCCATGAAGTGTCTATTGCGCAAGTTTAATTGCAGAAAAAATCCCCATGTGTTATTGCAGCCATATAGAAATGTTAATCAGACATTTATCTTCTGGCATATATATTGCTGGCTTCTCAAAAAAATCTTTTACTCTCCCACATACACACATTGGAGAGGAGCTTTTCCAGTTTTCACAGTCTATTTATAGATGGAAATTGTATTTTCATTTTCTGAAGCTTACAGAGAAAGGAATATTACTCCAACAAAATGCAAGTTATGTATCTGTCTTCTAGCAATAACAATAATGGAATAAGAAGAAACTGAAAATCTAAAGTTGTTGCAATGCTGTCAGGCTGGTCAGTGCAAAAGCAGAGAATGTGTTTATTGCTTACTTATAACTAATTATTGAATTAAAGCACCCCAGTACCTTCTTGCTTAATCTGTTTATTTTCCTTATTCAGATAAGAGTTGCCAGTTTTAGTTGTGTACTGCATCTTGAGTTTAATCTGAGCACTACTTATTTGTCAAAGACTCTTCCCCGTTGACAGCGCTGTGAAAAATGCAATTATACAAAGCTGATAGTTTGGTTTTTTTAAGAAGCAGAAACTGTCACGTATATTCATCCTGCATGTAGAAGCCTGCACAAAATTACATCAAAATGTGAAGATATTATGGACAGACATTGGCAGAAATATTTTCAGGTCTTTAGTGTATCCAGATTATGCCTAGATCACCAATACAGCTTATAAAGCATGAAAAATGAATGTATTCAAGTAGACTAAATTAATATCTCTACTCAAAAAGGACTGTAATGAAGTTTTCCTCTTTACCTGATTGATGTTACCTTTAAGTGACAAGGAGGCCATTCATCTTAAGCAGTAACTGTGGGAAATAAGTTGGTGTTATCTTTATAGTTTCATCTCTCTCTTCCCTCAGCAAAAATGATGCAAACACACACACTGACAGGACTACAAAAAGGGGCGTGGGGACCCACATAAAAAGCTACTGAAGTTGATAAGAGCTTAAGCCTCTGTAAAATTTCCTTTTTTTCCCTTTTCCACTTCTACTAGCTGCAACACAAAGAGGAGAACACGACCTTCACAAAACAAGTGACCTCATAACTGCTAGAGATCTTTAAAAAGATACAACCTCTCTCCCATAACGAAAGTGCCCAAGAGAAAGATGAACCAACCCTTCTTTTCTACTCAGAGTAGGGCTTCTTTCCAGTCACTAGAGTAAACTGCACTTCCAGTCTCTAGGATTGGAAACTTGGACATGAAAATAGGAACTGACAGTCTTATACTGTCCCAGTAGGAACCTGAGAATACAATTTCTTCTGCTACCAGGTGGATCTCTCCTAATTGATCTCAAAAACTAGCTTCTATGCAATTAAAAGCTAAAGAAAAATCTCTTACTTATAATTTAATATAATACAAGATGCTGTAATGATGGACTCTTGTAAGTTCATCTATACATACATATATATACAGAGAGAATGTTTGAATGTAAACTAAAAAGTTTACATTTAAGATAGAAAATACAACATACAGATGCATTTTGTCTGCAATTAAACCCACACTAAACTGCTGAAAGAACTCTTACCCAAAGTAAGTTTTCATTACTCTGGATTTTCTTTAAACATCTTAATCTTAAATTAGATTTATAGCCTGGGGTTGGAATCAAGGTTTTCTTGTTTTGTCTCCAGAGGTAAAGTTGGTAATTTGTGATTAATTTTGTATTTGGCTTTTATTTTCATCAAAACAAAAAATAAGACAAAAGGAGTTGAAAAGTAGAACTGCAGAAAGTTTAACCTGAACACTTGAGGCCTGAAAGTGAAGATTTTTGTAGAGCTGTTAGTGTAACATGCTGGCTAATATCCATCACTAATATCAGTTAGAGAGAAAAGCAGATACACTTAGCATGTGGTTAATAGAAAGTCTTTAATTGCTGTCATAGAGAGGACCCTAGGGAACAAAAAATTCCACATTTCCCCTTTTGATGGCTAAAAAGTTTCAGTGGTTGTAGAGTTATTGCACCGTAACAGGTGGGGTTTATCTAAAATGCTATTAAGTGGCTCTGTTTCTCTCTTAAATAGTTAAGACGGTTTAATGTCTAATGTGGAGACATGCTGGCCAGATCCATGCACAGAAGTGTTCCTGTGGTGCCAGAGGCCTCATGTGAAAGATAGTGACAAATCCCCATTGACTTTAACAGGAGCTGAAGTCTTATCTCTAGCATTGTAGCCCATGCCAAATATAATTTGTGATTGCTTTTCCCACCTCTTCTTCCATCAGTACCACTCCCCAGGCACCTGCTGAAGCATGGTCCTGACAGTGGTGTTGCGGTCTGAGCCCAGAGGGCAACCAAGCACCACGCAGCCGCTCACTCACCCCTTCCCCCTCAGGAATGGGAAGGAGAAATAAAGCAAAAGGCTCAGCAATCAAGATAAGGACAGAGAGGGAAGATTCACCCATTATGGCAGGGAAAAAGACAGACTCATTAGGGGAAGAAAAAAACCCATCACTTTAATTCAGACACTAACACCACACCACTTAACAGAGCAGGACAGTGATAAGCATTACCACATCTTCAAAACACCTTCCCCCACCCCTCCCCCCCGGCTTAGTTTTGCTCCCAATTTCTCTACCCCTGAAGTGCTAAGGCTTGGACAACAGGCCCAAGCCAGAGTTGACCTATAGATGAATCCTATATATTTTATAACTGATAACCATTGTGCTAGTAGGTATTGTACTAAGTTATAACAAACCACCTATGCTGATGTAAAAAGTGCTAAAGCATTAAAATACTGCAGCCTGAACAACAGGCCCCAAGCTGAAGCTGCTAACTTAGCATGTAGTCATTAACAAAGTATGTATGCTCACTAGTGAAAGATGCATCTTAGAATATAATCAGTAGTGAGGATGAAATGCTGAGAGAATGTATCCAACTTTCCTAGTTCAGCCTTGTTCAAGGCTGAGAACCCAACTATTTGGCCTTGTTAGAAACTCCCTTGATTTCCCCTCCCAAGCCCCGGTCAGGCTTTGGGTGGAATCCAACAAGAGGATGAATCCAGATATTTTCGGCTCAATAAAAGATGCCAGTTATTCTGGCTTGCTAATTTTTGGTATATAAGGCTGGACCTGCTTGAAGTGACTTTGGATGCCTCACCTACAGATGAACGCATCACGCAGGACTTCCCACTTGCCAGGAAAGGCTCTCCAAATCCTCACTGTAACCAGGGCTCCTCAGCGTTTGCGGATCTGGATGATGGCAACGTATGCAAGTGGTGATGTATCTTTCTTAATCACTATTCTCTCTTATGTAGTAATTATTTGATGCGTTATCCTGCTTTTTCCTATTTGTTTAAATCAATTATCTTGCCTTTTCTTACTGCATGTTTTGTGTATTACTCTGTTACATTATTTAGTTATCACTAGTAAAATACACCTACTCTTTTCACTCAGGTGTCTGAGTTTAATTGGTATCCTTAACCAGCAAAACAACCCCTTCCCCCCTAGTGTCGCAGGGGGCAGGGAGTGGGGATTACAGTCAGTCCACTGCTCCTTCCTCCTCAGGGAGAGGACTCCTTGCATTCTCCCCTGCTCTAGCATAGCATCCCTCTCATGGGAGTCAGTTCTCCACAAACTTTCTCTGCAGTGAGTCCTTTCCACAGGATGCATTCTCCCTGTGCTGCTCTGACATAGGTCCCTCCTACATGTTGCAATCCTCCCAGTGCTGAACTACAACAGTGGGGCCTTCCTCCCCAAGAGTCCCAGCCTTCTTCAGGCACAATCACCTGTTCCAGTCTGGGGTCCTCCATGGGCTGCAGGTGGGCATCTGCTCCATCATGGACCTCCATGGGGGGGTCTCTGCACCAGTGCACCTTCACCCCTTCCTGCTCCTTTCTTCCAGTGACTTCAGTGTTCCCATAGGTGTCCTCCTCACAACTCCCACTCCTCCTCCCAGGTTCCCCTTCCTAAATATGTTATCACAGAGGCTCAGCCACTGTTGCTAACTGGTTCAACCTTGGTCAGAGGTGGGTCCAACTGGGAACCAGGGGAGCTTCGAGAAGCTTCTTACAGGAGGCCACCACTATAGCCCTTCCCCTGTTACTAAAAACCCCGTCACGTACACAAACCCAGCACATAGTCTTTACCATCAATAGCCAGCAGCCTTAGCACTTGGCAACTGCTGTTACCCTTCAGTGGCTGAAGTGGTGTCTCAACCATTGAGTAGTATATTTGCATCCCTAATAACTAACTCCTCCCTAATGCCATGGCAGTACTGTTTACTCAGCTATTAGATTAAAAAATTGATATGTCTTGACATATTGGTGAGACCCTATGGCAATGAATGAACACAAATGCTGAAGTATTTTACTGGATATGAAGTCTAAAGAGCTATGGGTTGGTTTTTTAAAAAAATTATTTTTTAAAAGGCACCAAAGATTTGGAGCAGCATCAGAACCCAGATGAAATTCCAGCAAATCTCCATTAAGCAGTAGAATCTGGAGGTATTTGGGCATCCCAATTAAGCAAAATTGTTTCACATGTTCATTGTTTACTGACAGTATAACACACAAAACCTTTGAAAAAAGTGTAAGGCTACAAAACCAGCTGCTCAAGATATGAAAGATGCCATAAATCAACACCATCAGGGCAGAGCTTGCCCCATTTGCAATTTAGAAACTAAAATCATATTCCATCTACAGCATTTTTGAGATGTCTGCAGAACTTGGCACCAGAACTGAAGCATTAAAGTCTATTTCAGAGCTGTTGCATGAGTAAGAGGAAGACTCTCTAGCAATCACCATGGGCTAGCACAGAAGATAGAACAAGCAGCACTTCATAGAGCATAGACTTCAAAGATAGCCTGCAAAGAGCAAGAAAGTATTAGCTTTCATAACACATATTGGTGGTGTTCTCCAGAGCAGTCAGAATCAGTCTTTCCATTCCATTCTCATTTTAACACAGGCTGTGCTCAAGACCTCCTCACAGCTCTCTCACTGTACTCCAGCCCCTTTAAGCTAAACTGCCACCACTTCTTTATCCCACCTCACCTCTGTCTCCAGTTCTATCATGTTCTTCCTTCTGGCTGTCATCCAAATTTTTCCCACAAGGCTCTTCTCCCTTGCTTGCCTCAACTCCCTGAGGCTATGTCTACATGAGGAAGTAGAAGATTTGTAGGGTGAATCAGACCTGAAGTCCACGCTATGTACATTTTATATCAGTGTTTCACTACTGAAGCAAGTATGTGACTCCAAATAAAGTCATACACTTCCTGATGTGAAATCTGTAATCTCCATATTATAGAAAAAACAGGTGAAAAGAAGCAGTTATTTACTATGATGTGCTTCTGACTAGAAAGCACACCACTAGCAATTTACACTGAAATAAATTATGTCCTGATACATCTTCATTTTACTATTTGTCCTTTAGTTTGTTTGCTTTGTTAGAAGCACAGTAAGATATTTGCTACTCCAAAGTTGAGAACAGCTTGGGAAAAAACACCAGCTTTCATTTGATTTTATGTTTTTATGTGGGTAACTGGTCTAAGGTGAAAAATTATTTTAAAAAACTCTAGGTTTTTTTAGATGTGTCATACAGGGAAAATGCCATTTTATTTTCTAACAGTATTTGCACATGTGAAAAAGTAGATCAGTATTACCTTATGATTCCAGCTCAATTTCATTCTTAAATATCTATCATTGGTAATGTGTCTCCTTTAGTGTCCCTGTCAGATCTTTCCCATTCCAGCCTTATCAGAAAAAAAATCCGTCTTTTCCCACTCTTCAATTCAGTTTAATCATTTTTTCCTCACTGCCTACTCCCATCTTCTTGCTCACTCTCTAGCTGCCTTCATATCTCCACCACAACTCTACTCTTATTTCCTATTCAAGCTCCCCAAGAAAAGATTATGAAGGAAAATGGGTGCATTACAGATTAAGGAGGTTACCACTGTTATCTGTTACATTTAAGAAAAATTATACCAAAGAAAGTAGAAGTTTCACCTTCCTACATCATGAGAGGTACATATGTAAAGTCTTGAGGAAGTCTGGGTTAGAATTTTCAAATATCCTATCCTGTGTTTTTAAACAATTTTAAACAATTTAAAGCTTGATATACTCGAAGAGCTGTAAGGCGTTACTTTTTATATTCTAAATAGCAGTACTGATTTCTTTAAGAGATTTTGATTTCTAAGCCTAATAGTGAAATAAGATTGATGCCGTATTTTGCTTACTAAATATACATTTTTCTCTTGAAAATCAACACATCTGCAGATGTATATGGGTGCACATACATATCTGTATGATTTGTCCATCATATCTTAAGATATTCAGCTGTTATATACTTGTGTTACATTACTCCAAAATCATTATTTTCAAGTACAAAATGTGAAAATAATACTAATTTTCTCCAAGGCCTGTGGCTTTTTGCTTACTTTTTTATGCTTGTGTAATTAAATAAATCATGCACTACACTGCAATATTGATTCCCAGGAAGCTGGAAGTTTGGAAGAGATGTTTACGCCAACTTGCAACACCTATAAGGCATTTCGTTATGTGTCATATAAATATAATATTCAGTTAATAGTTCTGCTAATTTTCAAGAAAAATCATGAAGAACATAGGTTATTTGCACATTTTGTAAACGCTAGCACATTTATTTATAGATGTTCCAGACTGAAAAAAATCCATGCTCTATTTTGACACTTGGAGAACTTGTCAATATCACTTCAACAATAGTTTTGAGAATCAAGTAAAACAAGTTCAAATGGGAAAAAAAAGATGCAGTCATCTAAGCATTGCTCAGCCCATTCTCCCACTACAAACCTCTGAGGAAAGGTGAAAAGAATATTTGATGAGAGCTTTAATGTAAGGGTGGTCTGGCACTGGAACAGATTGCCCAGAGAAGTTGTGGATGCCCCCTCCCTGGAACTGTTCAAGGCCAGACTGGATTTTAGAAACCTGGTCTAGTGGAAGGTGTCCCTGTCCAAGGCGGGAGGGTTGGAGCTAAGGTGATCTTTAACATCCCTTCTAACACAAACTAGTCCATTACTCTATGATTACTAGAGTCCAAAATCCACAACTTTCTGTAATTAAATTTTAACATTGACAAGAGACTTATCACTCAGACCTCAGAAAGATTCTGAATGAGGGTGCTTTACTGCTGTTCAGTTACTTTGTACTTTTTATATATACACACACGCTCCTTTATGCGTGTGTATATACATACAATCACTCCTTTATTCCCACCTTTCTCCCATACATTTCTTAAAACCAACTCCACTTCCTAAATCCACTGAAAAGTATTTGAGTACAACTTAAAGGTTATATCATTACACTTTCAAGAGTCAATAGGCACACCAAAGTGAAGGCTGAACTTTTAGGTTTATAGTAATGGCTATCCCATTATTGCTCTTTGTGGTCCCATACAGATATGACAGAAAAGTTATGCTTTCCAGTTAAACAGAGGCATAGAAATAATTATCCACTTCTAAATCTATTCAGTTTTAAAATATTTTTTTACATGAAAAAAATCAAAGATTAACATTTAATTATTAGATTAAGCAATTTGTGAGATTAACAGTTTACCAAGGAACTCCATGTCATCAGTGATATCCAAGCTCTCTAAAGGAAAGGGGGGGAGGAGAAAAAATAAAGATTCTTGAACTTTCACAGACAATAATCCTATGTAAATTGACTATGATGAATGTTGGATATGAAATGAGTGAGATTTTAATGCTACTCTCAGCAATTAAACCGAAGAGTTAAATAGCAGTTCTAGAGTTACTGAAGCATAACTCAAGGAAGTAATTAGGTAAGGCATAAAAATGTTACTTCAAATTTATGACAGACACAGCTTATATCTATAGGCATATTATTTTGGGATCCTTTTTTCCAGTTCTATTTCTTAGACAAGGATGAGCATAAGAAAAATTAATTATTTTTTCCTTATTTTTTCTGCAGTGATAAGCCAGAGTGTCAACTGCTTATTGCACCACTTGTTCAGAATGTGGTATGTTTAAGATTTGGGGTCCTAACCTTGCTAAAACTGATTTTACTTCCACCCCATCTGCACTGGAAGTGCACATAGAAAGGTGTAGTGGTTTAAGCCCAAAGGGAAACTGAACAACATGCAGCTGCTCCCTCATTCCTTCCCCCTGAGGGATAGGGAGAAATAAAAGGCTTAGGAATTGAGATAAGGACAAGGAGGGATTATTCACCCATTATGGTCACAAGCAAAAGACAGACTCAACTTGGGGAAGGAACAATTTAATTTGAAAACCACCACCACCAATTTACCAAAGAGTATAACAGTGAGAAATACAACCACATGTTAAAAACACCTTCCCCACCACACCTCCCTTCTGTCCGCACTCAGCTTTGCTCTCAATTTCTCTGCTACTTCATGTCCAGCAGTACAGTGGGGCAGGGGATAGGGGTTGTGGTCAGTTCATCACCTGTTGTTTCTGGCACTCCTTCCTCCTCAGGGGGAGGATCCCTCACTCTTCCCCTGCTCCAGCATGGAGTCCCTCTCATGGGGGACAGTCCTCCACGAACTTTTCCAGTATGAGTCCTTCCCATGGACTCCAGCTCTTCATGAATCACTCCTGCATGGGTCCCTTCTGTGGGCTGCAGTCCTCCCAGCAACAGACTGCTCCAGTGTGGGCTTGCCTCAGAGTCCCAGCCTTCTTCAGGTTCAGCCACCTGCTCCAGCGTGGCATCCTCCATGGGCTGCAGGTGGGCATCTGCTCCACCAGTGACCTCCATGGACTGCAGGGGGGCAGCCTGCCCTCTCACCATGGGCTTCAGGGGAGTCTCTGCTCCAGCACACCTTCCCCCCCAACAAACCTCCTTTCTTCAACTGATGTCAGTGTTTGCATAGGTATTTCCCTCTCCACTCCCCCTACTTCCAGGTTCCCCTTCTTATATACGTTATCAGAGGCAAAACCAGTGTCACTAATTGGCCCAGCTTTAGCCAGAGGTGGGTCTGACTTGGAGTTAGGGAGCTTCTATAAGTTTCTCACAGAAGCCACCTCTGTTGCCCCCTCCCCTGCTACTAAAAAACCCTGCCACACACAAACCCAACACAAATGGTTTCTATTTGTATTTTTAAAGACCATTTGCAGAAGGCAGCTTTCAATTTAATTGCTTTTTTAGGGGTTTTCTACTGACTCATTTGCATCTCACTCATGCTGTTTATATGTTGGTTAAATGATTTTTGACACAATCATGTTAGAAATACTCAATATTTATGTCTATATATTGTGTACATAAAAAGAGACATGGCCTACTAAAACCAAATCACTTTACTAACAGTCCAAGATTTTTCAGCTTTGACACTGATTTAATCAGCAACATAATTTCCCTTGTTTTTCAAAGGCGTAAGAATACAGAAGTGCACAACAAGAAACATACAGGAAAGCTCAGGCCATAGCATAACATACTGACATACATTTATTGATATGAACATTACTGTAAACACATCAAAAGCATTTATCTATTGACAAGTTTTACCCAACTGCTGCAGTAACTGCCTGTAGCAATGCTAACACAGTATCTCAGACCTGGCACATTAAACATTAAATAGGGACAGTCAAAAAAAATTGGAAGGTATCCAAAGCCCATGGTTTGACCTGAAAGTTATTTATTAAGATTTATTATTTCCTCTGGGGCAAGACAAAACCAAATTTAAGCATTGACTGAGGTGCTATTGTCAAACTTACTTGTTATAAAGAGCTCAGTGTACTAGTGATTCCATGGCTATTTCCTAAAGGCAAAGGCTGTTTATATGCAAGTGAAGCAACTCAAAAGAAAACTGGCAAAACCACAAATTATTATATCAACTTTATCAAAGGTATCTAAATCAAGAGCATTCATAAGTAAAAGGGAATTGTATTTCTTAAGCTTCAGAAAAGGTAGAGCACATTTTATCTGGAGCAAAAAGGGAAAAAAAGATACTCAGAACTGGGAAACAAGAGGGGTAACATGCTAGATGTTCAGGCTACTTTGAGGTAACAGTGTCAGACAGTCTAGGAACATCGGGCATGTCATTTTCTTCAGCCTCAAGGCCAAAATATTGCTTGAGATTCTTGGAAGAGAAGCACTAAGATGAAAATGAATTGATATTAAATAAAATTTGGAATTGTTACACTGCTTTATGAATACTTTTGGTGACCATGGTTTCCACCTGTGTAATCAAAAGTTTTCTTTTATTTCATTAGAAGCTGGTTGTGTTGTAACCTTAATCTTGCCTAGTTTAAAAGTGAGTCCGGATGAAACTAACTAATAAGGATAGGTTTTTTTAAGTCTTTGTAAACCCATTGAACTGTGCATACAAAAACCTGAGACAAATCTGAAAGACCAAGGTATTGGGGTAAGCCTTCTTTTGAACTCCAGATATCAGCATTAAGTGACAGATTTTGAGGAAAAGCCCTTCCTATCTGGCAGGCACAAGCCAGCACCTCTTTGGCAAGAAGCTGATGGCAGAAATACAGCTGAATGCTCTGAACATTCACCAAGATCATCCTTCTAATCAAAAAAGGAAGCACAGAATAGCCAAATAAAAGCACAGAAGTGAATATTAATGTTAAATCTGCTCCAAGATAGAAATCAAACAAATTTGAAGTGGGAAGAACCACTCTCTTTTCACAAGTTGCTTCCAAAATTATCTTGCTTCTCTCACAGGTTTGCCTACTCTAGTAAGAGCTTGGCAACTATCAAAAATGAAGTCTCACTTAGCTCTGTTCTTGGGACATGTAGTATTAATCACTCAGTCTTTGAAAACAATCTGATCAGAGAGAAAGACTAAGTAGAATTAAGAGATATTAGAAAGACAATAAATCCAAAGAAAGTCTCTAACTCTGTCTTTTGAGTTTACAAATCAGTCATAAACCAATACCGTTTCATGAAGGAAGGAGGTATGGGGACATCCTGGACCATATAATTTGTCTGTCCAAGCAGGGTATCTTTGTCCTGTAATATTTCTAAACTATATATGTATGCAGATTTGTCCTGTGGCAACCTTAGATTAGAGCTTAGTTTTCAGTTCCGAAGACTGGATTTAAACAAGCATACGTAGGAAACAGCATCTTAGACATACAGTAACAGTAATGCAAAGGCAGTACCCATCTATTCATCTAGGGTTTTACAACTGGGAGCTGCATAGTAGTAGTTATAACAGCACTTGGAGTGAGCATATCCCACTATGAATGGTTGCAGTTGTAGATTGTGTATGTTACTGTAGTTATGATCGGTTAATTTGCAGAGAATTTTATCAGCTATGATAAAATGCCATCATATTCAATCATACAGTAGTCACCCAGATTCCTCTAGGTATTCAATTTTACTCTTACTCTGAGAGGTACTTTGGCACCTAAATCAATACTTACTTGAAGAGTTGCCTGTTATATGCACCTAGGAATCAGAGAATTTGTGCTCCAACATTTGAAAATGGAACTGTCATGTCCTTCACTTTGGTGAAGTTTTGCTCCCAATTTCTCTACCTCCTGTCCCCCATCAGTGCAGGGGGGCAGGGGATTGGGGGTTGTGGTCAGTTCATCACCTGTTGTTTCTGGCACTCCTTCCTCCTCAGGGGGAGGATCCCTCACTCTTCCCCTGCTCCAGCATGGAGTCCCTCTCATGAGGGACAATCCTCCACGAACTTCTCCAGTATGAGTCCTTCCCATGGACTCCAGCTCTTCATGAACTGCTCCAGCATGGGTCCCTTCTGTGGGCTGCAGTCCTCCCAGCAACAGACTGCTCCAGCACAGGCTTCCCTCAGAGTCCCAGCCTTCTTCAGGCACAGCTACCTGCTCTGGTGTGGGGTCCTCCATGGGCTGCAGGTGGGCATCTGTTCCACCAGTGACCTCCATGGACTGCAGGAGTGTGGCCCTGTCCTCTCACTATGGGTTGCAGGGGAATCTCTTCACCAGCATCCCTCCCCCTCCCCTCCCAACCTCCTTTCTTCCACTGACCTTGGTGTTTGCATAGGTGTCCTCCTCACAACTCCCAATCCTCCTCTCAGATTCCTCTTCTCAAATATGTTATCAGAGGCACAACCATTGTTGCTAATTGGCTTGGCCTTGGCCAGAAGTGGGTCTGACTTGGAGCCAGGGGAGCTTTTAGAAGCTTCTCAAAGAAGCCACCTCTGTAGCCCCCTCCCTTGCTACAAAAACCTGGCCATACACAAACCCAATACACAGAGACAGGTTGCCCAGGGAGGTTGTACAACTTGTGTCCTTGGATATATTCAAAACTCTTGCTGAACAAACAGATGACTGGACCTGCTTTGAGCAGTGTGGGAATAAGAGAGCTTCAGAGACCCTCTGCAACCTAACGTCTTCTGCATTTGTATAATTCTATTTTCACTAACTATGCAAGTAATTTTCTCCAAATCACTCTATTAAGAGAAGCAAGACAAAATAATTGGAGACTGAGCAGAGAAGCACAGGAGTGAGAACTGGTTGCTTAGAGGTAATTGCTTAATTATTATCAGAACCAGCAGATAAGAAGTGTTGACAGTAAAGACAGTAAATTAGGCTGTTTATTCAGTAGTATTTCTAGTGAGAATTTATAACTATGCTCTTGGTAGAATTAAATCTAAAGCCAGACTGAAAGGCAAAGAACGGAATTCACAAAAGCAAAGCAAGAAACACTGAAAGGGAAGTACAGGGAGAGACATGCAGAGTAATTAAGATTCACAGTTCTCTCGGATTATATGAAAACATGATGTGTTTTATATTAGAGAGAAAAGCAGAGGGAACAAAACCAGTGGAAAGAGACTGAAGCCAAATTAAGATGGGAACCAGTATGGCACAAAGGTGAACTGGTAGAAGGAGGAAACATACAGTCAGTGCCTGGGGTGCATATGTGATGGAGGAATAAATTTATTGGAGATGGCAGTGACTAGTGACAGACTGCAAAAAAGATTAAACCAACAAAGACCTCCTTATGCTAAAGTAGGTCATATTCATTGAATCAATATGCAAAGTGATACTACAGAATAAATAAAATCCACTAGGTGTTGATAGAATACAATTTGCATCAGTTAAGAAAACATTTACTTAACTGGATAGGTTATAGTACAGTATTATCACTGTGTAATAAATCGTGTCATTCCATATTGAAGCACCTTGATATCTCGTTTTGCACATGAAGGGTTTTTTGCATGCTTTATAGATAATGACTCAACTGGCTACAAAAATTCGTCTAGCCATCCCATGCCTTCCAGCACCCTCTAGTAGAATTCAATGCCTATGATGTGAGAATTGAAAACAGTTTTAGAGAATGAGGCAGGTCATTAGTCCAAAAAATGATAAACTACATTTTTAAACAATTGACAATGATCTAGGCAATACATTGCACGTGTTTTGGATGACAGAAATCAGATGTGTTGAATCAGAGCTTATAGCAGCCTGTCCAGGGTCCTAATAATCATGAGGTATGCTTACCTTTTCATCACCATTCCTTATTCACTCCTACATATAGTAGGGTTTAATTAGTGAAATCATCTGCTCTCTCATCAGATCTCTATAGCCTGAAGTAGTTCTCCAAGTTCCTTACAACTACATGTAACTTTGAATGAATGTCATGTGTTGCAGGTTAGACTTTCCACAAAGTTTTTTCTGCTGTCTTTATTTTAATCTTTAAAAATGTTTATCCAGAGCCTCAGAAAAAGTTCAAATACTTAATTTTGCTGTCTTTAGTAAAAAGCACCACAAATGTCTGTGCTGAAGAAAACAGACAACTTTCCAGCAGAAAAATACTTCCAGCAAGCTGAAGAAAGTAGAGCTGTGGGATGAATTAATTAGTACCAGCTCTGCACATCATATACATTAGAGACCAAGGGCAGATTCATACTTATTCCAGATCCAGTCATGAGTCTGTCACTAATGAATGTCTCTGAAAACATTAAGAAAAATAAATGATGCTTTGGTTAGAGCCACACTTTCCATCAGAAAGGGCTGCCAGTTACAACAGTAGTCTAAATTGCCATATAGTGAAGCTATTTAACACCTTCCCACCTACACCAATAAAAAAAAAGGCATAATCAGTACTGTAATAGCCCTCTGACTGCTCTTCATAAAGTGCTCCTCATCCTACAGACTAATTGTGAAAAATCCTCTTTGATTTAACACAAGAAAGTTAACTAAGTTCATGATAATGGGAATCTGCCCGACACTTAAATACATGGGATCTCTTTTCAATGCAGATACAAGACCAGGCCTTCATAAGTATTCACAACTGTAACACATTGCTAATATGTGTGGACATCCTCCTCACCCCCTCACACCCCCTTGATTCCTCATCCTTATCTCATAGAAGAGGTGTACTCAAGATTTTCTATACAGCCTTTTTTGCAACTTTGGTGTGTGGTCTTCAACACAGTTAGAATTTGGGAAAGACAAACCTCAGCTGATGTAATATAGTACAGCTCTGCCATCTTAAATGGAACAGACATTTACATCAGTCAAATATCTTCTAGGTCTCTCCTATTTTCTGAGGATGCATACAGCTGTTTTCTTTTTATTATTTGTTTTTCAGCCAGCATTAAAAATATGACAGTTTAAATTTATGATCATCTCAGCCACAGGTACTGTACAGATATGTTAATAGAAATTGCCAATTTTCTTTTAGTCATGCCAGCCTGAAGAGATAAGCAACACAGTCTTTGGAGGGAGAGAAATTAGGGGATTAGTTCTGTAATCCTTTGTAGAATATTGTTGCTCAGCAGCTTCTCTGTGAATCAGGGAAGGTGACCCTGCTATCAACACAGCTCATCAAATTTCACTTAATGAGAACTCAAGAGGGCACTGGTGAGAAATATGGTATAGAGGTATAACTGGAATGAATTTGATGATACTACTTTACAAATTGTATCTAGTGTTATTCAATTAGTTTGAAATGTTGAAATCTCAGAGGAAAAACTAAGCAAGGCAAGATTTATAGGGAAAAGAGACTTATCTCTCAACTAATATCGTTCGATACACACAAGCAAACTTTCAGGTCAGAAGGACTATAGCTGATATTTTCTCCCCTTCCTCCAAACCACATCAGCTGGTCTAGCAGTCTCTTCCTGGAAGCTAATCCTTTCCTTATACATTATGATAGCCACAGCATCACCGCAGCAACTGAAGAGAGAGTTGCTAAAAATGTATATGATTGAATCATTCATCATTAAAACTAATTTACAAAAAGTAGTTAGAAAAGAAGAAGAGATGCCACTGCTACACACCTCTCTACATTCTCCCATAAAGAGAGTTCACACACTCACCTGGCACTTTTACTATCAGAACAGAGAAGTTTTAACTGATGTAATTGTAAAAGATATTCATTTATTAGAAACTAAATAGTGTCAATAAATGTTGAAATGGTTGCTTTTTACCTTATCCAGATTTGTTTCTAGTCTCCTGTATAGAGTAGGTGTAAGAGAGATTTTTCAATTTAAAAAAATTCTCCACTAAAATTTAACAGAGTATTTAAAACAAAAGCACATTTTGGCATTGCAATTAGTTGAAAAAATGTTTTTCCTCTAGCCCCAGAGAGCATTAAATTCTAGTCTTCATAATGTTGTGTGTGATACATGATACAAGTTCACATATTTCAGAAGTCAGTCCTGTTAGTTCCAACAGAACAGTGAGGGAAGACATGGTTAGAAAGCTTCAGTGACCCTTGGAGAAGTGATTCAATAAGGGTGGGGGTTTTTTGCACAGTAATATAGGGTCTCAGTTCAGCTGTAACTTTTCATAGGGACTTTCTTAATAAAAGAAGATCTATTTAACTGGAAATTACTTGTAAGAGCAATTTAATTTTGTCTATTGAATACTATGATTTTTTGCAACATAGGCATTTGCAAAATGTTTGTTCTGCTACCAAACCTGCTTATGAGGAAAAAATCTGAGATTGTTTTATTTCTCTAACCTCACAGATTAATGCATCCCCCAAGAAGGTTATTATATTTTGTCTCATCTATTAGGCAGAGAAGCTAAAGTGTCTTAGGCTAGTCTTCCTAACTTGACTACAGACTCTTCAAGAGCAAATTTGACTACTGTGTTCATACACTAGTTTTGATGCTACATGTTCAACAAACCACATCATGTCTATCTATCATACTCAAATACCAACTTTGGTTTCACAGGCATAATTAGCTGGGACTAAAAGCTTTAACAGTTAAAGTTAAAATTATTTGTATATTGTTATTTTTCTGTATGAGACCTCAAATGCCAAATTATAGGGCATCAAGTATGACATGCCATGATTCTTTTGTTCTTTTTTCTTTTAACAAAAGGTAGAAAAATAATTTTTCTTGGCAAAAACACCCCAGTGTCACTGTCTAAAAGTTTTTCAAGCCCAATAAATTGGACTGAATTTTGAGCAGAAAATGCTTTTGGCCCCCATGGTATAAGGGTGGCTTTCTGCAGCCACCAGCTGCAGTTCTGAAAGCACTTGAAAGATGTTGCTCTTTTTTGATAGTAGTTTGTGTGATAAATATGCCAATTAATTGCAGAAACCTGCAAGGAAATATTTAAACTGATGCCATGCATAACCCATAATTGCTTAATAGTCTTTTGGCTCAATTCAGATAAGACTCCCTGAAGACTTTTTCCCCCAGTCACAAGAACTTTGTAGTACAGACAGTGTTTTGGTTTGAACAGACTGACTGGAGGGCCACAAGTGCCCTCCTCTGGATATCTGATGCTACTCCAGTTTATTCAAGGAGTAGCACAGATGACTGACTCGTGACCAGGTGTCTAAAACACCCTGTGCTCAAGCGTTTTGCATTACATATCCCTTGTGTGAAAGCGAAAAGATTTATTGAAATGTAAGCTTGCTAGTGCAAGCTACACAGACTAAAGAGCATTAGCAAAATAATTTAATAAGAAAATACCTAGCTGTGTAATTTAGTAGAGCTTTAGTGTCACTTATAGATAATTTCTCTGTATGTTTCTTAACTAACTGAGCACAGAAAATTGATCTTTAATCCTATCATTTTCAAGCAGGATTTAGATTAATAATACACCTCTTCCTTTTTTCCTCCAAGTCTGAAAAGAAGTTTTCCAATTGTTTGTTTTATAATATCAATAAGGATAATCTGTACATGAAGGAAACCATTAGAATGTCAAAACCCAAACATTAGTATAGCTTACACCGAGCTACCAATTCACAGTGAGGCAGATAAAAAGTTCCTGATTCCCAGCTGTGCTGGAAGCATTCACAGTTCTGAAGTGTATCAAAGCACATCTATAAATCAGTATGTGCCTAAATATGGATTTAAGATGTTTACTCTAAGCTTAGGTATCTGCATTTGACAATCCAGGCATATACATTCACATACATTAAAGATTAAAATGAATGCTGTGCATGGCAGCACAATTTGCATGTTAATGATTACACAGCTATCCAAAGGAACATGGTAGACATTGTTTTATGCTATAATCAGAAGCATACAGAAAGCTATGCACAAAATGGAAGCAAAATTGAGATAGTTTCAACCTGAAGCATTGATCATATTCCACTTCAGCTATTTAAAAAAAGTCAGCTTTCCAATTTGACGCAACAACTAGAATGCTCACATGAGCTCTGACCAAGTTACCTCTCATACTCCACATGGCTTGTGTCTTTTAGTAGATTAAATGACATAGGGGGAAAACAAGACCTAAGAACTCTGTATTTTATTTCGTTCACTGTAAGTATATATTATTCAGATCCAGCACATGAAGTGCAGCAACGCTTCCAAGAGCCACTCATGTTAGAAAAACCTATCTCCATTTTCAGTTTATAGAATAAAGGCTGACCTCAATCTTCTCAGTTTAATAAGGGAACAACTGTAAGGAACTGAAAGTAGTAATGCCTCAAACATTCATCGACACAGAAAGCCTCAAGGACAAGCTGTGGCCTTTGGATTAGTCTAAGGAATGTCACCTAAGGAAGTGGGAGTGTATTGAAGGATGCACCCCCCCACTCCCTTGCAGTTGCATTGACAAACTCCTTAGATAAGCCTCAAAGGGGGAGACACGGACTGAGTGAAACCAAATGTTTCTATTGTGTCCCAGACACCATGCATGCATTGCTAATGAACTGATAGGAGGCAAGCAATCCTGCCCCAGAAGCTGGATGATTGCACAAGAAGCATGAAGTCAAAAACCTGTGGGACCAGAGGAAGAACTAAAGGTGAACAGATACATTGATCAGCTGATTCAATGAACAAAAAGCAACTTTGCTGTGTGTACACCCACCATTGAAGCTAGATCCATGTGTACCCACCACCCAAGATTACCGACTTGAGACAACACTGAATCCAAGGGTGGTGATCTGGATTTGACTCTCTCCTTTTTCCTTCCTTTCCTTTCTTATAGATTTATAAGAGACCACATTGCTTATTATCCTTTTCCAAGTTTAAGTTGTCCTCTATTGCAAGTAAAACATTTTAACTGGTCGTTTTGTGTCGTTTCACCTTAATTTAACCCGAAGGGATCACAGAACCATTGCTATTCTCCGGACTTCCAGTCCGGGTCATGACAGCATCCAAAGTCAAAAAGAAAAGGATGGAAATCAAAGTTTGAATCTGACAGTATCTCAGACAAGTGTGATTACTCTCATCAAGTGTTTTGCAATTTTTCTCAGCATGTCTCTTCAAGGTGAGAGTCTTGAAATCAACACACAAACAGAAAAGTTCTTTTCCAACTACTAAGTGACATGGGGAAGCCATCCAGCTCTACTATTCTCTATTGCATAGTTCAGTGCCAGAGATTCCAAGTGTTGAAACTCCACTGCACAGTAGGATAAATACTTAAAGTCTTATGTAAAGTATACTTAAACATTTTTAAATGCCTCTGCCGAGGTTTTATTTTCTCACTTTCTGGAAAAAAGAGCAGCTTTTGTAGCTCTCAGATCTACTTCTACTCCAAGTCACTATGGGTTCATAGATAGGAAACAGAGTGAGGAGAAAAGGAAAGATCCAGCCACCTGAAAGGTAATTTTCAGCTTGAACTGTAAATTGTTCTAGAAAATCCTGACCCACAGCAAAGCATTGCATTAAGCAGTGATGCCATGCAAAAAGTAAACAAAAGTGCCAACAGAGGTGGCATGAAAGACATACTGGTTATTTGTTGCAGTCTGGTTTTGGAGTATTAGCCAAAATTATTCAGATGACTTGCACAGGAGCCAAATATTAGAGCAAAAAGTTCAAATCAGCATTCAGACTCTTCAGCCCAGGCACATGTTTCAAATTTTTTTTTCTATGAGAATTTGCTGATAAATGTGAATTCATTCCTTGGAGAAGTATTTCCTGCCTAAGCCTGAAAGTCCACAGAAATTGACTCAATAGATCATTCTTTTCTTTTTCTCTGCTCGCATTGGTTATACCAGTTTATGTTGCTGTCTGTAGGTGAGTGGAAAATATGAAGCATACATGATGCCAGAAAACAAAGAAGTAGCCACTGTGGACTTGATGGCAAATGTGGAAATTCCATCCCACATCCATGTGCAACCACTAGAGAGGAGAACACCAAGGCACTCACCATCTTCCTTTTACCTGGCACACAGACCTACTCGCAGATGTATGGCCCCTATTGATCAGGACTTGCATACAATGATTTTCTTGTTATCCCCAACATTAGGTGCACTTTTAATACAAGTCATCCACAATTGTCTATGCTTTAATGATTTTTCACCACATATGCAAGTTTGTGGCCTCTCAGATCAAATAGCTTGCTCATACTTATAACCTCTCTAGATCTCTGAACCAACTTATTGGTCTGTAATGCTTCCTAGTACATCTTTATCTGAGGAAACTCATTAACATGCTGGTTACATCATTTGATAATCACTAATGAAAATGTTAAAATAGATCAGACATAAAATTGATCTCTGTGACACCTCACTACACACTCCTCGCCCTCCACATCCCAGCTCAATATGCTGTTGCTTATCATTATCTTTTGTTTATGGTCTTTTTGACAGTTTTCAACCCCTGTGTTATTCAAGTCAATTTTATTAGACTTTGCAAACCATTATTTTATTAATTCCTATCACAAATACTTCATTAAATTCTACATACGTTAAGTCTCCTGTATTCTTACATTCCTTTTGTCAGTTATTTATTAGATTATTTAAAAGTTACATATGCCTGATATTCTTTGTTCTTTCCCTAGTCTATTGCTCAGTAAGCTTTGAGTATTTGCAAAAGCAATATTTGTTTCAGTATATTACTAAGACTTAAAGTTAGTATCCTTGCACAGTGCTATAATTTTCAGGATCAAGCTTTCAATTAGCAGCACATATTTATTATCTCTTTGGCAGCTTCTCAGTTTTCCATGACTTTTCATAAGTTACTGCAAGTGGTGTGGTCACCATCCTTCGGATCCTGGTCTGCATATGACTAGAACAGCCACACTGTACCTTTTCCCCCTGGAATATTTTCTTAGCAGTTCTGGTTTGCTTCCTTTCTACAACCCTCCTTAGACAAAAACCCACATTGGAAATAGCCTTTATTTATTATGGAATGTGTTAAGCCCTTTCATTTCTGTTTCTTATCTTTCACTGGCTCTATGCTGTTGTTAATAGCAATAGTAATACATTTCCTTCCTTTCTCAGAAAGAAACAAAAAACTACTGGTTTTATATATGGTTGCTTAAACATCACTTAAAAGCTTTCTCTTTGGAGTTGTGCTGCATGATTTGTGCTGTGTATCAGTGGATTTTTGTCTGGCCCATTTTTTAAACAAAAAATAACTACATTTTCAGAAAAGTTTCTGAACGACTAGTTATTTTATAAATCCTTTAAGAAACATTAATCAAACATCTGAGGAAAAATATATTCCTTTTACTTAACTATATAATAGTCATCAACTATATGTAACCAATACGTTGATACCAAGCTGACACTATGTTATGTTGGAATTGGCCAGAGTCATTAATTTTTCCACGTGCAAAGAAAGTTATTCTTGTGCAACAAAGATCATACACACTCTTAAATAAAAATGAATTGCAGCTAGATCTGATTTTATTTGTGAGCTTTCAGGTAATACTATTGAGTTCCTGACACTGTGGAACTGATTCAGTAGATAACATGCAGGCAATTCTGGAGCAAATATGCCTTTAAAAGGCAGAACTCAGGAAAGAGATATATCTTTTATATAGCTAGGTATTCAGCATATGTCATGTCAAAAAGAACTTAAGTCAGTGGATCTTTCTATGGATTTTAATTACCATTTAGTAATTCATAAGACGCTACTAACTGTAAGATTTAAAACGCATCCATACAAGGAAAGTCATTGATGCCATGTGTTATAACTATACGAGACAAAAAGCACAAACATATTTTGTTTCCTATATACAGCAAAACCACCAAAACCAAGGAGAGGAAAAGCCTGAATCTAGAAGAATTATTTTTAAAATATTTTTTTACACTGCAAATAATTTTTTTTAATTACTTAAAATCTAGATGCTTATTCCAATATGATCATCTGGCTAACTCTATGCTGAAGTTCATTCTCAGCTGGCTGAGAGAAAGGCGGTGCCCAAATGCAAGCTGCTCATGCCATTTCAGCTCTCTGTACAAGCTGTCGCACATGATAGGGGACCACAGAAAAGTCTGCACTCTCCTGGAGTGATAGATGGAACCATACAAGCAACCCTAGGACCTTCAGAATGGCAATAGACCTTTGTAGCAAAAAGCAGATAGTAGAGGGCAAGCTCGAACTAGATGCCTTTGTTTTATATGGCTACAGACAGGTGAAAGTCATTTTATTTCATGTATATTACTTCATATAAGCAAAACAGAAGAAGAATCTAACACAAGTTTGAAAACTGATGCAGAAATAATTGAAATGTAATTTTGAATGTGAAGGTGTGTGAAAACTTGCAGAACTTGTAGGGTATTGTTGCAAGGAAGTCTTGTTTTAGGGTACCTAGGAGTAGATCAGAAACTATCCTTTGGCAACATGTTTCAAAGTACTGAAATAGTGCAAACTCTCTTGGTTGAAACTCTGGTTTATTTCTAGAAATTTCCTCCAGTCTTTTGAGCCCAGTTTAGCTTTAGAAACCTAGCTTGAATTTGGTGATAGTTTTAAACTATTAAAAAGGAAATTATGTCTTCAAATGGCAGTTTTTATTAAAGGACCTTTTCTCTTGAGGGAAGCTTATACATGAGTAGAGAAGCCACCATTAATGAAATGTTAATTTTATCTATTTGCATTTCTGAATTCCTTTTTCTTATGTTTTAATTAAATTCTTTTCTCCACATTTTGCTTTCATTATGATCACAATTCGACATGCAGCTGGCAATAACTGATTTTCATTTTAAACTGTTTATAATCTCACCCCCAACTGTCATCTGTTACTTGCATTTCTTGTGATCTCTTTGGAGCAAAGAACAAGTATTCCTGTCTTTACAGGCAGCACCAGGAGTATTGTGGGAGCTACCAAAGTACACACTAATGATGACAGGAGTAATAACTTAATCTGAGCTATTTTCTCTTATCTGCTCTTCAGAATCAGTTCACCCATCTAACAGTAGCACTTTACTAACATCCACCAATGAGCTGCCAAAATATTTAACCTAAAAATTGACAAACACATCTTGGCTGCACACACTTAAGTATTAAAAATCTGGAAAGCAAGCCATATGCTGCCTATGTGCATTTTATATATACACAGCCATGAAGCCTCATTATATGCATTAGCATCAGCCTAAAAGGATTTCTCACACTCAATAAAGTTTAGGCCAGGAAAATCAGTATCACATAAAAGCAGTCACCTGTATTCACAGATATAAGATTTCAAATAAAAGCATCAAAAGGCCTGAAACTTTCAACATAGTCAACAAGCAACATTAGGAAGAGACAGAAATCTATGTCCAAAAAAGTAGCCAAAGTGATACTTTTTTGAATTACCAGCCACAGAGTGCAAGAGACTACTGTGAAGCAATATAATTCTTGAATGTATGGAGTACTTGAATAGAGAAAGAGAGCCACACTAGACACTCAGTGCCAAAAGAAATTTATTTTTCTTGGAAAAAAGCACTAGAAGAGCTTTTCAGTTTATTTTAATCTTAGTTTACTACTAGTTGCATCTGCATACTAGATAAAGGCCCAGTACAGCAAAGAATACATAATAATGAAATTAGAAACTTATTTTGCTTACAAGCTGATGTGTGACAGACAACCACAATTGCGGTGGTTGTTAGTGTTCTGTCTTTTTTTGTATTTGACACTAAAGCCTTGAACTCCTTACATTAGAAGAACATTTTTAATGTGTTTAATAGAAATATACATGCATCTGTGCATAAGATGTCCAAGTCGCTGCATATACAATATTTATTTCTTATAATTGTTTCCAAAACTAAGGACTGTAACAAGTTACAAGCCCATGGGTATACACACACAGAATCAGGAATCCATGCCTATTTCTACCATGGGGACTTTTTCCACCCCTCTAAAAAAAGCCTTTTACACAGAAATTCCAGTTAAAAATTCAGCCTGTCTACAGAACACAGTAGCTGCCAGTAGCTAGCATCTTTGAGGCATGACAGTGAAAACAAACAAATCAGTCAGGGTAGAATCCAGAGTTCCAAAACTTTGGTAAAATTCCCAGGGTGAGATTGGGCCCTTTGCCATGTTAGGTCTTGCTTCACAATCATGCTATTCTGTTATGCAATTATCAACTTTCACCAAGGCCTTCTTCAGGTATCAATCCTTAGCAAAACAAAAAAAATATTCTGGAAAAATAAAGACATGTCTCTTCAACTCAACACATGGAAAGACCAAGTCTGTTGAGAAAGAGTCAGCACAGCTATTGTAAAGAGAAACCCTACTTATAAACCTTCTGGGGATCTCATCAGTAAGCAGATATTTAAGGGGATCAAAAGGGAAAAAAAAAATATTTGGATCTTTAAGAAACTTCTGACAAGTTTTCACATCAGAGATTAGCAGATAAACTAAGTTACCACTGGATTGAATAAAGAGTTGGAGATATGAAACTGGTCAAAAAGCAGGAAGCAAGCAGCTTTTCCATGACCATGGAGATGATTCAGGACACCCACCATAAATCATTTCTGGGACTGGTTTTATTCAACATCAGTGACTTAGGAGGTGGTTTACAGGGTGAACACACAATAGGCAGATGACACTAAGCTCTTCATGTTGGTAGTAAGGAAGGGGTGGAAGGGATAACCAGGCTTGCTAGAGATAAGCCTGTGGGGTGGCATGCCAAAGTTAGAAGGATGATGTGCTAGCAAGGTTCTTTGGTTTGCCATCTCAGTGGAGATGGGGAATGGAGACCTGTGCAGCAGCAAAGAGGCAAGGGTTATTCATGTGGGAGAAACCACAGAAGCACCTGAGAATGGTCACATAGGAATTAGAGCTTCTCCCCCCAAAAAAGGTGATGGGATCAATAGCTCAGCTGAAGTGCAGCTACACCAATGCACACAGCATGGGCAACAAACAGGAACTGGGAGCCATTGTGCAGCAGGAAAACTATGATATAATTGCCATCACAGAAACATGGTAGGGTGACTTGCATAACTGGCATGCTGCAGTGGATGGCTATAAACTCTTCAGAAGGGATAGGCAGGGAAGGATTGCTGGTGAGGTAGCCCTGTATGTTAAGGAGTGTTTTGATTGCCTAGAGCTTAATGTAGGTAGGGTTGAGCATTTACAGGTAAGAACCAGAGGGAAGGCCAGCAAGGCATATTTCATGGTGGGAGTTTGTTATAGAACACCCAACCAGGATAAAGAGGCAGACAAAATACTCTATAAGCAGATGGGAGAAGTCTCAGAATTGCTAGGCCTTGTTCTCATGGGGAACTTCTATTTACCAGATGTCTGCTAGAAATACAATACAGTAGAGAGGAAACAGTCTAGGAGGTTCCTGGAGTGCATGGAAGATAACTTCGAGTCACAGCTGGTGAGTGAGCCAACTAGGGAAGGCACACTGCTGAACCTGTTGTTCACTAACAGAAGACTTGTGGGTGATGTGATGGTTGGAGGCCATCTTGGGCATAGCAATCACTAAATAAGTGTTTCTGTTCTTAGAGAAGTAAGGAGGGGGGTTAGCAGAACTGCAACCTTGGACTTCCAGAGGGCAGACTTTGGCCTGCTTAGGAGACTGGCTGCCAGAATCCCTTGGGAGGCAGTCCTGAAGGGCAAAGGAGTCCAGGAAGGCTGGACATTCTTCAAGAAGGAAATCTGAAAGGCACAGGAACAGGCCATCCACATGTGCCAAAAGATGAGCCAGCAGGGAAGAAGCAGCCTGACTGAACAGAGAGCTTTGACTGGAACTCAGTAAAAAAAGGAGAGTTTATGACCTTTGGAAGAAGGAGCAGGCAACTCAGGAGGACTACAAGAACGCTATGAGGTTATGGATGGAGAAAGTTAGGACAGCCAAAGACCAACTAATCTGGCTACTGCTGTAAAAGACTATAGAAAGAATTTTTAAATTAATACATTAGCAACAAAAGGAGGACAAAGGAGAATCTCCATACTTTATTGGATGTAGGGGGAAACACAGTGACAAAGAATGAGGAAAAGGCTGAGGTAATGTCTTCTTTGCCTCAGTCTGTAATAGTAAGACCAGTTCTTTTCTGGGTACCCAATCCGCTGAGTTGGAAGACAGGGAGCAGAATGAAGCCCCCATAATCCACGAGGAAATAGTTAGCAACCTGCTACACCACTTAGACACATACAAGTCTATGGGGTCAGATGGGATCTGCCCAAGGGTACTGAGGGAGTTAGCAGAAGTGCTCATCAAGCCACTTTCAATCATTTATCAGCAGTCCTGGCTAATCAGGGAGGTCCCAGTTGACTGGAAGTTAGCAAATGTGATTCCCATCTACAAGAAGGGCCAGAAGGAGTATCTGGGGAACTACAGGCCTGTCAGCCTGACCTCAGTGACAGGGAAGGTTATGGAGCAGATCATCTTGAGTGCCATCATGCAGCATGTACAGGACAACCAGGTGATCAGGCCCAATCAGCATGGGTTTAAGAAAGGAAGGTCCTGCTTAGCTAACCTGATCTCTTTCTGTGACAAGGTGACCCGCTTACTGGATGAAGGAAAGGCTGTGGATGTTGTCTACCTAGACTTTAGTAAAGCATTTGATGCTGTTTCCCACAAAAAAAAACCCTGGCTAGATGGCTGGGCCCAAAGAGTTGTGGTGAATGGAGTTAAATCCAGTTGGCAGCCGGTCACAAGTGGTATTCCCCAGGGCTCAGTACTGGGGCCAGTTCTGTTTAATATCTTTATCAATATTCCCCCCTGGATGAGGGAATCAAGTAAGTAAACTCAGTAAGCTTGCAGATGACACCAAGTTGGGCAGGAGCGTTGATCTGCTTGAGGGAGGGAAGGCTCTGGACAGGCTGGATTGATGGGCTGAGGCCAATTGTATGAGTTTCAACAAGGCCCGCTGCTGGATCCTGCACTTGTATCACAACAACCCCATGCAACACTACAAGCTTGGGGAAGAGTGGCTGGAAAGCTGCCTGTCAGAAAAGGAGCTGGGGGTGCTGGTCAACAGCCAGCTGAATATGAGATGGCAGTGTGCCCAGGTTGCCAAGAAGGCCAATAGCATCACAGCTTGTATCGTAAATAATGTGACCAGCAGGACTAGGGAAGTGATCATCCCCCTGTACTTGGCACCGGTGAGGCCACACCTTGAATACTGTGTTCAGTTTAGGGCCCCTCACTACAAAGAAAGACATTGAGCTGTTGGAGCATTGTAAGAAACTGAAGGAATTAATGTCTCAAATATTCATCAACACAGAAAACCTCAAGGACAAGCTTTGTGATTTGTCTAAGGAACACCACCCAAGGAAGCACAGCGTGTATCGAAGGATGCACATCCCCACTCCATTTTGGTTATATGGCCAAACTCCTAGGATAAGCCTCAAGTGGGGGAAATTGTAGCCTTGTAGCCCATACCAATGTTTGATCATTAATCACTGGCTCCATTGTCTAAGCCTGATAGAATTCAGGCCTTGCTAACAACTTCATCATTGAAGAGGTGATAAAGGACTGATAAAAGGCAAGCATCCTGCCCCAGAAGGCACCAGAAGCCAGGTGATTGCTCAAAAAGCATGAAATCAGCAAAAATACCTGGAAACTAGGGAAAAAGTAAAGGCAGCAGGGAGAAATTGCAACCACAGATTCAACTGGACAAGGGGGCTGGTGCACTCCATTACCCCTCAATGCATGCACAGAACTCATGCTCTGCCTTTTCCTCATCTCTCAGGGAAATGAGTTTGTAGAACACCTGCCTCTCTTGGCCTAGTATACTTATCAGCTGATAAGATGAACTTAAAAGGCAACAGAAAACTTTGCTGTATGTGCACACACCACCCAAAATTACCAAACCTGAGACAACACTGGAACCTGGAGTAGTGATCTAGGCTCTCTGTCTCTCCTTCCTTTTTCTTTTTTTCTTATAGATTTATAAGAGACCACATTGCTTACTATCCTTTTCCAAGTTTAAGTTGTTTCTACCACAAGTAAAAGACTTTAACTGGTTGTCTGACATCATTTCACCTTCATTTAACCTGAGGGGATCACAGAACCCTTGTGATTCTCTCGGCAACCAGTCCAGATTGTAACAAGTGTGTCCAAACAAGGGCAATGAAGCTGGTGAAGGGTCTAGAGAACAAGTCTTATATGGAGCAGCTGAGGGAACTGGGGTTGTTTAGCCTAAAGAAAAGGAGGCTGAGGGGAGACCTTATCACTCTTTACAACTACCTGAAAGGAGGCTGTAGCAAGGTGGGTGTCAGTCTCTTCTCCCATGTAACAAAGAGATAGGACAAGATGAAGTGGCTTAAGTTGCAGTAGGGGAAGTTTAGACTGGATATTAAAAAAATTTCTTCACTGGAAGGGTTATCGAGCATTGGAACAGGCTGCCCAATGAAGTGGTTGAGTCACCATCCCTGAAAGTATTTAAAAGATGTGGAGATGTGGTGCTTCAGGACATGGTTTAGTGGTGGACTTGGCAGTGCTAGGTTAACAATTGGACTTGATGATCTTAAAGGTCTTTTCCAGCCTAAACAATTCATGAAACTGAGCATGCAAAAGATAACAGATGAGTTTCCAAATTCATAAATGTGTGTTGTGGCCTAACCCCAGCCAGTAACTAAGCTCCACGCAGCCGCTCACTCACTCCTCCCCACCCCAAGCAGAATGGTGAGGATAATCAGAAAAAAGCGCTTAACACTCATGGGTTGAAGTAAGAGCAGTTTAATAACTGAAATAAAATAATAAAAGTATGAAAAGGAAGATAATAAAAATAGAGAAATAAAACTCAAGATAGACAAGTGATGTAGAATGTAATTACTCACCAACTGCTGACCAATGCCCAGCCAGTCCCTGAGCAGGGATCAGGCCCTCTCCTGCCAGTTCACCCCCCGTTCATATATTGAGCATGATGGCATATGGTATGGACTATACCTTTGGCTGGTTCAGGTCAGCTCTCCTGGCTCTACTCCCTCCTAGCTTCTTGTGCACCTCCTCACCAGCAGAACATGGGAAACTGAAGAGTCCTGGACTCTTAGGATAAGCACCACTTAACAACAACTAAAACATCAGTGTATTATCAACATTATTCTCATACTAAATCCAAAACACAGCACTTTACCAGCTACTAGGAAGAAAATGAACTCTATCCCAGCTGAAACTGGGACAATGCATAGAAGCAATGGTATCACAAATCCAGATCTGAAAGTGACAACACAGGAAACAGTTTCTAGAATCATCATTGATGTTTCTTGGATGTCATCAGCTCAACATACAGCAGGACTTAAAGTGAAACAACTAAGCACTGGGCATCCCTCAGGAGAGTTATTAAGAATAAGGTAGAGAACACATTTATAAAAGGCCCCTCCAGAAAACCTTAGCAAGCCAATATCCTGAGCAGCACATGCAACTCCACATCTCAGGAAGGACACAGTTGAATTAGACTTCAAAGTATAGGGGACTCCAATGAAGTACAGACAAGGGCAACTCAAATGATTAAAGACTTGCAGAAGTTGCCCTATAATGAAAGGCTGAGAAGACTAAGTCTCCATAATTTGAAGAGAACACCACAAATGGAATATGATTAAGCTTTAAAAGTTTCTAAATACAGTGAGTACATGCAGAACCATTACTCACTAAAATGCATAGCACTAGAACTAAGAACCATTTGATAAAGCTAGCAAGAGACTGTTTTAAAGGTAAAATAAAATACTGTACAGATACATTAGTACTCTCCATAATTTGTTACTACATCTCAAGGTTGTGGATGCAAACAGAATCAGTAAATTAAAAAACACTACACAAAACCCCCTCACAGTCAATGGGTGCATAAAAGGAAATTAAAAGGCATAAACAAGAGCTTACCTCCTAGCACCCCCAAAACAGCCATTCTAGGACACTGAAGAAGAGGAAAAAGAATGCTGTTCCTTAAATAGCACTTCCCATTACCACTCTCTCAGCTGGAGAATACCAAGCTGGATGGCCCATTGCTCTGAGTCAGCTGGGCCTTCTTATGCCCTAATTTGCTTTATCTTTTACCCTGAGAAATTCTATTCTTTTGTTGCAAGTATGAAAATGCAATTATTAATAAAAGCAAACCCATGCTTATCAGGCAATGTGTTAACTCAGGTAAGGTAATATACAGTACTTCCAAAAAAAATGGCAGAATTTACTTACTATAAGGAATAAAAATATTGTATTTAAATTAGGTAATCACATTAGGTTTGAATATAAATCATATCTGCATTTCTTCAGAAATAGCTGATTTTCACAAAGACACTTCTTTTTACCAACATTGGACACTTAAGATTCAGCAGGACAGGGTGCTGGGCCATCTTGTCTAGACCATGCCTTTTCCAAGAAAGGTTGGACCAGATGATCCTTGAGGTCCCTTCCAACCTGGTATTCTATGATTCTATGAACTGTTAATTAACATTAGATTCTTTAAGTATCGTATACAAAACTTCATGATCCTGCACTGACTTTGGAAAACATAAAATTGTTAAATTCTACCTTGTGTACCACTGTATGGGGTTATTGGGTTTTATGCCTATGAAAAAGAGGAAATCTAACAGAAAACACCATCTCCTAAAACATTTTTCACTGAATAAACTGAAATAAATGTAGGAATAAGCACAACCTGTTCATGACATGACCATATTTCAGTCACATACATCAGTCACAGATATTTCTGTCTTTTACAGACATCCTATTAAGGACTATGAAGTAACTAAGTTGGTTAGAGTTTTCTCTTAAAAGGATGAAATTAAATCTCTATACTTGTGATATTGGTCTGCAGTGTTCTCTCAGAGATAAATATTTTCAGAGGGATAACTGTTTGCCTAGTGAAGAGTAAAACACAAAAATTATACTCAGACAAAAAAATCCCTCTGGTCTCTTATGTGGGCTAAAAAATCAGAAACAATCAAATTTGGTCCAGATTAACAGTATTTCCTGGTTTTTCAGGTCATAAATATGTCCTCTATTGTTTTCCATACTGCATATTGCAGAAAAGTCTTCAACATGCATTAGCTCTATGCCTACAGTGATAGTATGAAAGTACCACATACATATGGTAGAAGTAGAAAACAGGGTTAGCTAAAATGAAACAGCAACCCTGCAGTTCTAACCACAGAAAGGCAGATTTTTGCACAAGACTATGGAAATTCTCCCCACACCAACCTCTTGCCAAGCAATATTCTTTTTTTGAATCTTATCGGGGGGGGAGCTCTACTAAAGAGTTAGATATTTGATGGTGAACTTTTGTCTTCTTATATACGATGCACGATTTTTTAAAAAGTATTTCTGTTTATAGACACTAACTCAAATCCACTTCAGCACCAGTGGCTTATCACTGCTGGAACTAGAGAGTATAGGACCACTGTTTAAATCCTTTTCTCCTAGTTGTTTGCACCTGAAATTGTTAGAAGTGGAAAACAGTAAGCTCTGCATCAGCTACCAATACTGCAGATTGCTAGCTGATATAGTGTTCTCTGTTGCAAACAGTTTTATTCACTTTTACTGGGGTCTATACATACTTAAACTCATTGAATTACTTTTAGTTCTAAGTAATAAATCTGGTAGAAGTTTCAGGCCCAGATCTCTGGTAGAATGGTTCAAGTGCTTCTGTAGAGCTGTCAAAACTGATCTTCTTGCAGTCAGACCCTTGGCAAGTCAGAATACACAAAGAGGGAACTTTAAACTCAAAAAAGCCACTTGATGTTACATATTTCAAGAAGCAGCCCAAGAAGCCTAGAAGAACAAAGCCCAAACATTGTGGTTTGATATGAAATTAAAGATAAGAAAGACCAATTAAACATTCATTAGTTCATAGATGAAGGTGGGATCTTAAATCCACCAATTCTGGTTGTGTTTACAACAGGAGATTTTACTTCAGTCACTCAGATATCCTGAAATATTCTGCAGATCATGAATTCTAACATGTAGCCATTGAACTATGTCAGAGACACAAAAACAGATATTAAGTACTAATTGAAATTATGTTGGGTCCGAAAGTTTCTAGAAAACTAGGCTCTATCACTGAGCTGAACACTGAAAACTGGTCTTTCACAGCAGTGTACCACACTAAGGAACATGTTCTTTAGCTTCTTCATTTTGATTTAAGTAAGATACATACAGCATGAGATACAAAGAAGAACAGGTATTATACTATTTGATTCTGGCATTTCTAAATTTTCAAATGAAAAAAAACAGGCCATTTGAGAATAATTGCTTTAATGAACAAAGCGGTGTATTACAGTCCTATGACATCGGTAGCAATCAGCAGTTAAATCATCAGAAATCATTGAGCCAGCATATAATTAGGATGAAGAATGCAACTATGCATAAAGCCCATAATTAGGCCTATGAAAGCTGAAACAGGCAAAGCCATTAAATCAGTCAATGTTTAAATCAGATAGACACTGCACCTCCTACAGTTTGAGGAGGAGAAGGCTGAGGAGAGACCTCATCACTCTCTACTCCTACCTGAAAAGACATTGTAGAGAGGTTGGTGCTGGTCTCTTCTCAAAGGTGATTAGTGACAGAACAAGAGGGAACAGCTCTAAACTGCAACAGGGGAGGTTTAGACTGGACATTAGGAAAAAATTTTTCACAGAAAGAGTGGTCAGACAGTGGAATAGGCTGCCCAGGGAGGTGGTGGAGTCACCATCCCTGGATGTGTTTAAGGGTCGTTTAGATGAGATGTTGGGGGATATGGTGTAGGGGAGAACTTTGTAGAGTAGGGCTGATGGTTGGACTCAATGATCCAAAGGGTCTTTTCCAACCTGAATGATTCTGTGATTCTATGATTCTATACTCACTAAGTTTTTTGCACATGATGTCAAAGTTACATAGGCAAATTGCAGCTCATACACACTGTACAGGTATTTTGCAGGAAACCATGCTTAATTAGCTCTACACTGACTCAAAAAGACCACCTACTGTGTTTCAAGTACTGTAGCAACGCCCTGCAAAAAGATAGCGTAACAGTGAATGGGCCAGTAGCCTTTTGAATAAAATAGTCCAAGTTTACAAAAATACAGCCAATTAGTGCAAATTGTTTACTACGTATTGGTTTTAATATCCTGAATTGTTTATTGTAATGACTTGTCTTTGTATATCCTTTGTAATTACTAATTTTACTTCCATGTTCCAGTTCCTTTTGCATGTTTCCCTGCTTCAGTAATAATTTGTGAATTCAATGATCAGCATAGTTCATCTATGCAATTGCCCTTTCAGAGCAAACACACAACGCTGCCTCCAAAGCAACTGGAGAATCTCTTTTGAGAAGATCTGGTTTTTTGTCTGAAGCTTTTCTACATGCAACATACAAGAAGAATTCCTTTAATCCATAAATAATGTGTCAAAAACCACCTCCAAATCCTGGCAAAATTTAAACAAAATAGAAGTTATTTACAACAGACTAAGGACTTTAATTATGCCATTTCTGTAATGGGAAATATGATTCCTCAGCAGACTTATGTCATTTAAACACAAAGATTTGCAGAAAAGTCTCCTATATACTGAAGTCCCAGAACTCTGAATTATTGCCATAACTGTATACTTCCTTACTTTTCCCTGGAAAGCATCATTTCTCTTACCTGGAAAAGAATTACAGTATTAAGTATAGGGACTGAGTAACACACACTAGGAAACAAAAAACTAAAACCCAAACCTCATTCAATTGAACATAAAAAACCCCTTTTTCACTGTGAGGACAGCAGGGAAGCAGGTTTCCCAGAGAGCTTGTGCAAAATCCGACTGGGTAAACCCCTGAGCAACCTTGTCTGATCTCCATTCATAAATCTGGGCTGCAGACCTGAGGTCCCTTCAAACCTGAGTTACCCTATACTCTATGTAACACACAAAAAAAAAGGGTGAAAATACTGCTTTCTTTTTGAGGATGCTTTATACCTGTTTCATTTTGACCAAAATTTCAATATAAAGTTTGTATACTTATTTTTTCAGCACATTTAAGAGTGAATGGAAACACTGCTTACAGCTCAGCCACAGATACTAGCAGCACAGATATGTGGGTATGCAACATGTTCTATAGTTCCTGTATTTTACTGACAAAGTTAGGGCAATTTCTTTGGAGGAAATCTGTTTATCTGCTTTATGCCAAAAATCAGGAGGCAGACTGTAATATTGAAAGTAAACTAGCAGGAACATTGAGTTCTTCTGACAGTGATAAAAAACTGGTAAAAAACATGGGAATTATGCCTGTGGCTATCAATCTGGTACTGAATCCTAAATAATCTAAATGTATTTTTCTTCCAGAGTTTCTGTAAATCTACCTCTATACCTGCCTAAACAAAAGCTTAATACAGTACCCACTGGACACAGAAAGACAGTACTTCATTAATTTAAATGTGTTTAATGTGTTTTAGTATGTTAGCTCTACAGCAATGATGTTCAACTAGGAAAGATTCACTCAGTAAATGCCTTACATATTTTCTTGGCTCATAAAGAGCGACACAGTACTGCAGGGAGCATACTGTACAGTTATTAAATGCTATTATGAGCTATGTCATATTATTGCTGAAATCTGCACAAAGCAAGAAAATTAAGAACCCTCAATATTTGAACTTTAAAATTATACAGTATTTTAGTAGCTACATTTTCACTTCATAAATCCAAAAGGTCTCCATAGCTAGAACGTACATATAATCACAGCCCAAGTTGAAAATATTATAGTAAATGTGACAAGATAGATGATAAATGCAGTGTTACAGTTCAAGGATTTACAGTCACGATGTGAATACATTATGTACAGTGACAATTTTCATAATTTATTCATCATTTTAGGAATACTATGAAAAATATAGAGGTACTTTAAAAATCAAATTGATGATATGTGCATCACTGAGTAGTTGAAACACATATCTACTATATGTTTTCATGTGCTTTCATGTATTATTTTGCTGAGGGCCAGATTCCAGGATAGTAGCACTCCAATTTTCTTATTGCTGAGGTTCACACTTCTGTCGTTTTATTGAAGCACTCATAAAAGTTTGGATTTTCCAAGATCTTTCATAGCATCTGCCACTGGGTATCAGTGATATTCACAAACAATCCACAGAGACAGTTTACTGAAATTATATATTAATAAGCTCACTGTGGAAGTATAAACTGAAAAAACACAGGTTTATATTAAGTATTGGAGAAGTCACATTATTGTTTCCTTCCATCTTCCTTGTCAAGACTTGGTATCACATTAGAGGATGCCATGTCAGCTTTCTGGTCTGCATGACCAAGAAAACAAACGTCACAGAGGGGCAAATGGTGCACATTGTACCACACAGCTGCAGTATTTTACCTCAAGAGCTGTGATCCTGGATGCTACAAGAGACAGAGCCTCTATGGACTGTGTCAATTTAAATAATACAGAATTCACATACATACCTAGGAACAAAGGATACAAATTAAATACAGACTAAACAGAGAAAAGACTGAACTAGTGCTATGGAAAGCACTGGCCAACAATGAAAAGATGCTTATGAACCCATCATCCATGAAATGCCATCATGAAAAGGATAACATAATCTTTGCATACCCACACAAAAACACATATATAAAAATATATGCATATAAATATATTTGCATCTATATACTCTGAGGTAGAACCTGCAGTGTATCTGACTTTTCTGCTCATTGGAAATATCTCAATAGTTCCGGTGTTCCTTTCTCAAAATGGATGCTGAAGGACTGTGAACCACACAGAAAGAAAGCCAGAAATAAAATTTGAATACCTGAGAGCCTGTTTTACAATTAAAGATTCAAAGAGCTCAAGCTGTTTCTTTTAACAAAAAGTATGAGGAACAACTTGATTACTCTATGAAAGTATCTCCACAGAGAGAAAAAACTAGGTGGTAAAGAGCTCTTTAATCTAGCTGAGAAAATGAAACAAGAAGCAAAGGTTAGAAGCTAAAGTGACACATATTAAAATTAGAAATTAGACACACATTCCTACCACAACCAATTAGCAAGTACATTTGTAAGTTCTCTTCCTATTGACGCCTTTTGAAGAGCTCTTTTTTGTTCTGAAAAGACACAATTTTATGTGAACTTCTGATCACACTTCCTGCTGTTTCTCTTACAGATTAAAATGTAAGAACTGATTATATAAAATGAATGGCCACCTACTATAGAAGGGACAGGGAGGAGGAATGCCATTTTTTCCTCCCCGTGACAGAAGAACAAGCAACTTCGTAAAATACAAACTTACGTATAGCGAAACTTAGTTCAAAGGAGTCAACCAATTTATCAGCTGTGTTCCCATAGAAAGAAGCTCACTGAGAACAGATTAAAGCCTGAAGTTTTGAGCTGCTTAGAATCTGGGTTATTGTAGTCTTACAATTTTTAGCTCTAAGTGAGCATCTAACAAGTTTTTAAGTACTTTTTGACTGTTACTCTCAAAAACAGAAGTGTAAACTCTTAATATCTTTTATAAAAAACTTCTGCCATTTAATGTCAGTCATTTTGTGTTCTGAATCTAACAAAAGACACCATAATGAAATGACTCACCAGTGACTGAACAAACTGAAAAAAATACAGTCAAGCTTTCAGTAATATTAGGCAGACAACATTAACAGATTATATTCTACATAGAAAACCGTAAAAAGAATAATACTTGAAGTCAATTGCCAAATCCAAAGTAAGGTAATACATGCAAGTGTTCCAGCTAAAAGGTTTCTAGTCATTTTGCAAGTACACTTACAGGCTTAAAATAAACTGATGAACTAAAAGCACCTTCTTTAAAGAACAGGAGAGTAGACAATTTTTGATTAACTGGCCATTTACTATATGCTAAGCATGGAAAGATGGATACTAAGGAATCCATGGTATTCCAGACATTCCTAACTTTACTTTATGGTTGAAGAATCTAGAGTAAATTGGTTGACTCATTTTATTTATTGCAAGTGGTTTTCTTGCAAATTTTTGTGCGAGTATCATTGACTACATTTGTCTTCCTGGGTAAAATAATCTTATTCTATCACCAATGGTGGGAAAAACAGCCTTTTTCATCTTGTTCCACATATGTTGTGTACATATCCCTCCCTGTTTAGTTTTATCTCTTTTTTTCCTTCTTTTTCCCATAAATTATCCATTAGGTGAATTAATATTTTACTACACAACTAAAATCTGTTGTTTCTAAATTAGCCAAAAGAAATTTCTTCAGCTGTAATGTGTAATCTCTAAAAATTATCTCTATAAATTATTTTAATTCTATAATTTGCTGTCTTTTCACAGTTATGAATTTTACACTTTTACAAGGTTTTGACTCTGGTTATTCAGCCATATATTTCACTGGCTTTCTTGAGTTATACAGTCAATGAACTGTTTGACATGAAAGTCACTGTTGCTCAAGTGACTGTTGCTCAAGTGTGCCTCCCCTGCAGCTGCCTGGTCGTGTGGAGCTTCTGACACTCCAGATATACCAATAAGCCAACAGTGAATGTCAGTCAAGATCTGTCTTAGCAAAAAAATGCATATATTCTTATACAGAGAAAAAAAAACTTCAAAATTGTGTCTCTTTTGCTCTGTCTTTCTCAATGACCTGCCTAGAGTCTTAAGACAGCAGAACTACGCAAAACAGAAAATAGCAAGAGAAGCAAGGTGTACCATTTGTGAAATAATCTTTGTCACTGTAATTTGTCTAGTGTTAGTGAATTACATGAAAACAATCAAGGAGAAACACAAAAATATGGCAAACTGTGAGAATAATTTCAAAAACTTTGATATATGGGCATCATGAGAAATGTGTGTGTTGCACGTGGGGAATTACACTTGGGTTTAAAAATCCTCAGTGGAAGAATGCAATGCACCTTAGCACTCTGGAGTTTGCTTTGTCTTGATTCATTTTGTTCCAGAATCTTGCCAGAAAGAGCAAGATTACCAAACACTGATTTTTAAATTTTTTCACTAAAAACTGTACCAAAATTATATCTTTGAAAATTCCATTCTTTTCTAATCTACAACTAAATTATAAAGACTGAACAGTGAAAGAAAGGATCTTGCTATTACGTGAGTAGTTCTATTGATTAGTACTATACAGTCATTACTGATACCTCCATCAAACTCAAGAAATTCATGGGTTTGGGGTGTGGTGGCTTGGCCTTGGCTGGATGCCAGGTGTCCACCAAAGCTGCTCTATCACTCCCCTCCTCAACTGGGAGAAAATATAATGAAAGGCTCATGGGTCAAGATAAAGACAGGGAGAGATCACTCACCAGTTGTTGTCACAGGCAAAACAGACTGGACTTGGGGAAATTACTTTAATTTGTTACCAATCAAATCAGAGTAGAGTAATGAGAAATAAAAACTAAATCTTAAAACACCTTCCCCCCACCCCTCACTTCTTTCCAGGCTTAACTTTACTCCTGATTTCTCTATCTTCTTCCCCACCAGCAGCACCAGGGGATGGGGAATGGGGGTTGTGGGCAGTTCATCACCCGCTGTTTCTGGCACTCCTTCCTCCTCAGGGGGAGGACTCCTCACACTCTTCCCCTGCTCCAAAGTGGGTCCCTCTCACAGGAGACAGTCCTCCATGAACTTCTCCAATGTGACTATTTCCCACAGGCTGCAGTTCTTCACAAATTGCTCCAGTGTGGGTCCCTTCCATGGGTTGGAGTCCTTCAGGAACAGACTGCTCTAGCGTGGGTCACCCACGGGGTCACAAGTTCTGCCAGCAAACCTGCTCCAGCATGGGATCCTCTCTCCATGGGTCCAACAGGTGCTGCCAGGGCCTGCTCCAGCACAGGCTTCCCACAGCATCACACCTCCTTCAGGCATCCACTGGCTCGGGTGTGGGGTTCTCCACAGGCTACAGGTGGGTCTCTGCTCCACTGTTAACCTCCATGGGCTGCAGGGCACAGCCTGCCTCACCATGGGCTGCACCACGGGCTGCAGGGGAATCTCTGCTCCAGCGGCTGGAGCACCTCCTCCCCCTCCTTCTTCACTGACCTTGGTGTCTGCAGAGGTGTTTCTCTCACTCCTCTCCTGGCTGCAGTTGCACTGGGTTTTTTCCCCCTTCTTAAATATGTTATCACAGAGGCGCTACCACCATCACTGATGGGCTTGACCTTGGCCAGTGGTAGGTCCATCCTGGAGCCGGCTGGCATTGACTCTGTTGGACATAGAGGAAGCTTCTAGCACTTCTCACAGAAGCCACCCTTGTAGCCCCCCACCACCAAAACCTTGCCACACAAACCCAATACATGGGTCCAGAAGCCAGGGTGATACTTTTGAGTCAGACAAGCTTGGAGACAAAATTATAGACAGCCCAAGACATCTAAGGAGATTACAAACTGAAGGGCAGTATATCCTTCTCCAGTAGAGGAGAAAAATATTTCTCATGGGCTAGGAATTGGGTATTTTTTGAACTTGGATACATGCCACAAAAGTCTAGTTTAATATCTGTGACTCTGGAAAGAAATATGCCAGTCTGTTCCAAAAAAAAAAAAAAAAACCAAAAAAAAAAAACAACCCCAAAAAAACCCCGGAACAGTTTCTAGCAGATGATCAAGTTTTCAACCACCTGTCAAATTACACTTAAGTCACCAAAGGGGTCGACTGCTTGTGATAATGGGCCTGCTCATCCACTCCCCTTTAAAGAAAGAACTTCTTAGCGAGTAAATCAAGCTTGATGCTCTATCAGAGACATTCTCCAATCTCTCACAATTTCTGTATGTCTGAAAAGGAAGTTCAACAGTTATCAGCAGTTAAAGATGTCTCCAAAGTCAAAGAAAGGTATCTCCATGCTGACATCATTTTGTTCTGTACTAGGGAAGAATATATATGGAACAAGGCTGACCCAATGTGCTGCTGTGAAATGAATAACCTCATGGACATAGTAAGATATACCAAGTTCCCATGAAGACATTTGCTCCAGGCTCATGACTCACAGCAATGGTACTTACAGCACCAGGTCTTCTGACTTCCTCACTTATAATTATCCACTTTTCATCCATCTGTGGGGAACAGAGTCCATGAATGAGAAATTCAGTCTTGTGGAGTGTTTTAATTAATTACTTCCATAAAAGAGGAACCATGTTCTAAAAGGTTTCTCCCCCTTTCTTTCCTTGATACCATACTCCCACTGCCTCAGGAAGCAAAATGTATTTGGTTTCCTGCTAAAGACAGCAAGAGAGTGTGATATAACACAGAAGTCCTACTCTGCATCAGCAAATCGTGTGACCCATTTTTTTTGGTTACTCCTCACCACTTTTCAGAAATGTGCTTCTAAAACTCATGTTCTATATAGGTTTAGTGGACAAGTATATTTTCTCTGCCTAGGGATTTATCACAGCTGTGTGCAAGAAGTTGTATCTGGGACAAAATATGTGAAGAGCAAGCATGGGAGATGCTGACATCCATGGGAACCAGTTACAAGGACTTAGTTCTACGACCTCCTCTCCTGCCTGGGCACATGGGGACAGAGAGGATTTAGAAAATAGGGAAAGTATGAGGTGGGTGTGCATTGAATGGCAGACATAGTACTGGCCTGCATTTCTGGTTTCAGAGATACAGGGGGACAGCATAAGGATAGAAGAGCTACAGTGATCTTGGGAGAACAGTAAAATAAAGAACTAGAGAGGGTTGTTTTAGATGTCAGTGCTGGATCTGAGAGGTTGAAGAATGGAAATTCCCCTCATTTGTTTAATTTCTCTAGAATTTTCACAATTGTAAATTATAGGCAATCATAGATCTAAGCACCGTTTGAGTACATTGCAGTGGAGTATATGAAAATATAATTTCCCAAGGTAATCTTGCCAAAGAAACAAACTTCTTTCTAAAGTGGCAAAAAATCAAAGAAGGTTGAAAACATGTTCAAGGAAGAATAAAATGTTGAAGTAATACAATCTGAAGGAAACTGTAAGATTAGAAAGGTGTCCTATGTTCAGAGTTTCAATTTGTACTCCATTTTGAAGGCCATTCAGCTCCATTTTCTGCTTTTAATACATTTTGACTAGAAACATAAATCAACTGACAGAAACAAACTCAAGTGTGCAGAGACTTGGATTTTATAGAAATATTGATAAAAACAGTGGGCATTCCTGCTGGAACATTGGCATTTGGCCTGGGAGACAGTATTTTGAAAAATTCCTCAGATTTTTCATACATCTAAAGACATATTGTTGTGCTGCAAGTAATAATGCATAAAGACTAAAGAAAAAAAAAAAAAAAAAAAAGGATTCTCCCAATGGAAACCACAAAACAACAATTTTTCGTACAACATTCCAAGGGTGTAACTTGCTGAAGACTGGGCAAACCTCAGAGCTATACTAAGTTTTAAGGAGAGATATCAGGGAAGATAAAGTAATGCCTTTATAGATCTCTCTGAGCAGTTCCTATTATGCAGAAGGGGCTGTGTAGGAAAAACCTGTGGTGACATTTGATGTCAGTTAACTGGCAAAGCATAAGATGAATTACATAGTACGAAAGATGAAATGAAGTTATTCAAGGAGGGTTGTAATTTTAAAAAAATAAAAATACTTAAAACAAAAAGCATGTAAATATTTTGAACTAGTAGTTTTTGCTTGCTTCTTTTTTAAGATTACTCTTTCTTTTATGTAATTCCATGCTAGAATACCCGTATTTACTAATCATACAAAATAGAACTGGAAGTATCTCATAAGATCTTTATCTAGTTCTTCCTCATAAATCAGTATCAACTGCACCAAAATCATCCTCACAGGCCTTTGTGTAACCCAGTTGTCAAAAACTCCAGTGATGAATACTCCACAACTGCTCTCTTCAGTCTATTCCAGATCTTAGAAAATATTTCTTAATGTCTACAAATCCCTTGTTGCAAGATTAGTTCCTTCCTTCTTGTCATTGGATGAAGGAAACAGAGTTATTTCCTTCCTCCTCAGGTCACGTTTTCTAGACCTCTGATCACTCTCCATGCTTTTCTCTACTGTCCCTTTAGCTGGCTGGTATTTTGTTTGAAGTGCAATAATCAAACCAGGATAACAGATGTTTAGGGTTTTTTCTCCCCCCCGCCATGAATTTGGCAACTGGTGTTCCCTTCAGTAAAACATCTCAATTTTTTTTTCTGAAACTTTTGCCTAGCTAGCCAGTTTCTATCTTTCATTGCTCAGCTGATTATTCTTACTGAAGTGCAGTAATTTGCATTTGTCCTGCTTGAACTGCATCCTGCTTTTCAGACCAAATCACCAATTAACGAGATTGTTTTAGATCTTAAACCTCTCCTCCAAAGTACTTGCAGATATGTCCCCATCCGTTTTCACTTTATATAAAAGAACACGTCATCTTACACCATTCTGAGATGATTTTCTGTGGCTTCCTTTGGTTTAATAAGTACCATGCAAGAATTTTTCACTTTACACACTGAGGTATTGGTTTCCATCACAATTCTGCATTTTGGGGGGCTTAATGCAGGTACCACTGCAATTATTTTGCGTATTTTGGCTGCATATTTTGACTGCTAGGGCAAGGAATAACATTAAACTTTCGATCAATAACATTTAGCTATTTCGCTAGAAAAACCCAAAATAGATAGAAATTCAGATTTGAATGTAATAAACACTTGCTTAAAATTTACAGCCAAAAGAAAACTTGGTTTTCCCTAGTATCATCTAGAACATACATTTGGATTTTCAAGCAGCATGAGTTACAGTGCAGAAAGAAAAAATATGAAAGACAAAATGTACTGAATAATAAACCAGAATAGTGTATGTTGAAAGACAAAGAGAACAAGAGCACAACAAAGCCTCGTTTTAATTGCCTAATATAAACATTTACATTTTGCATAAGGATTAATGGATTAAGCTACTTTCGCATGAAGGAAAAAAAATGCAGTTTATGACCTAGTGTTAGACAACACTAAATGGCTTAATCTGGTTTTCTCTAAAGGTAAAGCTGTATTTAGTAATGGATTTAAGAGATATGTTCAGAAGTTTCTTATTTAATTTTATTAGCACATGAACTATAAAAAATTTTGGTACACATGTGTATGTATAACCTTTTATGACTGGCATTTCCACTCCAGTATTGCATGGGCTTACGTTTTTTTTTTTAATAGAAAGGAAAAGTACCCTGTGACAACAGAAAATATGGTGAGATAGTCTTCCTAATATTGTTCTTGAATGCAGTAACTTGATTCCTAATGACAAAGTGATGATATGTGAACACCAATTAATATATGAATTAGCAAACTCATGCTGAGAAAAACCAAACTGCTTATAGGCCATAACAATATCCCGGGCTTCAGGCTATCTTGTCTCTGCATCTTAGTACTTCTTTGTGAGACAGCACAGAGCAAATAAAAGGGCAATATAATTTCTGTGTTGTGTTCGATAGAAAATTTAGAAATGCTGTGTAATACTCCAGATATATTCTGTGGTGTAAAAGAGAATTATTGAAGTGTAACAGCTCAGAATTTTAAGACAAATAAGCAAGTTTTGTCAGCAGAGTGGAACGCTGAGTTTACCTTTGAGCTTTGACTACATAATCCTTCCATTTTATAGTGCATTTGTTGAATACAATGTCTTGCCACGAGTCAAACAATTAGTTTGGAGTAATTAGTTTGGAACTTGCATTGGCTTCAACTAGACAGCATCTAAATTAGAACTCAGCTGCATTAAACATCATTATAAATTTGGTTATATTATAAAAATAATGGGGGGGTTGTGTAGTGTAGTGCAGAAGTAGTATACTGTAAAAAACATCACTCGTGACACAACATAAACCAAAATGAACTAAGCAGAAATATTTACAATACAAATAATGGTACTTTCCAAAAGAGCAATTTGAGAACTTATATATACTTGCTGTTTTATTTTAATTCCAGTAAAGCATAAGAAACTTCAGTAAAGCATAACGAACTTTATCTGGAAATCTAAACAGGAAGGTGGTCAATCACTCAGGTGCCACTGCAGCATTGCTCAGTTCTAGAGTTCAGACTTTAGTTTTCCCAATGATTTGTCCTGAATCTCCAATTTTTTGCCCTATACCAATTCACTAAGAAACTGAAAATGGACTGCATGTTTGTACTACATAAAGAGTAGGGGTTGAGTTCTTGATTTCAAAGTTTTGGAAAGATAGAGAAGATTTGTTTAAAAGATGTGCAGTGAAAAAGACATGAAAATTCAAAAAACTTCTGGATAACTGGCTTATTTTTTCCTAGAAAATGTAAAACAGGTCTAATAAAATTTAAAGAAATAAACCCTTGTCCATTATAATTTAGTGTTAATGAAATATAGGTAGCATCTGAATATTCTGCAAAAGCAGTAGTATTTGTAGGCACAGATATTTAAGGAAAAAACAGCCCAACATCTTCCATCAGTCCACCTAATAAAACTGAAAAAGTGGACAAAATTTTGGAAAGTATATAGTGGATTTTATATACTATGTATCTATATTATATAGTATTTACCAATTTATTCTGCCATGTAGAAGAATGTATCAATTTATGGCCATCTTTGGGCCATCTACAGAGACTGAACTGGGGACTGGCAGACCCTACCTGGGTCTACTGCTACCATCTGAGCTTCAGAGCCAAATCTCTGCAGACTGAATCTGTAACAGCTTGACCCCTCTATGTCACTGACACAGACAAAAACTTGTAATACACGTGAACCAAATGTTTATACTTGTAGGCTTGGTGCAACAGAAAATAACTATAGAGCAACTGCTTCTGATTTTTAAGTTTTATGTACTCCAATTTCTTTCAAATGATTGAAAATTAGCTTTACTCTTAACGGTTAAAAATCATAAGGTTTTATACTTGGTATTTATTTTGGTTCTCAATCTCTTATTTATTTACCTTTTTGAAGTATTACCCACATATCACAAAACAAAAAGGTCACGAAAGTAAACCTATATGTTCTTTCAGACAAGAGATATAATCTGTATTTAGCTAAAGTCTAACAGTAATTGTATAGCAAGGTATAGTAAGTATATTTTTCAAACAAAATCATTGTCCCTTTTACTGGAAAGGAAATTATTTGTTTGTAAAAATAGAAAGGAACCTCTTCACTTGTGCCCCTGAGAATGCTGCTTTCCTTCAGAGTAGTTCAATGGTCCAGATAATAAATGAATAATAAAATCACTACTGTGCATGATAGTTTTAATTATGGAATATATTACAACTCCTAAGTTATATCTTCAGGCAGAAAATACAGTGCTCTGGATTTCTGCCTAGAATACTATTATCATTTAAAAATACTTTATATTATTCTAGAAGGACAGGGGGTTTGATTTTACAAACGAAAGATGCTATGTCTTTTTGACAAAGGAATGTCCTACAAATCTGGTTTTTAAATCTTTGTGAAACTGAATTCTTCTGAAAAAGTCAGCAAGAAGTTGGGCTTTACAACAGCTGCAATCAAATTCAAGCCATGACTGCCATTTGTATACTACACACATACACCTGTGAAAGGTGCTATAGCTGATTTTGGGATGGCTACTCTGCTTTCAGAAATGCAATATATTTTTTCCCACAAAACCTTGGCCAAAATAAAAAGTGAGAAAATTAACTACTCCTGCACATACCTACTAAAAACTCTAGAGCCCATTTGAAAATGTGCTTATGGCACTTGCAAACATTGCTTTATTTTGTTAGTTTCAGTCAGAGACTTTGAGATCACCCGGTTTTTCCAGATATTTAATGTCTTAAGGAACAATTGGATTCTTCTCAATGTCACAGGTTTATTTCACCTATTTGCCTTATTTACTCATATTAACCTGGTAACATAAATTAAACTAAAGCATAATTTATGACTGCCTTAGGCATATCATCTTGAAAGGCATTCAGTCTCAACCTGTAAACATCAAGGGACTGACAATTCATCTCTTTCCCGGTAAGTTTACTTCCAGCAGCTAATCACACTCCCTTTTATAAATTCATATGCCTGATGGGGATATGTTTACGTTCATGCCCTAAGCACATATTATTATGCCCTTCTCCACTACAATGAAGGCCTTTAATATGCCGAAGTTACTCTGCATCCTATCAAGTCAAGTCTCAACTTTGTTTGTTTGTTTGTTAAATTAAACAGGCCAAGCAAATTCAGACTTTCACTGGGGGGTATTTTTCAAGATGCTCCTGCTTCAATATACTTCAGCTAGTGCAGGTGTTAGAAGCTGCTAGAAGAATGTTGTTCAGTTATTTAGGACCACAAAGCAGCCACAGCAGATCAGACAAGTAATGGGTCATCATAGAAGGATGCTTGGGAACACCATGTAAAGACAGGACAAGTATTTAGGAATATTTTTTCTTCAATTTCCATTCCTGGAAAAGTGACACTGATTGCATATGTTCTGTCTTTTATTCAGTTACTGTTCATGAGAGGATTGTTATTCTTAAACGTTTTAAGAATCTTTGCTGAAGGACCTTGTCAAAAATATTTCAAATGTGCACACTAGAGATCTTTGAGAGATGCCTCTGCTTGCCTTACCCAGCACTGTGCCTCACCAGATAAACAGACCTTGAACGGCAACCTTCCCCATGTTGTGGCTCTACCCCATCTTCCAGCACCTTTCTGCAGATGTGGGCTTTGGAACAGCACGTGGTGTCACTTCCACCCTACACCAGCATCAGATCACCTAACTTATGTGTGGAGCTGACTGGGCTTGGGAAGCATTTCAAGTACAGTTACTTGAAATATATAGAAGGTGAAAACTCTGTGATAAATTACAATGGAATAAAAGATGAATTTGCACATGGTTAGAAATACTTATGCAGGCTACTAATGATACTGCTGTCATCTAACAGTACGGCTATTGCAGTGCTGTTCAAAAACTTTCATACAATATTCCAGCACAATTATTTGGACAAGGGTGCATTACAATGCATAAATGATCTTTTTACATGTGAATAAAGACTTAGAGCTAGCTAGATTGTTCAGTTCCAACGTGGCTAAAATATAATTATTTCACTCGCAGAAAGATTCCTATTGTGTCTCCCATAACTATGTGATACATTTTCAATGCTCTATGTGGCATCTGCATGCAGAGCACTCCTAAACAGTAATTGTTGGTATAATTCTCACACATAGCCTGTGTATGTATCACAAGCATGGGTGGATCCACTTGGTGAAGCAGAGCACTTGTTTTGCTTGCTAGAAACTGAGGGGAAAAGGAGACATAAAATCTCTATTCAGTGTACGACAGTCTGCAAGTGGCTCAGTGCAAGAAAAAGAATATTTTTGATGACATGGCTGCAAAAGCTGTAACACTGCCCCTTATTTTTATGACTAGCCTACATTTTCTTCTGTCCACTGTAAGTACTGATGAGCTGTAAAATATATGCCTGTGCTTGATTTTCTGAGTTGAAGCTGAGCTGAAGCTTAATCTTGAGTTGAAGCTAGCAGTGAGGGAGAATACATCCTCCATATACGCCAATCCCCCATCACCTTGTTAAGGAAGACTCAGCCACCTCCAAGCAGAGAGGGAAGGTGCTTCAAGGGACCTGAGCCAGAGAAAGGCAGCAACAGGGACTGTCTTTCTTTACATATCATAAAGGGAATATAATATAGCCTGAGGCCTCCCTGTCTTTTCAGCAGAGCTGCTTTTACAATGTAGAATGGAAGGGTCTCTGAGTCAGGGACAGCTGAAGAGACACGGGTGCTGCACCGTGGGGGGAGATTGTTGCAGCAGAGCCAGAGGGGCCCTCTGACACCTCCCCTGGAGCGTGGGTCTGTCTGTCCCTGGCACTGCTGCAGAGCAGGATGTTGGTGGGAAACCAAGCCCTCTGCCTCTCCAGGAAAATACTGGCCAAGGAAAGATTCAATCAGAAGATCCTCACTGTCATTAACTGCTATGGCAGTTACTAAAAACTAAGGTGTCCTTGCCCATTATTGTCGAGACCTTCGAATTTTGACACCTATTGTCTTTGTTGTTATGCTCTCGGCTACAAAATGTCCATTATCACACACACACACACACACGCACAGTGCTGCAGTAATTAGACCCTCCCAATGCCCTGGTTCCATCTGTTGATTGAACTGCTGCCATTAATGAGGGTGTGTAGTAAAGAAAGCCACTAGACAGCAACAAGGTCAATGAGCACAAATCTGGTACCTATCTCACCGATCATGACATAGGGAAATTTTTCCCACCTGCTTCTGTGAATATTTCTTCTGTTGCAATCATGTCACAATACCAGGTTCGTATTTTCAAGTCTTGAAAATGAATATTAATCTAAAAATCTCAGCAAAGTTCTCCTCGTTTTACTGAAATTAATGAGATTGTTCTGATGAGTACTTATGAAATCAGATGCAAATCAACAGACTAATTCTACAATAACATACCTTTTCAAGCTTTTGTCAAAAAGAAGTTTAAAAACTAAAAATAAAAAAAATGAAAAATTATACAGGCCTATAAAAGCTGTACACACATATGGCTCTATATGTACATATATACATTTCTTAATACACATACTATTTAGAAAAGGGTTGAGGAATTATACTTTGAGGAGAGCAGAATTCAAAGAGAAAGATGGCTTTGATTCAGCTGATATAGTACACTATACTGAAAAACTGGACAGCAAAAATCTTTTCCTTAGGGATGTTTTTCAGAAAACTACTGAAAGGCCACAGAGCTAACTCAGAAGAGGTAAGGTAAAAAAGCAATAGAAAATAAACAGAATCAAAGATCTTGTATTATCTTTATTATGTTCAGTTCTCTTTATCCATATCAGCTGTGAGCTATTGAAGGAAAGTCTTTTTCTGCTTATGTATTTGTAACAGCACATGATCTTCCCTTCTAATTGTGCAGATAAAGCAGATGTCTCATGCAAATCTTGCCATTTTTAGAGAAGATAGGAAACAAAAGTCTTTCCCAGAAGCAAATTTTAAATTTCCTAAAAACGTGATGCAATGCTTTAATTTCAATTTCTGTGCCAAAGAAGCCTCAGTGGTGGAGGGACTTGGGCAAAAAGCAGGCAAGGCAGCTACTGACTTAGAGGCACATCTCTTTACCATAACCTCATTCACAGCAGAGGCATGACCAACCTGATGGGTCTGTTTCTTCCATACTGCTTCTTCAGGGAGAGGGACAGGCAGGCATACATATATCCCACAGATGGAAGAACTGGAGTAAGACCCAGAACTTAAACCTTGTGGATATGAGCCAGAAATGTGCACTCACAGACCAGAAGGCCAACCATATACTGGGCTGCATCAAAAGAAGTGTGACCAGCAGGTCGAGGGAGGTGATTCTCCCCCTCTACTCTGCTCTGGTGAGAACCCACCTGGAGTACTGCATTTAGCTCTGGAGTCCTCAGCACAGGAAAGACATGGACCTGCTGGAGCAGGTCCAGAGGAGGGCCACAAAAATGATCAGAGGATTGGAAGACCTCTCCTGTGAAGAAAGACTGAGAGAGTTGGGGTTTTTCAGTCTGGAGAAGAGAAGGCTCCGGGGAGACCTTACTGCAGCCTTTCGGTACTTAAAAGGGGGCTTATAAGAAAGATGGGGACAAACTTTTTAGTAGCGCCTGTTGTGATAGGACAAGGGGAAATGGTTTTAAACTAAAAGAGGGTAGATTCAGACCAGATATAAGGAAGACATTTTTTATGATGAGAGTAGTGAAACACTGGAGCAAGTTGCCCAGAGAGGTGATAGATGCCCCCTCCCTGGAAACATTCAAAGCCAGGTTGGATGGGGCTCTGAGCAACCTGATCTAGTGGAAGATGTCCCTGATCATTGCAGGGGGGGGGGTTAGACTAGCTGACCTTCTAACCCAAACTATTCTATGATTCTATCATTCTATGATATGGTATTTTGCCACCGTTTTTCTTCACTAATATTTTGCTGCAGTATTAATTATTGGGCCTAGCTAGTGATAGTCTTTCAAAATGACTGTTCAGAAAAGTTTCAAGACCAGTGCCCTTAATAGCACTACAGCTTTCTAGGATTCATCATGTTCTAAATCACACCTACAATCAGGTTTGCTGTACTGCTTTCCAGGAGTCAATGGGTAACTATATTATCTTCCATAAATCTTATTCTTCCATGTTACTTAAAAGGTTCAGGGCTTTTTTCTTTCTCAGGCTGATAGTCAAAGCAGATGTCTAGGAAATTATACTTTTCTTAATTTACTCTATGACCATGAGCAGAACTACCTCCTCTACCAGCAGCAGGTTCCTCCCTGCATCATCAACACTGGGTTCCATGAAACACAAAAATACATTTGGAGCTCATAATAGGCATTTTAATTAAAAAAAAAAAAAAAAAAACAAACAAAAAAACAAACAAACAAACAAAAAAACCACAACAAAAGTTTCATAGATCTATTCCTTTACACAGCCCTGTCAAAATTGTTGGCACTTGGTCAGAAGCATCCATTTAGTCATGATCCATGATAGTGCTCCCAAGAACACTGATGGCTTTACTGACATCTGTGTATTTTGCTTTCCACTGCACCCTTAGCCACTTTAAATTTTACAAGCTATCAGTTCTGATACTTCAAAACGTAAAAATGGGAAAATGGGCCTACCTTCTAACCTCTCAGGCTGTAGTCAGTGTACATTGGCTGAGCTGACATTTACATTTTTGACTCATCAACATCCTCCTATCACCGGAATTTTGAGTGGAATGCTATTTCTGTGCCCTGTCTTTCCCCTAGAAACTCTCTTTCTCCACCCAGTGACCAGCAACAAGCAGACCCATATGCATGTGCCTACGTTCCTGAATAAGTGAACAAAAGAATTCAATATCTCACAGGTTAGAAAGGAAAAAAAAAAGGCTGTAATGTATGCAAACTGCATCCCTCAATGCATATTTTTAGGTGTATACTGATTGACTTGTCTCAGTGTTTAAAATTGTCTTTAGGCAGTCAGGTCTCTTTCAAGAGCTACTGATGATGATATTATTAACCATTGGTATTGAAATTCTGTTAGTAGCACCCGATTTATCCCAGTAAACAGCATTGCCATCTCATTCTTAGCCCTGGCCTGTGAAAATTTACAGCTTTGAGGTTTTCATTTGTTTGTTTTTTCAGAAGAAGGTACCAATAATAGCAAGCTACCCATCAAACAGATCCTGATATAGACTGTATATGCGGGATGCATTACAATTTTACCTCTCTTTTAAAAGGTATGCTTTTTTAAAGGCATATTTTAAAAGAAAAAAAGTTATTTTAATTGGCTCTAGATTAAAATAGAATAAATTGAGCAGACAGGTAATTCTTCCTCCTCCTGTCTCCTCTTCCCCTTAAAGGTTCACAGAAGGTAATTTTTTAATAAAAATCAGTGATTGTGTCTGTCATTAGACTTAATTGTGATATGACTCGTAGTGATATAAAGATTAGTTTTATTGAAGTGTAATAACAATCACAAAGACATCCATATTAATCCCAGTTCAACTTTTGGATACAGGCATCTCTCAGCTCTCCATGAGATGAACAGCTGAATCCCGTGTATTCGGACTGAGGCAGTTCAGAAAGTCAATAAGCAGGATTTCTTTGTCACATAGGAATATAGTATTTCCTTCTCTTTGTTCAAATCACATTTTTGTAACTACTTCTGAGCAGGTGTTTAGGACACAAACCTTACTGATACTAAAATAAGGAGATTCCTGATTCTTGAAAGGTGTGGTCTTGTTTACTTGCAGTTGACAAGGCATTTTACAGGAACACATTTGACTCTTTACAAGTTTCCAACAGCGGTAAACTTTATTCCTGCTGACAGCAGAACTGCTGTGTGCAGAATAAAATTGATTGTTTTAAAAGTTTAACTCTGGTTTTTTTGTTTTGTGTTTTGTCCTCTAAGGTTGTATTTAAATCTGTTTCAGATAAATTCTTTTACAAAGAACAATTCTATGTTCCTGTGTAAAAATACATATGAGTGAACAACAAATCATTTCAGGGTTAGGGAAACTGGGCTTTTAACTGAAGTAGAAATAGGTACTTAACTTCCTCATGTAGAAAACATTCTTTTCATAGTGAAACTTTTGCAATTATTTTTTTTTAATTTACAAGATCAGAAGAAAAAAAAAATTAGGCAATTTTAGATCTCTTTATTTAAACCAGACATCTAACGATAATAATAAAAGAAGCAAGAAGCAAAACCACCATCATAACCTTCTGCAGTAAACAGCAATTTCTGTAAAATATGTACCAATCATCTGCCCTTATGCCATGATTCTTGGGCCGAATTCTGGAATAATGTGAATAGTAGCAACTCACAGCATACACACACTCTGAAAAATATTATATGCAGAAGGGGCACTTAACACTGTGGTTGCCCACTTCTGTTTTGTGAGTGGTAATCCAATTTAAGATGCTCCAGCTACCAGCTGCCCACTGCCAGCCCTCCAGTAGAGCTTACTACCTCTGCACTACTGCTGATTCAGCTGCATTTTACTTTGGATCTTGGTTTAAAAGTGTTCATGCCCCCTAAAATTAAAATTTATGGTACTTTGTCACTGCTAGAAGAGTTAGGCACACTCAATCTGTACAACTTGCTGGGAGGTCAGATAAGGGTGAGAAAAAAGCACAGAACCATGCTGAACTGTACTCTTACGCACATAGACAAATGTGATGACAGTCATAGAAACTGCAATTTAAGTAGACTTCTGTTTTAAAGAAAAATCACACCATCACCATAAGGGAAATACAAGTCTGTCTATTTTATTAGTTTTAAGAGCAGACTTAAGCTATTTTTACCACAGATGGAAACAATATTGATACCTGTAATTGCTAGTCCCTGATAGTATCCTTAGCTCTTTAATAAAGGGTGAGGTAGCAAAAAGGTTGTTTGGCATTATGGGAAACAGAAGAGGACAGGTTTTCCCTAAAACAATATCCAGTGAAAGCTAAGTGAAATGGGTCCCAACTACAGAATTAGGGGAAATGTGCAATGCCCAGGAATGCAAGTTTTGATCCTCTACTTAGATCAGAAAACTATAAAACACATCACATACTAATTCAGTAGTAACATTCCATTGGGACAGTAAGAGAGTATCTGTCTTAACACCATCCAACTCATACTGACAATAGCAACATCAGCTGCTTTCATAGCTTCTCAGATTTTTCTGCTTCCATCACCTCCTATGCAAGCCCATGTCCACAGACACATGCTTCCTACAAATTTTCTGAGTAGTCATTTGAGTTTTCTAGCACCTAGGGAAACAAATTTCACCCATTTTTTTTTCACATGCATTTAAATGTTGCACATGCCACACACCCATTGTTTACTGAATGGTAACATTGGCACAAAACACTCGGTTATCCTATTTTTTAAAAATTACAAAACACAGTGCTAAATCTGTGAATAATTAAACGATGTCAGTGAAGCATCAGCATGAACAATAGTGCAGACAGCCATATATCCATTTTGATTCAGTTTGCCACCAGCTCAGCACATGATCACTGTGCTGTCATTTGTTATTTCCCTGCTCAGCATTCCCTTTCAACTTGAAATCTTTACATTCCACTTGGCTATTCTAAAACTGCGTTGGCAAGCTCTGTATGTCTATTACGAAATAATAGCATTGTAGTCTGATGCAGCAGCATATGCCCAGAACTGAAATGAATGTTACTCAATATAATGTATAATTCTTGACATATCAGGTGCTAGGCTTCAGTGCAGCTCTTCTAGGCACTCCCTTTTTGCTCTGCTCATCATGCTGCAGTTTGCTGCCTACTAGATACATTAATTCATTGATCAAGGCTTACAAAAGTCCAGGTTCAATAGGACAGTCAGCTCCTTGGCAAAGGGTGCCTTCTGTTCTATGCCCATCAGCAGCATGATGGAAATTTTATCATGAGACACAGAGGCACTACCCACATACCCATAATTTTATTAAGCAGTAGCGCAAGTGGTCTCGGTAGACTGGGTAGATGACATATTTACATGAACAGTGAATATTATCTACCTCATCTAAATTAATACTGAACAAAATACGGAGCTTAACTAGGTAGAGGTCTCTTCTGGGCAAATAGATCATTTTCCAATCACATACTCACTTGCACCTCATAATGAGTTGGGGGAGAAACGAAGGAAGGTATGAGATCAATTCTAAAAATAGTATCTCACTCCCCTGAAAATAAGATATACTTACGGAAATGAGAATGTTAATGCCAGTACTGGGGAAACAGCACACACTAACTTGTTGTTAGTCTCTGAAGAATGATATTCTTTTGCCAACTTTTTCAGGAAAATCTAATAAAACACTGATGAAATGGAATAATAATTTTCCCTGCATGAAGATTAAATGGTAACATGAGTCTACACGATAGACCTTTTTTGCATTCATCTCATGTCTGCTCAACTGCAGAAGTTATTGGGAAATAGCATGTAGAATATTTCTAAACCAAAGTATTATCTGAAATAGTAGATGTCAACTTGAGTCCTACAGGAAGTGACAGCCAATACCAGCTTGTTGCTAGCTATTTTTGCAACCACCTATAAATTTTGACACAGCTAGGCAGTCTTGTGTTAGCAGTGAAACCTATTGTTTCAGAAGTAATAAAAGGGAAGATAATTATTACCAATATTTACACAACAGGTACTGTATCTGAAGGCATAATTACAAGCCTGCATGCTGGCACCTGTCTGAACCTCCAGAGGAAACTGAGTTTCTGACAAAGAGTGTAAGGTCAGAACTAAGGGTAGATGCCTTAGGTACCTCACAAACAAGTAACTCAGCTGAGTGATTTCTATAGAGTATTTGCCATCTGTTGGTGATGACTCAGGGAAAACAAAGCACAGATGGATCTTAGTCCAAATTTTGTCTTTTTCTTTTTTGCCTGAACTCTTCTAAACTTCAGAGAGGATTAGGATTTTGTGTCAGTTTGGCAGGGTGTATTTATATAGTGAGTGGCTCCTAGTTTGTACTTATTTACAGCTAATTTTCAAATTATTGAAAGTAATAACTGATACCATGAGTTTCAGCTTTAAGGCTAAATAGTCTTGGAAAAACTTCTAGTCTCTTTGTAATGCATTCTGAAATGCTCTCTGCCATTTATTGGGGCATAGATCATTCAACTTCCTTCCTCACACATACATTACTCAGTGAATGGGATTTGCAACAGCCAGCCTGCTCAGCAGGGTGACTCCTGAATTAGTCAAGACAAATTACCACCAAAAAAAAAAAAAAAAAGTCAGATGTAAATCTTACGTATCTCCTGAAGCCTTACAATCTTGACAGGAGTTTCTCTACTGGACTGAGATTCACATTCTTAAACGTTCTACTGGACTATGATGACCAAGCAATCACTTCGAGTACAGAAAATTGGCTCAATCTTTTTTTCAAAATAGAAACAACCCCTCCAAGTTGTGCTACAACCACCTTTTCTTGATAAAAATACATGTAGCTTAAGTTAATAGTAAAAAAAAACATTAAAGGGAAGACCCAGGCATTTTTACCTTGTTTGGTTATTTAGCAAGTGAAAGCTATTGGGGCTACTATTGTGTGCTTGCAAAGAATTCATTGTTTGAGCACCCTCACTGGGTCACAGTCCTCAGGAGAATTCGACATATCTGGTAGATTAATATCAATGCCCCTAGGCAGGATAAATCCCAAGATACTCCTCTCAGTCCAGGTGGGAAATATGCAAGCAAATGTGTTAGTCATTAGTGTGGTGTGCCTAAGCAGCCTTACTAGGGAAAACTGAGGTATCTGCAGACTCTCAGTGCCTGATGGGTAAAGTGAGGCCTTTGCAGATTGCTTCCCAGGACTAAGCCTCTGTTGCACTGTAGGCACCTTCCTTGTAGCAGCTCATAAAGGAAATAATGAATGTTCCTGAAAAACATGACTTTGAGCTCTCATAATGAGCCTGTTAATAGCTTGACTACTTCTAAAGGTACTTAGAGCCAAACTGCATTTATGCCTGAGCCACAAGTGCAAACAGGAAAGACAGAGTGGAGAGGGGGCTCCCCAGTCCTGACTCCCCTGCCAGCACACAGCATGCAGGCTGGATGTGAAATGGCTAGACATCTTTCTGAGTTCAGATTTAACACCCTTTCTAATATAAGACTTTAAATTGAACGCGAGGTAAAACCCAGGTTCTAAGGCTCAATTCAACTGGCTCTCTTCCTCTTTATTATAGCTAACTCCTGAAATTTTAGATTGCCTTTCAACTTTTGTCATCTCTGTTGATCTATGTGCAGAAACGTACTAGTTTATAAAGCAGCAAAGGCTCTATTGATATTTTTAGTTTTGATAGGTTTATGTATGTTGGCAATTTGTTAAATGCAACTCTAAGTTGAGCAAACATGAAACCTTCCTCTAACACTGTTAATTGTCTTCAACTAACTAAAGGGCGGAGACATTTATGGAGTGCTTTGCGCATGTGGACTAGCTTTAACTAGAAATAATATAATTTAGGATTATTTAAGTGGTTTATGGCATTTTTTCTCAGCTACAGGTCCCAACAGACCACAATATATCAACTATCAAAGTACCAATCGGATAATTTTGCTATTTTATGTTAAATTGATTTTCCATGAAGGTCTTCCTGAATTCAAACCTATATGCATATTAAAGAGTGTTGTGCCATGTAGCCATGGAACTGGGGCAATTGCACTGCTTCTGTTCAATATGAAGTTAGCAAGTTTTTCCCCTTTCTTGAATCCAGCTCAAAATACTTTATGAACAATTTTGAGTAGAAGATGATCTACATAACTGAGAAGTACAAGTATCATCAACACTGATCTTGAAGAGCGAAAATAGCAAAAATACCTGTGTGGGTCTGGTTCAACAATCTGCACTTTCCACCCTGATTATGGTACAAAGAACAGTGGATTTAGAAAGCACAAATTCAAATTAATTGTGTTTTCAGTTTATGTGCTTCCATTAAATGTACACAATACCTTCTTACAAACTGGATAGGAGGTGATTTTTCAGTAGTGGTGACCTCTGTTTGCTAACATAATTTCTCTGTTCAAGAGTTGTAGGAGCAGGAAGGTGAAACCTATAAATTTCAGACTATGCTGCCCAGGTGGAATGAAGAGGACTGATAAAACAGAAAAATATGGCTAAAGGCCAGATTTTTATGCCTGAGGCATCCTACTGCTTGTGGCACTGATATTTAGACATATCACTGAGGTACTTCTGCTGATGTAACTGCACTGATTTAACAAAGAACTGCTAATTTAAAATTGCAGAAACATACTCGGTCCTCATGCAGTACTTCTCAAGCAGTGCAAATACACAGGAGTTAAATCACACAATCCTACTTAATGTGTTAGCTAAGAGATATAAGAGGGAGGTACAGAACGAACACTTTTTTTTTTTATTAAAGTTGTAGAACACCACAAGCTTGCTTTGACTTACTCAGTACCTCTGTAAATCTGGCCTTGTGTGATTAGCTGCAGTAATACAGCTAACAGAGAATAAAGCCTCACATTTTGCATCTCACACTGCTGTGGCTTAGCCAACAGTCATTCCTTCCCGTAACAAGGAACAAAATCCAATGCTCGTGGATAGCAACCTCATAATGTTTTTCTTCAAAAAGAAGGGTTTTGTTACAGAACAAAGAGTTAACATGTAATATCTTAGAATTAGCAAAGGATCTGATGGCTTAGTAGATAAATGTCAATCTTCATTCTTGGACTGTCAAGTAATTCTGTCATTACAGTGGCATTATATATGGCTGCAGCCAAAAGTACAAGAGGGCATTAAGTAGGTTTCTGTAAGGTCTTTAAATGTACAGCATATTTCAAAATAAAGACAATGGTATAACTTCTAAGCCATGTTCTCCAGGTTTCTTTTGAAAGAACAGAGAAGAAAATGAGAGTGTTCTCCCTATGGAGAGGCCCCTGGAACTTCCATGTCAAAGTAAGAAAAGAGTCTATTCGTAACTCAGTGTGCATTCTTTTTTGTATTTGAATTCTTATCTTTGTCCTTTGGAATGCTGGATCCTTAGAGGACATGGAAAAAACTATGTTGGACATGGATTTACAAAGTTTATATAAAATAGCACAAGGAGAAATGATTTCACAGAAGTCTCTTGTGACATTTCCTCCGTAATACCTTGCAAACAATCTTGCTCGTGGCCTAATCGGGAACCTCAGAAAGCTATATCAACCTGCAAAAGGGACATATAATAAGAAAGCATGACCGGGACTTCCAAATATGTCTTCACATTAGATTGATTTATCTTTGAAAGGCTCTAGCATGAGTTATACATTGTCTCCAAGTCTTACATTCAGACCTATAGAAACAACCCAGCTTACAGTACGATCACACGCTAACTTCTTCCATTTTAGGAAGAAAGAAATGTGTTGCTAACCTTTATGTAAATCGCTTACATCTATTTTTTTAAAGTGCAGAATACAGTGGCAGAGGAAAACACAACAGTATTTATCCCCAAAGCCATGGAGAACAGGAAGATAAAGTGCTTTTTGCCCTTTAACCAAGCCTTCAGATTTTGATGTATTTTTCATTTAAAGAGTGTTGAGCTTAGCAAAGCTGTAATGTACAATGTCAAAAAGCTCGGGCACAAGTTAGTACTGTTTCTTGGTAGTGATAGTACAGGAATGATTTCTAAAGTGTATAGTGAGAGCACTGCCGTTGTCTTGACCTTCTTTCTATGTCTGCTGAACAACTGTATCTTATGCATAGAATTCTCTCCAGCCTCCTGGACTATGCCCAGTCCTTACACATGTTGGGAGATGAAGAGGAAATCCCACAATAGGAACACAGAGAAAAGGAATTTGCATGTATATTACTTTAAAACCATTTCAGCTTGACCTTTCATGAAGAATGGTTTAAAGGCTGAATTCTCTGACTGTGAATGCAAAGGTTAATTGTCTTTATTGAGTATTGTTGATAGGGCCCTAGCAAACTATGACGGTTTCTTGGAGGGACGTAGGTAGAGAAGGGTAGGAGAGAGCAAGTTTTGCATTTAAAAGACAAATCCCTTAGTAGCCACACTAAGATGTCTATGTCCCAAGCAGAGACATGAATAAATGAAGCAGACTTTCATAAGAATATATTGAGTCTTATAGAGTACTATACTTCTCATTATGGAATGACTAACTTAAAACAGAAATATAACCACCTACCTAGTCTCATCAAAAGTCCTCCCACACCACACCAAGCACATGAGTTTCTCTGGCTCCTTCTTTTAAAAAATAAATAAATAAATTATAAAATTCCTCTGGGTATTAGTTCTCCTGTTAATTTAGTGAAGTGATTTACATGTTCAAGACCACAAAACTACTGAATCAACCTCTTGTTTAAACTCTTGTGGTTTCCTTGTTTGAATTTCTTTGCCAAATATTTCATAAATTACATAAATCTCATTGGAAGAGTATTATTGCAAAACCTCATCTGTGACCAGTTTCATGCGAATGTTAAGTAGTTTTGTATCACCAGGAAATGTAAAACCATGAACAGACGATAAATATTCTCTCACGAACTGAATAAAGAAATTCCGCTAATGGTTACAAGATGATTCAGAAATAGCATACAGTGTTTAAAGCTTTTTGCATATTAAAAGTGATAATTTCAAGACACTTAAACACACTATTAAAAATAACATGTTGAGATTGTAATGAAAAATACTCACGGAACCAGCATCTTCAAGTAGTAAGAAATGGTTTCCAGAATGCTTTTTATTCCATCATGCTAATAATCTCACCGTTATCTTAGATTTGATTACAAACTTTCCTCCAGAAAAGTATCACAGTGTTTTACAGACTACAAGGAATACTATCTCCCACTATCTAAGAGCATACAAAAATCATGGTTACTAAAAAAATGTAAAAGAAATGGTCACGATATATGTTAAAGGAATTGTATGTCAAACAACTGGACAAATGTGAAGGACAAAATCTGTCACGACCTATGCAGTATCAATGAAAATCGCAAGTCAACAGCAGTCCAGCAAACACAAATGCCTCTCCACTCTTCTTTCCAAACCAAACCCAGATAATTTCAAGAAATTAAATATAAATGCCTCAACATAAGTTTTGAATACATTAAATGCAAAGTGTGTAAGTTAATTCATAATGTTTTATACACATATACAAACTACAAAGCCCTATAAAATACTCAGCCAGTTTCATGCATGTTCAAAATGTAGGTATAGACAATCACATATACTTTAGGTAACAGAAAGTGCTTCACAACACTAAACCGAAGACTAGAGTGCAACTATGGCAGAGTTATTTAGTCTGTGTTTTCAGTACTACTCCTTGAAAGCAAAAGCCCCACAGGTTTGTGAATTAAAAAGTCAGAGGAAAGTTCTTGTACGCATCTGAGACAGAAGATGAGACAGATCAAAGGAAAGCCAGAACAGCTCAAAATCTCTGAAAGAGTACTATTTTCAGTACTGATCAGTTTCATCAGGAATTCATGCATGGACTAGTAAGGGGAAGCACACCTACCCTCAATAGCAGGTGTTACACACATGATACTTCTTTAGTTTTTCCCAAAATGACCTTTAAAAATGTATATTCATTATACATCATTATATATATTTATATATATTATACAGAATTCATTACAATCAGTGCAGGAAATAACACACAGCTTTCAAATTTATATTTAATGCCTGATCTGGGATGTATTGAAAGCTTTATATATCACATAGTATGCATTTCCAATATCATTATTACATCCTGTCATTAGAGCCAGCACATTTGACTTGTTGTATTAGTAGAGAAGTTACCGTTATCTTGTTTGATGCTTACTGGCATATGTTTGTCATAATGGAGGAAACCCAGTATCATGCAAGACAGCATCCAGGGCGTTTCCAAAATTCTTGGCAAGTTCTGCTATGACACCCTGCTACCTTATTTGCCATTCTTCGGCGGAGCCCCCCGTGCAATACGATGTGGAAGAGAGCTCACTCGACACCTCAGGACCTGCAGCTGCCTGCTAACTGTACACCCGACTCTGTCCCTTCAGTCTGGCATGGGTCGGTGGTGGCCCGGGGGAGAAGAAGGAGTGGAACCATGAAATGTCTTAACATCTCCTGAGACCAGCCGGAAATTGAGGAAAGCTGCTCACGACTTAGAGCATATTGGAGCTACTCTTTACGGTGCCCAACTACAGCAGTACCCAAGAGCTTTGCCCCCCTTACACTCCTGCCGGTGGTAAAGCGGCTGGACGGTTCGCACTGCGGGAAAACCCAAAGCCGCTGGTGCAAGACGTACGGCCGCTTCGCATCGCTGTTTGGCACGAAGAGCCCCGGCTGGGGCGGGAGATTCCCGCCGGCGGCCGCCGGGCCGCACCTCCCCCTGCCGGTGGGCGGCCGAGGCGGCCCGACAGCCCCCCCCGGGCACCGCTCCCGCTCCGACAGCCCCCCCTGGGCACCGCTCCCGCTCCGCCGCCCCGGGCGGCTCCCCGGCGGCCACGCACCAGGAACGCACCCGGGAGAGCCGGGAGCAGCGCTGGACCGGCGGGGCTTGTTCCCTCCTTCTGAGGCTTCTTAAAAGGGGAAGGGGCGGGGGGGCTGGGGAAGATTAAAGTGCTGCTCCTTCGGAGCAGTCCCACTTCTCAGCCATGCTGCTTTGCTCAAGGTCGCTCAGCTTGTACACGCTGTCTTAATTGCAGCGCAGATGACTACGAGATTAATGGGAGCCCCTTCCTCTGTAGCAGCCCTGCGCTGGATGCCCTGCTCCCAGCGGGACGCGCCCCTCAGGCTTTATGCACAATTCCTGCAAAGTGCTGTCCCCTTTTAGAATAAACATATCTTCTTTAAAGACCCTTTAAAAATAATCGGTTAAAATAAAACTTTTTTCCCACCCCTTAATTGGAAGACTCGGCTCCTGCCTTTCCAACACCAGCTGTCTCCTGTAAATCTTGGAAAGGCTGGGGAAGGAGGGAGAGGACTCCCCAGCTCAGGCAGGCAGCATTTGCGGCGTGGCACTACTTGAGGCGCTATGAAGATCAGTGGTTCTCAAGCAATTGTTTTATTGCCTCCTCCGTCCTGCGCTGCCGTCACGTCAGATACCCAGGCAGGGCTACAGTCCTGTCTGCCTTTCCTTAGGGATTTATAGCGGTTGCGAGCAAGACTAGGGGTGAATCTATTCACTGATGTCTTCCAGACGAGCACGCTGAAGTACTTTCAGATCTGGCTTGTCAGGGAAGGAAAGGAGCCCGCGGCAGCACTTCAGTGCTCACCAGAGTTCGCCTCCCCAGCGGAGAGCCCTCCCCAGCCGGGGGAAGCCGGCGCCCCGAGTGGGTGTCCCGGGGATGGCTGTGCGTGCGGCGGGGGAGGAAGGCTATCTTCCCCTTCCTCGCCCATGGCTTCCTCAGCCGTGCAGCGGTACCTCCGCTACCCCCGCGGCGAGCTCTGTGTCCCCCCCGGCCCCTGCTCGGCCGTCGCTCCCCTCCCGCCCGGCGGCCCCGCCGCGCTCGCCCCATGCGCCCGCTCCCCCTCGCCGCTGTCCCCCCGCCCCCCCCCCCTTTACCCCCGTATAGATGGATAGATTTATATTATTATCATTATTATTTGAGCCAAATCCCGCTCAGGGCTGGGGGGGGTCTAACAGCAGGTGTGGGCAGGCTCTCCATCTCCGCAAAGGAGCATGCTCAGCGCTCTCAGGCATGCTCCTTCAGCGGGGAGGGAGCCGGAGCCGGGCCGGGGGGGGAATCCTCGCACTCGCAGCGTCCTAATGCAAAGTTTGATTGTTCAAGCAGCCCCGGAGCCGGGGGCCGACCCGGCGGCCCCTGCCCCGCATCCCGCCGCCGCTTCCCCTGCTCGGGGAGGGGACATGGGAGCCGCGCTGGGGGCGAGCGGGGGGTGGGGGGTTCCCCCTCGCTCCCGGCGGCGAGGGGAGGAGGAGGAAGAGGAGATGCCCAGGCGAGAAAGGCTTCAGAGCCAACTTCTGCCGGGAAACCCGCAGGTCCGCTGCCGCCTCCTCTCAGGGCAAGATCGCTGCTGCGCCCGGCGCTGCCCCCAGTGCTGATGCAACGCCGAGAGCACACGGGCAGCACCATCAGCACCATCATCATCACCATCACCCTCGCTGTTATTATTAACACTACCATGCTGACGCTCGCGGCCGCGCAGGCGGAAGGGGAAGCCGCGCTCGGCTCGGGCAGCCGCCCCTCCAGCGCTTCCCCCCACCGCGGGGGGCTGCGCCCCGCTCCGCGCCCACCCCACCTCCCCCCCCCGGGGCTGCGGGAGCCCCGCGCACCGCCCCGCACCGCCCCGCGCAGCCCCCGCCCCCGCGGCCAGGCAGCGGAGAGGGCAGGACGGTATCCAACCCAAATCGTAATGACGGCACCCGGCGGGTCGCCTACCTTGAGCTCCTCCGTGTCCAGGTTTGCTGATCTGTCCATAGAGCGAAACTGAGCGGAGCGGAGGGAAAACTAGGGAAGTTGTGCCAAAAAAAATAAATAAATAAAAAATAAGGGGGGGAGGGGGGAATCTAGTCTCTCAGTTTCCAGCCTAAACTCAGCCTTGTCCTCCAAACCCCGGCAGCTCCCCTCAGTCTCATTCTCCGCGATCACGCCTCCACCGGTTAAAATAAATAAATAAATAAAATAATTCACTTTTAAAAGAAAAAAAAAAAAAGAACTCCCTTAAGGATTAAAGCGACAGGTGATCCTTCCCTGGCGAAAGAGATTCGCGTCCTCTGGCAATGAAAGGAGGAGACAGGAAAAAAAAAAAAAAAAAGAAAAAAACCCCACTCAGTTTAAAGATTATTTTTTCTTCTGCAATAAGCTCAGAAACCGGCGAATCGCTGCATCCTCAGAAAAAATCCTGCTTCCCTGGACAGCATCATGCAGCAAATTTCAAGCGAATGTGTTCAAACTGAAGAGAATAGTCAATGATAAAAGCCCTTCTCCGTCATGCCTACTCTGGTAGCTAATTTAGCACCCTGTGAGCGCAAGACATTAGCGATGAACGATTTCGCTGGCAAGATAAGAAAATCCCCCAAGTCCTGCACAGACTCAAAAATTGTTTTGCAGCTAAAGGTATCCTCTCAATAATAATGATAGTAAAAAAAAAAAAAAAAAAAAAAAAAAAAAAGTCTGTAGGGAATGGTCTTCTTTGAAGGTTATGCTAAAAGAGTTGGGAGGAAAACAGGAGGTGGATCTCTTGCAGGAGAGAGAAGGGAGAGAGGGAGACAGAGATTTCCCCCTTCGTTCCTGTTTTACTGTCCTTCACCGCCAGGTGACTGACTTCCCTCCTCACGGCCCGCACGGGGGGGATTTCTCCAGCTCTCAAAAAGCAACATTTCCTTTCTCCGAGCAGCGCAGCCCCCGGGTCTTAACGCCGGCGGCCTCGGGGGCGCGGATACGGCCCCCCCCCTCCGCCACACCACGGGGCCCGCCACCCTCGCCAAATGGCTCCTCTCTAGCCCCACGTGTTTTGAATAATAGCGGCACTCACCAATTTAAAAGCCGTTACTGCCTCATGTATCGCTCCCTATAAAAAATAAATACATATATATACCTGCAGGTGTACCTAAAGTAATAACGCGATGTGAAACTTCTCAGTCTTCGGCTTGAAGTGCACGGTTTTTGTGCAGCTGTTGAGTGGATCGTTAATGTGCTGCAGCTTTGGTGGAGCAGCATTTCTGATGGCACATGGATTAAGTCTAAGTCTCTCAGGCTGTTACTTTACTAACCTCCTTTTTGGAAAGGCTTCCCTGTCTTGTGCCTCTCACATCACTCCAAAGAGAATCAAAATTAGATGTAAAAACTCAAATTCCTCCCCACCAAGATCCTGATTTTATCATGGTCCTTTATCATAAATCTGTCACAGTTCTGGAGAACAAGACTGGGATTTTTGGTTTCCTGCCATCAGTCTTTTGGAGGCCTTATTTATTAACTCCATGAACGGCAAATTCAGAACTATCACTTTCTAGTATTATCACCTACTTTCTATGCTACTGTAAATAGAATTGGTATTCCTGATAATTTGACATAAGTAGACAGCTCTGATAGCTCAAAGTGCATAGTCTGTTTCCAGTTCAATATAGATTTGTTTGCATCTTCCAACACTTCAAGGTTAACATAAGCTTGAGCCCTGGGTGATGGCCAGTGATAGCCATTTCTGAAGACTGAATATAGCCCTCATCTTCTGGAAAACCCTATAGATGAGAGGCAGACACAAGCAAATGACATTTCTCCTCTTAGCACAACCTGTACATGACTTTCAAGTTCGTTGTGAATGCATTATAAATATCATTATTATCATTAATCTAGAACTGCAATTTGTAAAGATTGAAGACTTGGTCTGGCATTCCCGTGTAAGCCAACAGACTCATGTCCAAATAAAAGACTGCCAAAGTGGACACTAAATCAAGCTGCTGTAGGAGCTACAGAAATTTGAGAGTGTTTTTCCCCGACAGAAAAATACCACCCTACCCCACCCACCCACCCCCAATAAAAAACCTGGAGAGACTTCCGTAAGAGACCTTGCTGAAGGAAAATGCCTCTCAGAAGGCACTTCTAAGCCTCTGCAAACATGTCTATATGCAGTACTGGGAAGAGGAGAGGGCTGCCTCAGTGTGTGACACCAACCAGGGGACACAGTACGAGAGCACCTTGGTGCTCTGGCCAGTGCCACTGGATAACCAGTACATCTCTGAGCCTCTCCATACATCCACACCTGTTTGCATGCTGCTTAGTAGACCAACAAGTAGCTGCACAAAATGCAAGCTTTATAAAAACAGAGGGCCTGCAGCCCCGTGACCTTCTGCTGTCTTGTTGCTGCCACACTGCAGACTTTCTTGGATGGGGCACTCCTCCGTTTGTTTTTATTTTGGCACAAAATGTGTGGGGATGTGATACATTTGAGAATCGTCTGCTGAATTTGGTTGATATTGGTCAAGAGCTCAGGGAAGAGACAAGGAAAATTGACAGGGCAATCATATAAGCCTAATTTCCTTAGAAAACAAGGCAAAATAAAGTGACTTTGACAGTCACTTGAATAGTACTTTAAAATGTGTTTCACTCTTCATAGGTAATATAACCTAACAAGTGACTTTAAAAATGTTTTCTGTTGCTCAGGCAGGCACTCCAAAGTTAATACCAAACTTCTAGTTGCTTCAAATCTCTTAATTTTTAGCTTGTGTATTATCTGTAAGACATCTCTTTTCTCACTGCAGGGCCCTAATTCAGAAGATGGGGCTGACATTTTCATCCTCATTATTCATGTGTGGCCCTATGTCTTAGTCATTGCATACAGTGTGGAATTATTATTTTCCTTAAAGAGGGCTTTCTGTTTCATTCAGCACTGTTAACAACTGTATTCTGCATAAGTGTCAACACAAAATTTTACTATAAGGGCAAATATTATCATTACCATTAATACAGGAGAAATCTGAAACCAAGCCAAGAGGCTAGATCCAAAGAGGAACCAGCAAATCTTTAAGCAAATCAGAGTCTGAGCTCTGAAAATGAGGCCTGAGCCTGGTGCTTGCAAATGAGTATCTGGAAATTAGGAACACAAAGCAAGCAGCAGTCTGCAAACTCACCAAGCAGTGACTTTGACCTTAGGCCCTTTGTTCAGCAGGTCAACGTGCGGTAGACCAGTGAAAGAATTCTGTTATTTTGTGTAAATCCAACTGCCTTAGCTACTGTATCGCTTTTATTCATGTATTCATCTGCTTCATTCATCTGCTAAGCCTTCCAGCTTTTCTATTTTTTTCTGCTAACAAACCACTATGCAAATATCATTCACTGCCTAGTCCTATGTCTTTCCTGTGCCCCAGTCTTCCTATGTCAGACATTCCTGGTAAGCTTAATTAAGGATTATATATAGGATATAATTAAAGATTGTACTGTCAGGGTATAATTAAAGACTGTATGAGAAGAGTATCCTGGAAGAATAAGCATCCTTAAAAACTGAGTGTTTAACTTTGAAGTATTTGACTTAGGTTAAGGTCAGCTTTATGTTATTTTTTGGTATTTAGTCTTCTAGGGTGGTGGGTTTTTTTCCTTTTATTAAGGCTAAAAAGACTTGCTTTCTGCAGATCCTTGTACGTTTTTGTAGTGGAGTTGACTCTGAAGTACAAGAGCAGGATAGAGAACATATGCAGGACTTTGCAATGTCTCCCAGATCAGAGCAGAATTTTATCCAGTATGAAAAATTGCCTCCTGGACTTAAAAAAATTAAATTCTGCAGTCCTTTAAGACTGCATGCAAACAACAGGGGAGCATGTTTTCCTAAATAAAGTCTGCAAAAACATTTTTATAATCATAAGGTATTAGCAAGCTAATGTAGGGATTGTGGCCAGCTCCCCCTGTGACACATCCAAACAGTGAGTACGTGCAGTTCAAACCTATGCTGGGAGCAGTGAGAAGGTACAGCTTTTCAGCAACAAATCATGCTTTTTAAAAAGGCACAGTAGTTCCAGTGCTAGGTAGCCATCATGATTTCTTTATCTTTCCAGAGATGCAGAGATGGGAGTATGTCCCAAACAACATGGCACAGAGTGCTTTGTCTTCTTGTCAGCACATTTCTCTCTGAAAGACTTTTTCTCACATTGAGCAGTTTTCAAGATAGGGTTACCTAGAAGACCGTCTTGGGTGGGTTTATCTTCTATAGGCACAGATAATTTACTGCGTTGCTTTCAGCTCTCAGGATAGTCTGTGCAGGAACATAAACACTTCCAAAGGATGACTTATTTCATAAAGGTCTGAATCATCTCTGGAAGTGACTGTTTCCTTCTGACTGTACAGGGAGTCCCCAAAGTTAGATGGCTGAATCTGGGACCACATGCTCAGTAACTTAATACAGATATGATTGAACTCAAGCCAGAGTTACACATATGCATCTGAAAAAAGATGCCAATTATAATGAAACCATTGAAAACGATGGAATCTTTCATAGTGAAGCCACAGGTGTTACGCTCTCTTGTTTCTCATCCTTTTAAATACAGAGGACAAATGTCCTAACATACTGCTAGTATGAAAGGAAGAATAACTCAAAAGCCAATACAGCTCTTTTGACACATTTCATAGGTATTTTCCATTCTAAAAAGAACCCCAAAACCCCCAAACCCAACATTTAAGGCTAGGGATACAGACTTCAGCATCAAATATGAGTACTTATGAGTATTAATGTAGTTCTTAAACAGAATGACTACATTTTTTCACAAGTTGTAAGGGAAATCTGTATACCTGAAAATGTTTCTTATACTGCTCCACAATGTGTAACTTTTTTAAAAATAGTGATTATCAGGCTAACATAGGTATATGTATGTTACATTATAATTATCTCTTAGCAAGAGTATTCTGAGTAACATAAAATTAGAGACCTTCAGGCTGAAGTCAATAAAATACCAACCTGTCTTTCATGCTTCAGAACCTATCACAAGCCAGAAAGAATAATTTTCCTTGGCCTAGAAAAGGCTTCTAAGGTGCAGAGGGTCCTGCAAACCTTTGTTGTGCCTTGGGGCTTATGAGAGCTAAGAATAAGGAAGAACCATAACACTATAGTAAGAAAAACAAAGCAGAGAGCAAATAAATACGTTTCCCATGAGCTGTTACGATTAGCTTTATCACGTGAGCAAATAAATGTGTTGGTGATGAAAATGTCTAAGATTCATCCCAATCATTCTTCTATTCACTGCAGAAGTACTTTTATATTGAAAAAAAAAAAAAAAAAGGAATATTTAAAGATATATTGTGATTGATGCTTTCAGTTTGCATTGACTTGGAATTATTATGATCATGAACACGAATATAGTTGCAGCAGATGCTCTGTTGGTCTGTAACTTGGGGGTCATGTAATTTTTTTCTTTGTCATAAAAGAAGACTCTACAGATCTTTGAAATGTATGAATGAAATCTGAAGGCAAATAGGAAAGCTGGAGAAATGGAGAAATAAAAGCAATATTTAGACTGAATTCACAATAAAGTCTTAAGAGATGAAGTAGTTCAACTTGAATTAGTCCTAGAAGTTCAGATGCTGCCTTCCCAAAACTTTTGAGCTTGCCTTTCTCATCACCCAATCCAAATAACTCTTCCCCCTTTTCTCCACCTCTATGCTGTTTCTTTCTCATTGTCCAAAAACTCTGCCACTAACTACTTGCAAAGTCACATGTGAAGACTCCAGTATAAGGCCTATTTGAAAGCTAATACAGGGGAAGTAGTTCTTAACTTTCTAATACAACTATTTTAGATTGTGTTCACTCTTAGGAGTTGAGATTCAAATACTACCTGTCAAGCTTACAGTTCCCTGATGTTACAAATTGTACAGTTAAAATAGTACTTGTTGTAACAATTCATTATAATGCCTAGTTTGCCAATTAAATTAACACACAGTAGGCAATATGATGTTCAGAGAAAATGTAAGCTGATGACAATAAGGAATTCATTTTTTTAGTAAAGGCAAAAATAAGATAGTATTTGTCATGAAAAGATATATTTTCTACCAAATCGCTCTAAGAGATCAAATTTATGCATAGAATAGTCCAACTGAGAGATGACATAGTTAGGAAAACTACTTCAGTGACCTGCCTTGTGACCTTATGCAATTCAATAACTCACTTCCCTTATTGCTTCAGTTTCCACAACTGTAAAATGAAGGAAATTATACCTATCCATCTGTGTAAGTTTATGAATGAAAGAGCCTGCAAAGTATTACCGTATAGTAATCCAAATTGCAGCCTACTAGTTTTGATATTCAAAAAAGAAACACTGTTCACGCTTCCAGCTCAACAAAGTACATTTCTGTAGCTCAGAGAATTTAAGGTATTCTAATAATGCATAATCCATGTGCATAATTCTTTTTAATGCATATGGATTCCTGACTAGCTAAGCTTCCTCACAAAATTATTTACTGATCTCTAGCAAGTAATGTGAGCATTTTAATGAGTAAATATGCAAATAGATAATTAGATTGAAAAATCTGTAAACCTTTAGCTACAATTAAAACAAATGTTATGAATCAGAAAAAAAATTCCCACTTCATGTAGGAAAACCCACTCATTTTCTAGTGCACTGCTTAGAGAAGCTGGTCATTTCCATAGGAAAGAAATAGTTTCAGAGTATGTTCAGTTCCATGAGGAGGTAAATGTTTTTTGCAACAATGGTATTTAGACTGTAAGCTCTTGAGGACAGAGACCTTTTCTTTTTAATATCTAGAAAGTACCATGCAAAGATACATGTATACATTAATATTTAATACACAAATATTAATAATACCTCTGAGTGAGGAGCATACTTTCTCACAAAATCATGTTAGATTACAGCTCTGAATGTAAATATAAGTCTTACAATTGTAACTAGAGCTATTCCAAAGTAATACCAAGAAAGACCCAAGTGCTGTGTGTTTGCAATCTGTACATATTTGTAAATCAGATTTCCGAGGGTGTGGGATTTGTGTGGTTTGAGATTGTGTGTGTTTATATGTTTGCATGGACATCTCTGAGCCCTATTAGTAACCTTTGAACCAAATGACCAACTTCAACCTGTATTAATAGAGGTTTTCAATAGATCCTCCCACTTATTTGTGAAAGTAAACAACTTTAAACAGAACTGTGCTAATAACTTAACTTAATGGACAACTGCAGGGTAAAGTCATTATACCTTAGTAGGTATCCAGAAATCTACAGGAAAACAGTAAGTTTATAAAGCTTTAATCACAAATATGTGTTCATTAGACACGAGAGCAGTCCCTACTTGGTCAAGCTTGCCCCTTGCTGATCCTTTTGTGTCTAACAATGAACAGTCTTTGACAAAAACTTTTTTTTGTGGTTACATTTATGAACAGTCTTTGACAAAAACTTTTTTTTGTGGTTACATTTATCTCGTCAGTGGATTATCTGCTGTCTAACTAGGGGTGAGCTCATGTTGTAGCCTTAGTACAGTTCAGCTAAAATGTCAATCAACCATAAGACAACTCTAGTGGAAACCAGGCTTTGTTAGGTGCAGCACTCAGACAACTTCTTGCTACACAGTTTTTATATGATATTGCTATACTTACTACATTTATATATTAAATTTCCATTATATAATCTGTATATACACATATATGCTATTATATCTATTTTAATACTTTCAACAGGCCTACTTGTATCAATACAGCTTGTAAACAATAACATGTCAACTGTATTAGAGAATGTATGAATCTCATTCTGTTTCTTATTTAAAAAAAAAAAAAAAGGAAAAAAGAATCATCTCTGTTGCTGGACTGAACACAGCTGGCCACATCCTGTAGTCCTGTCAAATGACAAACAGTCTGGAGTTCCCATACATGTCTTTTTGGGCAATACAAAACCCACATAGCTCATTTATTTTTGAATATATGTTAGGTCGTGGGTGTAAGTTACTGCTGGGTGTGTATTCCAGCATACTTCTGGAACTTAGTACTGAACTTTGGGTTTGCTGAAATGGTGTAGCCAGAGAATCACATCCAGAAATCCTGAGCATTTTCTATTCCTTTATGTACAGAATAAGGTAAAGAACAAAAATTGTTCTATATGTTTCAGCAGTTAAAAAAAAAAATAAATGCAGGAAAACAACATGACTTCTGGTCAAACTTACCCTGCATTTGGGGAAATATTTAAATGCAGAAGCACTGTGCATAACTGACACAATGCACCACTTTTTGGAAGACTGGATCCCTAAGGAACAACAGTTCATCGTGGAGGCTGCTGCTAGACCTTCCAATGCATAAATTATTTCTCTTTTCAGTGCTGTGCATATCTGAGGGCATAATCAAGTCTTAGTGCTGGAGGGAGATAGTTTTTGTTCTAAGAAATGAAGTCTGGAAAGAAGACATTTTGCTTAATCTCTGTGAGACATTACTCTTAAGTTTCATAAGGAAGTGCTCTGCAGTTTCACCATTCCTCTCAGGTTCATGCATACACTGACAGTTTCTTGGAACACCTCAAGATAGATCAAGGTGCCTACACTCATCTCCATTTCTGACTAATGTTCAGGAAACCTGCAACAAACAATGACTGAGTTGTTCTGACAGTCCTACCTAGTCCCAATAAGTGACTATTGATGACTGTTTACAGAGCTATGTGGCATGCACTAATAAGCACATAACAACTATGGAACTGAACATTACCACCGACTACCACCATACGTCTAACTGCACAGAAGAGGATGCTCTCCCAGAAAAGTGACATATACAAGTTACGACTGAGTAGCACAGTTCGTTTCAGACTCTTCCCCTTTTGTGCTCAAATGACAGAAAATATTAATGATCAAAAGATCTGTCTTAAAGATAAACTAAAGGCAAATAAGATGCTAGGACAGTTCAGGAGCACTTTATAGAAGTTCTAATAGCAGTCTGAAATTTGTTCACAGCGCGTATCAGTTTTAGAGGGTCAAGGTTTGAATGAGTTGAACTAAGAGGCAGAAATAAAGGAATTTAAGGTGGCAGAAAGAGTGAAACTATAATGTCTTTGTACGTGTTAAGAACTTTCTCCATAATTATCAAGGCAGCACTTTCCACAAATGGAGAAAGGCTTATTTTTCACGCTATATTTAATACTTATTGGGTGTTCTTTTCCATCCAATAAAAGGAAAAGCAGATAGTCAATATTGCTGATTATAAAAACAGGGGGTTTATGACTGAAGATGAAGTGTGATGAGTTAACCTTTTCAAGAAGGCTATGTTTAAATAAATTATTAGCATCTGTTTTTTTATCTGCTTTTTATGAGCCATTCATTCAGGTCTTAATATATAGAGTGTGTGCATAGGGTTATGTCTGACAGCAAAGATTGATAGTAGTAGTCGTTCATTTTTTAAAGAAAACAGTACAAAACTTGATAGTGAAAGTTAAATCCAGGAATGACAGAATATTAACTGTGCTACTGACTTCTCTACTGCTGCTAATATTTTTCCATAATCCTAGCCTACTTTTTCCTCATATCTTTTCCAAGGCATTAATCCTGCCTCTTTATGTGAGGAATGTTGGCAGGGGCTAGGATTTGCAAGAAACAGAATTGTGAGACATTTCCAAAGGAAGGTTTTGTGCTAAGAGACAAAACTTCAAGAAAACAACAACCAAACAAAACCCTTTTGCAATGCAAGATGTGCACTTGTCTGAACTATGTATCCAAATGACCTGCTTACAGATTTTTTAAATCCTTCTCTAAACTTTTTTTGCTACTTCTTTTCATTACATCATATTTAAATTCAGTGCTCTAAACTGAAGGAGTATACTTTTCCATTTTTTCAAACAACTAAATAAACTACTACTACTACTACTAGTGGTAATACAGCAGTGCTCTGAAATATTCCCTGACTTTATGCAAGTTTGCACACTGAAATGTGTTACGAGTAAATGTGAAATGATTCTCTTTGATATTTATACAACACAAATACATGGCAGCTTCAGGAGTTCCTCCATCCGAAACACTAAAGGTGCTCACTGGAACTACTTTAAATATTTCTAGTGATGTCAGTGGTTCCAGATGTTTTGCTCTGAAATGTTGGCCTTGGCAGCTTGTAAGAGCAGCATCCAGCCTGTCTTTTATCTGCATCCCACCCAGGTGGCCAGCCAGCAGTGCCTGAGTGGCCTAACATCTTATTTTTCCTGTTTGCATGAGTAGAATATGCTGTTCCCTAAATCCAGTTGAAGATAAATGTTAATCATCTAAAGACAACCCATATGAAGATAATTTGCTTATCTTTTTTCATGTAACTACAGATGGAGCAGAAATGTAGAAGGAGGTTATTTTTATGTATAATACGCATATGTCTTCTGGAGCAATGCCTATGAACATGTGATCTCACACATAGCTAGGGCTCCTAGGCACAAACCGATGATGAAAACATACTTGTGCTTAAATTGTTGAGAAATGAGTAAAGTACAGAGATGCCCACTAGGAACAAGAAAAAGTAATATTCTGCTGATTGTTGCAGTTTAAGAAACCAAAACAGAAGCCAACTACTTCTTTAGATATACGTTGATTGGCACTGAGACCATGAAGAGATCTTTGCTCATAACTTTTTTATGTCTGCTTCCTACTGACTCTTAACTTTAAAACAAATTATTAAAAATATTAAGATTCTGATTATGGAAATTTATTTTTACTCTTTGGAAAACATATCTCTGTCAATAGGTTTAAATTGTAATTATGCGAGATGTAACTGAAATGTGAGAAAATAGTTCTTTTTCAGGGTGTCTTTTTCCATTTCAAGGTGGAAATGAAAGAAAAAAGGTTATTTTGTATCATTACTATTTTTCAATATTTGAGGAAGTACTTTTCTAACAACTGTCAGATATCAGATGAAAATCAAAACACTCATCTCAGAAAAACACAAGAGCATTTTATTTATGTTTTGTTACACTTTATTCCTCTTCCCAGATTTCAATATTTTTGCAAATGTATCTCTATGTTAGATGACTAAGCTATTAAGTTACTCATAACAATTCACTGTGAGTCAGCATATGTGATTTCCAACCTGTTCTATATTTTATAACTTGGAATCTAGATTTAATCTTATACAGGACGAAAGGCAGAAGAACAGCAGTTTGAATTGCACAGTTCTTTTCTGAGATGTTAAATCCATTTGACTGTTTTCATGATAGACAGGTAAGATAATTCCTCCTGAAAGGGTATATACAGGTAGCTTGTGCCACCAGAACATCCTTTACACTGCTGCTACCCCATCTTTCAGTTATTTCTAGCTATTCTCACATCAGAAACCTGGCAGCCAACTTTTAGGGTAGAAGCCCAGCTTTAAAATAAAGTGGAAGAAAAAGAAATGTTCAGACCAGTATCTTGTTTCACTCTTGCTAAAAGTGGGAATATTTCCAATTTTCAGGGTCCTTTCACAAGATGAAGCAAGCAGCAGAAGCATAGTGGTGCCAAATTACAAAGAACTGGCTGTACAGGCGATCTCATCCTTCACTCCCTCTCTGCAGCTGAGAGGTTGTGCCATCTGCCCTTTCAGCCGCTGAGCACTGCGCCATTCACATAGGCTCAGACTCGGAGTCCTCTTTTGTCAGGGCAGATACAAACCAGCATTATATGGGCAAATGTGCTAACCTCTAATATTTTGGGCATTCCAGGATCAAGAGCTGCCCCTTTTATGAAGCATGTGTTTTTTTAATTTTCCACTGGAAAAAAAGAAATGCAAAACAACCTTTCTGCTGGGACACTGAAGGATCAAGTGGCCATGGCTGTCATCCCTAATGGATTATTCCATCGTCTTGGATCACAGATACTTGTTCTTTAATGAAAATTTAAGCATCTTTATATGAAGTGGGTAAAGAGAGCAGTGCCTTGAATGGGATCGAGTGGAATGGCAGCAATGCACTTACAGGAGTGCGCGGGACACTGCCAGAGTATAATGCTTCTCTAAAAGAGCGTGGAAGGTTTTGTAGCTACTCCCGATCAACAAACTTGTTTCACTTTGATTGGAGTAAACAATTATTAAAAGCCTGACAATGTATTAAGAAAATAAGGATACTTTTAAGATCTTTGCTTGTACTGTATATTGAATATTAAAGAAGTTTCTAAAAGAACTATGAGGGGGAGGACAATTGGATGTGGCTTTAAAATGAGTATGTGCAAAATTGAATGATTGTCAAAGGGATACCTTAGTTATACTTTTGTTGAAGTAAACTGTGTGTTTGCCTGTGTCCAAGATGCTGATTTAATTGGCTCCTCTGGATGTCCTCTCCCCTGCAGGAGACCCTTGCAAGGGAGGGATACCATCTCCCACAGCTCCAGCTGGTAAAGCGATGTGGGCCCTCACTCCTGCATATTGGTATTCTGGGAAATGTAGTGTAGCAGTGAAGTGGCCATTTTGCATCTGCTCTGCCTGTTTGTAAATAATTGAATTTAAAGTAAGGGACGTTCAGAATAAGGGTGATGTCTGCATTGCATGGTAAGTCCAAGAGATGTGTTTTCATTAACAAACAAAGAGCCTTTAGATGAGATGCTCTAAGAAAGCTCCTTTTATAAAATGGAGGGTGCTAGAAAGTGTGTGTCACTGCCACTATCACCTAATAGAGGTTATGCACTGATAGAGGGAACAAGGGAGCTGGCAGAAGCCTGTCTCTCACTGTCAGTTCCAGGCTGCAGGCTTTTATGTTCATTTGTAATGCAATCAATAAGGAATAGCTTAAATTGGGCTCTGGAAGCTTGATTTTATAGTTTGCTAAATTTCTCTTTTAAATCTGTTTAAAATAAAAGAGAAGTTTCTATGGAAACCTTCCCTTTTATTCAAGAAAAATATCTCTAAGTCTCCCAGCACTGTCTCTGCCTCACACAACCAGGGGTGGCTGGATTCATGCCAAGAGCTGCCATGCTCTCCCAAACTTGCTGCGCTGGCACAGCGCCGGGCAGTGTGGCAAACGCCGGCTGCTGCCCCCATGATGCAATTAATGTAGCCTCTTCCATCACCTCCAATAGACCAGGCGGGTGATGACCCCTATTTGTACTTTTTCAGCTCCCAAAAGATTTCTCATCAAAGGAAATTCCCTGCTGACCTGGGAAGCCCCAGCAGCACTGGTGTGCGCCGGGTGTCTCCTTGCTGCCCTGCAGTGCTGCCCAGGGCAGTGAGCAGAAGCCGTGTTGCTCTTGGAAGTGGGAGATGCTGGCCATGTCAGTCTTGCTAGGATCTAGGTGGCTTCCAGGACTCAAAATTGTTTGTTCATATAAAGCTTTGGATGTGGGAAAAAACCAAACAACCCTTCCCTGAGATAACCTGTGTTTCAGAATTATAAAGTCTTAGGGTCTTTTTCCCAAGTAATGCAAAAATATCTGTTGATATCTAAGAAAGAAAAAAAAAAAAAAAAGACTGAATTACTTTGGTTTTAAGATATTGTTACCCATTATTGTCATTAGCATCAGCTGATAGATGTGATTTGTTTCCCTGAACACAGAGAGCCTAGGGCCATTTGCCTGCTAAGAGTTCCAAAGTCTCCTTTCCAACTGGCTCTCTTTTCCTAAGTCTCTCTCCCCTCTCAATTTGTGATATTCTGAGATTTCTTTTTTGCCTATTGATGCAAACCATATACACTGCTGCTGCATTCAAGATCTTCCCTCAGCCTCCACTCCCATCACTCTGCCTCTGGCCAGCGTTTCACAACGTTATCCAATCTAGGAACTGGGTTTGAATTACCTGACAGAAATTAGGCTTTAACAGTGTTTTTAATTAATCTTGAATTTACCATGACTAATGTACTCACCAGCTTCACCCATCATTCATTCAGACTGAGCCATAATAGTTACACATGAAAAAAAAAGCTACAAAATCTGTTCAGAAAGGATCTATACCAGTTGTTATCTTAAAACTACAGCAGAATATTGTAGAAAGACGAAAAGATAACGATCAGATGTAAACCATGGCTTCTCATAACTTTGGTAAAACTTCATCGAAGGTAACAAGCTATTTAAATACATAAGATATTTTAGAAATGTGCTTCATTCAATTCCGTGTAATTTATTATCAGAACATCACTTCATTATATGAGCTATCAAATAAAGAAAATAATTCAGTTTTTTACCCCTTTATTTTTTAAGTCAGGAGTAAAATATGCTAGATTAGAGGCATGTTCACAATTATTACATTTTAAAAATGAAAATAGAAACTTTATAAAAAATGTAACACAAACTTTCCTCATCTGGTATAAATTAATTTAGAAGAGATCCTGACGATGAAAAGATATGCATTAATATCTTAGTATTTTTCCCTAGGAAAAACAGGAGTGGTGGCTCAATATAATACATCCTTTATGTACCTGGCTGGTCATTACTTACCTCTTAGGAGAATGCTGCCAAGAGAAAAGCTCCTGTGCATGTTCCTTATCCACGCCTGTGCAAGTCATCTGCCCTAAATTAACAAAAAGGAGGTATTTCTTTACACGTGGCAATGATTTTATTTTAATTTCAGTTTTAGCTTTTTTACGTAATAATGCTTGAATAAAAGATCTCAGAAAAACATCTGATTACCTTAGGGATTTTTTCTTAACCCCTCCGATAACTTGGTAACTCCGCAGTCATTCTGAAACTCACCATAACTTAGCTAGCATAAGGGTGATGTAGAATGGGACTGTTCAACTTTTTTGACAACTATAGCCAGATTTTATTATAGAGGGTTGCTCATGGATCAGAGAACAAACTTTATAACATGATGAGTCATTTGGGGGATAGATTCAACCTGCATGCCAGGAGTTGGACAGCAGCACTGTAATACATTAAGGGCTCCATTACATTGTAGAGATACCATGTGAACAAGAGCTGGAAATTGATGTATTTATTTATGCAGTTAGCAAAAGATGTAGTAGTTCTTTCTGCATAAACACAAAATTTAGCAAACAAGTGACAAACATTAAATCATTATTACTAGCATATAGTCTGTTATCTTGACTGTATTATTCATGCATGCTGGACTCATGATTTTGTGATTAAAGCTTCCAGAAATAATGCTCTTTAACCTCACTGTCACCAAAAGTCACACAAATTGTGGCATTCTTAATTAAAGATTATTTTATTTTTTCAGTAAGAGAAAAAATCCAATTAGATAATGGTCAAAAGCAAAAAAATAAATTGTTATGCTTGTCAATCTCGCATCCCAGGTACGTTTAATTAGTTCTTGTCATTTGGAGTCCCTAGATGAAAGATCAGAACAATCAATTTCATAGTTCAAAGCCAAGATACAGGACTGGGATTTGCTAGGATAAGTAAACTGCTCAAGAATACATGTATGAAGATACAGAGAGCTGGTTATCACCCGAACACAGGAAGTTTCAGAATACCCTTTATCTCATTCAAATGCCCTTAAGGCTTTATATTCACTCCGAACAACAGAAATGCCTGAAGACTCACTGGAATACTGTATCACAGGGCTTGTGATAACTCCTACCTTTCTCATGTATAACAGCACTTTTTCATTGGTTTCCCACATCACTGAGAGAAGAAAAATGAGAAGGGAAACCTCTCCAGACCTCTTACTTCCAGTATGTGTAGCATATGTATGCAGCATCTTTGTTTAGGTAAGTACGTGCAAAACTTGGGCTCTGCTTCCTTGGCCTTTACTTTCAGTCTCCTGCTTGGGATCTTCTGGCTGCTCAATCTTCTGTTGTTACAGAAATGAAGAGAGTTCAACTTCTGCATGCAAAAGATTTGAATTTTTAGTAAGTGATTTTGGATATTGTAAAGATAGACTTTGATGGACTTGTACTTGAAGAATGTTGATCACATAAAAAGAAAATGTATTTCCTTCATATCCAGTGAAAAGGCTTTCATTTGCTCTTGGTTCTCCTTTTCTTCAGCAGGAAAATTATGAGAACACCACAGAGGAATGACGATATGCAGTCCCTATTGCAGGCAAAGGGCTGAAGATGGACACTCCCCTATGTTACAGCTACTCTTTTCTCAGTTTCCTCTTCAGGCTTTTGACTGTACTTTCTTACAAATCCTTTACTCCACCTTGGCCAACTCCTGCAGGTTTCCCTGCCCAAAGAACCCCTCAGATTTTCCTACCTTATTTTACAGGCATCTCCCCAGCACCTAACTCACCTTTTGGCCCTTCAGAATCCTTCCTGTGCTACCTTCCTGGCCTTTGCAAATTGCTGTCTCTGTTTGATTAGACAACACTTGTTGTAGGAAATATCATCTCTCAGCTGTAGTCTCATTGTAAGCACATTTTATGAAAGAGATGTCTTTTTATGTGCATACGGTTAATGGATAATGGCCCATTATCAAGAAGCTGTGACTTTGCTCATAGGTTTTCTTCCAGCAGTGGAAGTCTTTATTGTTCTTAACACACAAATTTCTGGAGCATTTACATAGAAGCAATTAAGGCCACATTCAGATAGGCTATTATTGTACCTAATGGGGATATAATAGGTGCTTAATAGATATTTAGGCACCTATTATGTTTCCTGGTTCAAAAGAGCAAAATTTTCAGGCTCTTTACCCAGACCAAACAGAGGAACTGTCATGATGACTAGGACTAGCAGACATCAGGATGTCCTATATTATGGGTTCAAGTTAATTGTTCTGGGCAAAAACACATAGGATTTCTTCTGTGCTTCCTCTGAAGTGGTTCTTCTTTTCAAAGCAGAGCTCTAGGAATTTGTGCAGTGTCCCGGACTTGGTCCTTGTATGACAGGACTTGATGCAAGGAGAAAGTGACTTTATCACAAAATGTCATAAGCTTCTTTGAGTAGACTGAAAAAATAAAGTCCTTTCCCCTAACATCACAGCAATCATTCACTTCAGTTATTTTAAAACAGTCTATCAGAAGATTTTCTTTAGGGACATTACCTTATCTTTTGAAAACAAAACCCAGACCAAAATATATTTGCTATTATTCTGATCATAACACAAATCAAAAGAAAGACTTAGTTGCTCCACATAGAAAAGACACCATACTCCTAACCCTGGTACCATTTTTCTTCTCTCTATGGTTACACCACGAACCCCACCCATGGTGTAAAACAACCAAGCTACCCTGAGAGAGATTTGCTTTGAGTAGAGCAGTTTTGAACAAATTGTTAACAACAGCCATCCGTTCCACTGACAGATGCTTCCTGATGCCTGGGAGCAGTAATGCCTGTGTTGTGACACTGCCTTTGCTGGAATTAGGAAACAGTTACGATGACTCTTCTTGGAAAAAGGGCCGAATTATTCCCAGCCCTGGGATCAGTCTCATTATGGAGACAGTAGAGGTAACCTTTTGCTTAAGCTTTGGTTAAAACAATATTTTAAAGTGTTTTCTTAAAATAAAGTCACTATAGTCCTGTAGAATTCAGACAGAGAGTCCAAAGAAAATGTCCTTCCCCTTAATTTTCTTAAGTTTTGTAATGACATACTAACTTACTAATGTTCCCCAATATTAATCTCTAAACACAAAGTACAGGCTCTGTAGTGTAAAACAAGAACTTTTTTCTTTCATTTAAACTATGAAATGCTATATGAAAATTATTTTAACATTTTCTTTTTACATTTAAACACTTTTTTTCATTTAAACTATGAAAAGAAAAATGTAAAAGCTGTTAAAAGCAGAGTTGTAAAGAAGTGTAACCTTTTTTCTTTAATATGCAAAATAGACCACTGCTTTGGTACTTTGTAGAAAATAAGCACTTCTTGGCTTGTTGCAAAAATATATTTATTACAAGATTAATTAGTCACATTCCTAATGCATTCATGCCTAAAACATTTTAAAACTTGAATAGATTTTACCTCTGGAACAGCAGTTCACTCCCTCTCATCCTCCCAACCTTCCTGGTCATGCAGACTTAAAGTAGCTGCCAGGAAACAGGCTGCCATGCAGCAAGCTAAACAGAAGCCACTACACTGGAGAGCAAATAAACCACAGGCCCTTGGCAGTGGTCAAATAGCTCAAAGAAAGCATTTTCATTGGCAAAAAAAACCCCCAAACCAAGTAACCCAAAATAATACCAGCAAGCCCTGAACAGTGCAAAGAGTGTCTTTTAAAGATGCAAAGTCAAAATAAAAGAGAATAACCTGGAAGCTTTTTTTTTAAAAAAAAAAAAAGTCCCACCCCTCCTCAGACTAATTACAATCACACTCAGGGAAGAAGTCAGCCACTTTCAGTTCACAGGTGGAAATTCAGGCTCTCCCCTCTCCATGCTCCCCTTACAGATGCTTCCTGATGCCTGGGAGCAGCAACACCTGTGTTCTCACACTGCCTTTGCTGGTATTAGGAAACAGCTGTGATGATTTTTTCTTGGAAAAAGTTCTGAATTAATCCCAGCTCTGGGATCAGTCTCATTACGGACAGAGTGGAGGTAACCTTTCGCTTAAACTTTGGTTAAAACAACCTCTGTGTGGTTTTCAAGCACATCATCCTCACAGAAAACCATAGTTCTGATGATAAAATATTTAAACCGGGCTCTCAGAGGGCCTCTAATTCTGCCTGTGGATCCCCACAAAAGCTCTTCAGACATTTCACATATTCTCTTAAACCTCTGCAGAACTGTTTTTTACTGTCTTTTGATGGTGAAACCCTACACCATCCTTTTCTGATGCTAACTGAATCCCAGCAGCAGAATACATGATTTTAAACTCAAAGGTGAAGAAGAAAGTCTGAGTTTCTAATATTCTGCTAACAACTCTGCTTTGGCAGCTTGCAACCCAAATACTGCCAACCAAGAGATAAACCAGATCAAAAGAAAGCCCAACGACCCAAACAGGAGGTAGGAACAACACACACTTCTAGAACTGCTGTTTTTCATTCTGGCCTCTTCTTCCCAGAGAGGTGGCTGCACAAAATCTCTGGGGTCAGTTGAGTCCCGCCCACTAGCGCTGCCTCCAGGAGAGCTGGAAGATGGGCATGGGAGCTCCTCTTCACTCTTTCCCGGACTGCCTGGTGGTAGCAGGGTGTAGATTCCAGAAAGCTCATTTTCAAAGCTGGAAACTTCAGGGCTTTTAAGACATCCATCATTGTAGCGAGGAAAGCAAAGCTCATGAACTTCTGGATTTGAAGAAGTGCTCTTACACCGTATTAAGGTATTAGAGAGTAACTCTTACTCAATTAAGTCTTACTTAATTGTAGCTGAAAGGCTGAGTTTAAACAGTTCCTGACTTCTTAAATCCTTAACTTGATTTGTTTCTGGCTTTCGGTCACACCCGAATTATTTTAAAAAGTCAAAGGCATACTGACACAGAAACTAAAATGTAGAATTCAGATTTTAGAGTTGATACATGAAAGGAGTTGTTTGTGTTATTCAGTTTGTCCAGGGAGAAGTGCAGTGGCATGGTCCCCAGGAAATGTAACCTTGGAGAAAGATCCAAAGCATTATCTCTTAATCTAATACTTTATTAATTTTTCACCTACTATATACATTCATTTATAAGCATCTGGTAAACATTTAATGACAAGTGTTTAACCATATCATATACATGCTTTTGTGAAAAATTGAATAAATATGTTGCCTTGTTAATGTAGTTAAATTTTCACAATGTGTAAATTTGAAATTCTAGCAAATGGCTCAGCATAATTGATAGAAGTATTGTGCATTTTATTTTATAGCTCTCAAACCAAGTTATTTATCTGTAGTTTAGTAGAGTCTTGTCTATATATTAACTTGTCTTTGAGGTACTCCCTTAAATTAGGCAGAATTCACAGGCCTACATTTTTCCTTCTTAAGTTCCTCACAATAAAGTACCTAGTATGACCAAAGAATTTAATGTCTCTAGCCTCAAAATCTGATGAGCTGATTTAGGCAGAAGTGAAGACCTTAAAAAGCAGTCCTCATTAGTGTAATCTTTCTATCACGTTCCTAATGGCCCCACAATTGCAGTAGTTAAAATAATCACATATTTTCATGTTAATAAAAGGTGTGTTAAAGGGTCTTTCAGTGGCAGTCCTGTTAAACTATCCCCATTTTACATGGTCATACACTTTCTGTTCATCTACATGTACTGAGTAAATTGCAGTCTCAACTAAATCTGCTACAATCACTAGATCAGACATCTTTCATTTAATACTGTTCATTTCGCTGAGATTATGCAAATAAATAAATAAATAGAAATGAAATCCTACCAAAACATCCATCTTTATTGCCTTAGAAACTTCAGAAGGTTCCTCTCGTAGATGGTTTTTGCAAAAATTGCTGTTCATAAAAAATAGAACTGTGTCAGCTCAGTATCTACATCTCTAATATTTATTAATGAAAGGGCTTGGAAGTAGAAGATGGTGTCTATGGGACTGAAGCATAGAAAGGGAGGCAGCACATTAGTTAAAAATCTACTTGACAAATACATGGAAAAAAATCCATTGAAAAGATAGATACAAAGACCTTCGCTCAGGAAATCCAAGATCCACAAATTGTTGGAGTCTGGGGAAGTATCACTGCATGTTGTTTCCGTTCTTTTGTTTTTTTCTCCATGCATGCAGTGTTGAGCTATATGCAGCAATTTGGAAACTAAAGGTATGAGAAGGAACAGCTATAAGAATAAAATGCTAATGACAGAATGAAGAGTGCTTAAGACTATATATTATCCTGCATATTGCTTATCAAAATTCCTTTTAAAAATTGAAGTAAGCAATCAAGCAAGGAACCTATTGTACTAAAACAGCAAAGCAAAAGAGCTCTTAGAACTAAAAAGAATTTTCACAAAAATTAAAGCCATGCCCTAGAAGAAGAAAAATATGAAATAACATAAAAGCTTTAATCCATTAATGCATATTTATTTTGCTAAGTATAAAACCCTAATAATAAAAGGCAAAAGAGATTTCAAGGAACAAGTTGTTAATTACACAAAAGTTACTGAGGGAAAAAACCTTTTTTTCAAATGCATCAGAAGCAGGAATCAAAACAGAAATACAGTTTAATAGACAACTGAAATATACTGACTGATCTTGAGAAAGACAAGGCCACAGTATAAAAGTTAAGTGAATTCTATTCACCAATACACAAAGAATAAGGAGGAGGAGGAGGAGGGAGTAACTGTCTCACATTGAAGTGTCAGATGTCAGAATAATTCAATAGAATACATTGTAGCAAAGCATCAATACAATACATTTGTTAACTAGGAAAACTAAGGAAATTCAAATATTAAATTACTGAAATACTGACTATGGTAAGCAATCTGTCGGTCAAATCAGCCTCGCTGAAGGGCAGCAAGAGGTATCCAAATATTTCTAGACGAAATAGGTGCATGACTTCAAAACTGAGACTATCAATAAATGCTATGAGAAAGTTAGACATTAGATAGTGAAGTAACTATACTACACTGGAAAAGGTCAATGTGCTTTATACAAAGGGAATGTGATTTGCAACATAAGTTTTGCTTCACAGATCTGCTGGAGTCCTTTGACAGAGTCAGTAGTGTGGGTAGAAGATATGTTTAGAATAGTATGCTAAAGTCTACAGCTAACTGTGAAGACCTGCAGAAATATCTTGTGGTATTAACTCTGTAAATGGGAATGAAATAGCAGATGAAATTCAATGTCAATGAATGCAAAATAATGCGTTTGGTGGGAAAAACATGATAACCCTACTATAGATGCACAATAATGAGCTCTAAAAGATCTTGTAGTCATTATGAGTAGATTTCTGAAAGCATCAGCTGAATGTTCAGAGGCAGTTAAAGTGGTAAGTAGAACTTAGGAAATATTAGGAAAGTAATAAAGAACAGAAATTGTCATTATGACACTATATAATGTCTGGTGAGTCTATGTCTTGACTTGTGGGTGTAATTCTGATCATCCCAGTCACAAAGATGCTGCAGAACTAGGGCAGTTTCAGAGGTGAAAGATAAATCAGATCAGAAATATGGAGATTAAAAATACTCTTTACTTCAGAAAAGAGATGACTGATAGAAGGATTGTATGATAGGATTATGTAAAATCTTGAACAGCATGGATAATACAACCAAGGAAAGTTTACCCTTTATATTTCATAGCAAAATTGTTAGGGAACAGGCTTAAAACAAATTGAAGAGAAGGTCTTAATCACAGTAAATAAATACAATATAGTCACAATTACCAGGAAATGATAGAGTTCAAAAGTATGTCTAAAAGAGGAATTAAGAAATTCATGTATGATAAGTCTATCAAGAATCAGTAAAAGCAAAAGTCCAGAGGCAATCTCAAAATCAAAAAGCCCTTAAACTGCTGGTTACCAACAACTGAGTGACTGTACCAGGCAAAATGCAAACTTTTTAAACTTACACTGTTTTTATCCTTTCTCTTGAATCATTCACTACAGGTCACTTCTGACCTGGTGAGAGGTTTGCTGGGTTTGGTACAATCATAGATTCATAGAATACCAGGTTGGAAGGGACCTCATGCATTATCTGGTCCAACCTTTCTTGGCAAAAGCACAGTCTAGACAAGATGGCCCAGCACCCTGTCCAGCTGAATCTTAAAAGGGTCCAGTGTTGAAGAATCCACTACCTCCGTGGGGAGATTATTCCAGTGGCTGATTGTTCTCATTGTGAAAATTTTTCCTCTTGTGTCCAATCAGAATCTCTCCAGGAGTAACTTGTACCCATTACCCCTCGGCTTTTCCATATGACTCATTGTAAAAAGGGAGTCGCCATCATCTTTGTAGCCACCCTTTAAATACTGGAACATGGTGAGGTCTCCCCTAGGCCTTCTCTTCTCAAGGCCGAACAAACCCAATTCTCTCAGCCTTTCCTCATGTTGCAGGCTTCCCAGTCCTTTGATCATCTTTGTGGCCCTCCTCTGGACCCTCTCCAGCCTGTCCACATCTTTTTTGTATAGCAGGGACCAAAACTGAACGCAGTATTCCAGGTGTGGCCTGACAAGCGCTGAGCAGAGTGGGATAATGACTTCTTTATCTCTGCTGGTGATGCCCTTGTTGATGCAACCTAGCATCCCATTGGCTTTCTTTGCCACAGCAACACGCTGTTCGCTCATGTTGAGCTTGTTGTCCACCAGGACCCCCAGGTCCCTTTCCACAGAGCTGGTCCCCAGCCAGGTGGATCCCAGCCTGCGCTGCGCTCCTGGATTATGTTTTGCCAGATGCAGGACTTTACACTTGTCCTTGTTGAACTTCATAAGTTTTTATTAGCCCACTATTCATGTCTTCCTGCAGGGTGGCTCTGCCTTCCGAAGTGTCCACTTCCCCACTCACTTCTGTATCATCAGCAAACTTCATCAGGGTACACTTGATCCCATCATCCAGATCACTTAGGAAGATATTAAACAGCATTGCGCCCAATATCAATCCGTGGGGGAACCCCACTTGTGACAGGTTGCCAGTTTGAAAAGCATTTATTTACCACCACCCCCTGGGTGTGGCCTGTCAGCCAGTTCCATATCAAAAGCCTTGGAGAACTCCAGGTAGACGATGTCCACCACTCACCCCAAATCAACTGAGCCAGTTATTTTGTCATAAAAGGTAATTAGGTTTGTCAAGCACGATTCACACTTGGTGAATCTATGCTTGCTTTTCCCAGTCACATGCTTCATTTGGCTTGTGATAGCCCCCAGGAGGACTTGTTACATAACTTTCACAGGGATTGAAGTGAGATTTATGGGACTATAATTTCCTGGATCTTCTTTTAAGCTTTTCTTGTAGATGGAGGTGACATTAGCCTTCTTCCAGTCTTCTGGGACATCCCCTGATCTCCATGAGTTCTCAAAGATTATGGAGAGTGGTCTTGCAATGACATCATCCAGTTCTCTTAACAGCCTCGGGTAGATAACATCAGGGCCCATCAATTTGTAGGTTTCAAGCTCCCGTTATAGTTCACATACCAACTCTTCCTTCACTGACAGTGGGTCTGTGTTTGCATCGACCTGGATTTTTGTTCCCAAGGCCCTGGGGCCCAACAGTGCTGGTAAAAACAGAGGTGAGAAAAGGGTTGAGAACCTCTGCCTTTTCAACTGTTGTTGACTAATTCACCTCTCCTGTTTAACAGCAGCCCAAAATTTTCCTTCTGTTTCTGTTTATTGTTTACATACCTGAAGATTCCTTGTAGTTTTTGTCATCTCTGGCCAATTTCAACTTGAGCTGAGGTTTTGCTTTTCTAACTGCATCTCTGCACACCCTGGCAATGCCCTTGTAGTTCTCAACAGGTATTCATCTGCTTTTCCATCTCTAGTACACTTCTCTTTTGGTTTTGAGCAGACTCAGAAACTCGCAGTTAAGCCAAGGGGATCTCTTGCTCTGCCCACTTCCCTTACCTTTAAAGAGGATGAACTGTTTTTGTGCTTCCAGGAGAGCATTCTTGAAAAACTCCCAGCACTCGCTCAGTCCTTTATTTTCCATGGAAGCTTCCCATGGAATCCCTCCCAACTGAGCTCTGAGCAAGCTGAAGTTTGCTCTTCTAAAATCTAAAACCTTTGTCTCAGTATTAACCTTCAGCCTGTTCAGCACGATCCCAAACTTCTCAATATTGTGATCACTGCAGCCAAGGCTATCACTAACCGAGCTATTACAAAGCAGGTTTCCTTGGTTTATGAGTAGCAAATTCAGCAGTGCCTCATTCCTGGTTGGCACATCTAACATTTGTATGAGGAAGCAGTCCTCTACACATTCCAGGAACTTGATGGATGACACATGATCTGCTGTATTGTTCTTCCAACAAATGTCTGGGTAGTTGAAGTCACCCATAAGAATCAGGTTCTGTTGACCTGAAGCTTACTTAAGTGACCCAAATATTGCTTCATTGGCCTTCTAGTCTTGGCTTGGAGGTTGGTAGCAGGTGTCTACTGTAAGATCCCCTTGAAGACGACCCTTCTGATCTTGACCCAGAGGCACTCAGTAGGGCTTTCACCATCGCCATAGTTGAGTTCTATACATTCAAGGTTCCCCTTAACATAGAGCGTGTCTCCTCCAACTCTTCTTCCCTGTCTTTACAAAACAGCCTATAGCCATCCATTGCGATCCTCCAGTCATGTGAGTTGTCCCACCATGTTTCAGTTATTCCTATAATATCATAACTTTCTGACTGAGCACAGAGCTCCTGTTTGTTCCCCAGGCTTTGTGCATTTGTATACATACACTTGAGCTGGTTGGTCTTCTGGTTCACATCTTGGGAGGTAGCTAAGGAACATTTGTTGCTGCTCTGGTTGGCCTGGCTTATTCCCCAGTTGGTTGCAATGGCATGAGTGTCACCACTTTGCACCCCACCCCCCAAGTCCTTCAGTATAAAGGTCGCCTCACCAAGTTGGCCAGTGGGCTGCCAAAGATACCCTTGCCTCTTCTAGATGTGTATCCCATCCCTCCCTAGCAAGCTCTAGTCATCAAAGAATGTCCCATTGTCATGAAAGCCAAAGCCCTCACGATGGCAGCAGCCATGAAGACAGAAGTTGACTTGCATTATACGTCTATTTCTGGCTGCACCCTTTCCTCTAACTGGTAAAATGGAATAAAAGATAACTTGGGCACTAATACGTTTCACGTGCACCCCCAGGCTTTGTAGTCTTCCGTGATTCTGCCGTTCCAGCTTGTGGCATCATTCATAATAGAAGAGACTCTTATTGGCATTCATATTCTCTTTTTCTGACCTGTGTTCAAAACCATACTGTTTTGATGAGTCCCCTCCTGTAAATTAATGCTACTCATCATATTAAAGATGTGTCAATAGACAAGAATTTTCAAAAGGGCTGTAGTAATTAGCTACAAGTGTTCTCCCTGCCTTAAAATTTAAGAATCATCAGTGCCTTTTCTATAACCAGTCACAAGATTCTGAGGCAAGTTTTCTTACTTTACAAAGCATCCAGCTTGGGCTGCATTTTTTAAAAAAATGAACATTTGAGACAGAAAGCTTTGTAATTTGTTTAAATAGGGCTTTTGTGAAGCATCTGAAAGAGAATTTGTTTTGACAGATAATTTACTGATCACATTATCTAAAGCCTATCCTATTCCTCACTGAGTTTTGTTTCAGATATGGTGGGAAATGAGCCACCCTTCATTTTTCCTATTGAACTTATTAAATAAATAAGAATATATTGAAATAATATTAATTTAACTTACCTGAAAAGATTACGTTCATTAACAAAAATTTTTATTAGTGGTTATAAAGCAACAGTATATGTTAGTGAGAGGAGGGATTTTTTGTATATGATTTTTTTCCTCAGACCTTTTGTATTGTATTAGATTGAGTTACTAAATGGCTGTCACACTCTGCCTTAGAGATAGCTTTATTTTAGTGATGAGCTGGGAACTTTTGAGTTGGATCACGCCTTCCAAAGCACAGATGTATGACTGCACATGGGAAGATAGGGAGGTTCTTATAAAAACTGTTCTTATATCTCTATGTTTAAATTATCAGTAATTTAAAAAAAAAAAAAAAAACATAAAAATATAGCTAATGCAACTTAAAGGTCTTGCACAAAAATTGGGAAACAATAAATTTAATTGGTGATGACACAAAATTGCTAAAAGCAACTTGATCATTTGTTAAACTGGGTACAAGCAAACAAAATGTGTTTTAAACCCACCAGGCATGTAGTTAGATATCAAGGATAGAGTAGTAAAATAATTCTTTGCAGAGCAGTGACTGTATCCTAGGAAGCAGTGAAAGAAAAGATTTTGGGATATAGCAAGAAGAAAGGGAGAACAAAGTTATTTACATACGAGCTAACCATTCATGCTTCTGCTCCTCGAAAGGGTCAATGTGATCTTTGAATGTAGAAATAGGAGGGTTTCAAAACTATAGAGATTTTTATACCAGTATAGCAATTATTGGAACCATTCCATGGTATGTTTTAGTAACAATTTTAATATTAAACAAATGTCCACATTTTTTAATCTTCATGGAGAGAATTACTGAGACTGGATGGTGCAGGGTTGTGCTGTCTCAGCCAGAAAAAAAATATGGGGAGGATTAATTGTCTCTTTTGTTAAATTCATTCTTTACATATATCTATATAAAAACTGTCCTTTTATAGAGAGCATATGCATAGAACCTATCTGAACAGGTTAGGTTGACGTGGATATTTATGCAGAATTAAAAAAATACATTATCTCCTCTTGTTTTCATAAAATGTATTTCTTGTACAGATTATTTCTATCATGTTATGAAATGGTAAAATTTTACTGAAATATAAAAATACATATTTCTGGGAATGTGAATATTTAAAAAGTAAATTTATGCTATTAAAAGGAAGGGTCAGTAATTCTTTATGAATTGAGTAACATATGAAAAGAGTTTTTCCTAATTTTCATTGTTCTGCTGTTACACTGCCTCATATGTCTACACATTTTGTGCTCTCAACATCAGTCATCACTAAAACTTACTGGTATTGATGAAGTGAATACACTGCTGCAAACTTTCCTCTGGTGGAGTCCCATCAGCAACAGCTGTTGATGCAGAAGTGCATGCTGTGACTACCCAAGCAGTATCACATAGCCGTATTTCCTTTATTTTGCTTTTTGCTTGGGCTCAACTGCTCTTCAAACCAGCTTTTTTACCATACCTGAAAAGATTTCAATTTTATCTGGAACAAAAGTAGCAATTCAACCAATCTGACTGCAGTCTCCTAAACCAGCCTCATCTCCTCATTGCCTTTGGATAATGAAAGCTTCCATATGTAAACTCTCCAGTTGTTCTAAGTGAGAAAGAATGAACTCTTTAAGTTATTGACTCTTGATTCTACAAAATGACAATATAATGTACAGTGTCAGAATTTAGCAACTGAATATTATCAATCATAGCTACTTAAAGTGTACCTGATCAGTGTGTTTGAGACTTTATTTACTGAAGCTCTGAAGAGACCTGATTCTGCAGAGCTAGATATTATACACAATAGAGAGATTCATAGGATAATCGTCTGTAGTGCAGGAAAATGTCTGTTCATTACTGTCTTTACGTATATGTTCAGTCACAAGCTCAATTGCTGTTATATGAAATACATTTGTGGTTTGATCAAAATGAAGAGACAATAAAATGATAAAAGCACTTCAGCTCCAATTTGTATTACCACGTTATTTACCAAAATAAAATCATGTTCATTTCTGTTTGGTGTTCCCCACTAAGGCAGCAATGCTGAGTCAGCATCAGTACAGTCTTCTTTATTTTTACTAGACCTTTCTCTGGAGCCACATAGGATACTGAGTCTTACTCATGCTATTGTTCTTTTTGTCTTTGGAAAAGGTGATCTACCAGCAGCTGAGGTCTATATGCTGATCTATATCTACCCAATAACTATTCTGTTCTCATTTATTCCCCTGTGCTCTTTTCATGGCTTTTACTAATTAAAATGAAATTCCTGAATAAATAACGTATCAGTAGACTACAAGATTTTCTATGGCTAGAAATTCATAATATTTTACTCATTATGTTGAATATATTTCCTTAAAATGTTTTTAAGTTCCAAGAACAAACTAAGATCTCATTCTGATACCTTCAATATTTAGTAACATATATTTACACCTTAAAGCTGCAAGCATAGGAAAGTAGTTAAAGACAGACCCTTTGTGTCATGAAGTTTCCAGGGTTGGTTTTGAGGCTTTCCCTGATTAATTGAAAAAGTGAAACTAATGACTTTGGGGTTCTTTGTGGATCTCCACAACAGATTAAATTAACTCAATATCAGAATAAATATATAAACATAAATGTAAACATGAATAATAATAGTTATGTGAATTATCAATCACTTTACAACTCGGTTGTTAAAGATAAGCCATTAAAACCACTTTTAATTATGATGTCAGCAAGCAATCAAAAGGTAAGAAGCTGGCTGAAGATATAATGTTTCAATATAGATATATCAAGAAAATATTTGCATTATCTGTTTATACAGCATTGTATATTTCTCCAGTGTTATGTATGAAAGATTAGATTTCTGGGTTGCCTGGATACACTATGATTTTGCTCAGTGATGATGCAACAGGTTCCAGATTAGTATGAAAAGAAAAAAATGAGGGAAGTATATGTTCTGTTTTTGAAATATTGGTCACACAGGCATACCCATGCTTGCCTTCATTAGTTCCAGGCTTAAAGCCAACACAAGATTTACTTCTCTTTCAGTGCTCTTTTTATTTTTTTTTCCAGCTTGTCTCTTTTTATTACAGTCACTAAAGCTTAGCCTCAAATGCTCTAAAAGTTCCCCTTACACACCTACTTATCTAGGTAGAGGTTCTGATGAAGCTATATGACAGATTCAAAGCACATTCTTAATGCCGTTTAAGTGACCTAATTCCAACCCACATTGCAACAGTTCAAGAAAATGATATTTTCAGAAAAAAACAAATTTCCTTTCCTGTTCATTTTTGGGTGTGGATGCACCATATAAATGGCTGTGTGTCCACAGGTTAGGAGATGGCACAGCACCTGCCATCTGCTCAGTGTGGTGATTTGCTAAAGGTCAGGGGAAGAACCTGCCCACCAACTGGAAAACCTCCAAAGCAAATTTCACAGGAAATTTGCAGGGCCTTATTCTTAGGATCTGATCACAATACATATGCCTAAATCCCGTGAACAGACAGATTTGGCAAGTATTCTCAAGCACAAGCATAACAGACACCAAGTAGCACACAAAGTAGTTGTACAGTAGAACTTCATTAAGGTGCACAGTAGGCTTTCTTTCAGAAAACCGCGGCCAGACAGAGCACCACTGATACTACCACTGTTTTATCTAATGATGTAACTCACCCAAGCTGGGAAGGCCACAATTCATTCCCTTCACCTGTCAGGAGGGATTAAAATTCACACCTAATGCCTCTTCTGCAGGTTCTTCTTCATTAGTGTTTTATTTTGGATTGGTGGTGCACTTCCTCTTGTCTCCATTTAGTGCCCTGAGGCTAGCATTGTCTCTCCAGCTGCCTCCATTGAAAGTCCTCAAGTGTGTTTTCTCATGCCCTTTTGGGTGGTGATAAACCAGAAAATACATTCCAGGAGCACCCTTGTGTCCTCCAATTGCTGATGGGCATTCAGCCCTCAGGGTCAGGCTAGAGCTAGCCTGAAATACAATCCTGAGGAGCGTGTACTGTACATGTCAGTCCTTGGCACTGTCTGCTCTGTTCACATCTACCGCTACTGGACTGTACTGCTTAGTGAAGCCATAGCCTGAGGGGTTGGCAGGCACCTCCTTGCACATGACCTGAAATTGTTTAATGTCACAGTGTAGAATTCAGAATTCGTTCTACTGGAGACACAAAAGTGTGTGCACACAAGACTATAAGGTAATGGTTAGTGTATTTCAAATAGAGCTGTGATCTGAGTACCCATTCCTTTCTGTGAGAATTGTCTATTTTTAGTGTCAATTTAATTGCAAAGAGTGCTGGGTTAACTTCTGAATACTTTCTGTTCCAGTAGAAACTGCCATGCTCATGGACTTTCATGTAGACTGTTGTTTTGCATTGTCTGGGCTCCCTTTGTATCAGATAAACAGCATCAGCGGAATTACTATCTCCAATTATGCCTCTTTAAGTCAGATAGAATTATTACATTGATAAAACACAAACCAGTAATAAAGTTATTGCAGTGGTCTTAGAGGTGGTCATAAGAAGCATTTACTATTTTCAGGAACATGCAGAGATAGTATTTCACTTCAGGATAGTTTGGATTTCCTTGAAATTTTCTTTTCTTTGAAATCCAGAGTTTTCCTTTCTAAATGTAAAAAATAACTAGGAGAGCCAAAATATAAAATATGAATAAGACTGTTCTTCATATTAGAATTGAATAGACTTTGTGATTTCTTAGAATAGAACAGAATAGACTGTGTCCATTGGAAGGGACTTGCAGTGATCATCTAGTCCAACTGACTGACCAGTTCAGGGCTGTCCAAAAGCTAAAGCATGTTGTTAAGGGCATTGTCCAAATACCTTTTAAACACTGACAGGCTTGGGGCATTGACCACCTCTCTAGAAAGCCTGTTCCAGTGTTTGACCACCCTCTCGGTAAAGAAATGCTTCCTAATGTCCAACCTAAATCTCCCCTGGTACAGCTTTGAACCATTCCCATGCATCCTATCACTGAGGGAGAAGAGATCAGCACCTCCCTCTCCACTTCCCCTCCTCAGGAAGCTGTAGAGAGCAATGAGGTTGCCCCTCAGCCTCCTTCTCTCCAAAGTCCTTAGTCACTCCTCATAGGACATTCCTTCCCGCCCTTTTGCCAGCTTTGTTGCCCTCCTCTGGATGCATTCAAGGACCTTCACATCCTTCTTAAATTGTGGGGCCCAGAACTGCACACGGTACTTAAGGTGAGGCTGCACCAATGCTGAATACAGCAGGATAATCACCTCTATATTGGGCTTTTAAGGAGGTAATATCTTCTCAGACCACTATCTACCTCATAGGACTTATCTTCCCTGACCTATTTCAGTGAATGATACTCAAATAAAATATGAAGTAAAAAGTAACTTAATAGAGGTTATAGATAATCATAAAGAGCAAATTGGAAAAAAAAAATGTGACAGATAAGATAAGGACAGACACACACAAATTGTCAGTCTGCTAAACTTATTTGGTGTTGTGTAAGCTCGTAGCGTCCAAGAAATATGTCTGTTCACTGCTGGAAAAATTAAAAACTTGACTTGCAACATCCTTCTACATTAAGAAAATACTACTATTCAGTATGGGGTTTTGATTTAATTGCAGTCACATTAGTGAAAAATAGACTGAAAAATCACAGGCATAGGTATAAAAGTTCCTTTGCTATGTTTACTCTCTGCAGTACAGAGTTATTGCCTACGATTAACCGATGACTAACTGATGAATCAATATTTCATCCAGACTGTTCTTGCTTCTTTACAGTGATAGGAATAATGAAGTTCTGATACAGCAATTGGAACATCTAATCACTGTGCATTTCATAGCATTGGGTCAAATATTACTTGCATAGTCATACAAATATGGTAAGTGGGAGTAATGAGTATTAATAACTAAAATATCATGTTAAGCTATTCTACTGACATTCCTGTGAGAGGAGAAAGATCAGCTCAGAGCCTGGCTTGAAAAAAGTAACTCAGATAAAGTAGGAATGGCGGGTACTCTGGTAACACTCTTCCTTTCTCATGCCTTGCTTTCTGAAAGTAAATCGACATCAACTGATGTGATCTAAATCCAACTTGTATATAGTCTTCATGGTGACCCATCCAGCATACTATAAACCTTCATGCTACAGTCTACTTGACAGAATAAAAGAGTCACTTCTGGGATTGCTGTCTGACATGTGCAGAATCATTCTCAATACTGCAATCCCTTAGGAAAAAGCTTTTATACTGTCAGAGACTTCAGTCCCAGCCTTGAAAATAGATATATATACATATGTATCTACATCTGTTTATCAGTAAAACAAGACCTCTTATCTCCAGAATGTGCAAATATTCAAAATAAATGCATTATTGCAACAAAATACTAAATTAACTGAGTTTAATTTCATGGTTGTGTATACTAAATTATTAAACATTTAATCTTCTTCATAAAAGTCAGTGAGAGGCATACTGTCACTTTCTCCAGTGTAGTAAACAATTGAAAATGTAAGACTTTCAATTGAATTTAGGATTTTCAAAGAAAAAACAGCTTTTACATCATGGGAAAAACCCCAGTGATTGATCAAAGCATTCTGCATGAAATTGTACAGTTCAGTGAAGATGCAGATGTACTGTAGATTATAAGTACTAATTTTTCTTGTAGATGAACCCTCCCTGACCACCCCAAACACCGTCTAAGATAAATGCCAGTTTAAAAAATGATGTAACAAGGCAGTTACATTTTCATTGGCTATTATGTTAATTGGAGCATGTAAAGGAGAGAAGTCAGAAGACACTATCATTTTATCTGTGTAACACCAGTGAAGTCCAAGTGATGGAGACTTTCAAGACCTAGTTAATTATTTTATCATATCTTACATACAGAAAAATCCTCTATTAAAACATTAATGGAGTAAAGCGTAATATCCAATAATTAGAAAATAGAAGAACTAAGGTTGACTTGTAAAGATTAGTTATACTGTTTTTTCTGCATATGCACCAATTTGATAATTACTCCATGCACTTGAGGTGAGGGAGGATTTGAAATACACCGAATGTTTCAAAAAAAATGCAAATAACTTCCCTTAATAAGCTGCAGTGTTTGACTTTTAAGTCTGTGGAACTATTTAGAATGTAAGAGACATTGGGCTACACATAATCAATGAAAACCAATGGGGAGCCAAATTCAGACCATGCAAATAAAAGTACACCCTCTAGACTACAAAGAGTGATCCAGATGACAGCGCTGAGAAGAACCTAGTTGCAGGGTGAGATGCACTCCTCATGGTCTTCCTAAAGGTCACACTACCAATCAGACCAAAATCATGGAATCAGTGAAGGTGGACTCTTTCAGGTGATACAGGTCTGTTTTAAACTGCAGATAAACTAAATGGTTATAATGGTGACTTCTGGCCCTGAAACCCATGAATCTTTACTCAAGGCACACTTAAAAAGAAAAGTGCAAGAATGTGTCTGTTTAGATTTCCTACAAGTATGATTTCTGAACAGCTTTTACTGTTCTAAAACATGTTTTAAACCTCATAGCTGATAATGGTTTGTGTGTAATACTGCATATACTTTACTTCTCAGTGAGGATACTTTTAAGGAGCAGTGGGATATTCTCTACCTTATCCCCATCTCTTCCTTCTCTTTCCTTTTCCTTTTGTCTCTTTTCTCTCCTCTTCCTTTTTCTCACCTTCATTTGGAGATATGAAAGAGGGAGAGCTAAGCCAAGGAAGTGAGTTTTTCACTTTGCTCTGAAGCCAGGGAGATTTGTGATCATCCTAATCTCCGTTGGTAATGAGTTCCCAAGCCCAGGTGCTGCTGCTGAGCAAGCCGTCTTCTGCTCTTACGGGCTTTGCTCTCATGATTGACAGCTTCATTGCTCCTAAGGAATGCAGCTGTCAGGACATAGATTTGTTGCAAAAAATACCAACAACCCCAAAACCAACCATACAGATAAAAATGCACACTCCAGCATGTCTGGAGGTAATACCTCGGATAGCTCTAAGTTAACATGTATTCAAGCAGAATAGAAACCAGTGTATTTTCTTTTAGCACATTTGTCCTGAAATACATGTGGTAGAAATAAATGGGAAGCTTTTTCTATCTTTTTTTTTTTTTTTAATCAATGAAATATGCCATTATGAGCTGGAAGAGATACATACTTATATGGGCCAAATCCTTGACTAAGAACATGCTATTTTTACATCCTCATTTCCTGAGTGCAGCTGCACCTCCAAGCCAAAAGTGGGAAGCCTGTAAAAATAAGTCTAGAGTTCAGTTCTTAAATCCGTGTTTAAGAGCCTAATAAAGAGCCATTTGGGGGGTTTGTTTGAAACTTTGAGTTGGTGGAAGTGTTATACTTATGTGACTCAGAATATTCCTTCAGATGTACAAATTTGGGCCTGAGACCAAACACTGAGCATCCTTCCTCAAAATTTTTGTCAGCTCTGTATTTGTTCAGATGTTTTTTGGGCACTCGTAACTGCATCATAGAAGTTGCTTCAATTTATTACTGAAAGACTAGGTAGGATTTAGCATTTTTAGATGCCTTTTGTTTATTGGCACATTATAGCCAAACAAATTAGGGATTGAACTGAGCAACGCCCCCTCCCCAACCTTTAGCTGCAAATAGCTAAAGAAAACTCTTGATGTGCTTCTTTTTTCCTAAATTCTATTATTTCAATCAAATCACCACTTAGTGTTTTCAAGGCCATTTGTCTTTGATTAAACGTTTTTGTTGTGTTTTGTAACAGAAATTTTTAATGCTCAATTCCCAGTGCCACATCCCTCACCATTTCAAACTGTTATTTCAAACCTTTGCATGGCAGTCGCAGGCCCCAGCTGCTCAGCTGTAGAAAATATTTTCTCCAGCAGCAGGAGCAGCAGCAGCTGCTAGCTGCTTGGCAGGCTCAGCAGGCAGCTGCGGGGCCACGGCTGCCAGCACCGCTGGGGTTATGATGCGGCAGCAATGCTGATGCGGGCTGCCACCGTGCCGACAAGCTCAGATACCCCTCTAACTCTTCAGCAGTAGACTTTGTGTACTTGTCCCCATTTCAGTTCAAGAGGCTTCAAAAAGCCATTAGAAGATTTTTTTAATTGGTGTAATAAAAATGGGGTCACTGCCAGGTCATCATAATTTCCTTCCAAAGTCCCAGCCTTAAAGACTCGCCCTCCTTGAATGTTAAACTTTCATTGCTCGATAGGCAGTCAAGCAGGCTGTCTGCCAAGCCAAAAGACCTGTTGTTTTTGTGCACTCTCACACATGACCCATATATTTGTGACTTGGTTTTCAATGATGCCCAGAGGAGCCACGATGTCTGCAATTCACTGCCACCTGGAGGAGTTCAAGTTAAGCTGGAAGAGTGTCTCTACCTCCAGTTGTGTTTTAACTCTTCAGAATGGCTTTCAGATTTCATTTGGCACCCCTGACAGAGAAATTAGACTGGAAGCTAGGTTTAAATGTAAATAAAGGTGTATGTGTGTGTGTGTGTGTGTGCTTGTGTGTTTAAATCATGGTTTGTTAAAGCAAAAGAGAACTGATATAAATAAAATATGACTTCTCTTCTCACTAAACTATGTCCACATTGCTTTATTACCTTTAATCATGTAGTGCAAACACAGCCAGAATTCTTTATTTCTCCATTTTCCTCATTTTAAAATGGGCCTATTTATTTTATTATTATAAATTATATTCATGAGATATGTAGAAACTTTAACATTTTAGAAACTGTTCTGTATTTCTGTTTACTTAGTCATTTGCAAATTCCAGCAATTTTAGCAAGGACTAAAGCTCTGTTGTGTCTTCAGGTTCTTGAATATTCAGATTTCAATATCAAACCTCTGGCTACCTAATAATTGTGAAAAAATCCATAGTGTTTTCTAGGATGATAACAGACAGTCCAATAAAAAATATTTCCTCAGCATTCCAGACATATTGAAAACAGTGGGTCACATCTAATAAAAAAATCTCCTCCTATTTTCCTTGATATTTTACCAATGAAATGCAGGTTTTGTTCTGGTGGTATAAGGCTGTGTATACACTCCCAAAGAGCTTTTTAGATAATATATTTACTTAGTAAATATTACTGAGTTCCAAGAGCAGTTTATAATTCAAATCATGGAAACATTGATTATTAGTTTTCCAGTAAGATTTTAAACATATACTGTTAATGCTTTAGCTCTCTAGTGAACAAATATGTTACACGTGAAAGTGCAAATGCCTCCAGCTGAGCGCCCTGGGAGACAGCTCAGATGGGGTGTGCAACAATTTGGCCAAAATCCATCCGAGGCCTGTACACGTCTTTAAATTAACCTTTTAAATGGTGCAGCATAAAAAGTCTCTCTTTGCCTTATCTCCCTTTTCACATGTAAGGTGATGATGGGAAGGGAGATGGAAATTAATTTTGATGCCCACTTACAGCCTACTATTTTGCCATCATGACCACGCTTCAGCAGGTTTGGTCTGCAGTTTCAGTCTGGGGATTGAACCCGCACCTTGAACACAGCTTCAAAGGTACTGCCGCAAGCTCATTCAGTCTCATCCATCCACACATCCTTGCCTCCAGCACACACCCCAAGGTACACAAATCTTTTGTAAAGAAAACCATTATGGAGCTACACTACTTGCAGGATTGAACCATACCAGTCCCTAAGTTTGCGAAATTAGTTCTGACTCATACAAAAGCAACTCGTCCCATCTACCAGACTTTCTTCCTTCTGGCTGCATTAGATACACCTATTACAAGAACTGTTCAAACTCGATATCACTTCTAGGTATTTTGTCCGTAAACGGTCAGGAACTGTAGCAGTGAAAAAGAGATCTTTCAAGGTTAAAAAGAGGTTATGTGACCTAAGACAGAAATTCAATACATTCATGATTTTCCCCTTTAAAAAAAATCCCTCTCTTGGAAACCAAAGTTTACATAAAAGTAAGATAAATAACTTCTGTTACATTTTGTATAGAATTAACCAACATGTCCTTCAAACCAAATATTAATATTTTATTTTAAATCCCTCAGGCCTAATCTAAGTTAATATTTTATTATTTAGTTTTAGAGTTATATGGTCTGACATTTTCCTTTTGCCTATGAGAAGCAGAATTGCTGAAGCATGACTATTATTATTGTGCTCTTCATCATATCACCTAACTTCAGACTTGACTGGAGAGTTTGAAAAGGGTTGGTAGACTCATCTGAAAAAAGATTTTTGAGATTCAGTTGATTAAAACATTTTAAAGGATTTCTAAAAATTGGGTAATGAACATTCGGTTTCATAATTCTCCACAAGCCACTAACTTTACAATTTGGATTTAAAAATTGCTGAGCACCCTCTCAGTTCAGAAGAAAGCTTATTAAAAATATACCCTGTCAAATTAAAGCAGCCCTCCACCCCTTAATTAGGGCTTAATTTCCTGCTATATTTTCGATTAAAATTTTAACAGGCATTATTGAAATCTTTATGATTAACAGGACAATTATAATCTCTCCTCCACAGAAATAGGTCTTTCTGCTTGTTTTTTCACCTAAAATAATTTCTCTCAAGATCTTTCCTTCGTTATTGATCAACCATCACTCTGCATATTTTTGTCATATTTTGGCAATATTTTTCTTTTAATTTCCCATATTATGGGCTTTCTCTTCCTCTTTTCTTTCTGGAAAGGTTTCTGGGCTTTTTCTCATCTACTATAGGCTTTTCATTTTTTTGTTTGTTTCTTTCTTTCATACATTTTTTAATATCTGTTTGGATTTACTTCTCTACTCCTTTTCCTATATTTTTTTCTATTTACTGTTTTCCCATATTCGTATTAACTCTGATTCTCTGAAGCTGTCCTTACTTGTTATCATTTGGCTTTATCTTGGGGAATTAGGAACACTTGCAATTTGCCATTAGCTGGTGTGTCATGAGGGGACAAGGACCCGAGAATTGTATTTAAGGTTAGTTGAATCACTTCTACCTAATGGTGGTAAATAGACAGTGGAAGGAAGGAGGGACTGCCCCTACCCATCTGGAAATTGGGGGGCTGACCTTTCTCCCTTCCTGGCCCTGGGAACAATAAGCTTTTGCACATTTTAAGAAGATATCTTCATCTTGAGTCATGACTGAAGAAAGCCATAGTTCAAAGTGCTGAAGTTAAAATATATGGTGTGAAAGTAAAAATATATGTTGAAATATATGATTGGAGGCTCCAGTGAAGAAGCTTCCAATCACTTCCCTCCACTCACTTGCTAACAGAGCGATTGTGCATCAGACAGCTGGAAACATGAAGGAGATGGGGAATTTCTTGAAGTCAGATTTTCTACCAGTAGGTGCAATAATGGTAGGAACTGAGTGGAGAAGAGGTGAGGTTTTTTTCTTCTTTTGAGGGGGGAAAAAAAAAAACCATGTATGAAATGTTATTACTTAAGTGGAATGTTGTTATCTAAAACTAAATTTAGCAGAATATTAGACTTAATTGCCCTTTGGAAAATTTCTGAGGGAGCTCCAATAACCACAGGCTTTGACTTCCTAATTTTTCATCTTCATGGGAGGAATTGTTAAGGTATGCAGGCAGGGGACCCTGGTCTGAGGTTTACTGAGCAGAAACTACTGAGCAGAAATTGCTGGACATAACAAATGACAAAGTGAGAAGCTGACAAAAGTTACAGATAGCACTTTGAGGAATAACTAGCTTTCACAGACTGTTAAGGGGGAATTATGTGAGAAATGGTCAGTCTTCATAGATAATTAGAGGGGAGCATTGAGAACCTTTTGGGGATTACAACCTTGTGTTGCCAGCAGTACCTAGATAAGTCTTAGTGCCAATCAGTATTATCAAGATAACCACATAAGTAATACCAGTAAGTCATACTATATAGGCTGATATTACCTAGGGAACATCACCAGAAATACCAAATTTTGGTATAAATGTAGCAAAGCCGCTGGGGAAAAAAGTAATTATGGTTGAGCTTTTCACTTGGAGATAAGAGCAGAGAAAGGGACTCGTCAAGGTGTTTGAGAGAAGACCAAGAATTGGAAAATGGAGAGAAGGGAGGACAAAAGGGTCTGGTCTAGTGCAATGAATCATAAGCATGCCTTTACAACCACTTGTTTGTGCCTAAGGCACTATAGATGTGTGTGTGTGTATTTATACTATGTAAACATAAAGTTAACCCATCTCTTCTTTTCCTCAAAGTTTTGCAAGGTAATACAGAAGCAGAGGAAGATGATTTAAAATATAGGAGGAAACATGGTCCACAAAGTCCTGAGAAGACAAAACTGGATTGCATTTTATAGGTTTGATAGACAACATGTCTCCTGATACAACAGCAGCTGTAGGACAGACAGTGATTTATAAACCGGAGAATTAGAAATGCAAGTTTGGCAACCTATATGTGTTTACTCTGCATTCATAGTTGATATTGGGCACCATGTTTTGGAGATGTTTCATATACTGCTTCAACTTTTTATTGACTTAATTTATATATTGTATAAAATGAATAACCTACTAGTGGAAAGGCCATTTTTTTTTATCCTTACACTAAGAATTGTTTAATTTTCTTTTAAACACAAGTACATTATAGGAAGTTTTTAACAGCTATTTCTTGATATAGGCTTAAAATTTACACCTTTCAGAGCATTGTCTAAATCTGTTGTCATAAGAAGTCTCAAAATACGAAACATTTAAAAAGGGATTTGAAAATATTTTAGACTTCTAAACATGGTCTCTCAACATAGATATGTTGATATCAAGGAGAGGCAGGAGATTATTTTTGTACTTTTACAACACAACTTGGGGTTCTCTTTTATATTTAATTCAGTGTTATAAATGATAAACTCCTCTTTACTTACTAGGTTTGTTACTGCACTCTCAAATTCTGGTTAATTTGGCTTTCTTGAAAGATAATCACATTCATTTTTAAAGAAAGTAGCAAAAAAACTGCATAGATGCTGGTAGTTCCTACGTATTGAAGTTTTCATAACCGAGAGCTTGTGACATCAAAGATTTTCTGCTTGTGCTTGGAGTAATATTGGGGCAGAAAGTAAGATTTCCCAGGAAGATAAATCTAACTTAAAATAGAGCCAAGTATCAATAAGAGTTGATAAACTTCAATATTTTTTATATATTATGAATCTAGTCAAGTTTTAGAATTATTAGTCTTTTTGTAAAGAGTTATGTACTTTCAAAGCTGCTGATTAACAGCAGAGCTCATCTGCATGAACAGAGCTATTTCAAAGCCATTGTATCACCTGTGTTTCACATAAGGCCTACCTGATGCCATAATAAAATCAGCAGTAATGAAAGTTTCTCTAGTCCTAATGTACACAAACTCTGACCTGGATCATCAATTAATTTATTTTTTTTAATATGGATATAAAAGTCAGAATGTTATCTGAAGAGTGTTTATATTTCCTAAGCTAGCCTGATGTTAAAGCAGAGTCTTTTTCAGAGGAGCCCTTATCAAATAAAAATAAATTTGCAAATGTCTTCAATGTCATCTCATTATTTTAAATGCTTACTATGTCTTCAATAGAATAAAATGTATAGTTATTAAACTTCTAAAAGGTATCTGTGTATATCTAAATCTGAAGCAGAAGTAGATACTGGGGAAACAGACAAACTCATTTGCTGGACAGCTCTCTCTCCTATTAACTCAGTATTTGACCTTTATAAAATGCTTATACATACATGAACAGGCACACATTCCTGCACATGCTTATACATATGTGTATAAGAATACAGATATTCTTATTTTGCACTAGTTACTGGATCAAGGTTAAATGATTCATGGGATGACCCAACAGTAAAGCTTTTGAAACCTGTGATTGAATATGAGAAAGATCACAAACTTACAGAACCATCTTATGTTGCTACTGGGAACAGAGAATATTATTCCAGTTTCTTAAGAATATGTCATAAAGATGACACAGAAGGTCTTTTCAAGACTTAACTTCTCTAGAGAAGCATTGTTATACATAGGGCTTACCTAGGTAGTTTCTTTTGACCTTTTCTCCGTGAGATATACTAAGATTGTATTATTTAACTTTTCCGTTACTCGTTTTCTTAACATGAGTTGAAATAACATTATATCTATTTGAAGAATCTGTATTTGTAATAGCTGTGTTAGTGCTTGACCTGGGTGTCCTGGGTGTAAAACATGTAAAGCACCTTTCAGATTTGAGAGCTATGTTTCTGTCAACCACAAGTAGAAATACAGCCAGTGATCTCATTCAATTTCTATGTGATATTCTTTTCACAGTGAAGAACCATTACAAAATGTAGCACATTATTTACAACTGGCAGTCTCTGGTTAGAAAAGGCTCAGGGCTGGGTTCAGAACAAGCGATGAAGGTCAGGACTGAAATACATTCATTTTTAAGAATGCAATAGAAAGCTTGAACTTCATTTACTAAGGAGTATGGGTCACTGACTTTGCCCATTCCAATACAGATACCCAGTATGTGTCAATGAGATTGCAGTGCAAGGAATACAAATAGAATCTGCTTTATATTCGAGGATAGTGCTGCTTCATTTGCAAGAATGTTGATTTAATTCAAACAATGAGAACACATAGAATAAACAAGCATATTTTTTTAATCTATTTCATCTTCTCTCAGAGCTATTCATATCAGCATCACCTAGGATACCTGGAAGGATGCATCTGATCATAGTCCTAACTCAGCCCAGGTGAGAAAATCTGCAGAAGTTTGGAGGCAGGGATTGTCTTCTCTTCCACACTAAAAGCAGATGAGATTTTTCTGATTTTGTTTTTGTTTTTGAGTTCTTTTATGGTCATTTGCTTTTTTCAGTTGTCATTTGACTGGAGCACCAGATTTGGAGGAAGCAGGTGACAGCACGTACTGAAGTAGTGCTCTATCAGTACAGTCACATGTGACTCCTCCATAAGGAAAGCACTGTCTTTCAGAGAACTTAAGTAAATTCTGTGGGCTTCAACATATAGCATATGCTCAAAGTTTACTGTCATTCAAACTTTTTTTCTTGAGAAAGACATATTACAATGTTAAATCCTAGGGAAGGCCTCTGAAGTCTTTATCTTACCATGGTAATAGTGTATATTACTTTAAGACTCTTCTCTTATTTCTTGTTTCAGTGAAGTGAACCTTTTCAGACAAATTATTGTAAACAGCAAAATACTTCTTTCTGTCTTACCTTCCCAAACTAGAGCGACAGGCTACATGGTTTTATAGAGGTGAGTTTTGGCTGGAATTCCAAGATGTTGAGGCCTCTATTTGCCATTTGTGACCATAAGGGTTCAAAGATGTGTATAGCTATGTAAATAGTCAATATTTCTAAGAAACTGTAACTTCCTTCAGTTTATACAGAAAAGGAAATACCACATTTTTCATATGAGGAAGAGAAATAAACTTTGCTTTTGTTCTTTTTTTGTCTGTTTGTTGTTTTTTCATTGAACAGCTTAGAATCCATTAAGATTAAGTTTAAAACTTAGGTTTGCTCCTAAGCTGTTGCTTTTTTAAGCAACTTAAACAGAATTGCATTATAATATAAAGTCCATTAGAAAAACAGAAAAAATAAAAGAAATATAACAAAACCCATGGCTTTAAGCCATATTCAAAACAGCCAAATTAATACATTGGTTCTGCAGTAATTCATCCAAAGCAGCAGTCAACACTGAAGAGATCTAAATATGTGGTAAATACCATTTTTTGTCACAATTTTTCTTCCAAATACTCCTTTACTTTGATAGTATATCCTATGCTAATAATATGCCTATAGGCTCTACTAATAAGAATCTTTTATGTCTTATAACCCTTATTTTGATATGAGCAATGTATAAGTTTCATATAATCATAAGATTTCTAACTTCTGCTGCTTTCAATAACAGGCTGTGCTTACATATCAATTCAAAAATAATATATCTTAGTGTTCTTTGAGCCCTGATAATTCTTTAAATAATATCTTCCTATTTCAAATAATGTTAAATCCTGACTAGCACAAATTTACAGCCTAAGCATTCACCATTTCTAGGTTAGAAATATATAGTACATTAACTCAACAGCTTCACTTCCTCTGAAGTGACTAAACAGAGCCTTTCATTCACTCTGCTAAGTGGTGAAGACTTGTTAAACTCCTGTGGAAGTAAATCCTGAGGCGGACAGGTTTTTTTCTTTTGATAGTAAGATTTTTGGTGGAGGTGGTGTTTTTTATTTTTTCTGTGTCCTCATTAAGGATTTTGTCAGTACACTCTTACGTAAATGCAATTACAAAAAATATAAAAATAATATATACATAAAATATAGAAAATTCATAAACTAAGACAATGCAATGCAAGGTTAATTAGAAATGTTATAAATACCATCAAAACATCTCCTATTCTCATTTCTCAGTTACAAAATCGGACTTTTCATCTGTGCAACAACTAAAGTCCTGTAAATATAGATACATGCAACTTTACTAAGTAAACCAATCTACTATGATGGAACTCACTAAAAGCACAAAATTACTTGTATGTATAAAAAGGTATATTTGGAGATGTTCAGTCTTCCTATCCCTGTAAGAGACTGATTTTTTGGACTTCCTCAGAGGTTAGAGGTTTTATGATTAGAATCTGAAGCAACAGTTCTGGCCATAACCATAACAAACTACTGGTCGATGGAGAAACACAGAGATAGGGAAGAAAAAGATGGAAAACTTTCAGGAGGAATTGCTTGTCACAAAGATCTCTAACCGGAAAAGATAGAGCTGTGTGAAAAACAGGATTCATGCCCCATAAAGTGTTCTTAGTCTTCAGAAAGACTTTATTTATCTTGAAATATGACAATTCTGACATGCCAAAAAAATTATGCTAGAAGGAGTTTACTGAAGATAGCAAAATGTTTTGTTTCTAAAAATTGATTCCAATAAAACATTTTCAAAATGTCACTGTGTTTACATTTCATAATACCATTTTGTTATGAATTTTCACGTAGAATATCAAAATGTTTAGCTGAAAAGCAAAGTACATTCTTAATGTTAAAAAACAACTTAAAGGAAAGCAAATATTTTTGTCATAAAAAATTATGAGGATAAAAAATTTCAAATAACTATAGAGAATTATCTGTATCCTGGAAAAATCCAAGATCATTGTTGCATTGTGTGGAAGATATAACTGCTCTAAATACTTCACACTCATTGTGGAGAGCCAAATAAACAATACATTGTGTTGACACAGGCTCTGACAATCAAATTGTGTGAATTGTACATACTGGAGGTTTATGCATATTAATAACCATAGTCTTCATGTCCTGCTATTCTGCAGTGCATAGTTACACCAAGGTTTTTGAAAAAACTTTTTGCAGAAATATATTTTGTATGCCAATGCTGATAGCCAGAATCCAGATGCTCTCCTGACTGAATCTGTATTGTGTGGTCAGTGGATGACACCCAGTCTGAATTTCCAACCATTGGTATTACACTGAGAGTAAATATGTGGGCGTCATTCATGTGAAAGACAAAACTAATTTCTCAAGAATTGACACCTACTATTAAGCACAGTGAAATTGCTGTAAACTAGCTCTTTGACACACAGAGAGCATCTAACCATGTCTACCTTGTCACATGAGTAGATTGTCATACATTCATTCAGAAACAGACACACCTTACTCTGTGACTCTGAGAGGAAAAGAAAGCAGACTTCCTTGAGAAAATTATTATTTATATTTTTTTCTCTCTTCTCTTCCTTTGTCTTCCTATTAAAATTGCTGAATTATTACTGGTGTGAAAGCACACTTGGATAATGTAATCATTCCCCTATTTATTTAATGAGCTATTTAATTGAAGTGATATTTGGCCATTGGGATTAGGTGGCTGCTGATGTCTTAGAATCCAGGTATGGAATGTATACTGTTATTTATTAACATTATTATAATATAAAATAAGTACCCATTCTACCAAATGCACCAAAAAGTCAGTATCTTACCTGTTATGAGGACTAAAGAGGAATAATAGTAAAACACCAAGTATTTTATTCTGGTTTGTAGTTAAAAAATGGAGCTCACAGTACTGTTCTCTCATTACATTTGGTGGTACTGCTGGTTGCTAATATTATATTTAATCTATCAGCAATCACACTTCACTGAAAATGATAACATGCTAGATCAACTCTTTCAGGTTTAATAAAGGAATGATTAAATGTCTTCCTATTTGGAGATAGCTGAAAGAAGAGAAGCTACTGATAGAGGCACTGGGCTTCATAAAGAGGCTGGAACAAGAACTCTGGAAAAGCAAAGCTGTTTCTGGAACAGAAAACAAATGCTATGGCAAAGGAATTGCCGAGCCATATGGAAAATTTCAAGGGTTGAAAAGATAGAAGAAGTGAGTTTAGCTGAAGGAGGAAACAATGAGGAAAGTTTCTTTTTGGGCAGATAGAAAGGCAGCAGAACTTTTGAAGAATGGAAACTTCCTTTTGTTGTTTATTCCGTCTCTGTCCAGGGACATAAGAAATATTTAGTTAAAAAAAAAAAAAGGAAAAAAAAGATGTAGTCACCTAAAATATGTTCCTGACTGTATAAATCAGTTTCTCCTCTGATCTGAAACAGATCTTAACCATTAGCTAGACAATTGGACTACAGGTAGGTATTCTTCACCGGTTGAGAGAGTGGTCTCTTGCCTTATACTGTATATTATAGCATGTCAGATAGGTGACAGATGATTACCTTTAAGTATTCATGCACTTAATAGTACTCTGAAGTGACTCTGGGAAAAGGAATATTATTTCAAATAAACCTGAATTTTGAAGGCGCCAGTATCCATTATTTTATACACACTCTAAAATTCCCCTTGTAGCTGGGTTTCACTGGGAAAGGACATCATGTATGTCCAGCAAAATCTCAAAGGTAGGCAACCTAAGAAATACTTTTTAGTAGGAATGATGGTGAAATGGATGGGATCTCTACATCAGTGGAACCTGAGACCGAAATTCTCCATGGAAAACTCCTAAAACACTGATATTGCCTCTTCCTCATTGTTCTCAACAGAGGAATAGAGAGCATCAGTGGGACATTGCTTCTTACTGAAAAGATAGATTGTACACACTCAGTGGCTCAGTGGGTGTGCTGAGACCATTAGTAGATTAAGGCTACCTCTGATGAAAATCAGTAGTGTTATGGCATGATGCTTATATATCAATTACATTTGGCTATATTCATGTATTCTAGCTACATCACAGCCAGTGGTCACTGCAAACTTGATTTCCCTCTGACTTGACCTATAGACAGATAAAATAAGCACATCAGAGTAAAGGACGTCGGACAGCCAAAAACGCCGTAACTGTGAAGAAGTTCCAAAGAACACTCATGCTGATGTGAATATGCCTCATGGACATTTGTTTTTCCAGTAGCATTAGGGCTGTAATGTAGCAGATATAAATCTTTAACTACCATTGACCAGCAGAAAGCACATGTTTATGCAAAATTATGCCTGTTTCTGTCAGCTTTGACAGACTCCTTGTATAGAACTGAATTTCTTGGTGTTATAAATTAAGTACTGGCTCAAGAGCTCCCACAGCACCTCCAGCTGGAGCTGCTCTGCTCCTATGACATATGCCTTACTCCAAGTACAGGAGGTGTGCTTCCTTCTTGGTAACCTTGGAGTACAGATTTCACTCCTGTCACAGGAAATCAAGCTATTGATTATACCAATACAGACAATCCATGCTTGCCATCCCAGTAAGGGAGTTTGATTCTTCCTGTCCTTGGTGTCTTCTTCAACCATGAAATGACTGGCTTTTCTGGATCCTGTCTTTCTGACTCACCCTTTTCCCTTTCCACTTTTACAGGTGGTCTCTGACAGACCTCTTGCTTACTTCAAAAAAGAAAGTGAAGAAATTAATTTCAATTTTATTTAAAAAATGTTCAGATTTTTCAAAATTTTGTGGAGTGGAGAAACATTGTCTAGACTGGGTCTACTCTTCAGTTCAAGATCAGTGAAATGAACAAATACTAAGTGTAATTGTTCATGGAACAGAACCCAAGTATAATATGCCAGGGGACTGGTCACATGAAAAAAACAAGCCCAAGAGTCCTTAAAGTTTGTGCTGTTTATCACACTTTAGAAGCGATAACACACAAAAGTCTAGGTGACATTCCAAATCTAACTTTAATTTGATGAAATTCTTGCTTCAAGTAAGTGGATTGCATAGTCTCTTTTGGAAGAGAGAAATGTGCCAAGCTATAGCTAAAAGCTTGCAGGAATAAGTCTTTACAAAAATATGATAATTTCTGAAAACGATCCATATACTCATATTTCCAAGGTTAAATGTGTTCTCTGAACTGCGGAGACCACAGAGTAGGACCAAACTTCTAAGACTGACTTCTGATCAACTATGGTTTTAGTAGTTACTTTAATGTCATTTTAAATTTCTGTAGCAAAGAAGGCAGTGCCTTTGTGAGGCATCATCTCATATAGACTATTCCTTCTAGGAAGTTTTGTTGCCTTTAACAATGTGTAAATTAGATGATTTTTAAATCAATAAGATGGGTACAAGCTAGATTGTAATACCTTGATTGCATTTCCAAATAAATATTTTCTGTATTTTCTTACAAACATCTATATGATGTATAAGAAACCTATTTCTTTTTGCAGAGTGAGAGCATGATCCATCTGGTTCTTGCTCATGTCAATTCTCAGTAATCCTAATTAAATAATGCAGCACTATTCCCATGAGTAAGGCTTTGTCCTGTTGTCATAAGACTGAATCCATAGTTATATAAATATATTTGACAAGAGGATTTTTTTCCCCCTAAATTTGATTATACTATATATTCTGCTTTTTGTTGTTTAAAAATACCTTCTGTCAATACATTTTGTAATTGATTTCATACATGTAGCTATATATGTTAATTTAAATAGTTCTTGCAGACACCTTCTGGCTAGCTCCAGTATCTCAACCATAAACTGTAAGGAATATAAACTAGATCATAGAAAAGCAATGAAAAGTAAAATGCAGAGGTGAACAGGAAAGCATTCTGCCTCAAAGAATTACCCAGAGGATTTTTTTCCTACTAAAGTAAATTTTTAAATGATTGGACCTGTTAATGTTTAAGTGAACTACTGAAATATGAGAATTGGGAATGCTTAATTTATTCTGTTTATATCTGCATGAATATTTTTAAAATTATGTCATATCCTACTAAGTATTGCTTGTCTGGCTATTTATTGATACTGTTCTTGGAAGAAAATGGAAATTCTCTTTTGCTTATGCAGCGAAAGCAAATCAGTTTTGATTTTCTATCAGAGATAATTTAAAAATCCACATCTAAAATTTCAAATACAATACTTTTAATACTGTTTTATCAGTTTATGAAAAAGTATTATAAGACAGTTATCCACCACAGAAGATTCAGTGACCCAGAAGACACTCTTTGTCTTGTGCATCTTCATAAACATTTCAGAGTACAAACCCTACATTTCTATATACTTAAAATCTTGTCATTTGATGAAGTAAGCACTCTTCATAGTTCTTATTAGTATTTTCTCTCAATTTTTCAGTATGCAAACATTGAACTCCATCCTGCTGTTCTTATTCTTAGAAATAGTTTCTGTGGAATCAAGCACACAAAAGGATCCCAGCCTAGCAATATGCCCTCAAGTGTCTAGTTTCAATTTTTGAGAAGTCCTATTGATTTCAGTAAATTATTTGAATGTATAAAATTACTCTTAAGCTCAACTACTTGTAGAAACTGTGATCTAGGGAAAGTAGCATAGCTTAAGAACATTTCCTACATTGTCCATGGAATTAAATTCTATACATAACTTATCATATTCTACTAGTACAGCTCCTTTAGTCTAGTCTATTAGTTTCTCTAACATATCTAGCATCAATATACATAGAAGTATATAACTTAAATATATAGTATATTATAGTATCATAGCATAACTCAGGTGAGAAGGGCCTTGTGAAGGTCTCTAGTCCAAGCTCCTGCTAAGGAAACAGGGCTAGCTGTGATATCAGTTCAGGTTGCTCAGTGCTTTACCCAGTCTGGTCTTGAAAACCTCCAAGAATGGAACCTGCTCAACCTCTCTGGGTAAACTCACAGACTTTCCTCATAGAGAAAACATTTCTCTTTACTTCCAGTCTGAACCTCTCATTTCAGTTTATACACATTGTCTCTCATACATGCACCATCATGAGGACCCTGGCTCCATCTTCTTGACCATGAAGGTCCTGGGGGGCTGCTGTTAGGTCCCACACACAGTAAAAACTTCTCCAGGCTGAACAAGCCTTGGCCATGCAGCCTCTGCTCAGAGGATGAGTGATCCAGTCCCCACCAGCTTGGTCACTCTCCCCTGGACTTGCGTCTCTGTTGTACTGGAAGACCAAAGCTGGGGGCAATGTTCTGAATGTGATCTGAGTGCTCCATAGAGGGGAATAATCCCTTCCCTTGACTGACTGGCTGTGTCTCTGCTAACACAGCCCAGGAGGCTGGTGGCCCTCTCTGCTGCCCCGGTGCTGCTGGCTCATGTTCAGCTCCCTGTCCACCAGCACCCTCATGGCCTCTTCCACAGAGCAGCTCCAGCCTGGCAGTCCCCAGGCTGTATCATTGCAGGGGGTTGTTTCTTTACAGGTGCAGGGCTCTGCCTTTGCCCTTGCTGAATTTTGTAAGGGTCTTGTTGGCCCATTCCTTCAGCCTGTCTGGGTCCTGCTGGATGGCAGTCCTGCACACGAGCACATCAGCTGGTGTCCCCAGAGTGGTGTCATCTGCTTACCTTAGAATCATAGAATCATGGAATCATTTAGGTTGGAAAAGACCTTTAAGATTGAGTCCAACTGTAAACCTAAAACTGCCAAGTCCACCACTAAACCATGTCCCTAAGTGCCACATCTACACGTCTTCTAAATACCTTTGGGTGTGCACATATTTGTGTGTAGATGAGTATATACATACATGTATTTATGCTTACACACATTATAGTTTTTCCACCAGTCTATATCAGGTATAATATCCTGTACTTAAAACATAATCGTACTTAAAAAATAATTGTGCATTTTTCAGGTCTGATTAAGATGTGCTTAAACTTCTGTTAAAGTGTAGCGGTGCTAAATTAAACTAGAACTAAAGTGAGTAAGAATCATGCTCTCAAAATTCACGTGCAAGTTCATCTTATTAATAGTCTTCTCTAAATGTTTTCTTTTTTCCTTCACATCTTGTATGGAATTTGACTTTGAAAAATGGTGGCTTTGTCAGAGCTGGTGGAATGATAATTAGCTCATCATTAAAGAGGGAAAAATTTAAAGCTATGAAACAACAAGGCACAATCAGGTCTATCAGAGACAGAGGTCTTCTATCTGCGGAAGTCTTGATAAGTCAATCCAAATTCTTCCGAGAGTTCATATACCCCTCTAGTTTTAACCCACAAGCAGTCATTAAAGTTCAGTGGGCTATCAGTGTCTCACTAGGAGAAACCTTTACAGCACATTCGCAACTTGAATTTCTGTGGAGGTTCCTGAAACATGTACTGCCTTGTAGAAGGTAAATCTCTGGTGTAGGTTTTCGCTCTTCTAAGAAGGTTTCTAGCTGTACAGTGAACAAAGTCTCACTTTAAACAGCTGCCAGCAGAGCTGAGCTTCCCATGTTAGCTTACAAATGCATCCTGACTTAAAGAAAGACAAATAAGCAAATAAGAAGCAGTCCAGCTATTGACCAAAGGGATGTTCCACCAGCTGTAGAGATCACAGACAGTCTATTTACTAGCAAGCTCCTGAGCATTTTAAAACAAATCTGAAGTTATTCATTTCAAGCTCTGAAGAGTGTTTACAACATAAAGCACATGTTGTAATCAAGGTATGGAGACTAGCAAATCAGTTTTGAATATAGATCAGAGTGCTCTGTGTGTGTGTATGTAAACTGTGTATTTTATATTCTGGTGGAAACTTATATTTAATATAAAGAGCAACACAGTAACCTAGATTTTATGGAAAATGCCAGTTGAACTGCTAATGGCTCCTCTTCAAAGAAGACTGAAAATAATCTAAATGGTATGCATAATTTTTTTTTGCTGTTTCTTGGTATTACTTTATTATTGAGCAAAAAGAATACATGATATTCAATCTTTGAAGAATATAAGAACCATAAGCATCAGCATGTCAAATTCAAGAATGTAAATATTTCAGAAAACAATCAATTCTAGCCTGTATTTCAGTAAAGAGTTAAACATTGCTGAAGACAGAATTACAAAATTATAGTTGTTTTGGTTTTAGTCTCTTCAAACTGCATTTAAAATGTACATCCAGCTGCTTCATTTTTTACCACTTTCCCACATCTCTCTACTTACATTCTGAGCTCTTCATTATTTAACATAATTTTGTTCTTTTAATAAGTTTTCTTCATTTTTCCATGTACTTTCTGGATTTTTCCTCAAGCTTTTTATATCAAACTCCAGTTTCTGGAATACTTGATTTGCATTAGCACTTTCCAAATCTTTTACTTTGAGTTTCAGTTCTTTCTTCATGACTTCACTCTTTGTGCCTAATCAGGCTATCAGACCGTCATAGGTATTTTTAGACAGCTGGTATCTAGGCACCCTATTTCTATTAAAGATAATATAATAAATAATGCTATAAAAAGAAATATTCATCAGGAGAAGTCATGCTGCAGAGATACAAGAAGTGCTGTCAAAGGGCTGGTCACCCCAGCTCTCATGCACTACAAACCTGCAAGACAAACAACCTCACAATTAAATGAAGCAGGAAGTAGTGATCAGGCATAATTCTATTTTTCATGTGATGCCTCTTCTGTACAAACAGTAATAACAGGCGTTTTACATCAGTGGGTTCACACAGGCACACAGGTAATAGCCTGAGCAGATATTGGGAAGGTATATGGAGAGTCTGATCACCCTACCAAACAGAGTTATGAAGTTGGTCAGTGAGGATGACATGCAGTCTCATTTTCTCACCTGTGTCATGTCTGGTCTAGGAGAAATCTTTTGTTACATCCTGCTCATGTGAGTAACAGAGTAACACCCTTTCCAGTATGGAGAAAGGTGAGTACAGCCTGAGAATACACACTTAGGTATACACAGCAATGTCGTAGCTCCAGAAGAGTAATAGATGGTATTGCACTACATGAAGAAGCTCTCATTCCCATATCATCGTTATTATCACCATCTTTTCCATGCAAAGTGGTAAAAAGTATTATAATTTGTCATCAAAGACACCGACTGCCTCACACAAAATCAATCCTGATCCTTCCTTTCCTTTTACCACCAGGACTTCAGCTGCAAAACTTCCTGGCAATCTTTCTGACTTAGCAGATATCAGGAAGGATGAGATTTAATTTTTTTTTCTTCTTTTAAGTACTTCACAAGAACAGTGCTACCCATCCTCCTGCTGCTTTAGTCTCTCAGATGAACTAAGAGCTCTCAGAAGCTTTTGTGGTGGTGCTGGACAGATTTCTTTTCCAAACCTGAGGCAACTACTGCTTCTCATCTCCACTTTTTCATCTTGTAAAAGAGATGAGATGGAAAAAGGCATCATGGGCTTGAGGTGATATCAGTGAGTAATTGTTACCTGATAAAATAGCACTCAACAGCCTGCCAGTGCTGGCTGGAGGCCAAGAAAGAGACAATCTGACAGCCCTTTTTGGCCAGGAAAGCCCTGCTGCTTCCTATATATTTTTTCATCGGAGATGCAGACAAAGATTTGCCATCCAAGTGTAAAATCAGACCCACAAACCCTCAGTCACAGGGTGAGCATGAATTCAAGAGGTCCTGAAGCACCTCAAACCACCATTGATTCATCCAGTGAAAAATCACAAGGAAGATAGCATCTGACAGGACTAGGTTCTCAACACCATATCAAATTATATTTTGACCACAGAGACACACACACACACAAAATTGATTCAAAGAATTTAAAGCAAATGTAACTGCCAGTTCCTTCAGGGTTTCAGAAGTCTCTGAGATCTCACTACCACATACCTTATTATATTCTCAGATTGAAACAGAGAAAAAAGTTTTCCCTCCTTTTTCTGCTCTGATTTGATTTTCCAGCTTTGAATGAAGTTGTTACTGAACTGAATTAGTTGTAAACTGAACCAAAGAATATATTCTTCCTGTACCTACAGAAGAAGAAACATCTGTCAAAAGATGGATTATTACTCCAATAAAATAATTCCAAACATTAATCTAATAACTTCTACTTCATTGTCATTTGCATTTAGAGCAAATACTTACTGATTGTTCTTTTTTAATTTAAAGGACAGTTAAATTAATCTATATTCATACTATTTAGAATTTCACCTGCCTCCCATTTTTATTTTTAATATCTGTTGATATTTAACTGCTAATATATTCACTAAAACTTCCTGTTGCCATTCTACATATTTGTATTTTTTGCTCTTTTTTGACTGGAAGTTTGGTTTCTATTTGTTTTGGGGTTGTACTTCCATATTGCTGTTTCCCAATTTATTGCACCCTGGAACACTGCTGGAGTTAATCTTGAAATTTATAAACTAAATTTTCCCTTTAAAATATAACAGGGCCATGGACCATTGTCAGGTCTTGTGTGCAAGTGATCTTGAATGGTTGAATTAATTGTATATTGAACTTTTCCCTGTCCTTCCATAGGCCCCATATAGTGCCCATGTCCTGCAAAGAAGACGTATTGTGTGTTGACTCTGGAGTGGGTATTTTCAGTCCAAAGTGCTTAACATGAATGTGATAGCTATGCTGCAGCACCACAGAGTGATGTTTACCTATCCCATAGCATTTTCTGGGCTATAGTGGGAGGCTATGTGGGAGACTTGAGGCTGAAGAGTCCACTGGGATAGTACAAAAGACTCTTCAATCTAAAAGGAAACAAACCTGGTTCTTCTTTTCTCATAATTTCTTTTGGAAATTACTGTCTTGGAGTCAGGAAATATGTTAACAACTAAAAAAAGTGAACAGCCAGTGGTCCCATGCTTTGACTTGCTCTCTGACCTTGCTTTATTTAGCAGTATTAAATGTAACTATCTTGAAACAAGGGCATGCTCTGAAATAATACTGTTTAATAATAGTGTGATGTGCAATCATGGTAGGAAAGATTCTCAGTGACTTCCTGATTTCTGGCCTCCTTGCATAGGTAAGTCTGGATAGGCACTGACCAGCATGTTCCTTGTATTGACATAATCTGCTTGAGCCAGCAACGTTAGACTAGCTGATGCTGTGAGTCTGTGGTGGTGCTCACTGTCAGCCCTTTGAATTCTCCTGTCTTGGAGATACATCTGCCCAGTCAGCAGGCAGAATATCTGCTTTCTTCCTGGTTTAGGTAGATAGTTTCTAGATTTAGGATAGGCTATTAACATTAATGACTAAAGCTGCACCCATGTAGAAAGTATTACTTCTCACCATATCTTGCGTAGTGCATGTAATATTTCAAGCAGAGAACTGGCTGCCTGGGAATCAGGTTCAAGAGCTTAAAGTGTGCACAAAGATCATACAATGCTCTCCTTGTTTAGATGTGGGATTTAGGCACTCCGTGCCTTGTCAAAAGTCTCACAGAAATTCTGATCTACTAGTGCTTGTTCTCTAGATTCATTTAATTAATCCTGTCACCCACTGTGATTTCACAGTTTAAAACAATCCACATATTGTTGCTGCTGTTTTTAAGCTGATACAGAAATTGGTCTATCACCTGGCAATTCTGTACTTGCCTAAAGTTAAAGGCAAATGTGGCAAATAATCCATATACACACTTGTTTTTGTAGATAAGGTTACACTAAACATGCCTAAGACATGCCTAAACTGTCAACTCTACAGGTCACTCTCATCTAACAGAAGTTAAACAAACCGCCCTTTTCTGCTTATATCATGACCTATTGCTTGCAAAAATAAAAACGTTCTAGTTTTTGCTTCTTGATCCTTTCTAGTTTGTATTAAAGCACAGAAATTTTGGAGGTCTAAATCTAAAACGTGTTTTCATCCAAAATGGTTGCTCAACTTTTTCTGCTCTCAGTGAAGTAATGAACCGCATGAATTTATTTTACTCAGATTTTTAAATCATTTTTTTAATCAGTGTACAGGAAGATGTAAAATAAAGTGGATAGAAACACAAATGATGATGGCAAGGGGAATACCTTTTTTAGAGGTGCAGAAGGGAGAAGGGAGTTTTTACTCAGTCTGCATAAAAGCCTTGGAAAGTTACATACAAGTGAATGGTTATGAAACCCAACATGCCTCTATAGGAAAGGGATAAACACAACCTTACGATATTGGGGAATCTTAACGTGTCAGGGAGGAAAGCACTCATTTTTCCTTATGTGCATATTACATAGTAATAACCTCTACAAAATGTATACAAGCCTCTTTGGTAATTAGTACCGAAAAGAACAGTAGAGGAAGAGGTACCTGATAGTGGCAACCAGGAAAGGTCTCTGTTGTAATACAAAGCCAGATCCATTATTCATAAAGCTATTATAAAAGGCCGTAGTTGCAATGAAACAGATGATTTTACCCATCCACCAGGAAAGTCTGCTCAGCGTATGTTAAGTTTCCTTTTGTGCTATTTCAATTACATTCCATTTTTTTTCCTCTTTTTTTGGCAAACTACTTTCAAATTAGGGCTATATTAGCATGCTCATCATCTAATTGATGGTAATTAATATGTTTTGAAAGTAGATTCCTCCCTTTAAGCTTTTGTTTTCTGACTGATAGGTTTTTTGTGACCAACTACTTTGTTCAATCACATCCTTATTTATATCTCCACCTTTCTCCCTAACAACAACTAAGAAGGTTTAGACAGAAGCTACATGAGGCTTTTGGTGGGTATGACTGAAGTACCAAGGTGTCAAAGACTGTTTGCAGAATGAGGCAGTTTGGTGGAAGCAGGAGGGAGAAGAATCAGGCTGGGTCCTGAAGGCCTAACCTTAAATTCACAAGATGTATCTTGGGGCACAGGAGCAAAAAAAACAAGTGAGCTCTTCATAATACCTCAGGTGGTTCAAGAAGCGTGTCTTCTGTACAGCCTTATAAAACCATGTTTATTCTAGATATCTTACACCATGGTATTAAGGCAGAGAGAAACACTGAATTTAAAATGTGCTCAGAAAGTTTGTGACAGTTTTTCTCATTATAAAGGAAATTAAGTTTGGGAATGTCAGAAGGAGTGCATTCCCTGTTTGATCCAGGTGCTTTTTAGCTGAGCTTCTGAGGTTGAAGGTTTTTATAAAGATAGAGAATGACTGCAGACTTGAATGCAATCTTAATGTTTGGAGTCTTTCAAGATATGTGCTAGGTGTTTGGTCAGTAAATTCTTTGCATAGTTTTACTCTTTCATGCACAGACCACAGCAGAAATTGCAGTTTCTTATTTTGAATGTTCATTTTCATCCATTTGTGTAATTCTGGTATTGCTGGAATATTTCCATCTTTGTAATGTTAAAAGCTGGATATTAAAGCAAGGCGGATATCAACCTACATTGTAATTATTTTGTCATGGCTATATATTTCTGCTTAGCCTTTTAAGAGACATATTCATAACTTTATCTTGTATCAGTGTTAATGTAGTTCCATTAAGTTTTGCATTTACTTACTTCCTGAAGTCTGTTAGAAGCTCTCTCTTTACTCATTTATGACATCAACAGGGCCAGCTGCTACATATTTGCATTTAAGAATAAAAGACTGCTGTTTGGTGGTGTGTATCATCCCACAGAGAATGAATCTGGACATGTGCATCCATGCATGAATACATGTACAGGCTTATTGCCTTGATTAAATACTGTACCCACTAATGTTACAGGAACTTCAGCTTCAGAACCTGATGTGCCAAGTTGTTCAATACAGATAATGTGTATTCAGATTCACTACCACAAAATAATTCATAAAGTTGAATCAAGAGTTCATGTTCTGAGTTTAATTTAGAATATGTTAAAATATGAATCATTACATTTCCATTTCCTCTCTGAGGTACTTAATGCACCAATTTTTCAAGTAAGAAAGTTACATACATTTTATTAACGCTTTGAATATGTGCTTCTTTTCAAGAGGCCTACGAACTCTCAGAAGTTGCTGGAAAATGGCTATAGAAAAACCTCAAAAAAGCTCAAAAAATTGAATTAGATGAGTTGTATTTTAAAGTTTTGCTGATTGTATCTCTCCTGGAATACACTATGATTAATGATTGTGTTGATAAAGTAAATATTAAAGGTAATATTTACACAATTAACAGAAACAACAATGAATAGTAATACTGAAAAGTATGAAAAAAAGAAGTCCTTATGACTATGCAGTCTCATGAATTAAATATTAAGCAAAACAGGTCATTAGTAAATAATTAATTTTAGATTCTTGCCTTATTATTCACAGTCACAGAACTATTGTCTTGGCTGTAACAGATCCCTACAAAGACAATGATCTGGAATAGTTGCCACAGCATTATCTTCCAACACTGACTCCTCCACTCCCTCAAAGTTTTAATAATTTGGGAGAGAAACTAAAACCAGACAGAGCCATACATGAATTACACTGCATACCAACAGTCTCAGAATTTCAATGTATTCAGTGAATTTCAATGTGTTGCTATGTGTTATCAACTGTCCCAGTGAAATTTCTGTGTGAATCCACTATTCATAGATATACTTTCATTATTTATGTTACAATAGTGTCTAGTTGCCCTCTCTGAGACTAGAGTGCTATAAATTCTTCTAATTAATTGAGAAATAGCTTCTGCTCTTGGAATCTAAATAGAATAGATGGTCAAACAACAGAAGAAAGAAAGTATTGTTAACTACATATTAAAGATGAGAAGCTGAGGCACAGACTCTGGAGATGCATGAATAATATTTTCTGGGGAGGACTGAAGGGAAAAAACCCCACATTTGCACTGACTGAAAACAAACTCCTTTTTGGTCAAAAAATTAAAAGTAATTCTTTTATAGTGAGAAGCATGTTTCATTCAACATGAAAAAAAAAAAAAAAAAAAAAGTCTTTTTTGAGGAAAACCATGGAAAGAAAACACTAAATTTACAGGATGCCACTCCATTTCTAAGGAAGATGTCTTGCTCCCTTCTACTCTTCATCTTAGTTATAGAGCTCTCCTAGAATGAATTTTCTCTTTATCTTAGCTCCATCTTACCAGTCAAGTTCCTAATCACAGTACTCTTGTGTATGCTGAGGCAGAACGAAATAAGATAATTATATTTTTTTCTGTTGATTTCAGTTCTACTTATATAAACACCAAAAATATAGAATTCTGCTGTTTCTAGTCATTATTAGAGTTATTATCGGTCTTTTTCAATACATAGGTAAGTATTCCATGTAAGATTGAATGGCTTTGGTGGAAAGCAGTTGAAAGCAATCTAGACCAAGATGTTATGCAGTACCTTAAAGGATAAAAAAAAGTGTTCAAAGTCCTCCAGGATGAGGAGGGAATTAAGAGAGGTTCCAATAATTTCCAAGAAATTATGTGTTATATAAATGAGGGAGTCCACATTCTAATGGATTAGAGAAAATAGACTTTACTTGTTCTTAATGTCATCAAAAAGGTTTCAGTATTGCCAGCATAAGCATTCTGATGTTTCTGAAAATTTTAAATTACTCAACCTCCTACAAATGGCAACTTTTGCTTAAAAACACTCAAAAGTTTTGGTGAGAAATAAGGTGATATGTTCAAGTCACATATGAAGTTTCTGGTAGGGACAGAATATGAAGCATGTGCTTCTGTGCTCTAGTCCATATCACTTGTCCATTAACTATTGAATTCAAGGTACAGAAAATGTGGCATATAACTTAAAAAAATAATTGCAGATTTATTAAGCTTCTCTTCATTCAGATTCTTCACAGACGTCAGCTATCATTTTCATTATTTAATTTTCTGTCCCATTTGGATTTTTTATGTCATATCAGAGTGTCATGTTTGACTCCAGAACCAAAATGCAGCATAACTAAGAAAAGAGTAAGAATCCTTTTTAACTTCAAAGTCTTGAATGGCTTGAAATTTTGTTTCCAAGGAAACTGCAGATTTTACTTTTGTAGAGGCTACACCATGAAGAAGGTGTAAAAGCCATCTTGTAAATTGTCTCTACAGATGTAAAAGCCATGTCCAAGATTCTTTGGTTTAGTAGTCCCTTCCTTCCTGCCATGGAGCAGAAGTGAAGCTAATTTCATTCTTCCCATATATATAAACCAACAAAGACACTAGTTCTCTAGTGTCAAAATATAAGAAAATCAGAATTGAAGTGTTATTGTTATCCATGAAAGATAAAACTAAAACCTGAAACTATTTCCAGAAATCACAGTGAGGCCCATTCTCCTCTATGGAAATAATGAAAATATGGAATATCTCCATCCTTTTGAGTGGAATCACATTCTTGCCTTTATTCACAGACTTTTACATGTTGGAAAGTGCCATCACTTCTAAGAACCCATGTCACTCTACTAAAGTTTAGTGTTACGCTGATTCATATCAGCTGAAAAGTTGATATCTAGACTGTGGTGTCTCCAGTATTATTCAAAATAGGTCTGCTTTATAGCATATCACTAAATGCCACTAAAACGAAATGCCTAAATGTAAAGAAATATGATGCTTATATTCTCTGCCATTTTTCTTACCAGAAAGTCCCAATAGTAGATCTTCTCTGTGGAGAATACATTTTTTTTCATACAAAACTTCTCACCATTACTTCTATAAATTACTGTGAATTCCTGTTTGTTTCTTCCCCAACTGATTCCCATAACCAATTCATTTAACATGACGTTACAGCAGTAATTAACAAAATGATGAGTCAGTGCTTTTATTTGTTGTGCAGCATGGTGAGATTATACAGTACACTTTTCTCTCATTGCTATTTTTCCTTAACCTCTATTGTGTCCTTCAGTTTACTAATACCTCAGACTTGGTGAACCAAACTCTCAGATACTGGAAATACTCCTTATCTTAAAGGAGCAGCAGTGCAGATTTACACCATTTCTAGAATCAGCTATAAAATCCCAATCAGATAAACTTTTTTTGAATGCTCAAATATTCTTGTATTCCTCTAAATTTAAAGAAAGCATCCTGTATATTACACAGAAAAAACAAAAAAAACCCCAAAAAAAACCAAACAAAAAAACCCCACTATTGCACAAATCATATTATTTTTGAAGAGTCAAGCACTGTTAATATGAACTTCATGTTCCCCTAGTGATTGCTCCAACACCATCAGCCTGTTATACCCTGTTTATTCTGTTAACTGCTTGCCACAGTTGTGTGTAAGTTTTATTGCAAGTGTGCATTGATGTTAACTATTACTTTGATTAACTCAGAACAGAGAATGACTGTCCATAACAGGATTTAACCTTGTGCACAAGCAGTAACTAATGAGTGAAGGTCTTCGGAAACTCCTGTCCTTACAGCTAAAAGTCTGCCCTCTAAGCTGCTGACATTTTAGTAATAGATACCAAGCCCACTTATCATTCAAGCCAAGAACCTTCATCATTAGTAGCACTGGGAATAAACATTCATCATGTAGGCTTTATTGTCTGCAAGGGCTGCTTTTATGTGCTTAGTTTTAGAGCTCTCTTTAAAACAATTTGGCTTGCAAAGTAAGTGAGAAAAAGCATTACCTTTCTTATTAGATGGCAAGAGCTATATTTTGAAATCTGGCATCTAGACCATACCTTTCATAGGCTTCACTGATAAAGATATAAATATTCTTCTGAAAGCAATGGGTAACTGAGACAGAGACAGCAGAAGTCACCACATAGCTAAGAGCAATTACAGTCTGAGTTGTTGGATTGGTTATGTCTGGAATACACATAGTTCTATGAATACCTTAAGGAAGGATTTAAATCTTCAACCTATGCTCTTCTCACTGGAATACACTGAGACAATAAAAACTGATTTCTTATAAAGAGTTAAAATTTTATTTCATTTTATACCTTAAACAATTCTTTGTGATAAGGATGAAATTCCACCTTTACCCCTAAGTAGCCTGATTAAATGACCCAGATTTAAATCACTATTCAAAAAATTGTTGATTGGGACCATAAGCACCAGCCTCTTATTAGATGGTGCTTGTCTGTTCTAGGATGACACTCCTTTTTATGGAATTCCTGAAAAAACTTCTCACATGAAATACCATCTTCAATAGATGAAACCACATTTGGAATGGAAATAACAACCGTAAGCCATTGCTGCTGTCTGTGCTCCATTTGGCGCTGCCAATAGGTTCCATCATGTTGGACGGTTATTGGAACTTCTCCTTTTTTTCTACAAAAAGTTTCCAACTCAGTTACATAACGGTACAAACAAAGAAAGAAAACAGCCTCAAGGTCTTAAAAATTTTAAATCCTATTTTAAGGGGAACAGCTTTAACCTGATGCTCCATTAAGGTTCTTATGGAACAGCACATAGATAACTGGGATACACAACATACCCTAAAAAAAATTCATTATGCGAAAGATCATTAATTCCAAACGACTAATTTATTTGGTGATCTCCTTGTTCCTTTCTCTATGAGCTCAGTGCACCTCTCAAACTTGGCACTGAAGAACAAAGGCAATGTTTTAAAAAGTGTGTGCAAGGGCCTGGCTGACTTCTTGGCTGAATCAGCAGCACAGGTGGGACCTAATTTCAGGCAATACAGTGGCCTCGTATAACACAGAAGCCACAACATAATTTTATGTGAATAAAAATTCCAATGAGACATTCCTGTGAGCACTGTTCTTTGCTACAATTTTAAATGCTTTTAAAAAAATGTTCTGCCATTCATATTAATTTTATTGACATTTGCTGTAGCTATAAATGAAACAGTTAAAGAGCTGGAGGCGTTCTTCTGAAATTACTGTCAGCTGTGAAGAATGTGGTAAAGCTTGTGAAACTGTTCCCTTTAGTGTTTTCAAGACCTGCTTCTGAGAGAATGAAGTGTATCTTGTCCTATACAAAGTGGGGAATAATTTCTGTGGAAAATGCTTTGAAAGGAGATGTGTATCTCCTATCTATCATGATGGGTAGAATATGATTCAATAATTTTGTAACTGTGTGGAGGTAAAATAGTAAACAAGAAGAGCAGATAGAAATTGTTATCAATCTGTGTTGCAGATTTCATTTAAAACAAAAGCCAGATCTTCACCTGAGTGAAATGTCCATTCCGCTGCATCTAGGAGGAGGGTAGCCCATTCATAGCCATACTATTCCAGAGGTTGCTAAGGACAATTTAAGTGATAAAAATGGTTTCAACAGCTCAGTTACTCTATTTTATTCTCAACTGGAAATACCTCACTTCAGTTTTTTTTCAAAGGAGTCAGTGCAGTGCCACCAGGTAATATTCTTGCCTCATGTACATGTTAGCATAACGCAGCCCACCCCCTGGCCAGGGGTGCATATGCCTCACTAGTCCTGGCTGTCACACTTCTTCATTCCTCCTCAGATTATCTGTATCTGACTGTGGAGAGTGACTATTTGAATTTTTAAGTGTTTTTATGGGCCAGCTAGGTCATAGACCAATGCTGTTCTCAAAGAAGCTGCACAATTGCATACACAATATAAGATCCACCAATAACATAAGTCAAATATGTCAAAATGTATGAGGCTGCTAATATATTATTTTTCATATATTAATACAACAGGGCAGTAGACTTTTCTATTCAGGCCCTTTTAACATTTTAGCTGTGCTATAATAGTTATCCCTTCTACATCCTCCTTAACAAAGGAACCTTCCTGAGAAATTGAATCGCTAGGATTTTATGGGGAAGTTTCCACCTTTCATTTAAGAAATCAGAAATCAAATGGCACAATGTTTGTAAGCCAAGGGGAAGAAGCATGTGCTAATCTTGTCCCTCTAACTATCTACATTACTGCTGCAACAGATTCAGATAATAAAGCACCTAAAGTATGCCTAGAAGTGATCCTTAAAATAAAGGAAAACTGTTGAGGTTTGCTCTCTGGAAATTTCAACTGTTAACATTTCACCTGTTTGACAATGTCTTTATTGAACTGACATCATGCCCTCACAGAAATAATTTTCAAAACTTCCTGAGTAGAATAATAACTAGCTGAATGAATAATATATGTATGGGTTTTATGGCAAGATGTTAAGTATAGAAATATTTTAAGGGTTTGTTTGTGGGTGTTTTGGAGCTTTTTGCTATGCAGGGAGGATTTACTCTACATTACCTTTGTGAAGTTGTATGAGAGTTCCATCATTTAAAGCAGAATTCTGAATGAATGTAATCAACATACATCCTTTTCCATAAAACATAGTTCATGTTTTTTGTGGCAGGGCTGGGACGTTTTTTTTTTTTTTGTTTGCTGGTGTATATTCACATATAGAGAGACTGAAAAGCAGACCAAAAGTTTACTTATGTCTGTATGACCCTCTTTAGTTAATAGCAGAATGCAAATGATATAGCTAATTGCTACCTATCTTCTCCATGCAACAAATGTAATTAACATTACAATACAACTTTGTCAGAGAAGAGACCAAGTTGATCAAACAATATGAAAAATAGAAATTATGAATGTTTGTTAAGAAGGCAATTGTAGCATTGTTCTGAATTTTTTTCTGAGGATCTTTCAAGTGTTTTCAGCAAGAACTCTTCACACAATCATTCTCTGCTATCTGTAGGTTTAGGACGAAGGACCAAATGAAAAGATGTTTGCTTAAATGAATATTACTAAGCAACAGGGCTTGAAAAAAAAATATATTTTCTTTATGAAAATAACTATATGTATGCACAGGTTACAGCACATGGAGTAAGAAGATTGGGAGATAGCGAACTATTGAGATAGAGGAAATTAACTCCTAGAGGTTCCAGCAATTCTCTGTTTGCCCTCACCAAAGGTTGGTTATGACAAAATTAATCAAATGAGATTAAAAAGAACAGTCTACACCCTGTATAACTAGAAGGACAATATTTTCATGACATCCAAACTTCTCATAATGGTAACAACAAGGATGTTAAGAGTTTATGCTACAGGAATGATAAAAAGATAGTACAGGAGACATAATTTAATCATTTTAGAAATCCAGACAGATGGATCTCTCCTCCAGTTATCAGACTTTATACATATAAGTACAATTATAGAATGAAACAACACAAACACACGGCTCTTGCATACATACCTGAGGTAGTATAACCTCATTCCTGATTACCCCTTTCCTATCTCCACAAAAGGAATTTGATATTTTCTAATGAAGAAACATAAGTAGGATATCAAATCTTTGTAGCTGTGATGCTGTATCTGACTGGATTTAATGCATCTTCTCTGTCCCTTTATTTTTGCAATTGTGGTATGGTCCAGAGTATCATATTCTTTCACATAGATGCAGAATCCTGTATTTACAGTACTGAAGATCCATTTTCCCCAGTTCTTTCTATATGTATATTTTTTGACAGTTCTTTACACCTAATCTCTGATTTTCATAGCTGGTATTGAGTTTATCTTCCAGGGCCTATACACTGACAAATCAGATGTCATTCAGTTTAGCTCATTACATCATCTGCTAATGGTCTGGATTCACTGTACATTCATTGACACTGCTGATTTCATGCAGCATCAGCTTTCCTGCAGAAGATTTTCCTGTCATATAGTTTCTTTCACAGTTATTTCTATTTTTATCCTGTATGAAAAACCCATGTAAAAACAATGCATGAGGGAGGAGAAAGGGACGACTTACTGAAAGATTTATAGTTGTACATGTCTGAGATTTATATTCAACAGAACAGTGCCCTTACCATAAGGTACATCTGCATTGCCCTTGAGTAAATCACCTGCTGTGTATTGGTAGACTTGGAATGCTTTCTATGTTGCTATTAATTTAATTAATGGAAGAGCCAAGCACATTTTTGGATCAAGCCTTGGGGTATTTCTGAGTTTTCAGTGCAAAATAGACCTGTGTGATTTGTGATCATTATTCCTACCCCTTGCCCTCAGTGTGGCCTCTCCCTTCCATGATCAAGTAGTCTTCTTGTGGCAGATGTGGAGAGTTTTCAGAGCAGTAATTGTTCGTATGCCCTTATGGATATTACACTGAATTATACATAAGCCTCTAGTTTAAACTTAGCCCACTGATATTTTTCCCTCTTGTAATCTCTATAAACATTTGGTCTGTACCTGGCCGAGCTGTTGTAGCCAAAAGTGTTGTTGCTGCTGAGCTAGCATTGGTGTATGCTTTCACATAAATATGTTCTCTATTGAAGCTTCTCATTGAGACTATATATTTTTTTGTCGTTTTCATATCTCCTTTAGAATATTTTGACTTTTTAAAAATTTGGTGGATGTTCACCTACTTTACCTGTTTCCCCACATTTTCAAAACACCACTTCCTTTCTCATTTCCTTTCAGACATGCTAACTGGTTGTTGGTTTATATTGTTGCTTTCGTGGTAGACCAAAAGCTACTTAATGCATGTAATTTTTGTTCCTATTTAATTATAAAGAGAAATTGAGGACTGTTCCAACTCTTTTAGAAATATTTACTACTCCCAGTAAATAAAACTATCAATAATTCTTTGACTTCAGAGATTTTATTTCAAATATTATCCTGGCTCAAGCAATTTTATACATACTACAAATACAGGTGTCAATTTTTTAATTTATCAGTGAACTCAGATGCTCTGACATCTTCCATTTTTTTTCAAAAATGCATGTCATATGCACTTTTATCTTTCATGCTGACATTGATTTTTATCTTTTCAGTTGGCACATCATACTAAATGTCTTTACCTTTTCCTCCAATAACATTAGGCCAGTAACAAAATCCATCTCTGAGCTTGGATTTCATGAGTCAATCCATATGTAAAATGAGTAATTTCTACTTCCTTAGAAGATATGTGCCCCCATGGTTCATTTTTAGCAGTCAGGTTTTAGTAGACTTGGGTTACTTCAGCATTTTTAAAAGGCTGTGCCATGCATTGATATTTTTATTTGAATACTGCAATGATTTAGGTACTGTGTCTATTAATTCATCTTGAGATTATGATCTTATTTTTCGTTACAAGAAAAAAGCCATATATTGATATTTCCTTTCCTCATGCTTTTCATTTTCCATTTGAACTAAAATTATTAAGAAGGTTTGACAAGAGAATAACAGTAGGTCAATGATTTAAATATTAAGGTAAGCTAGATGGTAACTCCTATTAATAGTGCTGGGAGAAAGCTGGGAAAATCACCTTAGAAAAGAAGTTTCCTTATAAATGCCTATTGTTGGCTGCATCAGACTTGTTAATGAACTACACCACAGCTGGAATACAAAGTATAAGGCTAACATATGGCATTTGCTATTTTTGGCTTCTTAAATCTAAAGAAGATCTATCTGATTAAATGTGGTAAATTTTCCCCTTCTGAAAATGGGTTTTGCAAAAGAACCCTGCAATGGAAAACCTCCTGTTTATGTCTGTATTTTCCTCTGCTTTAACTTTCAAGCAAAGCTAACAAATTAGTAGCAGCAGAAGTCTGCCTGCCTCAGTGTTTTGTTTGTGCAAAACAAAACGGACAAACTTATACCAAAGGTGGAAGGTTTTGGTAAAATGCAAAATGCACTGGGACAGGACTTGTAAAACATTGCTGGATTTCAGGCTGAAATTCTTAAGAAGGATTGTGTTGTAAAAAAAAGATCTCTGTACTCCCTATTAGCCTGAGCATTGCCTCACCCCTCATCAGAACTCCAAAACAAACAGCCAGCAACTGAGCCTTCCACTGGTGACAATAATTTCATGCAAGAAATGTAATCTTACGCAAGTCCCCCCTTCAGTTTTTTTACCATGGTATCTGTCTATGGAATGTGTTGTTGCCTTATCTTTTAACTTTGTAGTAACACACATGAAAATTTGTTTGTATTTTCATTACAAAAAAAAAGAAATATTGAATATTTATATCAGATTTGGTCTGCAGGGCATAAATTACCATTTGGTTAAACTGTACATAAATTCATTTTTTTTTAATTACTGCTTATTTAAAATAATCAATTTAAAATAATTACCTGCACTGCTTTCATTCCCTTCGTTTTGATACTTATGCCATGCACTTGCTTTATTATATAAAGTATTTCTAGATACTCTCAGAGACAAGAAACCAGGCCTGCGAGAAACTAAGAAAAACAGCCTGAGAAAGCAAAAGTTGAGGCTGATGGAAGGAATGCCTCAAACACTCGCAAGACAAAACTGTGAGTCACAGGGTGGATAGCGTAGAGGTCGAAGCTGATAAGGCTGCCCGAATAACACAAGATGCAGCTGGAGGAGGGAGCCCTGTGGAGACAGGACGGCTCTGCTCTGGTGCACCTGGACAAATTTCAAGGGCCATCTGTCCGGTGAATGACCTTTGCTTCATTATCCACGAAATGCATATTAAAGTTAACACCCCTCAATATGCTAACGAAGGCTGACATGATCATGCTAATTACATCATCCCATGAAACACCTTACCCCTCCCCGGACATGGGATACGTAGGTATGTGGGTCAACCTAGGGAACGGATCCAAGGAAAGTGTGTATAAATCAAGGTGGGGGAAGAAAGGGGGGGGGCTGGAGAGTGTGGTGAAGCGAAAACGACGGATGCAAGCGAAGAAGACGGATGCCTCCTGGAACCCTCGCTGGCAGGATCAGTGGAGAAACCCAGACCGGTGATCTGTATTTCCCCATTCCTTCTATCTCCCTCTTTTCCTTTTTTCCATTAAGAAATGCAAGGCATATTGTATTGCTTGCCACAACTTGCTATATACTTAGCCAGTTATCGTGTGTTCAATTAGTACATTGTGGGTAGTTAATAAATGTTTGGACTTGGAGACTTGTTGTCCGCTCCGTTGGGGATTTGCGACTCTGAGTCACTTGTCTCCCTCGTCTGAGCGGGACGTGACAGATACTCATGGTTTTAATGTTATTAGAATAGTTGCTTGGAGATCACTCTTGATATTAAGCATAACTATTAAAATTTAGTAAGAATCAAATTCTAAACATATCAGAAACAAAACTATTTGACAAGTCTGTTTATGGACAAAATTTTGCACACTGCATGTTTACCCTGAGCACTTGCTACAGTCAGGAAATTTTTTCCTTCTGATATGTAATAAATTAACTCGCATGTTTTTTAAAAAGAAGAGAGTATAGAGGTCCTGCAGAGCGCAGATTACTCTATTATAAATACTCAGTGTTAATAAATTTGCAGTGGAATTTAGAGTATGTGTAAAGGAATTGTGATTTTTTTAGGATAATTATTAAAATCATATTTAGTTATAACAAAGGAATTTTGAAGGTGCACACACTATTTTCCTTTATATATCCATCTTGTGTATGACATATGGCTGTACTTTATACATTGATTCTTCAGTAATGGAAAAGGATCATTTTAAACAATACAGGCAAATATGACAACATGCCCATGTGATGTAGAGTACAAGGTAAATGCTGTTGCATTTTTATGCTACAGAGAATCAGTTACAACAAAGTAAGAGTTGATTCAAAATCAGGAATATTTTTCTATGTTGTTGGTTGATGTCTGATGAAGAACAGAAACCTTGACTAAAAGATAATGAAAATGGATGAGTGTGTGCGTTGCAAAAATTAAACACATCATCAGCTATAGTATTCAAGACTTTTATAGTCCAGTTAGAACTCAGATAAGTACATTCATTACAATGACTTTAAAGGAGAACTTTTGACCTTTGATATTTAACTACATTAATCTGGTAAACATATTTTCAGGAAGCTTGAAAAACATTTTATTTGGGAAGTAGAATAAAAATTATTTTCCTGCCTTTTTGCTTAGTGGAAATATGTTAACAGTTCAAACAAAAATGCATTTTTAAGGATGGTTTGTGAAGTAATGCATGGTAGTTGTTCAAGTCCTCACTGGTCTACACAAAGAAATGCTCATGGAATTAAAGAGGTTGATCCTTTTGAACCTGATAAATTACTGGTCACATTTTAAATGTATCAGCTTGCAGTTCTTTCCCATGCAAAATAGAACTTTGAAAATGCAGACTAGCCTAAGTTGAAAGGATAGGCTGAAAGCAAATCATTACCTTTCCATAAAATTAACAAGATTTTCCTGCTCTCCCACTAATAGCCTTATCCTTCAGGGCTGACATTTAAGAGCTATGAAGCCCCTATTTATGGTTTTGTACTCAAAATCTTATTTCAATTCTCTTTAGTTCCATGAAGGTATAGAGACTTCACAGAAATGAAAACTGAATCATCCAAACCTTTATTAACTGCGTTGTTTGTTTTTTTTTTTCATTTTCTTTTCTTCCCTTCCTGGAGGATGGTCTTGTAAGACCTAGTAGGTTGTTGTGTGTTGCTTTACTCTTCCAGGAAAAAAGAGCTAAAGGGTAGCTGATGCTAATACTTTAGTATCACAAATTCCAACAAGCTTAAACCTTCTCTGAGAGTTTTAGGTTCTGGGATCATATAAAATTAAATTAGAAGTTTACATTACCTAACAAGTTTCTATGGTGAATAAAGAGGCGAACTAAAAGATGTGATCCCACTTTGCTCTAAAAAAGACAAAACACATTAGTCTTTCTCACAAATCCACTATTCAAATCTATTCATTTTCAGTACTTGGCTTAATATTTTTACATGACTGAGATATACAATGTTCTTTTAATTTTTCCTTGGCTTCTCACTGCTTAGTTTGATATAAAGAGAAATATTCAGGACACAGAATGGTTAACTGTTAAATTGGGGCATTAGGTACATAACTCCACATTCAAGATTATAATAATGTCAGGAATTGCTTCCTGTTTGAAGATGAATGCAAAAGTGTCAGTTTGATGTGTTGCAAGTTTCACTTCTATAATTGCATTGCTGAGATGGAAAAGACATCTTAGCTGATCTAGAAAGAGTGGTATAGTGAGTGACAGTGGACGTCTCATAGCAGTCTTCATGGCAGTCTAGCTTTCACCTGCATTCTGCTGGTCTTTGAGATATTGGCTAAAAGCCCCCCAAGATGGGGAAAGGCTAAAGAGTAGGGACTGGATGTTGTTTCAACTCAGTAGTCACAAAATTAGTACTTTTTCAAGAAGACAAACAGAAGAGGGACTGGAGAAGTAGAAGATCATGAGGAAAGAGTGCAATAGAAAGGCTGAAAAGAAAGTCCAACAAATTAAGTAGAGATAGAAAGAAAGCAAAATGGTTATTTGATGAAAAGGGAGGAAAGCTAATTATATAGAAAATAGCATGTGATCCAATGACTAGGAATTCAACTGGAGATATTAGTAAATTTCAGACATGACAAAGGAGAACAAGAAAGAGATGCAATTCAGATTCTACATTACAAGATCTGTAGCCATCTACTGAACATAGCCAATGCAATGTATTTCAAGATCCTTTATTAATAACAACTGATAATCTGAAGAGGATACAGAGGACAGAAAGATGCAGGAGTAAGTATTTAGGTGTAGCACAGAAGCTGAGAAGGAACCTTGACTGGAACATGGGAGAATTCACTGATCACCCTTTATGCTGGGATAAATTAAATAACGGGAACAAAATGCATATGCCCAGTGATTGCAGATATTTAAAAAGTGAGAACTTAGGTGATATTCAGTCACATTTTTCCAAGTCCTTTCAAAGTTGATTAGAGAGTGACAACCTCAAGGATTAGTATTGTAAGGAATATATGACTACTGGGACCACTGATGGAACAAAGGAAGCCTTTTTGATGGATTGATTTTACCTGTGGTATTAGTCATTTAGGATGAAGCCGGCATGAAAGAACACCTTTTACTAAAGAATACAGAGAATAGGATGAGATAAACTAATTATTTCAACTTTTGCTGTAATGATCAAGATAAGGGAAATAATGAAAATGACGGTACACTGTAGAATTCAAGAAAGAAAATGGAAGTGATGTGCAAGGCCTGTTATAGTCATGTGGATACCAAAGACATGATAAAAAGCCATTGCAAATAAGATTAAAAAATAGGAAAAATGGGAATTATATATGTATGCATATATATATCTATTTATAAAAAGGTAAAATTGGTGGTGTTCTACTGCATGGCAATGATATAAAAGATTCTAGAAGGATAACATGGAATCATAGAATCATAGAACAGCCTAGGTTGGAAGAGACCTCAAAAGATAATCTGGTTCAACCTTTGATGGGAAAGGGAGGCTAGATGAGATTATCTGTATCACCCTGTCCAATCACACCTTGAAACCTTCAGTGATGGGAACTCCACCACATCCCTGGGGAGGTTGTTTCAGTGATTAATTGTTCTCACTGTAAAAAATTTCTTTCTTATATCAAGATGAAACCTCTCCCAGTGTAACTTGTACCTGTTGCCCCTTGTCCTCTCCATGTGGCTCCTTGCAAAGAGACAGCCTCTGTCCTCTTTGCAGCTGCTGTTTAAATACTGTAATACTGTGATGAGATCCTCACAAACCTTCTCTTAACATCGACGGTTTAAGATCTGTTTGGGCTAAAGTCACTTTGGAGATGAATAATGAAAGGTTCTATGATGATATCAGTAGGAACTGCAGGAAGTTTTGTGATCACTGTGTTTATATGCAGATGAAAGTTTCTTTATCAGATAGCCACTGATGGCAATTGTCAATATGAGTGGAAGGAAACTGTCAGGTTTGCATAAAAAACCTCACAGTTTTATCACTCAAATTAACAAGAATAGATTGCTGATTACAGGAAACTGAAGTATTTAGCATTAAAAATGAAAGTTTGAAAAGAAATATTTTTAATTATTCTTCAGACTGCCTGGCTGAAAAGTAGCAAATATAGTCCTTACATGTGGTGGATCCAGGGTGTGGGAAAGAAGATAACATGGAAGATCATAGTTTTAACAGTCAGATCTTGCATACAGTGGTACTGAACAAGATTTTAACATGGAAGTAAAAACAAAGTAAAAATGTAAGTTTATTAAAGATAGATCATATTAGAGATAGTAATCTTTGGCTTTGAGAGAACAATTAATTTTTCAAGACAATGATAATAACCACTTAGCAAAGGTTTTGGTATGGTACCACACAGAAAACTACTAGTTCAAAGAGGGAAAATAGTAACTGTAGGGGAGAGAAGCAAATAATAACTGTATTGAAAAGACAATTATTGGGCTATAAAGGTCTACACTGAGAATCTTGGCACAGAAAGAAAGACTGAGGGTAAATCTGTTGAATACATGAATCCATATGGCCATTGTTTAGATGAATCCCAAGATATTGGACAGAAAATAACAGATGATCCTGAGATTTGACAAAATATAAATCAGACAAAATTTTAACAAGCTAAACAATTAGGAACTAATCTGAAGTTACTTTAAAAACTTCAGTTCATCAGTTGGAGAGTTCATAGTGTATTTTGCCTCAGTGCATGTATGTGTGTATTTTATATATGTGTACATATACACACAAATATATGAATTACCATTTTTATGCAGCTATGAAAGGCCTGAAAAACATTAAAAACAGTTGCAGATGTGCAACTGATCATATGCTGAAGAACAGGATGTGTGTGGTCCAATGAAGGACTAATGAGGATCTATGCAAGACAGATGTAATGTCATTCAGGGAGGATGAGATCAGGAAATGGCCTGATATAGCATGCAGAGATTTAAACATTTGGCATCTGACCTTGAAAACATGCTTAGTGTTTGGCTAATCTAAATACCTATTAGAATGCATGATAGATGCATGACAGAAGACAGTATCAAATTGAAAAACATGGATATAAAGGATAGTCATCACTTGAAATCCCTGGCTGCCGGCTGCTGAAACCTCCTGTGTGCTGTTTAATCACTGCTACACAATGTTATGCTTGTTATTTGCCAGTCTGTGGGATAAAGGACACTGAGTGACAGCTTTGGTATTTGACCAGTCTTTGTGGCTGGACAAGGTTAAATGAGTGTCATCTCTGGACTGATGTTAGAAATAGCTTCTAAGCAGTCATTTATGGTCACAGAAGAAGGAGTCTGCAGTGCCAGTAATGACCAGCGAGCCAAAATGTCCAGTGGCCAGTGGAAGACAGATCCTGAAAGAAGCCACCAGCAAAATATCTGTTTTTACTAGTGATGGGGAAGTATTAATATCATTGTTTAATAACATTTGTCATCTAAACTTCTTTATACAGTTCCAAGACATTCATGTGCAAGGGGGAATTCCAGCTGATTTTGGTACAGGGATGGAGAACCAGAGAAACTGTTGTCTTCTGTGAGAGTAAATAGAGAAGCTGATTTATTTAATCTAGCAAAATGAAAGTTTGAAGGTGAAGACTGAATGTCCCAAGGACTAACACTAGCTGTGGGAAAGACTCTTTTAAAATTCAAAGGAGATAATTCAAAACAAGAAAAAGTAGATGTGGGTGTTGTAAAAAATAACTTTGGTTGGAAGTAAAGGGGAAAAAAAATTTTCCTACTTTCAGTGCAGTGACCTTCCAAAACAGGTTTAAGTAACAGTGGAGACAAACAACTTAACAAGCTTTGAGGTAGACCTTAATAAACATAAGATTATGTGTTACAGTGAAAGTTCCTTCTACTGTTGTGCTCTGTGTTTCTGTGCTAGAACCATTTTATATTCCTTTTTTATAACCTTATTCTTTACAAGTAAATAGTTTACTTCATTCATATTGTGCCAAAATACTTACCTTTTGTTTAAAATATAAACCAAATCCTAGCCCTTGTGCCTTTATTGCTGTGATATACCTGTTTTCTCTTTCTAGCTAGTACAAATCAAAATCCACCACTCAGTGAAGTCACTAGTAAAAGAAAAGAGACAGCAAAGGAAAATGGAGCAAGCTCTAGGAATTATTAAAAAGGGAAAAAAGGAAGATTCGGGCAACTACAGGCCAGTCAGTGTTACCTCCATGCCTGGCAAGATCATGGAGAAGATCCTCCTGAAGACTCTGCTAGGGCACATGGATAATGTGGAGGTGATTGGTGGCAACCAACATGGCTTCACCAAGGGAAAATCCTGCCTGACAAATTTGGTGGCCTTCTATGACGGAGTGACAGCATCAACAGATAAGGGAAGAGCACCTGATGTCATTTACCTGGACTTGTGCAAGGCTTTTGACACTGTCCTGCATGACATCCTGGTCTCCAAATTGGAAAGACATGGATTTGATGGATGGACCACTCAGTGGATAAGGAATTGGATAGAAGGCCGCACTCAAAGGGTTGCAGTCAATGGTTCAATGTCCAAGTGGAGACCGGTGACAAGTGGTGTCCCTCAAGGATCGGTACCGGGACTGGTACTGTTTAATATCTTTCTTGGTGATATGGACAGTAGGATTGAGTGCACCCTCAGCAAGTTTGCCGATGACACCAAGCTCTGTGGTGTGGTTAACACACTGGAGGGAAGGGATGCCATCCAGAGGGACCTGGATAGGCTGGAGAGGTGGGCCCAGGCCAACGTCATGAAGTTCAACAAGGCCAAGTGTAAGGTCCTGCACTTGGGCCAGGGCAATCCCAAGCACAGATACAGGCTGGGTAATGAGTGGATTGAGAACAGTCCTGGGGAGAAGGACTTGGGCGTGTTGGTGGATGATAAGATCAACATGAGCCAACAGTGTGTGCTTGCAGCCCAAATAGCCAACCAGATTCTGGGCTGCATCAAAAGAAGTGCGGCCAGTAGGTCGAGGGAGGTGATTCTGCCCCTCTATTCTGCCCTTATGAGACCCCACCTGGAGTACTGTGTCCAGCTCTGGAGCCCCCAATACAAGAAGGATATAGAACTGTTAGAATAAGTCCAGAGAAGGGCTACCAAGATGATCAGAGGGCTGGAACACCTCTTCTATGAGGACAGACTGAGAGAGTTGGGCTTGTTCAGCCTGGAAAATAGAAGGTTCCGGGGAGACCTCATAGTGGCCTTCCAGTACCTGAAGGGTGCCTACAAGAAGGCTGGGGAGGGACTTTTTACAAGGGACTGTAATGATAGGATGAGGGGTAATGGGTGGAAGCTGAGGGAGGGGAGATTTAGATTACGTATAAGGAAGAAGTTTTTTACTGTGAGGGTGGTGAGGCACTGGAACAGGTTGCCCAAGGAGGCTGTGGACATTCCATCCCTGGAAGTGTTTAGAGACAGACTGGATGGAGCCTTGAGCAACCTGATCTAGTGGAAGGTGTCCCTGGCCATGGCAGGGGGTTGGAACTAGATGATCTTTGAGGTCCCTTCCAACCCAAACCATTCTATAATTCTATGATTCGATGAAATCTTCAGTATAGGATATATTACTACATGGAAAACCTGGAGCTACTAACATGCTCTTCTGTACTCTACCCTAACACCAGAGGATAACAGAAAGTAAGAGTCCTAGTTTAAATTTTATCTTCAGATTACGTAGCAAAACATTGGAGGCTATATACAAAACTCGTATGATTTCTGAGATGTTGCCAGATGAGTTTTCCCATGCTATATTTACCGCAGTCTTTCACTGCATGTGGAGTCAACTAATGCACATTTATTGGCCTATCTATGTAAAAAGTTCCCTATCGTGTTGCTTACCTTCTGGAAATGCCCAGTTACAAAGCATGATGATATTAACAACCTCCTAATAAATACCAGAGAGCACATTTGCAATCCAGTGGTCTATATCAATGAGAAATGTGGAGAACAGTTTGTACCTGAGTTCAGCAGTTCATGGAGTGGTGCCATTACTGACATAAAACCACCCATTATTCACCTCATGATCATTGTAGTGTTTCAGAAAGCTTACTCTTATATAAAATGGTATTTCTCATATCGTAAAATAGATGCTTGTAATATAGTTTAGAATTTGCACATTGGCAGCCAATTTTGACCACCCTGTGAAACAGAGTGCAATACAATGTGATCTCTGCTCCATGACTGCAGGAGGAGAACTACAGAGAAAGGTCACTAGACATTTTTCCCATTATTCAGATGAAGACACAGATGTAGAAATGAACAACTACTGTGTTGCTTTGGAAAATGAAAATCACCATTAACACAGTACAATACAGTGGAGGTTTTGCTAATTCTGCCATTTCTGACTTTTATCTTTGGAGACAAGTATTTCTTAGAATCACAGAATGCTTTGGGTTGAAAGGGATCTTAAAGACCATCTAGTTTCAACCCCCCTGCCATGGGCAGGGACACCTTCCACTAGACCAGGTTGCTCAAAGCCCCATCCAGCCTGGCCTTGAACACTTCCAGGGAGGGGGCACCCACAGTTTCTCTGGGCAACCTGTTCCAATGTCTCACCACTCTCACAGTACGGAATTTCTTCCTTGCATCTAATCTAAATCTATCCTCTTTCAGTTTAAAACCATTACCCCTTGTCCTATCACTACACTCCCTGATCAAGAGTCCCTCCCCATCTCTCCTGTAGGCCCTCTTTAAGTACTGGAAGGCCACTATAATGTCTCCCCAGAGCCTTCTCTTCTCCAGGCTGAACAACCCCAACTCTCTCAGCCTGTCCTCATAAGGGAGGTGCTCCAGCCCCCTGATCATCTTTGTGCCCTCCTCTGGACCCACTCAAGCAGCTCCATGTCCTTCTTATGTTGGAGGCCCTAGAGATGGACACAGTACTGCAAGTGGGGTCTCAGGAAAGCAGAGTAGAGGGGGAGAATCAATTTCCTTGACCTGCTGGCCACACTTCTCTTGATGCAGCCCAGGATTCAGTTGCCTTTCTGTGCTGCATGCACACGTTGCTGTTTCATATTCAGGTTTCCCTCCACTAATACCCCCAAGTCCTTCTCCTCAGGGCTGTTCTCAATCCACTCATCACTCAGTCTGTATTTGTACTTGGGATTGCCCTGACCCACGGGCAGGACCTTACACTTGGCCTTGTGGAACTTCATGAGGTTTGCACAGGCCCACCTCTCAAGCCTGTCCAGGTCCCTCTGGATGACATCCCTCCAGCATGTTGACCGCACAGCTTGGTGTCATCGGCAAACTTGCTGAGGGTGCACTCAATCCCACTGTCCATGTCATCAGCAAAGATGATAAACAGCCCTGGTCCCAACACTGACCCCTGAGGAACACCACTTGTCACTGCTCTTGGACATCGAGCCATTAACCACAAGTCTTTGAGTGCAACCATCCAGCCAATTCCTTATCTATTAAGTGGTTCATCTGTCTAATCCATGTCTATCCAATTTAGAGACAAAGATGTGATGTGGGACAGTGTCTTACTGTCTTTAGGCACAATTTGTGAAACAAGTTGTTCTTAAACAAAGAAGGTTCTATTCTATTCTTTTGAAATATGCATTATTTCTTTTTTAATTTATTCTCATAAACAAGGTTTTGAAACAATTAATGATTGCTTTTTCATTATTAATTGGATAATCAGTTCAGCTTTAACCTTACACTGCTCTTCTGGAACACTAAGAAAAATATTTTTGAGTATGAAGGTACACAGTTTTGTAGTATTTCATAGAAGACTGTGGCAGATTTAGGATAACAATTATTTAACAACAAGAAATAACTTTAAGGGTAAAGCATGCAGATGCTTTTCAATCTGTTCTAGCTGCATTCATGATCTCAGTTGCTGGAATTGGTCCTTTTACTATATGTGTGCGAGAAACAGAGTTATTATGGGACTCATAAATAAAAACAGTGCCTGTATGTACATAAACAAGTAGGTACGAGATCAAAGTACAAGTATATAGCAGTGAAGAATATAGGTCATTGTTGCTGAAGTTTACAAAACTTCAGCATGCCAGCTCTGTGCCTGCAGATCTTCTCAAGGGTCTCTGATGAAACCCTCTCCCTGAAATCCCTGCCATGAGCTCCCTGACTCCCAGGGGTTTAGTTGTGTGGGTACGAAGGACCCAGAGTCCAGCCCTTACGTGGCTTAGCTGTGTTACCTTGATTCAGACTGCAGAGAAAGAGCCATGAGACAGTCTGTGGAGACAGGAAAAGGTAAAATTTACAGAAGTAGGATTGCTGAGACAGGATCATTAATAAATCAAGAGGAAAAACAACAGCAAGGAATGGTATAAAGCCCAAAAGGAAAACAGGGAAGCTAGTTAGTTTTGCTGGGGGTCGAGTTGTCAGTACCGTCAGTTGATGGGAGACAGCAGCTCAACAACATCAAGGACCAGTCCCACGTAGCTACAAAGGCTTCTCCCCTGGAGGTCACCTTTCTGGCACGTGTATGCTGTGTTGTATGGCCTTGGTGTGCTGTATCAAGGGAGGTGAGCATGACAAACTCCCTAAAACTCCTTTATACTTTAAAGTTTTGTATACCCTACTTGCAGAGCCTCTTTGCACCTCGCTAAAGATGCCTGGACAAAGAGTCTCAAACAAGGGGCTGTAACATCAGGACAAGTCCCTTGTGCTTCATCATGGAGGCTAGCTGGCAACACCTGGTAAGGCTCAACTCCTTAGAGCATGTCTTTTTCTATCTGTCTGGCAGGATCGTAGTCAGAGAAAATTGATAAGCCTTTTCTCACTGTGCCTTACTGAAGTGCAGACTCAAAGGCCAACAGGTACTTTTATGTTCATCACCCAGTTGGTGCCCCTCTGCAGCTTTTCTGTTAACCACCCACACTCTAAGGACCTTTCTGCCTGAGCTCAGCTATAAGAGCACTACAAACCTTATGTTTCAAATGTCATGAACAATGGCTTTCAGCATTGAGCAACTAGAACTATTTTTCATCCAGAAGTACAGGATGATTGTAGAAAAATGTAATTTCAGTTAGCACATTGACAAAAAATGCTGGGACTGTCTACAGAAGCTTTAAATGAAGGAAAAGGAAAGATGTATATACAGTTTTTCAAGCAATGACAGTTGACAGTATGTATTTCCAAACGATAAAGAAATGGGGAGAGGTAAAGAAATGATTGTAGCAGAATAAACTGGTAACTGAATGTGGCATTACACTGAAGGCTTGGGAGCCTGGACTAAAACGTGGCTGAAACTTTGCCTTGTCTATTACAGACAAACTGCTGTAGCCTGCTCTAAAGCAGTATAGACATGACATAGTTTAATGTATAATGTACTTTTGTAAATTGATGTTGACCTTACTCTTGACATTTGGCTTTAGCATTCTATTTCTTTCCCTTGTTTCATTAATGATGAAGCTTCTCTCCCTTTGTAATTATCATTGGTAATTGACTGCACGCCCAGAAGAAGAATACTTTTTTTTTGGACACTGAGTGAGGCTGGAGGCTTTATTTTTTGCCCATTTGATTAATGTAATTATAACATATATATATATGCCTCATTAACATAACAGACAATATACTTCATTCTCACATTTGAAAATGTCAATTTTCAATTCAATCTTAAGATCCTTCTAGTATAATGATTTATCTTTATGTACAGATATAGTTAATCTAAAGTGACATAGTAATACTCTCTTCCACTGGTGTGTCTTCTCTTTAGTGGCATGATATATTCTCTGCTGCCTTGTTTACCCATGTAACATAGATTCTCTTAAAGAAACAGAATAAAAATACGTATCAGTAAACACTGTAAGATAATTTCAGTTCTTATTTTTGGGAAAGGACCTTCGTCTCTTCTTTCTGATGTATCCAAAGACAAATGTGTCCCATTCAAAAATTGTAACAACAGATAAATGACATTGGACCAACCTGGATATGGAAAGTGCAGACAATAATAAAGCATGGTTGAAAGTGTCATCATCCAGCCAAAATAATTTTTGGCTTGAAAATAAAGTATGTCCCATGATTTTCAATACTCAATTACATTCTTGAAAATATGTTCGTTTATTCCTTAGCTTTCATACAGATCAAATAAAGAGATTATTGGAGGTCTTTATCTACAGCGTATCACTGTTAACAAATTTTTGGTCAATGATGAACAATTAGTAATTTTGTGATAGAACTCCTCACTTAGAAACCAAACGTGGATTTGTCCAGATAATGTGACTCAGACAAAGTGATGACATGATGTAAAATACTTGTGATTATAGCTGCTTAATAGAGATACCACTAAAAAAAATCCAGATTATGGCACAGAACCAGGTTTATGATTAAGATTTGGTGATAGCACAACTTTTTTGTGTCCTGCTTGAGATGCCATGTCTCACCCATAGACACACTTTATGCCGCTGACATACCATAGTCCATAAGGAAGAAAGGACATGGGAGAGCCATTCCCAGCCAGAAATTTGTCCTTGTCATAGGGGAAAAGCACATGGGTTGACTGCCAGCAGAGAGCCGTTCCATATACCACCTTCCTCCTCTCCTTTCTGAGAGCCTTGAAGAGGATTTTAGTGTTTCAGTGAGGGCTTTCCTACAGACTGCCAGAATAGCATTCTCAAGAGTCAGAGCTGATATTTCCTTCTCTACAGTGTACTGATCTTGTCTCTTCCCCATAGCAAGGAACAATTTTAATACTTTCAGCATAGAAATCTGAATACAGGTGCAGCACAAGAAGTCCATGTTCTGTTCCAACTATAGAAAAGAATATACTTTTTTTCTTAATATGGTTGCCCTCAAGGACCAGAGCATCATACCTTTGGGATTGCAAGTCAAACATTTTCTTTTCTATTTCATTGTCCTGTGGGATATTAGTTATCACAATGCTAAATACATATATATAGTCTGCTATACTGTTTTGCTGAGTTAAAGATTTTTCTTCAGAATTATAGAGATAAGAAAAATGCATAAAAATATAAAAATACATTAGTGATTTCCTTATTCTTTTGAATATGTTATTGATTTTAAAGTATTTTTCCTTCTTTATAAGGCCTCTGGCAATATTGGGCCCTAGTTCTTCAGTTTTTCTAATCTTCCTTTTCCTGTTGGTATAATTTTTAGGTCAGGATATCCTGATTCATTATTTTTTCTTAAATATAATTTAAATACTGTGAGTGTCTGAGCTTTTAGTGTGTGTTTTCATAATGAAATGAAATTCCTATTTATATTTGGAAAGCTGGTTGTGGATTTGGCTTTTTAAAGCAGAATTTGCAAGATCTATTTTCTGTGTTGCTTTTACTTGCTTGGGATGCAAAACTCCCTGGGACTCTGAGAACAGCACTTTATAAATGAAATTTACTATTATTGCTGTTTTCTCCACAGTAAAATCTATTGTTAGTGACAACTGAGTTGCAGCCTTACAGCTCCCTGTCCACTATTATAACGTTCCGAACATTTCCTTTTGGGCTCAAACATTTTATGCTTAGGTTAAGCTGAAAAATTTTGGTTGACTGGTTGACTGAAATTGGTTCAGCTTTTTTTTAGTTAGCAAAACGTTTTACAACAAGAATCTGCATACAAACCAAACAGCATCTATTTAAAAAACAGGATGTATTTTTAAAAGTTCATTTTTCTTAGAACACAAATAACTTGAAGAAGTTGAAATGTGAAGGTCAGATGTTTAGCTACTGTAAATATTGTAGTTTCATTCATTTAAATGAAGCTTTGCCTGTTCACAGATGTTAGTCTTCAGATGTCTGTCTCCTACCTGGTATGTCTCAATGAGGAGTTACCATTCACAATGGGCTGATCTAAAGTGGTGAGTAGGAGTCAGTGTGTATGTATGACTGTAAGTGCTAGAAGTTACTTGGAAACATAAGTCATGTAGAATATTGAACTTTTGAGAAGCTTGCTAAAAGTGTAATTACAGTTAAAGCATAACTTCAAATTAGAAGTTTTAAAAATGGTGTTTTCTCATTTCATTATTACTTAACAGCAAGAAATTCAAAGGTTTAATTGTAATATAAATTCTATACAAAACCATTTAGTGCATTTATACATAACTTTTAGGTTTATGGGTTACTTCTTAATGATGTAGCATTATTAGTTATGGCTGAGATTATCTGGGAGACTGTGTTAACTTTGTGAATTTTATATGATTTACTGTGTTCCAGCTATGTATTGCTGTAGGCTACCTGAATAGTTAAAAGGAGTTTATTAAGACTGTGTTAAGAAAACTGAAAGACAGGGTAAGCAGCTGACACAGTCAGCCTTAGGTGTCCTATTTCATAAAATTTAAGAATGGATGGAACAACTTTTGGGGGAGAAATTGATTAACTGCCTATATTCAGCATAGAATCCTTATTGTAATACAGGAAATGTTTTCCTTCTTGATAAAATAAGTCTTTAAAAATAGTCCAGTTGACCTAAAATTACTCAATAGTTTCTTCTGAATAAAAAAAAAAAAAAAAAAAAAAAAAGGCAGAAAAGAGATTAATAAAGCTTGGAAGAAAGTGATACAGATTTGGTTTCTTTCTCTTCCCTCCTAGTGGTTAGTGCATTCATCTCAGATGATGGAGGCACAAAATCAATTTTCTCACCCGCTTGAAAGGGATTAATCCCATATTGTAACAAGAACTCCTTCTCACAATACTATGATGCATTTTGAGGTGGGTTTCACTCAGTATCTCCCCTTGACTGTGACCCTGTAAGTATTGGCTATGTATCAAGAAGACTGGCTCTAGAAGCTGATGGTTTTAAGGGTGTTTCAGTCATTCCCTCAGGTTTGACAGACTTTGTCTTCTGAGCCTAGTGGACTGTGTTAACCACAGATACTGAGTGAATGCTGCCTTTTGAATATCTCCCAGCCTGGTGATTTGATCTGAGACATGAAAATATCACTGAGAACAAGAATTTCTATTAAATATGGCCCACAATTAAAATGTTGTGCTGTTGTCTTTCTCAGCCATTGAATATTTAAGTAGAAGAGCATCACTGGGTGAAATTGAAACTAGCTTACCCTAGAGTATTTTATTATACGGTACCTAGCACACTCTGGAGGTAAATGAAATCCAGCTGAGTCAGAGGACAACTCTGAATTTGGGTCAGGCACCATAGGGGGTAGGTATGGGGAAGATATACAAATCACAGGGTCTGGAGTGTGCGAGAGAAGGGTTGTCATCAGCATCACCATATATATCCTTCAGTTCTGTGAATAGTATTTGATCAAACTCTTTTTCATTTTTTTCAGTAAATATTTTCAAAATAGAAATAAAATTATTGTGTTTCACATCGCAAAAATATTTCATCCCATCTACAGTCATTATCTTTTGCTTCTGATTTCTGAATTTGTATGTACAGCAATGTATCTATTCCTCTGTGTGTGCGAGATATATGTATATATGCATGTATATGTACATAAGCATCTATGTGTACAAGATCAAATCCATTTTTTTCTTTTTTTTTTAGGACCATGATAGATGGCATTTGCTTTTCCAGTTTGCTGTGTTTTTCTCTGTGTGTGCCTTTCATTCTGTCTCACTTAACTCCTCACAAGATTTTCTGTTTTAAAAGATGTTTTTAACACTGTTTCAGTTTTTGCTCAAGTAAAACCAGGATTCTGAGCTTAAAAATCCTGGTAGCTCTTTGGAAGTGGCAGGCTGCCTGAGTAGATCCAGTCAAAGCAGTGGCAAGTTAATGTGTCATCATAAGGGCAGGACAAGAAAGCACTTACTATCTGCTGCATCTCAATTTTATTAGTCTCAAGGCTACTTAAAGGACACACAAGGAATCACGCACAACCCAAACCCCTTTACTTTTCCTAAAGAGGAAGAACATGGTGGGCTGAAAGACCCCGAGAAGAGTGAACTCTATAAGCACTTTGGGATGGGTCTGTCAGAGTGGGAGCTGGCTAGGCTGATAGCAGCATAAAAAGGTCTAAATAATACAGGTGCATCAGCAATCAGCCCTCTTCATTCTAAATGTTTCATACATTTGAAGAATGAACAGAATGTGCTGTATTTGGAAATAGCTCTATTAGTTGCTGCAATCAACTTTTGCCACAGGCTCCCAGAAGGAAGCCCTTGAAGGGAAACCTTAAACTTCCTATTTTAATTCAAATTTGTACCCAAAGGTAACTCAGGCCTTGGTCTGAGCAATATCACTGTAGCATACTCTGCTGAAGGTCATACACCTGAATGGGTGCACTCAGTGAGACCCTGCAAAGAAAGGGTCCTGAAAGTTGTCTCTTAGCTTGGTAACCATGACAATAGCTTTCCCAAATACCTTCTGCTAATGAAGAGTCCAAAATGTCAAATCTGCTCCATATTTTTTTCCTGTGTATTCTGTGGATATCACCAGTACTTTCAGATATAGCGAAACTCAGGAGGAGCCTGGTCCTGACCAGAAATCCAGGTGCTTGTACACTGGACAGGTGACAGGGGGCCAAGGGGGAGAGAAAGAGAGGGCTGTGTAGCGAGAAAGAGGGGGGGGATAGTCTAACTCCTCACCTAAACAGAATTATGCAAGAAAGATCACAACCAGCCAGACTGAACATAATCAGATCTCACCAACGTACAAAGACATGTAAGCTCATGTGAAGAAGAGTCTCTTGAATTATTACTTTAAATAGCAATCAGCGGTGTATTCAGAACCTGTGAGCAAAGTCAGTCCCCAAGGGTTGATTAGCATCTATCTAACACAGCATCTAAAGTGTTTTAATTAAAAATCAGAAAGCTTGTTCCTCCTGAGAGATATTGGGGGAGAGTAGATGGCAGGTTGCATGTGGAAATAAGTCTGAAAAATCAACAATGGCCCTAGGAGATGGGCAATTGCATCCTGGTCCTTGACCTCAGGAGGAAAGGCTGGCGAAAGCTCAGGTGCCTCCCAACACCCTTCAGGTTGTGCTTAGACTGCCGGGATCTGCTGACACCCCCCTCTCCTTCCCTCCCAGGAGATGCTGTCTCAGCAGGGCTGAGGGTCATAACCCTGTAGCTTCTCAGAATGAGCAAGGAGCTGGAGCCATGCAGCACCGTATGGCGTGTGATGGAAAGCCTTCTCCAGTCGTATGCCGAAGGAGGCATCCTCAGCAAAACATGCAGGCATCACACTGAGGCTTCCTGCTCCCAGTCTGCAGTGCCAAAACCCTGCCTGCAGCTGTGGATGTGGTAGTGGCTGACCCACAGGGGAAGGTGTGTCACCTTTTAATCACTGATACTTGAATTAAAATACAATAAAATGTCAGTCCTCACACATATTTCTCCCTGATACATGCTGCCACCTGTTTTAACAGCTGCAGAAAAAACCAGTCCTTTTCCATGCCTATCTGCAAATATCTAGTGTATCCACCTTCTGTAGTTGTTTTAAGCTAATTCTGTGGTATTGTTCATGTATAAATATGCATATATTTATATAAGAGTATATAATTCAGAAGGCTAACCTTCCTTTAAAAAAACTATCAAGCACAGAAGGAAAATACCACATCAGTTATCATAATTATTTTACATATCTTTATATTTAAATAAAGATTCTAAGACTTTTGGTGGATGAAAAAATACATAGTAAAAGGAAAATTTGACTGCTAAAGGCGCAATGGACTGGATGATGGGTACTAAAGAAGGTGGGGGTGAGGGGTAGTAAGAAATGAGCAACATTTCCACAATATTTGAGAGACCAGTGGTCACGTTCCTTTCACTTGGTATGTTTTTTTCCATTTGAACAGATACTGTTGTCATTTGGCAAAGTACCCCTTCATAAGGTCATTTCTAAAATACTAGGTTTACTCCTCCTGATTTATGCTCTTATTGTTTTCTGAATAAATAAAGCTATGGCCTCTTCCTTCCAGTTAATGTGCTACTGGCTTAATTAATTTTGAAAGTGGAAGAGTTGATATTAATGAGCTGTACTAACGCCATTAGGGACTGACAGAAACTAGCTATTAAAAATAGGAGTAGGACTTGTTATATGCTTTGGAATAACTGCAATAAGTAAATCCAGTAAATCCAGACTAAATACAGAATTTTATGATACATTTCTATCTGCATATAGCTACTGTACCCCAGGAAAAATTCTGATCCAAACCTGAGCTCTGTGTTTATTTCCATACTTTAAAAAGTTCATAAAACACCTGCCTATAAATGACTTCTCCATTTTGAAAGCTAGCATTTCACTTATAGCTAAGAGAACCCTTGCAGTTAAAATTTTTCAGTTTGATGGATTTACACTTCAGGGATTACATTGTTGGTAGATAATTCTATTTCCTCCTCTATTTTTATACTGCTAGTACCCAAGTGTCCCAGTTAGATGGCCATTGTGCTATATTCAAAACTTGTACATTTTTCTATCATCAACAGCAAAATGTTGTGAAGATGAGAAGAAAACAATGTACCAACAGCAAAGATACATATGAAACTCAAGGACAGCTAATGGCAGGGGAAAAAAAAAAAAAGCGGCAAACAGCTGATAATTCACAGTGTTCCAACTCACCTTCAGAGGAAGCTGCCCTGACATCTTCGAAATAAGGAAACTGGAGAGACTACTACTACAACACATCTAAATAAGTGTCCAAATCTATTGTGGTCATGCCTTGTATTGATTTCAGTCCTAATATCTTGTGAGTTGGAAAGATAGTTTATTACCTTGTTGCTGCTGTTGTGCATGGATTTATTTCATGCATTTCCTTGTGACTTTCTTCACTATTCTGCCCTATTTGGAGTCAAAAGGGGTTTTTTTAAACCTTGGTTATAAAAATTTCTCTCAAGCTTTTTAGCTTTGACTCAGAGTGGTATTCCTCTTCTTCCTACTCATTACCCTCAGATAGATACTTGGTTATTTTGGTAATATCTCTTCCAAAAAGTAATAACCCTGTTTATCAAGCTCCAGGAAATATTTGTTCAAGCTGAGCATGAACAGGCTTTCAAGAGTTTGCCTAGAATCTAGGAAGGGGACTAACTTTATCATCACCCTGAACACAGTAGGAAAGGACAGATCAACATAGTTAGACATTTTTCACTGCTGTGACTCCAGAGTATTTGCAGTGTAAGCAACTTGGTTTGACCAAGTCTTTTTACTTACTGGGTGCAGACACGTTTACAGCTGAAGTCATAGTACAGCACTAATAGCTGATAAAAGTGTCCCTTTTACTCTTTGACAGGAAATAATTTTCACAGACATCAGGGAAGAAGGTTGTGTAGTGGGAAAGGAAGATGCAAATGCTAAAGAATGACTTTCACATAGGTGAAATTGTTTGTCATTTCAACTTGTTATACAGCAAAAAGAAAGAGAACCAAGTTCCAGGCAGAGAGGTGAGGAAGAGATACCCAACTGCCTAGTCCTGGCACTGGGAGGAAACATTAATCTTGCCTGGGACGGTGAATAAGCCTCAGTGGATCTGAATGAACCAAAGCTTATTTAGACGGAGTTAATGTAGAAATCCCCTTTCTCTAATACTACCTGTACAGTGTTTGGGTAGTTACAGCATATATTAGGTATTATAAAGTTAGATTGTATATAGACAAAACATACCCTTCTCTGTAACTCTCAGAAATAAAAATAGTTTTTCCATTGGTAATTATTTCCATTAGAGCGTATGCTTACACAGGATTGATTATAGAGTAAAAATATTTTTCACACTGTCCTCAGTGATTACTATATTTAGCATGTAATCAAACATTCAAATGTTTATATGTGTGAAGTGATATTCCAGATCTTAGGATATTTTGATATTTATTCAAGCTGAATATCTCTTCATTTTGCAAAGATGGTAAAATGCCTTCCTCCTTCCTAAGTATGAATGACATATATCCAGATCCCATGGATAAGGTAAGTGAAATTTTACTTCCTGTAGGTATGGTAAGTATTGTCAAGAACAGTGACTAGTATGAGACAAAAGTATGTATGCCATGACTTAGAAGACAAAAGTAGTAGGGAAAGATTTTCAGTTGACAGTGTGGAAATCAATTTACAAGTAGATTTTAAAGCCTGGAAGTAGATTATAAGCAGAATTAAGCTGTTGCAGCACAGCTTCAGAAAGCTCATGAGTGAAGTGCTTAACCACAGAGAGAAAAGGTGATATACTTATGCCATAACAAAAATGAGGTAATAAAAGTATGTGATCAACACATAGTTTTCTGTCTTCAAAAAGGATGTAAATACAGACTTGCACAGCAAAGCCAAAGAAAATCTAGATTGACTCAGATGTAATATGCAAAAGAGAAGAGCAACTTTTTTTTAGCAAATGAAATAATTCCCACCACAACCAAAATTCTGTATGTGCAGTGGTCAAAATAAAGTTGGATGCCAGCAGTTATTCAGTGTGTTTTGTAAGACATTCATGTATTTCCTCTTCTAAGCAGTATAAATTGTAACATTCTATTTGATGGCTGATGGCCTTGATGGGGCTTCCAGTAAAGAAAGGAAAAGGAAATTAATTATATATTATATATTCCCTGGCCACACTAGGAATCCTCACCATGACCTTTCTCCTCTGGTCTTTGTCATTCAACTAGGTAATGACAGCTAAGCAATAGTTCTAGCAGTAGTTAATCTCCTTTCAGTACTGGACCAACTCCTTTGCCTTGGCCCTGAAAAAGGAATGGGAAAAAAAAGACAAATCGGTATTGTTTATTACTTGTGGTACATACCTGCTATCTCTACTCTGACATTCACAGATAAAAATTATCACGCAGAAGGATACCATTGCAAACATATATTTTCTAAATCTCAGCAGATGGGAAACTCACAACTTTTTGAGTGTTAAATTAAGCTTGTAGACTATCATGAGGGATTTTTACTTACACTTGCATATGATGTGACATATGATCTCTGGACTAAAGCAATCAGATCAATTAAAACAAGTGGTCTTGCTGTGGAAAATAAACACAATTGTTAAGTATGAAATGTATTTTAAAACTCTGGCCACTGATATCTCAGAAATGGAAATAACACTAGTAAAATTGAAGGAGTAAACAGTCGAAAATATACAAGAAATAATGTTTATACATTATTTAATCATTGGTACACTAACATTAGCACTACCATCCAAAAATGTAAATATTTCTGCAACAAATTGTCTTTTGTGATATAAATCCAGAATAATTCTAAGCCAGTTACAATAGAACCAGTCCAAGATTTATGTTCAAACAATATGAAGCCACACAGTATTTAGGCCACTCTACTGGGGTTCCAATTTCTGTTAGTAAGTGAATGCAGTGTATTCTGGAAGAAAAAGAAAAAAAGAAGTAAAATAAATATATAACCTCCTGGAATGTCAGGAAATATCAGTATGACCTTTATTTTACAGTCTCAGTCATCCAGCCTGATGATCTTTGGAATTCTAGTGTTTGGCAGAGACTATTTTTGTAATGGTTTCTATTTATGGTGAAATTGTAAATAACTGTATGTAAGAAAGAATGTGTCCAATTCAATATCACTATATACAATATTGTGCATAGTTATTAGTAGTATCACATGCAGCTAGCATTATATATTTTAAATTCCTTTTGGTTTCAAACATCCCTAGTACTTACATTCTGGAGCTACACTATTGAATTTTAGTCTGTCATTAAATGAGTAATTTCTGTCTATTCTAATACAAATTTGTATGACAGGACCTGGAGAAAATTTATCTGAGCACCTTGTGTGGTGACTGTAAAACTGATATATCATTCACAGCACCAGCAATGCAGTCCCCTACAAACGTGGAATAAGAATCAGTTTCTATCAAAATAAGGTTTTTGTCTGAAACTCAAGACAAAATGCAGAAATGATATGAATGTTGTCTGGCTTCATTTTAAAGGTCATAAAATACATTTACCACCCTTAACATCTTTTATGTCTCTGTAATTAAATTATATTGTTCGTGTGTTTTTCAGACACTCCTTGTATGAAACCCAGAGAGGTATAATGAATACTATTTATAAGGGCAGAATTACAAGATTATTGGAATGAATTCTGTACAGCTTAAGGGTGAGTGAATAAAATTTTCCATCAATGATATTAATAATTATTACAGCTTTGCTACTTTAGGAAAGAGTGAACTACTGAAATATGTCTCACTTTTGACTCAGCACTTAGACAAATATATTGACCTCAGTAAGTAAGGGCACAATACTTATTTCTTCTCAGCAGAATACACTGGACACAGCCCATGAATGCAGCTCTCAGTGTCTGTCATGGCGCTCTCACTCTGCTGTGGTCCAAACTGCAGCAGCCCAGGGACAGAGGTAACTTTTACCAAATGGCATATGTTCCTCTGACTGGGTGGCCAATTCTAGTTCCAGTCCCTTCCACATCCTCTCTGCCATGAGTCCCAGTAAGAGAGAAACAATCAACTGTCTTTTTTTTGTTGCATGTGTGATAGAAGATCCTGTAAAAGGATTTACGTTGGTGAGGAAGTTTCAAAATATCATATAGAAAAAGGTTCCTAACTTCAAAAACTATGATAAATTTACCAAGTCCTTATCAAGAAACTTTAACAGTATTCTTGTGCTGCTTAATGGTTCCCCTTCTGACACACATGAGGAAACAAAAGATGCTACGTCTTAAGTATAGGATTTGGATATAATATTTTACAATATCTAAATGTAGGAGATGTTCTGTTTGTGAAGTAAAATTGAAAACTGTGCAATAGTCTGGATAGCATGCCTGAATGGCAGCTACTATGGTTCTGAATTTGTTTATGAATAGGTAGTGGCCTCTTGCATAGCAGCATCTGGTATTTTGTCAATCTCATGGTTAGAAGCCTTTTTCAAAGTTACTCTTTTCTTGTTAAAATACATTTGTTCTTTCAAAAATTATTTTATTATTTTATATATGACTTTTCCTTCCCAGTGTTTATATTTCCTATATATTTACTGGGAACAATGCAATGCCCTTACAACCTTTATTTTTTGCTAGGATAAACAAGCTTAGTTCTCCCTTCAGCTTTTCAATAGTCCTTCTCAGCAGCTGTTCTGGTACAAATTCATCTTTCTTGAATATAGGTGACCAGATTTCTAGACAATATTCCAGATGGAGCTTCGGTATGTCCTTGTACAACAGTAATATTTTGTAATATCTAATAGAATTATCTTACTATTTATAGTCTCTACACCTTCTTCATGGTGTATTACTTTGATACATATTAGTCATCCTATAAACAAGACCTATAAAACTTGGAAGATCTTTAAGCTGATTTCACACTGCCAGGGCAATGGTTTTTTTTCTCCTGCCCTGTTCTTTCCAGGTGACAGGCGCTCACTGGTAGAGGCCAATAACAAAACTATTCTTTGCTACGTTGCAATAACTTTGACTTCGTAATAATAAATTTCATCCTATTTCTACTGCTAAGCTTTAGTTCTTCCTATAGCATACTCCCATTTTCTGATGATGTCTGCCAACTTAGTTATCAGCAAATTTCATAACTACAGTTCTTTGGTTTATGCCAAAGCAGCTGTTACTAAGTAAGATCTATCACTGAACCAATTCTTGTATAACTCCACAAAACACTTCCCTGTAGAGTATTTCCCCTTTTCATACATCCCATATTTATGTCTAAAATTCTCCTTCCATATCCTGTCCACAGTTGCAGATTACAGTTCTGCGCTTCTGAAGTTAGCCAGTAATTTCCCATGCAAATATGTATATGACTTCTCCATATACATTAAATATGCAATCAGTTATTTCTTCAAAAAGACAATGCACTTGTCCATCATTATTCACTGTTGGAAAAGACATGCTGCATTTTATTACTTCTTCCATTAGCTTATATACCTTTAAATTATGACAATCCTCATTCGTTCTGTCAGAATTTGAAGACAGACTTTTTTTTTGCCCTCTCCCACTCAGCATGGAGAGCACTAAATTCTGAGGTTTCCTTCCACCTGATTGTGAACAATTCAGTCACTTTTAACCATCAGGGTTTCTCTGTCCTTCCTAATAGTGTATTCCTTATCAAAGACTGAGATAAAATATTTATTTAGCTTTTCAGCAAAACTTACTTTGCCTTTAAAATTTAACCTTCCTAAATTCATAGTGAACACATTTCTTCTTTCCTTATTCTCTTTTTGTTTAAACAGTTGCATTTTTTATTATTGCTGTATTTATTATTTTCAAGATCAAATTGCTTTTTGGAGTTTCTTCTTAAGATCTGCATTTCCTTTCTTTGACAATCCACCTTTTTTATTTTGTATCATTGCTGCTATTCCTAATGCACTTTTCAATAAATTAAGTCTGGGGTCTTTTTTAACAAGCTTTTTTTCTCCTTTGTTTGAAACATAGTTTCCAGAAAATCTCTGTGCCATTAAAGCTTTTATGCTGAGGTCTCTAAGCTCTTCAGTCTAAATAATGTCATTCCTAATTCCTTTAATATCTCAAAATTTTCCCTTTTAAAGACTATTAAATTGCATACTAATCTTTATTTTTATTAGACTAAGATGAAATCTGAAGTGGCATGATTTACCACTGGTTCAATGAAGAACTGCAGCAGGCACCACACCTCAGAATACGCAGACTGCATTAATGGTCTTTGTTTTCCAGTGTCTATTTGGACAACAAGTTTGCAATAGTGAGAACTGTCCTGGTAGGATATATTTCTCTAGAAACAGAATGTTAAAAGAATATATAAAACAGAAAAAAGACCCCTCTTCTCCCCTCTACTGACAACACCCTGTCATGAGGCACAATTTATGAAGAGAGAGTCTAAAAACATTATTTTAATCAACATTATCAATATCACAACAATAAATAGGTAAGAGTAATTGCAAACATAACAATGAGAATATTTTTTGAAAAGAATACTAAACCCTTAACTGATGTCCCTGTTAAATGTACATTCTTCCTAAAAAGAATGATACTGGTTTTTGGTGGAAGATACAAATTAGAACTAGAGAAAAATATTGACACTTTGCTGTCAAAAGTTGTAGTTTTGCCAAGACCAAGATGTAAGTATTCCAATTTCTGACCAACTCTATTATAAATACTTACTTGGGGAGCTGAAGGGTCTGGTCTTTCCGCATACTAAGCAGCATTGGTCTCCAAAGATTTTAATGAGAGTGGAGTATCTTGCAAGGTTTGATCCTAAAGGAACTATATATCTGTCTATAGTATCTACAGAATAAAATTCCAGTGCTGAGTAAGTCTCTGAAGACTGACGGAAATGAGAGAAGTGCTCTGTCAAAGTAAGAATACAAGCTAGATACTGTCTTATGAATCCATGATCCAGAAGAATAGTCAGTCCTGCACTATTACATTTATGGCTTGGGGGGTCAACATCCCTTAGTCTGATAAACTAGATAGGTACAAGAATCTACAATTTTGCCAGTCAAGACAGATTGTGCAAGATATGAACTAGAACTAAAAATATAGTCTGAGTGGAAGCTTCCCTTAAAAGCTATTCAAGAATAAAAGAGCTATCCTGGAAGAGAGATGAAAATTGCATACAGAATATTTTCTACTAAGAAATACTAGTCACATTTTTCTGTTTTCATTAAATAAGGAAAAATGTAAAATCCAGTTATAAGCATCTGGAAAATGAAATTGGAACAACAGTTTAAAAAGGAAATTAATAAAAATCACTAGTGGTGAGGAGATGGTGCATTATTTGAAAATATTTCAATGTAATTCTTTCCTTTGATTCATCTGATGCTTTCAAGACATACTATAAATCGAGCAAGTAGTTGTCTTCTGGAGCAGCGGATAACCATGATATCATCTCTAACATTGTTTGGCATGTGCTGGCTTTTAAAATAGTGGCTTCTGTAACAGCATGATTTAAATCATTACACTGTGATCTAGTAGAATCTTATTCCATGAGTATTCCTGTTTGGTCAGATTATGAACCATTTATTAGCATTCATATTCAGTAACTCACATATTTTGTCCCACCTAAAGGTTTCAGAATTGTGGCACCGTGTCAGTTTTGCTGCAAGTGCAATATGGAATTAATCTATAAAAGTACTACTGTAAAAATCAGAGTTAGAGTGGTGTGGCTGAATGTTCTGAACAACTTAAAAGTCTGAGATAAAGTATTCATAGTCTAGGAAGATATTTCTGGCAGCTTCATTGGATACTTTTTGTAGGATGTATGAACAGTCCAGACCTCTTGACTCACTACTGCACGCTACCCAACAAGATCATATTTGTGCTGAGTGAGCATGTTCTATGCACAAAGACAACTCAATTCTTTCCACAACTTTGTAGTTCAGAGCAATATAAACACTGATATAGCTCCTCCACATTCTCAACACTTCTGTGTGACAGAAACATTGTCTCCCACAAAAACACTGTCCTACAAAATGGAGAGTCCTATCAATAGGAGGGATCAAGCTCAAACGTGATAAATTTTCAATTTCCTTGCATTTGTTAATTGTTTAATCAGCAATTGTTTAATATTAAATGAAGCAAAATAATTTGAGTGATTAAATTCTTCCATTTCCTTTCTTCCACCTCCCACCAAATCTATTTTGTTACCTAGTAAAATGGATTATCGTTATTGCTATGCAGTGCATAACAACAGATGAAAATGATCAGACTATAGAGCTTAACAATGCATAGTGAAGGATGTTTCATTTTATTTTAGAATGCCTTTTATGACAACATACTCTGGCAGAGCATATTGATTAAAGAACTGATAATGCCACATTGTAAAACATGGAGATTCTTGGTACTTTATAAGGAAATAGCACTGAAAACTGAACTGGACTTCTTCTGTCTGAATATAGTCTTATTGAAAAAAACTTCAGAGTGCTATTGTTACTTATTCTGAGATAGCTATGCAGTATGCTGTACTTTACAGACAGACAAAAAGATGATTAAATGTATCTAGCTTTCTGGTAATAATGATTTTTTTTCTTTTAAATTCTTATGTCATGTATGAGTTCACTATATTGAATGAATGATTGCATTTCTTCAGTTCATTACTCTGTGCTGATCTTATCACAAGAATGTTATTCACTCCTTTCTTTGATAATTAATATTGATTGCGTGTTAGTCTGTGAACAAGTAAAATGGCCTTCAGTCCCAGTCAGTAGAAAATCTACTTAGAAATTTAATAGATATTTCTTTTCACATCTTTTAGCTTGCTTAATGGTACACCTCTCTTGCCCAAAGCAGTTCTTATTGTAGTTAGAAGGTGATGAGTAGAGGAGGTAACTAGTCTTATTGTTGCCCATCCACAATTTCATTTGCTTGCTAACACTTCCACCTGAATCTTTCCAAGCTGCTTTCCCTGAAAGAAGGTACAGCATAAGAAAATGAAAGAGAATGTGAATAGATTTTTTTTTTTAAGCCCCAGAAGAGCGTTGCAGATTCATTGTTTGATTATTTGCAATTGTTCCTTTTAATGTTCTTCTGTTAAATCTACTACATTCTGATAATGGGAGCCTAACCAATATTCTTCTTGCTTTTCAGGAATGTCCCAGTAAGGTCATCTTTAAAAAAAAAAAAAAAAATTGTTCTGATCAAAGTAGAGGCGGTCCTGAACTAAAAACCTGGCTTTGAAGATTCCTGGATTGTATTAGCATTAACCTCTGACTCTTAAATTCCTAAATTTTCATCTCAGTTCCATCATGACATTGTTGGAAAATGTAGAACTCATCATATAAAACAATAATCTGAATAAACCAAACTGATAGACCAGATTATTTTATATTAAGAGAGAAAACGAAAGGAGAAAATGTGGAAAAATAAGTAAAAAAATCTTACAAATCAAACATTATGAAGACATAAAGTGGTTAGTACTATAGAAATGCTTTCAAAGTTTTATATTTTTAAACCAGAAAATCATCTAGCTACATACATTTAGAAACCATGGCATGTATCAAATGGGTTCATAACAAGAGCTTAGGAGTTTGAGAAAGATCAAAAAGCATGCCTTTGAAAATGGAGACTAAGGAGGTCCTAAAATAATGTGTTTTGCTATGCATAGATTTGAAACAGAAGACTGTGTCACTTTATTTAAATGTCAGAGAATGGTAGTCACCTGCTAAACTGAAGCAACATTGTTCCTAAGAAAAAACATTAAAGTATATTTAAGTAGACCACAGACATCCAATGAAAAAGAACATTAATTAATAGAAAATACACTTTAGTAATTATGTTTATCACCAATGGTTATTTCCTCACAAGAACACCAGCATTTTACAAAAGTATTTTATATTAACATATATGCTGAAGAAATCTAATTGTTACCCTGCAGATTTGGGGTGACAGTTACATCCCTAACACTGGAGCATGTCTGCTGGTTACTGTGTATGAACACGGTTAAGATACTTTCTGCCTTTGACAGCATGGTTGTTTCTGCCTTCCCCATATATATAGATCAGGGATTGAACCAAAGGCTACACTAGCATCTAGCTAGACAGAAAACTATCCTGATAAAACGTAGAAAATAGATGACAAAGGTAGAGGAAAAAATGATACACCAACATATAGAACGGATATACATTTTTTTTTTTGAGTGGGTAGCAGTGATAGATAGGCTTTGGAACACCTGGCTGGCCACAGTTCCCTGGGGGCACTCTGCAAATAGCTGACCTCATTGCAGGTGCATGGATTGATGTTTAAGTCAGCAATTGCCAGCAGTTTCCAGAAAGTAGTAGCTAAGGAATTTTGTTAATTCCGAATTGTGGTAGAGTCAATTCAACCATTGTCATCAGCAGAAATTAGTTATGTTCACTTTATTGGTCTTATATGCACGCTATTCTCTTTTACTCTGCCAGCAAATTGGCTCATCTGCCAACAGAAATATTCACATGTGCGAGTAAAGAGAGAACAGGAGCTGTCTGTCAGCTGGTGTCATGTGAGAGCAAAAAACCTGCAAGGGTACAGTCACAACAGAAGATAGGTGGCCCTCCAGTTATTTCTGTCTTGGTCATGGTCCTCCAAAGCACATCAAAAATACTGAACTAAAAGTCTCAGTTGAGGAGCATTAAGATTTTATGAAGATCAGTTCCACATCAAATAGAAGAAACCAATGTGTTTTCTAGAGAAATGCAATTTTCTAAATTCACCCATAGATTTTATAGCTAGAGGGGGTCATCAGGAACATTCATTCTGAGTTAGAGAAGACCACAGAATTTCAGGGAGTCATCTGTTATCTCAAAACCATGATCTGGTTGAGCTAACACTTACGGTTTAGACAAGCTAATTATGTTGACATAAATTCTCCATGGAGTTGAGGATACACATCCTCTACAGAGAAAGTATTTCAGAGATTAAATATTCTTACTGTTAAAACGTGTCTTATTTCTAGTCTTGATTTGTATAACTTTAGGTTGATTCTTGACATATCTACCTGTAATGGAGCAAACAGCCAGATCTTCCAAGTTCTCCAGACCCAAATATTCCTCTGTCTTGGAAAGGATATATTTGAATTTGTAACTAGCACATCTCTATTAAATAGATTTAGGACCAATAAATAACTCTGATTTGCAAATTCTATCCAGTAGAAAAACATGTCTAATCTCATATGCAAAAATAGGAGAAAAATAAAAGTGATGCACAGAGGTTCAGAGATTAGAATATTCCTACAAGAATCCCAGGTTGCAGAAGAGATTTTTTTTTTTTAAATAAATGCCAAACATTCCTCCAGATTTTAGTTAATCCTAGTGTAAGCACACGATGCATGTACTTATAGACACATTTTTTTCTTAGACAATTCAAGACAATTGTGGGACTGAGATGTAATGAATAGTGTTTTGCTAAGAGGACAATGAATCTATCTGTTAGGAAGCTGACACTATCCTAAGGAAAGAATAATTGACAGGATATTATTGGGACACCAGAGATTAAATGTTTTTCTGTTTCTTACTTCCTGTTTTTCACTTTATGTTGTAGCTGTGTAGCTGCTCCTATTGCCATCCACATATTTGCCCTCTGAATCCAGATACAGAAAAGTGCATCAGATTATCTCTGTGTATTGATGTGGTTGCATGTGCACTCATTGGTACTGCAAGCTGTGAGACTGAAATGGAGACCTTTCACTTTAAAGCACTAGGTTACTTAGGGAAAATATTTTAAAATATACTGAAAGAAATGTGACAAAGTAGCAATTCCTAAAAGATGGGCTTCGAAGTGTTGCCATTTCTGTGCAGAAATGCTGAAGTATTAATGGTGAAGTCTATGAGTCCAAATGAATCCAGTAAATAGAGTTTGAAGATAGACACCACTAGGACTATAAATTTTTAAAGCAAATTTAAAAGAGCTTATAGATGTCTATAAGCTGCTGAGAGAACTGAGACAAAGAAGTCCTAAAGGAACACCCATATTTGCAGAGAAAAAAAGTATTTTTAACCTGCTATCTGAATATTCAGGCACTTTTCTGAGAACAACAAGTTTATCCTGAGAAGTAGAAGATAAGGCTGTGAATCAGCTGGTAATCTTTTTAGCCAATGAAAATATTGACTGAGCCATCACTCTTGGATTTTATACTTGCATTCCAAATCAACTGTTATTAAGAATTTATTGAACTCATAGCTAAACAAAGGAATCTACTCAGCATACGTACCTCCAGAATTTATAGGCTTGCAGCAGGATTAGCAAAATACCATTATTTGTTTCATCATCATTTTGTGTCATGGAGAAAGCTATTCTTTTTTAATTCATAGTTATCTATTTCCTTCAGTCTCAAACAGAGTATTTTTCTGTCAGTTGTATAAGCTGATATGAAGATATTCACAGCATTTTACTAAGTAAAATATCAGTGCCTGTAACAAGTAAACCCAATTCATACCAACAGAAATAGCTTTTACTGTCTGAATTAGGGTGCCATATCTACCTCAATTTAGGATTTTTTAGTTTTTAAATACCATTGTGATATAAAAGTGAGTACTGAATTCCAGCACTGCCTCACTGATATGTTGAATGCTGAAAATTAGCACAAGTCTTCCCATCAAGAACTGTAAATATAATATCACGTGTGGTATCTGGAAAGTTGGTTGCTGGCTCAAGTGTCTTATCATAAAACAGTTTTCAATTCAGTATACTGACATTTTAATTTGTCTGTTCTTTACTGCTCAGAATTAAGGAAGAGGCAATATTCCAAGCTATTTCTCCAATATCATTTAGGAGCAACATGCCTTCTGACCTCTGAATTAAACTTCAAATCTCTATGCATACACAGTATTTTGCAGTGCTGAGCTACTCCTTACATTAAATCTCCAGCTGGTTTACTTTGCCACTGAGAAAATGCAACCACTTGTTCAGCAAAAAGGAGATTACTGTGAAATAAATTACTGTTTTTTCAAGGAAATTAAAGGTTTATGGAACACCTTGATTCAATGTAGAGCTTCATTGCTATTCTAGAACCTGCTAGTCAGCTCAGCACAAAGCACCTTCATTTATTTTTATTTATATACATAACAGGAATATCAAGGTCAAAGTTTCTTTCAGGAATGAAATTATGTGAAATTGCTTAGAGTTTATTTACTACTCACAGTCACGTTGAACATAATCTATTATGTCTACCATATGTGCAACCATTAAGCACCTGACCAAAGCCCTTTCAAAATGTCTTCATTTCTATTATCTTAGGACATAAAACAAATGTGGGTTTTTTTACCAAAAAAAAAGGATTAAGATAGTGTGCTCAAGGACACATAGATCATGACCAAATGTGGATATTTCTTCATCATCATGATGGAGTGAAAAGAATTGGTAAAAAAGGAGTGGAAAATGTTGGGGCAGGGAAAACAAAAGGGGCATCTCATTGGAACGCTCAACTCAAAAGAATGTTGTTTATTCTTATGGAAAAATCTTAGGAAACTTTAATGGTAATATTGCAATAACGGCTTGGTCTTTTTCATATTTGAGTCAATACCAAAGTTGCAGTTATTTTTCAAGGAGGTAGGAATAAATGTATATGTTATTTGTGATTTCTCTAAGTAACCTGTGGATAAAGTAATAGCAGTGAATGACTGTTTTCTTTCTAGAAGTTTGAGACAGACCCAGAGTTGGGTCAATCATTGTCTCTCTGTTGTTTCTCCAGTAGGGAGAGCTCCATTCATTGTTCTCTGCCTTTTAGTCATTCAAGAACTAAATGGCATCAAACTGCTTGGAGCTCATTTAACCTCTCATGGTCACATGTAAGACAATTGATCTTACCTGCTTTTGTGTCTAAACATTGGTCCCATAGCAAAAGCAGTGATAAGGAACACGATCTGCCCCCAAGTTTATACACATAAATTAAGAAAAAAAAGTATTTCTCAGGTCACATATATACATGGGGCTGTAGTCCCATAAATGGGTTCCTGCAGAGGAGACAAGGAAGTGGATTTGAAGTGCAGTGCCTGTTCTGTGGTCACCACTCGTGTATGTTGCTAATCTGTGTTAAATAGGACTGCTTTCAGTGAAAGCAAAGAATATAATGGACGAGCTGAGGCCAACTTTAAAAACTGTCTCCCTCCATCCTATTTTCTAGTCTGCTGTGTGCAGATGCTTTCCTTTGTATACTCCAACTCAGTGCAATTTATGTGTGGTCCCAAGAGATAGCCCATATCAGAACTCAATATGCATATTTTTGTCGCCTCTTTAGTTCTGAGCTATTCTAAAAAAAATCCGTGCATTTATGCATGTGAAAGCAGTGGCAGTCACTGTTAATGAAACTGCAGATAGATAGGAAAAGAAAGGGATTTCTTAAGTGCAGTGCAGAGCTGAGTCAACCTTGAACAAATGGACTATGTTCATAAGTTTGAGGGAGACTCAAGATCCATTGCAAAGTCTGGCAGAGATACATGCAAGAATCTATATGATCTCAGAGACACTAGAATCACATGCAACCTCCTCTTGGGCTTACAAAAGCAATGTTAGCTGTGGCTTGGCCCTGCACTAATCCAATTATACAACTGTTGTTTTATTTAAAAGAATGCATGAACTGATTTTCATGTGTGGACTCACACATCTAAACTATGTCTGGTAAAATCCACATGCTGTTGCGTTATGTCACATATTGTTACTGGCTCCAGTTTGCATTGGATTGTTTCTATCTTTTCCAACATGACTACTGTATAGAAGCAATATGCACATCTAGGAACTTATCTGTAGCCACAGGTTGGTTTGGGTGGTTTGGGGATTTTTCTTGACTGAAACATTCAGTTATTCCAAAAGCTTCATCTTAAAAATACTCAAGCAGGCAGTCATAGGCTTGGGTAGATATGGACTGGTGTCCTGGGACTGCAGGAGACATAACAGGATGATTGAGGACCATGAGGCAGAAGGAAAGGTTGCATTTCTTCTCCCTTGTATGATCTGTTAAACAGGCTGTCCTGCATAGGTTCTTTTAGTGAATATTGTACATTGAGAAAAAGTCCAAATTATATATGTGGTCCCAATTAATGTCACAATGTGACACTGTATCCGTGTCTCTATCCTAGGGTCTTTCCTGTAGGTATGACACAGTCAGTACGGGATTTCTCTCATGCATAAACTGCAAATATTTTAATGGGTAAACATCAGTCACATAAAAGAACAGACATGAGAAGGTGGTATTTAAGATCCAAATTGTTCTCTGGGTAAACAGACAGTATTTTCTTTCACTATCTAACTGTTCTTCCATGGAAGAGAGAGAAGTAACATCAAAGAATGGATCTGAACACCTTTAACTCTGAGGTTTCAATGAAAGTCTTCACACACAAATGAGGTATTACAAAAGATGCAAGTTGTCTCACCTACTGTACTCACACAAGTTGCTTATGACTATGCCTTACAGAATGCATTGTTCTGTAACAAACCTACTAAGGTAAAAAAACACCTGTAACTTGTCAATATTCAGATAAAGCCAAAAAAAGACTTATCTTTTGCTTACTGGTAAGAATGGGGCACTCTGCAGAAGCCCTTTCCTCATCAGTCTGTGATGGTTTAACCCTGGCCAGTGGCTATGCACAACACAGCCGATTGCTCACTCTCCCCCCTGCGACAGAACAGGTGAAAGAATAGGCAAAAATGAGAAAACTCATGGGTTGAGCTAAAGACAGTTTAATAAGTGAAGGAAAGAGGAAGAAAAAAATACATAAAACAAGTGGTAAAAGGCATTCACTCACCATCTCCCACAAGTAGACTGATGCCCAGCTAGTCTCCAAGCAATGGATTTTATTGTTGAACATGGTGTTATATATTCCTTTGGTCAATCTGGGTGTGTCCTGGTTGTGTCCCTTTCAAACTCCTTGCCCACTCGCTATGGTGGGCAGAGTGGGAAACAGAGAAAGCTGTGAAGCTATGAAAACTTTGTTTAGCAACAGCCCAAACACCATTGTGTTACCAACACTGTTTTAGCCACAAATCCAAAACACAACACCACAGGGGCTGCTATAAGGAAAATTTACTTCTTCCCAGATAAACCCAGTACACAGTCCTATTCTTTCCCTTTTTAAAATTAATCCTTGTATTTAATCTCAGCACATGTTTTGTCATTTAGCTAGGTTAGCAGAGAAACGTGAGCACCCTAAAATGTTCCAGGGCCATCTTCACCTTTTGTAGGTGTCGCATCTATATCTAGATAAGTGAGTGATATCAAGGTGTGCATCTCTGGTTAAGATAAATTATTTTCTCCATCAGTCTTGGAAATGCTCCTGGAGCTTAATATAAATTAAATGGACTGCTAAAACTAGCATGCCTCATAGGATATAGAAAGGACAACTGGCTTCTGGAATCTGGGAAGCCAAAAGCATCTGCAAATATCACTTGGTAAGTCAGGTTTAGTTACATATTGGCCATCACCCAAGCCCAGTAGCATTTCATTAATCTGAGGTATTGGATGTACATCTGAACCAGATATTACATTTAGCTTCCAGAAATCAATACAGAAATCAGATATGCTGGTAAGGTTCCGGAACTAATGTAATTAGGCTGCAGCATTCTCTGTGTAATGCTGTAATGACTAACTGTAGCATCTCCCATAATTTGCCTCTTACTATATTCCATAACCGTTCTTTGCCTCTTACTACATTCCATAACTTACTATATTCCATAACTATTCCATTCCATCTGAGTCATTTGTAAAACTCTTCCAGGTTGTGCCAGTTTTGACTGGGGTAGAGTTAATTTTCTTTATAGTAGTTAGTATGGGGCTATGTTTTGGATTGGTGCTGAAAACAGTGTTGATAACACAGGGATGTTTTCCTTATTGCTGAGCAGTGCTTACACAGAGTCAAGGCCTTTTATGCTTCTCACACTACCCCACCAGCAAGTAGGCTGGGGGTGCATAAGAAGTTGGAAGGGGACAGCTGACCCCAACAGACCAAAGGAATATTCCACACCATATGACATCATGCTCAGCATATAAAGCTGGGGGAAGAAGAAGGAAGGTGAGGATGTTTGAAGTGATGGCATTTGTCTTCCCAAGTAACCATTACACATGATGCTTTCCTGGAGATGGCTGAACACCTGCTTGCCCATGGGAAGTGGGGAATGAATTCCTTGTTTTGCTTTGCTTGTGTGTGTGGCTTTTACTTTACCTGTTAATATGCCTTTATCTCAACCCACGAGTTTTCTCACTTTTACTCTTCCCATCCCCCTCCCCCATCCCAATGGGGGTGGGGGCAGGAGTTGTGATGGTGCTCCCCCCTCGGCCCCCCAACCTGACTTTTATTTCCTGTAACTCTGCTCAAGTGATAACCACCAGTGGAGGTTGTAATGGATGCGTCTGGTCATGTGGATTAGGAAGAGACACGATAGCAAAGGCCTAAGTTGAGCAATGCATCCACCTAACCACAATGCTGGTCAATGTCTGACCAGCCAAATTTGGAAGAAACTAAAACCTGTAGTGGTATGTAAATATGACTATATGTCAATTAACTTACTCCATAAATAACGGACAGCCCAGGGCCCGTTGAGGTCTCCTGCACAGCAGCAGGTTACATGCCAGGATCTCCCCCTGAGCAGGGACACCTCTCAAGGTTACTCCTCGAGGTTGAGAGGATCCTTATCAAGTCAGACACTCGGTAAGTGAATTGGGAGTAAGAGTGCTGAAACTTTGAAATCTTAGCTAAGTGATATATAGGATTGATTTTGCATATATAATTCTTTAGACATAAACTGTCAGCCAAGTCTGGGACTAAGTCTGGATGCAGCCACACCTAAAATCCCCTCTGAGAAGTTTAGAATGCAAGCGGGTCCTTTCTGAACCTCATGACTGAACGGGAGGGTCTCCCTGACAGTTTTATTGTCTGACCCTGTCCTCTGTGAAGTAAAAACAAGCGTACCTTACCATCAAATCTTCTTAAACCACTGTCGCATTTACTATCAAACTTTGTTAACTCACTGTCTTATATCAATAAAATATAATGTTGCTTCACTCTTGCAACTGAAGTGCATCACTTCATCTGTGACAGGAGTGAGTAAGCGGCTGTGTGGTGCTTAGTTTCTCACTGGGGTTAAACCACGACACAGGTTCAGGTGTTTCTGCTATAGAAGTAATCACATCCAAAAGGTTTTAATTAGCTATCTAACTTCTCCATGCTGCCCAAGAGCTGAGTAATCCCAAAATAGTATTTCTGGTCCTTTCATCAGACTTCTGAGGTTCCAGCTGCTTCTGAAACAAGCCGCTTGCCATGTATCTTCGATGCCTACCACTGTTTCAGGATAGTAACATGATAAATCTGAGCCCTTCACCATTCTCTCACTAGCAAATTTCTTTGCTAAATTTCCCTACATGCCCATAACTTCAAAAGACTTTGGACCAATTATTTATTTTTTCCAAGGGAAAACAACAATACCCAATTGCCTGTTTCTGTATCAATAACAGGGTAATCTTATTAAAGAATTGCTCTGAGTACTGCTGCTGACTGCAGATTTTTTCCAGTGAAAGGATAGGAAATGTTTTGTATTTTCTTCTGTCCTAGTACGTGCTGTACATTCTGATTTGTGGTCGCTTGCTTCTCCTAGGATTCCTGAAGGTGGGTCAGCAGTCCCTGCAGGTTGTTTTCCAAAAAGTAACATAAAGGGTGAAAACCCTGTAAAATCTTCCAAATTTTGAAGATTCTGGCATTTGACAACCATCTGATTTTGAAATGTTTGGTTTAGTGTACATTTGCATCATGCAGACAGAGTATTATGGGCAAAAAATAAATAGCTTAAATAATTGTGAACACTAAGCAGATAGTTGAGAGTATATGTATGGGGAGGGTGAATATCCAAAACTGAAACACACACAGACAGTAGAGGAACCTGATGTAGGGGCAGCATGGTAAAAGCTAAAGGGGTGTCCGAACAGCCTTGGCAATGGTGCTGCAAGTACTTGTGGCCTCAGCTAACCCCAGGTTCGTCACTTAGCTAATGTTGTGCACACATCCGTGGAACTGTCTGCTCACACTAAGGGACTGCACCATTTCAGCCTGTGGCACTACTGATGGTCTGGTAGCAATTTCAGTAGGCTCCAGGTGAGTATAACCATGAGTCTAAACCTTTCTACTAAATCCATTTAGGGATGCAAGTACTAGAAATAGGATGCGTCAGAACTAATTTTTGTAAATCTAAGTCAGTAACCCAGCCCGTGGGCACCTCATTTTCCTGATATACACATTTCCTGTACTTGTTTCCTGTTTCTTGTCTGATGAAACACCCTAATAATTATCTCTGTTACTGTAATCTTAGCAAGCAACATAGCAGAAAAGAGATTAAGCAAATTCAAAATTAGTTACTCTTTCTATAGCTGGAATATCTTCACGGGGTGAAGAGGGGAAATAGATGCTTAGCTATAAACTCATCATCGGTCATAATTTGAATTCCACGCATATCCATGGGGACAAGCTTTAAACAGCAAAATGCTGGTTTGCCTGCCATGTACTACATACTGTTATACACTCCAAAATTATGGTGTAATTGTCTGCTGCTAGTGCCATGTAAAGCTGGACACTGTAGTTCATGGAATTTGGACACTTTGAATAGTCTCAGTCACATAGTTTTCCATCCATTTAACTGGTAAAGCACTTGTGTAACAACAACATCTTCTCCAAGACTTGCTATTCAAGGGTTTTCATATTTCCATTGGATTGTTTCAAGGGAAAAAATATACCATTATTACTCTCTACACCTGGCAATACTAGAGAGCCAAAACAGCCACAGGGATGAGATAAATAGCTGAATAATGAGCTAGGAAGGGTTTTCCATCTCATACATCTTCAACAGGAGTGTTAACTAAATTCCATTACTGGTGTCAAATTCTACCTTCAATTACACCTGTGAAACCTAATAGAGAGACTAGTGAGTGCAAAGAGAGACTTTGGCCTTGTAGATGATTTTTTTGCCGGTAAATATATGACAACCTGAAAGGATATATCATGTCTGAGATCTCAGGCTGAGCATGCAGGGGAGGATTTTCATTTTTTACCTAGAACCTGAGCGAATATGATACAGAGTCACTGATCATAAAAAAGTCCTATCATGCTGCTGTTACACTGACAGAAGTCAAGAGTGTTCTACAACTCAGGAAATAAGGATAGCTCTATTGTCTCATGGTCATAGTATTCCAGCTTAAGTCGAATAATATATATGTCATGAACCCAGCTCACATCTCAAAATCTACATTTTCTGAACTATTATATTATCACTTCAAAATTGGTTTCTTAGATAAGGTGGAATAAAACTTGCTGTTTCTAAGAAATGGCAAAGAGTAGCCTGAATATATTCTGTAGCCCCTCTGAAACGTCTGAAGAGTTTATTTCAGAAACTCACATAGAAAAGAATGAAAAGACTGCTGTGTTGTCATTAAATAAGAAACTATACTGTAAATCTAAGATACTGTTTTCATCTGGAAGACTGGAAATGAAGGGACACATCTGCTGAATCAGGCCTAAAAAGGAAATATGGCTCCTGTGGTATATCGCTAATCCTTTGCTATCACACACTGCTGGAATATTTCACTAAAGTATTTGTGAAGTTATTAACATTTTTTTGTATGAAACTCCCATGACAGCACTGCAGGAAAGTTTTGATGCAGTTGCTGTATCTTTTCATAGGGCTCTGCACTATGGATTTCAATGATTTTTTAACACTTTTAGCATGCACTTAAAAAAAAGAAAACACATTTTATCAACTCCTATTGACGGTTGCAAAGATCTCACTGCAGAGACCTTGTAAATCTAAACCCCAAGTGCTTAAAATGCAATAAAAAAGGATTTCCATATGTTATTACTTTTAGGAGAACATGATTTTTGAAGGTGTAAGTTTGGGAGTGTTGAGTAAACAGAGCTCCCATTTCCTGGAAATCAATTTTATTTTACAGAAACATTTGTACTTATTGATACAAATGCCATGCAGAAACATCCAATTACAGACAATAACAGAATCAAAGAATAGAAGACAAACTTGTGGAACAAAAAAAGAACTATAATATTGAGAACTGAAAGTTGAACTGCAAGCTCAAGGACACTACATAGGAGTAACTTAGAGAGAAATATATACAGCCAAGTATTCACAAATGAATGATCCTGTAGAGTCAATCACACTCACCACAACCAGGGAAAAGTGCATGGAAAGAGAAGTGCATTCAGCCTGCAGCCCTCCCTGAGAAGCCTTCTGAGTGCACTGACATGCTACCACCTCTGCTCTTCCCCCCAGAGGAGTGAGGCATCTGTCCTCAAGGTCATCCCTGACATACCACAGACCTACAGCCCTGCACCAGCCACCTGTGGCAACAGCTAATGTATGCAAAAGAGCTGTGGCAGCCTCCACCAACTGCACCCTCAAGGGCTTGGGAGATGCATTTAAACTCCTGCCCTGACATTTCTTTCTTACTTGTTGTCTTCTAGGCACGTATGTGCCTAGCTTTCCACATTGTCGATCCTTGCTTCACCTCACCTTGGCATGTTGATTTGACTTCCTGGCTTGACCTCAGGCCTGCCTTCTTGCTACAGGCTTTTCCAGCAGTCCCTGAGCTGTGGTTAACCCCTATTAGTTCTGTGAGACTTGCTCTGCTTTTCTTAAGTACTTAAGGACTGTATTGCTTGCTAGTGAGCATACCGGGTCATCATCCTTAGCTCCTGGCTTGGCCTCTGTTGAGGAGCAACTCAGCTCTGGATGTTCCCTACAACCTCCCCAATAAGTAAGTGTTCCAGATATTTATAAACAGCAGTCTTTACAGAGCCTACTCAATCAGCAGGGAGCCCATCAAGCTGCAAAATGACTAGAAAAGTGCTAAAGCTTTAGTTCTGTAGTACAACTTAATGTGAAAGTAGAAGCTTTTTTGAGTGCCAAGATGTAAGTAATGTGTCAACAAGTGAGGTATTTAGTTACATAAAACAGGCTACAAGATGGAAAATTGTAAATACTAGCATCCAAGAAGTGGGATTTCAGTTACCTCTCTGTTCTCTTTCTTAATAATTATACAGCAAAATAACATGGCAAATTATCCAAAGGACCTTGGTAGGCTCAAGAGGTGGGCCCATGCATACCTCATGAAATTCAACAAGGCTGAGTGCAAGGTCTGCCCATGGGTCAAGGCAATCCCAAGCACAAATGGAGGCTGGGCAATGAGTGGACTGAGAGCAGCCCTGAGGAGAAGGACTTGGGGGTATTAGTGGAGGGAAACCTGAATATGAAACAGCAACGTGTGCATGCAGCACAGAAAGGCAACTGAATCCTGGGCTGCATCAAGAGAAGTGTGGCCAGCAGGTCAAGGAAATTGATTCTCCCCCTCTACTCTGCTCTCCTGAGACCCCACTTGCAGTACTGTGTCCATCTCTAGGGCCTCCAACATAAGAAGGACATGGAGCTGCTTGAGTGGGTCCAGAGGAGGGCACAAAGATGGTCGGGGGGCTAGAGCACCTCCCTTATGAGGACAGGCTGAGAGAGTTGGGGTTGTTCAGCCTGGAGAAGAGAAGGCTCTGGGGAGACATTATAGTGGCCTTCCAGTACTTAAAGAGGGCCTACAGGAGAGATGGGGATGGACTCTTGATCAGGGAGTGTAGTGATAGGACAAGGGGTAATGGTTTTAAACTGAAAGAGGATAGATTTAGATTAGATACAAGGAAGAAATTCCGTACTGTGAGAGTGGTGAGACACTGGAACAGGTTGCCCAGAGAAGTTGTGGCTGCCCCCTCCCTGGCAGTGTTCAAGGCCAGGTTGGACGGGGCTTTGAGCAACCTGGTCTAGTGGAAGGTGTCCCTGCCCATGGCAGGGGGGTTGGAACTAGATGATCTTTAAGATCCCTTCCAACCCAAACCATTCCGTGATTCTGTGATATTCTTACTATAATTAGTCAAAGGAGATATCACAAAGGTAATTCAAAATATTTAAATTTTATAGGCATATATATGGGTCTACATAACTACATAGGGCTGTAAGGGCTATATATAGACATAAAAGATAAAGTATTTATCTGTTAGCCTTTCTCATCATTACATACCTAAATGTTTAACAGCACTTCAGAATATGCCTTTTGCAGATGTAATGCTAATACATGAATAGAAAAAAAACTTGTATATAAAACTTTAAACACTAATATTAGCAGCATAATGTATATACCAGAGGAGACAGACTCTGACAGTATGAGAAAATTCTGAATGCTTGACATAACTATCTCCTGTAGATTTCTCCTGCAGATTTCTCCTGCGATGCCTAGAAATACTTTAGGCTTTGGAGGCAAAGAGCGTGGTCAACCACACAGTCAATAGGCTTTTAATTGTAACATTTGACTTGTGGTTTATAATAATGACTGCAGCGATAAATATTCAGTAAAGTTTGGAAGCTATTTCCTTTCCTGTTATGCTGGGTGGAGACTCTGTTTAGCTACTTATCAACTTAAATGTTTCTGTTTCTGAAAGTCTTCTTTTTCTAAGTAGAAAATTGGATCCAGGAAGCACCTCATGTCTGTTAGAGTTGTCATCTAACAGTAATTTGATTAAAGTCTAAATAAAATCATATAATCAGCTGCTTATACTGCCAGTAAACAGGCATGAAAATCAAAGGGAAGTAGAAATCTGAATGAGCTGCGTATAGTCTCTGCAAATATTCTTATGTTATACTTCAGCTGAACTTTCTTTCTGGTTAAGAAACTGTAGGGATCAGTCATCATTAAAACTGCAGAAAGCAAGCCGAGCAAGCCATTGCAGTATTAGCCTATACTCACCCAGCTGAAACGACAGCACTACAGCTGCTGACATTTCTTTTCATTCATCTGCGCCTGTTACTCTTCAGTAGGCCACCCACTGTTTGCTTGCATATTGCTGTATATGCACATTGGAGATTATGCACTATCATGCTCTATTTCTCTACATTTTCCTTTAAATAAAAAAGCCCCTTTGAGATGCATGGCTTCCAACCAATATAAATTCATCTCTTCTCTCATACGTGTTTCTCAGTTTAACACATGCATATAGGCTAAAATGACAAGTTCACCACCTGTTGGTTTTATTAAGTAGTACTGGTGTCAGTGTAAGTGTTGTTTGCTTATCAGAAAGATTCAGATAATCAGAATATTAGGAATGTTGTGAAACTCTAAATTATTGAGCGGGTCAGACAATATTAAATTAAGATTTTTTTTCATCAAGAAACTATTAGCCTGGAGCAAGTATAGAAAATGAGCTACGCTGCCTCCACTAGTCTGATAAAATCTTTAAGTTTTCATGAGACAACTAGTTAGGGTGACTGGTATTATGCTATTACTACTAATACTTAGTCTTTATAAAAAAAGATAAAAACAATTATGTCAAAAGCGTTAACTGAAAAATGAATGCAGGCTGTAAGAATAAACACATTTAGCTGCCTGATTTACCAAATTCCATCACAGTATTTTTGTCTTTCTGACAAGGGCAATGAATACGTTAGTCAAATCTGGACAGTGAAGTGGCCACTACCAGCCTGTATTTGCACCAAGGAAGGATTCTGGGTTTTTATTTATTGGATTTTCTCATAGTTCCCTTCAAATATATTTATGGGGCTTGTACTTATGTATATCTTGCAGAACTCCCTATGCTTCAGTGCACTGAATCCATCCTTCACATACTAGGAGAACCATGTATATTAGGGTTTAGGCTGAGGGAAGTTTCAGCTGTAAATAATAATTTTTGGTCCAGGTGAAGAGGATTTGGTCTATAAAAGCCATTAGTATCATGGCTTGCTTGATGTTCTGACTTCTCTGCCTTTTGGCTAGGACATACCTCTCATTTGTAGATTAGAGACCAAAGCCTTGCTTGTTTCTCTCTCTTTTGAACACTGTTGCAGCCTGGAGTGTCAGAATGATGCTGAGCTTGGCTTTCTGGTCATGTTTCTCACACCGGCAATCAATGCAGACGAGGAGCTTGCACTGAAAGTACAGTGTGGCCATCAAGGAGCCAAAATAGGTGCACAAACAAGATCTGTATGTGTGATACAGGCAAGTAAGCTGAGGTGTCTTTGTCAGACTAATAGTGGTGGAGAATAAATTTGTAAAGGCATATTGAAGTTTGCTCTTGCCAAGATGCTGTGGATCTAAACTATTCACCTTGGCACTCAGCTGGATTGGCAAACTTAAACCCAAATTTGTGCACACCTACCTTGAGAAGCAGTTGATATGTTTCTATTAATGTAAATACTAATAAATTTAGCTTCTAACTTTACACTGTTCACAAGAAAACATACATGCTCTTTATTTGTGTCTCTGCTCAGGAAATGAATCCGTAATTGATTTTTTTTCTAAATACATAAGTATTTCAGAGAAGTCAGTACTAGATTTACAAAGGCAGGCATGGGAGTAATTTTCTCATCAACAGGCTAGGTGGATGGCTCTTCCAGCCAGTGTGAGTGCTTCTCCACATCATTCACTTTATGTGTAGCACCAGCATATGAAGGTTCAATATCTGCTTCCTCATTCTGAGCCCTTCAAGAATATAGTATGGTGGTTTTTCCCAAAACCTGGTAGTAGTGTGGTTCATGATAAAACAATCTTAACCCAGCATATTTCAGAAAATTAACAGCCAAAAGGCTTTATAGTGTGCAAGATTGCTTCAAAGACAGCTCTGAAGTTTTTTTTAAAGTTGAATATTTGTGGCAGATGCTCATCTGTAGCTCTGCGATATTTAGTATGAAAAACACTAGCTAGTACTTTGTCTCCTGAACTAGCAGAAATGGGAGGAAAAAATATTAATCACCTACAATATAACACGTAACCTAGTTCTGTGATTAACACTGAATCATACTATATAACTGTAAAAGCATCAGATTGGAAACTCTAGAAGATGGGGGGAGGGGAAGCTCTGACTAGTGTTGTAAAAGCCTTTTTGTTATTGCTTTATATGACACATTACACTAATCCTTAACATCAATTTAAAAAAGCCACTTTCCAGGCCTGTCTCCAAATTCTATGAAACTCATCCCATAAAGCGACTAGCTCTTCTGGAGACTTTTCTCATGATTAAAACATGATTAGCATATAAAGACTAACAGAATATTGAAAACAGTCTGAAAATGTATAGATCAGAGATTATTTTTTTTCTCCCAACCTGTTTCACTCATTCTACATGGTTCAAACAATGTACAGCAGGAAAGAAATTAATTACAGATTTCCGTGGGATGCTTCATAAAACTTTTAGGATGTTTCCCTCCTCCAAATATCAAAGTGAATAAGATTTGACAGGTAGAACTAGTAATAGTTAAAGTTCTTTCTTTCATTTTCAAAAATCACTGAATATTATCTATGCTTTGAATTCAAAGTCCCTAATTAATAGGATACCTAACCTTCTAATATTATTTAGACACAAGAACAAATAACTTCTGTGCTTTAAGAGGAACATATTAACTAAATCAACAAAAGTTCAAGTTTACAAATGATTCTTTTGCATCATGCCAATATACATCTTAACACCCTTGAAGCTTTGTATTTCCTATAGAACTTTCTCTGAAACAGGTGCTTTTTTTTTTTTGTTATTTTATGATAGGGTGACACTGTAAGTACATGACTCCGTCCTTTTTTGTTGATTTTTCACTTACTGTTCTAGACAGAAAGACTTACTCATAACTCTAGGAAATAACTCTGAGAAATAATAGCCACCCCAAAAGAAAAGTGCAAAAGTGAAAGGGGAACAGGTGAAGGTTTTGTTAGGAACGGAGGCTTGGAAAAGAAAATAATAATCTTGTAAGGCTAAAGTTATGTAGGAAAATCTTTAGGACTGGGGGGAGATGGACACACAAAATAAAGAAACAGAGGAGTTCGGGTTCAGGAATAATGCTATAGGATTGAGGATTTTAGAAATGTAAAAACTAAGAAGAGTTTTGGGGTATTCCTTAATACTTCAAGAGCAAAATGAGAGAGTAGAGCTCAAGAGCAGATGAAGGAAGGATGAAAGAAGCTCAGCCTTCAGAAGACTAAAGGCTTTCAGAAAATTCTAGGATGAAAGACTTGTTTACACCTTAGTCTGATGGGCCTGCAGTCTTTCCAGACTTTAAATTGGGTTTAAGGAACTGCTGAGATACATCTCTAGCTAAAGGTGCGACAGACACAAAGGGAAACCCGAAACAAAAGCATGATCCTACCCTGAGTTTGAAGAATCCTGATCTTTGGTGATAACCTAAAAAAAAAAAATCTCACTGAGCTGATCATTATGATCAGCAACAATATGCTTCACCTGTTTTGTCTATTAAAATGAAGTAATTTGTATGAATACACCCTTTCTCTCTTAACTCTGAAAGGATCGAAGATTATTTTCATGTCAAGTATATTTAAGTGAAATGTTGGAGGGGGCATAGCTTTCAGAAGGAAGACTTGAACTCAAATATCTGTTATTGGAGGCCTTTGCTTATTGAATCAATTTTCTTTGATTCCTCACTGGAACGAAGGTGTATATATAAAACTATTTGTTAATGATTTTTATATTATTAGCCATGTTTTTCAGCATCAGATTTTGGCAAAATTTGACTTGTAACTTTTATTGTGCTGAGACTGTCCTGCACCATTTGCAGGAGTTTCTAGTAGTTTTAATAGTTTAGTAAAGCAGCACTTACCAAACTGGTGTTATGATGTGAGGGCAAGAAGAGCAGACAAGGTGTAAAGCACTGCAATGTGCTCTAATCCAGCTGTCATTGTTATGCAGCACAAAACTGTCAATTTCACTGAAATAAGATGTGGATCAAGAGATGCATCTTAATACACATCTATTTGCTTGTGTTAGTTACACAGATCATCTCTGTCCCACCTTCTCTATTTTTCTTTCTAATAATTCTTATAAATCAAGCTAAAATGTAAGACACAGGTTTAAAACTCTTTTCCACACTGATTTTAAGGCTCATGCAACTTTCTCTTTGCAGCCTGTGTTTAATAAGAGAGGAAACTAAGACACTGCAAAAGTCTAAAATGAGTTGCTGCGTACTGAAAAATCATAAGCATTTTATTTTTTCTATGAATTTGGATGCTAAATACTTTTCCTAATTCAGAAGAAAATTCTCATATTCTGAGAGATAGGCTTTATGGTATCTGTCAAATAATGAACTTCAAAAAGTCTTTTGATTTTTTCCTTTATAACTTAATCTGACAAACTGGATGAACTTCTGATGATTAATTTCTCAGTTTTGAGACCTAAAGGAAAATTGTTATATTTGTGTTAGCAGAGCCAGCCCTGACTTGCTTTTTGTATTTATAGGTGTATTTGCACTTATTTGATTTCCAGCTCCAAATCTGAAGTCATACAAACTTCAAACAAATTCAAGAATTTGATTTCAGTTAAATAACTTACTACAGGTTTTTTCCCTACAGATATTTAGGACTTCTAATACTTACCAGCAGCAATTAAATAAGATCAAGTATTAGTGATGGAGACCACAAAAGAATTTGTGTATGGGTCTGCAGAACAGATATTTTGGTGTAGTACAGAATTCAGTCTTAACAGCCCTGGTGGTAATACTCAATCCACAGTTATGCTTAAAAGGATATAGTGAAGAACACAAAGATGTGGTTATGTGCTGGAAGTCTATCCCAAGAATATTATTTGAACACCCGTCTTTCCATGAGGTGCTCTGAGAGTTTAGTATTTGATTTCCCTTGTATCACGCTAGTCTCTAACTCAGGGTGCTGACATAGATGTGCTGGACAGACATAAGAAAACTGTGGGCTTAAATACTTTTTGCAACATGTATGCAAATCCCACTGATGTGAATGACTTTACAGAGGATTAGATTTCTGTCCATGTTCATAATTCCGTTCTTGCTAGAAACAGGTTTGGATTTGATAAAGTTGTTTATGTTTAAAAATACAGTCCTTGAAGGGAAAGTCTGCATTCTTGCTCTTCCTGAATACCAAGGGGGGATATAGAAATGTATTTGTGTTGTGCTAAGAACTGGGTGAGAGACAGTCGTGTTTAGATAGTGAAAAGGAGTTAAGATTTTGAGGGCTTTTTTTGTAATGTAAATCAGTAAAGGAGTGAGAAAAATTGTTCCACAATTCTTTCCTTCAAGGACTTCCATCTCTTTGTAGGAAGAAGCACATAGGGTTATTGTGATATAAAATCCGTGAACATCAATTCACTTCCTGAAAGTCTCTTTGCTGTGCAGGAACAATGATCAGACCGTGTTCCAGTGCCAAGCACCAATTCCCTCACTAGACTCCTTTGTAGAGGCTCAGTTCCTCACTGTTCCCAGAGTCTGTCTCCCTTCTCCCTCTTCCCCCTCTCAGCTGGAGCCACTCAGTAGACTGAAGGAGCTATTGTTGCTACCTGTTTTGGGAAATGGCAGATAATAGATGGAATTAGAGCCCACCACCATTCTGAAGGACTCCAATACCACAGTTGGTGCTTAAAGTAATGTGAAGTGGGGTATCCCAGCCTTTGGTTTTCTGTCCTTCTATTTTCAGATTATTTCTCCTTTTTGTTGAGAAAGAACTGTGCTGTGATATCACTTCTTTCAGACACTCCAAGCAGACCTATGTGGTTAGGACCCTCCCCGGTTGAGTTAGAAGACACTGTTGTCATTGCATGTGATAAAGTGATGGTTCCCTCCTCTGCAAAAGGTAGGGATGTCTGTACTACACTGCCACTGAACTCATAGCTGCAGGACTCTCCTACCAGAGTCAAACTCCCTCTGATCACAGGACTTGGCCAAGCTGTGACAGAAACAAACTGTTGACAACCATATCCTCTGATTTTACAAAATACCCTGGTGTACCCAACCTTACCCTAGTACCAAATAAAACCTGTAGATGACACTCGCTATCTTTATTTCCATTGGATAGAAATAAATTAAGACTGTTCAGTGAGGAAAAAAGTCTGACCTGAAATCACTTTAATACAGATGAAAACAGATTATCTCACATCATATCACACTGAGTATTAGATGAGCCACATTTGATAAGTTTTATTGTTTTTAATTTGAGGGGACTGAGAATTAAGTAAATACTACCAAAATGAGTCTCAAGATGGAGATTTGTATAAAATGGCTATCAACAATCTTTAAACACTGAAGGCAGTATAGGGAAGGACTGGAGGAGGGAATGTTTGGAGAAGAATAGTAATGGGGTGGATAAATAAGGAAGAAGACAGGCATTGGCCAAGAAAGTCTAATGTCTCACTTGCCATTTCAAAGTGATTTTTTTCTCCCAGCATACCTTTACTAGGTACCAAATGGATTTCCATATATAGATCTTCCTTCACTGATTAGTGTGGCACTTAGCTAGGAACCTTAGGTAACTTTTTTATCTCATTGCATAATTTTTAGTGCTAGACACATGTTTAGTGGTGATATAGCTCACTGATTGCAGAGAACACATCACATTTCTGCTATTTTATTTCTGTCTCATAAAACTAGAACTTCAGTAACTTTTTGAGAAAGAATATCCTCAATATAGGTGAATCTTGGGTGGAGAAATTTTACTTGATGAAATAACTTGTTTAGGATGCTTTCTGTTTCATAAAATTTTGTTTCTTTCATATCCCATACTTTCAGCAAATGCTGACAGGCTTTTCTGGGGCTCCTGTGATAGTCTTGAAGCATTCCCAAGAACCTGGCAGCTATCCATCCCCTATAGATCTCTGCTGCTCTCTGAATGTGCCATTTTCAGCTGTCTACTTGGGAAGCTTCATTTCCATATGCTCCAGATTCTAGTAATTCCAAATATATTTTTTCTGCTGAAATGGAAAATCATTTCCTCTCAAAAGTTTCCCACATAAACATGACTATTCTGAAAAAAAAAAAAAAAATCCTATCAAGACTGAAAAGAAACTTCCTCCCTGTATTTTTTATTTTATTTTAAACCATTGTCCTCCATTTAGTTGTGAATGCCCTCTGCAATACATTGATCCCAAGCTGAAATGGCATCAGTTAATTGTTTATGCCTCTTTCCTAAAGTAAAATCTCCTACTTTATTTTCCCTTGAAATACTGGGAAATGGCAGTGGAGTTGCAAGAATACACATAATTGATATCTGCCACAGTGTTTGTCAGTGCATGGACATAATTTAATGAGTTTCATTCCTCTATCTTACTAGTGCAAAGAAGTTTCATTTACATTTCAGGTTACTGGTCAAGAAGCACAGGGGAAAGGAGGAGTTTCACTCTTGAGATCAAAGAGATAAAACCCATATAGATGTTAATCCTAAAATTTCCAGAGACTGAATATAGGTCCTTAGCAAGTGCATTAATTAACTCTTACTGGCAAGGCTGCAAATGACTATTTCTAAGACTATATTTTCAACCTGTCATTCCTCTACAGCATAATGTACATGGAGACATTTTCTCATGCTAACTTTGGCTCAGTGCTGATAGTAGAGCACTACAGATGAGGCAGTTCATTACCACCAGAAAGTTTACTGTTGTGTTTTGTAGGTTTATGTCTGCACGTTTAAACAACTAGAATTTAAAAGAGCCAGTGTTAGCCTGCTACCCCACTGACAGAACTGCCACACATCTGAACTCTCCCAAGCAGGTTTTCCTATGCAGAATTGCTTTAGATGACCTTGAAGACCGTGTTTGGGATTTCCAGGTGTATTTCAGCTCTGTGTCCTCAGGTAGCTTCTGTGCATCCAGGAAATCCTGCATGCATTCACTATGTGTGCATCAGTCCAAGGGCACATACACCTTACAGGGGGTGCTCTTGAGAGCTCTCACACTGACTATGGCATTGCAGGAGAGTAGATGGTGTGGGTTATAGCCAACCAGCAATGTTCAGAAGAGTGGAATGAAACACTGATGCGCTGCACATGTGCAGTGCAACAGACAGTATGAAACCCTGCAGCTGGCTGCACTACTGATAAGCTGTGGTGATACATATCTGCAAACTGAGAAGGGGTTAAACCATTTTACGGCATTTAAAGGCTACCATAGACGGGAGAGAATGAACTGTTCTCCATATCTGTGGTACACAGGATGAAATGGCAGCAGAAGGTTTCCAGTCAGACACTGGCTATGTTTTCTTACGTGTAAGAAATGCAAAACACTGAAATGGATGGCTTAGGGAGACTGGAATCTTCATCACTGGGAATAGTTAATGACAAGTTAAACAAGCACCTGTCAGGAGATAGATCCTCCTTTAAAGAGGACACCAGACTAGATGATCTCCCCAGGTTCCTTCTAGGTTTATTTTCTTATGATTGTATTCACAATAAGTCTGACATATCCCAAAAGTTTCCAATTACTGTGCATGAACAGACCATCTGTGCAAAGCAATCTCAATATGCCTGATGCTTCCTGGAAGCATTTTAGTTATTGAAACAGAAATATAACAGTTCTACCCATTTATACAAATGTCTGTCCTGAGTCATTGGGAAAAGTCCGGTAGAGACACCAATCCAAAAATGTTTTCTTTATTTATCTAGCATCTCCTGTTGAATTTGAGTAATGCCTGATTCTCCTAAGAACAGTGTACATTTGAGATACCTAACATCCTGCAAGTGTTAAGATGTAGTCATGCCTTGCCTTGAAAATTACCACAGGAAAAAGATTCACGTTAGTCAGATATAAAGCAGTATTTGTATGAGTGTTTTCAGGATCAGGTCCATAACAACAGTTCTTGGTATTGTACTGAAATAGTTGCTCTTGTTTAAGAAATGTATCAAACCACTTTCTTTAAACATTTCCTCATGGAAGGAAAAATCACATCTAAAGCTGAATTACAGCACTAGTGGATGGTATTTGCTAAGCTGTCCGTAACTGCAGTCTTAACATGGTAGGCAGTCATTTGTAAACAGCTGAACTGAATGGCTGAACATGGAATCTGAGCCTTTAAGCGAATTGAAATTCCTCAGCTTCAAAAAAGATGAGGTTCAAGACAAAAATTGCTCTTAGATAAAACACTTATCATGAAAGGCTATGTGCGCAAAGACAATGACATTATGGACATCTGAGAGCCAGTGAATCAAATCTTAAATCACCCAAGATCACTTTTGAAACTTTCTTGACGTGATAAGCATGCCTCCAGTTTATATTATTTCTGCAGAGTAGCATTATTCTTACAGACATGAATATTATAAAAACTTTTGAGGTTTGCATAGCATATGCAAAGAAAACTATCAATATATACAGAACAATAATCTTTAAGGCCTATTGGTAAAAATGAAATATATAGTTATCATAGGAACCTGTCTATTCAAAGAGTGGAGTTTGGTAAAGCAGCTCGATCTTAACATTAAGAACAAAAAAAGTATATGAAGGTATCTCTCATTGTCTTTTTCCCTTGCTTGTTGCTATTGCTGCTGTTCTTTTGTGATAGTAGTTGGTGGTACTGATTAGATCTGGGGTAAGTTCAGAGACACAAAAAAAATGTATCCTGTCTGGTGCTCCTGCTGCAATGAGTTTTGCAGTCTTGGAACCTCTCTTATGAATAACACTGTGATAATGTAAGTCAGGAGTTAAGGGGAAGTTAGTAGAGATTTCAAGCCTAAAAGAATGAGGCAGAAATAAGGAAGAGGACACATAGAGAAACAATAAGCAGATGAAAGTTTGCCCAAACCATCTAATATTAGTTTTATGTTTTACACTTACAGCTGATCTTGTTAAAGTTCCACATGGTAAACTGGACTCTGATGAATCAACAGACACAGCAAGAAAGCTAGCAAAAACCCACAATAATATCCGAGTTTCACTAAAAACCTGAAGGATATCAGACCCATCCTTCAGCCCTTGGGGAATGAAAAGGAGTCCTACTCACAGGAATATGCTGAGAATCAAGTTTTCTAAACTAAATGTTTAGTATAAACATTCAATGTGTAGGTCTATTCCAAAATTGTATTAAATAAGCTAAAACATTTTTTAAAAATTCAACCCACTTGTGCTGCTTTTAAATAATTAACTTTTTGAATAGCATAATAAACAAAACTTCAAATGCCTGCTGTCTGTAGACAAGCAAAGAAGACAGAGAAATGTCAAAAGGCTGCAATCTGAACAGGAAGGTCTGGGTGTGGAAGCAGTGAAGGAAGGATAGAAGAATAAAATTGGCATGGGTTAATAGTAACTTTGTCAGAAGGTCATGAATATTACCATACATCTACATGCAGCTTCCAAGATACCTAGATCAGAAAAACAAGACAGTCTAAAACAAACAGCAAAAGAGACACCTGGAAGAAAGTGAGGGACAGATTAAACCAAATAGGTTGAAGCCAGTAAGAGATGATGGCAAGGAAATAAACAATAAATTGGAGCCATTAGACACCGAGATAAGGAAGCAGAAGCCAGTAAGTAAGAGCATCATGCTCATCAGCATACCATCAGCAGAGATGCCTAGTGACTCACTGACTTGAGGCTGGAGACAAAAGACTGCAGCCACTGACAGCTCCTAATGGGTGCAAAAAACAGCACATTGTCGCCAGTTGCAAAAAGACCTCAGAAAAGGTGGTGAGGGCTTGAAAGCTAATATGTTTTTTTCCCTTCTGAACCCTGAAAGAACTTTTCATCTGACATCTAGAGTGCTCCTTCCTGGGAAAGTGGCTTTGGTCCTTGTAGTAGATGAAAGCTTAGACTTAGCCTTTTGCTTCCCCAGGACTGTTAGAGGGGGTGCAGACGCCCTTCCAGTGATGCAGGCATTGGAGAAATGGAGGTTAAAAAGAAAAACAACACCTTGGTCAAATCTGTGGTGGGGCAGGGGAGGAAGAGTAAGGGATTATTTTTTAGGGGATTATTTTGAGTGATGGATAGAGCATTGCCTTAGTGCCCTGAAATAAGATGCCCGAAGAAAACTGAAGAACAGTTCTTGTACTCAGCATTTCCTATTAACTCAGTGGCTTCCTGCTCACCTTGCTGGGTAGCTATATCCCATCCCAGGGCACTGACTTGCCTCAGGCTCTGTGTTGAAATTTAAACTCCCTAAAGCAGATGCTGGGTTTAACAGGCATCACTTGCAACTGTTTCATTGAGAAAACACCTTATATTTTTCCAAGAATCTTTAAAATCTCATTCAACTGCTAAAATTTAAAAACATTGCCTGAAGTAGTTTGGTTTTCTTGAAAAAAAAAAAATCTTTGGCTTTGATATAATTGAAGCAACATGTTGGTTACTTAATGATGGGAACAGCTGAACACTTTGACTTAAATCAAGTTTCTATACCTTCCAAATCTGGAGTAAGGATGGCAAGAAACTGTGTTGATTCTGTCCCTTTAGACAAAAAATACCTGGTCAAAAGACATGATGCAATGGGTGGCAATCAGAATAGAAGCAGAGTTTAGGTGGGATAAATTTGCAATTTCAGGGACAAATTCTTAAATTATATGGATCTGAGTAGTTTCACTAAACAGAACTTTTATACCCCATCAAAGACTGTATCTGGCATCTTCTTCAGTAATGGTTCCGTGACTTCTTAGAAAGAACACTTTATTTGCATCTTTGGAGCTATGATAGCTCCTCATTATAATCCCTTAAGTCAGGAGAGAAATTTATGTCTCTTGAATGCTACTGAGCTCTGCACCCTATGTTGACTCCAGTTACAGAGCTTCCTCTGCTACTTCTAATGTAATGTAAAGACTGGGGCTCTTTGCTTGATATACTGTGTGCTGATGAATTACTGCTTAACCATTTGTCTCTGTGTTTTATATATATATTTTCTTGATATCTTGCAAGTCTTAGTGTGAAGAAGAAAATTCTTTTTGTTGATGTTGGGTTTTTTGTTGGTTTTGTATGACTTTTTTGTTGTTTTTGTATGACAGCAAGCCAAAAGAGGAAATTAGGTAGTTACAGTCTATCAACTTGTAATGGCCAGATGAAAAATCCGTGTCACTCCTATTTTTGATTGAAGTATTTGATCTGTTCAGGAACTGCCTATTTTAGGATGACATTAGTTACTGCAAATTAGTAATCAAGCTAGATAAATCTGGAGGGAAATAAAGAAAGATTAAGGATGTAGTGAACAATTCATATGTCTCTGCCAGTCATAACAGCTGTTAGAAATGTCTGTTAGTTGCTTTCATCAGCTTTGCTTTCATCCTGTGACTAACACGATAGCTGAAAAGAAATGTATGGCCTTTTACATTTTCTTTTAAAATTTATTTCATAGGATGAGTTACTTTAGACAAGAGGTGAATAAGAGGGCATGTAAGAAGTATACTGAATAAAGAAGAAAATGGAGACACAAATTATATAGTCAGAACCTCTCTCACAATGAAAGAACATTAAAAGAAACTGGAAGACAATACACTGTAAAGCTAAGTATATTTGCAGGAAAACACTAAATTAGAAGCACTACAGATGGTATAGACTTGATCCATTATTGAAAATATGACAAAGTTTCTCATTGTTTTTAATGAGCTTTAGTCTCTTGTTGTGAGGTGAATTTGAAAGCTGAAAGAGGGAATATGAAAGGGACTTCTGCCTAGTGAGAGAAGAGTACACCTCGTTCCGCTGGGGGTTAGTTTTGCTGTGTTTCTGCCAGATAGTAAGGCATCAGCTCAGAGCTGGAGAGAAACTCCCTGTCTTTGATCATAGTGGATAAGGGAGAGAGATTTCTAGACTCTTACCAAAAGACAGGTCTGTTTGTCACCAGCTGGAATGCCAAGAACAGATATAAAACATAGCACCAGAATTTTTGTTACAAGATATGCACCTGAGGCTAAAAAGGATCCATTTCAATATGCAGAAGATCATCCAGCAAATTTCAGAAAATAATGCTTATTAGGACTTACCTGAACAGATGGAAAAAGTCCACTGGGGCCAGCAGGGAAGATAGTCAAAGTAGTTGGAAACTTTTTATCTTCAGTGAATTTTTTTTTGACCTGTGGGAGGAAAGGGAAACACAACAAGGAAGATGAACAAATGGCTCAAACATTAATAAATCTTCAAGGGTGGTTGAAGAAAACTTGAGCACTTGGAAGTGTGAATAGAGAAGGGATTACTTACCTCACAGCCTAGGCAAATAAATAACATTGTTGGGGCTGAGGTTGGTCTGAACTGGCAAGAAAAGCTTTAAAAAATGAAGAATTTGGAGAGGTATGTATGTAGCTTTACACATGACTATAAAAAATACAGAGAAGCACTGATAAATGAGGGTATGGCAGTAAGTAAAACAGTATCAGATATCAGAAAGATGTAGTTACAGGTGAGAACTGCAGGTAAGTAATGCAAATAGTGAAAGGCTTGGATGGGACAACAAAACAGCAAGCAGTAGCTGAAAGGCTTGTGCTCAGTTCAGGATCCCAGTCATCACATAGTGCCACCAGGACTACTAGTGTAGAACCTGAAAGCAGTTATTAACATGGCAATCAGGGCAAAGCACAGCTACTGACAGGGACAAATCGTTCAGGAAAGATAGATATAAAAGTAAAGATGATGAATACCACTGCATGTGGTTCTGTATCAGATGCAAAGAAAAAAGAAGAGATAGCCAGGAATAAACTAAAATCTGCTTCAAGACAAAATTAATTTTGAGGAAGGTTAATAAACCAGATTGTATTGGGATAGTACTGTAACAGAGTCATCATAGAATCATAGAATCATTCAGGTTGGAAAAGACCCTTGGGATCATTGAGTCCAACCATCAGCCCTACTCTACAAAGTTCTCCCCTACACCATATCCCCCAACACCACATCCAAATGACCCTTAAACCCATCCAGGGATGGTGACTCCACCACCTCCCTGGGCAGCCTATTCCACTGTCTAACCACTCTTACTGTGAAATTTTTTTTCCCCATGTTCAGTCTAAACCTCCCCTGTTGGAGTTTAAAGTCGTTCCCCCTTGTTCTGTCACTAATCACCTGTGAGAAGAGACCAGCACCAACCTCTCTACAATGTCCTTTCAGGTAGGTGTAGAGAGTGATAAGGTCTCCCCTCAGCCTTCTCTTCCTCAAACTGAACAGTCCCAGCTCCCTTAATCTCTCCTCATAGGATTTGTTCTCCAGGCCCTTCACCAGCTTCGTTGCCCTCCTCTGCACTCGCTCCAGCACCTCGATATCTCTCTCGTATTGAGGTGCCCAAAACTGGACACAATACTCCAGGTGTGGCCTCACCAGTGCAGAGTACAGGGGGACTATCACCTCCCTACTTCTGCTGGTCACACTATTTCTAATACACGCCAGGATGCCATTGGCTTTCTTGGCCACCTGGTCACACTGCTGGCTCATGTTCAGCTGCTTGTCAATTAGAACCCCAATTAGAGTCCCTGCATCAGATCTGGATAGAAAAAAATTTGCAGAAATAAAGCAGGAGAATAAGTATAGAAGATTATGTCAGTATTGAAGATCATAATTTCCTAATGATAGACCTGGTAAAGTAGTTACAGGTCTGTATATTCCTGAATCTCACAGCTGACAAAGTCTTTCATCGGCTAATCACTAACAAAAAGTGATACCAGAAGTTATTTCAGTACGACATTAAAATGTGATCAAAATGGTGGTCACAGGGGTGAGAGAGGAGGGGAAAAGTGTTATCAACAATCATAAGTTTATTTTTGTTAAATAAAAGAGTGATAGGATTCTGTAATTTTTGAATTTCAGAAGCTCAAATCTGATCAGTGAAGAGAACTGCTCAGTAAAAGTATCTGAACTAAGAGCTTAAGGGCTTGAATTTAGAAGAGTTTCAGAATTTCTTTAAATCAAAGAAATCTGGTTTCTAAGCAAGGTAAAAATGTTATCAAAATTTTAAATAGATTCAAAATCCCTTCACAGGGCATATTAGGATTAAAGGGTGAATTTAGAAAAAATGGAACAAAAAGCTTGATTTAAAAAAAGCAGAATGTTAGAGATGAAGAACCGCAGGGATAAAATAAATATAGCCTAAAGTGGGGCTGAGTTTGATCTTACAATATTAAAACTAATAGTAAACATTAAACACTCTACGTACAAAAAACAAGCTGCACAAATAAAAACAGAATTGGGCCAAGAATGGTCATTAGCAGTTCAGATGATACTGATACAGACCAAATAACAAAGTGAAATCTTCATCTCAGTTTTTCCTAACAAGGGAAAATGGTGAATAAATTGGAAAAACAGACTATTAGAAATTAGGACAGAGAAATTTCCATTGCTAATTCAAGCCAAAATCATTCTCTAAGACTTTAATGCACTGGTATCTTGAGGAACCAATAAACTATTACTAGGAAATTCAGGGGAAAAAAACATCGCAGTAATGAACAAATGAAGTGTCTGTTTCAGTAGCAAGCATTTTTAGTAGGTCAGCATATACCACATGACTCTCTACACACATAGCTAAAACAGTCAATGAACAGTTTGACTCTTTTTTTAAACAATCTTCACAAGAAAGTTGGAAGATTCCTGATGTAACTTGCAGGTGTCACTAAGAAGGAAAATGGCATCAGTGCAGAAGAAAGAGATATTGTACTGAATGCGCTCAAAGAATGGATGGAAGTCAGTGGTGCAACATGCAATGTACCTCTTACACATTAATAATTCCTGTTTTGATCTCTATCTCGTTAAGAGAAAAATAGCTTCAGCGTAGAAATGACTGAATGGTGCATCGGTGAGCGGGGCACAGGATGCCTGAACTACTGCTGGCATGGGACCTCATGCATTGGAACGGGCACTTCTAGTAGTGATGGGTGGGAGAACTAGAAGTCTACTCCGTTCAGTGAAACGGTGTCTGAGGGGATAAGATTTCTCCCTGTAAATAAATCAGGGGCAAGGATATATATTGGGAGGGAGAACTGTTTGAACTAAATGATGATGGTAGCAGAGAACAGGGGGTTTAAACAGGTTGCAACAAAATTCATCTAGAAATTAGAATGTTTAAGTACTTCAGGAGTGATGGTCTGAACGGAAGAGGCTACCAACTGAAGGATAAAGAGCCAAGTAAAGTTCTATTACAGATAGTGCAGTCAGTCTAAGAAAAGAATTGCATGCTATACTGAGCTGTGATACGTCAGGACTAGACTGCGGAGGCCCCTTCTAATTCCTAATTACTGGAGTAAATAATTCTAATTTTTCCAATCCTTTTTCCTATGCAATTTTTGCCTCCTCCATGACTTTTCAGAGTTTTGAATGTCCAAATGAATTATGCAGAGGAGTTCTCCTTTCTCACCTTCATCCTGACAGACTTCATTCTTATATCTTAGGCATCATTTTTCTTGCTAAATTATACTGACTATTCAAACACTCAAAGCAAAAATCAACAGAAATTGGAAAAGGAAAAATTAATCTGAATTGAATATATACCTTATATGTATTAAAACTCAAGTTACAGACTGTTCATTTGTCCTTTCCAACAATTTTCAGGATATATCACTTGAAATTATTGTAGAAACACTGAAAGGCATTCAAGCCATCAGTACGGTAAAAACAAAGCCAAAATCCTAACAAAAAGAACAACAGAAACTACATAACAAGAAGACTAAATTCTTTGCTCTAGCAATCAGTTTTATTTCAAAACTAGCTCATCCTTAGTTCCTGCTGTGCCTCTTCAGTAGAAATGTTAGTGCCTGGGTCTCTGTCTGGCCTTTGCTGTAATTAGTGCTAAAGTTCTGTTCAAAGTACCTCTGAATAAGTTGTCATCCTTCACTGCAGCTTCAGTCTTCAGTAAAGCTAAGATTCTCTTCAAAGTATGAAACATCAAATGAGTCCTAGCATTTTCAGAAACAAACCTTAGTTTGATGCTCCCTGTGTCTTTCTCCCCACGACCTAAGCACTTGTGGTTCAGCAAAAACTAATTCCTTCCTCTGGGAACTCCTGCCAAGGACTGGGAATACCAGTTTCTTATGCTGCAGAAGTACAAGCCATAAAATTTCAAAGACCCTCCAGCTGATTTTATGAAGGAAAATGACATCACTCAGCACTCCGGAAATTCTAGTTCAGTGCACATAGGGGAAAAAAAAGTTAAAGAAATCCAATAAAATTGCTCTCAAAGTATTTTAGTTATTTAAGTTTTAAATCTCAGATGCCATAAAAAGTAAAGATTTTCTGCCTGTAAGCTGTCTGCATAGAAAATGGTTTTTGGTTTGTTCTTTTTTTAACTATCTTTGTTAAGACTTGTAGGAAATTTCAGTGGCAGAGATGAAAACTATAACTAATTTGCTGACATAACATACCTGTAATCTATCTTGAACAGAAATTCAGACTTCATTACTTGTTGATTGTTTAGAATGTTTTAGTTTGTATGTCTCTTATTGTTCAGCATATTTTCCTCCAAATTCTGATTTTTGTTCACACATTTGATTTGTTTTATGTCATTAATTTAGTACTTTCCAAAAATCTTACTTCTTACCATAATGGCTATTTATTGACTGGCTATTTTTGGCTTACATCAGGTTTTAAAGAGACTTCTGCAAAGTAGTAACTCAGGGCTGCTAGGTTTCCTTCAAGACAAGTATCCCCTAACGTCGGTGGTAGAAGTCATAGCAGTGTTCTTAGGAAAACCTATAGGAAAATGCCATTATGCAGACTTTTGCTCAACAATTGCAGTATCTTGTTTTCCTCTACTTAATTATGATCCTAGATGGGCAACAGTCTGAATTGCACAGATTTGCACGCACTTTTAGATGTACTTTAGAGATAAGTAGGTCCATTTGTTACTGATTTGATATGTTATTGATTTAATACAGATTAGTATTAATTTGTTTAATTTTAATAGGAATATAGAAGATATTTAGTAAAAATCATATGCTGCATTTGCACTCTATACAGGAACCGAGGCTACTACGAACTCCCCTGTACAGCCCTGTACCAAGGCCGAAAGAATTGGTCAGAATCACCTAGTAGGAACATTTAGAACTATAGATAACAGGCTTACAATTCAAGATAATTTTACATATAAGGTATTTAATAACCTGAAAGAATGCAGAGAGATGTCAGAATCCAAATTAATGGGAAAATGGGGAAATCAGCTGAAGCAACATATAAGTTTAAGCCAAGAAACAGTGTCCTCAAGCAATAGGTAATTCCGACAGGGGGAGATCGCGACCACCGACTCATTAACCACCGACTCACATTACACCCCAGACCCATTTCCAGGTGTTTCTGGACTCTACTGCGCAGAATCGGAAATAGGAGGAGAGTATGATAATGATTTCCAGGAATTGTTATGTTTATGCATGAATACTTAATGAATATATATGAATGAGTTCTATATAAGATGTATGATTTTGGTGCATGGTGTGCATCGTTGGTGAAAGGATTCACCCGCGCACCCGGCCGTCAATAAAGAAGTGTCTGCTTATCTACATCAAATTGGTGTTGATAAGTTTTATTCCGAGTTTTTCGGTGACACATATGTGTTACAACAAAAATAAGTCATACAGGAAACCATATACAAAATCACTGTATGAAATCTATGAGTTGGTTTAGAGTGGGGTTAAGCTCATGCTTAATTCATTGAAAAGACTTACACCAACTTCAGCTGGAGCTGAACTCAGCCCCAACTTCATCCCCTAAAGACAACCAAAACATTCTTAAATTGCATACCACAGCATGTCAAGTGTTGCGTGACACTGAAGATATGTTTCTATGCCTACTGCTATAATGCTTAGGCTTTTATCACTTAACTAGGAGAATGTCCATTAGTTATTAGCAATGTTGTACCCATAACACAAAACCAGGCAAGTCTGTTTCTGTTCAGTAGAAATCGGAGATATGTTGTAGATGAGAACATTGATCACTCTAATCCAATATATTCTGCTTGACAATGATCAATGTAAGTCAGAGAAAAATGCAAGAACAATGTGGTAACCTACTTTTAGAAGTTTCTTTTCAATTCCCCCCAGTTAGTGGTTGCACATGTCCTGAAGCGTAAGAATGTCAACGGATTATTTTCATTTTCTCTAATGTAACTATGGAAGCTCTTACGGTGAATTCTGAACTTGCCTATAGAATCCGTACATTTATAAAAAGATATGTAGATTCTACAATGAATTAATTAAACATTCAGGTAAACAAAGCATTTTGTTTTGTCTGTCTTGTAACTGGAGCATGATTTTGAATGACAAAATGAAGTTATTTTTATTTTAGTTAACTTTAAAATCAAACGATGTTAATACAATTTCTTTTTCCTTCCCTTGTGTCCTTATTCTCTTAAGTGGTAGGAAGATTTTCTGTTCAGCCATAAAACTTGATTTTCATTTTGTCATTCACACCTTGTGATACGAAAGCAATACTTTCATTTCTAGAGGAAGGGCTTAGGTGGCGATGTTGATTTCAGGAGCTCCTGTCACCCACCAATCCCTCACTGTGCCTGCTCTTCTTATTGCTCCTGCAACTTGCCAGGTTGTCAGCTGTGTCAAAACAAATGATTGCATAGCCATGTTCAACCTGGACCAAAACACTCTCTTTAAATACTGGTCTCTCTTCCTTCCTCCCTTTTTCTCTATGTATGCTTATGTTTTAAGCTGCCCTCAGTCCACAGGGGAATCCAGCGAACAGCTTAACAACCGGGACAGTGAGCTGTGACAGCTTGCCAAGGCAAGAACTCCTTAAGCCATACTGTTTCCACAAACCCTGCATCTCCAAATCGAGGCTTCTGTCTGTTTGAGAAGCTATTTAGAAGATTGGATTTTTCCAGAGAGTCAGGAAGAAAGTTTTCTTGCTTATATATGATCATCTGACACGTACAGTGATGTGTCTGCATTAACCCCCATTCAGAGCAAGCTTCAGCAGCTCTTATTTCTAAACTTCTGCTGATACAGGTGCAGTTCCTGCAGGTTAACCTTTAGCTACCTGTAAATGTTGCTTTAACTTGATAACAAGATTTAAACTGATAACATTCCCTTGTCTAACTCCGCTGTTTCCCAGTTCATATCAAGTGCACATCACTCTCCTAGTTCTCTTACAGCCTTTCAAATATAGTGTGCAATTTTCATTTTAAATTAGGCAGGGGAAGGTGGTTGTGTGTAGTCATTTCCTAGTTTTATACAGAGCAGCCAAGAATCCAGATTGTAACAAGTGATGCAGTAGGTATTTGTCTGAAAACAAGGTCTAATTTACATATATTGATCTGCTCAAATGTCCATCAGCTTTATATTTTACTCCACATTCTTACAGCTGTTGCTTAAGGCTTTGCAGATGAAGCAGCAAAGACCTGCTACCTAGAAAAGCTTTCCATCTTATGAAGGTTGAACAACAACAGTCAAAGCCTTCTGGGACCATTCTAAGGAGAACAAATAAAATGATTTTACCAGCAGCTTACTTCCTCTAGGTCTGCTCCTTGTTCAGTTTTTTTTGCTGAGGTGTCAGGCAGTTTTCAACCTGTTATTTACATACAGGATATGCTATTTCTGCCTATATTCTCCATACACTTGCAGTCCATACCTGAATGATCTGGCTCTTCCAGAAGGTATGAGGCTCACTGTATGCACACTAAATAGCACCTGTGTACATACCCCTGCTCAGAAGTGTCCCAGCCAGAAATAAGGCAGTCTTCCCTTGAAAATTAGTTGGCATGTATTCCAATAATTCCAAGATTAATGTGGACAATAAAATCAATTTTTAAACAGTGTAATTTTCCCCTGTAAATTATAATGCCAGAGTTAGTTGTATATAAAATGACTATTATTCTGTCAAGTATTTTTTTGGGGGAAAAAAAAGCAAGCTATTTATTATCAAAAGCGACGAATATTTAAGAGTTATGTTTTTGGGCTTAAAGTTTAGCACTATGAGCCATCTTGTTCAGAAGTGGTAAAGGTAGATATCTTTAAGAAGAAATCAGTCATTATTTAATTGATTGTTTAATTAATCCATTACAGAAGACATGGCCAGTTAAGAAATCATTATACTGTGAACAAAATTTCTGGTTTAATATCATGGATTATTTGGTGAGTCAGAAGTTTTGCTGCTGGTCATATTAAGGTGCATATTTAAGAGCTGAAAATAATATTGATTCATATAAAACACATAGATTAATTGTTCTTTGAAAAGGTGTTGCAAAAGACTTATAAGCCTTTTACTTGAAAAATATGGATGTGGTCACAGTGACAGTGACGATCATTCACTTTCTACAAGGAAAATAAGGTTTTTTTGCTTTCTGGGAGAAGGATGGGGAAGGGAAGAGGGAAAAGGATGCCTGATCAGAGCTCTTCTGTAATTAAATACTTAACAATGACAACTAGTAGTCCGAAATCCATTCTGTCTCATCAAACTTTGAGTGGTGGTGATACAATTTAGCAACCTCACTGGCATTTCAAATAGTGTTACCAAATAAAAGATTTTAAAAAATAAATCCTGTTTTCAGGAAAACACAGCAATGTAACATTTGGTGGCCTTTTTTTTTTTTTTCCCTTCTTTCTTAACTCCTATCATGCCTGGTACAGTAGAACCACGTGGACTGCTTAAACATTGTTAGAAATGCTCACTACTAGTGATGAGGACATTCTGTATTTTTCCAGTTATGTTTCTTTACAAAAAAAGAAAGTATACTTATTTCACTCATTTTACTTGCAATCACAGCACATGCTCACTTCTCCTCTGGTTTGTGGGGAGCATTTGAGACTAGTCCAGAGTTCTGCATGTGAACAATTATCTACTTATAATGCTCTCTACAGGGCTAGTGTTTCCAGTTTTGTGGAAATGTACAAAGCTAGGTTTGGCATCTTCTCATTACCCATGGGACCCAGACATTTACCCAGTCTTTAAAACTTGCTTAGAAACTTAAGCAAGATCACTGACACAGATTTCATAGAAAAATTCAAGGTATGTCTGCTTGCAGCAGACTAACGGATTCTATGTACTATAGCAGAAACCACTTGAACCAATGGAGGATCAGCCTCACAAGAAGCAGTGCAAATTCAGCAGTGACCTGACCAGAGCTGGCTTTGGTGCCCAGTAACTCCATGCAACACACCACCTCACCTGTCCTGAGTGACCACCATAACAGATAGACCACAAGTCTGGGACTAAATTAATTGAGTGGACATTTTATAGGAGTGGCCCACAGACTAAGGGAATGATATCTATATAAATCAAAGGAGGGGAAGGGGATTGGTGGTTAATCAAAACATATTGGATAGTATGGGACCTGAGCATGACTTAAATGGTGTGAAATAAGGTACTGGTTTTGGCTGGGATAGAATTAATTTTCTTCATAGTTGATGGTATGCTGCTGGTTTGGATTTGGTAACTTTTTGGTAACACTTTTGGTAACACAGGGATGTTTGATCTATTGCTGAACACTTGCTCACACAGCATCAAAGCCTTTTCTGCTGCTCACATTGCCCTGCCAGCGAGTAGGTTGTGGATGTACAAGAAGTTGAACCCAGCTGACCAAAGGAATATCCTATACCATATGACACTGATCAGCAATAAAATCTGGGGGAAGAAGGAGGAAGGGGAGACATTTGGAGTTACAATATTTGTCTTCCTAAGGAAAGACAGTTTCCACTGCTTTCCTTGAAATGGATAATTTGCCGATGGAAAGTAGTGAATGAATTCCTTATTTTGCTTTTCTCAGGCACGCAGCTTTTGCTTATTAAACTGTCTCTAACTCAACCCACGAGTTTTCTCACTTTTACCCTTCCAATTCTCTCTCCCATCCCACTGTGGGGGAGCTGAGCAAGCAGTTGTGTGGTTCTGAGCTGCCTTCCAGAGTTAACCCATAACACTGCAGTTAGTGAAACCATGACAACAGCAGCATTGAATAGGAACAGCACTGTGGATGGCTTAAAAAAAAGTATTTGATTTTTAAGAATATAGTCATCCATTTAAAGTAGAAAATAAGTTGTATTATACTCCCAGTTCAAAATTATATATCTGATATGATCAGATACCTGGGACATGGTGTTACTAGGGTTGTTGAATGAAAAAATCAGTTTGTATTTCTGTGTATGACAGAAGCAAGATCTCATATACAGAAACCTTTTCTTGGTAGCACCACTCTATCATAGGACTCTGAGAAAATCAAAACCTAGAGTTGCAGACAAACCTTTGATTGTCTTAACGCTTATTTAGAAGTGCAAAAAATAAGCGACAGGTCTGAATTCTAGGAGGAATCACTTGTCACTGGAAAAGAGTTGAATGTTGCCATAAAAGTTAGGTGAAACAGATAAATACCTACTTGGGACTGAAACTTTCTTATCTACAGGGAAGCTCTTATGTTGTTTCAGGAATATAAAGGCTTTATTGGGCAATGGTATATAACAGAAGATAGGGCTTAGCAGACTGGCAACCTATTCCGTACACTTGTAAAGAGCGAGCCTTCCACCTTTCCACACTCAGGGCTTCCTCTGAGTTATCAAAGACGTTACTCAATGGGCATCTATGTCCTGACCTCAAATATGGAAATATTTGTATTCTTTTGTGTCTTGCCATTAACAACTGTAGTCTGCAAAGTCTTGAAGTGAGACATTTTATACAACATGGAGGTTCAACACATTTTCACCCTAGCAATTATATTAAAAGATTTATGGGAGCTTGTCGGCAAACAGGTATTAGTACACAGCATTCAAGGCTGTGATTTACAGCGCTTGTTAGATACTACTTCCACATGTTGGCACTCATAATGAGCATTAGTTGCTCACAAGCTTACCTAGCTTTTAAAGTTTCTCTGCCCTGGATGTATCAGCCATGTGAAGGCAGACATCTCTGTCTACACTACCTCCAAAACAAAAGTGCAAGGGAATAGAGACACTCAAGTTGAAAGGCTCCTATCTGGATGCAACAGTCAGGTTTGTTTTGGGTTTTTTTTAATGCTACAGATTAGTAAACTACACTTCATCTAGATTTGAGCTAATACCCTGTGGCTTTAGTACTCTAGGTGTCCATTTCTCAGATGAGTTCTTTAATTCATGTTATGACATGTGTCTGCCTTCAGTATACATTCAGAGTATACAGGCTAAGAACTAATAATGGTTTATCTAGAGGAACTATAAACTCACAACCTAAACTAGTTGAAAGGGTTACCATTGTCATATTTGGAGATGTACACCAAACACCCTTTTTCTTTTCTCTTTAGTAGGAATTGTTTTAGAAAATTAGTAAGGTAGTTGTATGAAGGGTAAGCCATTAAAAACACTCTCTACCACTGATGTTTGTGAGAAGATGAATACTTTCCTTTTTATCATGAGCCAATTACAGTATCTTCCGTTGTAACCATAAAAGAAAGAAACTATAGAAAGACTTAATTACAGACAGACTATTACATTTTTATTAGGCTAGAATTACCTCAAAATGTAAACTATCATTTCTCTTACATCTCCATAAGGGAAATTTCAATATAGTACTAAAGGTTGGGCAGTAACTAAAGCAAAAGCTGCATCTTTTAGACGTCTTTGGAGATAGTTCATGGAAGTAAGATTTTTTTTCTTCATTCAGCTGCATTTCACATGTGCCTTTTGGAATGTGCATTCAAAGAGGTCAGTCCATTGGCTTTAGAGAAGGAAATAAGGCACAAGCATTCTGACTCATAACAGGCCAGTGATTGAACCATAACAGTCTGTGGGCTTTGTTTTACAGGCAAAGATGTTGTACACTCCTGAGTTCACAGTATCTTTGTTAATGTAGAAATAGGGGTTATACAACTTTACAGTGAAGGCTTGGCAATTCAGAAAAGATCAATCCTGCTAGGGCCCCAGCACACTCACTGGTAATTGAAGTGATCATTGAGATCATTCTTTAAGAGCTACAATTCTTTTTGCCACTGGCAAGTACCTTCAAAGATGCTGCTAAGCCAGGAAAGATGGTTTTCTTGCAAAGCAGATGTATATTACCACAAAAGGGGCCATACTGTGCCCAGAAATTATGCATATGTATGCAGAGAGAGAGGGGAATCAACTTTTTCTCTTCACCCAGAGTCTGTGAGGCTTACATAAGGATATTGCATAATCGTAGCCTTTGGACTTGATGGAGCACTGGGATTTCTCCTTTGCTAGATTTCTAAGAGTGTGAGACTGCCCCAAAAAGGAAACGGGAGAAGAATTCTTCTTCTAAGCTATCTACGTCAACCTGAAATATGTAGAGGAGAGAACATAGGTGATGCACTTTGGAGATCAATTACTGAAGCAGCATTCAAGTGCTTTGACTTTATGGCTAAATACAATTAAGAAGGTACCTTATATGCAAATTATCAAAACACTCTTGATTTACTCATTTGCCCTTGAGGCACTACTGAGAAAAACCCTAAGTTAATAGTAATTACCTCTAGAAACAAACTAAGCAATGTCTCAACTTATTCCCAAGGGCGAATTCCCTGCATCAGTTTCTGAACTGTGAAGTCTTTAAGCTTAGTCATTAACACACAATTTAGATATTGATTATGAACACTTTAATTCTGGTCATAGAGTTGCTCATCACAATCTACCTATGAAGTCTTGCACTTGCTTCTGAAATTAAGATGTTCTGGACCTCACTATATAGACATAGCAATAATCTTTTGTTGTGTGTACTTTTAATTAATTTCTTTAAAAAATGTCCACTTGTAATTTAAACTCAGCACAACAAATATTTCAATGAAATGTTTCAAAAGTCATTAAAAGAAACTTAATTCCTATCCAGACATTACAGAAAGTAGAATCCTAATGAGGAATACTAAGGTCTTCCATTCATGTTTTATTTTGGAGATAGTAATGTTGCAAATTTTTTTAATTTTCTTTTTCTGTACAGGACTTGTTCTTAACTAGACTGTTACCAGTTCTGTTCTTCATTTAGGATTACTCTGATATAGCAATAAATAGCTGCCAAGAAAATTTCTGTTGATTTGACAGGGTTTAAACTCTGTTATAACTACTAGCAAGCTATTATTATATGCCTGGAAGCTTTAAGTTTAAATCAGACAAATCCATAAATTAAACAGCCTTTTCTAGGTATTATGACTTCTTACTACCTATGTTTTTAGATTTGGCCACAGAGAAAAATATCACCATATGAATTTTGTTAATTTGTTGCATTCATTCTTTTCTCTGCAAAATATAGCATTTGTCCATTCATAGAGTTAACTCTCAATCTTTAAGAAAATATGTAAATGAGGTAAAGATTGTTTTGCATCAATCACAACTGAAATTAAATCCTCCTTGATTTTCTTATGGTAAGCAAACATTTCCAGATATTCCCTTCTAGTACTAACTGCACTAGTATTATAGGATAGTATAAGGTAAGATACCCAGTTAAGGTTTTATTGTCAACTAAAAAAAGGTTTTGTTAAGAATGTTGATTTTCTTCTGTTTTATATTGCTAAATCACCCAAGTAATTGGATTAATTCTTACATTTTAATACATAAATGACAACCAGAGGCAGAAGAACAGCACAGAGTTAATTTATCTAAGGAAGAAGAATGACTGAAATTAATTTATTGCCTTTGATCCAAGGTTTTGGATAGTTTTGACTGATTGCCATTAATTAGTTTGGCATGCTGTGATGTGGTGGAAGAGTACATAACATGGTGGGTTAGGTGGGAGCCAGGCATTGCTGCTGCCAGCCTCCTGATGCAGAAGACGTCTGTGCATTGCAGTATAGGCACTCATGATCTGTTCAGTATTTCTGAGCTCTCGAATAGCTGCATGAAGTTCCTTTTGAAGGGACTTGGCTCTTTACATGAACTAGATTCTTCTGCTGAAAAAAATATTTTGTGCTCTAGCAGGTGGAATCTGCATAAGGAGTAGGAGCAATCATATTGTTAGACAACATAGTATGTGTGGTGAAAACTCATCTACTGGTTATCTGCTTGCTGACTTGATGAAGGATACAAGTGACTTGCTCTTGTTGATACAGAAGTAGAACTATATTTTACTGCACTGGGTAACTGCTGCTCAGATTTTGTCCTCACCACATCAAGACTCTAACTCAATTTATATACCATTGTTTGCACTGATTATATTACATGAATTAAGTAGCTTTGTTTGCCATAATATTCAGACTTGTGATTGTAAAGCTCAACTCAAAGAAGTAGATGCATATTATTAGCATCTACTAATGAAACTAATTATTAGCATCTACCCTGAAACACACTAGTGAATGCAGATGTCATTTAGCTTTGTATTTCTGATACTTAATATTCATAGGGTTTTTGGGAAAGTTATTTCTTGTGTTTAAGGCCAGAAGGGAACATTAGATCATCTATTCTGACCTTATGCATGATATCTGCCATTGAATTTCAGCCAGTTGATGCCAACAGCTTATTTTATAAAATGGCATTTGGTCTTGTACCAGACATCAACAGTTAGACTCTTTTCTTCAGTTTGAATCAATGCACAAACATCCTTCTTTTTAAAAATGCATGTCCTCTTTCTACCTTAACTGTGTCTGGCTTCTAGTTATTATGCTTTATTAAAGCCTTTCTTTACTGAGGTAGAAAGCCCTTTAATACCAAGTATTTGCTCCTCAAGGAAATACTTATGCATTGTGTCAAGTCACCTTTCAATCTTCTTTTTGACATGCTAAACAGATTAAGTTTTTATGACTCTTCCTCTAAGGCATTTTCTCAGCACTCAGTGATTTTTGGTTCTTTTCTCTGCCTCCTCCAATTTGTTAAATGTGAGCAGCAGTAGAATATGTAGTATTCCAACACTGCAGTCAGCAACATCACCCTGAGAGATTAAGTTCCCACTTCTTTGTTTACAGCCAAGGATCAGATTACACTAAGGTTACTGTGAGCTGGTTTTCTCTTGTAAATCATCTTCAGGATTCCCCTGTCTATGACCAAGGACTGTAATTCTTTTTAGATGTATAAACCATTATTTTCTTCAGCCTGCTATGTGATCCAAGTGATTCAACAAGACTGTTTTGCTATTATTACCAGTCTCCAGGTTTTGTAAGCAGCATGTCTAAGGATGTTTTGTTGTTTGGTTGTTTTTTTTTTTTTTTCCTAGAACAGTCATAAAAATGTTTAATAGCAGCATTCAGCTGCTCTCTGCAGAGCCTCTCTAGAAGCATCCCAATTTGATAATTCTTTATTAACAGATACTCTGATACATAACAAGTAGCTGTTCTAGATCTACTTTATTGAAGCTACTTGATGTTACTTTGTTAAAAAACATGTTGTTGTATGTAAAAAAACCTGTCAAAAGAGCAAATTTATTAGATTCAGTTACCTTTATTCACCAAAACTGTAATCTCATCAAAAGCTGAATACAATCCATGTGGATATATTATATCCTCAATAATTCAAAAATGCCAAAGATTTTGATGGATTTTGAAACAGCTGTCATGGCCACCTGCCTCAATTTCACTAGGACATTTACAATTTTATGGTTGTCATCCCAAATTTTTTTAACGTGGAGCTTTGGGATGAAAATTGCCTATTTTTTTTCTTTATACTCTCATTTACAGTTCTCAAGCACAGTAAAAGCACAATGTTGCTTTGTTTCTTTGTATTATGTTATGTATTGCAATATTTAACTCAGAGAATTTCAATAGTCAGAAGAAAGTAAAAGGGAAAAAAAAAAAACTTACAAACAAAACCAACATGCAAGTGTAGCATGTGTGTGTCTGTCTGTATCACCACAGTTTTTAGTCAAGTGTCTGTTCAAGAAGTAGCTAGACAGATTTACAAAGTACCTGGCTATAGTTCCATATTTTTTGTATTTTTAAATATTCAAATAAAAATATACTGAAATAAGCAGACAAGTAGAGAAATACCAGCACAAAAACCTCATGCATACCATTGTTTCCAGAAGTTTCCCACATTTAGATTTAGATTGCTGTTACAGAGGCTCTCAAATAAACAACCAACCACCAAAAATTAAAAATTTATTATCAACACAATTAACTAGACATATGCAAGTATTCAATTACAGGTTTGAATGTCCATGAGAGGAGAACAAAACAACTTCCTAGGGTTTAACAACGACCCAAAACATAGACCAAAGCACCACTCCTTAGGGTTAACAACAACCCAAAACGCTCTATCACTTCTAGGGTTTAACAATAACCCAAAACACACTATCACTTCCTAGAGTTTAACAACAACCCAGAACACCCTATCACTCACCTAACAAGCGAGGTCTCTTAACGTCGAGGAACTTCTCAGAGCAGTGTCCCGGCCCAAGTAACCTCAAGGAGCAGTGTCCTAGCCCAAGGGGAGAGTCCTCAACCACAGCATACTACTTCAGGACAGCTAGCTCAAAATGGCTCCTACAGGGGACTGTATTTATACCCAGGTCTGGTCTGATCTGTGGTCAACAGTGGCTCCCATTGGCCGAAAGCCCCAACTACCATAAAGCCCTGAGAACAAAGACAATCAATAGCTGCTACACTTCAGCAGCCAAGAAGTCCTATTTTCATTGGGCAGGTGCACCTGCCACAATTGCATGGCAAGAAATTGTACAGAAAGTCCATAGTAAAGGCGTCTTACACCATAAGCATCTCAGTTTGGCCCAAATTCTGTTCAAATATCACATAAGCAATGAAGGAGCAAAACCACACTGTATGATGCAAGGGTAAATTAAGAGATGTGTTCATGTGGATGGTAATAGGTACACAGCTCAAATATGTTGCCTTGCTAATGTGTTATTTTTGAGTAATGAGCTATCTCATAATGCCTCAAAAGAAGTGAAGGTGACAGTGGTCTCAGGAAAAACTGTCAGTGGCACCAGTGAGCTCAAGTGCCTGCACTGCTCCATGTACCTGCAACAGTACCACGTGCTTGCTCTGGTGAGCTCAGGCTGTCTCACTTCCAGTGGACAATTGTAAAATTATTTTCATCATATGAAGAATCAGTGGGAGGCATTGTTACTCCTGTAATATTGGAAATCCCCTAGAATCACCTGGCCATATAAGATGGCCAGCAAGGAACTGATAAGTAGCTGATCCTGTAACAATGTGTCTCTTGAAAGTAGTGCTAACATGAAATAGATTGAGATACTTCTACCACAAGTCCTACAACAAGTAAGAGTGGCAGATCTGCCAATGACCTTGATTTGGCAGAAACAACTAGTTCTGCATAGCATCTATGAGTGACTGACATGGTAGGGTGGTGGAGATAAAGCAGTGGAAATGGTCCTTGCCTAACGTTACCAAGGAGCAGCACCAGGACCCAAGGTACAACACCACCAGAATGCAGACTCCCCTACACATTAGATCAAACTGCCAACTGCAGCTTTGCATGTTGGTAATGGACATAGAGTTAAAATGAGTGTTGTGTAGTTGTTGATAGTAAAGTTACACTAGGTGGCATAGTGTGTCACTCTATTTGCACATCGAAGTATCACAGAAAGCCAGAATAACAACTCATCCTTACTGTAAGTTCTACTAACCAACCTCCTTTAAGAAAGGAGTGGGCAAATTGTCCCTGCAGTTGGATGACCTTACTGGGGAGTGATGGTAGACATCAGCTGATATACAACACCTGTGACAGAAAAAAGAAAAAGGAACTGGGAAAAATCAAACAGACAATCATAATTCTGCTGGAATGAAAAAGTCTGTTCAAGCAGTTGTGGCCACCACATTACCCATTATTAGCAGCCTAACTAAAAGGTCAGGAACATACCTGCAGAGGCCATAGAAGTTTGCTGTTTTGCTGATCCCTTATAATTTCCTAAGACAGCTAAGGGGACTTTGCTTTCTGGAAACAAGTAATCAACAACCAGAGAGCAAATATAGACATATCAATCAGGGGTTGAAAAATAAACAAAAGTAAGAGAGGAAAAAATCTTCCAGAGCAGAAATTTTTCAGTAACTGTGAACCTAATCTCACAGGTTTATGTGTTAGGAGATTGTGCTACATTTGTTGGTAGTAATTTAACCAGTATCATGTACAGATTACAATCTAACACAAATGACTTAAAATACATTGTCATTTATGGTAAATAAACCCCAACAACATATAATTGCTCAACTTTAATCACCTCTAAGAATGAAAAATGATAAGCATAGTAAAAGTAATTCCTAAATGCATTATGTGTAGCTAGTCAACTGAGATCATCTGGGTTTTTTTTGTATCCATCATTTTTAACATCTAAAACTGCTGACTTTATGCAGATGCAAATATTGTTTTAGTTGCTGCTACACATATTCTTCCATTCTTGCATATAAATTTGAATTGTTAATGGTCAGAATTTTTACTTCAAGATAACTTGAAAGTAATTTAAGACTAAAAGAATATTATCCTTTGTGTAAAGAAAAATTACAGCATTCAAAGCTGGTAAAGGCTTTAAGGTCAGTATTTTACCTTGTTCCACAAACCAGCAAGTATGAGATCAACACTCTTAAAGGCTGTTTCCAAATCTGGCCATCCAACTGTATGTATTGCAGTAAGTCACTGAAACTTAGTAAGTCATATGTCAGAGTAACTTGTCAAACCTAACAAGATCTTAGGTCCCCTCCTTCTTGCCTGAGAATCAGTCCAAAGTACCCAGCTGAACCCCAAGGTTCAAGCAGAAACTATAAATAGAATCTTTCCAAGGCAACCCACCACAAGCAAGGGCTTATTGTCTTTTTAACAATGAAAGAAGAAATGTGAATACAGTACAAATATTGGGTAGGTGGAAGGATTTTCCAGGACATACAATGGGTGGCATTATTGACTCTACATTTCAGGAGGGGCTGGGGGCGGGGGGGGAAGAAGGAAGGTGGGAGGAAGATGAGTTTGAACACTCAATAGAGCATAGCATGCAAAGTCCCCACAGCTTCACTTAAGCCAAGACTATTCAGCAGTATATAGGAGACTTCAGACTCTGAAAATAAGACTGAATTCTTCACTTACCATATGTTAAGGGAATTAAAAAGCCAAGTCTTCAGTTTCCTCTTAAGTAACTCTGCTGTTTTCTGTTATTGCCTGATACCGTATTCTGTGACTGTTGAGGTAGAGGGTTATAACTGTGGCAGTTACATTGCAGTTAAATAGAAACAGGTGATCTCAGTATTGGAGGCTTCACTGCCATTAGCCTGAAATAATTTTCCCAGACTCTTAGGATACTGTCAGCAAAGCCTGCAAGATTAAAATGCTTACATCCCACAGAACTGCCTTAAGGACAGGACATCTACTTCTATGGGCTTCACAGGAAAATTCCACATCATTTCTTTCAATTTAAAGATTAGATTTTTAAATTTTAAAGGTGGTGCTGCAGTTCAAAAGTTGCAGATATTATTCTGTCTTTCAGTGGTAATAAGCACAGAAATCTGAGTAAAATATGTAGGCGCACTTGTCTTGAAGGTTAGCTATCTATAGCAACAGAGGGAAGATAGACTGGCAAACAGTACCATGTCCTCCTTAACCTGCACCATTCAGGTGTGACACCATCACAAATACACTCTTCAGTTTAATGCAGACATAATAATGATGAGGCTTCAAGAATGAACGGTTTGAGACTGACTGGCCAAAAGTGGAATAATATGCAATATGCCTGTCACAGATATTATGTCAGCATAATTAAATTGGAAAATGTAATTAATCTAGCATCCCAAGTAAATTTGTGTGGATAATTTTAATTCACACCTGTCCAAAGGCAATGTAACAGCCTACTAAATAGGGATGGTAAAGGATTTGCCCTTTGCATTAGTTTAAAGGTCTTTGCAAGGCACTGTCAGTGAAGAATTAGGTACAGAGATTTACTTAAGTATCCTTTTGGGATGTTGCTAATTCATCTGTGACAGGTATGATTCATCAAAATATTTGTGAAGAGCAAATGTTTCTGAGTGAATTTCGTCCAGATAATCAGAAGTGTATACCTGAAGTTTAGTAAACATAATAAAGCATGGTGCTCAACTTGCATCGTCTGCAATCTAAAGACAAGACTAGGATGAAGACCTTGAAATTTAAAAATTTAAAATGCTTAAAAATTTAGGTGACTTTCATTAGGAGTAAAATGAACATCAAGTGTGTTCACTCCTTATACAGTCTAGGACAAAGTAGTTGTTTTAGATGGACAGAAATGGATACATATGATGTTTCACATGTATTCACTATGGTAGTGGCAGGCTGTAACAAATTGTGACTTTCATAATTTTTTTATTATGCTTTACCTATATTCCCAGCTTTACCAAGGGGAGGCTTCCTAATTCATTTGTCAGTGTATGGAGGTTATTTCTTCCAATGTTTAATTTTCTAAGGGACTACAGTTTTCTTGCCTGTTCAGAAAGGACCTGAAGTTCCCTACAATTATCTTTCAGATCCCTTATGTGTTGTAACTTTCCTATTACTTCTGGAATGGAAAAAAGTATGTAATTATTGACAGCTAAAACTTTAAAAAGCAGGTCAAACCAATATTTTGAAAGAAAACCAGTGCAGGTAAGAGTACAAGAATTAGGTTGGGTATGTCTGATAATCACAAGAACAATCTGTTCCAAGCTTCTTATCAGGAAGGTATGTGCTACCCACTCTACAGAGCAGAGTTAAAGAAAAGCAAATGTTTCTTCCCACTGAAGCAGAACTTGGAGCTGGAGCATTCAGTTTACAAGAAAAACCTTGTTAATGATGTAGGGTGAGGCATTCTCTGAACTGAATTCAGCTTTCTCAGTCTTTTCAAACTTCCCATGCAGATAGATGGTACAGTTCAGCATACTGAGCTTGGGGTTTTTTTAAAGTGAGATATAGTAATACGATGAACATATAAAAATAAAGCTTAAAAAGTATGTGTGAAATAACAACCAATGCAGGTCTACTGTTCTGCAGACAAAATAAGCTTTGGGTGTCAGTTTCCACATTTCAGGACAAATTTTAATTGCATTCATACTATTTGCAGTGTTCCCTAGGAAACCACTGTTTTAACATTTTATTTATATGATCTGTTATTTGTACAAACCTTCTAACTTCTTGTCCTTAGTGCCTCTCAACTGTATGGTAAAAAGATTACAGCCTTCTTTTGACTGATGTGTCATTCAGGTTTGTATTCTCGTGTGTGTTTGTGTGTGTGTGTGTGGCTTTGAAATTAATTTAAAGCACGTTGCTTTATGTTGGACTTGAATCTGGTTAGATATAAGGCAGGTTTGGTGTGAAGTGTATGCTCAAGTCTGTGCTTAGAAATATAGTGCAATATATTTCTTGCAGCTATATTTTAGTAGTTTTACCCTGTATATTTTCCTTCATGGTTATTTTTGTTCTCATCTCTTTTTTTATTTTATATTTTTTGTTCATAACGATAAACTGGTAAGCTCTTCTGAAAGTTAATCCCCTGTTAGCTTTGTAGCTTCTATGCTAATCTCTTGTTAGCTTTACTGCTTGTATTCCTGCAGCTCATTTGCATTCCCTAATCCAGGGCTGAATCTCTTTGCTCTGAGTACTTATGTTTGTATGGATACGTATTTTTTAAATAATAAGCTGAAGAATCCTCCCCATAGAACTTAACACAGATTGAAGACATTTTATATAAGCTGATGTTTAAATGGCTTTCAAGCCAACTACAATTTTTTTCTGATTTATCTTTTCATCTGGGAACAGACAAACCATATGTTTATGATTTTAAAAATTAACTCTCAGCTTTAATTCCAGCATAATATTTTTGAGAAGCTTGCTTTAGTGCTTGTGAAAGGATTGCGGCAAAACTATGGGCCTTTCTCCATCTGAATTTTGCATTTCTAGGCACAAAACTATAAGTAGGGATGGACTTGTGAGAATCTTTCTTTCCCTGGGATCCTCAGGAGGCACATCTGCTGCCTTCATTGTACTGTAGCCATTCATGCACCCAGAAAAAGGGATGTGATCACTGCAGTCACCCACTCAGATTATTTGGTTTGCAAACAGACATTTACAAACTAAAGCAGACAAACTATAAGAAAAACTATAACTACCTTATGTAGCTAAACTTGGAGTGCCCAAAGATACCCAGGATTTCCATCTCCTATCCTTCCCTCCCCAGTGACTGCAACAATAGGAGCTCTGTTGTATTTGGAACACCACAAAGATAAAAAAAGATAAAAGCTATTTTTCCAAATGTCTACTTCGTTTCTGAGAATTCTGGCAACATAACTCCCTCCCAGTCATCTACTCCACAACATAAATTACACACATTTTTATCATGATATATTTAGCGTGGGTCCACAGAACATAAGAATGGCTGCACTCAGCATGTAGCCTGATATCTGATCTTGAACTGTGAGCAGTAGTAGATGACCAGGGAAGAGTGTAATAGTGGACTACAAATGGTATTTCTGGTTTCTTTGAGATTGCCATACTCTAATTTCAGTTCAGTATTGGGAGAAATGATCACCATCTGGTTGCCTTTTCCATGACTGTCTTCTGCGGGTGAAGAAGCCCAGCTCCCTGTACTGAAATTGTTTCATATCTTTGATCATATCTTTGCTGTTCTGTTGAAACTTTTTAAGCTCCATTCTGTCCTTTTTGAGAACATCTTCAGTACTCTACTTTTCATTTCTAGTTTAGCAAACTCTCCAAAAGGGTCAGAGAACCGAACTGTTGAAAAGCTTTTGTAACTAAATATAAGAAATCTCCCTTATTCCGTAGTTCTCAGTTTTGCTTATATTGTGGATTTACCAATTTTTAGCACAGCATTGCTGCTTAGTCACATTTAATTTCCAACAAAAGCTATTAAACAGTCACTATTCTCATTTGTAAATTTATGTAATGAATGATTCTAAGCTACATATTATAAAAACATAAATTTAAATAAATGCAGTCAGAGAAGATACTACTTTCATCAACTGGCTGCCAAAAAAAAGGCATATTTACATTTGTTTGACACATCTGACTATAAACAAATGTATTAAGACTAAGTGAACTCCACTTAATTGGAACTTACATTCAAAGGTATCTTCATGAGATGAGTCCATGTCAGGCAGAACACCATGGCACAGGACACAGGGCTGAAGATGTTGGAGTGGTTAGCAAGACTAGAAGTTACCATAAGCCTTTAAATGAGTTTATGTGCAGCAGAAATCTTACTGAGTACAGTAGCAACCCAATCATCAATATCTTGGCAAAGGCAAACTTGGGTGCATGCCCTGTCTATGGGATTGTAATCTAGCTCTGATGGGCTGGAGAAATTTTCTTGGGAGTTAGCATGGCATCAGTCTGCTAACTGAAGACAGGAAACCAGAAATCAAAACAACCATGTATGTCCTGTTTTACTTTCCTGTATCTCTTTCCAAATATAACAGTTGATTTCATGAACTTGGCTCTCTACTGTAATAAACTTAGTTAGCTTCTACATCAGAGCATTACAGATATTGTCAGTGATTTCAGGGGAGCTGCAAAGTCATAGGAATTTCACTCCCTAGGAAGTGGCAGGTCTAAATAGTGAGACTGGTCTATCCTCACATGCCCAGCACAAGGTCAGAATTCCCTATAGGCTTCTCAAGGGTCCAAAGGCCAACTGGAAGCTGGTATCACAGAGAACTATTTAGGGAGAAGTACCTTTCAAGAGAAACTATTAGTTTCTCCTTGCACTGCAGCAGAACAGTAAGGCTGTTGGTGGAACATTTGGCTGACTGCTTGAAGAAAATAACAACTTAGGTCATGACCTAACAAGAAGTTTATTATGTTCAAGTGCTAGGTGGACTACTACACAGAAAAACTGGCCAGCATTCCCTTTGATGCCTGTTACATAATGAAATGACAACAGAATGGGTAGTGTTGTCAGATTGCCATGAGATTTTTTCTTTTTATTGTTTCCTTCTTTTGTGTCCCCCAGGACGCTTCAGTTTGCCTGGTTATTTATTTCATTAATATATACTTTTATGGCCAATCATCACTCCTGAATGTTCATTTTTATCTGTGGTTGCATCCTGTCCTAATCCAATGTCAGGGGAGGTTTAAATATGATCCCAAGAGCGAGATTAAGACACAAACAAGGTCAAATGCCATACACCCAAAACAGTTTTTATTATTAAAAGTGAAGACTGGTAGTGACAGGACAGAATGGAAGGAAGAGACATAAATCATGGAAGCATCCAGAATAGAGTTGCAATAATAGTCACCATCATGGATCCAACAGTGTCCTGTTGGTCTTCAGTCTTCAGTTCTTCGGTGGTGGGTGCACATGGATCTAGCAGTGTCCCGTTGGTCCTCTTTGATGGTGGGTGCACACAGAGCAAAGTTTTCTGTTGCCTTTTTAAGTTCATCCTATCAGCTGATTAGCATATCTGCCCATCTTTAGTTTTTCCTCTGGTCCCACAGGTTTTTGCTGACTTCATGCTTCTTGAGCAATCATCCATTTCTGGGGCAGAAATGCTCATCTCTTATCAGTTCATTAGCAATGCATGCATGGTGTCTGGCACCACAAAGTATCGGGCTTACACAATGGAGCCACTGATAAACATTTGGTTTCACTCAGTCCATATGTCCCCCTTTGAGGCTTGTCTAAGGAGTTTGTCAATGCAACTGCGAGGGAGTGGGGGGTGCATCTTTCCATACACTCCTGCTTCATTGGGTGACATTCCTTAGACTAATCCAAAGGCCGCAGCTTGTCCTTGAGGTTTGCACAGACACAAGCAAGCTTTGAGACAGTCATTTGACATTTCAGTCTCTCACACAACCACAGCCATATGAGCTAGCCTGTCAGATATGGACTGTCAGCTGCAATTAGTTAGGCTAGGGCAGTTAACAATGGTGGAGGCAGAGGTCATGCCTTATAACACTCCCAAATTGTGACTCTTCATAAATTAAACTGTAAGTGGTACTAGCAGAAACACTGTTCTCTAAGGGACGTAACAGACTGAACAAACCTTTCTTCCATTAAATTTATCTGAAGGGAAGAAATGCCTCCTTCCATGCAACTACAACAAAGATATACAACCATTCACTTTTGCCCTCACTATCATAAGTCCTGAAGGTAATGTATCGATTTAATATGCTCATGTTATGTGGTTTTCCTACTTCTGTTGCACTGACTGCAGAGCGGACATATACCCAAATGTTTTCTCAAAGTCCTCCAACACGACAGACTGCTGTGGAGGTTCCTCCAGGCTGGCACCACACTGAGACACAGTGGCACACACAGCTCGCAACTGTAAAGCCAAATTAGCTCAGGTGTCCTCACATCACTTGCATCACTGTGCTTAGATCCAATGCACACAAAAGTAGCATTCAGATGTTTTACACCTGCAGTGAGGATACGTTCTTACAATATAATATTGACTTGGCTCTCACAAGTGTTTTTTCAAAGAAAAATGACTGAAAAGGTCAACAAATATTAACACACCTCATGATACTAGAGGTAGTAACAGCACAGTAACACAGAGAGCAGATTAGTTTATTGGACTATCTATAAATTACACTTTTTATATTTCTATGTGTACTAGAAAATACATTACTGAGGGAGAATATAATTTGTGGTGATTAGATTAATTAGATCGATGGGATTTATTTTTCAAGAGGTTCTATCCTTTTCATGCTTATATAACCCTAAACTGTAACTAAGCCATCATATTAGTACAGAGCTGGAGAGCACTCTCATTTTATATTTTTTGAATACCCTCTAATTGGGAGAGATGATTCAATCTAAGATTCCCATTAAAGTGCTTAGTAAAGAGTGTAATTTTTTTTCATTTGCCATAATAATGGTAACACAAGCATGACATGAGTTACCTTAAGTTCAGTCAAGAAATGAACAGTTAGTTGTTTGTTTAAAAATTAAGTCTACGTCCTTGCTTCTTTAGGAAAAGGTTATTGCAACACTATTCTGCAGTGCTGTATTTTTGCTGATTAATTTGTTTCACAGTGTATGGTGATACACTCATCTGCTGACATAAGATTCATTGGCCATCTTTTAATTAAATTGTTAAAGAATGATGGAGGATTCTAGATTGTGAGAATACTGATTATATTTTACTAATTTCAGTCCACTTCTAAAACTTTAGATGTAAAAGCTGATTTGAAGCCCATGAACATTTAAAGTATAATGTCTTTTTTTGGTTTGCATCCCAATACACCTTTTCAGTTAGCATTTTCTTTTTATAGTCTGTTTAGATGTTAAATATCTATGCAAATCATATACTAATTTATATATAGGCAGAAATAAATAATAGAGTTATTTTGGTACCAGGCGTATGTTCTCAGGCATAATTGTTTCATATCAATTAAACTATCATCACAGTATAAATGGCAAATATGAAACACATTATTTTTGTATGCACTAATTTTTATCATTAACAGAGATCTCAAGAATTTGAGCATATTGATTCTGTAGGACTGGTGATCACACCCAAATCATGGCAAGTCTATCTTATCGCTCTCTACAACTACCTAAAAGGAGGTTGTAGCGAGGTGGGTGTTGGTCTCTTCTCCCAAGTAGCAGGTAATAGGACAAGAGGAAATGGCCTGAAGTTGTGCCAGAGGAGGTTTAGATTGGATATTAGGAAAAATTTCTTCACTGGAAGGGTTATCAAGCATTGGAACAGGCTGCACAGGGAAGTAGTTAAGTCACCATCCCTGGAGGTATTTAAAAGACATGTAGATGTGGTGCTTTGGGACATGGTTTAGTGGTGGACTTGGCAGTGTTAGGTTTATGGTTGGACTCAATGATCTTAAGGGTCTTTTCCAACCTAAATGAGATTGACCAAGTTTTGGAAAATGAAGGAACAGAAGTTGTTCCTTCCTGCACTTCTGTTTCTTCTAGATCATCTGAATAAAATTTGTTTTATCACAGATTTTGTCCTCCAGATTCCACCTATACCACAGTATATATAATCTTCAATTGCTTGGCAAGAAACCTCTAAGTAGTACTTAGTGAACAAACATATCTAAGAAATTTTGTAGACTGAGGCAAATTTTAGGAAATTATGACTACAATCTTAGTGAAACAAAACAAGTCTGACATCTCTTGCTTAATCAACCATTTTTACATATTTCTGATTACGTTTGTGTCAAGAATAATTTGTTTTGATGTAATATTTCAGTTTTTACAAATAAAATCAAGCAAGTAATTTTAATTTCCATAAATGTCCTTGAGCTGAAAGACATCATTTCATCTTCTTTACTGTTGACTTTTTCTTTAAAAGCTGCAAATTTTTTCAGTGTTTGAAGGTTAAGAGCTTTGAAAAGAAAACTGAAAATATCCATTAATGAAACAAAACAAAACTCAAGGTAACCCATTGTATTAAAATATCACACAGATTATAAATGCAAAGACTACTCTTATAAACATGCTTTCAATTATGTGGAAGAGGCCACTGAATTTCATTTGGTCACTCCTGAAACAAGCTGTAACTTTAGACTACAATATATCTGTAAGAATGGCATTCAGTCTTGATTTCAAGTGATAGAGAATATCTAGAGAAGCTTTTCAAAGAACACACTGCTAATATTGTTGACATTTTGCACGTTACTTGTTTGAATGAATTTAACTTCAGTTTCTAATCACTGATTCTTGATAATGTCTTTTTTCATATATATGAAAGTGCTACCGTCAGATGTCTTTACACATATACCTGTTGACTGTAATCATGTTATGCTGTACTCTTCCTTGGAATTAAATAGTTTAAAGTTCCTCAGTCTTTACTGTAAGATAAGCTAGAGCTCGCATTAATCTTGTGAATAATTAGCCTTTATACATTATTCTGGTTTTAACTGCATTTCATGAAGTGTAGGTACTATATGTAGATATAATGTTCCAATTTTGGTCTCACTAGTTGTTATAGAAAAACTAATACTCTTCTAATTCAGTTTTATATCTCTCTGCTTATGCATGGAAGAACTGTGTTAGAGAACCACCACATGGCTACTGCATGGCAATGAGTGGTCGTATTGTATGAGTTAGTAGCATAACCCCTAGGTCACACGTAATTGCTGTTTTTCTATCTTGTAACTGTTTCCTAAATTTGTTCTTATGTTTTGGCTTTCATTTACTGTTATTAGACCATGGTACCCAAGATTAATAAATTAATGTAAATTATAATTTTTAAAAAATGCAAAAGGATGCAGAATGAAGCTTCAAAAGGACAAGGATTTTCTCCCATGTTGTGAAGCCGATTCTATTAGTGGCAGCAGCTGTAACAAAGCTCACAGGACTAAGAACCTATTAAATATCACATCTGGCAGAATGCTTAATAATGCAAGCTCTGCTTTGGCAATGGTCTTAACCATAACAGCATCAGGTACTGGGTCACAGCGCCACAGATAACATCTGAATCATTATTTAGGATATGTGTGTGATGTTTATAATAAGCTGGTTGAGATGGATGCTTTACAATTTACTGTAAGAGGTCAAAGAGTATATGAAAGCTGGGTGGGGAAAGGGTGAGGTGAGAGGTTGCCTTTACCAGCTAACTGCGAGAGAGATGATACACGACTGGCAATAGTAGCTCTTGAAGCTCTCAATATACATAGTTTATGGAGGCATGCTAGTCCTCATGTTAGGGAGGGAAATAGTGATTAATTCTATGAAGTTCACAAGATGCAGGTTGGCAGTTCTTATGGGTACTACCCTTTTCATTCTTTAAGATGTCATTTCAACCCATATTAGGGAAACAGGAGGATGTAGTGAAAAAGTTGTCCATCAGTCCCATGTCTTCACAGACTAGCGGGGAAAGCAAAATGAAGGGAGATTCTTCTCACTGCCCACTAGACTTCTGACACTGTATTCCCTCTCTTCCCTCTAATACAGCCATATAGGTAAGCTTTAAAATACATGTAAATGAAATGTTAAAAATTTATATATGTGTAGGGGAGAAGACTGCCTTGTGATAGCTTTAAAGACTTCTTCAGTGAGAAAATCTCTTTTTCTTAGTACGAGTATGAAATAGCTTGCTGCATTCAAAGAATGCTGAAATTATTTCAGAATGATAAAGATGAAGTGCTACTGGGAGACATTCATAGCCTGTAAACTGAGCTGCCATCCCAACAGTATCATCTACTAGTCTTCTCATTTGGAGCATCTCTCCTGAAGACTTTCAAGAGGGTGACTAAGGCCTGTCTCTAGTGGAACTGATGAGGATTTTTAGGAAATAAACAGGTATCAGCAAAAATCTCTCCATATTAAATACGAAGTAGAAGACATACCAGTAGTTTAAAATATGTGATATTTCAGGAACATTAGTATTAAAAGTAATAATAGTTAGAAGCCTAGGAAATCCAGTGTCATTTTCTATCCACAGTAAGTTAGAATTGCTTTCTGTGAGGAATAAATACCCACAGGGATGCACAAGAAGTCATTAAGAAAATTATAATATTTTACTCTGATTATTATAGGTCATTAAAATGTTTCCATTACCTTTGCTTAATATCATATTTTTAAAATTATCCTCATATGCTTGATGAATATCATAATTCACATATTTATGTTGTTGCTTACTTTATTAAGTAAAATATTTAAGATAGTTAAACTTACAAAATCCTTTTCCTCTGGAAATCTCATATGCAAAAAGCTTCAATACACATGTCTATTTTTGTTATGCTGGAGAGAAACACTTTAAGTTACCATATTTTGGTTTTGTCTTGCTAGAACCATTGATCTTTCTAGATCTTAGGGAGTGCTATTGAAAGCTGGAACTTACTGCTTTAACTAAACTTATTGTTTTGGTTAAAACAGTAAACAGCACAGAGGAGTTTCTTACAGAGCAGAGTCCTGCTTCCTCTTTGAAGAACTTTAGGTTTTTTTCTAGGATCTTAAAGAGGTTCAAACATTGCTTATCCATCCATGGTCTAGCCATCTCTCATAAACTGAGTCTAGAACCCTTTATCATATTTTCATTCATCGCACACTCTCTAGGGAAAATTGGACCTTTTACACTCACACAAAAAAGTCTGAAAGTGGTGAGTACCAAAGAGGGGAAACTATAATTTTGTGTGCTATCAGAGTTTACCTAAGAGTATGCTTAGGTGAATGCATGTTAATTCTCTCCTAATATCATTCCTTAAAAGATTATTTATAACTGAAATGTTGCTATTGCAGCTGACTAACTCTGTAATGGCTTATCTAAAGACACTAAACACGTTGTTAGTTTCATCTGATATTCTTGCCACCTTTACCCATTAAAAATTGTTTTGACTATCCACAATAAACTAAACAATAGTCAGTATTCCTTACATTATATTCTTTTGACTAATCAAACACCAGTTTGTTTTTCTATTAAAAGTACACAATCTGAACCGGTGTTTAACAGAAAAATTTAGTATCTTCAAGTAAAACAGCATTTCAATAGTCTATTACAATTATTATTGGAACAGGTCAGACCTGATTCTGTGCAATAAAAAGACTCATTATTGATGTGGAAATGATGTATGTCTGTCTTAACTTTCCTAGAGAAGAAATAACTAGCATTCTCAAAGGTGTCATTTTTATTTAAACCTTTCCACAGGGAGACATGTCGGAGATTGTTACTGAAATAATCACCTGTGCCGCTTGATTTGGGATTTTTTCACACTCTTCTTTTCACTTGTTAATGAAATATTCATACCTAAGACTAGTAAGTATTTTACATGTCCTTAATTTTGATGATACTCAAGACATAGTAAAAAATGACCTGTGAGCTTGGTGTGCTGTGCCACATCCCTAAATTAGCATCCACCATGACAGTTACCAAGACAATGATTGAAACTTGGACTATAATTTTCCAATACTATAAATTTTTAGAAGTTTTGTGCACTTTGTCCCTCAATATATTCCTGTCTTCCTCACAGGTCCTATACCAACTGTATATTTACTGTTGTATCTCCAGAAATCAAAAGCCACATTTAGTGTGGCACGAGAAAGCTCCTATTCTAGGAAACCATTAGGAAATGCAAGGTTCAGGGTTCTCAGGGAAGCAATTGTAGTAACTACTTCAAAATGCAGACCACTTTCCATTCATTCACCCAAAGTATTAAATTTATTGATTATATTTCCGCAAATGGTGTTCATTTGTCCCAACTCCTATCAACAGTTTGATGTCTACTCTGAAATAAGCTGCCTATACTGTTAATGAAAACAAGTGCTCTCAAAGAGTGATTCATCTGATCCCCCCAAAAAGTTATCTAAAATAGCTGGTATCTTTGGATAGTTTAGAAAAAATTAACTCAGACAGAATTAGGTGACATGAATCTACCCTATATCCCTGGCAGGATCACTTTGACATTCATGTTATGCCTGATGATGTTCAAGAACCATTTGGACAATGCTTTTAGGTATATGGTTTAACTTTCAGGTTGTCCTATGTAGAGTCAGGAGTTGGACTCGATGATCATCATGGATCCCTTCCAACTCCGGATATTCTATGATTCATATCAAATATTTACTTCACTCTTGATTCTGGAGTGAGGTATTAAAATGCATGAGCAATTTCACATCCTTTTTTACAATCAAATGCCAAACTTGGAGTTTTCATGCAAAATAGCATAGCTGTTGAGAGGGGAATGGGTTATGGTGACATTCTTTTAAGAAATACAGGTGACCATTGGAATAGTTTTTAAGTTTGGTTTTGCCACTACTTGCCAACAATGGAAAACTTCCAAAAGGTTTTTAGTCCAGATGTTCATGAGCAAGAACTGACAGCTAATCAAGTATATAGCTTCACCATCCTTCTAACCCATTTAAGCTACTGAAAATGGAAACTTCTAAAAGATAAAATAAAATGTAAATTTTAAATTAATTGGAAAACTGTATGAATTTGCAGTTATTACAGAGTAGTTAAAAACCATATTCATTATTTGCAAATCATTTTGCTGGTCACTGGGGAACTGAAACATTTTTTCTAAATGTTTTGGTTTTCACTTTCCTAACTCAAGCTTTTCACAATCCAATGTTGCTGATGTATGTCTGTAACTTTTCCTCAAGGTTAAAAATATTTCTATAATATTACAAATGATACACCACTGGTTACAGATAAAGTAACGTTTAGAATAAGATTATCCAAAGCCATGTTAAACAACCAAACCAAAACTAGGTTTGTAACAAGGCTAAGAAACCGATCTAAATCTGAATCCACTCAAAATACAACTATGAAGACAAAGATCTGATCATACATTTTTCGTAATAATAAATTCTTTTCCTAATTTAGTCTTTAAGTGCACATATGTACAGAGAAAGAGAAAAGCACACTGCACTGATACTTTCTCGACAGATAAAAGCTCTGTCTGCTTACAAATTTTAATTGCGTGTATTAACTTCCCAGCACTATGTGTTACTTACCTGCCTGTCACATTTTTTCTAGCCTCCTCATTTCTTTATAAGATGTTTCTTTTGGAGACCCAAGAGATACTTGCACAGTGTTTCTTAGTGCCTGATGGTTTGCCCAATCCCAGGAAGACTAAATGTCATTCCTGTTGTTTATATGCTCACCTCCCTCTCCTACAGCTGTACTGTAACAGCCCGAAAGTTGTTAACAAGGGTCAGGATCACTAACCATAGCTACTTGTGTTTTATCAGTGTGGGTGCAAAATTAGACAAATCAGTAATGCAATCTGAGCTTTGGTCTTGCTCTCAAATATAAGAACACCCATTGCTGATATAGACTTATATACATCTACATATATATCTTTAAATATAATATGTACTAAGAAAATTCTTGGTTATGCTTATATTGCTGTTTTAGTTTTCCTGAATATATGGATTATTTTATTCTGTATGTAAGTCTGTTTATCCAAGATAACATGACATCCATGAAATTAATTTATGAACAAAGCAAAAAGAAAGTTTGAAAACTAAAAGAAATTTAAATGTATGGCATGTTGGTGTAGATGTAAATTATTTTGTTGTTCAATTCCATCCAGCAATTTTTTGTATAATATTTCTTGGAATCTTAGCTGAAGTCAGTTAAATAGGACAATGATAGAAAAAAATTACATCACTTGAATTGTATACATAAATAAGAAGCTTACTAAAAATTAAATGTAATGAAAAATACCAAAGTGAAGACGGTATGAGGTTTTGTAGTCAATCTGGTTTCATAGCACTCGTCTTTTATATAAGGGGTATAAAGCATGCTAATAAAATTTATGGGGAACAGCTAACACAGTGTGCTTTGTTACAAGTACTATAGCTGTCTTCTTGAGGAAAGGATTGGTGCCTTGTTCAGAAAGAAAAGATTATGAAAAAACTGCTAACGTGGTTTCAGTTTTAGAAGGCATTTTCAGTATTACCAGCCTGTCCCACTGCTGCCTTCCTTTGTTTAGGGGAAAAAAAAAAAAAAAAAAAAAAGAGGAATGTAATAGTTCACTCTGTAAACTGGTAAGCTTGGATGGCTGACAGGTAGCTAGGTAGTTTTATCTTCTTTACTCAGAGTAAACAAAGTCTAGAACAAGAATCAGCAACTACTACACTACTGCCAACCATACACCATCAGCAGATTTTTTCTAATGGCATGCATTAGGATCTGTGCGATGCCAAAACCCAAGAGCCTCAGTATCTTGAAAAGCACATCTGTGAGAGGTAATAGTCCTATTAACGACACCAATTGATTAATGGCAACTTGCCTCTCTGGGAGGCAGCATCTCCTAGCAACTCTTATGTTTTGTTTTGCACACTTCACCTTTAATAGGAGAAAGAAAAAATATAACTCAGTACACCACCCTTCAGACCTGACTTGGATGTGATGTAGCTCATTGGTTAAAAAGAAATCAATGGGGCATGAATGAAAAAGAGCTCTCTGAAGGCTGATGACTGAAAGCCAAAAGAGAAGATATCTTTCTATTTGATTGTAGGAGTAAATCCATCTTTCAACATTAAAGTTTGCAACTTCTGACCTGTGACTGTTAAATGACCATATAAAAGTAGTAAAAGATTGTCCTCAAGAAACCGTGTTTGTCCAGAAGTTTGTAATCTTTTCTCTTGGAAGTATCCCTTGCTACTGCCTTTGACACTTTGTCTGTATCATAACCTACACACATCACCCATCTTCTAAAGAACAGGATTATCCTAATACAGATCACTTTCCAAGCCTATTAAGTCTACAAATTTCAGACATAGGAATTATAACAGAAGTCTGAATTTCTTGTAGAAAGTGATGATGCATTATTTATTTAGATCACCAAATCATAATAAAATTCACTTTTTTTTCATATCCTTGAAATTTTAATTAAGGAACATCAAAATATTTTAGTATCATTAGTTTTAAGGACACACATAAGCATTCCCAGAGCTAAGATGTTTCATCAAGGCTTAATAAAAGAACCAAACTGCTTCATTTCAGGTCAGTTCAACATTAAATTATACTTAACAAATGTAATTCCTTTTTCCATGAACCTGTAGCATATAAGCCTCACATGACATTTTTCTCATTGGGCCAGGCTGCTATCATAACTAAACATTCCAGTGATGGCTTGATAAAAACAAAAACCCCACTGCTGAATGGGTGTGTAGTTTTAGAGGATGTAATACTGTACTCCTGCAGAAAATATTGAGGGTTTGTGGAAATTTTTTCTAATTTAAAAAAAAAAGTCCAACAAAAATACCCTAAATAAAAATAATGGTGACTCAAAGAAGTAGCTGAGGATACCTGACAACCAAAGCAGTAACATTTTTTTTTATATGGCTGAATATGGCTGTCTAACTCATATAACTCTTCTGTCAGACTAGATTGGCTGTAACAAAGGTCAGGTTTAAATTTAAGGGGATTACTTGAAAAAAAATGCTGGCTTGAGTTCTGCCTATAAACCTTTGGATAATTATATTAAATTTTCTGGTTCTGTGAGAGTTCATTTTCCTCACTCATGAATGCAAATCAAATAGCATACAAAGAATATTCTTAATACAAGGAAAAAAAAGCTAACAAAGTATGTATGTGAGGTAAGAATAACTAATTCTTAAAGTGTTACTAAAATTCTTCACTTTTTTTTTTTTTTTCCTTTTAGGGAACTGTTAGTCTACTGATTTCCCCTCATCCAATAATCTTCACTCTTTAAAGTTTTTTTAAGTGTTTCTGGATTGCAAGGTCTGATTTGAGCTAATCTGATCTGTTTGTTTGTTATGTTCATGTCAACTGCTGCTCATTTCACTCTTCCCTAGACAAGCTTCACTGCAGTCCTTGTCTCCAGAGCCACACATTGGGTAGCTGCTTGTTCCCCTACCTGTTTTCATTTGCTATTTAGGCACCCTCACTCAATTGCCTGCTCCTGCACTCATCCCATCTCTGCTATCTTGGAGTTCTAGGAAAAAAAAAAAAAAAAACAAAACACAAGAAAAAACTAAGTATGCACTCATTAATTTAACATTACCTAGCCTGTGCACCACAGTATGTACTTTCATGGAAAAAAATATGCACTCACTGATTTGAAGACTGTGCTATGAATGAGAGTATCAAATTAAAGCTGCATGGTTAATGCTCTGTGAATTAAATTCAAATTAATTGTAATAGTGTATTACATTAATATTGTTTTCTGCAAAGAAGGCTGTGTGCATAGTGAAACCTGAAAAGTGTATGCATGCAAATGTGTAGAAAAGAAGGGTCTTTGGTTTTCTTTTTTCTAGTCTTGATTCACGATTGCACTTTGTGCTTCAGGTAGCTATGGCAGGGAATCTGCAGCAGCAGGTAAAGCTGCTCACCCCAACCCCAGGTGGGCTGAAATACCCACCCCTGCGCTGAGGACCACCACTACTTCTAGGGCCACAGCCTCAGTGCAACACGCTGCACTGCTAAAGCTGGCAGCAACTCTCCATCATGCATCATCTGCCCGTAGGGCTGAGCGTGGGGAGGCCTGCCGGGTGCCCAGCCCCAAGGCCTGCCTCAGGGAGGGCCCCCGGACAAGGCCCGCCGCCGCCGCAATGGCGTCGAAGCGCCTCAGTGGACACGCGGGGAGGCGAGCGGGAGAGGAACTACATTTCCCAAGAGCCACCGCGCCGTGGGGCGATGCGATTGGCCGGAGCCCGAGCCCAATCAGCGGGCAGGAGGCGGGCAGCGGTGCCGCAGGTGCTCGCCGGCGGAGGCCAGCGGCCGGGCGGCGGGGGGAACATGGCGCTGGGTACCAGGGCGCCGCGGCGGCTGCTGCACCTGCCGGCTGGGAGCTGTCGCCTCCTCCTCCTCTTGCTGCTGCTCCTCCTCCTCTGCGGCCAGCTCGGGGGAGGACAGAAAAAGAAGGAGGTAGAAATGTTCGCTTCTTTCGCCATCGCGCCCGGCTGAGGGGCTGGGGCTGCCCTGCCGCTCAGCCTCCCGCTTGTCAGCGCTCGCCGGCGGCGGCCCCCTCCGCCTGGCGCCCCTCGCCCTGCCTCCCCCGCGCTCCTCCCGCCGCGGCCCGGGGCCGCCCCCCTCCCGCGCCAGCCCTGAGGGGGGCGCCTGCGGGGCGGAGGGCGCCGGGCAGCCTCTCCCCCCGCCCCGCGGAAGATGGCCGGCTGCCGCCAGCGGCGTCTGCAGGGCAGTCGGGAGCCAGCGCAGCCAGCGCGCAGCGCCGAGTTCGCGGTCCCCACCGTGATGTCCCAGCCCCGGCGGGTGCCATCCGTTGCTGTGGGCCTTTAACTCCCTGGTTTTGAGCAAATAAAGGCAAGGGCCGCCGTCCTGTGCTCGGCTGGCCGCTGCGGTGGGCCTCGGGTGCCTCAACAGCCAGCCGAGGGTGAGGAGCACTGATTTGCAATGAGCCGTCAGGGGAATGAAGCTAAACCCCGTGTTTGTGGTGCCAACTAAAAAAAATGCCCAGAGTTAATAAATTAACACTGAAGTAGTGGCAGCAGGTGTGTGGTGGTGTAGGTGCTGATACTCTCTTTCAAGGTGTCTTCTGGGTAAGAGGGATTTAGAGAAAGGAGCAGTTTTAATTCCGTTTCAGTAGCAACAGTCTATCTTAAGCAACCGTTGTATTTAAACCGGGAAATGTGCAGAAATAAGTAGTGTAAATATTTGCCTTTTTCAGTGTTCAATGCCATTTGAGCTTCCTACACTTCGCTCCCTAGCTTGCCCTCGATTTCAGGCCAGGTTCTCATATACCCGGTACTAGGCCAACCAGTAGAGTCCCGTTACAGTTTCTCTGCAACTTCATTTAGGGGAGGAGATAGCTTTTTACCAAGCTGTATTATTATTATTTTTCGACATCTGTTTTCTGTTAGTGTTGCCAGAGGACTTGTGCTTTGTGATGGTGGAGGAGAGGGAAAGAACAATTTTGCTAACAGATCCTCTCCTGGGACTATCTGCTCAGACAAAGAGAAGGATGGTCCAACTTTTGTTTGTTTTCTTTTTCTTTAAAGAACTATGTAGGTTACTAAGGCTTATAGGCCAAAGAAGTAAAATAAGGAGAAGCAGAGGGAGGTGCTGATGTCTTCCTTCTGGTGTCCAGTGACAGGACTTGAGGAAATGGCTTAAAGCTGCCTCAGGGGAAGTTTGGATTGGATATTAGGAAAAGAAGTTCTTCACTGAAGTGGTGGTCAAGCACTGGAACAAGCTCCCGAGGCAAGTGGTTATGGCCCCAAGCCTGTCAGTATTCAAGAAGTGTTTGGACAATGCTCTTAGGTATATGCTTTAACTTTTAGGTTGCCATGTGTGGAGTCAGGAGTTGGACTTGATGATCCTCATGGGTCACTTCCAACTCAGGATATTCTGTGATTCTACAAGGCCAAATTTAGTATGTAAAATTGTTATTTAAGTATCTAAATAGTGGCTGACTTTGGGGTCTTATCAAGTTAAATAATAGCCTGATCATTCAGATAAATCCCTTGGGCATCAGTGTGAAAAATGACCTTCAGTCTCAGCATTCTCTCTTTCCCTCTTTCTGGAAAGAGTAGGCAGTAATGTGTTGATCTTCTGCTGCTATAATTAACTTCTTTTCAAAACTTTGACATTAGGTTTTTTAATAAAATGTGTTTAATATTTGACACTCTTGATTCTCTCTTGCTGTGATGGGCTGTCACTGCAACTTTTGTTGACGCTTTCAAGTGGAGTGCCAGCTGTGCTACCAAGATAGCTGAAATAATCTTTATTTATTTTTAAATGGAATCCTTTCCTAACAAGTAAATAATGGCAAATTAAAATGGACATCTACAATTACTTTCTGTAAAGTTTCCCAGACCTACTGCAGAGGTGGTACATAACAGGTTTGAAATGGATATTTTTTGACTAGCCATTTGGTACTACAGTTCAAGCTAGTATTTCTCCTCCGTAAAGCTTGTTATTCAGGTTTTTTCCTTTTTAACTGATTTAATTGATTAACACGTCTCAGTCTTCTGTATCTTTTTACCTCCGTTCTTCATTCCTGTTTAATATTTTTCTGTTAAGGCAATGGACTAAATACTGCTCATACAGACAAAACACTTACTGGTTTTATGTAGACATACTGTATCCACAACTGCATCTTTACAGAAACTAGTGCAACATTGTAAGTGCTTGCTTCACTTCAAATGCAAGCTTAAAGGAAAGTGTAGGTTAGTGGTTTTCAGGGTTTTATTATTATATTATGTTATTAATATAATTTTCTGCATGTCTCTGTTGTATATGTTACAGGTCAAGTCTGGCCCCTTTTCTTGCCCTGCTAACCTCATGTTGAAAGCTGTAGTAGTTTGACCGGTATATGTGGGGGAAAACCATCTGTATGTGAAAGATGAAACTTGAACTTTCTTACAGTAAGCAGTTTGGAAATTTTAGAAACTTTTTAGAACTGTTCTGAGGAAAGCTTATATGAATTGAAAGAGCACGGGATCTCGTGCTATGGGAGATTCCTGTTCACAATACTGTCCAGAAGCACAGTGGTAAAAGGCAAAGATGATGGATGTTAAATGTGTAAACTGAACCTAAGTTTTTCTGTACAAAGGGTGGTAAGATTGCCATAGTTTTTATGGAGTTTTGAAAAACAGTTGAATATAGAGTGAATTGTTTGAAAATGAGCACTGCAAGAGGGAAGTTAATGTAGTATGGTTAAAATGTATATCTCGTGAGATAAAGAGAAGTCATGTCTCAAGATTCTTCTTTCTTGCTTCCTTTGTGTGTGTGTGTTTGCTGGTGTGGTTGTCTGTAAAGAGGGGTTAAGGACGAGAGAAAGGAGACTTCTTTCCCAATCAATTTTTTGAAAACCTTCAGTAGTTGAAAAGTACTTGAAGATGAAATACTTGAAAATAAAAAGAACTTGAGATGTTGGAATTGGAGCTTAAGCAGGGAAGGTATCCTTGGTGAAGGTAATGATTTTTTTTTTTTATTTTTTTTTTTATTTTAAAGCATTGACTACATAGAAAAGTGTGCATAAAGTCTGAATAATTAGAGGCGTGTGGATCAGTTGTATGAGCCTGGAAGATGGAAATAATGACTTTACCTATTAAGGTATTAGATGTCTTTGAAGGACTTACTGCTAGCAGAGAAAGATGAATGGGGAAACTAGAGAACATTGCCGTAATTTTCTGTGTTGATTGTGAAATACTATGTTATAGCTGTATTTAGAGTGGAAAATATGTAAGTTCTTAAATTGCTAAAATACATTGTCCTATACAGTAAAATATTCTTAATGATAACTAAAGAAACTTTCTCCTGTGGCAAATTACTGAAAAGCGCTGAGGTTCATCTTAAAGTTCATTAAATTTGTAAAAGTTTAAAGAACTATTAGGGAATAGATTTGAATTAATTGCTAATTAGTCATCTGGTGTCACAGAAGTTATTTCTAGAATGGCTGCATGAATATGTAAGTATACAAACATTCCTATTGCTTCTCTTTAATCGTGCAGTTGACTTTTCTGGATTGTGGACACCCATGACAGCCTTCACCACTGAGATAAATAGAAAACATTGGACTGTCTTCAAATGACCACAGATAAAATGTAATAATTTGGAAATTAGATGAAGAGCAACATCATAACTTTCTGCCATGGCTCACACTAGCTAACTAGATTTGAAAAGACTGCTTTTATGATTTAATTCTGGTGCTGAACAGTACCTTTAAATAAAGTGGAGTAAAAACGAGTTCCTGGTTATGGAAACAGCAACAAGTAACTGAAGAAGGACTGTTCTCTTGGAAACTATATTCATAATGGGAGAAAATAATAGACTGTTTCCACAGTGTCTGATGTAGTATATTTGCATTAACATACATGTGCTTTCTGTAAGGCATGTTCCCAACCTTTTGATGCTTTTTATATATCTTACAGAAGTTCTAAGTAGGTAGAACTATTGAAGTTTGAAAGTAATCAGAATGAGAATATTACACTTTGAAAAATACCACTTGTCTTTTTATTATAAATTGTTTCACATGGACAATTTATATAGATATATATGAGATTTTTTTTTTTTAATGAAACATGTAGAAGGAGAATGTTGGTTTTGCAGTATTAAAAGCACTTCTCATAGAGGGTAGAGTTTATTTTTGAGCTTTCAGGTGGATGATTCAGAAGCTTAGTTAAATCACTGATACGCAGTTGAAGGAGCTATTTTTCTGTGGATAACTGTCATTACTGCTAAATCTGACACAGGGAAGCTATCTATGTAGAACAACGTATCAGCTTTGTTCAAGTGGAATTATCTTGTTGAGTTTAAATCTACTAAAAAAGATGCTGATGACATATAACAACGTTGTAGTAATCTTACTCTTCTGTAGTGTAAGCTTCTGCAATGTCTTAGTTTGCCCTGAGTATTTCTGAAGTATTTCAAGACTGGTATCTCTACCACTATTCCTTACTTTTTCCTCCTTATGTCTCTCCCCTTTCTCCAACTGGATTTAGAAGTTACAGCGATTGTGAGAAATTGCATAAGATAAGGTTGGAAGGACAGTCTAACTGATCCTTTATCCCAAAGCTCAGCCATGTTTTTATTGTTCCTGACAAATGTCTATCTGATGTGCCCTTAGAAACCTTTAGTGGTGGTGACTCTACAACTTTCTTAGGTATCCTCTTCCTGTGTCTTACTGTTAAAAGGATTTTTTTTTCCCAAAGATCTAACGTAAATTTCTGTGTGTTCAATCCCCACGTTTTTGAGCCTGTTATTTCTTGTCCTCATCATGACCATAAAGAACACTTTATTCTTTCATGTCTTCTCCATTTAGACAGGGGCTAAAGGTAGCATTTGACAGTTTTTCCAGTTTTTTTTTTTTCTTATAAACAGAAGCAACTGTGTATTTTTTTTAAGGCTTTAAGTATTAAATGTGATAATTTTCCTGAGAAAATCTTCAGTCCTGAACATACTGTCTCCTGTTTTATGTGAAATTAACTGGGATATATTGGCAGGATCCTCTTGTTTCTGCACCATGTGTTCTTGTATTCCTTTGGGTTTACATATTAAGCCCATCTTGTTTATTCAAAGTTATTGATGATTATTACTGTGTTCCTTCCCTTGCAGCCAGAATGGTACCTTCTGCTTTAAAATTCCTTTCCTAGTCTAATTCGTGGTGTTTTTTCACCATAAATGTAGCAATTCTCACCCTTTCAGAGATAAGACCCATAAAATGTGTAGCAAAGCCTCCTGCCCTTGGTCTCTGTTGCTCCAAAATGGAAAGAGCATTAGTTAGTTTCTCCTCTGTCTCCTGATGCTGTTTTTGATGATCTATAGCATTCTTTCCTTCTGATCAGTGTTCTGCCTGCATATTTAATTTAGAGAAAGAAATTATGAGAAACATGGTAGAGTGAGTAGAGAAAAAGAAAAGAAGAAAAAATGTATGATGAATGAGGAGTGTTCAGTATAGATTCAATGGCTCGTGTAGTGTAAGAGACAGATTCTTGATCTCTCAGGATCTCTGATACTATTTCAACAAAATAATGTTGATTAAAACTTAAGTATCTTCTCTTTATCTCTTGAAATCCTATTTAACATTAAACTTGAATATAAAGCCCTTTTGGTCTTATCTAATAATTAAAATTTTGGTTTTGGTCTCCAGAATGTGGAGCTCTGTGTGTTTTGGCTTTTGAAACAGCATGCAGGAAAATGTTTGGCAGTTATACCAAGTATAGACTCCTCTCTAAAAAACTTTTATTAAAAATTGATATGTGGCAAAGATTGACTCTGTGAAGAGAAACTTGATCCTGACTATAGATTTGGCTTCAGGCCATTTTAAAGATATATTTTTAAGCGGAGAGTTTATATCCATTGGTGTAATTTGCCATTTTATGTATGGTTGCAGTAGAGAGAGAGGAGTTTTTTTCAGTCAATGCTTAAAGCTTTAAAATAACTGTCCTGGGTTTGAAGTGAAATAACAGTGATAAGTCATGCCTGAAGATGTTACATTCTTTAAATGCAATTCTAAATGTTTTTCTCTGTCATGAAAAAAATGGGAAGAAAGTGTTTGCAAGAATTCTTTATTTTCTGCTGATTTTTACAAGCAGCAAAAACCTCTATAGCTCTTCCTCTTCTGTTCCTAATTAACAAAAGTTTTGGAGAAACTTGATAAAATTAACTAGCAACTCTTAACAGTTCTGTATAGAAAACCTTGATGTCTTCAGTGATTACATACAATAAGTAAAACAAAGGATACTTAACATCAGCCTGATAGTATTTTGTAATTGGGTTACTGAAGCTTTTCTATCCCAGATGTCTCCATTTGGGATCCTTGCTGTCAGAAGACAGATCAGTGGCGTAATTGATCTTTTCCTCTGTTCTGTTCTATAACCGTTTATACAGCACATCCTGTGCAACCACATGGAACATACAGATTGTATCTGCTTGGGTTCTAAGTGCTCTGGAAAAATCAGTCAGTACAGTTAGAGTAAGATAGCATTGGGTTTTTGTGTTATTGTTTTGGATCTTCAGATTTATTCTCTTCATTTTAAGTGTTTTGAAGGTCTCATTTTATTGGCCAAGATAATGATCAGAACTAAGAAAGAAACTTTACCTGGTATTTGTTTTAGGCCTTTTCCTCTTGCTCTAATAAAACTGAAAGCAGGTATAATAAAAAAGAACGGTTATCTTTTCATAGCGTCTTATCATGCTATGAGATATTATAACCTATACATATAAAAATAAAAATAATCTTTAATGTTTGGTGCATATATCAAATTTAATAACCATTCTTTTTTTTTTGTGTTAGAACTTTCAATAATAAGGTATTGCCATGAAATAAATTGAAAGATATTTTATTGTGATCCTCAAAGCTGTGTTTCAGATAGAGAAACTCATATTTTTATATGCTATTATCACCAGTCCTTCATATTCTAAGAAAGATAAGAAAATTGATACTTGCATTGAATGGATTGCTTCTCTTATGATGGAATGAAGAAAACCTGGCAATATTTTGGTGACAGAAAATAATGCCAGAAATTTGAGATGGAAAATATTTGCACCCTTGCCAGTACAGGCTTTTTCGTGACAACATTCTTATTCATGATTGCTAAAGTGGTGGCAGGACTTTCATTGTTTCTCTGGGGAGACTGTACTCCAGGATTTTCTTCTTATGATTGTATCTGCTAACACCATTTTGGAATACCCTAAGTTCTTCATCTTCCTCTTAAGCCGTTGCAGTCCTTAGCCTAATTATGCCATTACATTACTTGTTCTTTTCTTCTGAATCTAAAGCAACTTATTTTTGAATTTCAGATATACTGGTCATTAAGCTTATCAGAGTTTGGCTGTGTTGAATAAAACATTTGTATATCAGGTTCATAAATGTAATTACAGTTGTGCAGTCCCTTTGTGGAATGACATTTTGAGCTCACAGAATTGCTCAAGGGTATAGGCTATAGCATCTGCTCCTTGAAGGATAAAAACTATTTTCTGGTCTGCTTTTAGTTTGGCTTTTTAATAATTTCATATTACTATTGCTGTCTACTCTACTAGCATGTTCAGTTACTTTCCTTATCCAGTTGGCTTGCATAGGCCAACGGTGACAGGGTCTAGTCCTGAATCTTATATATTTACATTTCTGTTTAACTTTTCTAGATTTTGATGTGCATGTGTTCATGTCTGAGCCATGTAAATGTCTCTTCAATGGAGATTTTTGAGCTTTTAGAGCAAAAGTGTAGGTAATTTAGTAAAATACTTAAAGTATACGGTTCATTTCTGGGTTTTATTTTGAAACAAAGACCACAATGAGCCTGGTGAGGAGAGGAGTCCCTCCGAGAAGTCCCGGGGGTGCCCAGGGAGTCCTCCGTCTCAGCGGCTCCTGAGCTGGACAGAGAGGGTCCCATCTGGGGTGCCAACTGAAACAAAGACATTAACAGTCAGAATCCAATATAACTGTTAAGCAGGTATTCTTTTCTTGGCAGTGCTGGGGTCACCCTGGGGATTCTCCACCATAAGGGCTCCCCAGAATTAACAAGGGACATCTGTTTACATACACACAAATCATACATACTCATTAGATTTCCTAGAAAGGGGTGTCTTATGATAATGAGTTCCTGGAATTCATTTACATAGTCCGGGCACGCGTAGTGAAAATAGGGTGAGGGTCTCCGGTGGTCGAGGGAGGAAGTAAGTAGTCTTCTTCACAGTGTTCCCTAGCTGACCCTCTTTCCGGAGCATGTGCTGAGAAGTAAAGTCCAGGTGTCTCCCTCCTAAGTCAGCAAATCAGTTGCCCTATAATAGGGTCTCTGTGTCTCTTTGTTTAAACCCCCCTTATCTCATTCTAGGAGTTGCCCAAGTGTCCACTGAAGGCCTTGAGTCTGCTGTCAGTGATTTACATAGAGAGCCTAACGAGCGTTTCAGTCTTACCTAAACAGATAAAGGGACCTAAGGAAACAGTTGAGAAGTCAGGAGTCCTTGAGAAACAAATCAAGCAATGCATAAGCAAGGCTTTGAAACAAATGAAGCAAAGCTTTCATACATCACATCACAGTTTAGTCTTAATAATTGTTAGAAATTCATTTGTTTGAGCCTTCTCATTCCCTTTCAATTTTATAACTTCTGCTAAACATTTTTGTAAACTTGTCTTATGAAATCCTTTGATATTTATCCTGTTTTTCATGACTCATGAAAATAACTGACAGTTTTTCAGCTAATTAATTAGCTAATTCCCTTAATACTGCATATTATCAGCTCCTGCTGACTACACATTCAGGCTTTTTCATGTATTTTGTTTCTTAGATCTTGTCAGTGGCAGAGGTGCATTCTGAATCTAAAGTTAAACCTTTAACTCAAAACTGCACTGTCCTCCAAAAGTCTGTTTGCTTAGGATAATGACTTATATTGCAGTATTTTTTCTGTACTGTGCTGAAGAATATGGTTATTTTAACAGTAAAGTATGAGAGGTATCTTTTTGGATGGTACTGCTTAAACTTTTCTTGGTAATTGTAGGTGCTTTCTCTTTGTTTACTTCAGTGGTTCAAGATATTGCTTAAAACATTTTGTTCTTTTTCTTTCTCTTAGTTATCATCAACTCCATATGACCCTCCTCTACTTTTGGTAGTAAACTAGAATGAAATCAAAATTGCATTTAATCCATAATTACTAAATTCACTGGGATACTGATATACTAAAAATATTAAAATAACTTTTGTTTTTAATACTATTGAAGTATTTTAATATGAATCTTCATGTTTCTACAAAAGACATGGCTAGAGACTCAGATTCTGCAAGGGAGATTAATGTGGGGAATGATGAAACTGAGCAGATGGGATAGTTTGAAATATAGCTCCTTTCTCTACTCCTTTATTTCAAGGTTATCTAACAGTATAAGGAAAAATAAACTTGTATTTGAATACAAGTAGAAATCTGTGTTGACTGACAGAGGTAATGCTTTTCTAGATACCCTAGAAGTTGCGGGTCTAGGGCTACATACAGTGAAGGAATAAGTTAGCTGTACCAGCATATGTTTAGGTGCTTGTCCAAAGAGAGGAATTCAAGCTGCAATTAGGTGAGGCAATTGTAAAGCAACTTAGTAACAGAAGGAGTAGGGCACCTCATCATAGGTTGCAGTACCAGCACTCCGCATAGTTGGTGATCTTGAACTAGGGAGTAAGAAATGCAAAAAAATGCTGTTTCTCAAATCTTGTCCTCTAGAGTTTAGATGCTAAAATCAGAACTGTAAGACTGTGCTGTCCACTCTGTTCTGTCCAGAATTTGGTATCATTTCCTAATGTAGAAGCTTCAGCTACGAGAGGAGAAGATAGTGGTGATAACTGTACTAATTCTTCAATGAGGACTATGTACATGGTCCTTAAAAATTCTAACAATAAAAAGGCAAAATAATAATGTAATCACTTGATTAGAGTGTTGCTTGCTTTCTTTACTTTCTCCACGTGGTGATGTATTTATGGTTAAGGTGGTGTATACTCTGGTTTCTATTCAGATCATGTAAGGTGGTGCAGGCATGCCTATTGATTGTGGTTTACAGGATACGTTTTCAGGGATTTCTTCTGAGATGCGGGACTTGAATACTTCCATGTTGAAAGATCATATTGAATCCACTTCTCCCTGCTTGGTCAAACACTCTGAAATTTAGGAGAGTGCACAAATGTACACAGCAATAAGTTGTTTTCAAGCATGCTTTTAAAGTAAATCCTCTGTGATGCCTCTTACCGAGATGTTTTCAGGCATCAGTTAGGTATTTTCAGATTGTGCTTTAGATCAGATGCATAGGGGAATTAATACACTTGCTACCTATTTTATCAGTCTCTTTAGTGTGGCCATAACTTGATCTCACTGCAAAGTCTGGCATGTTTAAGTGTAGGGCATGTTCAGAGTTCATGCCTAGAAAGCATTGAGAATTCTTCCTCCTCCTTTACTGCTGTGTCTGAAAATGTTTTTACATGTAGGCTATGCAACTTGGTAGTTGGATATGAAGTAGAAGATGTCACAGATGCCTCTGGTTAATGAGCTTCATTACCTTCTATCCACGGATCTAGCCAATGAAAAACAAGTTAGCTAAACACGCAAACCTCATGTCCAGTGCAACATTACACATCCTGGTGACTTAAATAGAAATCCTATCACATGTTTCCCTGAAGAGTGTGTTTTGGAAAACAAAGACAAATCGCTGAAGTTAACTTCTTCGATAAAGCTGGGATTTTTTTATTATTATTGGGCTGGAGGATAGAAGAAGTACATAAGGGAAAATATAAACTATTAAAAGCTGTCTTGAAATGAAGAAGGCATGAATTGCCAGGATTTATGTTTATTCTAGCTTTAATGTATACAACAATCTGTTTGAGATGCTACCTTGCCTTTTTTGAAAGAGTCCTAGAAGATTTTTTTTTTTTACTACAATAACAAGGCTAGCAGAATTAATGGGACATGTAAGTAGGTTAACATGACACTAAATGCAATGCTTTACTGTAAAAAAGTATGAAGTGAAATTTTTTATTTGCTCTTATGCTTGTACCTTTCTGACCTCCTTTCCAAAAAATGCTTGATTTTCATCAACCATTTATGTTGCCATTACACTGTAAGAAGGCTTTCAGGCTATCTATGAATCTAGTAGTTGAGTATTGCAAAAATCAGTTCGAAGTGCATCAATCTTTATGGTGATGGGTGACTAAAGTTGATAAGATTTCTTCTTATCAGCTACCAGCCATATGCCTTAAATGGAATTGCTGTTAATGGCACATAAAACTTCATTAGTAGCCAGATTCCTCCTGCTTGTTCCCTCAGCAAGTCCTAGATTCTTCTAACTTATCTCATGCTGAAATGTGACTTGTCAGTGAGTGGCTTGATCAGGTAGGAGTGTTGAATCTGATCAACTTTTTCTTTTCTATGAGCAGTTGATCTGAATTTGAAGCAAAATGACTGTGAAATATGATACCACACAAATTGCATGTAAATAGATTAAAAAGCACACAGTAAGATACATGCATTTCTAAAAAGACAAGTTTTGATCCAGCATGAATATTTTGGTCATGCTATTTAGATGTGTCCTTTTATTACAGTTAAGCAGCAACTGTTATCACAAAATCTAGATAGCAATATTTGGTAATTTCATTCAGGAAATTGTTCTAATGGTATTCTTTTTCTTTATGGAAACATGACATAACCTTGCCTTAAAACATAGTGAAGATGTTTACCAGGTTTAATTATTAAGATTTAAGAGAAGCCAAGTTCAGTGATCAAATGTATTCAGTGAGGGTCCTTAAATCTTTTATAAATCTGTTAGAGGATAGAAGCTGTAGTGCTAAGTTGTCTGAATTCTATATTATTTTTCCAACACACTTCTAAATATTTTAGTCATGGTTTGTACTCTCGGTGACCATATGATGACTCAGCTTTAATGCATTTCATAGGAAGCTTTTTCATTTTTCAGTTCTATGCCTGATTTCTACCAAAGCTTCCAAATGAAGTGGAAAGTGAATGGTGGGAATTTCAGTGGAATTTCAAGGGGGATGTCAGTCCTAGGAAGCTTAATCCAAATTCAAGATGTGAGTCTGTTATGCCTCTTACTTGTCCACAGCAGATGGATTCAGGTATTGACAATGTGACAGTGCTTTGAGTGGGTGAGGCAGAAATTGTTCAGAAATTGACAGGAATAGTGTATTATACTGAAGTTACTATGTAAATATTTTCTTTCTGTTTTGAGACACTGTCTCTTTTAAGCTGTGTGTGGATAGAAGCTCTTGTCTGGTTTTATAAGTTTTCTTCAAATCTATTTATTGATAGCAATGCGCTAACTTCTTTGGTGGGCAATTTGTTTAGAAACTAGGATAAAACACTATTAATATCTGCTGGACAGGCTCTAGATATTATTGTTTTTAATTTCCTTTATGCTTTTTTTTTTTTTTTTATTTGGGGCATTGCTAATCATTTTCCACTTAAAATGCATGGTAAGCTTTCTAATTTTCTCTTTGTTTCCTCTAAGCTGGATAAATCAGTCAATACAGATAGTTGTTTTTTTTTTTTTAATATATATACACACACACACACATATACATACACAATATGGTTTGCCCTGGTCTGTGTGAAATACTATTTACCTTGGTTTTGACAGCTGTAAGTTTTTGTCTTCCTGTAACTCTAAACCTAAATGATCAAAGTGCTTTAACCAGACCTCATGGAGGATGTAGCTTTCAGAGTAAAATTTTAATCTGAAATGCTCTTGTGTAACTCTGTATTGGTTCTGGAGGCTGCTAACATTATTCAATTTCTTTATAAGTAATAGGCACCTGAAGTTCTCCTTTTGTAGATACAGAAGGACAATCCTCATCTGATTTGGCATCTTGTGTTTTAGCCCATTTTGTACACAGAAACTAGGCATTCTTAAGTCATTGTGTGCTATGAAATTGTAACATTTACAATAGGATTTAATTTATCAATGAAATGTGACATCTCAACCTTTTATACAGTAGCATTGTGGTTAGAGCATGTCTGGGAAACTGAAATAGTGGGAGCAGTTGATATTAATTTGATTTCTGGGAAATGATATCCTGCTTCACATAAAGGATCCTAAACACTTGTCTGTCTGTTCTTCTGGGTGCTTGGATCCTCTTAAGGTGGTCTGCATTATTGTTTTACTTAAAAAAGCAGGCTTCTGCTCTGAAGAGTATCGGTTGTTTTCCCCCTGCAATGCATTGTTTACACTCTGAAACAGTCTCTGAGTGTGTGGACTTGATTCTATTACTGTAACTAAACTGAAGCGTGCAGTCCAGAAGTGAAGGTTGTGCACTCCAATTGCTAATCAACATTCAGTCATTGAAACCAGCTTAGAATTAATTTGAAACTAAGTCCTGCAGGATGTGGGTATTAAGGTTTCAGCACCAGCTATTTTGTTCTGCAAACCCATTCTTTCACATTGCAGTATTTGCGGATACCAATCTAGTCAAACTGTCCTCTTACACAGGCAGAGAGCTTCAGAGAAGGTTGCAGGATTCACTGGGCCACAGAGGAGTGACAAGAGGGAAGATAATTTTCTAGCTGAATGATGATCATTCAAAAGAGGGAAGTCCCAGGTTCCCACAGCTATTTATACGTTTAATCCAATAACTGTTTAGTGTAAAACATTGTAATACAATCTGTTCAAGTAGGTTTACTTGTCCACCATCTGGACATGAGTGCTGCCTGCCAAACCTCTAAGTTGGGGAACACATGGAGGGAAGTGAAAGAAATCAAGGTTACGTTTAAGTATTTAAAGTTCTTTAGGGTAACCTCTGTACACTCTCTCAATTTAATCTGCTCTCACCTTCTCAGTTGTAACTGCCTTTGTCAGTGGAGGTGGCTAAAGGAAGTAAGTGTGCCCAGTGCTCAAAGTGCCAGCCCTTGAATATTTAGACTTAATGGGGATCTTGCTGGTAATGTAAAGGTGCTCAAATCAGCATTTTTCTTTTGCTGTTCTAGGTTGTTTGTATATTACGTGAATGGGAAGATTACACAAAATCTGGGTTGTAAGTACCTGGTGGCAGACAGGAGAAGCTTGTTCAAATATGGAATTGCTAGCTCTGGTCTCAGTTCCTGTTTGCTGTAGATCAAAATTCCTCAGTTAACTGCTTCTGTGTGGCTTAGTTGAACTAAATACTGTGTTACATCTACAGATACCAAGCAAAAGGAGTATAGCACAAGATTATAGTGGTGTTTGATTTAGTTTATAGGTGGTCAAATATCACCATATTTGATTTGGTTTTAATGGAATGCTAGATGGGGGGAGAGGCACTAAAACTGGTAAGTTTAGTGCAAAATATTTTATACTTTAGAAAACATATTAGTAAGTGGGCTACACAAGAAAGCAGGGAGGCCTAAAGTCACCCCGCTCTAGGCTTTTGGTGGAGATACTGTTATTGGAGGTTTAGCAGCCTGTAGTGCCATCAGTAGTGGTACTGATGGAGACAGTTCCACCTATGTAAGAACTGAATATTTCCATCCTCAGCCTCTTCATAAATTTAGGACAAATATGCTGATGACTTAGATATGTTCATTTTACAAGAGCCTCAAGTGAGCTTTGTTGGAGAGATCATAAGTCCAAGTATATATTGCATATTCAGATGACATGTAGTTTCATAGAAAGTAGAACTTTCATCTTTAATTGCATTTTTCTTGTCCCACCATGTTCAAGTAATATAATCATGATTTGTTAGTGTATTAGTTTATTGGCATGTATCCTGAGTGATTCAAAAATCTAGCTGAAGCTGTTCAGTTATAGCAACATCAGTTTTTTGAGCAACGAATGCATTGTGCTCTCATGCAGAACTCATGCTTGCTTGGCTGCGAGGGAGAAAATTACAAGTTCATTAGCTGATACAGCAGCTTTGTTTTCCAGAGTAATTTGAAGTCTGTACTTCTCCCAAGAAGTGAAAATGGAACATTTCTTGAATTTAATGAACTGGTTTGATAGTAAAAATGTTCTGGAGGAAACACATTTTCACTCCAGTCTTTACAGTGAATCTTGAGTCTACAAAGAGTTGAAAGAGTGTGCTTTAAAAATGAGCTTAGAGAGACACTTTCAGCTGGTTTTCATTGTTAGATTTATAGTCACTTTGTCTACGAATTAAAAATTCATAGACCTTTAGAAATTTGATTTCAGGTTTATTTCAGAAGTTAATTTCATAGGGTAAAAATTTAGCCTTCATGATATGTCAATGTTTTTATGAGAATGCAATGTTATTTTTGGTAAACACTCAAATTTTTACTTTTCTAATGTAAACATTAATTCCACTTCCAGTTTCCTCAGTGTGAGATATTGAGTTATCCACTGTAAAGTACGTGAATTTTTAATATTCAATGCAGAAATTAATGCTGAGTATGGGTGTTTAAACAGCTGTTTCTTAACATATTTAAACCATTAGGTTTTGCATTAAAGCTTCCTGACCACTTGTACACTCTTGATTTAGCATTCAAAAATGAACTGCTTTAGTCTTAGTTGTACTTTTTTTTTATTTGGAACAAAATTATGTGCTGGTATGTATGAATAGTCTTTCCTTAAACTACTCAGAAATAGATCTGAAACTACAAAATAATTATTTTATGTTAAAAGGATTAAGGGCTTTATTTATCACTAGAAATTGTCTACCTCCTCTTGAACCACAGAAGCCATTCATTAGTTTAGCAGCATGCTATGTGCTTTGTCTTCTAATGAATGACTTATCAGGGAAAGTAGTATTCTGATGAAAGGCACTCCTGCTCAAGGAACCGTGTAATACTTCTGTCCCTTAATGTATGGGTAAATGGCAAGTATGTAAGAACTTCATCTGGATGGCTGAGGAAAAAGGAAAGCTTTGTAACAGGTTTTGTTGTTTGAAAATGTTGAGGTACTAGTCACAGAGAATGTTGTTCTATCATATTTTTGTGTGGTTTTTTTCCTCCTGAGAAATAAAAATTGCTCAGCAACTCTGACAATAAAGTGACCAATAAAAGGATGGCATAATAGAATAAAACTATGGAGAATAAATGTCAGAAATGGCAAAGAATGTATTAGTAATAAAATGGCAGTGAAATAATGTAAGCAAGGATAGATGATTTTTCTCACAATGAAGGACCTGAGTCATGACCAAAAGAAGTTTGAAAAAAGTATTAGGAGGCATTCTACTCTGAAACATACATTAACACAGGAATAATGGGTACCATATACAAATTGCATAATTTTTAAAAGTGGAGCTTACACTCAATGAATTTTGATGCCTTCAAAACTTTCTTTATTACCTAGTATTTCTGACTTTGTTTTAATTACTTGTGGAATCTTTTTACCAAAATGTTTTCCTGAAATAAAAAAGAAGGGAAGAGGATTGCTTTGTGTATGATGAGAGAAAGAAAAATCAACAGTCTGAACTTGCAGCCAAACTTTTGCAATTAGGTAGTTGTGTCATCTGAACCCTCTATATTACAATTTGTCATTTCTAACAAAGAAGAAAATTGTGACTTTTCCATTATATGAAGTAGGATTTTTATTAATTTGGATTTTTTTTTTTTTTTTTTTTTTTTTTTGGTGGGAAGTTGTGCAGAGTAATACTCTGCTTTGGAACCTTTTCTTTCTCTTCTTGTAGTAGGTTGTCCATTAAATTGACTAGATCATGTTGCTACTGATACCCATATAAAGTGCTGTAGATATTTGTGATTGTCTTTGATAGGTATTGTTAATGCCCTTAAAATGCACATCTGTTCAGAGAGGCAGGTTGACTGATATTTGGGAGAAAACAAAAAAAAGCTCACAGTTAATTTCATCCTGAGAACAGTTTGACCTTGAAACCAAAGTGAGCTTTCGCTGATTTCAAGTGAAGTAATGAAACAAGGTACTACTTTCTAATACTCCTGTGGAAAAGGAAATTTGCTACCTTACCTTCTACACTTGAGAGGGAGTCATTGCTAAGACTGCCTCTAATGTTAAAGCATCATCTGGAGACTTGAGGTATTTCAATTCAATTGTTAGATGTGTAACAGCTTTCTTGTGTAACTGCCCAATCTTCTTTTGTTACTTGTCCATTGTATAAAATGGAAAGGTTGGTACTTCCCTTTGTTCATTCTTTTTCCTTTTCATAGCCATCAAAAGGATGTGTTAAGCAGATAAATTGCTTTGTTTGTTGTTTTTGAGGTATCGCAGCACAAATTCTTTTTAATTCTTTTTGGAAAAAAGTAATAGTCTTTTTTTGGTATGTGCTCTGTGCTATGTAATTCTGTAAATTCTAAAAATTTTAGAAGACTTCAGTTTAAAAGAAAAAAAAAAAAGGCTGCTTGAGAAGCTCACCTTTTGGCCAGTTCAGCGCTCTAATGTTAATGATTTTGGTATTTTAATGCCTTTCCTAGTAGCATGTGATAAGTGTCAAATTTAGTTAATATAATTTTGAAAAAGTGCTGTAAGTGCTCATGATAGGTTTTGTCAATCTGGAAAAGCATAATCAAAAGGATTTATGAAATTTTATTCTGTATGTTATGAAATTTCATGAAAGCAGAGAAAATTGAATGTACAATAAAAGTCCATCAAATATACAGGGATGCACATGGTCAAAAAAAACCAACTTCCCCTTATGTCTTTTGAAGCACTATCTGTGATTTTTTAGCAGTAACATGTTTTAAAAGAAAAGCCTGAAGGTCCAGGATGGTTTGTTGTTTTTTTCCCCTTACAATTTTTGACACTTCTATCAGTGGCTGCTGTTGTGCCATGTTAAAAATTACCTTTTAAGGAAACGTAGGAACACAAGTACATTCAGATGGTTGGCTACTTTATGGATGAATATGTAGTGTTGCATACATACTGTAATAACAGTTGCTTCAAAATACTTAAAACAGCAGTCCAAAGAATAAGTGATTTTTGTCATCACTTCTGTATACCACTTCAGTTGTGAAGAAAAGTGTATGTGAACTAATAAATTAAAGGAAATTCTGAACTTCTTTTAAACCACTTTCCAGGATGCCAACGATCTGCTGATTTTTGTAGATTCCTTTAGTAATACTCTGCAATACTTTTAATAGAGAAGGATGGATGACAAGTGTTCTGTCCTCTTTCCTTCCATCTTCATGAAGACTGTAGGCTTCACATTACTGAAACAAGGACCTGGGTTAAATTAATGTACATAGCATTCATGAAAAAAGGTAGGAGAAAGTAAGAGCTCAGTAAAGGGATTACAGCCCTTTCAGAAAGGCTTCTTTCTGGCAACAGTTTTTAAAAGTGAATTTTTCTCATTTACCCTTCCTGCTCTTGGTTGGATATGGAATGACTGTAAGCAAATACTAGAGGAGGCCATCTGGTCCTGAGCTTTTTTCCTCCGTCCCACTTCAAATTCTTCACTGTGTATGTTCAGCAAGCCAGCACAATGTTATAATTACACACTCTTCCCCACCTGCCTTCAGAGATCATCTTTTCTATGGATTTAATGTAAGTTTAATGCATTTAAAACTGAAGTTACAGAATGATTAAATCAAATTTTTGAGCCAGATCTTGCTTACATCTCAGTTATGGCTTTGTTGGAGTTCAGTTTTAAGAAATGTTATCTTTTTTTCCTGCTTGTCTGTTTGAAGTGGAAAAAATAATGAGCAGAATGTAAACTTTGACAATATCAGAATCTTTCATACAGTCTTGAAAAAGTATTGTTGCGAGGATGCTTATTTTTCTATTTCTACCCAACACTAGTCATAGTGCTCATTTTCTTCTATAACATGGTTTAAATGTAGTGTAAGGCCCTTATTGGAATCTCTTTGGGCTACATGGTATATCATCTCTTGATTAGCCAATTCAATTATATGAAGTAGATTACAGGGGGTTTTTTGCCATAATAGAGAATTCATGTACCAAGATAAGCCCAGGGGATTTTGACTACATATCTGCCATGGGTCAAATGCGGTTATCTTTCTGATAAACATATGGACGAAAGAGGAGGGAAATAGCTGGTAGAAATACAAGTATCTGTCTTGTCTAGAGGACCTCTGCCAGAGATGTGAACAAGAAAATTAAAATGATGCTTGGAAAGTAGAAAGCAGTATATTTTCCAAATTAAAAAAAAAAAAAAAATACTGATGTAGGACTGAAAACTGATTGTCTGTCTTACACACTATCTCATCCTGCCTTTCAAAGTGACCAAGCTAATTTGCCACCTCCTTCCTAATCATTATTATTTCTCAGGAATAGAATCTACACTTCCTGTCTATCAGTCTTCTCTTGTTGATAGCAAAGAATAAAAAAGGAAAAAAAGGTAACTTAAGAGAAATGTTTCATTTCCTCTGGAGACTGGGCTATGTAGAAGTGGCTAGTTAAAACTTGTGTTGCTCAATAACATCCAACATATTGAGGAATACTTTTTGATCTAGAGCATTCATATTGGCAAAACATTCAAGACATTCCAGACTTCTCAGTTATGGAGTTGGAATTATGATTTGATGTTGTGAAATTCACTCAATGCAATATAAAAGAACATGAGTTTTTTGTTTTCATCACATGATTTTTGGACAATTCATTGGTTGATGCTCTTAACAATTTATGGATATAGAGTATACGACAGATTTCAAGATTAGAACTGTCTGATTAGCAAAAGCGGTAAGGGTTCGAGCTTTTAATTGTGAATTTGAGTGATATCCAAAATGGCAGCTGTTCCATATGCATAAATGTCCACTGTCAATGTAAGATACATTTATCCCTTCTTTACATACCAGTATTGATGGAAAGTACACTGTACTTGACCTAGTATAGGCAGTCTTTTACATCAGCACCTTCAGTTGCTGCAGGGTGTACCAGATTTCCAGATACCTGAGTGGTGTTTTAGAAAGTGCAGATACAGTAACAGTCAAACTCGTCTCCAGTTGGATAGTGGCATCATATTTTCTAACTACATGGGTTTATTTTACTGTAATTAATTTCTCCATCTAAGTTTAATGCTGGTGTTATTATAATCCATATCATAAAATGCAAGTGAGTCTCAGCATTCTTCAAAAGTTTCCTGTGCATGTGTAGATTTTTATGAATTTCTTCTGTAGTTAGAAATATTGCTACATTTCAGTACTAAATTTTTATTTAAATGAATAACAGTAGATTTTTGTGTCTTTATGTTTACAAGAGGATGTTATGTTTACACAAATTCTTATGAGTATAAATAAGATGAGCAGAAAGGTGTGTGGGCTCTCTTCCAATTTCACATTGCCTGAATTTTCCCTTATTTCCATTATTTTCAAGTTCAGGATAGATGTCAAGTCTTGTGTCAGTACAAATAACTGCTGTATACAGTGTGCCTCCAGAAGCCAAAGGTAGTCATATAAACAGTCATAAGCAGTAGCAAGAAGTCATTCTGACCTGTAAGCTGTGTTACAGACAGCTTAGAGAAAGTTTCTACACTTCACTCATGCATATTTTTGGGAATGCATTTATTACAGTCCTGTCCCAAAAACTATGGTTGGAGGGTGGATAGCCATGAGTTAATATTATACAGAAAAATTCTCAGATGGATGCTCAGAGGGGATGCCCTCTCAACAAAAGTACACCTTTGAGTTTATTTTTACACCTTTGTTAGAAGGTCTATGCTAGGCTGTTTCAAATCTCCCTTAGTAAATGTTTTAGTATTCATAGCTGTATTGAGTTGGCTAAGAATTTCAGCAAACTCATTCTGAAATAAGGTGAAAAATTCTCCAAACCTCTCAATGTTCAGTTTATGCCATGATCAGTTTTATTGTTGTCTCAGTCAAGGGGTGTTGTTGGTTCCTTTTCCTCTGCATTTCCAGTATCTTCCTGGTTGGATTTTACGATACATTCCAAATGCATTCCTGGTTGTTGATTTGCCTCTTTCCCTGCTAACTTCACATGCTGAACAACTGTGTCTGTGTGTCTTGCAGCTGCCCTTGCTAAGAGTCAGGCAGCCAGCTTACACTCGACTGCAGTGGAAACAATTCCTCCTCTGAATTTCTTTGTCCGTAAAAATATGGCTGTCAGGTAGCATGTGCACCAAGATTAAAGAGTTACTTCTTTCAGGCTCAGCTATTTGAGTGCATGGACCATGTATCTTTATCCCTGAAAAATGGATTAAAATCTTCAGTCTTGCACACTTAAAAGACTGATGGGAAGATGTGCAAATTGTTGCTGCCGCGGTATGCGGACTATAAAATTACAGTGCAAAACTTAAAACACACAATTTGTAAAAATTGTACAATTTGATAATTTAGGTGAAGGCTTCTAATTCTTTAAAACTTGTGGGGCCACAAACTACATTAGCAGATCACTTCTGAACTCTTGTAGGAAACTTTTGAAGTCCAAATTGTCATAAAGTTATAATCAAACTATTTTTACTGGCAAGTATTGGATATTGTAAAACCAATGACAGTGCATATAGCTTTAGATGTTTGTTATTAACAGGATACCGTATTATATCTGTCAAAGAGCTACTTAATTCTCTAAAGTCATACATCAAAATGTAAACAGGTTGGTCCAGCTTGTTGCCTCCAATACTCTTCGTTTTTGTGATGGTAAATATCTAGAAGCCAGTAAAGTTGTTGAAATAGTGCAGTATGAACAGATCTAAGGTATCATACAGTTACGTAGGCTACCTTTTTATTCTTAGGAGTTTCTCAGGGAAAAGCAGCATCACTTTTACATTAAGATTACTGGCTGCTGAAATGATCTCTTGGTGATATGAACAGTTAAAACATCCTGTATTTTGCAGGTTGAATCTGACCTGTTAGAACAAATCCATATGGTTCCATGGGTGCTATCTCTGTTAGCCTTTCTTGCAGTTCCTATGACTCTACTATACTGTGGTCAGATGTCTTTGTACTGATGAAATGCACGTATTGCCACATGAAAGATATACTGGATCACATAAAAAATACTTGAAATAATTTAACCTAAACTTACCATTTACAAAAACTTAGCAATTGTGTAGCACAAAGTGGTATTAATTTTTGAGTATATGACAATAATATATATTTTTGGTATGTGCAGCAAATATATACCTGAAACAATGTGTTATAATGTTCCTTCAATAATGGATGACAAAACTAGTGTGCTATTACTGGCTTATGTAAAGAATCCTCTTTTCAAGGAAAATGAATCCTGTGCTTCGATTCTGGACTCTGAGAACAACTATCTAAATTAAAATAAATATTCTTGATGGCCTCCCTAACTTGGTGTCTTCCAGAATGTCTGCCATTTTGTGTGTAGTCAGCTACATTATACTTAGCATTTTCCACCAAAAAAATCTTTTATAGGGTAGATATGAAATGGAAGTAAACCAATTACCATCTTTCCCTCATATTTCAGGTTGGCTTCTTTTGCATTCAGGGTGTATCCTGTCCTTTCCTTGCTTTAGTCTCTCTAGTGATCCCTCTCTCCTTTAAAACTGTATAAATGTTTTATTTTCTTAACCATTTTCTCTTGGGTTAATTTTTCAAAAAGGGGAAGTAGTTTACTAAGAGTTCTCCTATATTTTTTAATCACTATGTAGAAAGGGGAAATTTAGATCACTGAGAATATTGTCAGTAATATGTATATCTTCCAGAGAGAAATGGCCTAACAGTTACCCTCATAACACTGCGTGTTTGATAGTGAGATAAGGTTTTCCTTATTTTTAATGGCACCATACAGACAGTGAAAAGCAACACTTTCTAGTGAGAGTTCCCAAGGAAGCCTGAATAAAATGGCTGTGGGGTGGTGGGGTTTTTTTTGTCTGATTTTCTCTTACCTGCTACATGTCCTTGCATAGTCTCGATTATTGGATGCTCATTCTTAATAGACAAGTTAAGGAATAGTCCAATCAGTAGGTTACTCCTGTGGTAACTAAAGTAACTTTGTGATACAGACTGACATTTCCAAGTTCAGGTTACTTTATCCTCTAGACAATATTTAGAGCTTTTAAATAAATTTGCCATCTCAGCAGCTACTTTTCATGTATCTAGTAGTCATCCTGACTTAGTATTTCTCCTTGAAATTCCTCTATGTACTCAGAATAAATTCTTTCCTAAATTTATGGTAGGGAATACAATTATTCTATGATAGCTGTTGCTTGTTGCATTGGCTTTAAATGACTTCAGAAAAGTATTTATCTTTTCATTATTTGAACTGGTTGGCTATCTTCCTTTTGTTCTTGTTATCCTTTTCTGTGTCATTCTTTTGGTGAGCAGTTTAGTATCCATGTTGTCCTTTGATATTTGTATATAAAATCTGTAAATAAAGAAAAAGCATAATAGTAGGTCAGTCTCTTATAACCTTATTTTTTCCACTGATAGGGTTTTTGCAGATTTTTGATATTTCTAGAAATAACTTTCAACTCTTCTAGTACAGTTTTTCTATTGTCTTTTTTCCCTTTTTTTCCTTTTGTTTTTCAAGGTACAGCTTGTCTTCCAAACCATCTTGGGTTTTTATAAAATAGTCACCAGCTGCATCCTCAAGTCATCACAGAAAACATTAGTTTTTTCTTCCTGTGACTACATGCTTAACCAAAAAGTCTACCTATTTTCTTCCTGAATCCTAACTGGTGGTTTTCTTTTTGTGTGTCTGGATAGCTTCCTACAATTTAGTTCCTCTTTCTTTTAGTTTTTGTTTTTATCTTAGCTTTTTTTGTTTTCTCTAGAAATGGAATATTCACATATTTTGATGAACACTTGATGCCTGCTCAGCTCAGAGAGCAAACACCATCCTGTAACGTTTGTGACTGCCCTGGGGAAAGTTACTCATGTATTTTCTGCCAAAAATTGTTCTCTAGGTCTGTTCAAAGTCAGATTTCAGACTGCCTCCATTCACTTCCTGTATTATGTTGTATTTCTCTTCCCTTTAGTGTTAGAGTGCATTATTTTTCTTCCATTCTGTTTGTCCATGTTGTAACTCGCAACAGTTCTACTATTTTCTTTATATGATGTTTTTCCTTCATATGTTTTTCATCATCATACTTCTTGCTTAGTGTCACATTTTTGTGATTTACTAGATATTTTTTGTTATAGCCTTTGGTTTCATCTTTCCCATGTTTTTCTGGAATATTTTCAACATTTTAAAGAAGAATTTTAAACTTTTTTCCCCCCCTTTTCATTATTCTGCTTTTCTTGATATGTACAGCTGGATTTTAAAAGTCATACCCATTATCTGGTTTATATCTATTTTTTTAAGATAGATTGTCCCATTTTGCTCTCCTTTAAGGAGAAGACTGAAGGAAATAAGGTAGGATGGGTCAAATTTTGATGTATCTGAAGAGATTTGTATTGTTTGGAATTTTTTCTTTTTTTCTTTCTCCCAAAATATCAGTATGATCCCTCTGGATTTGTTTGAGGTGGGGGAGGAAGCCATGTCTGTAATCATTATAGTATCTGGAGACAAATGTGGAAAGGAATGAAGGGTTTGTTTTCATTATTTGATACTCATCTCTTCTCTCACCCTCTGATTTGTATGATCTGTTCTAAAATCAGAGACCATGTGCACATTAGTGCTGGTATGTATGCAAATATATCCTGTCAGTCAGGACCCAAATGGCTCAGTTTACAACATTCGAGAAAGAGTAGCTCACGTTATGTCATTCTTCCTTCTGTTTTCTGTCAGCAGATATCTGCCACTATTTGAGTTCCTCCCTGTTGCTGAGTTGACACTGAATGTTGCATTGGTTCTTACTTCAGTTATTTGTTTCTGCCTCACGTCAGCTTTTCTTCAAAGCCCATACCCCTTGCAAGTGAAGAAATTTAAGGATTCTTTTTTTTTTTTATTTATTTCTGGACAAATAAACTAGTCTAAATTGCTAGTCAACTTTCCCTAAAATGAAAACATCCATTTGCTTCTAGGTCAGTCAAATCATCATCTTAGAAGTCTAGCTCGTGGCTTACACTGCAGAAAGAAATACTCAAAATCTGCTTTCCAGTTGCTATCTGGTGTGATTCAGGTTTTCTTTGTGAAAATTCCTGGTAATACTAATCTGATTGTTAGCATATACTTAAGTGTCATGTGCTCTCCCGGTGTTTAAAAGCACTGCAAAGTAAGAACAAGGATAAATCCTTCGGCTATCATTATTACTATTTCTAACTGTAAGATACTAAAGGACTTTTAGTTTTATAGATACTCGACACAGACTGTTAATCTGAAAGACAAAATGGTTTATTAATTCTGTTGGGCCTGTCTTTTCTAATCATGACATTGTCGCGGATGAAAGTATTGACACGGTAATGATTTAGTAAGAAATCTAGGTTTATTAATAACTAACAGCAAGTTATTATTACAAAATAATTCAGAAATAAATAAAGAAAGAAAAGCGACTTATTCCCAGATTCTAAAATGACAAGATTCACACTAACTTACTTGACGGTACCTTAATTTATACATACATACATACGCATACACAAAACGGGCATACACATACACAGAAACAAAGGTGTTTAGATTCAGTAGAATGAACACAAAACGGACAAACACACACAGAAACAAGGGTACGTACCCACACACATCCACCCCCAATAAACAGAGAAAGAGCGGGTGAAAGAGAAGCTAGCTCAAAGAAAATTTCCCTCTCGAGTTTAGAGCAAATACTCACAATGCCTTGGCGTTCCTCAACGGGTGATAACTGAGACTCGAGCGGGTGGACTTCACCCTGGCCTTCCGTCTGGAGCAGACGACATCTTAAGGGTTTGGTACCTGAGAGGCATCCCAGCTCAGGGGAGATGCTGGTCACAGGCCCACTGTGACCCAGGAAAGCTCAAAAGAGACTCCCTGGTGGTTGCAGTTTATAGGGTCCAAGATAATTTACTTTTGTCAAATACCTTCTGGTGCCTTCCAGCAGTTACACAAGAACTTGATGAATGTGCAACTCTGTTATTGTTCCCATTTGACCACATCCCAGGCACAGGTGTGCCAGGCCCTTAGGAGATGATGGGCCGTTATAGCTGTTTCCACAATTGGCAGGGGACAGGAGCCAGGCTCGTTTAAGTTATCAGTCCTTATCTCCACAGATTGGTGTATAGCTCAGGGGATGTGGGTGGAATTGCAGGTAGCACCAAGCAGCCCAACAAAGGGAGGGGCGGGGGGGTGGTGGTAAGAATTGCACCACGACAGACATAAAGTAGTTCTCCAACATTCAGCACAATTCTGTTTTTCCGTGAGCTCCTTTTGTCTTTGAGATTTATAAGGTTCCTTGGTTTTGGCTTGAAGGTCTTCATTGTGACTCATAGGTCTTGAGTTTGTATTTCTTCACGGAAAATTCAAAATAGGCTGCATGAATTAGCTCTGTAAACCTCTTTTTTTCTTTACTACACTTGGAGAAGAATAACTGGGATGACATTGTGTGAAATGCTATCAAAACGAATGTGATTTGTTAGATGCTTTTATTTTTCACTCTCCAGTCCTTACTGCAATTCTCTCATATGCACAAGGCTAGCAATGGATTCTGATCTCATCATGATCACTCTGCTAATCTCTAAAAGGGATGGTTCTCATTCATTAAGCTCTAATAGTTGCCTCTCACATTATCCATCTATTGACAGGACCTCTTACAGAAGTGATTTTCGTCCTGTTGCTGTGTTCTGTTGAGTGAAAATGATTCAGAAGATACCTCTTTCCAGAACAGCAAACTGTGCGCCATATTGTGATAATCAAAAGAAATCTTTTTTTTTCCTTCCTTCCTGAGCAGTGGTGAAAAACTACCTCGTGCTTTGAATATTTTATAACATCAAATCAGCTAGGATCTCAATATAAGATGGGTAAGAATGGCTTAACTCATCACCTATTCGCGATATTTTTTTCTCTAACAGCACCTGCAAATGGATGCCTAGGAAGGGGAAGCATTACCCCCTCTTTAACACATAATCTCCCACCCTTCAGCTGTTTTCAGCTCTGGTTTTCTTGAGTCATGTTTTCCATTAATGTATTTCTGTACGAATAATGCTTGGTCACGATTAATTTAGCAACCCTAGATCTTCTTTCTATGCTTTACAGAATGAGTCTGTTAAGGAATCTAGATCTGTAGTTACAACAGTATCTGGAGAGGATTTACCTGGCCCCAAACTTTGAGTATCTTATCAGATGTATTCTGCTGTTGTGTGCCTTCTGTTGCAGGAGTGTGGTGCTCTTAATCCAGAGATGGGTAAAACCATGCATGAAATAGCTTTAGTTTTAATGTTCATTCAGCATCCTGTCATATGCAACACAAAGAAACTGAATTTCAAATCTTACAAGTTTGTTTGAGGAGCTCAGGCAAATGTTATGGCTTATGCCTTGTCATTGTGCTACTCCTTGCCAAGTATTTTGGTGTCAAAGAGAGTGAGTGATTTTTTTTTTTTTTTTTTTTTTCTCTCCTACCATCTAGGGTAGGATTCTTCATTACACATCCCCCTGGATTTACTGAATAGAGTTACTGTTCAAAACACCTTACAGCTACCTTGTTCCTTAGCTAATTTCTTCTTCTACAAGAACCTGTTCTGGCAGGAAGTAGATTTTTTTTTTTTTTTTTTTCCTCTCAGCCTTGAGTATTGAATGAAGTGAAACTGCCAAATCAGCCTGGATTCAAACTTACGCTTTACCTTGCACAAATTTGATTGCAATGCTGACTTTACCCCCTCTATTGAGGGGACTTGTTCACATCTTTAGAATACTTGCTTTCACATGTTAATCAGAGTCACATGGAAATATGCACAGAAAATACATTCTTTGCAGAAGGTCAGCGTTCTTAAGAGTAAGGTTCTCCTTTTCCCGCTATACACTGCACCAAGACTCTACCAAAATTTTGGTGCCTCTACTTCAGATGCAAAAGAGCCCATTCTCTTGATGAAGGGCATATTTCTTTCAGGATAATTGGGTTGATATTTGGACCTTTTTGATGATGATCTTAAATTGTCAACATGGTCTTTCAGCTTTCTGGAACTGAGAGTGAATAAGTAAGGTTGAGCTCGGAGTAAATTTGTGGTCATTTGGCCTTTGAATTGGACGGTACCCTTTTGTCTTGAAACAGATTGAAAATTGCAAAAGTGGATTGTATTTTACTCTTATGATAAAGGTATGTTTGGTTCTTTGTATGCAATATACTGACATACAGACAGCTGATACGGCATGTCAGACTTAGCCAGTTTTTCAGATGGTATAAGTTTTATACCGTTCATGCCCTGAGCAGGGAATTCTTCCCTCCTGTAGATCCCTGTCCTTCTGCAAGTCATGCAGTTCCTGAATTGACGAACAATCAGAGTTGTTAATTCTTTTTTTTTTTTCTTAACTTTTCCCCAAGAAACATGAGGTATGCACATGTTAGCCATAATCTAGTAGTTTGCATAGTGAAAGGACAAGCAGTGAAGGTCGCAAGATGCAGCAAGAAGGAAATTTTCACTGGGTATTGAAAGACAAAAAAAAAAAAAAAAATTAAAAGGATGCCCAGAGAGGTTGCAGAATCTCCATCCTTGGAAACTCAAAACTATACTGGACGAGACCCTCAGCAACCCACCGTAACTACTGAAGTTAGCCACGATTTTAGGAGGAGGTTGAATGGGATGACCTCTGGAGATCCCTTCCTACCACGTTTTTTACCGTGATTATGTAATAAATAAGTAATAAATTATGTAATAAACTTGAGCTACTTATACTAATTTTCAATAATGGGTACTTTATGCAAAGAGAAAGATTTTGTTTTAGAAGTATTAATATAGGTCTTATTTTTCAACTTTGCAAATATATGACTAAAATTAATTCTTCTCACAACTTAAATGCAAGTCATTACTTACCACAAAAAGTTTTAATGAGAATAACTGAATAAAAATTTTATGCATTTGAAAAGCATGATACATTCTGATATATTAAATACTGATATATTGACTTTTTTTGAAGGAGGAGTAGTGCCCTCCCTTAGCCTGCTTGTGCTGCTGTTCCTACTGCAGGACAAGGTGCTGCTTTGCCACAAGGGCTCAGTGCTGGCTCAGTGTTCAATTTGTTGTCCACCCAGACCCCCGGATCCTTTTCTTTTCAGCTGGTCCCCTAGGGTGTGCCAGTGCATGGGGCTTTTCCTTCCCGGATTTAGAAGTGTGCATTTCCCATTGCTGAACTTGAGGTTTCTGTTGGCCCATTTCTCCAGCCTGTCAAAGTTCTGATGGGCAGCACAATCATCAGGTATATCAATTACTCCTCTAAGGTTTGTGTCATCTGCAGCTGATAGTTCTCTAAGTTCAAGATTTTCTGTAGCAAGTACGAGATTTTAAAAAAACGTATGTTGACTAGTTGGATAATACAGATTCTTGGACTATGTATGAGACATAACAGTTTAAAGACAATAGTACTAAACTTATTTTTCTTGATTAAGGATTCGCCATTTCTGCTTGCATGGCTCTCATGCATCTTTTAAAATACTTTTATAAGATGGTCCTGGATTACTGTGACTATGGGGGAAAAATAAGCAGCTAAGAATATAAGGAGACAGGACAATATTTGATAATATGTAGTTCTGTGAATTGTGTATCTGTGTAGAACACTTCAGTTTCTATCAATCAGAACATTAGTACTCCAGCAGTTGATTTAAATCTAATTAGCAGATGTACTCTAACGATGAAAATCCTAATGACTGCATTCCCTGAACAGATTATCTGCAATACGCTTCTTAATTTTATGTGGACTTTTCATTTACTTGTAAACTGAGAAGAGGCCATTTCATTTCGCATTTTTATAAATGTGCAAAAGTGTACTTTCTAGATGCGGTATCACAGTACTGTTATTCATTAGAAATTCTCTACTGAACATATATGTGATAGATGTATGAACAGTGCATTGGATCTATGTAGGCTCAGTGAGTGTACCTGGGATTCCTGGTTATATGTAGTAGTTCTGAAAGGTCCAAAATGTAAACAAATGTGAAAATTCCTCAATCTACCTGGACCAAATTGCCAGGAAAAAATATTTTTGGAGAAATATCACTGTTATGGGTTTTGTCCAAAAGCTGTTAAGTGCACAACTGCATACTTAATAGGTAACCATGCATGAACTGTAACAGAAAGTGCCTGATAGGAGTGATTTAAATATATGGGGGGGAAAAAAAATAAGCTTAATATGGTCAATTGGTAAAGAGATGACAGTTGTTACTTGCGAGGTAATCGCCTGCCATCTGTTCTGAATCTTTATTAAAAAAAACCCAAACAAAACACTTTCTTGAAGAAGCAGCAAGATGATCTTTGTTTTGCCTGTATTTATTGCATTACAAAATTTCTGGGTTTTAAAGACACAGTGACAGTTCATTTTAGTGTTTAGGGTGGCCTGTGTGAGGGCACGAAATAGTGCTTTCAATGCTGGTCCTTCAAATGTGGAATGAACTTGTAATGGAAATCAATACCATATAAAACCTGACTGTTTTTGAAGTATATTAGCAGTTTTTCTTGAAAAATTGAACTAAAACCATGTTCATATAACAGTAATTTATATTAACAACACCACAAAATATGGTTTTGAATGGGAGAACCTTGTCCTGGTTCCCAAATCATAATTTAACTCTGAACCTGCCTTAGTAACCAAAATGAACTTCCATTATTTTGAAGAAATAGCTCTCCGTGTTGTATTTTTATTAAAGATGAAAGCTTGGAGTAGAAAAAACCATATGGAATAGGTCTTATACCTCCAGAGGAAAGATGCCGACTGTCTGAGGCATAGAACACAAAATATCATTCCACGTGTAAAATCTCCACCGTGACAACAGATCAAATGAAACACCAAGAATAGTACAAATGAGAAGGTGCAACTCAGAGTTCATGGCACTTGTGGTTAAACTTGTAGAAGCAGTAAGTATTAAGAACATATGATTTTTGAAAAGCATTGTAGATGAATCTACATTACATCTTTATAGAAGGGATGGTGCTGTGGTGTTAGGCTCCCCAAGTCATTAGATCTTGAAGTATCTAAAAATAAGAAATGCTAATTTCATGTTACTGTTTTGAATGTTTCTAGAAATCTTTTTTTCAGTTTAATACGTTGGTCATCTTACATCAGTCTTTTAGAGAAAGATAAGTAGGTTTATACATGACATGAGTTATTTCCTGTGATTAAAAACTAATGGGGCAGTAATTCTGTATGTTGAACTCACCTACCTGATTGCTCTGTGTGACTGGGAACAAAGTATGAAGATCACTGAAGGTCACAAGATGGTCCTGGAATACTGTGATGATTGAGGGGAGAGTGGCAGCCATTTGAAAGTGAGTACCAATTCTAAGCTGTTGTGGAGAGGGTGAGTGTGATTTCTGGATAAACAATCAAGGAAATAATTAGCTGATTACATTATTGCATATGTACATAGTACTGGCATGGATTAGACCATTGATAGGGTATTATAGACAGTGCTGAGATCAGTACCAAAGAATATGTTTGACAAATAATGAAGTATTTAGGAAAAATTTCCAACAAATACTTGTAACCTGCCTGGAAGGGAATGGCTTGAATTCAGTCCTTGGCTAAAACCAAGCGTTGAGGATGGCCTTGACCACAATCTAAAATTACCCATATGAAGACAGATCTGTTAAGAAAGGTGTCTCTCATCTATCAGAAAATTTTTTATTTGGTTTGAAAGCTGAAGCTTAGGCAAAGTGATGTAAGAAATTAGGTTCAAATTTTGTATTATAAGATAGTTCATTAACTTCTGGTTAATTTACTTGGGGATTTAATATATTTTGTATTTTTTGTTGTTCAGTTTTAGCAATTGTAACACTTCTTTTTGGCTTCAGCTATGAAAACTACCTATAACTAACCCAATTTCTGTAACTGATTTTTGTTTTGCAGTTCATTTTGTATGCTGTCTCGTCCTTCTGTATGCTGCATACTTGTATCAACAAAGCATAACTGCACTGCAGAGTGACAAACTAGATGTACTGCTATCTTGTTAATCATTGGGGTTAGGGTATTTGAAAGTTGGTTGGATACATTTTCTTAGAATATTAGCTGAATGTTTTTATCAGAGTACTCAGTGCTAAAATTAAGTGCTGACATTCTAAATGCCATTTGTAGATCTCAAAGTTAGACCAGATGAATAATGCAAATCATGCTTTCATAGTTGTTGAATTTTCCACAACCTAAGGAAATCTTACAGCGCACTGATGTCTAATCAATCAATTCATTTATACGGTTTTCATCACAAGCCTCAGAGTTGGAATTAAGATTATTTTTTTTTTAAAGCTAATGTAATTTCTCCTAAACCAGTGCAATTTTTCACTTCTTTAGAACATTTCAACAATGTTTTGTCCTCCTCCCTCCTCTTCTGTCCCCTGGATGACTTGAATATGCTAGTATTATGTGAAAGTAACATAGTATTGCTGTTAGGACAAGATTACTTGCATATATGCAACCTTCAGTATTCAGTTCAGTGATCTGTCATATCTATCTTACCATCTTTGCTTGTCAAAAGAGGTCTAATGAATTACCTGAAATTGATTGGATTAATTATTTTTAGAAATTGTGCTTACGCTGTCACCAGTTTCAACATGAGATCTCGTATCCGTATGGTGGTAACACCACTTGAATGTCATTACTAACTTCCTCGATGATCGTTGGCTACTTTATATGCTAGTGTTTGAGCAAGAATATGAAAACAATGTTGTCCACTTGCTGAGGGTGGGTAGATTTCACGCTTAATTTCGCGCAATGATTAGAACAGCATTATTTTAATCAATTACCTGAGGAAGTGATCAGATGTGGTTTAGCCTGTAGGGATGATACAAGTTCTGGAGTCTATATCCAGGTAGTATTTAGTGGTAAGGTCCCTGTCATGAGAACTAACAGATGGAATTATTACAAGAAAAGAAATTGGCAGGTAATCTGAAATCAATTTTTTCCATACCATTAATTTGGGGAGAAATGCTTTAGGGTTTGCAGAAATTTAATAAATATGCATAAGGTGGTATTTTGTGTTCCACATCCTTTACATTTATACTGGCTTATTAAAGATTTAATTAAGTTTTCTGAAAAGGGAGAGGATGCAGTCTTGCAAAAAATGTAGATGACTGTGGGTTCACAATAATTAGGGCTTCAGGGATAAAATAAAGGGTCTCTACACTTAATGAATATTAAAGCAATGGCTGCTTTGAAAACTTAAAAAATGACAGCATTTTACTTACCCACATCTGTCTTGTGTTTGTATTCTAGCCCGAATCCTTCAATATTTGACAAGTGACATAACATTTACTTCTGCAACTATGGATAGTAAACAAAAGTTACAGAAGATATTTTACTCTACTCTTTTTTTTTGTGTGTAAACAAATTTTTTTACCAGCTTCCTACTCTTTGTTATCCTGCAGTGTCTGTCTTTGTTGTCCATTCATTTAAATCTTAAAGTATCTCTGGATCAAATTTATTTATATTTTCATGTTGAAACAGCACCTCACAAGGCATTGCAATGACTTGTGTTCTTTTAAATCCCTCTTTAAGTCTGTTTCTTTTTGTTTTTATTTAGACAATAAATGTTGCGAAGCAACTGTGGACTATGTTAACCCCTGGTCTACATTGGTCTCTTGTATTCTGTGTGCAGACATACATAAACAAGCAAATGCAGTCTGCTTTGTCTTCCTTGATTTGCAGCTTCCAAACCTGGGGACAAGAGCTGTCTCTGTTATGTGTTTCTCCGATACCTTGCATGATTATATTTTGCTCCTTGACTAGGATTTCTTAGCGCTCTGATTATATAAATAACAAAAATACTGAAATAATAATTCCTTGCACAAAATTAATTAAGAGCATAAATGAAACCAACAATATTATGCTTGTACCCTGAACAACATAATTTGGTCTATAAATTCTTTATCAGTGTAATATTGAAGAAGAAGAAATACATTGTTCTTCAGTTTAAAAGGTGTATTCAATTGTGAGTTCAATACAGCTGCCATGGATTCTTTTACAGGCTTTTGTTTAAGGCCTTGAATGTAACTTCTTGCTTCTTTAAGCTTTGTAGCACGTATTAAAGTATACTATTGAACCATATGCTGTGAGTATGGCAGAAGCTTGCATCCCTTACGCTTATAGCCTCTGGATCGTTTTCCACATCTGCTTTCGTCCATCTGTTGTTGTTGATCCTGTGATACCTATAGAGTATCTTCTGGATCTTATCTTCTAGAAGATATTCCATGGCTTTCTGAATCTTTCTTTTCCGTTCTCTGTGCTCTACTTACAATCCTCGTGGTGCTATCTGCAGGCAGTAAATCAGTAGTCCTTTTCTCTCATTCATTTCCATGGGAAAAGTGGGTACTTTTATGTCAATGAGTGATGGAAAAGGGAAGAAGATAAAATAGGAGCTGTTGAAGATAGTATGGACTGTGAGGAAAGATCAGGAGGTAATGGAGCTTGCTCTACGTGGTTTCTCCAGTGGATTCAGGAACTGTATTCTCTCCAGCACATCTTTCCTTTAAAACCTGCAGCCTCTGTGAAAGCATTGGCTTGCCTCTGGTACGTAACCTTTTGCATTAATGTTTTTAAAATATATGCTCTCCTGAAATTTCTTGTGTTCGTTGAAATTTGCACTTTGAATTGTCTGAACACTGCTTTATTTGTGTCTTGCTACTTCTCCTTGTCAGTCTGTTCAAATGCCATTTAGAAGTAGCAGGGGAGTAAATTTTCCTCTTGTGTTAACCGTATTTTTTGAACTGGAAACTGTTATGTGCTTCAAACAGGGTATTAGTTTTTGTATAAATAAGTTTTATTTTAGTATTACAGATTCTGGTAACTTATCCTGAAGACAGAACTGTCTATATGCACAGTGACTTAGTCACACTACAGATTACTTCTCCCCACCCCCTTTTACGAAGAGCTGGTAAAAAAGCCATCTGGCTCACAAGCCCTGTCTGTTCTCTTTTATGGGATCTTTAAAGACTTGTGTTTCTGCACTCTTATTTGTTTTCTGAACAATATGTTTGCAAAAGCTTTTGGCAAAGCAGTATTTTTTCAGAAAAAATATTAAGTGTCTCTTCTCACCTTGTAACACAAAACATTAAATTACTGGTTATTTGGCCAAACCCGATGAGCCAGACTAACAGTGTGTCAGTTGGGCAATCAGATTACTTCAGTCAAGTCAGAATGCTATTTGTATTGTGTGTATAAAGCAACCCATTTGATTGGTTGATTAATATTCATGAAGTTTCAGTCCTGCATATGTAACTCCATGTGCATATATAGTGCAGAATATTTAGCTACATTCTTTTTAATTTTTAAATATACATTTCATAAATATTTTCGTTATTACAATTATATTGTTTTGCAGAGTAAATTCAATTCAGTTGAACTACATTCTTGGAGTGGGAGATAAGTACTTTTGTACCAGGAAAGTAAATTAGAAAGTAATGCCTCATGTACTTATTTTTAAATGTGATTCAGACCTAAAAGTTTATTGCAAACCATGTGGTGTTCTTGTAAAAGGATAGGTTTCTGTCAAATGGAGATAAAGTATATTCTCTGTCTTTGTGTCTGTAGGGATTAGGACAGTAATTGCATCTAATTTCTGGTGATGGTTTCTCCTCTGTGTGGTCACTGATGTATTATTTCACTGAAAATGTGTGGGGAGGAGTTGAAGTGTCTGCAGTGGATTTCTTAAATCTGAATATAATTCATGTTACTTTATGTTTCATCTCTAGGCTTGTCAGAATGAGAGTTTTTTCCATAATTGTTTTCCTCTAAATATAGAGGGGGAAAAAATCAATTGTGTAAGTTGAGAATTTTATTTAGGGATGTACACATACATAATGCTAATACTGGTCTCCCTGCCCCCCCCCAGATGAGGAAGGAAATTTTGTCACAATGAATAGAACAGTACTGTAGGACATTTATTTTTTTAGTGTCCGGTTCATGAAATATGAAGCCCTGACTCCCTTGAACAGCATGGAGTGTAAATTGTGCCAGACTAAAATTGGAATGAGCTGATAAGTGGTATCTGCTTTTTCTCTGACATCTTTTTAAGACTGTTAGAAGTTTCAATGATGAAAATCTCCCTAACTGACTATACTTAAAGTGCTACAAACAGTGTTAATGTTCCTGATTGGCATTTTCCTTGTAATGAGGTGATTTACTGTTTGTTCTTGCACATTCAATGAATATTCACCAATTTTGTTGCTAAACATATTGATGAGCTTTGCATTTATTCATCAGATCTTACAATTGGTTTTAGGCTGCTCTAATCTTCCTCTCAATAGCAAGTATTGTTAATCTATCAAAAGTATCACCTTGTTACTCCTCTCCTGCTCCTGAAAATAGGCTAAACTTATGAAAGATTTTTTTCTCACTTGATCTTTGACTAGCCAGTTAACTTGCCTCTTAGGTCATCTTTTTTAAATGAGTTTGTAATGTTAAATTGACAAATGAATAGATCAGAACTGTTCTGTGCTTTTTGGTCAGTTACTGCTTCAGTTTTCATGGCTTTTCCTTCCAGTGGAAAGGTATGACTGTTCTAGCTTAGACCGTTGTGCTATTGTAAAAAATAATAATGGCAATGTATCCTATTTTTTAACTAAAATGATTTGTTTTCACTTTCTGTCTGGACTATTTGGTACCTACCTTTGCTAGTTCATTATTATGGCAAATGGTGTAGCATTTGTGGGGGAACTAGGGAAGTGGCTGTCTTAGGGTCACATGGGAGAAAATGCAGTACTGAAGGCTTTCTCACTCAAAGGCAAACGTTTTGTAGGGAAACTGTTTCTGCAGATTCCTCAGGCTATATAAAATAAGGTTTCTGAGGTGCATTTTTTTTCCCCATGCTGATTTTAAAAACTAGGTTGAATGGGAGTTGAATGTGGGGTGCTGGAAGGTGGTGTGGTTAACTAGTGTGCTAACACTGACATTAAAGAATGCAGATTTCAAAACTGGAGTATTTAAATGTGAGATAATAAGTTAAATTAGCTTCGTGTATCTTTTTAGGTAGCTGCAAGCCAAGCCAAGCCAAGAAGCTGCATGTATTTTATTCACATACGAATGGATATGTTCTTTAAAGATAATGCAGCCTTTGACTTCAGTAATTTTTCAGTGTTTATCCTTTGTGGAGTTATTTTAAATACAAAGATAGTGTTTTCTACCTCAGGATGTCCCTGAGATGCAAATGGTGAGGACTGGGGGAATATATACTAGGATATATATGTTTGCTCAGTTCTCACGATGTTTTGTAGGAATCTACTGTTGAATGTGGACTAGGCTGATCTTGGCCTGAGCTGGTCCTTACGGCAATGGACTTGGGATCTAGAGAGGACTTCAGAACATATCTGACTGCATTTAGGTAATCAGGAACAGTGATGTCACTTCTTCAGCTGAAAAAAAATTTAGGGGTAGTGCTTTGCAGAGTTACCCTTCTAATTCCTTTCAAAGCAAATTTCTAGGATAGGTCTGTAGAATGTCAAATATTAGTCATATTTCCTCCTTTTATAATTTTCATTCTTCTCTGTCAACAGGCTCCTTAAAATCAACCACAAACGAGAATGCAAAATATTTTTTTTTCTTTTCCTTTCGTCTGTCTTTTTAAACACCCTGCACTTCAAAAGCACAAATATTCTTTCAGTTTTCCTTAGCTTTAGATGCAGAATAATCAGCAGGCTGTTACAGAATTGAAGCTTAATATTTCTTGACTTGTTTAGGTCTTGAAATTAGCATTTTCCTCTTTAGCAAAAGAATAATCTATTATTTTTTGTGGAAAATCGGCAGTTATTTTTAACCCTGATAACTCCAGACTTAGCAGATGTAAGAGCTATCATTTTTGTGTAGTGAGAATAGTAAAGTCATTTTACATAATGTTTGTTTCTTTTCTATTGTGTTTGTACATCGGAGGCTTAATCATATGGGTACTTGGGTTTATGGGTAAAACATGAAGAACACATGGAATTTTAAGGAAGAAATGCAACTCATATCTGTGGTAGGTACTTAGAAAATGTTTCAGTGTCTTTGGTAATAATAATAACAACTTTTTCCACTCTAAAGATTGGTAACTATTCTGCCTGCAACTTTTTGATTTATAATCTTTGAAATTCTTAATTTGTACATGGACTAGTTTGTGCATAGCTAGATAGCTTATTTCAGAAAGTACCTAATTGGCTTGTCACAAGATAGAAAGTGTTTATTGCTTATCACCACCATATCTTTCCTCTGCCATCAGTCTTCTAATTCACTTACTATTCTGTTGCTGTGAAGAAGCAGATGAGAAATTTAATTTTATTTTTTAGTTTCAAAGGTAACTAGGTATCCTTTCTTATTAACGGTAAAGGTGCCAATAAGGAATAGGTACTTGAGAATCCTCTCAGTAGTACCAAACAGGCACGTCCCTGACATCTGCCTATGTGTTTTTTGGTGGTGGCTTCTTTTTTTTTTTTTTTTTTTTAAAGATGAAGTAGCCAGTGTGCTCATACCCAGAATGTTTTTCAACTAAATGCTTTATGTGGCCTCTAGATCAACTTAACTGGTCTTCTATGCTTGTCTGGAGCAACTTATTCATAAGAACTCAGCTGATTTGTTGATTTAGTTAAAGGTCACTTAGCTTCCTCTAAAATTCTTTTATGTTATATACCCTCATTTTAGCTGTCTGTTATATAATAACAAAGTAAGGTAAAGTACTGTTATATTCCTTCATGGAGCAGTTTAAAAAAACCCAATTTTTTCATTCATTATTCCTAAGGGGATTCTGTCAAAATTATTTCAGTATGTTTGATCGAGGGCTCATTGTTTTCCTGTTCAAGCTGTTATATTTGTGATTACCAGACAGTGTTTAAGTGCCCTTATAGCAATTTAGTTTCTGCCCTTTTATTCCTCTTCATTCCAGTGTGTTTTCACTCATTTATTGGATCCAAAGCATCTCTGATATGTGTTCAATTTACTATGCATTTTAAATATTAAATGGTTGTTGAATTAATTTGTTGTTAGCATTCTTTCTTTCAACAGGATATGCTCCTGCCCATTCCCAGTCTTCCTTTATAATCTAATTCACTGTGAAGTCTTGATGCTTTTTTCATAGTAGCAGTTCATAAGCTTCTTTTTTAAATAAAACTTGTTTTCATTGTAGCAGTGTAGTCATCTATTCTGTATGTTCAGTGATTGAAAATACAGCATCTGTATTTTAACCGGGTATTTGAAATAACTTAGAAAATTGAAGAAGAGGAAGAAAGTTCTTTTTTAACATTACCCATAGTTTGGTTGCCTGGCCTGATTGCTGGGTAATTCTTCAGTGGTAGCAGAGTACATCAGGGCTTTGAGGGATTAGTCTCTATGTGGTGATTCCACAGCTGAGCTATCAATGGCTTTGTAAAATGTCTCTCTAGGATCCCTGTTTACAGAGAGTGAAAAGATCCGGATGCCATTTAAGTTCTTTAAATTTTTCAGAGAGCAAATCCAGTAATACCCTGAACTTCTGTTGGTCTGCTGGCTTTTTGCCCCCTTTCAAATTATGATTCGTGCATTCCACCAAAGGCAAAGTAACCTCAAATTTCTAAAGTGATTTACCTCTGTGTGTGGTGTTGCCATCATCATTGCTATATCAACTTTCAACATAAAATCTTGTCATTCCACAAATATGCAGAGGAGTGTGTGGGACAGGGTGTGAGGGGGTGGGTGGGGAAGAGGTGTGGTGGTACACTAATTCAACAGCACTGTTTACATATTGAATATTGTACACGTACAAAATGGTAATTTTGTTGGTGTCTATGCTTGTTCAAGTCCCCTCTCCTCTAGATGATACTTGCTCTGTAGAGTAGAACTTGCTTTACACTCAATGAAGAACAAAAAATAGGGTGGAACTACTGTTCAGTAAAGTGATGTCTTGTCATGCACATCCTTTAAAGACCATGCTTTCCATCTAATGTTCAAAATTGAAAATGTTCTGAGGAAAGGCTGAGAGAGCTGGGACTGTTTATCCTAGAGAAGAGAAGGCTCAGGAGGGATCTTACCAATGTATATACCTGAAGGGTAAAGTGAAAGAAGACAGAGCCAGACTCTTTTCACTGGTGCCATGACAGGAACACAGTTAATGGGCACAAACTGAAAGTCAGGAGGTTCCGTCTGAACATCAGGAAACACTTTTTCACTGTGAAGATGACCAAGCACTGGCGAGGGTTACCCAGAGAGGTTGTGGAGTCTCCCTTCTTGGAAATACTTAAAAGCTGTCTGAACGTGGTCCTGGACCACTGGCTGTAGGTGGCCCTGCTTCAGCAGGGCAATTGGACTAGGTGACCTCTAGAGTTCCCTTCCAACCTCAACCATTCTGTGATACTGTGAAATGGCTCTAGAGTTGTCAGCTGAACCTGCAACCAGACTAGATAAGAAATGCAGACTGTTTTCTTCATGTTCAGACTTGAAGTCATTATTCTGATTGCCTGTACAGTATCCCAAAGACACAGCAAATTCAAGTTAACGTAGACTTTTTTATTTTCTTGCAGTCTTTCTCTTATGGATACAGAAAGTATTACAGGACAAATTATTCTGAATAGTTTTCTGGATTTTTTTTTAAATGATCATACTATGTAAGTTATTTGCATTTCTCCCTGGGCAGGGTCTCCTTATTCTATATAAAGTACATGAGCTATGCTCTGGTACATACAAAGCTATTTAGTGTACGAGCAACCCGATCCTGGATTATCAGGTTCTTATCGCTTGTTCTGTAGGGCTATTTTTTAAATAGATCTCTTGCTTTAAAGAGATTCATCTGAACAAAATAATTTGCAGTAAAGTTGACAGGGAGCAGTTGGTTATGTAGCACTGTTTGGAGAAATGTTCAACTTCTCAAATAGTGCTTGAGAGTAGTCAAACAGGAGTATAATTCAAGAGAGAGAGACCTCACTTTCATGTTTTCAAAGGCACTTTGGACTCTAGCCTTAGAAAACAACAGAAAAATGACATTTGGGGGGAAAAAAGGAGAAATGGCTTGTGTCTTTCTGTACTATTGAGCCTTTGCTTTTAGTAGAGAAATGCCATTTCTTCAAATGATCTAGCTAGTTTAAATAAGGCTGCCTGCTGATTTCAGCAAATAATAAAGAAGTGAACGGAAAAGAATGGGATCAACAGTTTTATTTTTAAAAATAAGCACAATGTTAGTAATGTGTCCAGGAAGTCAATATTCTTTGGAGCAGGGGAGAGGTACACAAAGTATGTAATAGTTCTTGAATGTTTTTCAGTAGTTGATTCATAATTCTCAACTGTAAATTCTGCCAAACTGCTGAATGCTGCGGGATGAATGTTGCAGCAAGCTGAACTTAATCCTTGGGGGATGTGTGCAAGAATTTCTGAAACTCAGAATGGCTATATAAATAGCAATTAGATTAAAAGGCTGTCTTAGCTAAGTTTAGTTTTACCTAAAACTCAGAAAGATTTGAAAATGACAGGTTGAATGAGTATATTAGTCACACATGCCTCAATAATCTGTAGCTGAGATGTGTTCCTGGATTTAGAGTTTTTATTTTTGAAATAATAATTGTGCATAGAATTGACTTGAAGTACCTACCTAAAAATTATAAACTTAGCACTACGGTCATATCCAGTTTCCAGGAACTTGAAGGTTCTGAGTACTGAAAAAATGTACCGTCATTTAGAATTAAGAGGTTGATCATCTTATTATTGAATTGAAATATTTGTGCAGAATTGTGTTAGTTTTTTAACTTTTTTTGCATAATTTTAATATTTTGCTAAGTATTTTTCCCCCCATCTTTTAATCAAGAACTTTTGCAATATTTTTGCTAGGTCACCCTGAAGTGTTTTCCACTGAGAATAAATGAAACTTTTTTAGCCTTTCTGTATAACAAGTACTCTTGGAATCATCCTGGTTGTCCTATATTGTGCTCTCCGGAGACTAATATCCTTTCAGTGTAAAGGTGACCTAAGCAAAATGTACTTTGAGGTTTAGCTAATGCTTTTGTTGTAGTATCTTTTCTCTAATTCATAATTCATCCTTATGATATTTCTCATTATGTTTTTTAATTACTTTCTTGTAAAAAAAGTAGCAAAGTGAAACTGTAGGGAAGAATCCTATAGTTGTATAAGGCATCTTACCTAGGCTTATTTCTATAAACTCTTAAACAGTTTAACTTGTGTTCATTTAATGCTGTACAGTAGGGATTCGCTTTCCTGAAGTAAAATGTGTGTTTGTTTACAGTACTAGAGTTCTACTCTGTAATTCATATTGTTGACTTTACAGACTTTATTTAAATTAGGTGAAGTTTATGAATACTTACATTCATTAAAAAATACAATTTGTGACATATTGTGAAAATTTTGAAAAGCATTAATTGCAAAAAAGGATTAATTTCTTATATCTTGAAAGAAATTGGCAATTTTGGATTGTACTCTATGGAAATAAAGGATATTTTTTAAATCAACTGAACAAAATACATCTATGTATAAACCATTATGCAGGTTACATTCTGTCTTGCATTGTTACTACTTTCTTGTATAATGATCAGAAAATGACAGCTTCCTGTAATAGGAAATCAAACATTTTTTTTAAATTGCTAATAGAGCAATTTAGAAGCTAGAATAAAAAACCTCAGTACTTCAGTTTTTATCTACTCAGCCTTAAAAGGACATTTTTAGGCTTAATACCACAAAATGTAGGCTAGTTTGCATAAAGATGAAAATCAGCATCTGATTCCAAGAAGCAAATCCTCAGTCACAGTTAAATGACTTCAAGTCAATGGAGCATACTATCAAGTCAGTCATACTGTGCCAGCTTACATGGCTTCTCAGTTATGTTACGGCAATGGCTTTTTGTAAATAATCTGAAATATCAAAGAGTATCCTAACATATTTCTATATTTATTTGTGGTTAGTAATATTTGCATTATTTCATGTTCTTTTTTATTTTTTTTTTTCCCTGTTAATTAAAAAACAGCCTTTGAAAGATCATGGAAAGCTGCAGAGGAGAGTAGGACAGGGAAGGAAACATTTGCAGTACTGATACAGCCATTCTCAATAGAAGAATTTATGACTTTATGACTTAAGAACAGATTGTACTGTGCTTCCGATGCCTCCAGAATTTAATGTAACTGTTGCTAATTTCTGCTGCAGAAAAGTATGTTGCTCACTGGGATATCCAGATACTTAATCCTGGAGTTCTCCATTAGACTTAAGGTTTCTTGTGTTGTGAATCAAGAAATTACATTTAAGGAAGTTTGTAAATTTGCCATCACTCATTGTTTCTATTCCTGCTTATAGACGAGTTCAAAACAGGGAATAAATATTTTGGATAAAGCTACTGATGCTGCATGTCTTACTTTGAAGAGGAATACACTTTGATAAAAGTGAAATACGTTTGAATTTTTGGTAGGTTCCAGAATAACCTAGGAGGTGTTGGAGAGAAGAGTGAAGATCTAGACAGATCAAAGAAATTACTCTTCTTTAGCACCTTCAAGTCCATGAGCCTTGTGAGGTCTTGTTTATAAGGCTTGGGCAGGAAAATAGTCATCTGTCTTCTTGTTTTCTAATGCGTAGGGAATGATATAAGTACATAAAATTACCTGAATATATGCAAGTATTGTTTGTCAATGTTTACGAATGATAAAACTATTTTTGATCTGTTCAAGGATATTGATATATAGGTAGTATAAATTACATTTATATGCAGGCATCAGGTGAACAAGGGACAACAGAGGAATGAATGACTATAAATTTACGTAGGCTGTAACAACACTTCGAATGCTAATTTCACTGTCTTTCTGCCATTAATGTAATTACCTATCTGTGAATGTTTATCAGACACTTTTACATTACCTTAACTATTCTTACAACACACTGCTGAAATGCATTTATTAATACAGTTGATTTCTCTATGCTATTATTCCTAATGTAATTAAAGACTAAAAAAGAGGACTGTTAAATTGAAATTCAAGCTACATACATCAGATTAAGAGATTTATGAGATACTTTTACATACCTTATCAGTGCAACATTGGTTTGGTTTTTTTTTACAATGAGTGTTGTCCTGAAGTAGTTACCTACAAGCTAACATTTCTTGGGGATTTGATGCACCTAAGTGAACAAAACAGTCTTCATCAAGGGTAGTCTTTCAGTCTACATTAGCTGATAAAATACACGTAAAGGAAGTCAAGCCACCTCAAATTTTTTTTATGCAATATCATAATTTAAGAAATACTCAACAAAATCTGTAGTTAATTTATCTCCAGTAGCAAATACAGTATAAAATCATTAATTAGTAACTCCTTGCTTTATTTCTTTCACACAGAAACTGTGAAATTTGAGCTACTGGACTGAATTTGATTTTTTCATCAGGAAACTGATGCCTCAGCCTTACTGGTAGTCAACAGTAGATTGAGTCCCTGCCTAATTTTTTTGAGGACTTTTCCTAGTACCAGTAGCTCATCTTACAGATCTTGACCCTACTTTTTTTAGAGGTGAGGTCTTCCATGTTCACATGTCCAGTAGCATTCAGGAGGGTATGCTCTTACATCAGAAAGAGATTGAACCTCTTCTGAAACCTGAAAGAAACAAATTGGTAGAGCCAGTGTGTGTCAAATGAAAGGAGTCTAGTTTGGACACTGAAGCATTGAGTGATATTCTTGAGTCTTTGCTTTTCTTAATAGCCCTTTATGCCTTAAGTTACCTGTGTGATGTTGTTTTGACTGAAGGCAAAGTAAATGAAAGGAGGTCTAAAGAAGAAACGTAACTCAAAGTACATTTTCAGTAATGTAAACCTGTCAGAAATATGTTTGTATGATAAAGACAATCTGATAAAACTTCTGTGAGAATCAAGGAGAAACTTCCCTTCGCCATACTCCAGCTATTTCACTATGATGTATATTTCCCAGATGAACAAATCTGAACCAAGAAGCATTTAAACCTTAAATATTTTTTTTGTTTTAAAAATGAGGTTTGTCTTGAAAATGTCAGTGTCACCCACTGGACAGACAGAGCAAGCAGCATTTAAGAAAATCTGAGTGGTTTTTTGTTTTGTTTTGATTTTCCCCGGAGATATATGGTTTTATTTGGGCCAAAAGAAATTTTTAAAATCTGCCCAAGGAAGATTAACAATCCAGTGAGGCAAAATGTATGTATACAGGGTGGTTGTTATTGTTGTTTACACTTTGTCTTGTAGGCACTGTGTCTTGGGAGAGTGAATAAATAAAATGTGTTTTGAGTAGCTAATCTGCTAGTCACAGAGTGTGAAAGGGAAGGCTTGTAGATGCCAAGCTCTATTGGGTTAAGAAGCAGAGAGGGGATATGGAGGATCACTCAGAACCAATCCCTAATATGAAGTTGCTTCAGGTGCAGATGCCAGAAGCTGGGCCTGCCAGCATCTTCTGTTTCATAACTTGTCACAGTTTGCCTGTGTTTTTGACAGGTGACATAGCTGTTTCATCACATCACTGGAAACTGAGATGTATAATAGATGAACTTTAACCTTATTTTTTTTGCTTTGTTCTTGATTCAATGATATGGACAACTGCAAATGGAAAAATCTTTTGGTAGCCATAGAGAGAAAAGCAGAATTATTTAGAATTGCTTTCCCAAGCGGCATATTTCAGTGGGGACTGCTCATCTGCTTAACAGGACTGAAGCCAAAACTCCAGCAACAAGAATAATTTTCATAGGTGATCTCTTTATGGAGAAATACCTGTCCTAAACAAAGAACTGCTTTCCTTGTTGCATCAGAAAAAATCCTGGATTCTGGATTTCTTAGTTACGTTTTTAAGGGTTATTTAGTTTTGAAAAAAATGCTGCTGTGCCATATATTTTCACTGGTTACAAAATAGTGTAGAAACAACAAGTAATATTATAGTTCTGTTTGTTCTACAGATACTAGCATTCATGTTGTTTCCACACATAGATCATACATGTTCTTTATTCTGCTTGGGACATCAGCTAATGAAAATAAATAAATGATACATGGCTGCCTCTTCACCAATTGATTTAAATGTTCTCTATGCTTTTATGAATAGACTGTTAACTGCTGACCCTTCTGTAGTTATTTGCACCAACAAAACTGCATTTTTCTTTGTAAAGGTAGAATTTCCTTTCTCAGATTTATGCTTTTGGGTTGTTTTTTTTTTTCAGTGTTTCAACTAAAACAGTCCCCTTGAGTTACCAACATAAAGTTTGTAAATGCTCAGAGGCATTCTGTAAATAAACAGATGTAAACAAATGTAGAGGCTTTACCTGTATAGACTGTGGAAGAGAGCAGAAAATTAGCAGTCTAGAGCAAAAATGAGATAATGTCTCTTGTTTTCTGGACATGAGTAACTATTGTTCATGTCTCTCAGTCATCACAAGATGTGTTTTGTCTAGTGGCTTTGATTTAGCCATCCTCTCCTATTTCCAGATTTTCTCTGGCAGAAAAGTTTCCCCAGGGGGTGGAAAGAGGCAAGTTAATAAAATTGTTGTAAATGTCTAGAATCCTAATGGAGATTCACTTTGGTGACAGTTTTATGTCTGTTTTGTATAGTTGGAGGACATGTTCAGTTTAGTACCTTCCTGGCAAGTATAATTTCGGATAGATCGTTGTCTTCTCTAACAATGCATTCCTGGGTATTAATAGGTTATTATGTTTATTATTATTCCATTAGGGTAATAGGGAAAATTCTGCCTTTTGTCTCTAAATGTTTTCTGTCAATTTTTCTTTACTTTTCAACACTTCTTTTATACAGGAGAAAATTTTTGACTGGAGGGTAGAGCTCATACTTGCATCTTTATTCAGTAGTCTATTTTTCTTTTTTATACACTTTTATCTTACAAACTTTTGATTTTCATATAAAAATATCAAAGTTACATTCTGAATTATGAAATCCATAAGGCCAGTCTGCTAGCTTGAACATTTGTTTAAAATACACATTTTTTTCCTCCTTTTAACAGACTGGTCAATTTTCTGAGTGTGGTGTCTGAAAAGTGGGTGCCTTTTTGATCCAGAGCTACAGTAGAGACGATGGGAATGTTGAAATGTGGCATATTTCCTGAACACACGTACTCAAAGTAAAATGCACAGCTGAAATGGAAACTCATTTAACACTAGATTTATTTCCTGGATTTCATTATTAAGTGAGATGAAGAAAAGGTTGGTAACTTAGCAGCATATATTGTGCAAATATTTTATAAATGCCAAAACAATATGAAGCCTTCATCTATCTGTAAAGTGTTACAAATCAGAAAGCCATAAAATATAGGATATTCCACAGACTTCATTGTGAATTTTAAGCTGTCTGTCCCAAGGTCTCTTCTATCAATTACTCTGCAAAAGGAGACTTTCTGGAATAAATGGACTAAAAGTGGTAGGATATCTAAGTGCAGTCGCTTACCTAAGAGAAATCTGGCCTAGAGCAGAATGTTTCATGATGTATGCAATTATCTGTAATCTATTCAATGATAACTTTCTATTTAAAAAAAAAAATAGATTTCTTCAGAATCCAGTGAAGCAAGTAATACAGTTGTACCTAGTGACTTTGTAGTCCTGAAATACTAGCTTGGCTACCTAGTGTAGTAAACATATTAGGTTAGTTTAGTTACTAGCTTTTTGCCTAGTGCATTTAGAAAAAGCAAAACAAAAGATACAAGTGGTTAAGGATATTATGGTGAACTTCACAGTATTGCACAAGAGCTGTGTGAAGATAACATTATACATGGCTGAATCTGAATGAATCAAGAGAATTGTTTATTTGCAGCAAGTTTCCAAGTAAAACTTTGCATGGGACTTCTCTGAGTAAGACTATTCTGATATCACTGATTATTTTGTAGAAAAAAAATATATAGCAGTAACAGAGCTGGGTTTTTTCCTCCCCTGTTTCTCTATCAAGAACATGCTTTTCCTTTAATACCTTTAACTACTTAGTGGGTTTCTAGTTCTTTTCTCTGAACAAGGCCTATCCTGAAAAGTCTTTGTTTTTCTGTACCAAGTAGGATATTATGCATCCTTCCTGTGTTAGTTTAAAAGTTGTGTCTTTTTATTAGTTCTCTTTGTTTTTTATCTTTTGCTTCAGTTATTCAAGCTTTTGGAAATAAGAGTACCCATCCTTTTCGCTCCTTATGTTGCACATTACCAACTGGAGTACCTCATGCAAAACTAGTGAATCCTTTTAAATTAACAGAAATATTTAATCCAGGCACTGCTAATCCAAGGAAATTTTACAGATGAGTAGGCTTCATTTTTTTATGTAACCTTTTTAAAGAAAAGAACTTACATAATATCTTTTTGAAGCAAAACTACCAAAAACATAATATGTCTTTTAGCAGAAGAAAAATTGTAGTATTAATTGATTCATTGGTATTCTCATGATAAACAGAGTTGTAATCTCTCCTTCACATTTGTGATTACAAACCTCAGCTAAATTCTGAGAATAGGAATGAAAACCTAAAAGATTTTTTTTAAAGGCTTTATAGGGTCAAATAAATGTGGCACTATTAGAACTGTTCATGATTTACACTGATCAAAGCTTCATTTGGACTCAAAACTTCTGATGACCAGCTGTGCCTTATAAGGAGCTCCAAGGGACATCTGCTAATTTTTAAGATGGAAGATCTGACAGGCAAAATGTAATTTTCCTTTATCCTTGTAGTTCACTCCTTCCTTCCCCTCATATATCTATCTTTACTTTTATTTATAGCCTTACTGATTTGTCAGAATGTTACTAGATGAGCTGTTTTTTCTACTTCATTCTGTTTTTTTTTAAAGTCCTAGAAAAGCCACCTTGTCTCCTTGCTCAGTTGTTCCTGCACAGTATTTGAGTTTTATCCTTGCCTTGCCTGTCTTCATGTTCTCTTTTCTCAGAGTGTCCCTAGTTCAATATGTTTTGTTAAGCTAGTTTATTCTTTCCTCCCACCCTCATCAGTTTGTATACCCTTTCACTAACTCATGTGTATTTTATCAGAAGTCTCACACCTTCCAGTTTTCTGAACTTAGTTTTTCTTCTGTTTGGTGCCCCTTCTTTACTTTTGGTCTCTGTTTCTGTCTGCCCCCCTCTCTGTCCTTTCCACCTTCTCTCAGAACTCAACTTCTGTTCAAGTTGTAATATTCCAGTTTTCTCCACTCTTTTTTTTTTTTTTTTTAGCTCTTATTTGGTATAGGCAGCTTCCACAGTGTCCTTGAGCAGGGAACTGAAGACTTAAAACAAGATGAAGTGTTGCATTGATCCTGATATGCTGTAGGTGTTGCAATCCACCTAGAGCATGGTCAGTGCAACCTCACTGAACCTAGGTAATTTAGGAGACTAAAAAGTCTCTGCTAAGAACGTGTGACATCAGGCTTACTTGATAAAAAAAATAAATCTAAATAGAATTTTATAGGAGTAGTTAGATCAATGCATTTAACTTGAGAGCTGTCTTGTAATATGTTTCATAGCCTGCTTTTAAATTGTTCAAGAGGTGGAATGCTTTCGTGCAAAAGAAAAGCCACACACAAGCAATTTTTTTTTTTTCTTATACCCTTATAGTTCAGCCAAAATATTTTTTTTTAAAGGAACTGAAAACATTGATTTCAATGGAATGTGCCTAGATGAGTTTATAAGTCACTGCACTCCTATCTGTAGCAAAATATAAAACTAATTTTAATTTAAATTCAGTATGATACATATTCGTAAGGAAATTCTGAACATAATAACTATTTCTCTCTCCTTGTAGCTACATTTTCCTTTCATCTTAGTATTTGAGTGACTGACAATATCCTGCTGTGATTTTTACTAAATAGAAATAATATCCAGCATTTTCTAAAGCTTCCAATTTTTAATAACAGCTAAATTATTTCTGTACTGGTATCTTATATTTAGACAATCAGCCTTACTCTTCTTTTGCCTTCAGTAGCAACATGTTTGATTTTCATTTTGTGCATCCTTTCTGATTAAGGCCACACTGAGTTATTTTTTTAGATACTTAAAATCTACTTGTCTGCACAGAAGACTGAATTGTGCTATAAGCTATATAGAGGTGCCCCCAACCTCCTACTTAAGTTCATAGGAGCTCTGAGGATGCAAAGGCAGAATATAGGTATGAAGTGCTTGAAGTTTAAGGTTAAACATTCTTCATCCTTGTCCTCAATTACAGAATCTTTTGGCTGAGAAGGTGGAACAGCTGATGGAGTGGAGCTCAAGGCGCTCGGTCATCCGCATGAATGGAGACAAATTCCGAAGATTTGTGAAGGCTCCACCTCGTAACTACTCTGTGATAGTGATGTTCACTGCTCTCCAGCCGCAGCGTCAGTGCTCTGTTTGCAGGTAATTTATACTTCAGTGATCTTTTTCATCTTCCACGCCACAGTTTTCAAGTGAACATTTTAATCAATGCGCAGTACACTGAGTAGGATGGTTCTTTGCGTGGGGTAGATGCTTACTATTTAACAGGCTCATGTGTTTGTTACAGCATCTTTTCAACTGCCCTTTAATCTGTGTGTCAAATTCTAAAGTCTTCCTAGTTTTGGGTTTTATTAAATTACAGTTGAATAAAGTGTACACAACTGAGGAATACTTTCTCTTTAAGAAATCTGCTTTATTTTATTATCAGTCAACCATGATCTTTCCAAAGATGTTTTGTGACAGAAGTGATTCATTTCTTCAGTTAATAGATATCCAAGGCTGTGATGCAGGTGTGAGTTACTCTGTGATTTCACAGCTTTGGAAAGTTCTTACATGCAAGCACGTTTCCATGAGGACATGCTTATTGTGGAATACTGTCTGGCACTGCACTTGATATGTTCTCGTGACTCCTTTTAGAATATATATTAGAGTGGCTCTGATATTCTTCTAAGTTCAAGATCTTTCTCTGCAAATTCCAAGTTCAATAAGGTAATCCAAAAATCACTAATGGTAGACATGGAAATAGGGCCAAGGGACTGAAAGGTAGCCATGCACTTAATTACCTTGCTAAACCATAAACTGAGCTAATAAAACCTTCTTCAGCCAAAACATGCATTAGAAATTGTTGTGTTTAGTAGATGGGATTATTGTGTACGGAGTTCTAAACAGTATTTAAATAGGCAGCAAAATACTCTGTAGAACTATGAAATACGTAAGCTGTATGTGAAGAGATATTATTTTTTGGTTTTAAGTAGGTGCACTTTAAACAATACACAAGCAGCTTGTTAGATTTTTTAGGAGTTGGAATGCCACACTTACAATTGAAACTTTTAACTCGTGTACCTGTACTTATATGTGGGTTTTATTAGATTTTTTTTTTTTAATAGATTTTTTGTCATTGAAGTCAGTTGGACAATTTTGAGGGAGAGTATATAAATTGCAGTCCCATGAGTTCACCCTCCACATGTGAACTGTGAAGGAGTAAGTACAGAAGCTTTACAACGTTCTTAAGTCAAAGGAATTTTTCCTTTAAAACTTCCAGCATTTGATTGCTGTCATTTCTTCGTGTTGCCAAAGTTCAACTTTAGGAGACAAAATAGGGGTTGAAAGTTTACCATATTTTTTTAAATAATTCCTTATTTTCCTACCCAGTAGATAAAGCTACAGGAGATGCATTAAGTTCAGCTGTGTAAGGGTCAGTGTATTTATTTGTCATTATAATAGCCATAGCAAATGTGTTATGTACCGCTTTTTTGTGGGGCATGTGAAAACAACATAAATATTGCCGTTATTGAGGAAGTTAATTTTGCTTGCAACTGTATATTGTTTACTGTACTGAAAAAGAGCTTACAAACTTCATCCTGTAACATGCCAGGATAACCATTTATGTACAGAAGCAACTGAAAATCTTTAATCACAAAATGAAGGAAAAAATCAACATACTACTTTCAGTTGGGTTTGTTTAAATAAATGTGAAGTTGCAATCCACCTTTTCATGTGAAATAAAAGGAATTTAATGAGGTTGATCATACTGCACATAAAACCATTATCAGGAAAATCGACATGTTCAAATCAATGGCTAATTAGGAACACTGAAAGGATATATGAAACTGAAATTCACATGTTACTTTATTGTTAGCTATTGACTAGCCACTTTGCCTAAAGGAGAAATAGATTTTTAACTTAATCTGTAATGTTCTGTGAGGATGCTTTTGTCCAAGATATAAGTTAACTGTTACTCATCAAAATATTTTCAGAACAATTGCATAAAAAAAAAAAAAAAATCAATGTCATATTTCAAATACAAAAAAGAACATAGACTAAAATCTTTGACTTTGAATAACTTTGTCACAAGAATTACAAGAATTAGTACTTTTTTTTTTTGGCTATAAAATTGAACCTGGTTAGTTTATGCACCACAGGATTCTTTAAAAAAAATGGTTTTGTCTTTTCCCTTTGGTGGCTAGATTTGAGATTTCAGTGTTTCATGTCCTCTAAATGTCCAGTTTATAAAGAACAGGGGTGCAGTATTTTCAAAAAGGAAAAAAAGATGTTTGTGTGCTGCTGTTGCATAGAGCTACAAATGCTCTGTGCTAAGCATGAAAAACACAGCAATATACAAAAAAGGATAAATAACAGGATGGGGAGTAATGGTAGGAAATGTGGTCCTCTTCTGGAGAAGAGCGGTGAAAGTTGATTGTCATCATTAGATCAGGCCATTGCAAATTTGCACATTTGAGGCCAGAAGATATTGTGTGTATCCTATCTTATTAAAATAAACTATACTCTTTATGTATCTGATTTTTCATTTGATTATATTTAGAACGTTTGTTGTTGAAATGAGCCCCTGCCTATAGTAAAACCAGTGTGATTTTTATGGCAGGTGTTTTGAATGATTGTGCCACCGAAGATGGAGAGGTAGCTTCCTGCATTCAGAAAGTTAGTGTCACTTTTGGCACTCTTCAAAGTGAATGCAGTCACTTTGGTGATCCAGGTTCTCTACCAGACTAAGGACTATTGTGCCTGTCTATTGCTGAGAAGTGCTGTGGTTTGGACATTGTCTAGAAGGAATAAAGAAAGTATTCCCCCTCCCCCTGCCCCGCCCCTGCCCATCCTTTCTAACGTTAGAGAAGTTCCAAATTTTGGATAAAACTTGGTTGAGGTGGTCTTAGCCAAGTCTTAAAACATTTGGAGGCATGATATTTAAACATTTTAAAAAAGTCTTACCTATCCATATACCTACATGTGGAAAGCTGACCAAACTTGGCTCAGAAAATCCAAGGCTTTTCTGTGCGTGGCAAGGAGGATGTTGTAACATCAATCACATAAATTATGTAACAGTTATGATTTGTGGAAGTATATGGAAATAATACCAATTTACTTGTAAAATGCCACATACAAAGAAGTTGCTGGGACTCCAGATATTAGGATGAGACTTTTGTATGTAAAAAATATCCTTTCAGTCAAAGGAGGCTGATCTTTTTCCAGTAAAACCAAAGCATATTTTGTGTTTTGTAGGTATTCTCTAGCAAAAGTTTACTTCACATAAGGTCTTTTTTTTTTCAATGGAATGAAGAGGGTTTCTTTATCATTGCAGGAGATAAATACATAATCTTCTGCATCATCTTGAGAAAGATCAATTAGAAGAATTTTTTTAATGCTTTGGTTGCCAATTTTTTGAAATTTACCTGTTCATCCAATGTGAAGTGCTAAGGCTTGGACAACAGGCCCAAGCCAGAGTTGACCTGTAGATGAATCCTGTATAATTGATAACCATTGTGCTAGTGGGTATTGTACTAAGTTTTAACAACCCACTTGTGCTGATGTAAAAAGTGCTAAAGCATTGAAATACTGCAGCCTGAACAACAGGCCCCAAGCTGAAGCTGCTAACTTAGTGTGTAATCATTAATAAAGTATGTATGCTCACTAGTGAAAGATGCAGCTTAGAATATAATCAGTAGTGAGGATGAAATGCTGAGAGAATGTATCCAACTTCCCTTGTTTAGCCTTGGTCAAGGCAGAGAACCCATGTATTTGGCCTTGTTAGAAACTCCCTTGGTCTCCAACCCCTGAGCCCTGGCCAGGCTTTGGGTGGAATCCAACAGGAGAATGAAACCAGAAATTTTCCGCTCAAAACAAAGATGCCAGCTATTCTGGCTTGCCGATCTCTGGTATATAAGGCTGGACCTGCTCACAGCGACTTTGGATGCCTCACCTATGGATGGACGCATCGCGTAGGACTTCCCACTTGCCAGGACAGGCTCTCCAAATCCTTGCTGTAACTGGGGCTCCCCAGCATCTGCGGATCTAGATGATGGTAACATACGCAAGTGGTGATGTATCTTTCTTAATCACTATTCTCTCTCTCATGTAGTAATGATTTGATGCATTACCCTGTATTTTCCTATTTGTTGCTTTGGGTGCATTATTTTGCCTTACTGCATGTTTTCTGTATTACTCTGTTACATTACATTACTCAGGGAGAAAAGGAGAGTTTACAGCCTTTGGAAGAAGGGACTAGCCACTCACAGTGATTACAAAGGGGCTGTGAGGCTATGCAGGGCAGAAATCAGGAGGTCTAAAGCCCAGCTGGAAATTACCCTGGCTTCAGCAATCAAGGACAACAAGAAATGTTTCTATAAGTATGTCAGTACCAAAAGAAAGACCAGGGAGAGTATCCATCCCCTGCTAGATGCAGGAGGAAACATCCTGCTTGACAAACCTGATCTCCTTCTACGACAGGGTGACCTGCTTATTGGATGAGGGAAAGGCTGTGGATGTAGTTTACCTTGACTTCAGTAAGGCCTTTGACACCGTTTCCCACAGCATTCTCCTGGCAAAACTGGCTGCTCGTGGCTTGGATGGGCACACGCTTCGCTGGGTAAAAAAACTGGCTGGATGGCCGGACCCAAAGAGTTGTGGTGAACGGAGTTAAATCCAGTTGGCGGCCGGTCACAAGTGGTGTCCCCCAGGGCTCGGTTTTGGGGCCACTCCTGTTTAACATCTTTATTGATGATCTAGATGAGGGGACTGAGTGCACCCTCAGGAAGTTTGCAGATGACACCAAGTTGGGTGGGAGTGTTGATCTGCTCGAGGGTAGGGAGGCTCTGCAGAGAGATCTGGACAGGCTGGAGCGATGGTCTAAGGCCAACTGTATGAGTTTCAATAAGGCCAAATGCCGGGTGCTGCACTTGGGCCACAACAACCCCCAGCAGCGCTACAGGCTTGGGAAGCAGTGGCTGGAGAGCTGCCAGTCAGAGAGGGACCTAGGGGTGTTGATTGACAGCCGGCTGAACATGAGCCAGCAGTGTGCCCAGGTGGCCAAGAAGGCCAATGGCATCCTGGCTTGTATCAGAAATAGCATGGCCAGCAGGGACAGGGAAGTGATCTTACCTCTGTACTCGGCACTGGTGAGGCCGCACCTCGATTCCTGTGTTCAGTTTTGGGCCCCTCACTACAAAAAGGACATTGAATTACTCGAGCATGTCCAAAGAAGGGCAACGAAGCTGGTGAAGGGTCTGGAGCACATGTCGTACGAGGAGCAGCTGAGGGAACTGGGGTTGTTTAGTCTGGAGAAGAGGAGGCTGAGGGGAGACCTCATCACCCTCTACAGCTACCTGAAAGGAGGTTGCAGAGAGCTGGGGATGAGTCTCTTTAACCAAGTAATAAGCGATAGGACAAGAGGGAATGGCCTCAAGTTGCGCCAGGGAAGGTTTAGACTGGATATTAGGAAGCATTTCTTTACAGAACAGGTTGTTAGGCGTTGGAATGGGCTGCCCAGGGAGGTGGTGGAGTCCCCATCCCTGGAGGTGTTTAAGAGTAGGGTCGACATAGCGCTGAGGGATATGGTGGAGTTGGGAACTGTCAGTGATAGGTTAACGGTTGGACTAGATGATCTTCAAGGTCCTTTCCAGCCTAGATGATTCTGTGATTATTTGGTTATCGCTAGTAAAATACGCCTACTCTTTTCACTCTGGTGTCTGAGTTTAATTGGTATCCTTAATCAGCAAAACACAATGCTAGTGCTGTTTATTCCTGATATATGTCATATTGTTGTATTTAATGCTTTCCCTTTACTTAATTTTGCTTGATTTACTTCTAATTTTTGACATTAACCCTTTTCAGTATATACTTTTAAAAGTTAGAAGTAATATATATGCATTACTGATTGGAATTTATTCTATGCCCAAAAGAAATTAGGTTGATTTATAAGGTGTTTCTAAAAGACAACTACCAGTTTGTCATCTTTGAGACAGAGATTGGTTCTGTATCCATCTTAATGAAACATTTTCACAAACTGTAATCTGTAAAATATATCCATATCTGAATACATGTTGGTAGTGCCTCTAGTCATGCCTTTATAGTGTTTTTCAAGTAAATTCTATCTTTATCCTACAGTGAAATTTGGAGTACAACATTTCCATCTAGCTTTGTGGACAAGCAAGTTGCAATTTTCTGGTCCAAAAAACTATTGAAAGCCATCTGATGCCTTCACAACTGTGTAAGTGGTAGCATAAATGTCAGCTTTCCAGTTGAGGTTCAGTATGACATAGCTGGTATTGAGAGATGAATTAACCATAACAGATTAGATATCCTGTGTGCTCTTGAATGTGAAGTCATCGGTGGGGGTGGAATGTGTTTCAAACAGTTGGAAGATGTGGGTTTTCTTCCATGCACGTTTGGAAACGTGTTCGATTAAACAGTTTTGGTCCCAGGAAATTAAACTTGGTTAGTCTTAATTGACGTAAGTGTTATTACTATTCTCAGTGTATGTACTCTGCAAGAGCACATTAGAAGCAGATACTAGAGGGCACTTTGATGCACTGTGATGATGAATCAGTTTGGATTCTTTTGGTTTGGATGAACAGTCAGAAAGAATGTAATTCTAAACAGTGACTCCCCAGGATATAAGACCAGCTTCTGTTTTTTACTTTGTGCTTACATATTCACTCAACTAGAGAATTTCTCTCTGTTACCCACATCAGTCACACTACTGAAAAGATTACTTATGTATGTAAGGAGAACAAAAGAACAGTCACTCTGACAATAGCGTCTTCACAGAGATGAAGAGACTGTTTCTCAGCCTGTACTTTGTATTGCATCCAGGCAAATGGTAACTACTAGCCTGACTTGAGTGCATTTTTGGGTGGAAATTCTCTTTCAACTTCGCTGCCCTTTGACATCCTGCCTCTTGCCATCTATCCCCCCATTTTATTATTACTACATTTTCCCAAAGGGGTCAGCACCATTTTACCAACCATACTTCAAGGACTGCCCCCCACTCCACTTGATTGAGTCTTAGTGCTTTGATTTTCAGCTGCATATGGGCTTTAACTCTAGCCTGCTGAAACCATCACTGTGTGGCCTGTTCCTCTGCATTCTTCATCCTTATCATTAACTTGTTCTTTTTTTGTGTGTTGCTGTACCATCTAATAACTCCATAAAAAATTATATGAGGTCTTTTATTTTACTTTCTAAGCTCTGCTTCTCTCATATTACTGGCAGAAGCAGCCATCTCTGTTTTGTGTACAGGTGCATATCAGAGATGTCTTGTTTGTTGCCAAACAGTTCACATATTTGGTTCATTTTTCAAATTTGTTGCTGGGGTATCTTCATTTAGAAAGGGATATCTGGGTCAGAGAAATGAAACTGGTCACTTGAGTTTTTTTTCCCCAACAGCTGAAGCCCATCAGCAAAAAGATGCATATTTTGTTTCTTTTTTTTTTTTTTCCTTAGCATAGTGTTCCTTGAAAAGATCAGAGCAGTGTCAGAGGCTAAAGATACTGAGTTTCAGTGGATAGGGACTATACCTTAACCTGTGCCACTAGTTCGTTATGAGATAATGGTTCAAACATGTGAATTATACATGTACATCTTGCTTTGAATATCAAGCTACCTGAAACAAATCGATTTTGTTTTGTATACTTTCTACTATGTTTATTTATGCCTGTGAATTCCTGAATCATAGAATCATTCAGGTTGGAAAAGACCCTTGGGATCATTGAGTCCAACCATCAGCCCTACTCTACAAAGTTCTCCCCTACACCATATCCCCCAACACCACATCCAAATGACCCTTAAACCCATCCAGGAATGGTGACTCCACCACCTCCCTGGGCAGCCTATTCCACTGTCTGACCACTCTTTCTGGGAAAAATTTTTTCCCAATGTGCAGTCTAAACCTCCACTGTTGCAGTTTAAAGCCATTCCCTCTTGTTCTGTCACTAATCACCTGTGAGAAGAGACCAGCACCAACCTCTGTACAATGTCCTTTCAGGTAGGAGTAGAGAGTGATGAGGTCTCCCCTCAGCCTTCTCCTCCTCAAACTGAACAATCCCAGCTCCCTTAATCTCTCCTCATAGGATTTGTTCTCCAGGCCCTTCACCAGCTCCGTTGCCCTCCTCTGCACTCGCTCCAGCACCTCGATATCTCGCTCGTATTGAGGTGCCCAAAACTGGACACAATACTCCAGGTGTGGCCTCACCAGTGCAGAGTACAGGGGGACTATCACCTCCCTACTTCTGCTGGTCACACTATTTCTAACACAAGCCAGGATGCCATTGGCTTTCTTGGCCACCTGGGCACACTGCTGGCTCATGTTCAGCTACTTGTCAATTAGAACCCCCAGATCCTTCTCTTCCAGACAGCTCTCCAGCCACACCTCCCCAAGCCTGTAGCGATGCATGGGGTTGTTGTGGCCCAAGTGCAGGACCTGGCACTTGGCCTTGTTGAAGCTCATCCCGTTAACGTTGGCCCACCGATGTGGCAATTGAGGCACGGACTCTCCATGAAGTGCAAAAGGAAAGTCCCTTTATTATTACATTAGGACATACTTATGCTATGGTTAAAGCTCTTACTTCATAATTAGCAAATCAGCAATTAGACCTTTTCTCCTATCGCAAAAGACTACTCTAACACGCGCTGTGCAGACCAATCAACTTCTCGCTGTTCACACAGTGGTAACTTTTCACAGTTCAGTGTTGCAGCTGTCTGTTGTTTTTCCCTGCCACATTGGCACAACTTGGCAGTTTCTTATCTTACTCCCAAGGCCTGTTTTTCATCAAAGCCTTGCTGCTTCGCAGGGGCTGCGCAGAGCTGACAGGCCAATGTTGACTTGCCCGTCTCCCACGCACCGATCCAATCTATCCAAGTCTCTCTGTAGAGCCTCCCTGTCCTCATGCAGATCAACTCTCCCGCTGAACTTGGTGTCATCTGCGAACTTACTGATGATACACTCTATGTCCTTATCAAGATCATCAATAAAGATGTTGAACAGAAATGGTCCCAACACTGAGCCCTGAGGAACACCACTTGTGACCGGCCGCCAGCTGGATTTAGCTCCATTGACCACCACTCTCTGGGACCGTCCATCCAGCCAGTGCTTGACCCAGCAGACCGTTCGCTCATCCAGGCCATGAGCAGCCAGTTTTTCTATGAGAATTCTATGGGGAACTGTGTCGAATGCTTTTCAAAGATCCAGGTAGACAATATCCATAGCTTTTCCCTCGTCCAATAGTCAGGTCACCTTGTCATAGAAGGAGATCAGGTTTGTCAGGCAGGACCTGCCTTTCATAAACCCATGCTGACTAGGCGTGATCCCCTGGTTGTCCATTATATGACTTTTAATGGCACTTGAGATGACCTGCTCCATGACCTTCCCTGCTACCGAGGTCAGACTGACAGGTCTATAGTCTCCTGGATCCTCCTTTCTGCCTCTCTTGTAGATGGGTGTTACATTTGCCACCCTCCAGTCCAATGGGACCTCCCCAGTTAGCCATGACTTCAGGTAAATCATGGAAAGTGGCTTGGTGAGCACATCTGCCAACTCTTTCAGCACCCTTGGGTGTAACCCACCCGGTCCCACAGACTTGTGTGCATCCAAGTGGTGTAGCAGGTCTCTGACTACTTCCTCCTTAATTGTGATGACCTCATTCTGCTTCCCCTCCCTGTCTCCTAGCTCATGAGGCTGCGTGTCCAGGGAACAGCCAGTTCCACTGCTAAAGACTGAGACAAAGTAGGCGTTGAGCTCCTCAGCCTTTTCCTCATCCTTTGTTACGATGTTTCCTTCTGCATCCAATAAAGGAGGGAGATTTTCCCTAATCCTCCTTTTGTTGTTAATGAATTTATAGAAACATTTTTTATTATCTTTAACAGCTGTAGCCAGGTTGAGCTCTAGCTGTGCTTTGCCTCTCCTAATGTTCTCCCTGCATAGCTTCACTACATCTTTATAGTCTTCACGAGATGTTTCTTTTAAAGATGTAACTGAGCCTGTTTGAATCTTTGAGTTGGTGCAAGTCAAGATTAAAACCTAGAATTAGCATCATAAATGATCAGGAGGAAAATGGGGAAATACTACAGAGTAAGACTGTAGTAATGACAGGTGACCACTTGTGGAGACAAACTTATAAGCTGCGTAAACTGAAAATTGTGTTTCAGTCCTGGATGATGTTTAGTAGTATTTTACCATGAAAGTAACAAACCTGCTTCCAGATTCTTGGAAAACACAGTTTTGCAAAGACAGTATTTATGAAGAAGCAGCTAGAAATAGCTGGTAATGCAGAGCAGTTTGTGTAGCCAGTGATTTCTTCACCCCTATGTTGACTAGACTATTGCATTTTTAAAAGCGTCACAAGTTTCATTATACTGAAAGGAGCACTGATTACTCCCATTAGCTGAAGTTGTGTGTGTGTCTATAAATACATATGTGTGTGTAAATATACATATAAAGTATATACAAAAAATATATATGTAGCACATGAGGGAGGTAAATTTTGCAGGTGTAGCACATGTTTTCTAAAGGCTTATTTTGTTTCATTTGAGTGACAAGGCTGAATGCTGTCAGAAATTATTAATGGCAACTATTGGAACAAGCTTGTAGTTACTGCAGAAAGCCTGCTGCAGAATGAGCTCAAAGTCAACTGCTTAATCTATGCCTTCTGTATTTCTTACAGCAATGCATAAAAGGTAAGTTATAATTCAACATATAGTTGTGTATTTTTAAGTTTTGAGCTTAATGTAGTACGTGTTTCATAAAGGGCTCTGAATGTAGCTGCCTTCTGCTGTTCACTCATAATGTGTAAAAGGAAATGGCAAAATTTGAGAAGAATTCCACGTAATTTTATTAACATCTACCTTATCAGTGAGACCTCCAAGAGGAGATTTTTAATCTAGAAAAGAGAGGAATTCTGTTTGTTTCCCTGTCCAAGAAGGTATCTTGGAAAACTGTTTTCAAGTAGCCGATCAAAGAGTAGGTCAACAGCAAAAAGATTCTGACAGTCAAGGAGGTGTCATCAGAAACAAGAAACAGGATCCTCCTCTGCCTTTCAGTTTTCTGCTCGTTGATCAAGAGTGGGTAGTGAGAAAATCATTGACATGTCTCTTAACTGTACTGTGAGGGAATTATCTTTTGAACTTTTGTTCAAAGAAGGAAGAGGAAATCTGTAAGGAGCTGTTGAAAGTTCTGCAATTGCTTCTCTAGTGCTCTTCAGGATCTTGGTAGAAGTATTGAGTCCTGTTTAACAAGGCAGTAATTTTATACTTGGATCATAACAGGCTCCTTATTCTTCCTGTGGTCACAACTTATTTTTTTTTTTTACTTTGCAGCTTCTACAAAATATGATCTTGTAGCTTCTTTTCATCTTCAGAATATTGAAAATTTCATGGGATGCTGTAAATAGAATAGCATGGATTTTAGCTTGCTTTCTCCTATTGTAGAAACCTACATTGAATGAACAGTGTAGTTTTCAACTATTGTCCATACTCTCTTCATTTTGTTCTGTGTGGTGAATTTTCTGGACACATTTATAGATTCTTCAGTGCTTTTCATTGTGACATTATGAGTCACCCTAAACATAAATAAAAGCAAATTAGCATTCTGAATTTATTATTTACTTGAAACTGAGAAGTCAAAACGTGCACTTATCCCCTTCTCTTCATTTTGGGAAAGTCATTCCAAATAAAAAATGTTGTTGGAGGTCAATTGCAGCATTGATCACAGTTTACTTTAAACATAAGAATGGGTACGTGACCTGGTAGTGCACTCTTTGCCAATTGTACATTTGTAAGTCTTTTGTACAGTCCATAGGTGCCAAAAAATAATGCTTTACTGCTTTCTTTGACAAATAAATCCACAGTCTCTTTTATTCTTTTCCTAATATTCCATTTGTGTTTTCCTTACTATAATGTTGGACTAATAGAATAAAATTAATCTACTTTAATATAGCTCAAGCTATATAAATCTGATTATCTGCCATAGACACCTACATAATTAATCTTTTTAAATAAAACTTTTAATATTTCATGAGCACCTCTTGCTTAATGGAAGAAATTTTTGTAGAGCATTTGCTCCGCAGCTTAGTTTTCACTGTGTTGAATTCTCTAGGTAAATCTAATAGTAGCATTCCCATTTGTTCTGGCCACTATTTGGTAGTAGTTGGTTAATATTACTGTTGTTGTTGCTAGTTCCTGTGTTGCTGTTACCATGAAATTCTGAAGAGGTGACTAGCAGCAAAAGCATTTAAATCTTCTCCGTCTATCAGAAAATTCTGTCAAACTAGCAAGAGCAGTGCTAACATGTTATTGTTCTGATGAGTTCATACCAAGTGTACTTCTGCCCTTTGTAGTTTTTCATGTAGTTATTATAATTTCATATAATTAACATTACTTCATAGAAACAATCTGATAGAATTGATATTAACGAATGATAGAGATAGGTAGATAAGAAGTGACAGACCTGATACTGCCTGATGTGAATTGGAGACTGAAATTTTCAGCCAAGTGCTTATGGTTTTTACTATTACTGTATCTGAAAAGGAGTAACCAATGCTACAAAAAATATTAATATGACTGTCAGCAATGTATCAGTTGGAGAGTATAGAGTGGACTGTAGGATGTTCTTCAGTTCTGTATGTGGGAATCCTGTAACCTTGTACTCCTGCCCCTCCTTGTTCCACTCTTGCTTCACTCTTGCTTCTGTACACGCCTGAAGAGCTGCTATGAGAATGTATTACAGAATGCTTTGCTGTCTTCAGTGTGAAGATGAAATTGTGCTCTGAATCTATTATAGAAAATCTAAGACAACCTTTTGCAAAATTGTATTTCCTGAAGTATACTTTCTACCTATTATATTAATTCAAAATAATTCAAAGATGCAAAATACATGGAGATCAATGGGAACAAGTGTGTTCTCTCAAACAGTGGGGGCATAAATGGAGTATCTGAATTTCCCAGAAATATTGTTTCATCACAAGTGAAAGGTAGATTATGAAGAATGATGGCATCAAGATGAAGTGATTTTTATCTTGTTTTTATAATAAAAATGGTCCAGCTTTAATATAGTAGGTTTAACAGAACAGTGCCCTACAGATATTACTTAAGATTTTACAGCATTCTTTGATGTTGTCTGACTGCCCTCTTCAGGATGACAGTGACTGTGTTAGTCTGCTTAATGTTAGTATCTGTTTCTAGAAATAACCAATCTAATTAATGCCTAATTCACTTGTTTTATTTTATAATTGCAAACTTTGTCCATTGTGTAAATGTGTTAAGTAGCAAATGTTACTCAATCAGGTAATAAGGGTGAAAGTTGAGTTTTGTTGTGCTTAATAAGACTTATTCTTTGGGGTGTGTAAGATATCATAAAATTTCATTTTAACTTCTGTTTTTTTTATGACAGATTTTTTTTGTGTACAATATATTCCTTGATACAACAATTCTGCTGGAGTTGTATGTAATATATTTCATGCCTAAGGCTGATTTCAGTTATGAGGAAATGGGAAGGGTCTTATGACATCCGTGGTCCTGTCATCATCTTCCTCTCTTTGCTCTCTCAAAATACATAATTTATTGTGTGTTTAGTGCAGAGTTTCTCTTGCAATAAACTGATTTTTGCATCTACAGCTTTTAAATAAAGTGTTCTGCACCATCAAACACATGGAACTGGTTTTATGGAAATACTGTTTTGAGAAAAGCTGCAGAACATGTTTATTTATACTAGTTCTGCATCTTACCACATGAAAAGATAAGTTGCCAAGTGGTAGAACCTTGATTTAGACTTGACAGCAGATACAATTAATTAGTAATATAGCAATAATTAGCAAATGAGCCTGTGTAAAGCCAAAAGTACTGCAAGGATCCTGTTGGGGTTTTTTCTTTTCTTTTCTTTTTTTTTTTTTTTTTTTTTTTCTGAACTATTCACTGATACGGATTTGTCCTGTGGAAGAACCTGTGGTTTTATCGTTTTGTGATTGTGTGTTTAGAGAACATCTCTGCTGGTAAGGATCCCAGAATTCTCCTGGAATTAATTTTTTTCCTTTCTTCTCAGTGCAGACAGGGCAAAGTTGTTTGTTTCAGTTTGGCTGTTTTTCTTCTTTCAAAATGAATGAAGGAACAAACAAAACCCAACCAAACAACAAAAAAATCACCTGAATATAGAGCCATGAGTAAAGCCAAGAGGAGGCTTTCTGACAAATTTGAGTAGTAGCAATATGAATTTCTAGTGATGATAGCAAAGATTATTTAACCCTGTATGTTGTGAAAAATCATCACATTTAAAACAAGTTTTATAGAAATTATCTTGAGTGTATTATGCTACTTACAAGCGTACTGTTCATTTAGTTAGCAGTGCTTAGCAGTTTCTATGGCTTTTTCTATGGCTCTGCTAATTTAGGAAGATTACTCCTGTCACATCTCTGTGTTATTTTTCCACTAGTTTCAGAATTCCTTTATGTGCAGCTGTCTCCAGCAAGTAAATCCTGATATCCTGCTCAAGGGCCATGTAAGCATTTCCTTGCATGGATCTGTTAGCAGATTTGCGTGACGCTTGCCACTCAGGCCACTCCTGTTTTCTGAGACTCTTAAATACAGAAAACGTTAGTTGTAAACATCATCTTGGGACATCTCTGGTATAGTTTGACTTAACACATTTCTGATTTTGGAGAAGGCAAGTTTGAAGCAAGGAGATGCATAACTAGCTGAAACTTTTTTTAATTGATATTAAGGGTGTTGAGAATGACACTGCAAATGTAATTCATCTAAGATCTGCAGCTGGTTATAGAATATTTTTTGCCACATGGCTGTATGATTGTTTCTTTTCCTTAACAGGCAAGCTAATGAAGAATATCAAGTGCTGGCTAATTCATGGCGCTATTCCTCTGCTTTTTCGAACAAACTGTTTTTCACAATAGTGGATTATGATGAAGGGGCAGATGTTTTTCAACAGGTAAATGTTGGATACTGTAAAACATTCTTAATTTTTAGAACTACATGTTGATTTGACAAATGATACAAGACTAATTATTTTCTGTGTGTAGCTGTGTACCTCTGTTTTATGTACAAATTCTTCCTGGTTAAAAACACCAGACACTGCAGTTTCTGTGACGTAAGTGAAGACAGATTTTTTACCAGTAGCCACTTCTAGTATTTTCCAAGTGTAGTTTATAATGTTTGTTTATAGATTACATTATATGTGCACAAATTTTTTTTCAACTCATTGTTAATGTCATTTTTTGAATTAAGCACAATGCAACTAATGTTTGCCTTTAAAGATTTCCTTTAGGGGAAAAAAGCTCTTAACTAAAAGAGCCTTTTAATTGCTTTTATGTAATACAAGATTCTTCAACTCCATTAATATTTTTATTTTTCTGGAAGTTCTTCAGGGAGAACAGAAGAGACAGGTTTAGATTTTAAATATTGGCTATGAAGAGTGAAAAATCAATTGTTGGAGAACAGTCTAAGGCCCCCTCTTAAATTAAGTAGTCAAGGCAAAACGCATCCCTTGAAAATGAATACTAAATATTGATGTTTTTCTCTGATATTTATCTGCTTATTGAAGCTAAAAATGTAGATTAAGAGGAGTGACAAGTTTTTAAGTTCTCTGTATTTTTAACCACCTTATGGTGAAGTGTGTGATTGAAAATTTTCAGGGGAAAATTTTAATATTTATTTTTAAAGTACTTAATTTAAAAAGTTTAATTACTGTGCTTCATATATATTTTTGCTTCCAATTGACATCTTAGAATGTATTGTGTAAAGAATGGTTATTAATGGCTTAAGATTTTGCCTTAAAAATTTTAGTTCAAATAAGCCTTACAATCACCTTACATTATCCTACATAGTTACAATAATGCAAAATACGTTGTTTGCTTTTGTCTTAGGCCAATCAATACATATTAGAATAGTCCAGTCCAATTTACTCCTTGTGTAAAAGGGCACACATTCAGCTTATTTCAGGTGGTATGTATTTAGTCATGTAAAAGTTAGACCAAATTGGATAAAATATGTATATTTTTGACTGTCTTTGAAAACTAGTGTTAAGAATAAGTGATACTAATGACTATTCTGATTTGGGGGAAATCTAGTTCTGACCTTATGTTTATATGTGCTAAAAAGTCACGTAATACCGATGCCATAGCAAAACCCCCCAAAAAAGTAATGTGAATTTGATTTTTCAGCTTTTACTCTGTTTATAGAGAAATGAAAAAGCAGTTGCAGACCAACTGCCCCCAAACTCTATACAATGTCAGAAGGTGTGTGTATCTCAGAATGTTTCTGTATCTTACAAAATATTTTATTCAACTATTTCTCAATATTTGTCTTAGCCTTTCTCAGAATATTTTTTATTTCCAAATCAGTTCACTAAAGAAGAGGGCTGGTTTTTGCTTAGATGGAGAATATTTTACTAGCTGGTAATTTCTATTGATAAGTTCAGTTCTGTACTTGATTAAATATGTTTTGGTAATGTGATAAAACTCATTTTGTAGGAATGAAACAAACAAGTTTAGTCTGCCTTTGTTATTTAATTTAAAGATCTCCATATTGCATCATCTTTAAGTATTGCCCCTGATTTTGTTTGTGTTTTCACTTTTTTCAAGAGTTTTTATTGCACTGTTTCTGAGATGGACTAAATATGGAGGAATTTTATACAGTAAAGTTATATTCTCCTATACTACCTTGCAAAGTTGAAGTCAAAATTTAAAGTGGCAAATGTAAATTGTGTTTATCAACTTTGAGTTTTTTGATATACTGTGATAGTTCCAGTGACATCAGCACATGGATTAACAGTCATGTAGTTTCTAGGGCAAGTTACGTAGTCTAAGCTAGTTATCTAGGCCTTTCTGAATTCAAAAATAACTAGTCACTAGTGGGTTGTCTGTCTTGAAGCCAGTGAAAGACTGGATGAATAGTTTAGTCTAGTTAATTTTGGATTGGTGAGAGCTAGGCAAGAGAAACAACGTCAAGCTATTTGAACACTTTTTTCCTCCCCTAGAATTACAACCTAATAGACTTTAATAGTTTGGATGGGTGTGGGACATCTCTTTTACTAATTACAGGAAAGTTCTTACAGTGTGTGAAAACTTGTAAAGCAGAAGATATTGTTACTCAGAAGAGCTTGTAGGTGAAATAATTAAACATCCCGAAGAATCTTCTGGAAGGAATATTCTGAGCACTCTTTTTGCAGGACTATACATGAAGATATATAAAAAAGAGTAATTTATGGAGGCAAATAATATTTTTCATGCGAATTAGACTTGTGTTGTCTCATACATAAAAGGTAAACATTTTTGAGGATAGAGTTACTAATTTTTTTTTTCTGCTATTTTTCTTGGGTTTATAGCTGAATATGAATTCTGCTCCGACTTTCATGCATTTTCCTCCAAAAGGTAAACCCAAGAGAGCTGACACATTTGACCTGCAGAGAATCGGATTTGCAGCTGAGCAGCTAGCTAAATGGATAGCTGACAGAACAGATGTTCATGTAAGTTATTTGACAATTTTAAAAGTTGAAGCCAAATGTATCTTTGTAGTCTGAGACAGGCTGATGACAAATTCCATCTCTCCTTAATACGTTTTTTCCTCAAATGTAGATTCTAGAACACATTAAAAAAAAATAGTCACCGTACTTGTGGTAACTTCTCCAGTTTGCTGATTATATTCCACTCGCTTTGTTAAATTTTATGTAGTCTTATTCTGGATGGAAAACAAGCAATAATATTGTGATAATTAGTTGTTAATAAGTAAAACGTGATTTGCAAAACTATATATAAACCAGATCCAAATGTAGCCACTCCTAATTCAGACACAACCTGAAATCTGTTGGAGAAGTAATGTGTTGAACAGTTCAAAATGATGCTTAAAACTTTTTTCATATTATGTGCTTATATAAGGGAAGTACTATTTTGTCTTAAGTATACCTTTAGGGATTAGTCTTTCTGACTCTGAAACCAGATTTCAGATGCTCCCTGTTTGTTTGTATGAAATACGATCTGTATGTATGCCTTTATTTGCGATCTGTATTTGCATTTATCTTTTCCAGATTAGAGTGTTCAGGCCTCCTAACTATTCTGGTACAATTGCACTGGCTCTTCTGGTATCTCTTGTTGGTGGCTTGTTATATCTGCGAAGAAATAACTTGGAGTTCATTTACAACAAAACTGGCTGGGCCATGGCAGCTCTGGTATGCAGATTTTCCTTACTAATATGCTTTTTATTAGTTTCTTATCCTATCATATGTGTCTTCATTGCTTGCACAGTAAATTAAGAATGATTGTGTTAATACATTGTTCAGAATGGTACTATCAGACAAAGATTCATAATCTAGATTTTGGGGCTAATTCTCATAAGCAGTATCAGTTACTATGAGTGATTCAATGAAAATTAGCAAATACTCTGGTAGTTACCTGCCGTTTTTTGTTTGAGCTTTAATAAGAAAATATTTCTAATAAAAAGTGTTACTAATGTTCACTGCCATCATTCAATGTGTCCTTTTTTGTAAAAGCAGTAATGTTGTGATTTGGTTCAGTGTGGATGTTAATGTCAGACTGTATTGCTTTAGAATAATGAAAGTTTAAGAAAAGTAACAAAGGCTTTTATATATTTGTAAGGAAATTCTAAAAGAATTAAGAAAGAAAGAAAAAGGTAGCAATTCTTTCCAAAATTAGTTTCAGGAGTACTGACCTCAAAGTTCCACTGTTAGCCTAAATGAGAATAGGATGATCTTATAGGGTTAACTCTGAGGAAATTGTAAAACTAGCCAATAGTCTGCTTGAAATATTAGTCCACTAAACCCTCAAGGCCATAAATAAGGAATTAAGGTTTAACATGCTTAATAGTATATCGCAGTATATTTATTTATATCATAGTTTTCAAATAACTGAGTAGACTGATGAAAAATGTGGACTGTGCGGCATAGCTGTCTCAGTTTCAGATAGGAAGTAGCATGCAAAGATGGTAGATGATGGTTAAGGTGTAGCAATAAATAGTTGTTACTCTGTCATCATTATGACTGACAGAAGAGGAAAAATCTGAGTAGCAGCATCTAAGGCTTAGTTTTCAGGGACGTGGAGTCAAGAGCATAGTTATCAACAGTAGAGTAGTGTCTATGGTTATCAAGTCCAATCCAGCATTTTACAGCTTAATAGAGCTCCTTCCTTCTGTATGAGCTATATATTAATTTGAGAACAGTAATTTTTAATAATTTGTTCATATATTTTGTATGACATAGGGCAAGCTGTTCTTTTTCCATGTAAATGGTTATTTATTCACTTCATCATTTTAAAGACTTTTTCTCAACTTGCATCAATATGAATTAACCTTTCTTGAAAGCACATGGCTAGGACAAATGAATATGAGTTTACTTGTGCAGCAGTATTCATATTTTATTTCTCATGTAGGCTCCCTTTCCCATGAAAGCTTGGACCAGATGGTCTTTTGAGGTCCCTTCCAACCTGTGCTATTCTATGATTCTGTGTATTTTAGCTCTGCTAGAAGTAGGTTACTGACATATCCTATAATTGTTTCTGCCTTTTCAAAGCCACCTCATGTTGATAGTTTGCTGTTCTGCTTTCATTCAATAATATGAGAAGATACCTTCTTTTGAGACACTTTCAGCTAATGGGCCCACTGGCAGCCTTTATTACATCAGTTCAAAGATGAAGATACCTAGTACCTGTTGGGCTCTAATTCAATTTTTGTGTCTAAATGATTAGCAAGATCTTAAAGCAAGCTCTTTGTTCAGAGTTCCTTAGTATTTGGCATTACTCTTGAATAATGGCTACTGATAATGCTGTTTTCTCTCATGGTGTTATCATAGCATTTCCTACTAGTCTACGTGGCATACATTCTTTATTTGAGCAGTTTGTTAATCCACCCTGTACATTGAGGAAGGAAAAAAGAACAAGATTTTAAATAAGCCACCTACAGAACTAGATTTCAAGTGGAATGATGTCTCCTTTAGGTTTAGAGAGCCAGGGGCAGAATGTCTTCTTTGTTCCAAGATGTCATTTGGAGTATCCTGAGCCCTAGCACAGAGTTTTGACACTTCTATTCCAAACCAAGTCTGAGCTATTTAGTTACATATATTTTTCTAGATTACCAATATTTTTCAATGAGATACACTATCACCAAAAAGCTCAAATTCGATGTGTATCAGTCTAACTTTTTTTGGACTCCTAATCTTTAGAGATCACCTGAATAAAACAATAATTAGCATACCAAAATAGGTGTTTGTGTCAAAAACCAAACAGATATGTAATCAGTGGTATTTTCTTTGTTTAACCATGCACTATATCTCAGGAGATGGCAATTTTATTCCAATTTCATACCTCAGGGTTTCAGATCAGAAGTTTAATGTTTGAATGTTTTGGAGAATTGTGGTTTTTGTCTTGCAGAGGTTAAAAATCAGTTAAAAATTAGTTCTTCAAATCAAGAATCATTCTATTACAATCTGCGTTCATAAATAGTCGAAGACATAATTAACTTTCTAGTTAATTTTCTTAATTTAACACATCAATTCTTTCTTAAAATATTTGCTGTTTTCCTTAGCAGCAACTGGACATTTTAGATCTGAACATAACTGTAAATTTCGGTGTAGAAAACTTATAATCACATTCAACAGAACCCCTGTGGACAGGGTCGATGTCCAAATGTGATCAAACATTTAAAGAAATTGTATTAATGCCATTCAGTAATTGTCATCCTGCTGATTGTATTGACAAGCAATAATAGAGTTAAAATTAATTAAAATGGCATTAATGCCATTCATCATTGTTGCTAATACTATTTCCTGTAAAATTCTGTTTACTGTAAAAATGAATAGCACTTAGAGGATGTTTTAGGAAAAGGTCTTATATCTGAATGTATGTAGCAATTAATCATGGTATTGAGCCAATGCTTCCCTCTTTCACTCATTACTATTCTTTTGCCTTCACAATGTTGTCAAAGCCCCATCCTGCAAAATGATGTTACAGCAAAGATCATGCAGTTACCAGAAGTTCTTTTGGTTTTACTCAGGTCTACATGGATGTGCAAGTTAATGTTGTAAGTTTTTTGGTGGAATGGGCAGGGAGTCTGCATTGCAGGCTTTTGCACAGATGACCTCAGTTCTGTAAAAAGACTAGAATATGTCAAGATCCATAGAAGAAAATGGACAGCATTAATATATTCATTCTAAGCTATTGTGTAGTTATGATTCTCTTACATGGTGCTTTTTTCTACCAAAAAAGCTTAGAGCTTTTTTTTCGTAAAAGATCTTTAAAAGGGAGAATGAAGAAGATGGTATCTAGTTAAGGGGAGAGAGTCATGCCTAATAAAATGCTTTTATGAATGGCATAAATAACTAATAAATACTTAATTTTAAAGAATTATATTCTTCATTAATATATTTTCCTTTTTGAACTTTAAAAAACAAATTAAACAGTGAAAGCCTGACAGGATGCATAAAAACTACAGGAAGCCCATGTTTTTGACAGGACTATTGGCAATTTTGTTCCTAATTGGCAGTTCTTTTTATGGATATTGCAGAACTGAGAAAGCAAAGGAGCTTTTTTTCTAAAAGCTGTAGTTTTGCTTTTTGATTGTTTTTAAGGCAGTGTTGTACTGCTGGGTAGCCAGAATTCATTAACCATATGGAAAATAACATTTTTAGTTTCAACTGAAACTTTTTCATAGGTATCCTGGAATTCAGTAACTGAAAACTGTATCATTGCAAACAGACAAGTCTCTTGTTTTCTTTTCCTTCTTTTTCAGAGCTTCTTTGTTTTGAAGAGCTTTTATGCTCTCAAATGTTGGATACTTTAAATGAAAAATGGACAGTGCCTCTCTGCCTAATTGAATGATCTGTTCCTAAAAATTAGAAAAAAATTACTGGCATAAACTGCCTCTGCTGTTTTTATTAGCAGGAGAACAGAGGGTCCCAGAAATACTGACTGATTTTTTTTTTTTTTTTTTTTTTTTATATCTCCATTGATACCAAAAAGTTGTCTCATAGGTAATATTTCCAGCACTGTTTTAGGAGGATATTTAGGAATGCAGTTTTTAGTGATCCATCTAATGGTTTTGATAGACTTTCAGAAGCAAGACCAGGGCTTTCATCTCATACATTGATTCCAATGCCTCAACATTAGATTGCGCAACAGCAATGCTATTAGCAGTTTCATCCCCTCATTGAAGCACTGCATACTCTGGTAGTATCTTGTATGCCTTAGGCATTTTTACTTGCAACATTACCCAGAAGACTTTTAAAATGGCAAACCAGGATGACTGAGTCACAGTACATAATATCCCAAAAGATGTCTTTTGAGATCACATCCAGAATTTATCCCCTAGATTATTTTAGACTTTAATTCAAATCCTACTATTCATCTATGGATATTTTTCCCTCTGACATGCTAGCACAAAGATGAGGAAGGACTTCAGTCTTTAGATATTTGCAGAGTCCTGTCCTTTTATACTGATAATAAGAAGCAATTCAGATTCTTGTCAAGACTCTTCATTTCTTAAGCAGGGAGAATAAAACATCAGATGGTATAAACTGGACAAATTCCTAACATTTTAGATAAGGTATTGCCACATTTTAGACAACAGAACTGGTGCTGAGAGTTTATTTGTTGGCTAGGATGTGGGCTGCTAGGGGGCTTTTTAAAGTATTTGCTTTACCAGACTGCCACTGGTTTTCTGCATGTAATTTTCAGTTTTATTTTATGTGTATATTTCAGATTTGCCTGTATACTTGTGGAATCTGGGAAGGCAAAGTCTGTGCTCAAATTAGAAGTCAGCTGCCTAGGAGTTGACTCTATTGGGCAAAATATGTCAAGCCACTTGAATGAGGAGACAAAGCACGTGTTTACTGTTGTTGTAACACTTAATGGTTGTGAGAAATGTGTTCTGTGCTGATACACTCCACAGTACCTATACCATACAGTACATTCATGATCAGTTATTGCTCCAAAAGAGCTTGAAGGGTATCATGGCTACTAGTGACTTCGTAACCCTTTCTGGGAATAAGGGTAACAATGTGTTCTACTCAAAGATACAGCTAGAAAATGTCAGGCTCCTCTATGTGAGTAGGTAGGCATCTCAAAAGAACAGCAATAATTATTAATTTCCTTTTCTTCCCTTAGTTAGAGGTTTTAGAGATGCACAGCACCTTTTAAAGATACAGAAACCCATTCTCTTTCCTTCTCTGTTGTACTCCCTGTCCTCGAATTGTATAGCTCTTATTGGACGTTCTAATAAGTGAGGGATTGTTATTTAGAAATTGAGTACAGATCTTGCAGCTCTGTAGCCTTCATTGAGTACAAAAACAAAGTTAAACTAGATAGAAAGGATTATATTTCTTTAAAACAATAATTGTGAAATGACTAAAACTTACATATACAGAATAGTATAGAAATTAAGTATAGAACTGGCTGTGTCTCACCTTTTTTTGAAACCATGCTTGAATTTAGCTATATTCATAAATGAATCTAGAATTTCATTATTTTCTTATGTTACAAAGTATTTGCCATGTTCTGGGGTCTAAAGTTGCGTAGAGAAATCTAATGATCTGCTTTGTATAGTATCTGCTAGTAGGAAGCTTCACGTCAAAATGCATACAAATGGCTTTTTAAGTCTTTAGTAATTTTAATAAACTGGCAGATAGCATTAAACAAAACTTACACCTTTGAGAAAATAGTGTATTAAACCCAAGTCATTTGACAAAGCTTGCAAGACCAAGAACAGCTGAGAAATTCTGCCCAAGTACGTGTAAAGTCGTGTCTTGCTAGCAATTCAGCATGCTGGTGGGACTCTTGGTGCTTAATTTACCTAGCGTCTGTTCTTAGAAGCCTTGTGGTACACACACAGCTGCACCACGGGTGAGCTCAAAGCAGTTTCCCTCTTAGCGAAACTAAGGCTGAAGTCGTGCACTGTGAAGCCATCGAGAAAGCACCACATGCAATTTGTTAACAGGCTCCTTGAGCAGTCCTGCCTACATGTACAGAGTACTCATCTAGGACAGGTAATAGAGTTGAACTTCATTGACACTAAAGACATCCTGTGGACATTTGGTCCTGGAACCATAATGTGTTGTAGCAAGTCATTGTTCCTTCACTCTGTACACTGCACCAGCCAGTAATGTAGATCTACTGTTTGCTTTTATCATTTGGATGCAGAATAAGCTACCTAAATCTGGAAGCTCTTAAAATAGCTAACCCCTGAACTACCCTGATAATTCAGGTGGCATGCAGCAGTTAAAGTGTTATTCTTGGTGTGACAAGGAGAAGGAAGGGAGCGGGTGGATGAAGGGGATGTCCATGGTACTCTTCTCTGAAGAACTGCTGAAGTGCAGAGTCTACTCTGGATAAGTGGAGTTGAAAATCATTCTAAGTGCTCAGAGAAAAGTGCCACAGCCTGATTCTTCTCCTGTTCTTCAGTTTTCATCCCTTGTACTTTGACAAGACCCAAGAAAACTGCAGAAAGGGGCCATTTCTCTGCATATTAATTGTTCCATTGAAATAAATACAATATAAACCCATAAGCTAAATATGAAGTCATTAATCTCATGTTACAAGTTGTTCATTCGTAGGAATGAATTTGACAAAGTTTTATCCTGGGAAACACCAACTCACAGTAATGGTGAGTAAATTAGGTGTTTTGGAAATTTTGGATCCCAAAGCATGGGATCCTATGGAAACTATGGGGTTTGGAATGGTAAGCATTGTGTATCAGTGTGATGTATCAGGTATCATAGATGCATACATCTGTTCTACAAATAATGGTGTGTATTTCAAGTGTATTTTACAAACAGTAGAAGTCTGTAGTTTCCAATGGTTTTTTTTGTTTTTTTTTTTTAATCTGGATGATTGTAGTAGAAGAATATAAAACACAACAAAATGAGCTTGAATGTTGAATCTGTAGCATACCAAATTCTTGCTTAGGGGATATGATGGAAATGTGGTCTCCTTCTGAAACTTAAAATAGATGAAGAGTAGAAGAGGACAAGGGAGAAGCTGGAGAATGTTTTCTGGCTTCTGAAAAAGTAATTTTGAAATACACTGTAAAGAGTTGCATGATGGAAGGAAATTGTGGCAGATCCACTAAATTAGTTTTCTTGGTCACTAACAGTCTGAACTGGAAGAGGATGAAAGATGCCTTCAGGATAGACAACGATATTGTAACTCTTTCCTTTTCAGTAATATTAATATTTGGAATTTGTTTCTCCACACTATTGCATCTCCTAGATATTTTTTTGTTAGACGTTACCATGTTGTGAGACAGTGCATTTGTACTGGCAAGCATTAAAGATCTTCAGTAATTTGAGAGATTTATCCATTATAAAGTATGGCTGTATATAAATGGGGGTGGGTTTTTTTAATCTATCCATATGGAAGCGGATTTGGCCCTAGAGAATGTAAATTACAGTCATTTAAGAATGAATAAAATGTCTTTTCATAGAAAACTCACTTTCAGAGAACCACAGTTTGCATCTATGCATCTGTTCTCTTTTGATGTTTTACTTTTCAGCTTTTGGCCTTTCAGAATACCTCTTTCGCCTCACTTTTGTTTGCCATATTTTTAGTTTCTATACTTTTGTACTTTCACATAAGCTATCACCTGTGAGATTCATCACCAAAATTGCAGCATAAATTTTTCTGCTAAAACAATCTGCAAGGTATAGAAATAACTATGTTACCCTTTTCCAGTAATAGAATCATACACATTTCTTTGCATATTATTAATTAAAACATGACCCATTTGCTGATAATCACTACCAGTATGCTTTCATCTGCCATATTATACTGTACTGTTACATTCCAAATCCTGTTAAGGGCAAAATGAAAGACACCTTAGATTTAAAGCCAAGAATCTCTTCTTAGTGTAATTGAAATCGTAACATGACAACAAAGAATTATTATAAAACAGGGTATGAAATTTTTTTTTCAATATTTTCTTTTTCTTTCTATTACAAGGGCAAAAAATCTTAACACCACAATTAAAATTGTTATGCATACATTTGCTAGTATCTTTCCCGTTCTCTGATGTCTTGGTTACTCAGCCACTGTTTCTGTCTGGATCTTGAGATCATTCATTAGCTTTGGTTTGGGACGTGGGGATGCTATGGTGGGTTGTCAGTGTTTCAGGTTCTTTGCTGGGAGGAGTGTGATGCTGCTGCTTTCTTCCTCCTTGCTCTAGGGTTCACTTGGGGCTACTTTCACACTTTGTGCTTCCTTCACCGATCTGCAGCTACATTTCACATCCAAATTTACTGGGTAAATGGGGATGGTCTGCTTGTCCTTCGTTCTCTTTTTTACCCCTAAAACTGTTTTTGACCAGCTCCCATGTCTGTGTTTCTTTAATTCACCACTGGCACAATATTTATTGTGTTTGGGGAATCCAGTGTAATCCTGTGCCCCCTTTCGTCTCATTCCATACTGGTACACTGCATTTTGTTGTCTCTGCTGTCGTCCCATGCTTACAACACATCAGTATGTAGCTACTCATTCGTAGGAATGAATTTGACAGTTCTATCCTGGGAAACACCAACTCACAGTAGTGGTGAGTGAATGAGGTGTTTTGGAAATTTTGGATTCCAAAGCATAATTATTGGTCATAATTACTTCATCCTAAATAGACTAGAAAAAAGAAATTATTGTTCCATACAAAGATAAGCAAAAGTTATGTAAACTAGATATAGCCACCTGGTCTTAGAAAAATTTGCTGTTTCAGCTAAACAAGTTAAAAAACAAAAAAACACAAAAAAGCTAACACAGATTTGGATAAAGCCTGACAAGATTCAGTCCTACGGCCTTGCAAAGTTTGTTCAAATTGTATCCCTAGAGGTGGCAATACTGCATTTATGGCTATACAGAGCTACACTAGCTTACTTTTATTTCACTAATATGTTAGTAAACATTCTTTAAAGAAAACCCTTTAAAGGGTTTTAGTAAACCCTGATTTAGTTAACCATCATGGTATGAATTTTTACATTTGTGATCCATCTGCTTAAATCACTATACTGTGCTGTTGGAAACATTGCTGTACAGTGAAAATGAGTATATATGTAAAACTGTACTTAAATTATCGTGGAATTTTTGTAAGGATTATCTGTACTGATAAGTCAGAAGACATATTTAGATGATCCATATTTCCCATTTCTGTTTTTCTCATTTGGTAATCAAAAGATACTATATTGTCCTCTTTAAGGTAGTCATAATGACTCTTGCTATGACTGCGATGTTTGTCATGTAGATTCTGCAGTATGACTTTTTGACAACCATTTTTACAGTTGTCATACATACCTAACGTAGCTTCCCACTTCTTTCCATAGGGAATTTCACTTTTCTACCAACTCAACCATTGGTATTTGTCATAACTAAAATGAATCATAGTCATTTATGACACACAATGAGAATTTCATAAAATGGGAGAGACTTTTTTTTGTAATTGGATTTTTTTTTTTCTTATGGTTTTATATATCATTTCATACACCTGAAAGCAAACAGGTAAGCTAACATTTGTATTAGTTTAGATGCAGAAATGATTTGTACCTCCTTTCATGAAATTTTGAATGCTAGTTTGCAGAATATTTGCAATGAACGCCTTCTACTTCTGTGAGTGCTTTTTGTCATATAGATGTTTAAATGTGGCAATTCCAAGTGCACATAAAGACAGGATTATTCCAAGTGAGATTTTGAAAATATCTGTCTTGAGCTAACTCATTTTCTAACAGAAGCCATTAAGAATTTTATGAGAGCAACACATCTAAAAACCCTATCCTAAAAATCAAATAGAGGTGGATACTGTATCTGGTTAGGTAAACAATTATGTATCTAAAACAGGCATCACCAGCAGAATGGATTTCTATTAAATTTCTCTGGCTAAATAAATGGGTATATTGTTCGTCTGTTTTTTTCTAGTGTGTTGTATTTGCTATGACATCTGGTCAGATGTGGAATCACATCCGTGGACCCCCATATGCACATAAAAATCCTCAGAATGGACAAGTGGTGAGTTGATTGTTTTAATTTTATTTTGAGGGGAAATACTATATAGACAGACATTTCCTACAGTGAGTCTACAATTGCAAATAATTGCAGTTTCATAGCACTGACAGTCTATCAATCTTAAATCTCCACTTGCAAGCAGAGTGTGTTTTGTAATTTCAGATGTTTAGAAAGTGCCACCAACTTCCATTTGAGCATGGAATAAGTGGCTGTGTTTTTCAAAATTCTCTCTATCGGGCTCTCAGCTGTAGTGAATGTGTTATAAAAAGGTCCATACCACACAGTTTTCACTACCCAGAGGTAAATGGATATTGTGTCTTTTTGTAGAAACATGCTCCCTCAAAAAGTGAAAAGCAAGTTTGTTTTTTTCTTGTTTTCAGGCCCCATTTACACAAACTTTTGAGGTTTCTAACCCCATATTTTCTTCTTTCTTGAGCTTTTTGGTTAGAAAAGGAGATGGCAAATATTTTCATGTGCTTTGTACCTTTTTCCATCATGCCCATAACTTCTGTACTGAACTTTATGGAATGCTTTTTCCTATATCTCTTGACTCCTTCAATTTAAATTCTTTATCAGCTTTAGTAAGAAGTTACAACTAGTTGACTACTGCCAAAAGTACTGTTATATCCTGCTACTGCTGTCTTTGAAGGAATTCTCTTACTTTGCTCCTTCCTTCTCACAAATTAGCAAATGTTCATCAGAGTTCAGAAGGAGAAACTCTCTTTGCCTACTGGGAAGGCAAAGACGACCTTGGCTAGTTTCTACCACTCTTTGTTATTTACCACTTTTCAAACAAGTTGTTGGGATGGAATCTGTGAAACTTGCAGTGAACTTAGTGATTAGGAAGCTTTTTCATAACTAGTGGCCTGTTGACCTATTGTCAGCTTTGACCATCACTAGTTAAAGGAGACTGGTTTATGTCTTAAAGAAAAAAAAATATTCGAAGCTCCCTTTGTGTTGTATCTTGGTTGGAGTAGCAAAAAAATGATGGTTTGAATTTGATTGCTGATCTGCTTTTTATCAGAAATGTAGCAGCATACTGATATCATAAAATGATATGACTAGCTCTGTCAACTTTGTTATGGAGAAGAAGAATTGATAACGTAATAAATAATCTCTGTAAAACACTGTTTTAAAAATTCAGAGTTTTTCCTTACTGCCTTGCAGTATTAAATTTATGATTGTTTCCTATGGAGTGAAAGAAAGGAGAAATACTGCATAGAAAAAGCACTGTTTGTGACAAACTAGTTTTTACGGTATCCAGTTTTGTAGACATTGGCCCTTCTTAAAGACCTGTTTCTGAAGTATACCCTACTTTAAAATATCCCTTCAGTTGTTCCTGAATTTGTGCCGTCTTGTCTCAGTTTTCAGTGGGAACTCATCCTCAGTGTCTGAAAAGCTACTAGTTTGGGAGTGTTAGCATACATAACTAAATAATGAAAATAATGGTAAAGATGGTTTTAAGTTCTAGATACTAAGCTACTGTATTAGTCACCCTACATACCTTCATTTTTGGTTTTGCTCCATTATATGACTTCAGGTAAGTTATTTTGTGCCTCTGATTCACCTGTCACTGTTCATATGTGTCATACTTTCACCTCCTTGGAGCTATGTGTCAGTAAGTAAAACCAGTCAGATTCTAAGAATTAAAAAAAAAAAAAACCCTAGATGCAGGATCACCAAGTTCCTGATTTATTTAAGGTATCACTGACCGGTAGAGTTGTAACTTAAAGCTCTGATTTTTACCAGTGTTAGAAGCTTAATAAGTACTCTGTAAACCTTACCTATTTTACACTGTGGATTTTTTTCAAATAACACTATTGAACATTTTCCTGTTTAATTTTTCTAGCACTTATCTATGTTCCTGTGAATTTGAAGTCATAAAAGTGCTATCTAACACTTCTGCGAGATTTATTCAACCACAATAATTCACTGTAACGATGTTCTTCATTAAGTCAGCAACTGCTGTCTTTACATCTGGATGAAATTTAACTCATCACTTTCTTTCCAATGTCTAGGATTTAGTACCAACTCCAAATTTGCATGCCAGTTTTGTAGAAGGATTTCTTGTATGTAATACTCTGAAACAGTTACAAAATTCTGTTTTTAAGAGGAGGCATAGAGCAGGCCACCAAGCTTAACTGTTTTTTTGTTAGGTTCAAATTTACTAATTCTCAGCTTTTCTTACTTCACAGGAGTTAGTTGTTTAGTTCTGTGCTAGCTGTAGAGCCTGATATGCCACCAGACTTTGATAGTGACAATATTCTGTCTTCATAAACTGATCCTTACCTTGGATATCTCCTGTTATTTGCTTTGTTCTTGTCATAATTTTAGATGACACTTCATTTCTTTTCCTTAAATTCCTATTTTTTTAAAAGATGAAAAGAGATTTGTTTGCGTTGCTTAAACAGTACTTACTAGTGCCAGTATCTTGTACGAGTAACATTACCAGTTCTTAAAATTTTTGGCTTGTGCACTACATTTGTGATTCTTCACTTGATTACCTAAACTATCTTAATTCTATGATTGTATTCTTTGAGTGAAGCTTTTAAACCATAATTCTGTGTGGGTCTATTCTGTGAAGTTGATGTGCTCTCTTGTGGAGGTTGTTGCAGTTAATTCCTTTATTCCCCGTTGGCATCGGTTTATTTCAGTTTTTGGGTCAACATGAAAGCAATATCAATTTTTATGTAGAAAGCTGAATGATGCAGTACCATAGTTTTATATTTCAGTTCTGGTTTAGGTTAACGAAACTGGTGCTAGTCTTCTATCTTGACACATTCTTTATGTCTGTTAAGTTTGTGGAGTTCTCCATTTTTTGCCTAATGATTTTGTTAGGATTAGCTCATTACTGACTGTGTGACACTAAAATCTGTACCTATTTTACTGGGATTGAGAGTAAAAACTGAACATTCCATTGGTGTCTCTATATAAAAACAGACCTGGGAGACTTCTGACTTTTATTCAGAGCTTGATCTGTATAGAGCTGGTGGTGAGACAAGTAGAGAGCTGGAGAAAGTGATTACATATTTTTGAGCCTCCTGCAGAGGTAGTTCTGTTGCTGTTTAACTGGCCTAATAGCAAAGAATTCTCATTAGATTTTCATCAGCTTTTAATCAAATAGCAGCAATGGCTAAGAAAGTATTTCTGTATATCCAGGGATTAGCAGCCATTTTCTTGATTTGGGTAAAAAATCTACAGTTTTTACTGTGCGGTATGCTCAAGACTGCATCTTTAAAATGGTTGAAAGTTTGCTGTAAATAAGAACAGGTCAAAGGACAAGCTTGATCTAAAATACTGAATTAAAATGGTTTCTAAAGCTCATAATTTTCTTTCCTTCTCTGAGAAGAAATGATTACAAGTTGGAAAAGCTTTTGTGTGAAGAGGAAAATATGATATTTTTATTGTCAGATATTAAATGGTTTTCCTACATAAACTGATGCTTTCTGAAATGGATAATGGTATTATTTGCCACCATATTAATTGGATTTCTTATATTTTAAAAGCTTGTTAAAATTGCTTAAACATATCACAAATTATGTCGTTAGGAAGCAATTTATATCTGTTTAGTAGAGCTTTTAGACAGACACCTTGCAGTATCAGATCAAATATAAGTATTTGTTCAATTGTGGATTTTATTCAGCCTTTTTTTTTCCTACTTACCTTTCAGAGTTTTATAACCACTGATTCAGGAGCAGTCTTTATCACTTTTCAAATGATCTTGCTGGTAATGGGTGTGCGGTAATCTGTATGTTTCTGAAGTTAAATGAAAAATACATTTGACTGCTAGTATCATTATTGTTTCTTCCAATGCAAAATTAAGGTACTCCGTGTGAAAAATTTATGCTTAGAGTATCGAAATTCTTAATTCACATTAATCCGCTATTGCTAAGCAGGACAAAATGTCATTTATTAAAGTATATTCTTCTGTGTTTTCTGACATGACTTTTTCATATGAGTCTTAATTAAAATAAAGGGAACTGTTTCTTGGAACAGTTTTAAAGAATGACTCTCCCTTTCAAACTCAGTAAGTCACAGTAAATGCATTGTCCTTTTTCCTTCAATCTATCTGTAAACATATTTGAAGTACAGTTCACCAAGACTGTATTTGTAATACCTGACTTTTCTGAAAGTGGCCATGTTGCTTGTTAGCCATTTCAATATATACAAAAGTCACTACTGTGTGATATATTATTACATATTTGTCTTAAAAAAAAAGTTCAGGTTATTATATCAGTATCTAACATAAGATATCCAAATTGGCATCGCTTTTACCACAGAAATATTTTGGTGCATCTGTCAACAGTAATCACAACTGTAGTGCTATTGGAAATACTTCTTAATATTTTATTGGAATAACCAATTATTTATGTTCATATGCTTGATAGAAATGAGAAGTACGTTGTTTATCTTATGAGTGTATTTAATGAAATGGCTGTCCTGTGGTTATCAAAGCAGTGAGTCTACTCAGAAGCTGCAACTAATAAAGGGTTTCTCAAGCTTTTAATTTAAACCTTTTCCTTGATTTACTCAAAAAAATTAACAATTGTCAGTGTAAGATGTAGAACTAGTATAAAACAATCTTAATTCTGTTAACAGATCAGCATGTTAACAAATGGGCAACATCATATCTAACTAGTGTTGGGAAAACTATTAATCTGTGTAAGACATCTTTCCTAATTTTTGAGATTGCAAGGGTGATTGTAGCTGGCCTTTCAATAACTTTCCATATAACAAGTTTGATATTAGAAAACGGAAACCTTACACAATATTTTGTCCCCTTTTTTCTTGTGGGAAGAAAAGGAGGTAGGAAAAAGGTCATGACAGAAGGGTTGCTCAGATGAGCCATTAGAACCTCTAAATTTCTCAAAATGGTCAATTCTTGAAGCATACATGCTGTAAAAGCTCAGATAGTACCATGGTTTTGCATGTACTGTAGGTTTGGCTGAGTAAAGTTGGAACACGTTCCCATAAAATAAAACTGGATTTTAGACAAGTAGTCAGGCAGCAAGTAGTCTGTCATGATAAAATCCAATAAAACAAATAAAAGCACTAGATTTTAATTACTGCTTGTAACAACAGAAATCCAATTTTAATTGACTGATACCACTTTCAACTAACAAACACTCTTCCTCCCTCCTCCACTTTTTGCTAAGTGTAGATGGGTTCATAGATGCAATTTGATTTCATTTGAAAGAAAAACTGTTTTGTACAGAACAGTTCTTTTTGTCAGAAGTCAGGGAGACCTCAAATATGTGACGGTATGGAGTATGTGATGATAAAATCATAATGTAATACAGAAAAATATACTTCTTTTAAGACAGAAAAACAGAATGATACAAGGGAAAAAATCTGTTCGTGTTGTTTTGTTACTACTAGAACAAGAGCCGTTTTCTTAAACCCAGCTTGAGTGCTGGGTAGGAACCTAGTTTTTCTGTCTTCCTGGACTTTACTCGTTGTGTAAATGTTAGAAGGCAAGAGCTTTCTCCAGTAAAATAATTTTGATTGGAAGGTACCTCTGAAGATCATCTAGTCCAGCTGCTAGCTCAAAGCTGGTTAAGTTGCTTAGGACTTAGTCTAACCAAATTTTTAATGTCTTCATGGTTAGAAATTCCCCAACCTGTTCCAGTGTTTGGCCATCGACATCATTATTTTAATTTTTACCTTTTAATTTATTTTTATCTTTGTTTTATTTCCCTCAGGAACAGTCAAGGTAAATTTTATCCTTCTCTTTGGTAAAAGCTCATTTAGCTGAGTTCTTAATCAGAATTTAACACTGACTTTAATAAAATTAGACTTAGTGCAGTAGTACAGCTTTTCAGAATTCCTGACAGCATACCTTTGCTTAAGTAGCACTAGCACTGTTATGATATCACTACAATATCCACACTGGAAACAAGAAAACATTAAGCCTGGAGTAGTCATAGAGATTTTTCTTTGTATAGATTCTGTTCTTTGAATAGAGATGTGCAGACATTCTTCCTGTAGCTATTAAACAACTTAAGCATGTCTGTTTTCTTCTAAAATCTTACAAGTTTTCAACAGTTTTGAGATAGTGGGGAAGGGAGAAGAAAGCAAAGAACTCTACCATATTTTCCCTATTGCACAGCACAGTCTTTCACTACTTCAGATGGATTATTTTGTGAATCTTTCCTCTTCCCTGCAGAAAGATAATCTATAGCACAAGGGGGCACATGCTCCTTTTGCTGAAGTACAATTTCAGCATTTGGCAATTGTCTTGCAAATTACTAAGCAAGTATCACAATATTGTCTATCCTGCAGAGCCTTCTATAGTTATAGACCTGGTGCATTTTTCCACTGGAGAGCTCTTGCCTCTCCATATAGTTTTGTTAGTAAACTCTAATGCTGTCATTTCAATGTAACAGATTAGATTTATGTCTGTGAACAATGTCAAGAGAAGGAACATGCATTTGAGTGTGTTAATGTAAATGAAGCAACATACTTCAGACAGTCCTTCATGGGCTAATTCACCCATAATCTCTGGTTCAGTGGCTATTCTTTTTTAAGGTGGTTATTTTTTATTGAACGTAAAGAACTTTTGATACTTTTTTTTTTTTTAATCTGCAAGGCAACAGTTATTTGCTGCTTGATATTTTGATCAGTATAAAATGCTTTTTGTATGTTTTCACGGAAACAAAAATTATTCTGACAATGGTTTTTGTCTAGCTCTGGTGCCAACATTAATTCCTTTCTTTGGCTGACCTTTCATGTTTACTGGCTCTTCCTGAAGGAAGAAACAATAGAAGAAGACTTAAGGACTAAATTAAAAGGTAAACTAAAGAGTTTTATTGTACATCAGATTGTTCTTCTGAACCTCTAAAAAGCAGCAGGGTAGTACTATACATTTCACTTTTTAGATATCAAATATTTCTCAGAGAGTTCCTGGACATTAAATGGCAGGGTATCTATGGTTTTTGTTTTTCTGTTCTTTGAATCATAATTTCTTTTTTTAATTTCTATATGTTGACACCCAGATTGTGTAGATTATATAGTGACAGATAGGCACACATGCCTATTTTCATTATTTTCCTTACATATTCTTTTGAAGCATTATGAACATTCACAAGGTTAACGATGCTACCACTACTGTTCCTTACCTTTCATTTTGAGACTTAGAAGTGTCCTATTCTTGGGTGGTTTTTTTTCCCTTCACTGCCTAGCAGCATACTTGCTTAAGAATTCAAGAGTCTGAAACCAGGTAGATGAGGAACCAGTTTTGGCTTCAGATAATGTGCTCAGACAGGCAAAATGTACTCCTATACTAAAATTAATATAGAGTACAGTGGTACTTGGGAAGGTTATGCATATGAGCATAATGTGAGTGTAGGTGCTCTTGTAAAGACAAGGGTTGACTACTGGGTTAAACAGGTTTTTTTGTTTGGTTTTGTTTTTTTGATGGGTTTTTTGTTGGGATTTTTTTCCAAGTCAGTGGTAAAATTTTTACTGATTTTACTGATTTTTATAACAGTAGACCTATTCAAAACACCTTTAAAAATCATATCCAAGGAACATGTATGTATTCATTTTTCTTTCGACACAGTAATGCTTCAATAGGAGAAATAAATGTGGTCTAGCTTTAGAATAAACAAAGAGAATCTTTAAATAAATGAAAGACCTTGTTTCCTGATGTTTAGTGTTTCTCAAATAAATTTATACAGTTTATTTAATGTTCATTGATTGTTATTGCACTTCTGTTTATTACAATGATTGTAATTATAAAAGAATTGGAATTATGTATATACTTTAATCTTCTCAATGCTCACTGAAATATATCTTGAACATATAAAAGCTATTTCTAAGTTTTTATAAGCATATACTCACTGAATCTACAATGCTTATGTCATCAGAAATGCCATACGACATGTGTTATTAAAATTAAAGCTTTCTGCTGTTCTGTTATGTCCAAAGGACAAATTCAAGCTAAACTATTGGGTTTCTCTAGAATATACTCTAATATGTGAACTGTAGTCCTATAATTTAGGATTCTGGTGAAAAGTCCAGTTTATTTAACTATTTTTATGTTAGTTCAATTAGGTTTTGGTCACAAGGATATCTTACACAGCTGTTAGATTATCAGTGCTTAAATATAGAAAGGGACATTCCTAAGTCAATTGTCTTGCTGTGGCTATGTAAGTGGTAAGCTATATTAATCAAAAAAGTCACCAAAAATGTTTGAAAGGGAATTACTATTTTCCAACTGCTCCATCCATCTTCCTTGGAGGATGAGGAGGAGATAATTTAACTTCTATCATGATTGCTGTTCAGGAGTCAAACTCTTTATGTCCACATTGTTGAGAAACAAGTTCACAAAAGAAATGGGCTTTACACAAGCTTTAGAACAAGGAATTATTTTCACTTTGCACTACCCTTTAGACAAGGACACTCCTGTCTGCCACTTAAAAAGCTGTTGCAGAACTCCCACATGTATTGATTAGAAAAGGTGGTCTAGAGCCCTTCTTAGGAGAGTTTACTTCTGTATAACATAACTGAGATTTATCAGCTCTTTCAATGTTTTAAAAGCATCTTTCATCAAGCTAGTATGATGCACAGAAGTGGATTTGAGGAGCAGATTTCATGTACATCACATTTTCTTAGTATTCAGTACTTACAGAATTAAACTTTCACATTTATTAGAAATAGACTGTAGTTCTTTTGTACATGTTTGTACTGAAGAGGAGGCATTTTTCACTGTTCCCCTTAAACGTGTATCATTAATATTTATATGAAAGCTGTTAAAGGCTGGAGTGCTCTAATTTTAGGTACAGTGCAAATTAAAAAGAGTTCTTTACTGAAGGTCTTGCAAATCTAGGTTTTGAGCAATAAACAAAAACATGAAATAACCTCCTTCATGTTCACAGGTCCTGAGGTCACTTAGCATAGCAGAACACTCTACATGAAGAGAAAATAACATTATCATTTCAAAAAGGGAAGTTGTCTGCATTTATCAGCCCTTCGCACTTCTAATATGGGTCAATGGAATGAAAGAAGAATTTGGTTTGGGTTTTTTTTCTATAATCACTGTTCTAAAAAACATTCCAAACAAAAAAAATGTTCATGTGCCTTTTGCACATCCATAATTCTGTAGTTCATATTAAACAGACTGAGTAATCCCTGTCAGATAAAAGAAGGAATTGTTCCATAGTCTTCTCTGTGGCTAAATACCAGAGTCATAGAACTAAACTGAAAATTGTTTTTTGAATTATTGTTGTTTTATTTGCCTATAGACAGAGAACACTTCAATGATGGTATAACGAATGAATAAACACCACCTGATCTTGTCCAGTGATGTCATTTAAGATATTATTAATGCTGGAAATTGGGAAAAAAAGGCATAGATTGTCTTTAGAACCCAAGTAAGTATACTGCCATTAAAATGCTTTGTGCGTGAAAACAAAACTTTAAAATTGAGCTCTGGAAATGTGCAGAAATATTTGGGCATAGTAGTACTCAGCCCTTTTTTGTGGTGCTAAAGAATTGGAGAGTTTTGTCAATGTTAGCTACTTCACCTTCTGAATGTGCATTTAACTGGAAGCATGCTACAGTAAGTGGAAATAATGCAAGCATTGGATCAGCTGCACAGTTTAAGAATGGATTTTAAGAATTGATTTAAGAACCAAATTGAATTAAATTCATGCTGTTAGTCATTTAATATCCCAATAATTGATCACTTGCATTATTATTAATTATCTCTGGAAAATGCAGAACCAGAAGAACATGATGTGAATGTATATGCCACTTCAGGTAGTGCTCACAGAGGGACCATAGTCTATTTGCTACTGTGGTCTTTCCACTGTATCCCTCTCATCCCTTAAAAACACTATATTAAATTCAGGCCTACAAATATTTTGCAAACCTTGAGTAACTGGAAAAATAAAAACAGTACACAGACTTTAATTTATATTTCTTCTGGCTTTTTTCTCCTGTTTGTTTGATTTCCTGTTTCTCTAACCCTACTAAAATATTGGAAGGCTTCATTTACTGAAGAACAAACAGTTCAAATCCCTCCAAACAAGCCTCTTTAAAGCTGAGGAAAAAATTCTAGAAGAAACTGATTAGAGAGACATTCAAACCACTGTTACTCAGAGGAGTATTTTCTATATAAATTGAAGAACATACCTTCCAAAAAGGATAGCAGATACAGAATGGGGTAGAATAAATCCTGAAAATAAACAGCACAACTGAAATGGTAAACACACAACAGCAATTTGAAAAAAGAAAAGGACAACTGGAAAGAAAAACAGAAACATCTTCCAGCAGAATCCTGGATTTTACTGGTATAGGTGACCAGTACACACTTCTGCCGATATATTTGTCTTTAAAGTAAGCCTCTGTTCAGTGGAACTTATTCCCTTTGAGAGTTAAAGAATACTGTAAGGTTGGGTTAACAACATAAGCGTACTACCAAGTTAATAAGTTCAGTCCAAATGCGTAATACTGGTTTGAGGTTTTTAACTTCTCCTTTGCCCTTTCGTTGATTTTTTTTTTTTTTTTTTGATTTGCTTATCTACGCAGTTTCATATAGCTCTGATCCAGCAAATAACTTTAATGCTTAACTCATAGTGCATGAGCACACAGTAGTGGGAGAGCCCTTGTACATTGTCCAGTTATGGGCAAGTGCATTTTATCAAAATCTTTAAGATTTTGCTCCTAGATTTGTTTTACGGTGCTGTTGTACCACCTTTTTGTAGTCAGATGGAACTTCTTTGAATTGTTGCACGGATTGCAGTATTTTGTACCTTGATTTTGAATTAATTTTTTAATAGGCAGATCACATTAATGAATCATATTCAGCCTGTACTTATATAGTGGATACTTTTTTTCTAGCTGAGTTCTTTTCAGATAACAAGAACATAATTTGTGGAAATCCTCCTGACTTACGAAGCGTATAACCTTCATTTCATGCCATGTAATGTAGAGGTTTTTTCCTCTGGCATCAGCTGAATTCATTAGTACCTATTCCTGCACTCAAGTCATTGACTTGAAACTTAATAAATTAGTCCCAAGATCTAGGATTCCTTTATGTGTTTTTAAACAGCCTGTTCTGTCTCCCATTGAGCCAGTTATTCAACCTGCTTATAGCGTTTGTTCCAAACCTATTTTTCTCCAGCTTTACATGTAACAGAATGAATTGCCAAAGTCCAGATAAATAGTAGCACATTTTCTTTGTCAAGAGGATTAATTACCTTAAGAAAGAGATTGTGCCTGATGAATCTGGAATCTATCTCTTTGAAATAAGTGGGCTGTATTTCCTCTCATTTTTCATGTTCCTTCATATATTTAATTGTTCTTTATTTCAAAATCCACTCAGAAGCATTTCATGTTACTGAAATCTAACTTCCTTACAGAACATGTTTAGTTTCTACATATGCCGTGCTATAGATTTGCACTAACATACTCAGATAGACTTGGCTCAAATATATACATAAAAAAATAAAATTGCTACTTGTTGCGGGAGGATATCGGACTTGCACAACTCTCTGAGAGTTATATCAAGTAAAGCCATTTATTTTTCTAATAGTATATATTTATGCTCTCACCAAAGCTCTTATTTCATAGTTAACAAATCAGCAATTAGACAGCTATCAACCTTTTCTCCTATCAGCATAAGACCACTCTAACACACGCTGTGCAGACCAATCACCTTCTTGTTCACGTGCTGTTCACGCGGCAGTAACCTCTCACAGTTCAGTACTTTTCCACAGTTCAGTGTTGCAGCTGTCCATTGTTTTTCCCTGCCACCTTGGCACAACTTAGCAATTTCTTATCTTTCTTCCAAGGCCTGTTTCTCATCAAAGCCTAGCTGCTTCTCAAAGGCTGTGCAAAGCTGACAGGCCGATGTCTCCCACAGCTACTAGTCTTTAAGACTGATGTACTAGTTTTGGAATTCTGCTTTTTGAGTTTTCCTTCAACTTTTTCTGTGGTATAGATGCATTCTTTCGGCTGTGGACCCTTGTATCCCTTTTTTTCATCATAAACATTGCTGAAAACAGAATTCAGAAATGGGGTCATTACCACCCTTTACTATGTATTAACTTCTCTGTTTTAATGGCTGAAATATGAACTACCTGTTTTCATTTAATTTGCAGGGACACCTCAGCTTAACGTCCTGACAACTTTCATTTTATTGCTAAGCATCTTGATCTTTTAAGAGGGAAATGTATTTGCTAGTTGGTCTCTTTCCATTCTTTCTAAACTCTGGTTGTTCATTGTGTTCCATTTGGGATTATTATTCAGTTAGGTCTGGAATCCTTCCCTGAAAGGCCACTAATTTATTTATTTATTTTTAAGATTTGTGGGATACAGATTCAAGATAGCTTAAGAAACTTAAACTGTTAGTCTCTGACTCATTTAATTCACCACATTTTTCTAGCGTAGATGACTTCCCTCATTCGTTTTTCATCTTAGTTAAACTCTTTTGAAATATAAAATTCTTAAATTGAAAGTTTTAAATGTGTTACTATTAATCTTTCAGTTTAATTTACTGAATCAACTCAGATCATTTTATCTGAAGTTATTTTATACTTTTTATTCCTGTGTCTTTACAGTGCCCTTTTTTCTATGCACTTAAAATATTATTGCTTCTTGTTGAACCAGTGGGTAACTGAGGATAGCGTCTGCCAGGTGTCACATACTGATCATTGAGGTGTGCTGTTAGTAGAATTGAAATAGGTACTGTCTAGAAAATGAGTCTCCAATCTACTACGAGGAACTCTTTTTCTGAATGCTTTTCAGTTCTTCAACTTTGTAATATTCTTCTCCATAAGTCCGAGTTATCTCTTGACCTTTTTCTCCTCCTCCAAAATGTGAAATACTCTGCTGAAGCTCAGCTTATCTTTTCATTTCCGTTCTTCTGTGAGTTCACCTGCACCAGTGCTTAGTCCAGATAAAGGGGTGCTCTTTTGAAGCCCATGCTATCTTCATTCCCACCTTCTATACTTTGGTTCATGTTACACAGGGCACATGGACTACGATTGTTTTGGATGACATGAAGCAAGAAGGTGGACTCCAGGAATTCAGGCAGTACACTCCCAGCTGCTACTGGTTTGTTCAGTCCACTGGATCAAAGAGGAACTAGTGTGAAGTAGAACCACTTGAGATGTATGTAGTGTGGATGTTGGGTTTGGAGAATTAATAAGCACTATTTGCTAATATAAACATAGCCTTTGAGCCCTGAGCAGCTCAACGTAAGCATCTTTGCATCAGTAATGGTGATATTCTGCCAGTCAAATTTTGAAATTGGTTCTGATGTGAAGGGTGATGTTGAGAAGGAGGCTCTGCTTCTGCAAAGACATTTCATTCAGATTTGTGTCTGATACCCCTGTTTCTAGGAGAAAGTGTATCTTACATTTTACCAGATACATTCTGATAATGGATCATCATATTAATGTGTATCTGTTTCCTGCTAATATATGTATATATGATTGACAGAACTTTGGGTCATGTCTGCTTTTATCTTAGTAGCTCTGTGCTGGTCTGAATCTCAGTAGAGTAGAAAAGACTGAATCTCAGTAGACTCCTCAAAATCTTGACTTAAATGCTTTACTTTTATACTTTTAAGGCTTTGCTAGACTGTATGTCAGATGAGAAAATATATTTCCTGAAGAGCCTACTTAAGTTGAAGAACTTTCTTCAATCTTGTAATTTTCTATTGACAGTGAAGATGCCTCTTTGAATGACTGTTTAGAAAATATGATTACCAAAGTGTAAACTGCTTTTTTCATTCCAAATTTATGAAACAATTCTGGTGTTGAGAAGAGATTATAAATAATGTGTCATAAGAGGTGTCTGTATGTAATTAATGTTAATGAGTTCTTTAATTTTACATCTTGACTTATTTTAGGTCTTGTAGAGATAAGGTTGATATTTTTGTTTAATTATCAAATCAAGATTTTCTCAACTGAGAAACTATAAAACTAACTTAATACCTAAATGCTATTAATGTGTGATAATAAGAATTTTAAAGTATATTGTGTATTTGTACATAACAAACATTTCATTGTGGATTCTAGCATATTTTTAAGTATTACAGTGGGTGAATCCTGGCCCCTGTTGACATATATTTACTTCTAATATGCTATGAAGATAGTTTCTTAATATGCTATGAAAATAATTTTCCTGTATTTAATAGGTAATACTATAGAAATAGTTTTATATTCTCTTATTTATGACTTTTAAATACAATATTCAGTCCTTTAATGTTTTTATAATTCTCTACAACTCTTGAAATTTCAGTTAAAATACATATTTAAGTAGATATTTAGATCCTAGGCATAAACAATTTAAAAAGCTCAATCTTTTAACAGAATAACAGTTATGGTGTGTGTATATATATATTTTTTCCTAATCGTAGTGCTTCCTCTTTTCATTTTGAAAGGTCAGTTCTATTATTCCTGATGATTTTATTTTAATTTGGCAAGCTAAAAAAAGGGAATAGAACACTTTCAAACATAGAGAAGTTGTATTTTAATATCTACCCAAAACCAGTGCATTTCTCAGCAGAAAAGGGTTGCTAGATGGTATTAAAAATACCATTTTCAAGAGAGACAAAAGAGTAACCTTCAAACTTTTTCTGACTTTGTCTCTTATCAGTCATGCAAGTGTCAGGGTCGTAATGTGAATACTCAAGAAGGCTTTGAATTGTCAATAGAGAAAGCTTCCTCTTTGACGTTATATTCGCTGGAACAGAAGAGATAACACTATTATCAGTGTTTTTATAGTGTAGCCAATTTCTCATTGCATGTACTGAAATGCAGTTTTTAATACAGTTTAAGATATTAGTATAATGATAAATGTCAGACATTTAAACTAAATTCTGAATGTTTCTGTCAGTCCTGATACAGTATGAAATTCCAGTCTAGTCCCCCCTGTCAGAGATTTTTATGAGCATTTTCTGGGAAACAAAATAATTTTCAAACACATTTCTAACTTCCTTTTTAGGAAATTGACATTAAATATGTATTTCTTTCTGGGATGTATGTTGAATTGTCAGCCAGTTGGAACTTCAGAGTTTAGCACTGGAATGTAAACATAACAGAATAAAAGCTAGCACGTTGCGTAATATACAAATACTATTACAGTTATTTATGATCACCATAGTATGAATTTTTATGCTTTTTTTGATAAGGCATTCAGGTCCTGTGTTTTAACTGCTGACTGTGAAATGGTTTGATCTGCTGTTCATGGGCTTGTTAATTTTATTTCTTATATATTGTATTTTTTTTTCTATGGGCTAGCTAATGCACAAAATCTCAATGCATTCAAAAGTATTGTGCAAATTTTGCATGATAATACAATTTCGCTAAACTTTTACATGTGTCCCACTTCAAATTTGTTAATATTTACACTGAAAATAATCAGGGGCTTAACCACTGTTAGTGGACTGTAGAGAACTACAAAGGATTTATTTTCATTTGCACTGACTTGTAGGTCATTGTTAGCAATATGTCAGTTAACTCAATTATTCAGGATCCTTTCTACAAGAATTATGTTATCTCCACTACAAGATTTAGGTAGTCTTATGAATCATTACTGCATTTAGATATTCTGAAGTAATATTTGTATTTTGCTGAAGTGAAATTCTCATCCCTGATCTTCTAATGTACGGGTTAGTAAATAAAGGTTGACAAGTATGTCAGGACTTAGGAATTCACCAGCAATCTCAAATGTTTCAGGTGTATGAAAATAGCCCTTAATATCTAATACATCATCATGAAAATTAAAATCCAATAATCATCAAATATGCTAAATGTTTGGAAAATTCTGTGTAGGCAAAATTGTGGCTCTGCTGAAAGCTACACCTTTTTTTGTTAGTATCACAAAAAATAGACCGTATTTTGTGATTGTTGAAAATAATTATTAGTGAATATATATCTTCATTTGGTGTTAACAGTACCCCATATCATATAAAGTTCACTGTGTTTCCCTGTTAGCATCACTCAAGACTGATAACAAACACATTTTTGACAGTAAAACTCTAGATGAATTCATACAATGACCTTTAGGCCAACTTTGGATGTTGTGTTAAGAACTCTGCCAAGGGAAAACTTCTGTGTTAGAGTATTACTGATTTTAGCAAGCTATATAGCTGATAATATATATTTTATAATACATGAAAGGTCAGGTTATAGTATTCATCTTACAGAATGAGGATTAAATTTTGTCTCATTTCCACTTTGTTGTTCTTAGTTGCCTTATCTCTTCTCCTGCGAATCTACCTGTCTTCAGGAAAGCAAAAATGGTTGAAGCAGTGGTTAAGTGCATTCTTTCTCAGTTTTCCTGTTGCCTGTGGAGTGATTCATTGAACTAAAAAGATAAAAATAGAAAAGAAGTTAAAATCCCATACCTAAACCAGTATTATTTTCAAATATATACTTTCATATTTCTCTGTATACCTTAGCAGGTTAAATCCTAGTAGTTTTTGTAGTTCTAAAAGAATCCAAAATGTAAAAAGGAAGTAGAGAAACAATTGAAACAAATGAAAATGCAGAAGCAAGACTGATGAAAAATATTTTACTTACTATCCAACTTTTCTTCCTATTAACTTGTATAATGATAACGTACAGTCTTCTTTGAGAAAGTGTCCAGAGACTGTCGTCTACCAAAGAGTAATTCAGATAGTAGTGGTTCAGCTTTTCTGCTGTAGAAGGTAATTTTTTTTTCTAAGAGTGTGCTAAAGACTGTATTTGAAGTTCCAGATACATAGGGAAATAAAGGAACTTTATCCAAAATGCTCCAACAAAAGCACAGGTTTACTGGTAATATTTGTACTTATGATATCACAGACTAACTTTTAAAAATATAATAATTATGTCTTTAAGATAACTAAATAATTGGCATCCATATTTGAAGTTGTTCTTAGCTTTTTGTTAACCAGCTTAGCTTACCTGTTTTGAAGAGCATCGTAAATACTAATCAAGGAACCTGTGTCATGAATCTTGAATTACTATTAGGATGAGACTGCAATATACTGAAATATCTGGAATGACCTCCCTCCAGAAACCATAGCATCGTTCTTTTTAATCAGTGTTTTGTGAAAGTGGGATGTGGAGTTTGATGCCATAGATTAAAGAATGGCACGAGCAAGTATTTTATAACAAACATTGCAAAATAAGTCATATGTCATTCAACATGGGGAAAAAACTAGCCTTCATTCTTGGTTGTAGATTATCTTGTTAAATATGATTGCTTCGCCTCTCTGTGTGACATTTTTACATTTAACATAAAAAGACAAAGCTTGTTTCAATACTGATGTTAAGTCAAACACTGATGCTGTGTCACTGATGTTGCACAAAACTGGTCACTTCTATTCAAGGATTATCTGAAGCTGTCACAGAGCAGGCCAAAAGAATACGAATTTATTTTTGATCATTAATCTGTGACTACGACAATTGAGTTAAACCTAAAGTTACCTGAAAACTTGCTATGAAGTATTTATGTTGTATGTTTAGTGTCTAGATATTTATAACTTTTAATTTCCAGAGTTGTTTGTGGATTTTAAAGATACTTTTCTACTAGCTTGTAATACATACTTTGATTTCACATTCTTTATCCCTAGTTTAAGAAATATATAACTGGGTGGAGGGAGTGGATATGAGGGTGAAAAAAATCCACCTGATAGCTAAAGTGAAGCATTTCTTAGTTAATGAATTAGTTAATAGACTAACTATAAAAACTTTCACATGCATGTGCAAAGGTGTGTGTGTGTGTGCATGTATAGTTACGTATCCTTATATAAGGATATGTTTTACAGTATTTTCGTGGCTTTATGGCCATTTTTGGTGCTCTATCCATTACTTTTGCATCTTAAATATCGGGGTGGGGGTGTGGGGAGGGGTGTCCAGCGTGCCTTTATTTCAACCCTTCAGTCATTGTTAATCTTTATGGTGTTGCTGCTGACATACTACTTCTTCATTACTACAGTTCTTGTCCAGAATAACTTTGTATCAGTATGTTTAGTTTGTCTTTGGTGCTCTTCCTCTTTTTGCACACCCCAACAACTTACTGCTTAATGTTGATTCTGAACTTCAAGATATTTTGAAAATATGGAAACAGTCAACATTCAGATGTATGTGACTGTTTACCACATATATGAAGATATTATTGAAAGAAAATAAAAAACATTATTGAAGTACATTTTTTTTAATAAAGAATGAAAGTTACACCTGCGAGCTACAAGTTCTAGTATTACTAGTATTAATTTTTTTTCTTATGTTCCGGAAAGCTGATAAGAGTCTAAAAGTTCAGGGTTCTGTCAGCTTAGTTCCAGGGCTGGGGTTTTTTTGGTTGGTTTTTTTTTTTCTTCTGGTGGGATTGGGTTTTTTGTTTCTGTGGAAACAACACAAGGAATGTTCATATCCATAGGCTATGCTGTATGTAAATACTCTTGGGTAAAACAATTATGTGCCTTTTTCAGATCTTTCTTTAACAAAGATTTATGACAAAAAAAGGTGACTTCATAGTAAGTGGGCTGTATACAACCACTTCTTGTTTTTGATGGGCCTGGACCTCTTTAAAAACTAGTAAAAGCTAAAGAGAAGTTGTGTAGGAGGGGAAAACTTTCTTGAGTCTGTCCTGTGTTCACTAAAAAGCTTTTGTGCTATCCATTACACTTCATAGGATTTAAGTTTTCCTTATGATACACGTAATAATATATAAATAAAATCTTTAATTCTTAGATACCATGTCATCTTTGGAAGCAGTTTGAGGAACATATGCAGTGCATCAGAGATATGGAGTACTTACTTTATATTGAATTGACTTTCAAGCTAAGAATTGAATGTTGCTTAATTTACACTGAGAGGCAATGGACAATGAGAGCTTTTAAAAGGGGGAGACAACGGTTGAGGAGATTTAAGATACCACAGCTGTACATTTCCAAGATGAGTAGTGAGTCCAGGTAAAGCTTGTTGCAAGAGTTTAAGTATTGCATTATACTTCTTTAAGTTACATTGTATGGAATGGACAAGGCTCACATTTAATGCATTAAAAACTTGCTCAATACTTAAAAGGTTTTTAACAGGGAGAGATCACTAAGGAAGACTTTTGCAAGACCAGTGTTTCCGGACACCTAGTAACCTAGACACTAATGTTCCGTGTCATTAAAAGAGTTTCAAATAAAATAAGAGAGGTGGTGTTGGTACTGGAGGGCTGGGAGTGTGCCTAATGCGATGTCAGTTTTTAAAGAAGGTATGCGGGTATTGCAAGGCCCACACTGAACAAAAAATGCTCTAGATAACAGCTGTTAAGATAGGAATATGTGTGTGAATGGAGTACCAAAACTAAGTGAGAAGTTATTTGCCTTAACTCTTTAGTAAAGAGGGTAGCAACCATTAGATGGATTAAACCAGGGAATTGCAAAGAGACTTTTGAAATAAGAGAAGGAATAAATCTGAAAATAAGTGTAAAGGAAGAATGAGAATTTGTACCAATGGGGAAGGACCTTGGAAGGAGAACAGAGCAACAGTAGCAGCTACCTTTCTCCCTGCTGGAAGTGACCCCACTGGCAGTATGACACTGCCTGGGCCTGACAGACCAACCTCTCCCTCAGATGCTGGGCATAGCCTGTATCTAGCTAGTAGACTGATAGTATAGGATGCAGTAATGAGGGACTTGCACATTGGGCTTGTGGGATGCTTGTATTGGTGCGTGCTTTAGTGGACTGTAGGGAGCTTTATGGATATACATACAGTGAGAGCACAGTGGGAGAGATATATATGAACAGGGAAAACTGTGCTTCTGGAATCCCTGATTTGGATAAAACTGAAGTGAGCAGGTTTTTTTCATCAGGGCTCTTAAGGGAGATGAAAACTAGTAATTGTATTGGGCAAACTAATAGATAGATGATTAAATGTGACACACTGGGGAGAGCAGCATGGCAATAGAAGGAAGTTTGCCTCATGCACCTACTCAAGTTCCTTGAAGGCATCAACAGGAATGAGAGCACTACTGCTGACAGTCCACTTGAACTGATGGAAATTTTGTCATCAAATAGATTTGAAGAAGTTGCAGAATGAGGTCTAGTTAGTTCTTCTCATGAACGAATAAGGAACTGATAGGCATAAATTCAAGGTGAAAGGAAATCAATGCTGTTTCACAGGAGTTTATGTAACCACCTTCACTATTTACTGTTCATCGCATTCCAAGAGCTTGACAGTTTGCTCTTGGTCTTAAGTTATTTGGAAGGATAAAGAGAAGGGCCAGCTGTGAAATATAGGTGGAGTTCCGTGCAGAAGAACTGCACAAGAGTGTTATCTGCCATTTTACTGCTCTGTTGGAAATAGCTGTAAAGGGATGTGAATGAAAAAGCAGATCATACATTTTCCCTATAAAAGTAAAATGCCTGTAAAATGATTGGCTCTCGGCAGACTATTCAGGAGTAAGGTCTTTTGTTTAGAATAGCATAATCAAAATAACCTCCAAATACTCAGTGGACAAAAGAGCAAACAATGTTTAGAATTATTAGGAGAGAAAAACACTTTCAATGCTATCAATTCTGTGTTTCATGTACAGCTTCAATACAGTCTGGAAAAAGCTCAGGAGATGACACAGTGTGACCAAAGTATGGCTGTGCTTCTGTAGAAGGAATGATAACAGGCCAATTTGTGTGAGGTGCATTAAATAATGACTGACATGGAGAGAAGCGTGAAGGGAATAATCTTCAATTCAAATTAAATTTGAAGGTGACATTTTCAAATAAAAAGTTTCTACATGTTAGCTGTGGAACTCTTTGCTGCAGGTTATCACACATATTAAAAGTTTACAGCTTTCAGAAAGCTACTGTATAAATTTATAGCTATTAAAATGCCTTCAAGATGGTAGTTTCAAGGTAGGCTGCCTAAAAACTAGGAGTATGTCTTGGGAGGCAGTGTCTCAGGGAGAAGTATAAAGGGACCAGTCTAGATCATAACCTCAACATAAACATTAAACTGTAGTGTCATTAATAGCGTCTGTCTTTGAGTATGTGAAAAGAAGACTATCAAGCGCAAAGTTATTCTTCCTTTGTCCACAGCATTTAATAAAATAATAGAATAAAATTTTATTGTAAATTATTCAAGTGTGTGTATTTCAGGAGATGTGAAAATACTGGAAGTATTGACACAAGAATAAAGATTTTCAGTAGTTGGTCATTAAAAAGAAACTAGTGGATTTTTATTGTTACATTGCAGGATTGAAGAGTCTTCTGTGCAGTCATGCTAGCGCTGTCTTTGTGTCACACTGGAATACCCTCATCATTCACATGGTGTATATACTAATTCACATCCTTTGAAGTTAGCCAGATTTAAAGAGGAAGGGAAGATGAGATGTGGGCTGGTAGGGAGCAATACATAGTCCTGCTAATACATGCAGTTGCAATGCGTGCCAGCTGTTCAGATTAGCTTTTGAGAGAATATGGATCACTGGAGACAGATACTTAAAAACAGAAAAGATGTTCACTAGTAGGGGGCTTTTAAACTGCTTAGCCAAAGAGATAAAAATATACTTCCTAGTGTTGAAAATAACTTACATTTTGGAGTACTTTATCAAGGCAGATGCTGTGTTCCCTATTACTTGAAGGAGTTTTAAGACATGTAAAAGATGTTTAGATTGAATTGGGAGAAACTTAGCTCCCACTAGAAGCTGAGAGTAATAGAGGTAGTACTTAGAGGGCTGTGACTGTTCTCATCTTGATGTGTGATCAAATCCTCTTCCCTTCATAATCTTTGAGAAGAGCGAGTACATTACATACAGTAGCTTCTAGCCATCACAGTTCCTTCTTGAAATAGACATTGCAGTAAAAGTCAGTGCTTCATCTGTTAGTTGCCTTTGGAAGTAAGCAAGGAGTAGTCACCTCAAGATGAAAAAAAAAAAAAAATGTATTCTGATGAGGGACAGAGAAAAGAGCTCTCCCCAGAGAAACTTCAGAAGCTAAATAGGGGATACTAGGCTGTATGTGGAGCATTACTGTGAGGATGTAATGAAGTGTCCCCTAGATGTGTTTTCTCATTCAGGTGCTTAATGTTAGCCATATTTTGGTTTACTAAATAATTCACTCTCCAGGTCAGTTTAGAAGGAACTTGGGAGAGAGGCATTTCTAACTTAAAAAAACATGTGGATGACAGTTTACCTGCTGAATCTCTTGCCTGAAGTTATTTGCAGAACCCTTTCTTCTACGTTAAAATTTTTTTTCATGTGGCAGACTGTTTAGCTAAATGTTATGTAGAAATAAATACTTTAGATTGAAATTCTTTAATATCGAGTAAATGGTTTTACTTTATTGTTTGTTCTATGCAATTATAAGCTTATTGTATACTATATATCTTTCTAAATATTGATGTTCTGAAATTCTATCACCAATAAACCATCAGAATGAAATATTGGCTCTGTTGAAATCAATAGCAAAATGCTTATTGACTTCTTTTGAATCAGCATTTCACCCAAATTATTTTAGGTACAGAGAAGAAACCTCTGTGCTCTTCTAAGAATATCATAGGACTGGAAATCTGCTTAGGTCGAAGTCACTGTGAGGTTTTGTAATTAGAGCTTCACACCACGTATAAACTAGAGAGATAGGTGTGTGGTGAAAACTTTTTTTTTCTTTCAATAAAGGATACTTTATAAAACCTGTTGTGTTAAAAGAATTGCATAATTAGTCTGTAAGTACTGAAAGGAATCTTGAAAGTCCAGAGGTGTGAAAGGGGGCAAAATTCATTACAAAGCCAACAACTGCTCCTCCAGCATTGGGAACAACCCTTTGTACTGAAGTGGTGGGATGTGTGGGGAAACAATCTTCAGATTACATAGTTAAATTAAAGGCAAACCTCCCTGTATAGAAGAGTTTTGAAAACTGACAAAACCATTGGGGTGTCTTAGAATTGTTGACTGGAGTTTTGTTGTAATTCATTTAGAGAAAACAAGAAAGACCACACTAAAACTTGCTTGTCTCAGTCAGCAGTAAATTAATGAGTTAATTAAATTCAGAGAAATACAAGGTGCTGGGTGAGGCAGTGTTCTGCCTGTCAGGCCCTGATTCAGGCTCAGCCAGTGAATATCTTTCACTACAGTACCCATCTGAAATGCGAACTTGGAGGTTTTGCTTAGTTTCAGTGGTCTGATAGTACTCTCAGGGTGTTAAGAAATCACTGTATGTGTTGTAAAAGTCTGAAATTTTAATTGGATTTGACATCCTGTCTTGAAATTCTGTTGTGACAAAAGTATCAACGAAAAATATTTTTTAAATGTTATGTATTTATGTACAGTGTCCAAGTTTATGTACAATGGGACTAAACGTAAGGAACTCAATAAGCAAACAATTCTTCGCCATCATATGTGAAGGCTGTGGTTTGCGTCCTTACTTTATGCTAACTTTGTAAGCCCAGACATCCATGCTCTTTTCTGCCTCTTTGCTGGAGAACCATGTTTTACGTTCATGATATATGCAATAGGTGTTCTTGTACTAGATGTTTTGTTATTAATTTTCGGTTAGCTGCTATGGACACCACAATAGAGAACAAAAGTTTTTGGCTTGGAACAAATATTTGGGAAAAAAATACATTTAACAGAAAAATTAAACTATAGTAGTTCAACTGTAATGTAGGTTTTTTAGAAGTCTCTAAGTTTGGATATTTCCGTAGGCCAAGAAAAGAGGAAAATAATATTTAATGACCTTAAAGTTGATGAAGTTTCTGAATGTTCTCAAAGCATTCAATCATCTGGTACTGTGATGCATTTAAGTTATCTGAATGCTAAATTTGTAACTACTTAAGCCACTTGAAAACTGACACGATGGTTCATAACTAGAACATTTTTTAAAATCTGCTTGAACACAGATCTGTCTGACATTGCTTCCAGATCTTTGATCAGTTTGACAGGCTGTTCTTGTGCGTTAATTCTTTTTTTGAACAATTCTTTTATGTTAATTTACTAGACAACATACAGTCCTTAACTTGTTCAGTTTTCCCCTTCATTGTGAGTCTTCGGCTCTTTTTTTTTTTTTTTTTTTCTGCCTTGGTGGTTATTTTTGTCTTAAGATGTAAAAGTTTTCTTTCTTGTACATGGAAACTATTGACATATTCTTGCAGTTCCTTATACAATGAAGTAACCCATACACTATATGCATACTTGCAATTGCTGAGAAAACTGTTGTCTCTTAAAGCCTCCCAGGCGTTCCTTTTCCATGTGTGTTATGGCATTTTACAGGCAAGATAATAGTACTAAGTTTGTTTTGCACCTTCCTAGACAGAAGATCGCTGATGTTTTTATATCTGCAACTGTTACAACAGGCTATTCAGTGTAATACCATGGTTCAGTATAGTATATAGCAATCCCATGTTGACCATTGCTAAGTGTCACCAAGTAAAATGCCCCAAGTGAGGTACAAGGAGTGTTTTAATTCTTGTATAATATTTTGGGTTTGTTTTTTTTTTAATGGTCCTGAGGCTTGCTACAATATCTTTGGCCTACTTGGGTTTTTTTATTCTTACCGTTCAATTATATCTCTAGTTTTATTGTTTCATAAATTCCTTTCAGAACCACCTTCAACTTAAAGCACTAAATACAAAGCACCAAAATAACATTCTGTAATTTGTAAATTCTTTTCACTTATGGTTCGTCTTGGTAGGCATGACAGTTTTCTCCAGATATCTAGGCTGCATAGACTGAAAGCATCTTTTCACTGCCATTCAGCCTGAGGACATCCATAGAAACATTTTTCAGACTGAACCTTTTCTGTTCTTGTTTGAATTGGGAGAACAATTTTGTGTGCGCTCTATTTTATATTTCGTATATGTTTATATCTCATTGTGATATTCTTTCACCTGCTAAATTAGTATCATGTACTGTGATTCTTCTTTATATAGTTTCTTCCAGTTATTTCCATGCTAATCCAAGTCTCTCTTTCTGGGTTTTTTGGGTATTTTTTGTTTGGTTGGTTTTGGGTTTTTTTCCCCCCAAGTGGTAATTTGAAGTTTAACCCCTAAGAGCCCTCAAAATCCTAAATATCACATTGGATTTACTCGTTTGTTACCATCTCCTTCATGGTGTATTTGCTCACATGAATTTCTGAAAAGCTATTTAGCTTCTGGATTTTTCTTTTTATTTAGCCTTTTCCTGTCTTTTTGCCTGTTCACGGTGACCTTCTTTGTATGTTCTCATCTACCTCTTTCAGGCATCGTAGTGCTTTCACATTGAACATATGAATGCTATTACATAAAATGTGTTGTTGACATCAGTATTGTGCCTTTTTCTGCATAAATTAATACACTGTTCTAAAAAGTAAACCATCTAAGGTTTTTGCTTTTCAACAACTTTGCCCAAATTAATAGTACTTACTTGCAAACTGCCTTCATTTCTGCAAAGCTGTGTTCTACTAAAGGAAAATTATTTCTTCTCTGTTCCTCACTGCAAAAAGGGAGAATAATTTATCATGAGGTATTGTATCTGCTCTTTCAGATATCCACCTTGTATTTCAGTTCACTTTGTTAATGAAATTCATTATATGGCCTTTGCCTTTGACCTAAAAGCTTATCTGTCCACAGTGGCCTGTTTATTGTTTTTATTTCAAAACACTAAATACGTCATAAAACTACAACTTTGTTATTTTATGAATTTAGGCACAATAATTGAGCTTTGAACAACTCTGGCTTCTGATATTTGTAAAATATGACTAAGATTCTCTCACTTCTGAGCTGAAAACATACTGCAGTTTCACAATTCAGTACTTGTAATATTTTTTTAAATTCCTTGCATGCTGTAGTGCAAGTGTGAAAGTCTCACATGAACAAGCACTTACTATATCTTAAGAGAATTTTTCACTTGTCCTCAAATGCTTCCCAAGTTTTCTTGTCCCAAATACATGGACATTCAATGTTCTATTGCTTTTTCCTCTTCTAGGTTTTAATTTTTATGACTTCTTTAGTAAAGCTAGCATTTTAAATATCTCTCTATAAGCTTGAATGTAATGATCATTTTGAATGTCTGTAAGACTTGTACTGTTTTTTGCAGTCCTGGAACTTTTCAGTTCTTGACTATTTGGGTGGTTTTTTCAGAGACAGCTGATGGAAGGAAATTGAAATGCAACTTGTCTTGCTGACAGCAGCATTTGATTTGTATTCATTGCAGGCTGGAATACTTGCTAAGGATAGCACAGCAAATATGTTATGACACAAAACCTCAGACCTAAAATTTTTAGCTACTGGCTTTTATGGTATATTGAGTCAATGCCTGCCATCCTAAACAGAACTTTACAAAATACATCATCACAAATTTGATAGCTGCTGAAGTACGAGATGTTTAATGGCATAGCACATCCATTAAAAAAAATGTTCTCACTCTTATATTCTAATAATTAGGAAGCATCTGCCAGTGCATTAAACAGTGAATTTAAATAAGTGACTCCCATAGCTGCCTTCATAAATCATGGATTCAAAGCATTTGTTACTGTGAAATAAATTCCTATTTGTCAAGTGTGTCTACTTTCAAATTTTATATTCTAAACATGGAGCGATTACTTTGTTCTTAATTTGTCCTGGTAAAAGCGTCATTTTGCTCAGTTTCTGTGTCATGTCAGCAATACTTCTTCTGGAGTGATAACTAGACCTGGTATACCGTGCAAAAAATTGCTCTGGGCAACACAGAGCAATGTTTTTTTAATAACTCCGCTGTGCAATTCTGAAAAATATAGGCTTATTCTAGAATATTGATATGAAGATTAAAAGCAGTACACCAAAACTTTGTTTTGAGTTGGTTTTGACCCTTTTTTCTATCCATTCAGTTCTATTTTGAATTTTTTGTTCAATCATGTTAGGTCTGTCCTCTTCCTTAGTCCCTTCTCCAAAGGACTGCTTCTTTGTAATCTTAAGTGTTAATTAGCAGAAACAAAGACCAAATGAGAGAGATTGTACTGGGAAGAAGATAACCAACATGTATTTGTTTTCCATTGAGAAAATTTGAGTGTAGATTTGAGTTTCCCATCATAATGGAAGTTACTAAATTAGCTTGTAGAGGAATGAGAAGAGAAATTAAGTTAAAAAAGGTAGGGGTTGGAAAAAGAATTTAAGGAGTGTAAATAAGTATCCCTCAACTAATGAGTGCCATCCTGAATTCTGTTTTCTTAAAAATTTGATGAGATGTTCTTTTTATCCCAAGAGTAATGTTAATACATAATGCTGTGGAGCAATAGTATGTAATGAACTTTAAAAGTCAGTATTTAGAGGTTTAGATCATTGAAATGATATCTTAAAACATCAGATGATAAGCTACGCCTAAATCTGAAGAGAATAATAAAACTCTTGTTTTAGTGAAAATATACTTCCTACTTTCTAATGACTTAAATGTTGATACTTTATGTACTTTTATAGTTCGGTACATAAAATTGTCTTCAATAAAGAATTTTCATTTTTAAGGTTTTATTCTGGTTCACTGTCACATAATGACAAAATCCCAGAGGATGTAAAATCCAGGACATGCATGTGTATATGTGACTGTATGTGCTATATGATATGTTGTAAAAAATTGGTTATAAAATTTCAGAGTACTTGAAACAGTTACATTTTTCACACAAGTATAATTTTCTTTTTGTTACAATAAAAAAAAAATAATCCTGAAATACAAATAGCTGAAAATAAATACATTCCTACAAATGGCTGTTGTCCCTTAATGACAGCTGTAACTCCATTCTCTTGGGTTCATGTTTCGTCAATTAGCTGTCAGTCTTCTCAAGAATAATCTAGTGTTTACTAAAAAGTATAATCTGAAAGGGGATCAGAGACCCACAGCTGTACTCAGGAAATAAACTTTTCAGTTCATGAATCTGTTAGTTTATACTGTGTTCACTCAGATACCACTTTCTAAAGTAAGTGTTAAGGTTTATAAATTGATGTACAGGCTGTGCTTCAGATGGTACTAAAAATGACTTTGGCAAGAATAACTAACTTGGTTTTCCTCTCTGGCATGTATCTAACTAATCAATCATATAGACTAATTCTTCATGCTCAATTTTGCATGCCTGGTCATGCCTGCCTTATATGTCTCACCTTCTTAGTTAATTAGCATTTTAAAAGCAACATTCCAAGTACACGAATATTTCCCCTATACTCAACTAGTTTCTCTGCTATTCCAAATCAAAAAAATGACTTTATCTGCTATGGAACTTGCAGTTAGTGGTCATCTGGGAAACTTGCAGTTGAAGTAACTTAATATGATTATCTCTGAACTCTGTGTGGCTGATTTAGGGGCAGTATCCAATGTGCTTGGGGTAGGTATCTACATCAAACAATTCTCACATTCCCCTATTGTTAATTGGATTGTGGCCTTGGGGTAATTTGGGATTTACACCCCCCCCCCTTGCTTTTGCTACAAAGTAAACTGTTTTGTTTGTCTTTTTCACAACAGTTTGAATTCAGTAAAGTCTGTTTCGGAGTTAGTGTTGTAGTAGAGCCTCACTTCTGCTCACGTCTGCTTCCAGTACTTCAGCATTCAGGTCAAATAACCTTTTTTGCCTCACAGCTTGGAAACCAATTGAAAGAACACTTTGAAATTTCAGAAGAAAAAATGTCATAGATCCTGACTAAGAAATTAAAACCATCTGAGTTCATAAATATTACCTAAAGGTATAGGTTATTATGGTGCAGGCTATATCCAGAATAGCTGTAATTTTTCAGTCAAAATAAAATGCTACTGCAGACCCAGGGGAAAAAAAAAAAAAAAGGAAACTTAAATGTGTAGATATTTTTTTGATAGCTACAATCATATGACACTCCACTAGCCTTAGATTCTAAATCATAATTTAAATAACAGCAACAAAATGAGCTCCGCTGGATGGCTATTTCATCTCTTCCATCTCTATGATCTATCACAACATCTTTCTTTGAGCCTACTATACAGTAGCTGTCTTTCCCGTGTTACGCTATGACCAGTCTTTTCATCACACTTCCACGTTTTGTTGAACAAAAGGATTCAGAAGGCGGAGTGGGGAAGAAGAGTTCCCACTCTAGAATGTGCCAAGGGGAAAAGTAAAGTTATTTAACTATGGTGTTATCTGATTGGACTTGTGTCATCAGTGCTGCCTATACTATAGTATATATACCCGTAGTAATTATAGGTATATAGCAGCATCTAGGTGAATATTTTAACTTTGACTATTATTAAAAAAAAAAAAAAAAAGAAAAGAAAAAAATGGCAGACAAATGACCAATGAAATATATCCCATATTATGCTTAGCCTCAGAATAAGGACACAAAGTACAGGGATATCTTGGAATTCAGAAAATAGTTCTTATTAGCAATGTGTTAGTGTTTTTAGAGGAATGCCATTCATGAAAACCATCTCAATATCTTTTGTTTCCTAATTAGAAGTGACGTAGTTTGGCTTCCATGTCTTAAGCAAACAGTCCATACTCTAAAATAACCACTAACAGTTGAACTTTAATTATGACTTTTCTTGCATCAGAATCACTGGTTATGTTTTTCTGGTGGTGATAAAATGTGTAAGAATGTCGGTTTTCTCTGAGATATTTTTTGCCCTCTTTCTTAAATTGATTAAAAAGTTGTTATGTTAATCAACATGTCACAGTTGCAAAAATTTATTTTCCTTAGGCAGCTAGGTTAAGCTGTGTCACATAAACTTCACAAAACTACCAGAATGCTGTTTCAGAGATGCTGGAAATCTTACCTTCATCTCTGTTAAAGTCTCTACCACATAGATACTGTGTGTCATAATGCCCATTCAGGAGGAAGACATTTCTTGCATGCCAATCTATTAGGTAATTTATGAATTAAGTGCTATAAGGCTAGAAATGTTTTATTCCTGATGAGAAGTTATCTTTTTTTTCTGAAACCCACAAGGTCATAATTCATCAAAGGATTGCTGTATCTTCTGTCTTCTTACTATTTAGTAATTAATAAATGTGTGAGGAGTCCCTCAGAATAAATTCTTATTCAGACGGTTGTATCAAAGCCTCTGTATAGCTGAGCAGAGTGTTCGCAGTTTCTGGATTTGTGAGATCACCTCTACTAGCTAATTCCTTTGATAGCACTTGTAGACACCCTAAATAATGTGGTATAGCTATAAAAGCTGCCTAGGGACAACCAAAGCAGCAGCATACACTAGGATTTGTATACTATTTTAAATTATACCAACTATTCTTTCCAGTCAGGTACCCTGCAAAAGTAGGCAGCATTTTCTCCACTTCTGCTCTAGGGCTGGAAACCCAGATCATATTCTGTGCTTGGTGCCAGATGGACTTTGTGGAAGGCAGCCAGCACAGCCTGTTTCAGCCAGCCAGTCCTGTGAAAACTGGCTGCTGTCTCTAGACTCTGCTTTGGTTTGGGGCAACAGTGAACGCAGCAGTGAGCTCATGGAATTAATAAATGAGTGAATCAAGGAGTTTCTATGAGATGGTTATGTGTATTCAACATTATGTGTATTCAACATTAAATATTTCTTATATAGGGTAAAATTTATTCATATATTAAAATCTCCCATCAAAAGTAGCCGGTATGTCTTATGGTCATGTTTACTAAGTGGGAGTCTGAACACCTGCACTACGTGTTGCACCACGGATGCTGAGACAGGTGTAAATACATAGAGTTTTATTTGTGGGGTCCAATGTTGATTTTCTAGATTATCCTACTGCTTTTTACAGTGAATCATTTGAGTGTAAGCTGAACAAAATCACTAAAAGGGCACAGTCACCACCTCTAGTAATTCTGTCTATTCCTCACCATTTTGTGTGTGCTGGTATGTGCACCTTAGCTGTTGTCCTCGTCTTGTTGGCCTGTAACTGAGCTGGATTGGATTTCATGTAGAGACATTGCTTAGAGCAATTGCTTGCTAGGAATATAATAAATGAAATTTTCACCAGACTGGCATTCTGTTGGCTTATATTTGAGTTATAGATGTTCACAGAGCTAATAACTATGTAAAAGAAAGTGTTTATTTCAAGTAGGTTAGTGATAAACTAAAATGTTCCTGTTCATTGTTAAATAAAATTAAGATCCTTGAGAAAGCTACTGGCTCAAATAGCTGGCTGCACATTTCTTACTATAGACATATATGGTCTTCATTTTGCCAGAAACATGAATTCATTAATTCAGAATTTCTGTTAGCAGCGAGTTTAGATTCATTTTGTGTTTAATACTATGTTAAATTCCGAAGCAGTTAAGCATCATTTGCAGATATGCCCTTCTATAACAGAGTATCTGCAATAACAGAATATCTACAATAAAAGAAATTGTCCTATTAAACACTTGCACGTTATCCGAACTGTTGGAAATGAATATGTGATTAGAATAGTCAGAGGTTTCTGAGCTGTTTAGTAAATGAATTGGAGTCAAGACTTCTTGTATTTCTTTGTTTTTTGAGATGTTACTTCGTATATTATCATATATAATTATATACGAAGTATATATAAATTCATCAGTTTCGGTGTTCAGTTCTTTAAATAAACTCATACCCACATTACATTCCCTGTCTAAATAAAAGGCTTTAAATTATTTTGGCAAATCACGTCCATACACGAACAACTGTTCTAAGTCAGTAGCCATTCTGACAGATGTGAACAACTTGGGCCCAAAACAGCATCATCTCATGTTTTTCACATGAGTGGTCATAATAAGGGCTTTTGAGGGCTGGCTGCTACAGGGAGAATAAACTACTGTACATGTACTATTCACAGCAGGTGACAGTACCTTCTATGTTGGAAAGAAAACAGGGAATTGCATTAGGTTTCTATATTCAGATTTTCACAGACCTGCTAGGCTAATAACTTCATATGAAGTCCCCTGTTGGGTTCTTAAGCAAATTAAAACTTTGATCTGCCTGTATGAACTGAACAGATACTACTATGTAGTAACCAAATAAACATATTTGGAGAGCATTGCTTCAAGTGAAGTTACGTGAAACTATGCTGTTGTTTAGAAAACAATATTTAAACAGGTGTAAAAGAGTCAGTAATCTGAAAGCTAGGTTTTTTGACCCGCATAAGATTTTATTCTTATTCTTGCTGTGCAGGGTGCTGCTTGTGAAATGCTACATAGTTAACATGGAAAAAAACTTGTCTGGAGAAATATGCATATGATCATGAAACACAATAAAAATTAACATAACTTGGTGTTTGGTGTTTGTTTTACTGAATGAACTATTTTTTCTCTGTAGCATGTTTAACTTTTTTCTGAATTCACACTTACAATGGTAAGGTGTATAAATGGTATTGTGAGAGAATGTTTTAGAACTTTTGGTTTTTAAACACTTAAATACTGATGAAAGTCATGCTCCTCCTGGACATTAATTTGAAAACATACAAAACTCTGATGTGATAAAGAATGTTGTGAGGTTCTTTTTTTCCCCTCTAAATTGAGAAAAGAGCAAATTCTTATAGCTAATATATGTTGGCAAAATTGATGGACTGTAATTGAAATAGACCATTCTGAAGGCTTAGTCATAATTAAGTAATCCATGGCCTTCTGTAATGTTCCTCTCTCTGATGAATTTCACCCTGAATGTTAATGTAATATTGGTACCGAGTTCGTAACTCTGTCTCTTTGGGGACAGTTAACTAGTGAGTTGCTTCACTTCTTTCCACATATATTAGCTTGAATTTGGGCCCCTTTCTCCTCCAGGGTGTAGTCTCCATCTAGAGGTTTCTTCAACATGCAATCCAAATTCAGTTTATCGTTAGAAAGGATGATTATTATCAAAATTGTCTGCTTTTGATTGTTTTCCAATACACTTTATTAGATGTTTGTCATGTCTTGTACACTCAGGACTATTTATTTCTTAGTCATACAAAATGATAATATTTCATGGAGTAGCCTTGTTTGGTATGCTGTTACCAAACCCTACTCAGTTTAATCTGGTCCCTCCCCCCCAGCATCCGTCATTCACATAGTCATAAAAAATAAACATCATTATGTTTATTTTAGAGTACTGAAGCACCTGAAATCATGTTTCAATTTTGATCTTGGGTATTCCACAATTTAATTGTATTGCCTTAAGAGTTAACATATAACTCACAGAGGCCTTATTTCCAATTGCTTTATTTCTGTTTTATTCACATTGTATTAACAGAAAGGAAGGAAAGAGTACAGATTACGCTTAAGTATTTCACTGAACCATGACAACTATCACTCTTGAAATCACAAGCATATGCTGTATTTAGGGTAATTTAAAAATATATTACATTGTTGTTATCCTTGACTATCCTAGTGAGGGATTATATATATGTACCATCTGCAGTTCCATAACACTAAATATTTAATGAGTTTACAAATAACAGATAAATATTTAACAAAGCTTTGTAGAAATATGCATGCACTGAACAATTGTTTGTCACTGCCAAAGAAAATGGCCTGATTTGGGGACAGGATTATCCCAGTTAGCAATTCAAATTGCTTCTGTGGAATCAGACCTGAGATAGGAGAATGTTAAAGCTGGAAAAGGACCTGGTTCAAAGTGTCAGTCACTCATGCTTTGATTCCCCTATTAGTCGTACCAACATGGCATTTGCTGCTGCATCAGTTGTGTGGCTACGGGAATTGTGTGTCTGCTCAGACTGTGGTTCCATCTCTTCTGACAGACTTTAGCTTTACATCTTACATGGTCCTCCCTCTTAATGCTTCTAAAATGAAAGAGAAATACTGAGTTTATTCATGAATTTATTTAAAGCATTTGCCTAGAGCATTTGCAGCCAGAGAGACTTCACAGAGCTTCCAAATATTAAATTGATTCAGTGTCAAAAGCAGAAACAATAGTAAAACAAGAAATCTTACTTCTCAGTCCCTTAATAGTTTATAGCCTCAAATAAAATTTCATGATAATATGCACCTTGCATTTAGGTCATTCAGCAACCTTCTTATAGAGGGAAAGAAGTATGAAAATAAACCTCACATGTGACAAGATCCTTTATTTTGGTTATATGGATATAATTTCAAGAAATTTACCCAATTAAAAGCTACTGAGGAACCACAGAAAGGTGTGGAGAAAACTGGTTGTGAACTGTTGAAAAGCTAATTTGTCAAAATTCCTTAAAAGAATGTTGGCTTTGAATATATTCTATTTTAGGTAAGTATGAGCCACAGATGGCCATGAATTTGAAAATTTGATGAGTCAGTGGCCATTGCAGTGTACAAAACTGGTGTATGTGGGTAAATGTGCATAAATATGTTCGCATACAAATATAATCTATACTTTGGTCTCACAGTGTCATCATATGACTGTAGGGAAAGACACAAGGACAAATGCCACACAGTTCTCACTATTCTCCCTTAAAGAAAAGCTGTTTGCCATCATCTTTATATTGATTACTGGTCTTCTGTCTTCTGAAAACTTCTACTCTGATTTTTGTCTTGTTTAGGACGTAGGTCTGAAAGTTCATCGTGGAAAAAACACAATCTGTAATTCCTTTATAAAGTGGTTAAGATCCATTCCTCATTAGAAATGGGGTGAGGTACCGTCATAAATTCAGGTGATTCACATTGTCAAATGCAAATTATTTTCGTTATCCTTCATCACTGGAAGTCTTTCACTTTCTTGACAACTTCACTACCATCGCTCTGACTGACCCACAACTATAGAGGAGATGCATGGTGCTGCTCTTTTGAGTATTTGGAGAACAATGTCTTGGGGAAGCAATTTGAGGAGCCTATTGATTTATTACTAGGTAACTTTAAAAAATAATCTACCTAAGGACATTTGTAATAGAACAATTAAGTTAACAGTTAATTTTTATTTTTTTTTTTAAAGGCAATACTGGACAGTAAACGTCTGCCTTATTTAACATTTTAAATAACTGGCTTTCAATTAGCACACTCTCTCTAAGTTAACCTGAGATCTCTTGCCCTCTCAAACAATATTGAAGCCTGTTTTTTGTGTTTGACATGGCTACTTACTTTGCCTTTATCCATTCCTGTCTGCTCTACTGGGGACAGAGCAGTAGGTAACAATTGTCTCTTACTAGATTTTTAATATACACATAATGTTTCCAGAACTAAATCAAAGAACATCCACTTCCTTGCAAGCAAGACTATGCCTTTAGCAACTCATATTTGAAGAAATATAGTTACGGTATTAATCCCTATAAGATGTTTAGCCAGAGATTCATATTCATCAGCTAGTTTTCAAATTACATTTTCTGATTTAGGTCTTCTAGGCAGATTTTGTTTCAGGTTTTGGTTTGTTTGGTTTTGGCTGGGCCAAGTTTCAGCATTTGCAAATAAACTGTATCTAGTCCATGTTTTTTTCTTTATACTGATTACCAGGTGGTAGCTAGGACTCTATCTGTCACTTAATTAATAGTGAAAATGAGAGTATCTTTGTTTTCATGATTTTGTCTTCTTAAGGACTTAATATTTTGAGACACTGGTCTCGTGATGCGTTTCATACCTTGAAAGCTTCTCAAACAGCTCCTGGAAAAACCTCAAATGAAAAAATCCTAAGACGAGTATACATATTTTGTGTCATGCATTAGAACTAATTACATTGGGAATTTAACGAACAGGCAGTCAAAGATTTCTGAGAATGTCTTTCCAATAACCGTATCCTTGTTATATCATTGTGATACCAACCCTGGTAGTACATTATATCAAATCACCATACCACTGCTGTACATATGAAAACTTGCCTTCTCAAGTAGACAAGATTTCACTTTTTAAAATTAGAATATGATTAAACAAACATTAATGATCTAATTAGTTTTTATAACTTCTAGTCTTTTCTTTGTGGTGTTTCAGCTGTGCACTGTAAGTAGTCTACATGTACAGCATTGCAAACTGAGTTTACCTGTTGAGAGCTCTTATCATCCTCACATTGAGAGAGAAATTTTCAGTCAATTTTTCAGGTGTGAATACCTGATGAAAAAACATGCTTGAAATTTTCAGAGTTGAGAGTATATTTGCTGGCATTTTAAAAAGCATCACTAATGTATGGGTTTGACAGGTAGGTAGTTATGAAACTGCCCTGTTTCATTAACAAAATTATTTGATATTCCCAAGTGAAACCAGAAGTCACACAAACTTGAGTAATATTTTTAAATAAAGTTACTATGCTGGGTGATGAAGACTAGCACCTAAAATGTGATTACTCCCTAGTGTGGGACATATTTAGGTCATCAGAAGCAGTAGCGTAAAATTTGCTTTTCTTGGGGGTGAGACTCTTCCTCCCTCTTAAGATGAAATCTAAGCAATTTAATGTCAGTAAACTATTTTGAGGAAAAGAACGATTTCTCTATATAGTCTCTGCATGTGTATGTGTTTATGTACATGCTTTAGATTCTGTTCCTTTAATGGTATTATGGTGAATTAAATTGCTACCACAAAGAGAAAAATAATTTACTTTAACAAAGTGTTAAATGTATCAATAAAAATGACACCTCTCATCTAAATATTTTACAAATACAGAAGGCATTATAGTCTTAGGAGACATGTGACAACCAGTTTTATTAATCGGTGATAATAATGTCTCTTCAACATAGAGTGTATTTCTTTAGTTCCCAGTGTGCAATTTTATACAGTTTAGCATGTGTGTAGAGAAAGAGTAGTAGTGATTACGTATAAATGCATATAGGTATTTAATAACTAAATAGCTGTAGTAGACCCTGTTACACTTTTCTGATGAAAGGCTTGTCTTTTATTTCAGTTCTCATTGTATTAACAAATACAGTACGTATTGTGATCATTGTAAAATTTAGACTATAACTTGGTGCTATGATTGTAAGAAGTAGATGTTTAACATTAGGCACACTTGCGTCCAGATCCTGCAGGTGTGTATGTATACCTACATATATATATACTGCTTTAGCTGCATGAGAAGTAATGACAGAGGGTCGCTATTTGCAGGACTGTGGTCACAGCTGAGTCAGAGTACGCAATCTGTTAAGCATTTTAACTTCATCATTAATTTTTGTTAATATGAAATACTCCTATTTCCTTTCTTCGTTTTATGTATATGTGTGTATGTGTGTGTCTATAAATAGCCTTAGTGAGAGTTATAAGGAGCCCTGCAAAAGATCAAGAAATACAGATTGGCTTGTTGTCGTATCATACTGCAATGAGATATTCTTATGAGATCAATGATTTTTTATCTTGTTAAAGAAAAAATAAGTCTTCTTTGAGAGATGGAATCTTTAGATGCATTAAGTTCTTGCCTGGTTTAGCTTTGACTTGGCTATTTGAATGAGCATAATATAAGTGAATTTTGAAAACAGGAGATAACCATCTATCTTATGAACTGCGTGTTTTGACAGTGCATCAACCAAAATTTAACCAGTGCAGATGAAGGCATTCTTTTGTACGCTGAAGCATCAGAGTAAATAAAGTCAGAATTATTCTGAATCTTAACAAGGATGTTATTCAGGCAGAATTAAGATGAATTAAAGCAAAACATATAAGTTAAAAAATAAACAAACAAAACCCTCAATTCATAAAGAGGACACAAAAAGTTTCCTTTTTCTTTACCTTAATAGGAGAGAGCATTTTCTTTTCTATTTAATTGGGTTGAAAATTGCATCTATGCCTAAGAAAAATACATATAAATAATACTTTGAGAACATGGAGATACTTAATTTCACATAGGCTAGTATGATAAGCTATACGCAATGTTTGTAACTGATGTAGCAGAATAGAGAATCTCCCTCATTTTGTGCATGTTTGCAGATTTTTGCTTCCTTTTTTGCTATCATAGCTAGTTAACAATAAATAGTAATAACTTCTGAATAATATACTATATGTCCTTGTCATGGTTTGAGCTCAGAGAGCAACTGAGCACCATGAAGCCGCTCACTCTCCCCTTCCCCTCCAGTGCTGAGAAGGAGAAAATAAAGCAAAAGGCTTGGTGGTTTGAGCTCAGAGGGCAACTGAGCACCACTCTGTCACTCATTACCCCCTTACCCCAGTGCTGGGAAGGAAAGCAGAGATTCAGGAATTGAGATAAGTACAGGAAGGGATGATTCATCCATTATGGTGACAAGCAAAAGACAGACTCGTTAGGTGAAGAAAAAAAGACATAAATTTAATAGAGAAGCTAACAACAGCAACACTTAACAGACAGAGTAGGACGGTGAGAAGCATTACCACATCTTTAAAACACCTTCCCCCATCCCTCCCTTCTTCCTGGGCTCAGCTTTGCTCCTGATATCTACAAGGATGGGGGGGTGCAGTCAGTCTCACCACTTCTTCCACCTCGGGGTGGGCGGAACTCCTGGCATTCCTTCCCTCTTGCAGCGGGGTCCCCCTCTCACAGGAGACAGTCCTCCACAAACTCTCTCCAACATGAGTCACTCCCACTGTGTGGGTCACCCCTGCGTGTTGCAATCCTCCCAGTGCCAAACTACAACAGCGGGGCCTTCTTCTCACAGGGTCCCGGCCTTCTTCAGGTGTAGTCACCTGGGTCAGTGTGGGACTCTCCCAGGCCACAAATCGGCACCTGCTCCACCGTAAGCCTCCATGGGTGGCAGGGGGAGCAGCCCTGCCATCTCACCATGGGGTACAGGAGAGTCTCTGCTCACCCACTTCCTCCTCCTGTCTTCAACTGACCTCAGTGTTCACACAGGCGTTCTCCTTGCAACTTCTCCTCACAACTCCCACAACTCCTCCCAGGTTCCCCTTCTTAAATATGTTATCGCAGAGGCGCAGCCGCCATTATTAACTGGCTCAGCTTTGGTGCAAAGGCGGGTCTGACTTGGAGCCGGGGGAGCTTCGAAGAAGCTTCTCACAGGGGGCTGTAGCCCCCTCCCCTGCTACCAAAAACCCCGCAACTCCCACAAACCAGGACAGTCCTTAATAATAAATGTACAGAATGAGCCCATTAACAATAATTATTTTGGGGAAAAGATTTGCATTTAGTATTAACATCTGTGATTGCATTTACTACAATTCGATATGAACAAGACATTTTATGAATTAGGATTTTTTTATGGACACAGTTGTACCTTCATGGAGACAGATGGAATAGACTTTGTGTGAAGAAACCACTCAATCTGAGTAAGACGAAAATAGATTGATACTTTTAAAGGCAAGGTTCAGTTTTAACTTTCGTCAAAACCATGCTGAGGCATGTCCTTGACTTCATCACCTCCCTTCTCAAAATCATGTCTCCTGAGCAACTAATTGCATGTTCTTTATTCCACACCAGCAGCAGTGTGAAAAGAGGTCCAGCATAATCCACGTGTATATGAAACATTACCTTCACTGTATATATGTGCTTTGCCTAAATATGCTGGTTTTAACACTCCTTTTTGCTAAACATACATACATAAATTGTGCTGTTCACCTGTAGCTGTTGCTGTGTATTTTTCTGAAGAACAGGTTTTATTTTGATTCTCACATATCCAGTTGTGCCATTTTCAATGGATTTCTTTGTTGTTAAGAGGATTGTTTTTCATTTTTATTTTACAGAGTTACATACATGGAAGCAGTCAGGCTCAGTTTGTTGCAGAATCACATATTATTCTTCTGCTGAGTATCCTTCAAAGTGGTGATGAATAGAAAAAAAGCAAGCTGAGTCACAGTGTGCTGTTAAATGAAATTGCTCTGACAGTGAATGTCATTGAACTTTTGGGCAGGTATTGTATTTTGGCTTACTTATATGTTTAAATAAATACTCAATGTTGTTGCTGTTTACTGACAAGTAAGTTGACATTGCTTTTCACTAACATGTACCTTGTTACCTCCTTTGTTACTCTTATGCCTGGTTACTAATCTTAATATTTTTCCTTTCAATGTTATCTTTTCACTAACAGAAATTAATTTTCTTCTCTCTTTCACTCTTTGTTATGAAAGTTAAAAATTTGATGTTAAAAATTATTTGATTTCTTTTAACTGACAAGCATACTGAAATTTACTAATCTTGCATGAAGATGATTTGTCCTCTAGTAGTCTTTAGGTTTTGGTTTTCTTTAAAACAGTTTACTACTTTTTCAAACAAATAACCCAGTCCCATTTGTTCTGACATCGTATCCTCACAGAAAGACTCTGAGACCTACTTTTACTCTTATTCTTTCTGAGTCAGAGCAGGTTAAATTAATTTTTTTGTGAATATGTCTTAATAATCTGTAAGAAAAAGTCATATACTATCTGGTTTCTTTAAACCCTGCTTCTGATCAGCTTTGCTCATTAAATGAAATCTGTAGTCAATGTTAACCACTATTAAAATACAGTAATTTCATCACAGATACCTTCCTCTAAGGAGAACGAGAGGCAAAAACATTTCCCAACTTGAAGTAATGGGCAGATCTTAGAGTTTGATGATCATAGCTACTCCCTTGTTCTCTCCCTGAGGTTATTTTTGCTTAGATCCTGCCCTTCCTCTGGCTTTCCCATCTACAGTTGTCTTTGACATTTACTAGCCAAAGAGAACACCATTGTTGTATCTTGCTTCATTACATTCATTTACCTGGCAACAATTTTGCTACCTGTGAAACCTTATTTGCTCTGTAGATAGCCATTGCAAGTTTAATTTCAAAGTTATGATCATATTTTGCAGAGTAAATGCAACATTCATACTGTGTCCAGTTCTGGGCCCCCCTGTACAGGAAAGATGTAGGCTTACTTGAGCAAGTCCAGCAAGGGGCCACAAAAATTATTAAGGGTCTGGAGCATCTCTCATGTGAGGAAAGGCTGAGAGAGATGGATCTGTTTAACCTGTAGAAGAGAAGACTCAGGGGGATCTTATCAGTATGTATAGATAGCTGATGGGAGGAAATGAAGTAGGAGATGGATTTTCTTAGTAGTGCCCTCTGACAGGTCAAGAGGCAATGGGTCCAAATTGAAAACCAGGAAATTCAGTCTGAAGACCAGAAGATGCTTCTTACTGTGAGGGTGGTCAGACTCTGGAACAGGTTGCTCAGAGGGGCTGTAGTCTCCATCTGTGAAGATGTGAAAAACCTGACTGGGCATGGTTCTGGGCAACTTGCTCTAGCAGGTTGCTTGAGCAGAGGGGTTGGATTAGATGATCTCGAGAGGTCCCTTCCAATCTCAACCATTCTGTGATTCTGTCAATTCTCCAGGTTTTATATCATACCCTAACTGATGTTGTGTCAAAATTACATTGTATTCATTAAAGTTTTGGAAACACATTTATTTGTTCATTATTTCTAAATTTGGGCACCTTTTCTTGGGAAGAGAGAGTTAAAGATAGATAGCTTTACCTGAAAACTGCCAAGTCAAAACTCAGTGATTATTAATTGCTACATTTTTTTAAAAGTATACAGAGACAGCTATTATATTTCAGATTAAAAGTTTCTTGTGTAATAGATAGTATGCATTTTATATAGTATCATCTTTATGCTTTCTTTTGTATAGCCACAATTTATTTTTAATGTTTTTTGCTTTTCCCAAACTGCCACATTTTAAACAAATCTGTTACCTAAAACAAATCATTTTGGCTGCTTGAGAATGGGAAGAGTAAACCCAAAAACCAGCTGAGATTAAAAATAAACAAAACTTTTGTTCATGACATATTTTGTTTGTCTGACTCAGGCATGAAAGTGATATCTTTTTGTTGGCAGAGACTGTCTTTAAACTGGGAAGTTGGCTAACGACATTAAAGCAGCTGGCTGAAAGAATCCTTTCAGTGAGATTGTTCATTGCCACTTTCAAAAAGAATTCTCTAAGGTTTCATTTCATGGCTCAGTACTATTGAGCTGTTTTTGGTTACACACAGATTTCACAAGTGACATGAAATCTTGACAGATTTTAACAGTTATGCATGAAAGAATTAATATTTCTTTATCCTTTCAATGTTGGTAGTAATTATTCTTTATTTGTTTATTTAGGAAATGTTAGAAAATATGGGAATTAGAAAAAAATATGCCAGATTGATAAACAGTAATACATTCACTTTATCCTTTAAAGTTTAAAAGATGCATTGAATTTTAAAACAAGATATTACTGTGCTGGTAACGTACATGCTTCATTTGGTTGCTTCTTTTCACTTTGTAGTAGTAAGGACAAGGACAAGATTGTCACTTCTTGCTAGATGTTGAAATGCAATGTTGTGTTTCTCTATAAAGTGAATTTTTAATACCTCTGATGAGAAAATATGAATTTCCATTGCATTTCTACACTTGCTTTTAGATGGTGATTCTACCCAGTCTGCTAGATGAATTGGATATAAAGATCTGCTGTTTTTTCCAGAGCTGTAGCTACATAATTAGGACATGGGTAAGGAGGACTTTTAAAGACGTAAGATATTCTGTTTCAGTTATATTATAAAGCAAAATTACATTAAATAAAATCTGTACAATGTTACTGATTACATACTAGGTGTATGCCCAAAATTTTTATAATATTTTAAACAAATAGTTTTAGTCCTAACAGGTGGTTACTACATCTTATTGGTACCACAATGGAAGTCACTGTAATACTACAGCACGTACAATGTTACATCAGTAAAACAATTTTTTTTTAAAAAAAGGCATTTTGATTATTTTTTTACTTAATTTTATTTCTGTGATGTTTTCTAACAGCCAAAATACTGATACTGCATTTAGTGTCAGATCAGACTAGCTGAAATAGGTGAGATTTAACACTTTCTGGAGACATTAAAAACCCATACTAAGCAAGCACTTCAGAACAAGGAGGCATTATTTCATTTCCAAAGTCCCAAATCAGGTTCTGATTTATTCTGAGGCTTCTTAATGGTAGCTGATGGGGACATCTTACCGAGTCCATAGCGTCTTATACCTTGGGTAAAGTTTCTCTTTAGAAATATTTTGTCATAGACCTTGTTGAATTCCATGCTGCAGAATAGTGAATAAAAATGAGTAAACTTTTAAAAAATGAGAAACAGTCCTTCATATAAGAACTAGCCCCTGTAATTCTAATACTCTTTTGACCTTATTAAATGAGTATTTATAGATCTTTCAGACTCACTTGCCCAAGCTAGTTCTAGACTGCAGTGTTTGAGGTAAAATGGTTGTGTGGTCCAGAGCATGTGGAGACACCGGGCTGGCTGAGTACAGAGGCAACTCCAGTCAAACTCCAGCACAGCATGGCATCACTGCTTTTGTTCTTGTTCCAGGAGCATTTAGTCCACAACAGTATAGCTTCACCCTGCCAAGACAGAGATCTCATCTATCTCCAAATCCAGAGTTGTCTTGGCATTCCAATACAATTTTCCCGTTAGGAATGCAGTGCAAAGTAACCTAGTTGCCCATGCTCAAGCTGACCCAGAGCTGATAAGCTTTGCTGCACACACACTGTTTCCTGCTCAGTCACTCAGATGACACCCAGGAAAGAGGCTGTTATCTCAGGTATGGAGCAAATACATAGAGCTGGAATCCAAAACTGTGCCTGAGCTAGTCATTGTGTCATTGTGGGTGAGCACCCTCACAGAAACAGTGAAAGAACATGGTTGGATATGATGGTGCTTCTTATATGATACACTTTTGTGACCTTCAGGCCATTAATACTCTGAAACTTTGAGGGGTTTATGTTATACTGACAACATGACTGTTAGTTTTGTTGTTATTTGTCTCCCCTTTCCCTTGTCTTGGAAAGTTAACTTCAAGAAATAATCATGGAAATCATAAATGTTGGTTGAAAAGGACCTCTCAAGATCATATTCTCCAATCTTCCTCTTAAAACAGGATTATCCCCAACACTGGATCTGGTCTTCCATGTATTCGTCTAGTGCAAGTGTTTAAACACTCCAAGGGTTGGGATTACATAATCTCTCTGGGCAATTACAGAAGTGAAGTTGTTCTAACATCCCGTCTGAACCTCCCAAACTGCAGTTCATGGCTCATGCTGCTGTGTGTAACAATCTTGTCTGTCATAAGGTTTTGGCTTCCCTTTGGATCTTTTGCCAGCCTTGTAGAATTAGTGGAGTCTTCAGTAATGTTTTCATTCAAAAATGAGCAGAACATTCTATGGGGTAGAATAATGTGATCCATTATGGTTTAGCTTTTTTATTGCCTAGGAAGAAAACAAAAGGCAAGGTTTGCTTTTATTCATGCTTCTTTACAGCTCATTGCTAGCCATAGATTGGCAGGTGTTTGGGTTTTGTTTTTTCTTCTGGCAGAGAGAATGCTTTAATATTTATTTCCAGAGAAAAAGTAATACTGAATAACACTTAAGTATAAACTTAATTTGAAGTTGCATTTAATCATCCTTAAAAATATGCTGGTCTTTTAAATATGTGCTTTCAGTTTTCATTGAAATTGACCAACTTTGATTTCCTTCCCAGGAGCAATAGAACCCTGGTAACATTTGCAATTGAGAAGGAAGTTTTATGTAATATAAAATTAGTATTTATCCTCACATCAGCCTGATGATCACTGCTTCAAGCAACTGAGTGTAATTTACACACATAATAATTTGGGGGGTTATGTAGAATTGTATCAATATTGGGACTTCCCTTTGAAATAGAAAAGTTATCAAAAAGTCATCACAGAAATGGACGTATAACTGCTGTAGAATAAATGTGGCAGACTGCACAAACAAAAATTATTTCAAATAAGAGTATGGAATAGATTTTATTTCAACAGAAATTTTTTTTGTTAAATGGATATGAAAGCAGTAACTTATGTGGGGCTATCAACTTGCTGGACATTGTGCAGCCTGTTAATGCAAGAGTCTGAATATCTCTGAGGACCCTAGGACTGCATAATTTACACAGATGAACAACTTTGTTCACATGAGCAATCCTGGTAAGACAATCTATTTGTTAGCTAGATATCTAATTCTACCACATAAAAGAGCATATATCTAAATGCATTATGATTTAGCAGTAAAGTTTAGCATCTTCTCAAGTTATCATCACAGGTTACATCCATGTGTATAAGTGCAGCAATGACTGTTAAGAAGATAGAGAGGATTGCACAAAACAAAACATCCAAATATAATCAATGATTTGGGCATTTTTGGGCCAGATCTAGCATACAGAATATTATAGTTCCTAGCCACCGATGAATACATTCTTTTTTCTTTTTAATCCTTTTTTGTGTATTATGGCACAGCATTCTATAGCAATCAATTTTCAGTCTTAACTTCATGTAGTATTCAGAAGCTACTCCTCTAGGATTTTTTTTTAGCCTATAATTTGCACAATAGTGGTATTGTGTGACTTTACTAAATAAAGACATGGGGAATAGTCCTTTCTCTCTTTTTTTTTTATTTTTCTGTCTATTTGGGGCTTTATAAAATTTGCCATATAGATTTCTCTTTCTTTTCTCCTTTCCAAGTTGAAAAATTATACTCTTTCCTCATGCAGAGGATGTTCCAAGTTGCTGGTGTCTATTCTTGCAACCATTTCCTGATAGAAATGGGGTCACAGATAATAAGAGTCAGTGGAAATTATCAGGTATTTATTAAAAAAAAAAAAAAAAGTGCAGGTAGTTTCACATTCTTGGAGAGGCAAGGAAGAGGAATTAGAGACAAGGGTATTGAAGTACTGTTGCTAGACTTAGGGAGGCTAGAGTTATTAAGAAGACATAGAGGCAGAAGAGATATTTTTACTGTTGTAATTAACTATAGTTGAATACAGATAGAGTATGTTGACTGTTGTAAACTGAACAGCCATTGGAATATGCAGTGTTGAGCTGCAAATATGGCTCTGTGTGAAGATACAGTGAGAAAGATAAGGAATAGTATGGTTGGATAGGCTGTGTTGAAGTTGAGAGATTTCTTCAATTCTTTCATTTCTCCCTTTGGTATACACTAATCAGTACTTCTAATGAACATCCATTTTCATCAAGTTTTTATGTCATTCCCTGGAGAAATAAAACTGATTTGAATGCAGTGTGTCATTTTTTTTTCCTTTTGCAATAACAGTGAATCTTTATTATACCGAGTAAGTTTAAAAGTCACAGTAAATATTTTCGTTATCAAACCAGTTTCAGTTATTAAGCAAATTATTTGTTGTACAGGAGATAAATCTAAACCATTATTATAAGAACTAGCAGTTACTATTAACCTGATAATTTTTCTCATTATTACTATTAAACTTAGTTCACTTTGATGCTGATAAAACACATGCACCGAAGTAAAAATGGAAATGGCTTTTCAGTTTGTTAATTTGAATTCCCAAGGCAAAGTTTAATGTGACAGCTGTGTAGGTGGATATGAGATGTTGATTGAGAAGGAAAAGTAAATTTGATTGGTTACAAACAAAAAGACAAATCTTTTCTGTAGCATTAAAATTACACCTGCTATGAAAGATATTTCCTGTCCTACAGAGTGAATTTCAATGAAGTGTATTAAGTGCCTCTTTGGTGTAGGGAAACTTAACCATAGAATGAATTTAAATGGCAGATGTCTTTCTGTGTGTCAGTAGGGCTCATGCAAAGTCACTGAGCATAAGAATCTGAAATTTTCAGTCAAAGTCAGTAGAACAATAGTCATTTAGCTCTTGGTAGTAAGACTCCATCACTCATGCATAATGGAATCAAATTATGTTCCCCAGAGATTATGTAAAAGTGAATGATGATGACAACTAAAGCAGTGAGATAAGGTTTTTGTATGCTTGATCTTAAGGATAAGAAAAAAGGGAAGAACACCACAGTGAAAAACGATAGAACTAAAAGAACAAAATTACAGCATATTGAAGAATGGTTCTTAATTAACTATGGAAATCAACGTCCAAAGCAGCAAAACATACTGCATGTTTTCTATTCTTTAGTCTTGGTTATCCACCAATACTGTCTGTTAACCTTGTAGGCTCTTCTGGAGACTGCCTGACTCCTCCTAACTGTAACAAAGCATAAGGAGCTGATACTTATTAAAATCAAGAACTAGTTAGTAAAATCAAGAAAGTTAGTAAAATCAAGAAATTTCCTTCCATTAGCTAACTCTACTACTGCTTGACCTTAAAATAATTCATAATATGACCTTTTAAGAAAGATACTAAAGTCTCTTAGATATCAGAGAGGTAAGCAGAGACCTTAAATTTACAGCTGGACATTTGTCAGTGCAACATACAACTCTTTTGTCACCTAATTGAATGATACCTGATTTGGTGAATTACCTTCAAATATGGCATGTGTCCTCTATATGAAATTACTAACTCTTGTAGATTTTCAACCATTTTCAATTTCTGGCTCTAAAATTTTCCAATGAAGGGCAGATACCTGCAAAGCAGATTTAACTGTCGGTTGCTCTGGCAATTGCCACATTTCTATTTGCCTTTTGCAAATACCTGACTACTAGTCCACAGACCAAGAGGCATTCAGTGACTGCAGGCTGAAGGCAACAGTATTCTTAAGGGTTTCTTTAGGCATCAATTAATAATTTTAATATTTATTTTAACTGTTAAGAAACATATTTGAGTGGCTAAAAGATGCAGAAACATAGTCCAAAGTTAAATGTTTTAACTTTTGGATCCACAGATAGCCTTTACTAAATTGAATAGTCCTCAAGTGCATTCAGCTAAGAATAAAGTGTGTCTGTTAAGATACTGCACAGGTCTTTAACAATGGAGGAAAGTATAATGCCAGCCTAGAGTTATACTGGTGATGATTTATGATATAGAAAAAGAATGTGTGATATTCTTAAAAAGATTTATATGTGCTTAGAGAAAGCAAGAGAGATGGTGTCTGTGAACGCTGAAGGATCAAGTGTATGCTAACAAACAGAAGAGACAACATACTGTCTAGTGTTTGAAAGAAAGTGCTTGAAAATAAGGTAGATGTTTGGAATAAAGTGTTAGAACAGTGAGAGAAAATTATATAGCATCATAAATACTTACAAATAGCTCAAATAGAGTTTGTTTTAGGCAATGTATCTGTGTTTAAAAGTTAAGAAATGAAGCTATTAAGAAATTCATTCAATTATTTTAATCTCTGGTATGCTTAACATTAAGGAAACTGAAGTACTGTTATGCATCTAGCTGTTCTGGAGATGTATATAGTTCTGTGATTTCTATGTCTCTAGGCAAGAAAATTTGTAGAGACAAATTTTAAAATGTAAATAAGGTTAGAAAAAAATATATATTTTGTATAGTGGCAAACCAGACTATAAGAATTTGCAAAATGGTCAGGACTAACCCTGAAACTCCATCAGATGTAACATAAAAACCAAAAAAAGTCATGAATAATAAATGTTAAAATCATCTCCCCAGAGTTAGTTTTAGGTGATCCTAAAACATGACACCAATATGAATAATTAGGATGTAAATCAGGCTGAAAACCCTGAATGTTTTATTAGTGATTTAGCACAAACTTAGTCAGGTATCTTTATGCTACTTTCTTGCTGTTGAATTAAAATGGATTCTCCCGAAGCTTTTGTATGGCCTTTACATTCTCAAGTGTCTGAAGGACGGTTCCATCAGATTATCTGTGGATTAGAAAGACAGTCTCATAAATTGAAGCTGAAACTAATTGAATGAATAATAAAGAAATTTTTTCACTATAGGAGATTCTATATTAGTATCAAATTGATTCTTTGCTCTGTTAAAATTATGAAAAAGCATTAAAAAGAAAAGTGGTGTACTTGGCTGACATTTAAATGGTTGAAATGCAGACTTCCAGCTACTTCATTGTTGTAAGTTGCATATTTCAAGGAGTTGAGGGGAACTCCAGTGCCAAGACTTATGAAATAATTCCTAAAATTCTTGAAAAGCCATTGGGTGTAGCTGAAGCCAGAAGGTTTTAAGCTCAAAGAATGTTCAGGGTTATTGTGAGTATCAGCACCACTAGATTTCAGGTCATTTAAAAATCCTGAAGCACATCTTGATTGTGCACAATTCATGCTTAAATTAAATTCATATTCAAATAAATAATTTTCAGACTATGCTCCACTTTTTCAACTTCTGAGTTAGGAGTCATCCTCCTTCACTGAAATGAGACATACAGTGATTGGTATCTTAAACATGCCTCTGTCCTCAGCCCTCAAGGCCTGTTGAGTCATCCACTGAGATGGTTATGGTCTAATTGAGAATTGATTGCACATTGAATAGCATGAGTGGTATATTAGAATCATTGCTCGTTGTTCCCTGAACAATGTCTTGAAAGAAACCATGAAACCTGTTCCATTGTAGAACCATACTTTTTGTCTTCATCAGTTTCGTCAACATGTGATTGAAAAATCAGATTCTTGAGCTGGGAAAAGTGGCCAATACCTTGTTTTCAAGAACTGCATGTAGCTGAAGATTATTTCCTAAATGGAATGACTAGAATGCATGTTATGCTTATAGTTTTCAAATGTAAATTGAAAGTTAAAACCACATGGAAATGGTTCAGATAAAGAACCTGTAATGTGGTTGGTATTTCTGAAATCATAACAGGATTTTTAGAGGTTTAAGTATTAGTAGGGAAAAGTTAAGACAAATATCTCTCAGCAAGTGAAATATGCCCCCCTTGTAAGAGGCCGCCAAAGAATTTCTCATGCTGTAATCATCACCCCCCAGCCAAAAAAAAACCTAAAAAGAGAAGAAAAAACACCATAGATTTTCTTGTTGATCATATTATTCCTTCACAAAAAAATCTATGTGCTTTTCTTTGTTTCATGTATGATAAAGTGAACTAAAAGTTTTCAAAGTTTGTGTCATAATCTGTCCCCATTTTAGTTAACAGTAAACTGAGCACCAAGTCGAATGGGTGAATATTTTGTTTTCTAGTTTTTCTTGCTCAAGTGTTATTAAGCAACTGTGTGATTTGCAACTAAAAGGTAGTTGTTTCTTTATGTGTGTAATGCTACTGCTGGATTTTGTACTCTTGGCAGAAATCCAGGAGAATATGAATTAAACCACCAAACTTTTTTCACAAAAGCAACCAAGTGTTAGTCAACCTATTTTCTCTCCTTTTATTCCCCACTCACTACTAATTAGGACTAATCTTGTGAAGGAAAGATATAAATTATATATCACATTAATGAACTTACAAATCATCAGGTAGTCTTCCATTTGGGCATTCTGGCTGGAATGAACGGTGATTTAATCTTCTATTAAAGTATGCTAATAAAAAGTGTCCAGAATTTACTAGTAGTCACTTTCATTTTGCAGAGTATCTATCATTCTGGAGTTTACTGATTCAATCTTTTTTTGGGTTTTTTTGGGTTTGTGTTTGGTGTTGTGGTTTCTTTTAATACTTCTGATCGGGCATCTTGATTTTAGCAAGATACTATGCTCTATTAATGCTGATCATTTTCTGAATAATCTTACAAATTTTGATGACCACTTGTCTTTTTCATCCTACTTTAAAACTGTTCTTCTTCTTGTATCAAAACATTAAGAACCTTTTTAAAAGCACTAACTAAATAATATATGTTGTCAATTTCTATGAAAAGCATTTACCAGCTGAGAAAAGGAGCAGCAGAAGTTTAATATATAAAAGTGAAATCATTCCAAATTTGAGAAGACATATAACTGGATTTACACAGAAAAAAGAATTGCTACAGAGGGATACATTTATCAGAAAACATGAGCATCTGAATTTAAAAAGTTTGCTAGCCATGGTTTATCTGAGTGCCACATTCTCCTCATGCTTTCAGAATATTTTCGTAACGCATAGTGAGGGAGATAAAGAGGAATTAGAAAATAAGTACATCTTTTGATGCCATTTCATTTTTTGCAAATGGAAAACTGTCCAAGTAACCATGTGCTAAAATTTTACATTCTGCGCTGCTAGACAAATATGATACTGTAGAAGACTGTTTTCAGAGCTAGGACTGTTGCTTTGTTTTGTAGAATAACAAAATAAGTAAAGACATAACATACAATGTTAGAAACAGGAGCGAAAAATAATAACCTATATATTCTGTGGTAAAAAGCTAATTATTGCACTGAAATCACAATTCAGTAAGATTAAATTTTTACTTCAACATCCCAGAGCCTGAGGCAAGTGACATGCTCGGTGTTAGAGTGTGAAGTTATGAAGCTGATATCATTGAAGCTAAAAGGCAACCAGTGAGTCTGAAAGCTCAATAATGATGACTAAAGTTAGAAAGCAACAACTGAGGCAAAAACAGTGGCAATGTAAGGGAAGCTTTAGGGGTAATGATGTGAGACTCCAAAAGAGAGGAAAAAAACCCAGCACAGTTCAGCTGGTTACAGATCTAAAACTCTCATCTGCAGAGCAAACAGTTACTTTTGTGAGACTGTTATTCCTGATGGTAAGAAAAGTGAAACTCATGGTCTGGTAAGAAAAATAGGAACTAAGATACAGAAAAATTGTCTGCCAAATGGCTTTTTAGTGTGTGGGTGGTTGGGTGGTTGGTTGGTTGGTTTGTTTCTCAGAGGCAGCCAGGTAAGGGAAATAGCAAAGGACGACATTATGTGCAATATTGCATGAGATAATCAAGTGAATAAATTCCATTTACAAAGCAGTCCAGAACATTTGCAAAGTAGCACTTCCCTAAGAGGGTCTGGTGAGTTATTCTTACATCTTGGGGCTATTTTTTTCCCATGGCTCAGTTAAACTAAGAACAAAAACACTACTATAAATACAAGTGAGGGATTGGTAAATTAAAGTTACTAGATAATGCTACATTAGGGGCTTTTCTTAATAGGGTAGGAATACATGAGGAATTTTTTTTCTCAGCCCTTCTTGTTGCAGCTTCTTCAGTTAATCCATTTTTATGCTTTTGTAGCTTTTGAAAGCAGAGAACTGAATGATTCTCATTACATTCTTTCCAATTCTGTTTCCTGCTTGAAGCATAGCAATAGCACAGGACATTGCCAGTCTCTTGTGCTCATGAATCTGAACGTTAACAGGAAAAATTTTTAGAAAGTAATTTTTGGTTTCCCTTCCAATTTACATAGTCTCATGGATTCTAGTGTTGGTTTTTTTCACAATATTTTTCAATTTTTTTTTTTTTTTTACTATTTTGTCAAGTCCAGTAATAAGCTGCTGGAAAATTTGAATATAACCGTTTACTCATAAGAGTAACCCTTTGCCTTATACCTTGTTCATGTGTGAGGCACTAATTTGGGCTAATTGTTATGTTTCTAATTAGTGTCTAATTTAGGACTGTAGGTAGATGTCTATATTGAAGAGGTGGTGTTAAAACTTCTATTTCCTTGACATTGCCTATTGGCATCTGCCTCCTTCACCATTAGTGTTTGCTTTTTTTAATCCTGTTACTTTTCATTTGACTTTTCTCATTCTATGTGTATGAAACTTAGAAGTCTCAGACCTGAATCAGACTGCTAATCTCTGATGAAGTGTGATGATGTTAGCATTGACATTTCTAAATCAGCTTAATTGAAATTGTATAACTGAAATTTCAGATGTCTTTGGGCATTTTTGTTTAATTTTGAACATTTCTAATATGAAAAATGTTAATATGAACATTGATAGGATTAATGCAAGTATAATGTTACAGGATGCAGATACTGTTTATGGATGTAGCATGTTTGAATTATCTCCCATTAATTCTCTGTGTGTGTAAATAGAAACATCTTATCATTCTTAAAGTTTGTGGTCATCCTACTACCTAGCCCTGGGATAAGTAATGCTTAAAGATCCAACCGTATTCAAGTGGTAGTTAGCTCTTATGAAGTTCATATTTCCTGAAATTGTGAGATTCAGCTCCCATGATGCACTCCTCCTTCAGTATGGCATTCAGACATGCCTGCTCTTCAGAACAGATGTTATGCACAGTAGTAACCATTCCTTTTTGTTTATACAGTTTCAAATAAGCAATTAAGTGAATGGTTTAAGATCTTGCTAAATTAGTTCAATTGTTTTATCATTATGTACTTGTTCACATTTGTAACAGTTATAATGAGATATAAAACACTGAAAGTGACTGAGGACTTTGCCTCTGAGATGTTTCTCTGCTAAACTATTAAGCAATATGACACTAAAGAGGGAGCTAATGTCTTATCTAAAAGCAGAGCAAGATAAAGCAGTCCAGCTGCTTCAGTTTGCATCAAATAACCAATGAATTGTGTGCAGTAACACTGAATGATTTCTGGTTCTTACAGTTCTCATTTTTTAAAATCCTTTAGTACAATATACAGAATATTGTAAGATAACGGGAAGTAGCTATTTTCATAACTCAGAAATTTGTGTCCTACCTGACAACTTCTCCTTTAAAGCTTTTCGAACCTTCTTTCCTTTTTTATCTAGAATGCACAAAGGAAAATCTTACTGCACGTTTTTGCCACAGGTGAGTGTATTTATACAGTACAGATTGCGATACGCAGTTTTATATATAATAAATACTTTCATTTTATGAACTTGAAAGCTTTAGTTCATAGATATACCTTTTAAGTATCCACACACCTGCTGTTTTCCTTGACAATAGCGATACAGATGCTGCTATCACCATGGGGATGGTACTCCTGAATGAAGCTGCTACCTCCAAAGGGGATGTTGGAAAAAGGAGAAGTAAGTTTTTTAGTACAACTAAGCCAATGTTTAGACAATTAGAAGACAATGGAAAATTACAAATAAATATCTGATTAAGTTTTCAGAAGGTTTCTACCTTAAACCAATTTTCTTTTGTGGAGTGGAGGAGAGTATAAAAATTCTATTGTCAAAACTGCATTCACATGAAGTTGTAACAGTAAAAAAATGTTTTAAGCATACTCAGCCAAAGTACAGCTTGACACAGTATCTCTACTACGTAGTACTGCATAAATGCTTTTTGGCTCTTGAATTATGTTGAAAGTGACGTAAAGAACAAGAGTTTCAAAACATTGTTTCAAAATGAATTTAGGTATTTAAGATGCTTAAGATGACAACATCCAGAGGAGTGTGAAAATTCATTTACTTGGTAAACTTTCTCAGTATCCTCTCCTCCAGAGGAAGGTAAAAGCCCAACAGTAGATGTAGTGCAGAACATATCCTGTAATGTCTAAAGATTCTTAGCCTGAAGTACAAGTTTTATGTTGTTGTAATTCAGAATATTTGCAAGATTTTTCTGGCAATGAATTGCATAAACACAAAATATAAAAGTATTTTTATCCAGATTTAATCTTCCTAACTGTTATGTCGAACAAACTTTTACTGAGTGTGACATAGGTTGAAACAAATACGCCCATCAGCTTTCATACCTTTTATAATATGTTTTTTCATATCCCCTGCCACTTAATCTTTTTCTCATATAAGGCGTTGAAGACCTTTGAAAGATACCAGACTTCCTATGCTGCTTCCCCTTTCTTTCTAGATCAGTTCTTTAGCTTCTTCTATGTAATACACAGTGTTGCAGATAGGGCTGGTCAACTGTTTTCTATAAAAGCATTCTATAATTCTTCATAATAGTTGGTTGAATGTTGGCTGGAGATCTCTAATCTATAGTGATTTGAGGGTCTCCTTCAATGAGCTGAAGACATAAATAACTTAATTATGAATATATTTTACAGTATCTAGCTTTAATACTGATGTCAAAAGAGACAGTAACATGAGTTTAATTGGAATTTGATCTTAGATCATGATTGAGATCTTGCTCTGTGAACATGGAAACAGCAAAATAACAGTGGGCTGCAGTACAAATTCAGAGTCTCTTCTGCTTGTGGACATTATTGGAATGCTCTCTGTGTACCTGCCTTGTACTGTTCATGCTTCGCAACTTATTCATCCATGCTTTGAAATCATATTTGTGAGTGGTGATTTCTTCATAATGAAGTGTGTTTATAAGATTTGTACATGACTAGTTTTCTCAAAATAACTGCAGAAATTTTATATTTCAATTGACATATGTCAGTTTCCACATGGTCAGTTTTAATGAAAAAATGCATCATTGTCAGTTTCCCCAGCTTCATGGTTGCTCATCCTTCACTCAAAGCCAACACACTTTTGAAGCATGAATATTGCAATTAAATAGCAAAGATTTGGCTAAAGTAGGAATAGTATAAGGAGAGAAGCTTTTAAAGTCAAAGTAGCTCACTAGAACCAAAACATCATCTAATGTAGATGAGGTGTGTCTTAATTATATGCATCAGCTTGTAACATGTTGCCTTTTTTTTTTTTTTAATTTAGATGCAATTGAGCAAGCTATCATGATCAAAAAGATTTTATGCTATTATTACACAGGGTGCCAACTGGTGTTCCAAATTTTATTTGTTAATTTAAGCATTTACTTTGCTAATTCATTCTTTGCCTGAAAAGGCTCAAAGTGCTTGCATCTGGATGCTGTTGGAAGGTCTGCATCATTGTTATTTATCTTCAAAACCTAAGGATTTATATTGCTATCAAGTTAAGATTAAAAAGTGATTTGGCTACCAGCCTTGGAACTTACAACAGTGAAATGTTTTAGCCACTAAGTTACTAAAGTAGTTACTAAACTGCCTTTGCTTTACTTCAGCCTTAGTTGATTGACTAGAGAGAACACGATTCCATTAGTCAAAGGATATTATTCTAAATGTAATTTGTTTTCCAAAAAGAACAAGCGAATACCTGAAATTACATTGCTTGATTTGTATAATTTACAGGGTTATTAAATCCATTATCATCAGTCACATACATTTGAGTTGCAAATTTCTGCTCTTTTTTCTTGAAAATACATTTCAGCCTGACAAATTGTTTTATCTCAATAACCATAAATATTATTTCCATATATGTTTGAAACCCTGTCAGAAGATAGTGGGCATCAGCAGTCAAGGCAGTAACATTTTTGTATTTAACTGTATCAAAATTCTCCATAAATGATTGACATACATAATATTCTTTGTAGAGATTCCAGTTTTAAATCTTTTATGTGCTAATAAAGTTATTTCCTTCCAGTAATATGCCTTGTAGGCCTGGGTCTGGTGGTCTTTTTCTTCAGTTTCCTATTGTCGATATTTCGCTCCAAATACCATGGCTACCCATACAGGTAATCTCTCATTGAATTATCATTTTATAGATTTTAATAGCTTTGTATAAGTTTAAGAATAGCTTTTAGGTAAACAATGTTTAATTTTTACCACTGAAATCTGTGGGAGCTAGAAGAAGCAGGAAGAATGGTGATTGATTCAAGCAAACCAAAAATGGCTGAAAAGCTAATGTTTTTAATGTGACTGTTAATGCAGACCAGTTAAATGGGTTTGAGCACAGGCACATGGAATACACTGTGCCCCATGAAAAATGCAAAAGAAAACATGTGCTTGAGTTTATAAACCTTTATGATATATTTATTTGTGTATCTTTATAAGATGTACATAAGACAAGTCACAAAAACACCAAACCAGTGTACAGTGCTAAAGCTATGAAATATCACTAAAAGTACCCTCTTCTTCTGTCAGCCACACCAGAGAGTAAAGATAGGGTTATAGTCTTTCTTAATTATATGTACAGCTGTTGATTAAACCGTTATAATTTGTCTGACAAGCAGAAAAAGTAGAAAAATAGTAAAGAAAATACAGTTCTTGCCTTTTGTAGGTGGATGCTTTCAACTGGGAGGTCAGCTACAGAGGTAGTCTAGACTTATGATTCACATCTTCTTGCTGATCTGTTACATGTTTTTTTTAGTAACCTGTCAGGAACAGATGGCCCATAGCATTTTTTTGTGATCCTTGTACCATTTTCAGATGTACATGAAAAAGCCTAGCTAGAGGAAAAGGGAAGGTGCAATTAAGGAAATCTTCAGTGCTATAGTAGTGATGGACCAGGCTACTGAGATAAAAGCAATACACTGACATTTCCTTACTCATCAAGTTTCTGGAACAAAACAGAGACTTCTTGATTTTTCTCTCCCAAACTTTTGTTTTGTAGGTTGGCGAAATATTTTTAATGAGGAAGAGTCCTTTTCCTGTTGTTCTATTCTCCAGGATTAGCAATTTTGTTCCATTGACTTTTGATCCTATTTGAAACTATGCTGTTCCTCTCATTGCTTCAATCTTTGCTCCCTTTTAAGTTTTTTTCCTGTAGAGATGTATATCTATGTATATAAACATATATATGTGTACATATACGTATGTATATATTTATATACATATATATGTACATATACTTGTGTGTGTATATATATGTATACAGTTGACATAGTCTTAACATGCTATGCTAGGCTTTACAATAGAGATAATATTCATGAGTGCATTTTTCCCCCCTCTAGGTGGCCACAGTGCATTTAAAAAAAATGAGATTTTCCTTATTTCCAGTGAAATTGGTTTCTATAAACTAGTAGACTAATCCTTCACAGAATATTAGTCTACATTACTATTACCATGTATGGAAGAGTAAGTGGATGGTATGTGTGTTGCAATGTAGATATAGTAACATTTTGCTGAAAGATCTGGCATGATGAAATGTCAATTTATATATACGTAAGAGAAACATTAGTACAACAGATTCAGAAAGGGCTATTTTTTAGTAAGCAGAGAACAAAAGAACTGTCTCTATTAATGATAACAGTTCTATTGTTTTTACAGTCACTCTTAAAGAATCATATGAGAAATACTTCTGTGATTTTTCTCAGATACTTCTTAGTGTTGATTTGTATGACTAGGTCTTGTGATCAGTGCAGCAGCTAGCTTTATATTCTGTGTTATGTTCCACTAGTAAGGATTCAGCCTTGGGAAGCCAACTTAGATCTAACATTTCAGCTAATACATACAATTTTTCTGTTAGTTTTTGCTGCAAGACTTTAGAACTATTTTTTTGTCTCCTGACTCTGGTCTCTTTATGCAGATTAATTGACGTTTAGTTTAGATCACCTCAGATTATTTTAGCATTTAATAACATCATACTCAAGACAAGAAAACTCTTCCCCTTGCAATATGCACAGAAGGTGTGCTTCTGCTTTTTACTCATTTCTGCTAAGTAAAGACATCTGTATAGGGCCCAATAGTGTATTGCAAAATTTCATCAGCATGGAGTTAGTAGTTTGCCGTCTGGGATAATGTGTACAGCCTCTCAGCATCCTCTCTGGAGACTACCTTCTAGCTCAACTGACTTGGGGTGAAAGACAGGATCCAGTTTTCCTAAGCGTAAGGTATTCTTACTTCCCATTAAGTGCTTAAGTCTTAAAAGAAGAAGGAATTATGAGCTTGATCTGCAGCTCATAAGATCACTTGTGAAGCACTGCCAAATGTCACCCCATGCTCTGAGCTCACAGAATCACAGAATCATCTAGGTTGGAAAAGACCTTGAAGATCATCCAGTCCAACCATTAACCTAACATTGACAGTTCCCAACTACACCATATCCCTCAGCGCTATGTCAGTTGCATTTCTCATGACAAGTTTACTAAAAGGAAAGAGCAGTTGTTGTTGTTGTGTTCGTTGCCATGCAGTTTAACAGTTACTAAAGAAAACCTGACAGTTGTACTAGTTTCATATTTAGTTCTTTCATCTTAGGAATGTTCTTATCACCTATTAACAACATGCTTATATGATTGTGCCAATTTCCAGACCTTGCATGGCTTTTGTGACTGTTTGCACTAGGGTTTTTTGACTGCTGTATGATACCTAGGACGTCTGAAGTGGAACAGTACCTTGTGAATATTAGTATGCTCTGTGAGTTGGCAAGCCTACACAATGGTTGGACTGGATGATCTTCAAGGTCTTTTCCAACTTTGATGATTCTGTGATTCTGTGAATACCATTGATGTTATTGCAGACCTGATTGCTCAGGTGCATTACATATCTTGTTGTATCATGTATTGTGAGCTTTAAGAATATTTAAGTAATGTAGGGGGTTTTCCTCTTTTCTTGCTAATCTGTTTGCTGTAAATTTTGGGTGGGATGGATTTATTTTCAAAATTTTTTTTCCCCACAGTTGAGCCTGTATTTAGTGAAATATCACACATCTTTTATTTGGAGAAGTTGGAGCCCTGTGTAGATTTTGTACTCCTCTGTTAGTATCCAAGCTAAGAATAAAGGACATCAAGAATCGGGAGTGGGGGGAACAGAGAAATTTTGGATTCTATTAAATGTTTAATTTCAAGAAATTTAGTATGCAATGCCTGTGGAAAAGAAGTGAACCTGTTAGTATGTTAAAGATGGTGAAGAAAGAAATAGAAGAAATCCAGGATAGTACTAGAATGATTCATTACAATGTTAAAATGAGATAGTGCTGCATCATGTTTTACTATGAAGGAATTATTAGATCCATAAACCAAATTCTGACTTAAGGACCTAAGTAGATTCAATATCACAACTTACTAATCGGTAACACCCATCAAGTAAATTCGTAAAAGAATGAACCCTGTGGATGCATAAGTACATGAAAAACGTCTAATGGATGGCTAAGTGTTATGCAGTTTTCTTTGATTTTTTTATACTGTTACTGCTCCTGCAGAATTAAGCAAGATTTTACAGGCTTACTTGGACTGTCCTAGATTCTTCATGTTTTCATGGGAATAAATTAATCATTCAATCTTAAATCCTCACTCAATGCAGAATTACTGGAAGTTGTAACTAGAACTGATCCTTTTGCTTTTCTATTATCAAATTTCATTTGCTAGTTTCCCAAATGTGTAATTTACTTATCTGGTCCTTTCCAGTGTTCAATCTTTCAGGTTTCTCTTGGGTAGCTCTGACCCCATTTTCTGTTGCATTATTTTAAATAAACTTTATTTGTTTGTTTGTTTGTTTATTAATATTTATTTATTAAGCATTAAAAATACTGTTGATTCTTTGACACTTCAGTGATCTCAACCATGTCATCTTCATGACAGTGCCATAGTGTTTCTGAAGAGAAACCTCTTTGATGTGCATAGTTCTGAATTTTAATGAAGTGAATGTGCAAAACACCAAGGAGGACCAAGTATATAAATTCTGTTATTTTCTCTTTCCCCCTTTAGTTTAATATCCTGCATTTTAACTTCAGTAATATATCTTTTTGTCTGAATTCCTTAGGATCTTCCAAGGAGTTCCATGTCCCATCAATTGATCCCAGTGTAGATATATCTTAAGATGTGAAATATGCCTGTCTTCTTACTTTCACTGGTTGTAGATTTCACCTTGAAACTATCAGTGTTCATGTGATAAATTGTCCTCAGGCTAGTAAAGCTTTGCCTTTAACAATACTAACAACAATGCATACTAATGATCTGGCAGAAAAAAGAAAGACTGTTTATGTTGGCAAGCCTAAAGCAACAGTTGAAGAAAACTGAAATTGTTTTAATGCTATATACACAATCTCAAGCATCAACTTCACTGTCCTACTTTAAAAAAAAAAAAAAAAAAAAAAAAAAAGTCAAATAAACTATATTGTTCCTGTTCTCTGGCCCTGAACAACCAATTAAGTCCTCTGTGGTGAAGCAGCATGGGTCCATAAAAAGTGAAACAGTAACACAACATGCAGTACATCCTCTTTCTTTCCAGTGACCTCCACATAGTGAAGATAAAACAGGTGAATAAACATAAAGCAGGATTCAAAAACTGGAGATTTACTTCCTTTTCTAATGTGCATAAATAAAAGTACTGGGAATGCTGTTATTTCTTTGACCCTGGTAATGCCATTGTCATTGTTAATTTCTGTGACAAACAGAAAAGTGTCCAGAGGAGTGCTAGATAAGAGTACAGGTCTATAAGTGTGCTCTTTAGATGGCATGTATGTAGGACAGTAACATTTTGTTTGCATTTCTTTCATCCACTTCACACATTTTCCAATTAAGTTTTTGAGTCTTCCTTCCAAATAATTTTCTTTTTGTAGGCTAGGGTTGGGGAAGAAAATGTTTTAATTAATGTGCTGGTAAAATACCCTTATACAATAAAGTATTGGAGTGGGAGAGGTGATGCAAAATGGAGGTCATCATGAAGGTTACTTTCTGAGTGAGCACAATCGTGATGAATGAGCTAACATGTTACAGATCTCTCTGCTAGAGCCATTTTTACCATGGCCAGGCTTTTTCATGCCTGTACTAATCCACCTTTTTTATGGGAACTATATGAAATTTTTCATTTTGCTAAAACTTTCATTTTAATTGCTGTCGTTAACTGTTGAAAGATAATGCAATAATTTTATCTAATATTGTTGAACATTTTCCCTTTTATAATAATAAGACAAGAGTGTTGATATATCTGAGAGAATCTTTTTGGAAGCCTTCTCACCCCAATATTTAAAGTGAATAAGTGATATATTAAGTATCAGGTACTCAGTGATTGAGCAATAAAATTTCGTTATATCAACACAAAATTTTATCTGTCAACTAATATACATGAGAATGACAGAAACTATTCTTAACTATAATGCAAAAGCATGAACTCTAAGTTAGCTTTGCTAGTCAGGAAAGAGCTAGGAAGGCTCTCTGGAAACCTCACTTCAGGAAGTTTCAGTCCAAAAAGCACACAGAATATTAAAAAGAATGAGGGAGAATGGTAAGAACAAACCAGACGACATCAGTACACTATCACAGTATTGTATTACTGGGGATGTTAGGAATGTAAATACTTGTAATACTGTTTTTTTCAGGAGGACACAGAAGTGTTACCCACTGTTTACTGATGTTAAAAAAGGTTTCTTGATTATTTTTTTTTAGCTTTGGCTGAAACTTATGAACTGCCCTGTGTTGTCTTTTCTGCTTTGTTTTCTGGATGAAACTTTTAGCACACTTTCATTACTGTTGAGACTTCCAATTGTCCTTTCAAGTCTACGTTTTATCATTTGCTGTTGTTTTAATCTGAATTTAAATGATATGAACACCTGAAAATTCAAAGTTTTCATATAAGTTTTCATTAATAGCTTTCATTAAGTAGCTTTTTAAGGAATGTTTTGGTAGCTGCAGTTAAGTGTTTCATTATCAGATTATCCTTTATAGCCAGTGTATCTAGCTATTATTGAAAAGAGTAACATGAAGAGTTTATAGTTAAACCATAAAAAATAATCATCCTTCCAAACTATGTATTGGTGGAACAGAAAATACATATTCTGTATTGACTAGCAGAGAAAATTAACTAAACTGCAGGAAAGCATGATAAATAAAAGATGCCTTATTTTCATCAAAAGAACATAAATGTTAAGTCAGACCTGAAGTATTCATTCATTGCTTAGAGAAAAGCAGTCAATGCAACAAGAACAAATTGCAAGATACCCCAGAGCCTGAAAATTCCTCTTGTTCACTATATACACCACGTAACAAATGTTTACCCTCACTGTAATTAAATTAGTTTCAGTAAAGAAATCCTGTATAATATTGAGCAATTTAAATTAAATGCAAGTGAATAAAATGGAATAGTTATTTCTTGGAAATATACTGGTAAAATATTAGTATGTAGAATAAATAGTATTTGCAGACATACAAAATTAAATTTATTAATAAATGTGAGCACTACTAACAATTGTTCAGGTGTTTCATGTTGATTTCATGCATAATTAAATTGATTCATGAAAAGTTTATGAACTGGTAAATCTGATTTACCAAGATTCACATTCAGGTCTGTAGTGCTCAGCAAAATAGGCTACTTTATTCAAAACAGCAGAAATCAGGATTATATTAAGACAAGAAAACAGTAATGCACAGTTGTCAAAACAAAGTATCTTAAATTTAGCATTTTCTATGCTACTTCTCTTAATGTGGCTAGAGACTGCATTCTTCAGCAACAAAACCACCCATTGAAATGGAAGGCAAAAGAACTCAGTTCTCTGATCATCTAAACCATCCAACAGCACACTGAATTCATGAATATCCACAGACCTCCACATTCCTCTCTATGTAAAGTGACCACATTCATTGCTGGTTTCTAGTGCTTTAAAGAATGGGATATCTGAATTCCAGGTGGCTGACCCCATAGCAGATCTCTTAAGCAGCATGTGCTTCATCCTGTGGCAAACAGTTTGCATGCTCCTCTATGAGTAGAACCTTCTTTCTGTGGTTACCACCATTAAGAATTCCTCTTTTTGCTTTTATGGCTTTCCTGTAAGTCTTAGTTTACCTACCTATACTACCCATTTCCAGCTAGTTAATGTCTGGAAGGGCACAGTTTGGCCAGCCTTTCCTATTCTGCTTTGCATAAGGGAACATGGGGTTTTTTTTCTTTTTGTAGATCTACCCCAACAGATGTTGTCCAATTTGCTATTCTAGATTTTTCATAAATGCTGCCCCTTCTTTTTGGCTACTCTCTAGTTTATGATTTTTTATGGTCTTTTGGCTTTTTGTGGTTTTCCACCTTAGGCTTTTTCCTTCTTTGTGTATCTAGCCTCTTAAGCTTGTTTTATAGCTTCCATATAACTTGCAGTGTTTACCTTATCCATATTCTAGATCATGTCTCTTAGCTGCTAAAAATGCAGTTTGTTTGTAGACAGAAAGTAAGGAACAATAGCTATGGTAGTATCATATTTATCAAAAATGACACTGCCATATTTGTATTTCCTGACAGTTATATGATTCAGTCTTTTACCCCTCCTGAACCTATCAGTGCTACCTGCCTGATTATTGTAATCTTCAGACCTTCCCACTCTTTCCCCCAAACTTTTTCACTACCAGTATTCCTCTTCTCCTCTCAGTTCCATTCCTATACATGGCCTTACATATCTATCCTAGACCTGGGTTATCTTTTTAGTCTCATGTGCTCAGCATTCTCTTTCTTCTCCACTCAGCACCCTGCAATTCACCTCTTCATGCTGTTGCTCTTGCTAGCTGTTCCCTTTCAATAATCACTTCACCCTGGAGCACCCAGCCAATTGCTGTCTGTTTTGCCTTGGTTTGTATGTCTTGCCTAATGAGCTTGTCACCCTTTTGCAGCAGGGAACATCTTTATACTGATACAGTCTTTTAAGCTTATGGCACTTGTATTTATGTTTTGTAAAGGTTAATTAATTATGCCATGAATGGAAAACTGATGAAATTACTACAATGTGTATGCTAGACTGTGCTGCATATCGATAAGGAGATGAAAGATCTTCCATTCAAAGCTAGAGGCAGTGAAGAAACCCCTCCATTCGGTAGTTCGTTGCCTTTGTGTTTGTACAGTTAACTCACTCTGTAGTCATGCACAAGTCTTTCTCTTTGTGTTCCCATTTCCCAATTTATGACATCACTGTTCTTTGGTAAAGTACTTAGAAAGATATGACACACAATATATACCTACTTTTTAAAAACCACAAAGTTTCGTTCCAGGGTAAAGAAACAACAGTGTCATCTGAAACGTCTTCATTTACTCAAATATTAAGAGTTGAAGAGTGAAACCCTACAGAGCCTTGCCAAGTCCTCTATACCCTCCCCACTCTGGGGCCACTTCAACAGTAAAAGAAAAATGTTCTAAATAAATCTGAAACATCCTGGGAGAGGTAGTTCTCACTTTAAGTAGTAGGAGCAGATGCAGAACTTGATTAAAGAGAACAGATGTTTGAAGTGCCTTTTACTTTTTAATTTTTTTAAATAGGCAAATTTAAGTTTCAGTCACTCAAGTTTTATTTGATGACTTTCATGCTTGTTTAGTAATTACTAAATGGGATATAAAAACTTAAGAGATTATTAGATAAATGTCGAATGACTTCAAATGAATGTTTTGAACTCTTTGTTTATTCAAATAATTGTGATGCTATGTTTTATATGCATTTTTCAGTATCTAATCATGTTTTCTTTCTTTTCAGCTTCTTAATTAAATGAATTCAAGAGGGATTCATTTAGAGCTGCTTACCATGAAGATAAGCTATTACTGATATTATCTGCCCACCAATGTTACATGTATTCAAGAATCTTTTGTTGGTTCATCTGTTTTTGTGATAATTTATATAGTATGCTGATAGAGAAATGAATGCAGTTTTATGCAATGAATGTGTAATTTATAGAAATATACAGTAAACACCTCATTGGGAAGTGCTAAAAAGTTATGAATATAGTGTGCTCAAGAATTTAAATAAATTTCATTATAATGGGCTTCTGTTTAAGGCTTCCTCATTACCTTTAGTACATGAATCCAAAGGATATTGCCAAGATTTTTCATGTGAAGTTTGTTATAAGGTTTTGAAATGTGTTTTAGAACTGAACAAAATATTGTCGATTCTTCAACTGCTGTTAAGAGAAAACCATGGTGGAAACATTTAATGACTACATGCACCTCACCACCGCTTTGCTTTGAAACAGTATATGTATATATAGACTCTGATCACTTCAGTCATGTTGAGTCATTAATATAAAATTATATTTACATATTTTCATCCTGGATTTCTTCTTTTCCTGGCTCAGTAGTTTTCGGAGTGCATACACTGCTAGTTCATATCTCTTTCATACCAAAGAGCACAATTCAAAATGGTTTGTGGAATTTTGAAGGCAAGAAGGCTTAGATCAGTCAGAACGCGGATCCTTTTAAGCTGCCTCTGTGGTGACAAAATTGGAGGATGGGGAGCAACAACTTTTTGTAATCCACAACGTGCTTTTTTCCTTAGGTAGCAGCAGAAGGAATGTATTATCCTGAACAATGTTAATAAAGCAATACAGATGAGTCTATTGGAACAGGAGTTACAGCAGTTGCCAGTTTTCTGTTCACCCAGCTTTGTGAAATGCTTATGTAGGGATTTGTAATGCCATTTTTGTAGCTTCACACATCTCATATTATGTGAATTGCTCATAAACCTTTGCATATGCCTACATAGTGTGTTCTCTGTAGCTCAGGAAACAAGAATCACATGAAACTCTACCTCAGTCCTGCTTCTTCTTTTTCTCTCTGCTGGTAGTTTTCCATGTACCAGTTCACTGTCCCTGGCATTCCAGGAATGAAATCAAGTTGGAATTTCTCCATTCATGATATAGGACTTTTCAAAACTCACTTCATCTAATGCTCTAGCTGTTCCTTCTCCAGAAAATATCAGTATGTTAAGACTGAGAAACATTTTAGGACAGGAAAAAAGAGAAAGAACAGGTTGTATCTTACACAAAAACGAAGCAAGACTTCTGGTGTGGAAATGCTGCAAGGTTGTGGAGCAGGATTTAAACTAGAAGTTGGCAAAAAATTGACCAAGTCAAAACACCCAGTTCACAGACTGATATGGATTGTGAAGGGGGATGCAGCCTTTTCAGAGGTGCATCAGCTGTTAGCCAGAAAGGCAGATCACATTGTGTAGGGAAGGCAAATCAGACTGATCATGATGCCAGCTGACTGATATACGCCAGTGTCATGAAGCTAGGGCAGAATTTGCAAGAGCTTTATGTCAGTGCTAGAAGCTTGAGAAATGGATGGAGGAGTTAGAATCTGTGGTATCAAACAATAGCCCTGGTATAACAGGCATTCAGAGACCTGGTGGGGGGAAGAAAAAAAAAAAAAAAAAATCAGGACACTGTTGCCAAGCTACCGACTTGAGAACAGCACAGCATGATATGCAGGTGACAAAGTGGCACCATATGTGAAAGATTACATGTGAAAGAGTGCAACAGCATGGACATCGTACAGGAAGAAAAGAAGCATTGCAGTAGGTCTCCATGGTTGAAAGTCTGTACTGAGCTAATTAAGAAAAAAAAATCTTACTCTAAGAAAGAACTAGAACTGTGCTAGTGGCCCCTGATCAAGATGACAGTAGCAAACAGGAAGACAGACTTAGAGAAACTGTGTTTCAGGCAGGTCATAATCATGAGAGATCATGAGACCACATGCTAATGAGATTAAGTATTTCAGGTTGTGATGAGGTGTAAAGTATTGCAGTGATACATGACTGCCTCCTGGAACAACTGGTAGACCTCAAATAATAACCAAATCAAAAGTAGCAGCTTGAGTAGTGCATGGCTACTAGCATAAGAGGTGTTCATGGGAGAGCTCTCTATAACAGCAACCACAATACAGTAGCATTAATACTGTTGCAAGAGGACAGTCAAAGTGAAATCTGAACTAGTAAGTTGGAGCAATGTAGAAATAAAGGCAGTTAATAAAACAAAAATAACCCACAAAAAAAAAAAAAAGAACAGTCCAAATAGCAAGACACCTACAACCAGCCTGGGGGCTGTTAAATACTGTATTAGAAGCCCAGGTAAAACATGTGCTGCAACTCAAAAAGAAATAAAAAATACTTACATGGTCAATAGGAAAGTTATTCAGGTTTGAACGCTAAGAGAAACAGGAGAACTCACAGCACATCGCAGGTCAACTGTAAACATAACAGGTCTAAAACAATAATCTAAAGATGATGCTCAAGGTGTTAGCATGATAGCACAGAATTCTTAAAGTACATCAAAAGCAGGGGACCAGGTAGGGGCCTAGTGAGAGAGCTGATGACAAAGGTTTAAGAAGGGGCATCTAGTGATAAAGACTATGACAGAGAAGCTAAATTCTCTGTAGGAGCTAGGCCAGAAGATATAGATCAACATGGTCTAGCACCTTCTTTGTAATTGCTTTAAATAGATAAACTAGATGCTGGTAAGATATCAGGACCAAATGGCATTTATCAAAGAGCTCTGAAGGAAATCAGATGTGAGGTTGCAGAACTGCTGAGCAAGGAGCCTTCACCTATCATTACAGATTGCCTCTGTATCAGAGGACTGATGGATTGCCAACACAGCTGTCATCTATAAAAAGTAGAGTCTAGAGAAAAGACTGAGCTACAGACCAATGAACTATTTCCAATCCTGATAGGATGTTTTAGTCTGCAATAAAAAGTTTACTGAGATCAAGGGTAAACGTAGTCAGCTGGGAAAGGTGTAGGATTTGTATAAAGGAGAATTTAAGCTTACAAAGCTTGGAGAGGGCTAAAATAGTGTCAGAAAAGCACATGGATAAAAATAATTTGGCATGGCTTTACTAACCTAATCTGCAGTTGGGAGAAGTGTCTTCTTCATGACTTAAAAACCAGTTAAAAGATACCAAGCCAAGGATAGGGCTTAATGGTCACTTCTCATGACAGGAAATCACTTCTTATGTCTGGATAGGGAGGCTCTACAGAGAGATCTGGACAGGCTGGAGGAATGGGCTAAGGCCATCTGTATGAGCTTCAATAAGGCCAAATGCCGGGTGCTGCACTTTGGCCACAACAACCCCCAGCAGCGCTACAGGCTTGGGGAGGAGTGGCTGGAGAGCTGCCAGTCAGAGAGGGACCTGGGGGTGTTGATTGACAGCCGGCTGAACATGAGCCAGCAGTGTGCCCAGGTGGCCAAGAAGGCCAATGGCATCCTGGCTTGTATCAGAAATAGCGTGGCCAGCAGGGACAGGGAAGTGATCTTACCCCTGTACTCGGCACTGGTGAGGCCGCACCTCGATTCCTGTGTTCAGTTTTGGGCCCCTCACTACAAAAAGGACACTGAATTACTCGAGCGTGTCCAGAGAAGGGCAACGAAGCTGGTGAAGGGTCTGGAGCACATGTCCTACGAGGAACGGCTGAGGGAACTGGGGTTGTTTAGTCTGGAGAAGAGGAGGCTGAGGGGAGACCTCATCGCCCTCTACAGCTACCTGAAAGGAGGTTGCAGAGAGCTGGGGATGAGTCTCTTTAACGAAGCAATAGGACAAGAGGGAATGGCCTCAAGTTGCACCAGGGAAGGTTTAGACTGGATATCAGGAAGTATTTCTTTACAGAACAAGTTGTTAGGCGTTGGAATGGGCTGCCCAGGGAGGTGGTGGAGTCCCCATCCCTGGAGGTGTTTAAGAGTCGGGTTGACATAGCGCTGAGGGATATGGTGTAGTTGGGAACTGTCAGTGTTAGATTAACGGTTGGACTAGATGATCTTCAAGGTCTTTTCCGACCTAGATAATTCTGTGATTCTATGATCTCCTGCAACTTTTCTTCTCTTAACAGCACAAATAAGCAGGCCTGGAAAGCACTAGCAGTCAGGGAGGAGGCAGACAGACACAGGTACTGGCAGAGCTCAGGAGGACAAGAAGCATTTCTAAAGACCCCAGTCCCAAGGTGAGTGGGTCATGCAAACCCTGTAGGAAATAAAAGTACAAAGTTTAGCAGAACAAAGAGAGCAGAGTAATGCATTTAGATCTCAAGCGCTGAGCAACAAGAACACATAGAACCACTTTTTAAAATAGATGCAGAAATGCGTCATTAATAACTTCAAGACATTTTCATCACATGTGATGCATCAAAAATCTTGTGATCTTCTTTTGATGCTAATGCACAACATTTTATGGAGTGCTAGAGTGAATGCTATTTGTTGTAAGTCCTTTCTGTTACATTCATAAGGAGCTGATAACTCAGTTTCTGTCGTATTTCATAGGCGATCACTTCCAGTGCTATGAATTTATCACCTTAACTATAGCATTCAGAGTAGTATATGGACAGGTTGGAGTTTGATTTAAAGAACAAACTGAAGCAATGAGAAACAACAGAGCTGTAGCACAGGCAGTAAGAACTGCAAGTCTACATGCAGCAGGCGATACAGAGTCCTCCATTTCTTACGCTTCTTCTGCTGCATGCTACTTGGCACATACACTTCCTCCCCACACCCATGTTTAGATATTTTTCTATAGACCTTAGCAAGCATTTTCAAAAGCATTACCTACATTTTCTTCCATCCTCGTGTACCAGCAGCTTCTTCCTTGTATCCTTTTTCTATATCACAGGCCTTAAAGTTTTTACATGGATCCAACTGATGTTTGGGGAAACCTCGTTCCACATTTGTTTTGTTGCACTTTGTTAGTTACCTTAACTAGATGTTGATATAATTGGAATAAATATACGTTGTCATTAAAGAACCATTTAGATGAAAATTAAATGATGTATAAATCTGAAGGTAGAGATAAGCAAGCAGTACCTCTTAAAAGTATCCAGATTCTAAATGAGCAGAAGTGTGATACTAAAAAAGTTGACAGCATTTTTCACTAGTTCATGACTGCAGCAGTAGACACCTACAAACTTGTAAAAAAAAAAAATAAATCCATATTTGAGGATCAAAGCATAGCAATTCATAGCAGCAAAGCCTTGCAACTCAAGTTGCAAAGAAAGTGTAAAAAAAAAAAAAAGCACCCTTCTCTTTCCAATCAAATTCAATTCCAGATACTCTTCAGAACAGCCAAATAAAATTCTCTCCACAGTCCCGTAAGTGACATTAACAAGGCTCAGTGTCCTCTTAAGGACAGACCTCCACAGGGATGCAAGTGTCTGGTCAGGCAGAGTCATACACAAACTCAGGACCTCATCCTTAAAAGATTTTAGATGTCTTTAGACCAAGTCAGAAGCACTGGTAGTTATTCTTCCAATTCTTTGTAATACATGAACAACCAAGTATGAGCTCACTCTTTATGTTTGATAGTACTGAATAACTATATTCAAGAGAGAACTAGCCTATAGTTTTTGTCTGTGATTAAAATGTAATATTTCTTTCATGTTCTTTCATGTTCTAATATGAGTTGAAGATTTTATACACTTGTTGAGGCTTTGGTGGTTTTTACCCCCCTATATTTTCTATCCTAGAAGAATTTCACCCCCATATCTATCTATCCCAGACACATGCACACATAACACAAGAATGCCTCGTTAGTTCTTAATGAAGAAATTTTGGAGCTCTAACAACTTTTTGTTAGAACCTCTCAAATCCAAGAGTAGACATTCGCTTATGTAGTCCATATATGAACAGGAGCACTGTATGTTCTCTGAAGTATGGATACATGCTACACAAAGAGCTACACAAGTTCAGAGCTCATTGTCTGCCATGTGGCAAACCAAACCCAACACCATCCATAAAGGAAGGGTAGGTCAAACAACTCAAGTCTTTCTCTGTCATTGTCATATAAAACCAGTATTTGCAGGGGAACAAACCTTCGCAGAATGGTTTTGAATTTGATGTTACCTATGCTAAAAAAATTAAATTCTGTGTCCTCCATTCATACCAGTTAGCTATACTATTATGGAAGATACAGCTAACATGAATAAGCAAACCCAAATTTATTTCTTTGAGCATCACAATAAGTTTATAATGCTGAAAGAAACATCTTTCCATATTTTCAAGAGAGGTTTGTATTGTGCATTAACACAGGGCAGTATATTTTATTTGAAATGAGCAACTTCCATAACACTAGGCTGTGTGTTGGTCCCTCTAAACTACTTGAATTAAATAGGGAATATTTCTCTGGTTTGTATTTAGCCTTTCTGCCTTGCATTTTAAAAACGCTTCGCAAGTATAAACAGTACTGAAGAAGCCTCAGAAGTTCCCAAGTTGGAAAGCTTTGTTTTATCTTTTAATAGTTACATTTTTGCTTTAGGAGTCTTACTCTAGAGAGAAAAAAAGCCTCAAGGTAAGTCATTACTGACGAGCACTTCAGGCAAAACAGTGGAAAATATGAGTTTATCTAGGCTGTAGAGCGCACACTTCCATAAGTATTTGTTTCCTCTCCGGTAGCACTTGGTGCAGGACTTTCATTCTCTGCATTTAAGGACAGAGAACAGGAAGTTTTACATTATGTTTAAAGAAAAGCTGTTAGAGTCCTACTCAGTTTTAGTTTGTTTTGTGATAGTATGTATTTTCACTAGCAATTGAGTCATTTTGCAGAATGGAGGTAAACAGAATGGCTTACTTATCTGAATATATTTTTCTTGGTCAAAGGTAGTGGAAGTTATTGTTAGTATCAGAGGAAGCTTGTAGCCAGTTTTTGCCCTCGAGAGGGCTATCTCCCACCAGCACATCTGGTGGCAAGTAATAAATCACCTCAATAGTGATGTTGGATTTGACCATCCATCTTGTCTCAATACAAAGTCCTCCCTAGTCAAGGTATTTGGAGCTAGGAATAATTGTAGCTGGTGCAGAACAGCCTTTAGCCCTCCCTTTTCTATAACAACTCACTCCCCTCAGCTGTGTTTAACCAATTCTTTCCCTCACCTCCATCTCAGATAAGGTCATGGCAGGTTGATGGCCCTACTACTATGGCACTTAAAATCCTCATCAGCTAATTGCTGCTCAGATGCCCTGTTTTCTCCAGGCTCTCCTCTTGCGTCTCTGACTCATGACTAAAGCCAGAGCCATGGAGCTTGACTGGATGGTACTGTGACTTTTCTCAGAGAATTTCATTAACCCCAGAGGTGTCCAGCCCCAGGCCAAAACTCCCTGCCTGCACACACAGCATTTCCCATGGCCGCATGACCCAAGCAGCCTTTTGCCTTTGCCAGCTTCCCTGCTACTCTCCTCCTAAGGTGATCCTCTCTCAGAAGAGGGCTTGGCTGGCCCAGTGCCCCTGCCCTTTGAAGCAGAATGGTCTTTTCCTTTTCATAGCTTACATATTATAAATCCATAAGAGGAAACAAAGCTAAAAGTGAGCCTCTACTGCATGGTGACACATCAGTCCAGAGAGGCCTTCCCACAGTTAGTGGCCCATTTGTTTCTGGAGGACAGGGTGAAAGCACAACAGAACAGATACAGCTTTGCAAAAATAAAGTTTACAAACAGTATTTTTCATACAAGCACTGCAATTACTTGCACCTAAAATCTTCAATTAACATATCATGCACCAAATACCTGAATACAGAAAACATGTAGAAAGAGCAGAGTAAGCTTTTCTCCAGCACTTCTCATTCAGTGAGAGCAGGATATAGTCACAGTTCATTGGTTTTATAATGCTGCCTCTATCCTGAAGCCCTTGTAGCTTGATGTCAAACTTATCCTCACAGTTCAGTTATTTAGGAATTTTTATAAATTCTGAGAATTTTAATGAGCATTTAAAATACAGCAAGTTAAGAAACTGATGACAGTAATGGTTTAACTTCATCCTACATCCCTTTTGGTAATCACGTCTGTCAAAAGCCTTAGTCCAGCAATGCCCTGTTCTCATGTAAGAGCTGTCTCAGGGGAATTTCCTCAAATGAAGACAAGATTTCCTGCTGGGGGTATAGCTCCCTCCCCAGACGGGTTCCACAAGAAAAGTGTGTAAGCCACAGGCACACACATCACGGCAAATCCTAAGATTACATTTTAGTTCACAGAATAAAAACAGCAAAAGCATTCATGCCAGCTCATCATGATAGTAAATGAAGCCACTATCATTTATAATTAAGACAGACAGACAACACTGAAAAATCTAGCCACCACAGCTTAGATATAGGATTTTTTCACGTTTTAAACTGTTGCCAGGTGAGGCAATTCTTAAGGGGTCAAGAAAATTAGTCTTAAGTGACTACATACTTAATTATCCAAATGTCACAAGGTCCCAAGACCTCGGTCCCCACAGAGACTCCTTCTAGGAGAAATCTGAATTCTCCATGGTTTCTCAGGGCTGCTCAAGACATCAGTGTCCTCTGACGGACAAGTCATGGTTACTCACATCCTAGTGTTCATATTCATAAAAAAAACAAACCCAGATGCTACAACTCATGCTGTTCAGGGATATATTAATTGTTCTCAACAGGCCAACCAGCTGGTACAACCCAGGAACTATTGAGATATTAACATTTAGATTTATTTTTCTTGTAACTCCCTCACCAGAAATTGCTTCCACAAAGCAACCCCAAATAACTTACCCCTCTTTCCATATGTATTCAGGGACATTTGAATACCTCTGAGGTCTCTGTTTGTTATGAAATTAAGTTTTGAAAAAGACTGAAAAAACATTTTGGTCACTAAGAGCTGCTCATCAACAGGGATAATATTAGAAGGACATAGCATATAACCAGTGCACAATAAACCAAGGTGTCCAGTACCCCATGCTAAATTCATCTTTTGCGTAAAACACACATTTCATGGTCTTTCTTTCAGCTTCCTTTCATGCCAAATCTTAGGCATATTTAAAACCCCTCAAAATCTGCTGTTCCTTTAAGAGGCTCTCTATTGCTATTAATGTAGCACCACTTTTCTTTCTGAAGTGGCTTAGTACTTTCAAGTGTCATTCACACTGAGGGGTACCTGAAGAAGTGCATTAACACACTTTGGTTTCACTTGGTCATGCTTTCTGAGTTACTCTTCCTTCAAACACCTCTTCTGTCTGATTCATTTCAGGAAAACATTAACATTTAATGTCATTACAGGCTTAAGTAGACATTTATCATCCTTTTGAGGGAGGGAATTTTCTTTTTGCAGGTCGCCATTTTTGTGACACTAATATAAATCAGCACTGAAGGGTGCTCTAGAGTGTCATGCGTTAATAAAGACAAAAAACTCAGCAAGATAATAGAGGTAAACGAAGATGTGTAATGGAACGCATTGGCACAGACCAGCTTTCGGCATGATTTGCAGATGGGGTAAAGCAAGCAACAGTACTCTTAGGAGTGTCAGAAGTCTAAGAGCAAGAGTACTGCTCAATATATAGATTTATAATATTATTATGTCAGTGGATTTATAGATAAATTGCAGCTACAAAATATACTCTTAATACATACCAGGCTCTCAGTTCTCCCATGCATGCTGCAGTTTACTAACAAGCACATTCATGCAAGCTTTCCTGGTGTTCACACTTGCCAAGCTTCCCAAACCAATGTTTGTATTGTGAAGAAATAATGGAATAAGGCTTCGCTGTCCCCACAAACATTATTTGCATTCAGATATGTTATGTGCTGATAATCCTTTCCTGAGTGTTAGTTGCAGTCAACAGTATATGGTATTCAGGTGAAACTGAAAAGTCTACTCCTAAGTAAACTAACTAAAAGCAGAAAGCCACGTTTGTTGTAAGGAACCACTGACATTCAGTGCTTAGTGCTACAGCCTGCACAAAGAACCCAACTGCACTATTTTTAGAAGACAGAACACAAAATAAAGCTTTTGATTAATACTGATTATAGGAAGTTGCTGGGAAGAGTTCATTCAGCCAATACTCTGTACAGAGAGGATGCTGCAGGTGATTTGAGCTTAACAAAACAACTATCTTCAGTGTTATTACCTCCACCAAAGGAAGGTTTCTGCATTTCCAGATAGCCATAAAACAAAGAGTATCAGATGGTCTCTAGTGGAGAAGATAACCAAGTTTCTAAAACAATTAATTCAGCTCACCAAAGCAGAAAATTTAGTTGCCTTTCTAAATTGCTACCAGCATATTTTTTCGCATTTTATGCCACCATCGCCTCTCAGCTGGGTTAAATGCAAATATTACAAATTAGGTATTTTATCACATAGGCTACAACAGCTGATACAGGATGTTGGGTCACACCTCATACACAAACTAGCTAAGGTAAATAAAACAGTCTTCTGCAATCAGCACTGGTTAATTATTAAATATAAAATCCATCACCAAAACTAAATCAGTTCCATTCAGTAGTTTGAGGGGAAGAACCACCACAACATTAATGGTTGCTCTCAACAATGAAATCCTAGAAAACACCTAAGCAGTACAAAGTCTTATTTTCAGCTTTGCTGGGGAATTGATTGCAATTATATCAAAACTCAATAACAAGCATGCTTCATTCTTTTTACAGACAGTATTTTTCATCAGGTAATAGCTTGTAATCAGTACCGAATACCACATCAACTATAGAGCTAGATGCCAAAAATTATGGCAAGAGGTACAGATGTTCTAAGCCATTACCCTGTAAAGGTGTATGTACAAGCATATGCAAGTACAACTATTTTGTGAGCTTAAGAGGAGCATACTCAGAGCCATTAAGGAAGGTATTTAGATGTGTGTACATAAATCACAAATCAGAAAACACTAATCACTTATCAGTTGCCGAGTAACTTTGGGAATTGGAGTCCAATTTGTTAACTTCTACATAGAGATAATGCATCTTAAGCACCTTGAAATTAAAGGTAATGTTGACACATACAGTATTAGTTTTCTAATTATTTTTATTTTTTAAAAAGCAATAGTAAATCTTCAAGATAAACCCCTTCACCTCATATCCATAATTTGTACATAAGTATAAACCATAGTATTCCCTTGTTAAATCTAATGCAATCCAAAGCACTGGAAATTTATTGATGTTTTATTGTGTTTCCTCAAGTACAGGTAATCATTAAAGAAGAGTAACTATCTCTTGGTGTTACTAATTTTTTTTTTAATTACTATACTTTTTTTAGTACACAGTCAGCTTTTCTTGACCTCATCCAATATAACAGGATTCAGCAAGAATTATACAGAAAATATTACTTAGATCCTATAATGTCTCATCCCTTTAGCAGTTCACTGCTCTAAATTATCTAAAACTTGTATTATATTTATCCTATTTAGCCTCAAGAAAATGTTAATTTAAAAGCAAATTTATTACTGTTCACAAAAAAGACAATACTACACAATTAGTCATGGCCTTAGAGTAAATATTTCAGGACTAGAGGATATAGGAGTAATTTGGCTTGTGGATCTTACATGTAGCCTTCTATGTACTTAGGATTACAGCTTTATGAGATACACAGTAATGAATAATCCTGGCTTATAAAAGCAGCAATTACATTTTACATGGTTCTTTTCTTATGCAAAGTAGGTGTCTTCCTATTTAAGAATAATTGATTGGTTACCAATTTACTTAGTTTAGGAGACTGCTGGGCTGAGTTCTTCACTCATGCTTCCAGCAGGCACACATTTACACTAATTATGAGTATCATCTGCAAAGTCCTAATCAAAAATGACATGGCAAGAACAAGAGTGCATAGTATTTCTAATGAAGATGTTAAATCAAGCTTAGAAGTCTTATACAAAAAAAGTAACTTTATATTTACAACTTATGGCTTCTATACCCATTATTTCAGTTATTGCTTTCAACACAGTAAGCCAGGACTATAAAAGCAAAAGAGAACATGCAACATGAAACAGAAAAACACGGAACCTTTCCAGTTATAAAGGCAAGTTATGAGCTTCCACTATTTCCAAGCAGATGTGAGCTCAAGAAGATGGTAAAGGTAACGGAATGTGGATAAAAAAATAATCAATTGATCAAAATTAAAAGAGAACCAATGCACCTATATACCATTTTTCCTGCCATCTGAATGTAGTTGTTATGCATATCATGATGGAAGGTATAGGTTATTTGCTCTATTTACTAAATACCCCTACGGTTTTGTTCACAGCAAGCACAGACAAAAAGGAAGCTTTGCTCTTGGTCAGACACAACCCCAGGAGCAAAGGACATGGCATGCTCCCCAAGGATGCTGTGCCTCCTCTACTGACACAGGCTTCTTAGAGCACAGGATTGGGGGCAGTAGGCTGGGGAGAGACTAAGCAATGGGTTCTCTACAGCTTAGACTGAGGTTTAAGGTACTCTTAAGATGTGGACGACAGCAGATCCACACCTAGAAGTCAGATATGGTAGACACCATCCTGTCCAAGGAGCACACAAAAGACCACATTGTTTATTGGGACCTAAGACAAAGAAAATCACCCATTGTACAAGGATATAGTGGGCAAGATAACTCAAGCTTAAATGACTCATATTCTGTTCCATTTTACATAGCAGCTCTGCATTCTTATTTGGATTACCTTAATAAAACTCAGACTTTAAAAACTGCAAGGCCTTTGGCATCCTAACACCAAGGAGAAGATAGAAACAGCTTAATTTCAGCTATCTTTGATCAACTCAAGAAAATCAGGAATATCAGATAGACACAGCACTTGAAAGAGTTTCACATGTCACACATGGCAATTCTCACACACGAAACTTGTATTTTTTCCTACCTTCCTAGCACAACACAAAAAGCCCTGAGTACACAAGACATGCTCTAAGTGTTTGATAGAGAATGCTAAGCTATAGGTGAGGTCTACCTGAATATTCACGTCAGAATAAATTTCACAAGGCAACAAGCCAGCACAGTCCCCAGAATGGGCTGAAATCCCACAGCTGTACCTAGAGCAGCCTCTGTGCTCCAGAAGAGCCTCTCCAGCGTAGAGGGCAGTCTCCTAACACAGCTCTCCCCCACAGCAGTCACATACCACTATTGCTCATGAAATCAATACCCTCCACAGCCCCAAGACTTCCTTACTCTCTCAAAGTTTTAGCTGCTTCCTCCTACTCTTTTATTCCCAGCATCTGAGTCCATTTCCTTCAGGCCTGTCTCATTCATGAGGTTAACCCCAGCCTTGCCATGGCATGTTTGTAAATCCTATTGGTGCAATGTATAAATATTAATGGCTACCCTAACACTAGCTGGAATTGTTACATATGTGAGTTGTGGCTACCTTTTAGAATAGCTACATGAAAATTAGCATTGGCTATTTTAAATTGGAAACACTTTCTCTAAAATATGCATATTAATTAATGTAATATAATTAGTATAGTTAGGAAAATAATAGATCTATCTTATTGGCTGATTTTATTTTTTTGAGGTTCTGCTTTGTTCAAAATAGGGAATGGTTCTGGAATTCAAAACACAGAAGCTTGAAAACTATCAATAATGATTATAACAATGAAAGACATCACTTGCACTTCCTTTCTCTTCTTTTTTGATTGACATCATTGCACTTACTAATATATCTGAGCTATTGCTAGAGTCTCCTGCAAAGGGTGCATTCATTAAATTTTAAAGCTCGGGTGTGCAGTGAGTGACTGCCTGCGAAATGAAAGCTTTGCTCTAGTGAGATTCAAAGCTGAATACAAGCTCAAAGGAAAATTGCTTCTCTTGTCAAATCCTTCTTAAAACTTTGAGCAGATTTCCACTTAATCATCTTCAAATTCACTTGCCTCCTAAACTGGAGATGCTTATTTGTAGCAAAGGCAAGACTATTTTGTATTTATTACTGAAGCTGGGCACCACTTCCAGGTTGATTGTCAATAGCCGGGTATCTTTATCTGAGATAGTCCTGAAAGCAACATATTATGTGAACTGGAAAAAAACAACAAGGTAATATGCAGGACTCTAGCTATAAATAAACACAAGACTTCCATATTTCAGGCTTTAGCTACTAGTGTATCATTCAAAAACATTTTTCACAGGCTTGTTGGGAAAGTATTATGCCAAATAATTTAATGTATTGGGTTTTTTCCTCTTTGATCTAATTCCCTTTGATCTAACAGCTAGTGTTTAATTAAGAGTAATCTTTGCTAATGAAAAGGAAAAAAAATCACAAAAGGGAAAATTAATGGTCATACCATCACACGTAGGTCACAATATGACAAGGTTTGCATCTTTCTCAGTGTGAATCCATTTGATGGACTTACTGCCTGCCATTACTGCTCTTGTCCAATGTCACAGGGGTACAGTCCATCAAAGTAACTGTTCATGAAGTATGCTGTACTGGTGCTAGCTGCCAGCATAAGAGATGTAGTTACACTATTGAACAGCACTGTGGCTGAATCCATTTTCTTCTTCTTCGTTTTCAGTAACGGAAAAGCATTGGAACAGGCTGCCCAGGGAAGTGGTGGAGTCACCATCCCTGGAGGTATTTAAAAGTGGTGTGGATGTGGCACTTAGGGACATGGCTTAGTGCTGGACTTGGCAGTCCTAGGTTTATGGTTGGACTCGATGATCTTAAAGATCTTTTCCAAGCTAAATGATTCTATAATTCTGATTCTATAAGAAAAAATACTAACAGCATTAAGGAATGATACCATCCTCACAATTCTGAATGTTAAGCTATTGCATCCTTTTCCAGCTGCAGAGAACTTGAAGATTTGTGAGAGTAAAAATAATGCAAGTTCAGTTGCTGAGAGGGCTGAAGCAGTAGGTGACATCCTGCAGTTACACTGCTCTATGCAGGATCACAGAGGTGGACATCAGCTACCTCCTGCAAAAGCCCTTGCTGAGTCCCTGCAGGGATCCAGCACAAATCTGGATAGCCCCTCCATTGGGTACTCACACCACTTTCCCACCAGTGTTTCATGTCCTTCCCCAGGTGTACACACCATTATTTGTGTCCATCTCAGTGATCAAAGAGCAGCAACCGCTCTTGGCCCAGCTGAGACATGGAGGGGTGAAAGGAAAGAGGGAGCACAGCGTCACACAGGGTGCCTGGAGCACACCCTCTGTACACACAGTTCCCACACCTCTGCTGGCTGGAGATCTGCTGGAGGAGCCACCGCCACGCATTCCTCTAGCGCTCTCCTTCCTTACCTGCCGGGTTTCCCACCTCTGGAAACAGCCCCAAGTGCCTCTGCCCAGAACAGGGGGGCTTGTTCTCCTGTGAATCAGAAAACATAGTAAATTCTCTATGGTTGCTTTAAGTGCTTATTTATTAAACTCAAAGCATTTCACCTTAATTAAATAATACTAAAAAACTTGCAACATTTCTCATATTGCAACCCACAAACTGCATTGTTTCTGCAGGTTGGAGAAGGGTGGGCCCTTAAGTTATATAAAAGAATAAAAAAATTTGAGCTCTTTCTATGAACATCAAGAAAACAAAGGAAAATTAGCAAAGTGTCTATCCTAGAGAAATATGCAAGTCATAGTTGTGGTTTGCCCATGTAATTGGTAAGATGTGATATGACTGAGGAAAATGAGAGCTTAGATGTGTAAATCTGAGCCTGCTAGGAACTATTGATTAGTTGAATCAGTAAAATAAAATGAAGCAAAACAGAAAGATAGAACAGAATTAGAATAGAATAGAATAGAATAGAATAGAATAGAATAGAATAGAATAGAATAGAATAGAATAGAATAGAATAGAATAATAAAGTAAAATTTTAAAAAATTAAAGTGAAAAAAATAAAATAAAATAAAATAATAATAATAATAAAATAATAAAATAAAATAAAATAAAATAAATAGAAACTGAAAAACCTTAGTACTATATATAACTAACTCTGGACTCTAATCTATATATGTTAGAATGGTACCAAATCTTCTATTGAATTCAGTGGCCCTGTTTCTAAGCTGCGTCTAATAAGCTGTAAAAGAGTACTACAATTGATAAAATTATCCACCATTTGCAATTATCCATAAATATTTTTGGGAAATATTCATATATGCAAAATTTTGCTATAAATAGAATTATCAATTGTATAAATATTTCAAGGAAATTAGCTGTAAATTGTAAACATATTTTGATTATTTATGTGTTTTTAAATGTTTCCTTAAATGCTTGTTGATAACTTTGTTAGTTAAGCTATACATTTATAAAATGCATATTACTGTAGGGAATGATCTTCCTTCTCCCATTCTGTATGTTACTTTTGAAAAAAATACTGATGAATTCAGAGAGAAACCTGAATAGTTTAAAGGTTCATAAAATGTTATTCTAAAAAACTGTTTATGCTGACAGTATGTTTAATAGTGTTTGCATTTGTTATCTTATCAGTGTGTTTCTAAAGTAATAAGCTACACAAATGTTGGGTAGAGATTGATGACGTGTTGGAGATCCACCACCAGGAGTCTTTGCTTTCTGATCTCTTCCCCTCTGATTGTTGTTTGTATGGCAACTTCTCTACTTTGCCCTAAGTGTTGTTTCCCAAGTAATGTAATAAAACATCATTTACTGCTGGTTCCCCGCCCTCCAACAGATCCTTCATGCTTTGTTTCACATTTATTTTTACCTGTTACTATTGTGGTCTCAGGATTAGTGAGTGCCACAGAAACCAGTGCATGAGGTGTATGAGCCCATTTTGAAATATTTGAAAATATTTCTGACTCAGTGTTTGCAATAAAGTTCCAGGGTTTGGAAATTTGCTGCCCTGATTGCTCTGAAATAGCAAAAATACGATGAGCCTCACCTACGTTCTGCCACACATCTCACCCTTCCACTTTTCTAGACATTTAAAAATAACAAATCAGTTAGACTACAAATTACTTTTTGAGAAGGGAAGGGAAATGCAATGAATTAGCTTGAACTTCTAAAAGTAAACATCAAGTTTGCGGATGTTTATTTTCTAAGCACGTAAATATTCCCACCGATCTAACTGCCTTATTTTGTCTGCATCCCACAGCATCATTATATTGTCTTGTTAAACAACTGCTGTATTCTGAAGGTCTTCACACTTGTTTGACAGACAGAGTAATGCCTGCATGCATCACTTGTAAGGGGCCTTGGGATCTTCCTCACAGGAGAACACTGAGTCTTATCTTAACTATACTTTCATATTTTTTAGAGGTTTGTTGATCACTGATATTATCAGAATTACTTCTTATTGCTACTTCTTTCAATGTCTCAAGAGGAGAAATCAGTTCTAATATTTCCACTGATCCATGGAGGAACAGTAAAGCAATTGGGGGAAAAGATATGAATGTACTTGAAGAATGAAGATAAGTTTTGTCGATGATGATGTAGTGGGATGTTTTGCTCATGACTATCTCTGCCTCTTAATTTGCATTCTTTTTATTCTGCAAATAAAAAGGAACTGTGATTCATAACTACCTTTATTTGTTTCTCATCAAATTCCTTGGGATTTATCCATCATAGGAAAAGTTTTAATTGCATTGTCGATATTCATTAAACTGCATTTTGACTTGAAATGCATTTTCTGTCATGAATGAAAAACTTTAAAATATTATAGCTCCTTTAGGAAAACTATTTGAATTCCTTTAACCATGAGAACTGATGTTTTACAGGCTGAAAAGAGTCAACAAATCTAACTTTGTAAACACTTAGCACAAAAATTGGTGTAAACAATAATATGAGTGAACATTTATAGAACCTGAAAGAAAAATTGGGGAAGTGAGAAAAGAAAAAAGGCCTTGAGAAGTGGGGAAAACACTGACAAAATGAAATAACCTACTGCTGTCAATAGCTTGGCCATAGAGAAGAACCACTCCCTGGCTCACACTGTTCTTGTCACCATGGGCTGAGCATTGCAGCCAGGATGGAATGAACAAGATGATGAATTCCAGAAAGAGCCAGAAAATGTCAGCAGTGAGACGCGGTGAGCGACCACTCCTTCACCTAGTCTCCTGACCATATTTTAAATTAGAGAGAGAGAGAGATACTTACAGAGTCAACAGCAGTGAATACAAAGTAAGCCTCACCTTTTTCAAACTCTGTTTCAGTTTAATTTCTGTCAACCTGTTTTTCTTATATCTGATGCTAGACTGCTGATAGGAAGAAGATGCTGGCCTTGAGTGGCCTCAAAGAGGAGATCTAGTGCGAGAACCCAGTTTATGGGACTGACTGTATCTACATTCAAAAACCCTAAGCAGAGAAATTAATTTATGATATTCTCCATTTAACAAAATTCCTCAGCACATTATGTTCTCCAAAGCCTAATTAACCATTAGGTTATACATATTCTTTTAAGTGTAGGCTCATTATAACTTCTCCCTTAGGTATTTAACATCTTTAGTTGCCCACTGTACTTTAATTTCAATTTTAATCTCTTCTTTTTTTTTAATTTAATCCAGTGATCAGAGAAACCTGACTGGTTTTAGACACTTTAGTTATAGTTTTTGAACTGTCTTTGGCTGTTCTCTCTGCTGATTTACAGCAGCTGACAGATGATTAAAGCTCCATGTGTCCAATCACCAAGAAGTTATTTCCCTTTCTGCATTCTCTGATTGACAGAAAAGGTGAGAAATGAAAGTTCAAACAGACTGTAGCAAATGAGATAATTTTAAATTTGCCACTGTGCAGAGAAAGCAGCACTTCACATTACCAAACAGAGAAAAAATAGTGTCCCAACTGTCAAAATTTTGACACTGTCAGAATCTTTATCCAATTACGTGTTTGATTTTCTTTTTGATAGCAGGAACTAAGATGTGATTGTGATGTGTCCTGGATTCCACAAAATGCATTGCATGATTTATTTGGTGTCCTTTGGAGATTTAAAGGTGTTTTAATGTTGTGTAAAATTCAGAAAGCCAATGGGGAATGGAAGGGGAAGGGGAAGGGGAAGGGAAGGGAAGGGAAGGGAAGGGAAGGGAAGGGAAGGGAAGGGAAGGGAAGGGAAGGGAAGGGAAGGGAAGGGAAGGGAAGGGAAGGGAAGGGAAGGGAAGGGAAGGGAAGGGAAGGGAAGGGAAGGGAAGGGAAGGGAAGGGAAGGGAAGGGAAGGGAAGGGAAGGGAAGGGAAGGGAAGGGAAGGGAAGGGAAGGGACTCTTGAGATACTTGTAAAAATAATTCCAGATGGAAAACATAACTAAAATACAGATGAAGTAACAGCACTGGGATGTGATCAGAAGCAGTTTTGCTTGCTCTTGTAACTTGTTTGAGGAATGTTCAACCAGGAATTTCTGTTTAAACCAAAGGGATGTGTTAGACAGGGAGACAAGAGAGATTCCTTGCAGAAATGGAGACTGCTGTAGCCAAGGAGTCTCTCGTACCTGAAGGTATTCAGGAGTTTCACATGCACAGATTTCTCTTCTTTTAGCCCTAGTGGTGTTACTGGTTTGAAAAATAACTGTATTGGGATTATGTGAGTCAGTTTGCTCCAGTCTGGCAATTCATCACACAAGCACTTGCATCATGTATAGATATGGAGAAATATGCCCACAACTATGACACAAATTTAGGCACCTTTGGAAAGAGTACAGAGAACTCATATTTCTTGACTATGTCTCTCATGGGACACTAATTGAACAATATCCCTTCTTGCTCATTAGGCTGAAATTCTATTTCAGTGTAAACTAAGCTTGTTGAGTTTCTTAGGCTTTTCGCTGTTGAGTTTAGCTAGCAGACAACAGTTTGAGTGAAATTTTGAGTACTGCTCTTGTCTGGCAAATACTTAAACTCAGTATTTGAAAACATCATTGCCTAATCAAATAGTCCTAGTAATATAGAGTGCAGCATAGTTGGTATTCTCATCTAGAAGAACCAGGTAACCAGTATTCTTTGAAGTCTTTAAATTTGTTTGGTTTTCCTGAAAGAATGTTTGCTGTTCATTAACTTAAATAGGCTGTGACTTAACTAACTATTATTAGAAGTTTGTGCCTCGGCTGTAATGTTATATGAATCTAATGCTATTGAAACATTAATTCTAGTGGTTATCTGTGTCTGCAGAAATAATTCCTGTTATTGTCACATCTATACACCAGCAATAAAAAACAAAGATGAAATCCTGATGAGTGAGATGCAAGTAAATTTCATCTCGGTGTCTTTGAATCTAAACAAGTATGCACAGCTTCCACTTTTTTTAGGAGTCTCTTGTGCAGACAATCAGGATTCCATGAGATTATGTTTCCTGCTTCAGTGAATATTTCGGAATGTATTGACCCACTTCAGCTCATATGGGATTATTTTAAGTCTTGGAAGAATGAGTAAAAGAGAAATGTAGTTAGCAGGCTACACCTCAACTACACAGTGTTGTGATTCTCAAGCAGGAAACCAGTGGCAAGTGACTAATAAACACCGTAGATAGATAGAGTTATGCTCTTTTATTAAACATTCTCTGAAAACACTGGGCCTGCTTCCCACTGCACTGTGCTCACAGTGATGCAAAGAAGAAATGCAATACCTTCTCACTTTCAATGGCACGTGGCATAGTCTCAGAAATCCATAGGCAATTTGTCTAGGGAGCTTGTAATGGTTAATACTGTCTGTGTTCCAGACATGATTTTATTCCATGTTTTTAACCCTGGGAATAATTCTCATCTATGAAGCCCCCATGATCTTGGGCTCAGCTGATGTTAAAGTACTTGAATGCTTTTGCTAGCAGAATAAGAACAAATTTTTATACTTTATAAATTTACAGATTTTTATTTCAATCCCAGTTTTCTTCTATATTGAGAATGATTCAACTCTTTCTCTTTGAGATAAATGCAATAGGAATAACCCAAATTTTTATATCAGCTATTTTAATTTCCATGTGCACTGTATTCAGTGCTAGATTTGGTCATGTTCCAGGATCATAACTGCCTTACAGCAGCGACTGTCTTTGAAAGTGCTACGGGATTTAACCTTGAAATACTTCTCTAGTAAGACAGTAGCTTTTAATATTTTTCTCAAAGATTAGCTACTTGGTCAGGCTTTCTCTTTTTTTGATGGCAAATTTACATCTGCAAAGCTTACAGTACTACTGTGTCCACCTCATTTCCCCCATTACCCAGTCTGTATGGTGGAATTTCAGGATAGTGCATCCTCCTTCCTAAAACAAGTTTGGAAATAGCCTTATGTCTCAATATTTAAGTGAGTAAGAAAATATTTCTTTCCTATTTAAAAATGTTTGAAATTGTGAGGCTACAGGGATTTGTATGAAATTTCCTTTAATATGTCAAAGATTTCTTAGTTCTGGCATTACTCATGAAAGGCAAGAAATGTGGAACATAAGCTCTGTCCTCTGTGGACAGAATGCCTCTGGCAGCTCAAACTAAAGGAATGGACTTCGTTACCCTGTATCTCCAAAACAGCAATAGTTGCAAAAGTCACAATATTGCCTTAAGGTTATTTCTTATCTTACTAAATGCCTTCAGGGGACAGCCGATTTGGAAAGCTGAGCTTTCTGTCATAGGAAAAGAAGAGAGAGTGGGAAAATTGCCTTTAAAGTTAATAACATACCAGTTTCTGTATAGGTAAATGGTATTAGGAAGAAGCAATGTAGTCGAGAGTCGACAGAAGGAGAGCGGAGACCCTCACGCTAATGCCTATGGGCAAGATTGAAATATTCCTGAATATCCTATATGTTAGCTCTGAGAGGAGTGAAAAATCAAACAATGAGCCAGACTGGACAAAAGCAGAGGGTAATTTACCTTCTGAAAAAGGGGAGGAAAAGAGAAGTACAGAGAAAGCTGTTCTGTTAGAAATTTCATCATTTCTCAAGATAATGTGCACTAATTATTCAAGCAGCATGTGACCCAAGCAGGGAAAAGTGGATAATTCTTATTTGATTGAACTAAGCTTCCAATACTGATATAACACTCTACAGTTCATGGGCTATTCTCTCCATCATATCCTCTAAGCTGCTTGGAATGTAGCTCTTTGATCTGTTCAGACATCCAGAAAAATTTCTGCCTAGTGTTTTTTTCCTGCTTTCTTTTGTGATCTGCTTCAATTGAGAAATATCATGTCTTCTGAGATGCAGTTCTAACTCCCAAAGTGCTTAAGTCCAATTTCAGAAGGACCAGGGCATAAAGCATCTTCTTTTATAGAAGTGAGAACCTGACACCTTGACAGTCAAGGCATCCTGGTTCTCAGTGAGCCGGAGGGTTGACAGGAGCCAAGGAGAAACCACCTTTCATAAAGGCTGTACCCTACCTTTACAAAAGTCTGTGACTTCCAGTCTGTTGTGAAGTAATCAGAGGTATTACTGCCTTCCACAGAAGCAATATCCTACATCTAGACAGAAGTAAGTGCTCCTGTTTCCCTGCTTCCCCTGGCTTCAGACCTCTGTGGTACAGGGGTGCAGGCTTGCGGTGAGCCCAGCCTGAGACCCAGGATGCATCCAAGATACTGCAGATCATCAGGACTATGCAAGTGGAGAGGTGCTGCTCTGAAGCCAGTCTGCTCCACCTGGAGTCACACCAGGGATCAGGGTTAGTTCTGGTCCTGCAAGCACAGCAGAAAGAAACCCTTTCTCCTGGAAGAACCTAGAAGCAAGAAAAAGAATGCAAAATCAGAAATACACTTTTCCACTATATATCATCAATCTTTCTCACTTTATTTTCTAGTAAGCACCATACTTCTAGCCCTGCCTTTATTTACATTTTATTTTGAGAAACTAATCTTGATCATGAGTACAGCATACAGGTGCTAGTGAGAATACTTTTGGTGATAAAATCTGGAGCAAATATGCAGCCATGTGTAGCACTGTATGATTCATTTTATGTTTATCCCGATCACAACAGTATTTATAGTGACTGCCAATATACAATTCCCATTTAAACTAAAAGAGCTGGTATGCTCTGATGTATTTCAAGTAATGTCTGACTTCCTTTCCTATCATGCTATAAAGAATGCCATCAGCATTTCTGTTGTATGGCTGTTTCTACCTATGGTTACAGACTATATGAATAAACACAGATGCTAATCTTAAAAAAAGATCATTACCTGTTGGAAGAGGAACATTGTCACGTCCCGCTCAGATGAGGGAGACAAGTGACTCGCAAATCCCCAACAGAGCGGACAACGGTGAGACAAGTCTCAAAGTCCAAATATTTATTAACTACCCACAATGTACTAATTGAACACACGATAACTGGCTAAGTATATAGCAAGTTGTGGCAAGCAATACAATATGCCTTGCATATCTTAATGGGAAAGGGAAAAGAGGGAGATAGAAGGAATGGGGAAATACAGATCACCGGTCTGGGTTTCTCCACTGATCCTGCCAGCGAGGGTTCCAGGAGGCATCCGTCTTCTTCGCTTGCATCCATCTTCTTTGCTTCACTGCACTCTCCAGTCCCCCCCCTTTCTTTCACTCCCTTGATTTACACACACTTTCCTTGGGTCCGTTCCCTAGGTTGACCCACATACCTACGTATCCCATGTACGGGGAGGGGTAAGGTGTTTCATGGGATGATGTAATTAGCATGATCATGTCAGCCTTCGTTAGCATATTGAGGGGTGTTAACTTTAATATGCATTTCATGGATAATGAAGCAAAGGTCATTCACCGGACAGATGGCCCTTGAAATTTGTCCAGGTGCACCAGAGCAGAGCTGCCCTGTCTCCACAGGGCTCCCTCCTCCAGCTGCATCTTGTGTTATTCGGGCAGCCTTATCAGCTTCGACCTCCACACTATCCACCCTGTGACTCATAGTTTTGTCTTGCGAGTGTTTGAGGCATTCCTTCCATCAGCCTCAACTTTTGCTTTCTCGGACTGTTTTTCTTAGTGTCTCACAGGCCTGGTTTCTTATCTCTTACAGACATTAGTAAAGACAATCAGTAAGTTTCACAGGGGATCACTGTTCCTGCTAAGTGGCAGTTGTCCTAGAAAAGGAAAATATGATAGTACAATGAATTACATAAGCTATACTATACTCATGGTTCAGGATCTTTATGTTCCTTTTAATCTCTACTCTACAAACACATCTTGAACTAAGAAAAAAAAATCAGAAAGTTTCCCGAAAGAGTGCTATTACTAAGAACATGGCCTTTCTGACAAGTGCCAACTCATAGTGCCAATGATTCTAGCTGTACACATAAAATATATCAACATCTTATAAAGAGCGTGGTGTTCAAATTCTGTTATAAATTTTAATCATAGAAAAATATGGTAGATGAGTGTGCAAATATAGTTACTTCATCAGCTTTATGAATTTTGAGAGACAGTGATTATGTCAATATATGAGTGTCAATACAGCCAGCTATGAACTTCAGTTAAGTCTAATTTATTTTTGGTGATGAATATCGAAAGTGAGTTATCCAATGCATCAGTTGTGACAATACAAACAGATTGATTACATATGTACCTAGCAGAGGGGCAGGCAATTCTGCTGTGGATCCAATCTTTTCATCAGTTTGGAGAGGAAGTTTGTTGCATACAAACTCTACTGCATATTTAATGACATAAAGAATCCCCTTGGACCAATTAAATTTTTTGTTTACATTTCCATTAGGTAAAGTTGTTTCCCAGTTTGGCATTACTTACCACAGTTATACAGCTGATGCAGGATTTATTGCTCATAGGTTTTTCAGTGGTCATAAATTTAACATATTCAGAGAGCAATTTCTTAGCAAAATTTTATGATCAATTTTTTAAGCTACTACATATTATTCACTATTAGATCCAAACCCACACTGTTTCTGTCTCCAGAGTTTATGATGTTTGACATTTTGAATGGAATACATTTTATTAACTTACTTTGTTCAATATTCTCTTAAGTTTAGAAATGGTATATATATGTGAAATGATATATTGCTGTTTAATACATCTAGGGCAAATGGAGGGCAGGATGATGATGGTAGAATGCTGCAGAAGGGCATAATCTTGCAAAATAAATTACCTCCAGTAAAGTTATACCAATGAGAAAGCTGTTCTGCAGTTTTCACTCCACTTGAATCATTTAAAGAAAGGAAAACACTACAACTTTCATTTCCTTGCTGTTACAAAAACTTCAAAAAATTGTAAAACTGTACAGTGAGGTTTTTTTCTCTTTTATCTATTTGGGGAAGTAAATTTATTTAATTTGGGGGGGGAGTAAATCTATGGTTCAGCTGACACAGGTTCTGCCAGAAACCACAGTTTTTGTTGTTAATACAGTTAAAACAACATCTGACTATTTGCTCTTGACAAGGACCTTCAAAGTCTTCAGAACAGGGAGCTGCAGGAAGAAAAGGGGTCAGACTCAGGTACTTCCACTTGCACATCTGAAAGTGACAATAAATGTTGAACATGAATGATGTCTACATAAAATCATGCACGAGAAAAAAAAATAGCATATTTCAAGTGTGGGTAAACAGTGCCCACTTTATATCCTTGTTCATGATAGTCTACACTTTGCTGAAGAGAAAATGAATGTAAAATGGCATAGGGAAAATAATAGTGGTGGGGTTTGTTTGTTTTCACCTGGTCCAGGTGCGTACCATAAGCACTGGTGTTGGCTACACTTTTTTTGGAGAAGTACAGTTTATATTCTCATTTATTGAAATACTCTAGTAAATGGCTATATACCAGTTTAGATACTATTGTTTCAATCTTTATTAGTATTGCAGAGGTTTAGGTGTGATGGAGGGAGGATGAAAAATCACATCCAGTTTTGAATATATTTAGGTGTGATGGAGGGAGGATGAAAAATCACATCCAGTTTTGAATATATTGGACAAAATGAAGCATTATCTTGACAAAAACTCCCAAATCCCTGGACTTGAATCTAGATTTCAGAGAGGCATAAGGACTGCACCAGGCACTTTCTGTAAATGTCACTAGTCCAGTTTAATTCTCTTCGATATTTTATTTGACTTCAAAGACATTCCATAGAATCATAGAATGGTTTGTGTTGGAAGGGATCTTGAAGATCATCTAGTTCCAACCTTCCTGTGTCCCTGACGCCCGATCCAACCTGGCCTTGAACACTTCTAGGGAGGGGGCACCCACAACCTCTCTGGGCAACCTCTTCCAGTGTCTCACCACTCTCACAGAAAATAATTTATTTTTTATAGCCAATCAGAATCTACCCTCTTTCAGTTTAAAATCATTACGCTTCATCTCATCACTACACTCCGTGATAAAGAGTCCCTCCCCATCTCTCCTGTAGCCCCCTTTAAGTACTGGGAGGCTGCTATAAGGTCTCCCTGGAGCCTTCTCTTCTCCAGGCTGAACAACCCCAACTCTCTCAGCCTGTCCTCATAAGGGAGGTGCTCCAGCCCCCTGATCATCTTTGTGGCCTTCCTCTGGACCTGCTCGAGCAGGTCCATGTCCTTCTTATACTGGGGGCCCCAGAGCTGGACACAGTGCTCCAGGTGGGGTCTCATGAGAGCAGAGTAGTGAGGCAGAATCACCTTCCTTGGCTTGCTGCCCACACTTCTCTTGATGCATCCCAGGATACGGTTGGCTTTCTGGTCTGTGATTGCACATTGCTATCTCATATTGAGTTTTCCATCCACTAATACCCCCAATTCCTTCACAGGGCTGCTCTCAATCCACTCGTTGCCCAGACTGTATTTGTACATAAGATTGCAACCCATGTGCAGGACCTTGCCCTTGGCCTTGTGGAACTTCATGTGGTTTTCAAGGTCCTACCTCTCAAGACTCTCAAGGTCCCTCTGGATGACATCCTTTCCCTCCAGTGTGTTGACTGCACCGCACAGCTTGGTGTCGTTGGCAAACTTGCTGAGGGTGCACTCCATCCCACTGTCCGTGTCACCAACAAAGATGTTAAACAGACCTGGTCGCAACACCGACCCCTGAGGAACGCCACTCGTCACTGCCCTCCGCTTGGACATTGAGCCGTTGACCACAACTCTTTGAGTGTGACTGTCCAGCCAATTCCTTATCCACTGAGTGGTCCATCCATCAAATCCATGTCTCTCCAATTTAGAGACAAGGATGTCATGTGGGACAGTGTTAAAATCACTGCAACAATCAGGTGCAGCTTGAATATTGTAACTAGGTCTTTCAAGAGATGACAAAATATCTTTTACTGTGGCCGGGGGTCTATTTGCAATTAGTCAAATGACATCAGGATCATACTCTGTAACAGATAATTCCCTGGCAGGGGAAGATTAAAATTAAGTTTTAGTCGATACTGGACTTGGTGTGGCTGGTATGGAACTTTTTTTATAGCAGCCTGTATGGTGCTGTGTTTTCAATTTGTGACTAAAATGGTGTTAACACACTGATGTTTTAGCTATGGCTGAACAGTGCTTGCACAGTGTCAAGGCTTTCTCTGTTTTTTGCTCTGCCACCCACAGTGAGTAGTCTGGGGGTGAGCAAGAGGTTGGGAGGGGACACAGCCAGGACAGCTGACCTGAACTGACCAACGAGATATTCCATGCCGTGTAACTGGTGGGGCAGTCTTTCCAAGGTGGACATTGCTCAGAGACTGACTAGACATCAGTCTGCCTGTGGGGAGAGTGAGTGATTGCCTTTGAATCACTGTTTGTGGGGTTTTTGTGTTTTTCCTTCACTTATTAAACCATCTTTATCTTGACCTATGAGTTTTTCTTCGTTTTGCTCTTCCAATTCTTTTCCCCATCCTGCTGGGGGCAACAAGTGAGTGAGTGGCTGGGTGGGTGCTTAGTTGTTGGACAGAGTCAACCCACCACACTCACGTAGAGCCCTATTTTTCACAAACTCACCAAGTTGCACTGTATTTAACCTAAGAATATTTAGTAAATGTAGACCAATATGATGAATTCTACTGGAATCCTACACTATTGCCATCCAATTTGTTGCTAATATTTGTATTTGGCATAAGGTCAATGTAGCCCAGGGGCTGAAGTAGCAGTGAGACACTCTCCTAAAACATTTTTATCTCCTGAAGATAACCAAATATTCACGGACAGGCATACATAACACATCCAGCCACACTCTGAAGCAAACTTGTTGAGTAAGAAAGTGATATTTTTTCCAAAACAAATGTAATATTAGAAAAAATAATGAAATGCAGACTATGCTTCCCAAGATGGATTTTTAATTGCATACTTTTACTTCTTTGTCAGTGACCACATCATTGCTTTTCTGTGTATGGCATGTCAAGGTGCTGTACAACGCCAACTAAACAGACAACTGTTAATTATAACTGGCAGATTCAAGATGGCTTCTCACATTATACTATAAACATCAATGACAATGTCTGGACAAAGTTTATAAGATTTTAATTTTAGAATTTAATTTTCAATTGAGAAACACTTTAGTTGTTTGAAGTGGTGTAAATGTCTCCCCTAAATTCTGCCTCATTTTTTTTGGTAGCTAAACCTTGTTCATGTACAAATGCAGTCACACTTCTTAACTGAGAAACTGCTTCAGAAAATTCATTCTGTAGTCTGTGTCATAATAATCTTGTTATTTTTTTACTTTTACTCTACATTATTTTTCCTAACATTTGAAGGATATAGTGGAAATATCCCAATCTGTACAGGGCTTGGAACTCAACCAACCTTTTCCACTTTATTTTCACATATTTTACTTTGGGATAGGTTTGAGCAAATAAAACAAAGTTACATTCAATAATGTATGCAACATATGTTATATCAAATACTCTCACACTTCTGAATTCTTACAGTATATTCATACACCTACACATCAATTTCAAAATTACTGTTGAAGCAATGCAACATTTTAAAAGATGTTGTGATAAAGAACCATAGCAGCTCAGGGCATTTCTGTCCAAGTTGTTTTCCATTAAATGTATTGTTTGATATCATTCATCTTCAACATGTTGTGTTTCCTTTAGGCTTCTATTACTATACCTGCTATGTCAGTCCCATTGTAGCAGTGACAGTGATTTATCAAGCACATTAAATCTGCAGTATCTCTGGCTAGAAAAGCTAGTTTTTCAAATATTAAATCTCAGTTGTGTCACATTTAACCTGCCCTGAACTCCTGAAGCAACTCTGTGCTGCTTTTTTAAAAACAAAAAAAAAATTTTATTTTATTAGCAAACTTTTTACTTGTGTAAAATCAAGCCTCACCAGCTGCTGAAGTAAGAGGTGTCATAGAAGCATAAGAATTGCTTATACAAGGAAAGACAACTTATCCCAAAGAGTCTGTTCCTCTTAAGCTTATCTTTCCCCTTACCTTCTGTTATGTCACTGTCTCCTTCAATTTTCTCCCACCATAAAAATGTGTAGCTGTCTCTTAAGATGATTTCTACCATTTGCCTCACTAGGCGCAGTGTACCAAGCTGGGCTGGTTAGCTTGTGTTACTTTATCAAACCAATTCCTGATTTAGAGCTATCTATTAGATCATCTTGAAGTCTTCCTTTTTTCTGTGATCACTAATGTTGACACATAAGAGAGCACAGAGAGGAACATAAAAGACTACAAGAAGATGCTAAAGGAAAGATGAAAAGAACAGAACACATTTAGCTTTGTCAGATATAAATTAATAGATGTAAGATGACAGATACTCAAAGTACAAGTGTAAGGAGTTAAGAATTTTTCAGGTCAGTCAGAAGGAAATAACATTCATGGAATAACTGTATATGATGGATGTTTTTATAATAGTATTTATAATGGTGTCAAGTGTTTTCTGAACACACTAGGAAAGAAAAGATTCTGTTCTGAAGAGCTTGAAAACTAAGCTAGACATTTTCACAAACATGGGCAAGAATGAGTCACCAACACCTATAGGCTTTCTTCTACTATATGTTGTAGGGAGTGTCTGTGCTTCTGAAAGTCTTTTCTCTCTCCTAACACTTCTTTCTACATGCAATAGACTAAGCAAGGATGATGAAAAGGAACACAATTACATGAACAGTGACTGAACTAGATACACATACATGTCATTTGTGTGTATAAGAGTACATGTTCAGAAAAATAAATCACATTTTCTTTTACATACTGAAAGGTGTAAGAGCCCCTTACTAGCTTCTTTTTTTAGAGTTGATAAGATTTCTTTCGGGCAGGGAGCTGATTCCCTCTTTGAAGCAAAGATATTAATGTTATAACAACCTATCTACTCTTTAAAATTATGATAAAATAATATTTTCCAACAATAGAATCTCTAAACTATAGACAGTAGTATAAAAGCTTTGTGCTGGCTTGATACACATGGATGAGTTTCAGCCTCTAATAATAAAAGATGTATTTACCATATCCTGATGTAGCTTGAAAACGTAAAGTTACTTTATCCCACTCATAAGTAATCCCACTCAGAGCCAAGTCTTCATTTTATTTGAGTCATTTGCAAAATTCCCTTTACCTACAATATAATAATGCAGTCCCAATACATATAGCCTTTAGATAAGTTATCATCCATTTCTGTTAGGCATGGCTATCGCTTTCCATGTAAGATTGTATGCCAGTGGGTTGAATAACCAACCAAGGAAGATAAATAATGTTCTCACCAGTGCCAGAGTTTCAGTCCCTGTCCTCAGGGTTTTCTGTTATTGATTTATAAAACAAAATATTTCAAACAAAAAACCCAAGACACTTGAAACAGCCAGAAAATTTCCAGCTTCATCCCATTCTGCCCTCCAGGCAGGGTGATAAGGTGGAAATCCTGGCTACTACCACCTTGCCTTAATAATTCTGTGACAGGTTCCACGTTAACCTCTCTCACATGGGGGATCAGGAAATTCTTTAATTTCCATGGAATACTTGTCACAATGGTGCAATTTATATTAGTTTCATACTATCACATATGATGAGAAATGGAAGATACAGTCAGGTTTTACAGTTTGTTTTCTTTGTTGCTGTATTTAAAAACCCCAAATTACTGTTTATAGTTATCTTGTACAAATAGTGAGAATATTCAACTACTGGGTTGTTTCACTATACCAGCTCAACTGCTTGGGAACAGTGTCTTGGATTATTGGCTTTTTAAAATCCATTCTCTGCAGCTCTTGAATTACCATTGGAAGGCAGTGGTGAACAAAATAATCATTATTAATTCTTTCATGAATATATTTTCCCTGAACTCTGATATAAGTAACACCCAGGTTAGAAAAGAAGGCAAGAGACAAAGATAGAGAACCACTGTATTGGATCTTGCAGGCTCAAGTGGAAACATATAGCATTATGCAACATCTTTGGTTCACTTGAATTTTCTACTAATCCTCTGCTTCTTACTATTATTTTTTCAATTAGGTAGCATTACATAAACACACATATTAGAGCACACAGTTTCAGATGTGTCCTGGAGACCAGGAGTTCTCCACTTTCATTAACCTGGTTGACTTTTGGGAATAATGCCTGGTGTTTCAAGAGAATTAAAGGACATGGTAGTTTGCATGAAGGTCTAATTCCATGGTTTATTTGATTGATTGAGGAAAGTTTGTTTGATTTGATGAAAGCTGTACTCACAGGTTCAGGACACCAGGGACCAAAATGAGAATGGCTCTTTTCCAACCTCACTTTCTTGTGCAGTTCTGATTACATTGGGATAAACTAATTTCTTATTCAACATATAGTTTATGGCTGTTTTTCTAATTCTCCCTATTCTATTAACCTATTAATGCTGAAAAGCTCTCCAGATAAATTGATTATTTTTACACAAAGCCCAAAAACAAATATCAAAACTTACGGAGAGAAAATTAAACAGGTAAAATCCTGGCTGTTAATGAATGAAATCTTCCCATGAAGGGTATCTTCTCTGCCAGTATGATTCTCCCATGTTTGCAACCCCTTCCAGCAACTTCATTTTGATTTAGAAGAGGAGCACATCTGACTGACGGGAACAGAACTAAGTTTTGCTGAACCTTTCTTCTGATGAATAAACTCCAAACCATCTTGAACTCTGGCTCTACACATGATTTGATTAGGTCAGACTGTCCCACTATCTCCTTAGATACAGCAGTCAGACCATTGCCATCTAGGAAAAGGTTATGTAGCAAAACCAATGTAAATTTCATAGCACAGAATAACTGCTAAAACTTTTCTACTTAAGTGGAAGCAGCAGAGAGTTTGGCAGCAAGAATACAACAGCCAGAGGAAAAGGTTCCTCAGGGTTATGTGAGGACTGACATGCATATCTTCAAATATGAATGCATTTCCTTATCTCCTGTGTATCAGTGAGAGAAGCTGTCTTTGTAAGCATTAACATTAATTATTCATATTTTGAATTTGGTTTATGCATAGGTTTTAATCTAATGTTGTACTTGTAGAAAATAAAATTTTGAACAAGGTCATATACATACCTTGTGAATGAGTCTTCACCTATATAGCTAGGGCCATTTTCTCAAAGGTGTGTAAGGGGCTGTTCATCTCGAGATAACAATGCCAAATGCATAGTTGGACCATCTCCTTCAGACTAAGCATGGAGGGAATTAGGTTGCAATGAAGTCAGCAAATAGCTGGCAAAGTAGTTATTAATAACATGGAAGGAACTCAAGCGTCTTGTTTGAATTGAGATAGATATGGTTCAGCCTCAAGTCATAATCTGAGAATTTCTATGATTTTTTGGCATTCTTGGTAAGACAAGTGTTCATCAGCTAATGCATTTTATGCGTTTCAGAGAATTATATCTACTTCCAACTTTTGTGTTGAGCCTCAACTTTTCTAGGCTTCTTTTTAGTATGCTTTCTCTTCTCCTAGTAGCCAATCTTTGCATCTCTGACAGTTTGAGCAACTGGAAGTGAGGATAATATTTGACATGATATATTTTCAGGATCTATATACTCATATACACTTTTTGTCTAAGTCTACTGGACATCTCTCTATCAATACAGGTTCATATTTGTCTTCAGTTGCTCTCAGAGTAAATTCCTATATAAACTGAAGTATGTTTTGTCTCCAAGTGCAGAACTTGCCTTTTATGAAGGTGAATATATCCTATTTCTTTAATCAAGGGTGCCCTTTTTTTCCTGAGATTGATCTTCTACATGCTGAGTGCATTTACTGATCTTGTGATATTGGTTGATTTCATCCATATTTCTGCTAAGACCCTTAATTAATATATTTAAAAACATTGAGTCACAAATTTACTTCATAGAAATTTCACTAATAATCTTTAGACAATAAACTCTTATTGTCTTTGTGTTTAATAGGTTTTGTGAGTTCTTTAACCATCTTCCAGTTTCTCATTTCTCTCTTCACCATCATCAATTATTTTCTATAAGTCAAGTGAGTTTACCTACAGAAAAATGAAAGGAAGTTATTAAATTAGTGTGGTATGTTCTTAATTTGTTAAAACCATGCTGCATTTTATTCAGTTTTTCATTTGCGTCCAGGTTCCATTTTACTCTTTTTCAAGACTTTTTTAAAAGGCTTTCTTAATGCTTGTGAAGGGGTGCATGATCGGAGATCCTCAGGACATTTTAGTTTCTTTGTTAATATGAGTCCTTCCTACCTTTGCTCTTCTCTATGGCTGTGACTACCCTTAAATGAATAGTCTAACCTAATCATGAATCAGACAATAGATTTTAAAAAAAAAAAAGAAAATATGTTAAGAAACTCCCAGTATTTTATACTAGCTTTTCTGGGCTAGGGTAATCCAGTCTTCCCAACTAGCGTACACTTTGCAGGAGTAAACTCCATCTCCATATTCATTCATACACCTAAATTGGCTTTGCTTTCATGACCAACAGTGTCTTTCTAACTTGAACACTGAAGCTAAATGTTAATTCAAATTTAGAACCATGCACTAGTTCTTCTTTCATATATCATCCTTGTTTAACGACTTTTATCTTCTGTTCCCAAGAGCAAGCTTTCTTTTTTTTTAATACTTCCCTATATTTCTTAACTTCTAGTTTGGCATTTTTTTCTTTGCTGACAATCCCTCCTTTTTCCTGCTCCTTTCAGATGCTGTATATAGTTTGAATAACTATCTCAAAGTGTTCATGTTGGTAAGTGTAGTCTTTTTCCTCCAAGGATTTCTCTCTCTTTTTCTGAGATGTAGATCCTGAGTATTCATAGTACCTTCAACTGAAATAAATTCTTTGTTTCTGTCACACTTCTGTCCATCAGAAGTTTTCTTGATCTTCCCCAACTTGTTTCTTTTTTTTTTCCTAAGTCATCTTCTACATTTCAAAATCAAGTACCTTAGTTATTCTTACTTATTTGCCATTTAATTTACAGTCTTCCAACTTTGGTTATTTTTAACACCATCTGTTTCTTAACTATTTACCAAAACTAAGTTTAAAATAGCATTTCCTCTTTTGCACTCTAACTTTTTGATGAAGAATCTCTCAACTACCATCTCCAGGATTAACTGAATCTATGAATATTTGCTTCATTTATTTGTCAATCTACCTTCAGTAGCTCAGAAGATTCTCATAGATGTGTAACCGTTGGTAATATTTCTCCCTCCATGAATATCTCCATCCTTATCTATATCTAACTCAAAAACTCTCAGTATCCTACCTATAATTCATCTTTTACCATGCTCATGCTTCCCCACATGATTTTGACTTCAAAATTTTGTGCTTTATGCATCTTGTTATCTTCTTATTTCCTGAAGTTTTTCATATCCTTAAGATACAATCACCTTATGTCTTTATTTCTGCCTGTCCTGAACAATGCATATCTTTTAATACCTGTGTTCCTGCCATGGCTGCTGTTCTAATATGCTTCTGTTACCTGGAGAATATTATTTCTCAGATCCTGCACCAACAGTTCTTATTCCTCAGTTTTGCTACTGAGACTGCTGGCATTAATATATAGCATTTCAATTACTTTTTACCGACCAGAAACTAATTTCCTTAGCTGGATTAATCTTTCACTATCAGTTTCAGCTAACTGGCTACAGCTCCTATCTATATGAGTACCTTCTGCTTTTTATCCATTCTCCTGACCACTGATAATCTTTTATCCACTGCTGTGCCTTATCTATCTGATTTCTTTCTCCCTGTATATTAAAACTAAAAAAAAGATGTGTAAAAAGGTTAATAAAATAGAATATTAACCCTTAGAAGGGGAAGTAACTGGGTTTTTTTAGTTTAAAAGTCATCACAAAACTGGCTTTTAAGGCCTCAGATTGGATCACACTTGAGGGAAAGTAAGAGATGTCATGTAACCATAAACTTAATTTTTTTTTACCCCGAAATACCCATTAGTGCAAAATAATAAACTCCAGAAGCCATTGTTGATCCTCATCACCCCATTTCGCTCTATTTTCATTCATCATGAATTGGGTTTGACCACAACGACAACCAAAGAAGGCTGCTTTCTTTCCTTCAAACATTATGGAGGGAACTATTTTTATTTAAACTCCTTTTTGAAATGAATGCATACTGGGCATTTGTAGAACATATGAAAGCCAGCTATTACAGAGATGCCTAAAAGCATATTTGCAGGACTGCAAATGACTGAGGTACCATCACTTAGTGAAATACCCCTGGTGAGTATTTTACTCAGATTTACTGCTGAGATGCAGTAAATGCATGCAATTAATCCATTACAAATGTAAGATAAAATGGATTAATTTATATAATCTGAAAACTGTTAAAAAATAAATATCATTTGAAATTACATTGAAACCCACTTCCTTCAAGTTTTTGTTTAGGATTATGAAGTGATGACTGACTATAGTTTGCTTAGAATAACAAGACAGCAATGTTTCAGCCAACTGGTTTACAAGGCCTTATTATTTTGATTTTCTGATTATGTTGTTTAACCCTTAACTAGTTTGATGTCATTTACAGTGGTTTAGTTTTAGTATTTTTAATTCTCCCTTTTCCTGTTTGCTATAAAATTAATATTACATTGACTTATTCTTGGTTAAATGAGCAAAACAGGTCAAAAACTGCATTACTCAAAATCCTTCAGATTGTCCAAAACACTTCCATATATTTCCCTGTTAGTTTTCACTTCCTAAACCTGTTTCACCTTTTAAAACTAACAGGATTCTTACAGGACTGCAAACATCCTGCAAATATTCATCTGGGGTTATCTACAGATATGGAAGTTGCTCAGGCTCTTCCAAATGAAGGTTGTAACTTCGCACAGGGTTTTGCAGAGAAGAGTATTTAATTGTTTCCTTCAAGCCTTATGTATTCAAAAGACAGTGCAACATCTGCACAGAAACCTCGCTTGTTCTTATTTTGTGGAGCAGATTCAAACCACCCACTGCAAGGCTCTGATGGTTACAGTACACTATTTGACCTCTTTCTGTGCTCCCTCTTACAGGGGAGAAAGCCTCTGGCACCGTGTGTCAGCACTGCTGGCAGGTCTCCACATCTGCATCTGTTCTCTTCAGTGCACTTTAATATACAGTTGCCAGAAGCCCTCTTTCTTCACAGCTCAGTAGAACATTTTCTTGCTCTATCGACAACTCTGTCAGCAATATGGGGCTTTCCTGTTCTCCTTACTTTTTCATCCCAGATATCACATTGCTTAGTTTTGGCCCAGCATTGGGCTAGATAGCTGCTATGGTTTCATATGGCTGTGACTTGACGCTAAGTCCAGTGACTTCAGGTTGTCGCTGCCTTTATATATTTGTGAGTGGAGGTGGAAGTAATATCCATATTTGTGCAGAAATAAGAAAATTTGGTTTTGAGCATCATGTGTTCAGTGGTCTCAAACAGAGAGCTGACAAAACCTAAACTGTAACAGAACTTAATGCTTACTTATGACCTTGAACAACCTTAAAGATGCTTTTCCTGTACACAGATGGCTAAGGAAATATCAGCTGATGACAAATAAGACAAATCGTAAGTACCCATAGGCATAGAAAATAATTACAGTATTTAACAAACATTCTATGTAGTTAGTATTTCATTAGGTCTTTTATAAGAAACCAGTGAGTTTGGATTTTTGCATATTTAGTCTGATCTTTATTTAAGAGGAAGGAGAATTTTTTAAAAGTAAAGAAAACTCTGTTCATTCACTTTTAAGTTATGTGAAGGTGAAACCAGTGTTGCCTTTTCTTTACATAGATAACAGATTAAAAATGTCCCAAATGTAACTCAGTGCATCTTCACAGTGGGGAAATTTGACTGATAAATAGTCGGCAAAATTTGTAGAGTGAACTTTGCTACTCAAAACTAAAGCATATTTTTAAGCATTAAAATTCCACTGGTTTTATTTTTAAAGGTTTTATCCTGCATTTTCCCATCATACTATTTCCTATATTTTAATATGAGGATCGATGAATAAATAGCCTCTAAAGGTAATCCTTCAAATATCGAGCCATCTCTTGGAATTACCTCAAAGCTCCAGGTTTTCTTGATAGTTGCTAATTATTATTGCTCTTCACTAAATGACAGAGAACAAAACATAGACCCAAAAGAAACAATCACCCATCACTGGCAATTTTAAAATAAAACAATATTTTTTCCTAAAAGTACAAACAGGAGTTAATTTAGGGAAGTTCCATGAGCATTCTTGTACAGATAAATTGTCTAGATCATCTTAGCCTCTCAAGGTCTTTCAGCCTACTCATGTCCTTCTTAATCTGATGATAATGTATTTACAGACATAGATGTTTGTAGGAATCATGCCCAAAATTTAGACAGAATGAGAAAAGTGTGAACCCTAAGTTTATAAAGGTTTGGCTAGAAGATGATATAGTGATTCCTCCTCCTCACTTGACAAAATAAATGATTAACCAGCAGTTTTTAATGTTACAATTTTCATGTTTAATAAACATTGCATAACAAAAGTGACGGCTTTCTGTCTTCATAGTATCATTTTGTATGTTTGTATGTTGCCAATGTTTCTCTCTGTCCAGAAAGTAGCATTGCCTTACTTTTTTGACTTACCTTAAAATATAGTTGTTAAGGACTTAATTAAGATGATAGAAGTGTCTTTCTTTCCAAAATTAATGTAGTACCTCATCTACTATCCTACTAGTGACTAATACAGAAAGCAATTGATATTGCCCAGATAGAGTTTGGTAAACCAGATGCACCTAGTTTACATGCAGTGACTTCTACATTTACTTAGTTATCTGAGAGGAAGAGGACATGTGACCTCCTAGAGAAGAAGATGTGTTCTGAAGACCAAAGCTGAGAACTAGGGACAGAAACTCCTAAGGCATATCTTTGAATTTGCTTTCTGGTTCTGTATTTCAAAATGTCTGTTAGTTTGTCATGTTTGTGAATATGAACAGTGATAAGCAGGATAGCCTGCTCTTCAAAAAGTGTTGTTTACAGGCAGCCCCATTGACTAAATATGTTTTTGTCAACATACTCAAAGAATTTGAATGTCACATTGTTATTGTTTTCTAAACCACAGTACAGTAAGAAAAATAATACCCAGTTCTGCATGCTAATAAGTGCTAATTGCTTCCTGAGCAGCAGGTTTTGCTGCTCTCTAGAATTAAACTAATTTATAAAGTTATAAAAAAAATAAAGATGAGTAATAACTTGGAAATAGTTTGGGAAATGCCCTTGATAGTTTCTTCCTGTTGGAAAAAGCATGTTAAAATCATTGAGCAGCAATATATTTGAAAGCCCGTAGGAAGTAGCTGCTTTTTGCACAACTCAAAATGAGAGGGGAAGGGGCAAAAATGTCAGCATCTTTTTATATCATATAAATACTTGAGATGTCCAAAGCTCTCTGAGAAAGTTAAAATCTCACTCTCCTGTGGGGACAATGAAGATGTCAGTGCACAGATAAGCAACTTCATGCTACTCCAGAACTCACAGCACTTGTAATATGGACAGTATGACACATCTATTATACTATAGGTGGCATGAAAAGATAGTTTTTAGGACAGGATGTGGCCCAGAGGGATATTAAAAGGACTAAATACATATATGTTTAAAAAAGAAAAGAGGAAAACAACCACAAAAATAAAACATCTTCTATCCTTTCTGGAAGTACTTGAGGCATTAAAGTAATATTATCAGCTAAATCATAGTGTCACTGGAAGATTTCATTAAAGATGACCTGCTTAGCCTTTCCCAGAGCAGGAGGGACTCAGTTCTTTTTTAGGATACAATTTATTCTCCAGCATGAAATTTAGGCAAACATCAAAACAAAATGGTTCCCCTGCCTACCACAGGTAAGGAAATTGAAGAAACATACACTCCCCACTGTCTTCTCTTTAATCCCTCTGCTTCAGGCCTGTTACAGGATCCTATCTTCCCCCCTGCAGCTCTCAGTCAGAACTGAGCCACTTGCTGATTTTTATAATCACCAGTTTCTTTCCCAGTAGGTCTTATAATTGAATGTGTGCAGCTGACTGCAGGCTAAGTGGGCCCTAAATGGCCAAGCTTCCTTGTTAAAGGAACCAGTGTCCTTTCAGTAGACTACTGTTGTCATAGTGAAAGAGTGCCCTCCCACAGCCCTCTCATGGACCACCCCATTGCTTTCACAAAATTCCTGCAAGTTTCTTTAAATGACCCTTATTATTCGATTCTGTGCAGCTCAGGCTAATGGCCACATCGCACATATCCACCTATCAGGTTTGTGATTCACAACATCAGCAGCAGACAAATTGCTCTTATATCACTGTTTTTTCTATGTCACAGACAAGCATCAAAAAACCAAAAAAATCCCCACAGAAACATGTGCTGAAGATAATTTAATCAACACTTTTCAAAAATAAACAACCCATTTCTCTTCTTGTCCTTGTTTTTCTCCAGATGTGCTCAGATTCTACCTTTGGAAACACTCGTTGCAGTGAAATGCCAGAGGAAGACATGGTCACAGAGTAATGTGGATTTTATGTGAGCAAGGTATACATTCAATCTAGAAACTGCTTGGGCTCCTGACTGTCCTGACTTACATAGGGTCCTGACTTAGACACCTCTGCTAACTGCTTATGACTAAGAAACATGTCCTGTAGTTCTGCATTTCTAAAAAAGACATAATACTTTTCTATTTTACAGTATTACTATGAAGAAAAATACACTAGAAAAGAGGTTGGCTGAGAAATGGTAGTAGAGAAGATTGTTAAGATAGATAGTTAAGTCAGTGAAGATAATAATGTACTATTGTCCCTTGACTAAGCTCATCTTGGTCTCTAACCACATTTGCTTCATCATTTGAAGGCAAACTTTTAATTATTCAGTTGTTTTTTAATCTTTTAAAACATAACATTTAAACATATACATTCATGCATCTGTAAAGTAATTTTTGTGGAATGGTGTAGTAAACTGCAAAATCTGTTACATCAGTTTTTTAAAAAGTCACAAGGATAATCTGGTTAGGCACTACAGCATGCTAAGCTTGCTTCTATGGGAGATATGTACCAAATAGGAAAAGCAATGTTCAAAGAGGGAAAACTGTTCAATATTCTATCTCTCTGTGACATCTGCAGCTGAACTGCTGGTACCAGCTCAGAAAAAACAAATCTTCTATTTTGTCTGGCCAATCATCATAACAGATTACATAGCTTGTTATTTTGGATACAAACTAAGCCACAACATAAAAATGGAAAACTTTTTTTCTGATAGAGCACTAGCAACAGATAATGATTTGTTTCTTTCTACTCATGTTGCTTTTATGTATCATGTTTAGCTGAGTGTAAGAAATAAACATATTTATAGATTAGTATATAAATGAAACTGTAGATCTCAGTCATGTTTCTGTATTAAACCAAATAAGCTTGCAAATGAGATAAAGTGAATATTCATTTTAGAGACACAGAAGTCCATGAATTATCTCCCAAATAAATGGTGAGTACCCCTCATGTTCAGTTACATTTGAAATAATGGAAATCAGCCTAAAATGAATTCTAATGTAAATTAGAAACACTATAAAGTGGCTGATTTTCAGTTTTCTTAGAGTAAGTAACCATTAGAAATGTCATTCAATACAATCATATCTACATATTTTCTGGGCAACGTATTATTCTTTTAGATGATTTTAGAAAATGACTGTCTGAAATTAATATTGGTTTGTTTACATTCAGCAAGTCCAAGGCTGAAAAATAATCCAGGGCAAGTAAATAACAGGAATATGTAGAGCAATCTTGCTGAGATGAGAATTGTATTTTGACTATGGTTCCTTGTTTCTGCAGTACTAACACATACAAAATTGTATTACATTAAATAATAATTGTTTTTCTAAAAGGATAAAGTTCATTTCATGCTGCAGTACATTAACTTAATACAGTAACACACTATTGCATTAATACATTTAACTCAATTTTATAGAATGCCTTTATTACAGAGATCTACGAAGCTGGATAGCTTGACTTTGCTAGGCTTTGTAGGAATCTCTTCATTAGTTTCAATTTACATGGATATATGTCTCCTGAGGTGCACTTTAATTTGTAAATTCAAAGCCTCAAATAGCACCTGTGTTCCCATCAAAACATAAATTACATATACAAAATTAGATCCAAATGATTGTATACAGGAGCACAGTCAAACTCCTAAAAAACAGCCTCTGTTTAACCCTGGAGATGCTTGAAAATTCCAGGCACATCAGATGCTGAGACTAATCTTCCCTAGGTCTCTAAAAATTAGCTTCAGGATAAGCCCTAAAGCCCTGCCAAATGGATAGTGTTGAACAGTGGGATGTGTGGCTCACACCCAAACTCTGCCAGATGCCCTCAGTAAAGGTATTTCTCTTTCTCAGAGGTCAAGCCTTGGTGAGCCTGCTTTGGTCCATGTGGGAAGAATGCCCTTAGCTCTGGTGCACAGGTCCATGGCCAGGAGCACTATCCAGGCTGGGGGAGGTGAAGAAAGCCTGAAAAGAGGGCAAATGTACAGGGGAACAGATTGTCAAAACAAATATATAAACACCAAGAGCACACCCTCAGCTTACCTCTGATTTCCTTGTTAGCCTCTGTTTACTCCTATTTGCTGACTCAACATCAAAAGAATAAAGTTTTCTCTAATTAACATGTTTCTAAAGGGCCACCCACTTTTCTGGCTTATTGGCTTAGACCAAAAACTGCTTGCCTCTTTTAGAAATATTTGAGCATGGTTTGGAAAGGAGAGGAAGAAGAGGGAAAGGAAAATAATGTATTCTGTCTGCTTTTTTGTATGGGCTGTGAATCAGAAATACCACCTGTTACCTTTAGGAACATACTATGCAGTCTTCTGATACCCAGCTGCTGGGCCAGTGTGTGTGAAAGTCCTCCTCAACAGTTAATGCTGGAAATTAGTGCAGTTTCATTTCTCTCCTGGCTCTATGGGATGAGTTCAGTTATTCACCTGGAACAGGATTTTTAAAGAACTACTCTGTTCAGTGGTGTGAGAGAGAGGCAGAGAAACACACATGCACTCTTGAGATCTTCAGTGCCTGAGGGCATTTCCTATTTCTTGTAGCAGTGAACTTATCTGTGCTCCTTCAGAGGAGCAAAAAACAAGATGAAATAACTCCTACTTTATCACCAGCCTCTGAATGTTTCTGTGCTACCCTTTCCTGTCACCCAGCGAGGGCTTCGTTCTCCTTCCCAGTCCCAGATGATTAAACACTATGATTTCTCTTAGACTCTGAGAACTGCTTTTGGGTTAGGAGTATTAAAAGCTAAGCACAAGGAACAGTCTTACATGAGAAATCTTCAATGCTTTCTTGTCCTCATTATCAGTGGGATAATCAAGTGAATTATAGAATCAGCTTTTTTCCAGACAATGAGCTCTCTGAAGAAAACAAAACAAAGCAAAGGCTGTTCACTTTCCTCAGTGATACCTCTGGGTCACCTGAAATAAAGCATTAATAGCCCTAATTTTCCAAGATGTCAGCACTCTCTCAAGTAGCTTAAATGACCTGGCCATAATTTTCAGAAATGATGGGATCTATCACCTTCGTGCATTGCCATCTGTGCAGGGTGAGCTTTCTAACCCTGATCAAGGGAAGCCAGGGAGAGTATGCTTCTAGGTCACATAGAAAGCACGCATTTTGTGCACGTATATCCATATATCTTTCTAAGCTGATAACCACTGTAACATTCAAACTATTCCTGAACCTCTGTGAAACTGGTTAGTATTATTCAACATTATTCTACAAATAGGTTCTTTAAAAAAAATGCCATCTTAATTCCCTGGTGACTCATTTCCCTAAGCAACTTCTGAGACCACGTCCCACGTCTGTGAGCGACTCAGGTACATTTAGCACACTAATTCTCACTGTAAATGAGTGGGATTTTGACATCTGAATTCCTTATGAGCTTTTGCAAACTGTATCCTAAATTACTTGCTAAAGGTCACAAAGGGATTTTTTAGTGAAATTAGGAGTACTGCTTTGATTTCTTGAGGTCCCATCTGATATTCTTACCACCTTCACAACCTGTCTCAGCAGTTCTAACATTCCTCAGAAAACTATGTTTCTATTAATATGTTGGTAGAAAACAGAGCTGTTCCCTGATGTGGCTGTCTTTTCAGCACAAACCAAGAACCTGCTTCATAGACAACCTACCCTTTAATGTAAGGTTTGTCAACACAGATAATATATTTTTATGAATGCAATGTTTGGAACAGTGGAGTAGTGCACAGCAGAGGGAGATAACTTGTGTTCTTCTGACTTCATTTTAGAAGGTGCATAATGCTTTCTGGATATGGATTTGAAGGCCTTCACACAACTGACCACTCCCTCCATGCACTTTCTATCCTATTTCTTTTACCCTGTGACATGCTGGCTATTTATGAAATTATTTAGGATACGTAGCATGTATAATTATGATATATTTTGAAATAATTCCAGAGTTGTATTATTCTAAGGCCAAATATGAGCCCAAAGAGCATTAAAAATTTACAATTTTTGGGGAGGTAGGGGAAGAAAGGGGAGTTACACATATAGCCACCAACTCCCACGGAAGCTGGAAAGAATTTTGAGCTTTTAATGTGCTGCTGTGAACTTAAAAAGGGTCACTCAGAATTTTAGACAAGCTTTAATACTGATGAGATTGACTTCTCTGACCTCACAGATATGAGAGACACAGCTTAGGTGAAACCATCCAGTAGGAAAGATCATTTGGATTATAAATGAGTGTATTAAGGAGCATCCTGGGAGAGGGATGACTTGTAAAAATTGAAAATAGAAAACATCTGCCCTATAGCTAAATTCTTCATAAAATTTAGCCTGTCTCCGCAGAGAGTATCCATTTAAGTTTTAGAGGAATATTTTTCATAAGATTGCATATGGTAGTATTTTTTTCACTTGTCAGCTGAGAAATAAAGATTTAAAATATACAAGGAAGGTTCAAAAGATGTAGAGGGTTTTTTCATCTGTGTTGCATATATGTAGATAATTCATACATAAAAATATGTGCATATATATGCAAATAGTTATATACTGCGCAATAGTACTTCTTTAAATTGAAAAGCTGACAAATTCAATGTGTTTGTTAAAAAGGATGACTATTACTCCGCAAATAGATGGGATTAGAAATCACAGTTTCTTCAAAAAGACATTAAATATTACATACCACAGTAACTACAAGTTATTCCTCCTGTAGTTCAGATAATCCAGGTTCTAACTATCAGCTCTGCTTTTTATTTATGCTGGGAAATGGTTGATTTCTACAACCACTGAAGCCAATTGTAAAACTCCTTTTTATTTTAGCATGAGAAGGATTCAACTGAGAGCATATTGTCTAACCTCTATTGGTTAAACATTGAATTTCATCCACTACCTAAACATAAATTTTTCAATACCTAATGCATCTACTTGATTGTTAAAAGTGACTTGGTATTGCAAAACTAGATGTATTTCAAAATCCAGTTTGTCTGTTTAGTCTTCTCTTTTGATTTTGTGAAGTATTTCTCAGGATGCTTAAAAGTGACAAATTTTATACCTCAAAAGAACTGGTGGCTAAAGTTTCTGGACAGATCAAAAACTCCAGTTCCAATTACCATTCAAGGAACACCTTCAGTTCTTCCCTTTCCTAGGATCTTATTTTTGTCTAGTGCAGGACATATACACTCAGGTAAATAGCCTTAGGTTTTACTTATCTTATTATAATTAACTGTGATGAAGACATGACTAATGCTCTTACAGAAGTTCCAGACTACATGATAACTGAGTGAACAAGCAACCAAGCATCCTGTAACATCCCCAGAGTCTGAGACTCAATAGATGTTTGATGTGCAGCAGCTCTTCCTGTGAGGCTATGTTATGTCTATGTCACTACAAGGTAACACACCAACATTTGGTTTCTTTGCCCTGCACACCTGATAACCTGGTATCAGTTTCATGCAGGGAAGTACATGTCATTAGTCCTTACAATGTCCTTACAATCCTGTTTGTGTTCTTTAAGGTTGCCTGTACTGGGTGAATCAGGAGAAATCAAATTGCATTTACAGAAGAGATGTCAACCACCACACCTCTTTGAGCAGCAATATTGGCTGGGTCACTGGATGAAAAAGCAGATTCTAGGTGGCTGGCTCAGTTACAAAGACAGCTTGCTTTTTTAATGTACTTTACTCTCTTTTACATACAGAACTTCTGTTACATCTCCTAGAAGCTGGCGTTATTCACAGTGCATTTTAAATAGCCATCTTCTTTCACAGTAAATGATGAAGCCCTCAAACTGAATGCTAGAATATAATTTCTGAAAACATATTTGTTGGGTTTCCTAACCAACTATATAATCTGATGAATACTTGTAATGAAACAAACCAGCCAGATTTTTAACACAATTTAAACAAAATAGAACTTTCCCAGACTAACACACATTTGGTTTGGGATTTTGTACTTTTCACTATAATACCACTACAAATCATTCCCAAGAAAGTAATAAGACATAATTCTGGACAATACTGCTACTCCTTGAAGGTAAAAAATTCTTTGAGGTCTTTCTTGATACCTGAGAAAGAACTATTTGAAACTTTATTTTTAGGAGCTGAAAAGAGATCAGAGCTGAAGACAGTCTTTCTCAAGTCAGAATCAGATGTTTTTACCACATTCAGTTTCGCTGGCATGATAAACTATTTCCTTGTGGACTGATATTTCCCTTTTTTTATTTGTCTAGACTGGGCTTTTTGTGGCACTGGGATTGATTTTCTCTTTTATTTTCATTCCTGTGCCATCCATAGTTTGACTGTTTGCCCTAGCACTATGTGCGTAAAACTCATTTGATCTCCAAGTTCCCCAAGAGCCTGGCATCTCATTGAAGTGTGAAGAAAGCAACAAGAAAAAGCTAAGGCTCAGCAAGAAGTTATTACAGAAAGAAAACACTAGTAGGGGCTCAGCTATCTTTCAGATGTAAGAGCTCTTTGAAGAGTGGGAGGAGAGGTTATTCCTAGCAGGGCAGCCTTAAACTTCTGGATCTCCTGGAGTGCTCTCAGTGTTAAACACTTGTGTACATATACAAGAGGTGTACACTCACCCACACTCAAGGCATTTAGGTTTCTAAGTCCTGCTGACTGGTAAATGGTAGAATTTCATGGGAGATCAGGGTAGTAATAAAATAAGAAACTCTCATTTTTCACTGCACAGAAGTCAGGTACCAGTTTTCCTTTGCTGGAAACTAGCCAGCAGTGAAAAATAACTTTTAGTTATTTTAAAATAGGACTAGGTGACGAGTGCAGGGTGAAAATGATTGTGGAAAAACAGTTCTTTTGACTCAGGGAATATAAATAAGTCTGCTTGACCACCAGTATCTCATCTGATTTATGAAAGCCCAGAAGTCGCAACTCCAGAGGGCAGTTAAAATATTTTATGTGACTGATAATGACCACACAATCACCTCCTGAGGTAGAAATGTCTCCTTTGTATTCATTAGATCAGAAGTGTCTCTTTACGACAATGTTGTCCTTTCACCATTGCACTCCTTATATCCTAAAGGAAAAAGACTTTTTTTTCTTAAAACAGAAAGTTTTATGTTTAGAAACAAACCAACTCATACAAGAAAACAACCGAGATCTGACTACAGTCAGAGAAAACTAATAGTAATGAATTGCAATAACTGCAATAGGTCAGTTATAAGAGCCATGAGTTCTTTCACAAAAGACTCCCATACAGAACAGGCTGACCTGGGTACGCAGTTCCTGTCTGGTACTCTTTTCTGTACCTTTAAGATATGTAAAGTTCTGAGTTGAAGCTGTAGGGGAAGATAAGTGGCTCTAGTTGGATTTCACTCTTCCCATCACTGCTAGTTATTCTACTGTTATAAAGTAATAATTTTTTTCCATGCTTTATAAATTTTAAGCTCCATGGTTTTTTGTAACAAAAATGAATAGAAATAATTTTCCTAAATAATTGTGAAGCTTTCAGAAATTGTGCACTATCAAACAGTTAAACCTATATGGGACTGGATCCATATGATGCACAGCACATTCATGCAGCAATCCTGAAAAGGAAAACTATACATTTTGACACCACTGCAGTAGAATCAAAGCACTGTACAGTAGGAGGAATAAAGGTTATGGAAAAACTCCCAGGTATTTGAATTCTGTTGCTAACTGCTTTGCCTAATTCTGCTGAAGCGTGAAAGAGAAAATAATTCTTTTACATGTAAACTGTGTGCTAAGACCCAACCAAAACTAACAAACATACAGAAATTATGGTTTCACAACAAATAGGCAAACTTTTAGTAAACAGAGGTCACACAGATTATGGATTACTGCTAAAGTGAAGTGTAAACCTCAGGTCCTTTTTCACAACAGCTACCTTATGAAATATAACAAAGCCCCAAAACCATCATCTGATGAAAGAAACACATAGTGCTTTGTGTCATAAAATACATGATCATGTCCTTGACTTCTTCAGCTCAGGATATTCTGAAGCCAGAATAATAAGTATGAGGTATGTGTAAGACTTCAAACACTCTCAGTCTTCCAGTAAGCAAAAAAGCTGTTTTTATACAAAAGTTGTCATTACACAATAGCAGTTTATTAAAAATTGGAAAAAAAAAAAATAAAAAAAAGACCTAAAAACTTAAACTCCTTTAAAGCATCTTGAAATTCCCTGAATTTAATGTCATTTAGGAGCTAGGAATAGCTTTCCCTTTGAAAAATATCATTATATTACTATATAATACTACGAGTAGATTTCTATTCTTACTTTATTCTCATTTCTTATTCTTCCAATTCTTACTTTACTGACTTAGAGATTGGTAGTTTGCAAACAGCATCTAACCTTTCAAGGTTCACCCTTTCAATCTGTTAACAGTCATTTTAATTAAAATGGTAATGCTTTTAATTACCAGACTTCATTTTTATTTAAGTTGAACACCATTCACACATTTTAAAGACATGAACTTTGATATAATTTGATTTGTATTGATTTTATCTATGAACTTTAATGAAAAATCTCAAAAGAGAATTAGTATATGATACAAAAGCTAAAAATAATCAGAACCAGGTGCAATTCACATAAACTTCTCCACTAGGACAAGTTTTCTGACTGAAACCTATGGGAAGGTTTGTGTAGATAAGGTGGATGAATAATAAAATAGAAAACAGTTAGACTTCCCTGCCTCTGAAATATTAGGTGTTATGGGCTGGATTTTAGAAGTCCTTAAAACATTTTAGATCAAATCTTTTAATTGAAAAAGACAAATCTATCTTTGTATATGTTGTATCATGTATTAGTATTTGCAAACTGGTATCTGATGAACTCCGTTCTGTCAGAACACAACAGAGCACTTGCATTTTCTGCTAGCATAATTTTGGGATGAATTACAGAAGAGAAAACTGGTGCTCAAAACCACTGCCTACAGCATTCCTTTCATATTTCATCCCTTTCCATCAGATGCAGAAGAATGCTTTGCAATTAGCTGTTGCTAAAAAATTAAAATCTACAGTTAAAAAGATAAAAATCTACAAATAACAAAACCAAAAATTCCAAAGCAGTATGCTTTCATTGGCTGACAAAGGCATGGGTTACTTGGTTTGAGATACGTTGGCTTACCTCCCATAGATAACAGCATGTGTCTCTCATATGTACAACCCCAAAAAATGACATCTCAACATTTCTACTTAAAATCTGACTTTTAGTGTCTATTGTTTCTCACTGAGTTTATATCTACAGTGCCTGCTAACACAATGACAAAGAAACTTTTCTCTGGATCTCCTCAAAATATCCAAATACCCCAGAGCACATCATGTTTCTGCCTGCAGGGTCTCCTTCACCCCTGTTTCTATAAGGCACTACAACATTCCACATTTTTTCCCTTCACCTCCCCACATTTTCTACAACATTCAACCATCCTTGCCCGCACCACCTTCCAGTTGCCAGACATACATTGAGAATTCTGGGTTGTTGTGCCTCAAAAGCACAGTGTTTCTGGATAATACTCCTGGGACTGTGGAATCACTTTTAGTTTTTGAAATTTTATCCTGAATTTGAGTCACATTTCCAAGCTCTTGCTTACAATTTTTATGTCTGGAAATTTATCATCTTTCTGAAGGGTGTCTTGAGATCCTGTGACTGCAGGGATTAGTGCTCTAAGAAAATATTGTGAGTTGGCACCATTATTTCTGTGACCATAGGTGCCTGCAGTAAAATTGCCAAATGGAATTGAAGAACACATAGCCACTTGACTTTCAGGTCATGTAGGGTAAATCTGTGCTTCGTTTTCTCTCATTCAGCAGGAGGATTACAGAGATTCTTCTTATTTTAATATGTGTGCAATATACAGCTTACTGACATAACTGACCAAAGCTTGCCAAAGAAAAACCTTTTAGAAGAATAGCTTAAACCATTTATAAAATTTGAGAGCAGCTTTTGGCTGAAAAAAAATGGTCAGGGGATAATGAAAACCTCAAAATGCTTGATTCTACCATTTTTAAATAAAAAAGTTTTAAATTTTTCTTTCAAGAGGAATTCCATTCCACAATTTCATTTGATTTAATTAAAACAGAATGGAAAGTTTCATATTTGGTCAAATAACATATTTTCTCAATCACAAATTATTGGGGGGGATTTGCAGTGTGTTACGCAATTTAGTAACCTTTATAAAGGAATTATCTTCCAATATTTGTATTCATGCAACAACAATAAAAATAATTTGTATGTTCAGACTAATTTTAGTTCCCAGAACATTGATTTGGACTGCAGCTTGGACTGTGGATTTGGTTGATACATATTTAGTTTTATCACCTGTCTAACACATTGGACACTTCTTGTAAATCCCCAGACAGTATTATACAAACAGTTGAGATTTTATCATCATTGTTGAACTTCCATTATAATAGCAAATAAAAAATCAAGTGATGGGCTAGCACAGTCATTTCTGAATTTAGTAAGGTTTTAAAGCAATCCACTATTGTATAATCATCCTGTTCCCACCTCAGACACTGCCCAGTCTTTGCAAAGATTGTTCAAGTGGCTAATCCTGAACTGATGAGCTGATGAAGGAGTCCATAACTTTTCCTCTCTGGGTAGCCTGGACACATCCTGGATGTGCTCCCATACAACAATTCCTCCAAAGTCAGTGTATCATTAGTAACACGGGATGTGACAGGTTGGCATAATATTAAAAAATAGACTTAGTTAACCAGAAAAGAGAAAAAAAAAGGTCATCTGAAAGCTTTGTGCTCATGCTATGCAGCCTGACCCCATCTTTTCTGAGCCTATTATGAGCAGAATAGATCCTTACTGAGACCCAGCTTTCTCTAGTTCTGTCAAGCTGGGTAGCAGAGGCCATTTTCTAAATTGTGAACTTGGAGATAAAAATGTAGTCAGCTGAAAAAGACAGCTCATACCTTTCAGCAGCCTGCTTACAAGCACATGCTTGCTATGGTTTTGCCACATTCTGTTCACACCAGATAGTTACATTATTGTTTTCAGATATGAGGTAATTTCCCACAGCTCTTTCATTCAGAAGTTAATTGTATGTTATAATGAGACTAACACAAAATATATATAGGTAATAGATCAAATTGGCTTTGCCAATTTTATTACCAGAGTTAGTGATAATAAGACTTGGCCTAATCATTTGCGTTTATGCTAAAGCATGTACTCTCCTGGGGCAAGTGAAAGTCTTGGGAACTGAAACCAGTCTTTGAAAGAACAATCTCAAGGTCACAGAACAGATGGAATCCCACAGACTTTGTACTTTTTTAATAAACACATCTAATATGAATGTAAATCAAAGAAATGCCATTGTTAATGAGAGCGAGTCTACTTAGAATAGAGAAACAATATGAAAAATAAGACCGACTAAGCATACAGAGTCAATTTTTTAAATATATAATAAAAATGGTCCTCTTCCTTCCTTCCTAGTCCAAGATTGGTGCTTAAATGACACTTCAAATAGTAAGGTCTCTTGCAGAACTGTGCAGTATGAGTTTTTAAAACAGAAAAGTTATTATTGAATCAGATGCATCAACCAAATGACCCTATTTCAATATAACTTCAATTAAATTAATTCAAAATGGATCAATAAGTGTTTCATTTATTTTTCTGGTATTCTGCACAAGCAGGATTTTCTTAATACATTGTCTTGATCAGCAAAAATCACATTCAGTAATACTGAATAATTTCATTGATACATTGTTATGTTCAAAACTCATGGAAAAGGTCACACAAATTTACATTTATTTTCTAAATCTCTTGAAAAAGTAAATCTATACTGGAAGCAATGAATTTTCAGACATGAAGTCCTCATTAAAATGAAATAGTTAGAAAAAAGGTCTAGGCATTGTTTTCATGTCTGTTAAAAAGATTCATACCTGCAAGAATATTTTAACCCTTCCAATATCTTATACTTTAGCTGGCCGTTTCCAGAATTTCATATTCTTTATCTGATCTATAAAAATTCCAGAACATCAGAAATTAACCTTTTATTAGGTGTGATCATAATAAAAATTAATGCAGCACTTTTTGAGGAATAATGAAGCAAAAGAAGTGTCAAAGAACAACATTTTCTTTTCCTTTTTTTTTTTTTTTTTTAATTTATTGCACTGTTTCAAACATCATTGCAAAGCTAGTCTGTCAAGGGTAATCTATTGTTCTTTACCATTCAGACTGTAACCATAGTAATTCATACGCTCCAAACCCCTCTTCCTTAAACAAGTAAAACAAACAGTAATAATCCAGAGATAGTGATTGATCAGGAGTTCTAAAATAAGTGTTAGCTATATAAAGAAAAACATCTTCTGAGTTTGCATATGTAAAAATGGTGATCTGAATCAAATCTTTAAAAACTGAATGTCAGTTATGAGCTATAGAGCTAGAGAGCTAGAAGTGGATCGTCTCTATTCTGGAACATTACTAAAATAGCCTAATTAGGTTCTAGATCTATTTAAAAAAAGCCATTAACTCAGTGGTGGGAACAAAGATGGCAATATTAGTGGAATTTCCAGTTTGCGATACTTCCATTTCCTGAAGTCCAGTAATGCAGTACCTGGCATGTGATTATCAGCAGCATTCAAACATACTCAGTGCCAAGGATTTACTGACATCTGAATTGTCACATAAGGAACCTCTTTCTATTGCCCATTTTGGATTTCAAATTTGAAATGAGAAGGTCAGAGCTGAAATATCACAGTGTCCTTTTTCAGGAGAGGTTGAGCTATTGGCACTCCCCCTATGGAAGTTGTCAGAGTATCAAAATTTGAATACTTTTGTGAAATGTAAATATTTCTCACAGCTTCTGAAGTTCTTCCATTGTTGATTCTGCATTTCATCCTTGTCTCTCATATGCAGGGGTTTGAGTTTTGGGGTTGTTTTGTGGGTTTTTTTGATTTTTTTTCCTTTTTTGTTTCTTTGGATTAAGAGAGATATACTTTGGAGATTATTTACCAGACAGGCATGCCTGTGTATGAAGGAATGGAAATTCACAAAAATACAACCCTATGGTGTTACTTTTGCCTAAGGATTTAAATGGTTATATTAATATCTTTTTAAAAAACACAAATGTTCATTTAATTTATGAATTTATTTGATTAAGTCATAGACTATTTCCTTAAAAAAGTGGAGAATACTTAAAATTAGACTTAAAGAAGTGCAGTTTTATTATGATCTACATTAGTTCAAATCCAAATCCAAATGAATTCTTGTGGTTTTATTGATAGTATAATCTTTCGTTTTTACTGATACAATGCCTTCCAAGTTACTGGTAAATAGCAATCCTGTATATGGGTTTCTACTTATTGTGCAGAAAAAACTTTGCTGCATATATTACACTGTGACAATGTTTTAAAACATTTAAACGGTTCTGGTTTTGAGAAAAAAACACCATGCAGTTTCTGCAAATAACATTAACTACTGTTATTAAACACAATTCAATGTTGACAGAATTTCATATTCATAAATACTGGATAAACAGCTTTGTAAAACATTCAGAGCAACAATTTCTAAGTATATGATTTTAAAAATTAGGTTTCTGTCATGCCAAGAAGAGATGAGATTCACTGAACAAAGCATGTTCACCTATGGAAGAAAGTACATAAATGTTTTAGCAGTGTAATAGTAGCAGTTTAAAACTACAGATACTCTTACTCTTCACTTAATTCTGTCTTTAACCCCAAAATTAATCTAGATCATTACTAGTAGTATGGCTATCTTGAGTTCACATTTTTCTCCAGCACCTTTCTGCATATGCATTCTTATCCAGGAGATTCATACCTTGTACTCTGTTATGCCCTTACGCAAAGTGTGTCTGGAGTCAGGTGGCTGGCTGAGAATGGGTATGTGAACTTCTAGTTCATCAGAGCAGGATGACTTTTATATTAATTCTTAAAACCTTTTTCAGTATTACAACAGAAGACAAATTTGGGATGATGTAGAATCTCTCTATAAATGCCATCAATGTGTCTATAAAAGTATCAATAGAGGGTCACCATCCTTTCAAAAAAAACCGTCTTGACAGGCTGGGATGGCTGAAGGATGCTATGCCAAACTGTCTTTCTCTAGTTCCTTTGTAAGATATTGGGATTTACATTTAAAATTTTAAAGCACTAGAAATTCCTCATGAGCATGAAAAATTATCTAATACTCTAAAACCCCAGACTGTGACATTTTAAACTGGGCAAAAAGAACTGGCTTTGAGGGTAGGAGGGCAAGATGGTACAGTCCAATTTTAAAGAAAGTTATAAATAACCATGTCATGGGAGTATGCTGAAGAGACCAAAAAATGCAAAATGTTAAGTACTAGTCACACCAAGGAAGGCTTAACGATTGAAACTAAACAAGATGGTGAATGCAAAGCTAGAGTGAGTTTTCCATGTAACTTCTTATCTGTAATTGCAATCCAGAGGTAAATTTTCCCTACAGAGGCAGTGCTGTCATGAGGCAATTTTGCAAATAGCTATTTCTGCTTCAGAGACAACCTTTCTTCTTCCAAACTCCCCTATATCTAGCTTATATAATAGCAATAACATATGAAACAGGGCCGAGGCTTTACCACTTTAGTGTTTTAAGATGCTAAAATTATAGTACTGCAAGTTGAAAATTCCATTAGACCTACATGGAGGTTGATAATATCAGAAATAATAAGATACTCTATTAAAGAATTTTAAATGTGTGAAAACTCTGTCACTAGACATGTACTAGCACATCTAAACATTATTCAGTTTTCTAGCACCACAGTGTTAATTATCAGTCTCTTATGCTATATTTTTTGCTTTATTGCCCAAACAATACATTGATTTATCTCGTTAGGCACAATTTCTGTATCAGTTCTTCCAGCAAATATAACTATATACTTAGTGCTTACCTGGTGTAAAGGAAATAAATCCCTCAAAAGGATGAACTCTATTCATATAATTATTTCTGATGTTTATTATTACAGTAGATTCCTAGCACTTATGAAAAACTTGGCAGGAGAAGAGATTTTCAAATTATAGAATGAGGCACAGATGAGAAATTTAGTGTGATAATTCATAAAGCTACATTTCTTAAATATTGAAATGTTGATTTGACAACAGCTAAACTAGACTAACACAGTAAGTCAGAAATTACAAGTTTTTTAAAAAGATGATTCTCAGAGTGGAGACCACTGAGAGATTCTCTCATGAGCATTTCCAGTTATATGACATTGAAATTTGGTTTGACACAGGAAACAGTAAAACACATGTCTATTTGGAATACTATTACCTGTAAGTTCCCTACTGTACTATTTAAAAAATAACAAATACATTTAAAACACCTAGGATTCAAATATGAGGTACTGTGTGCTAAGTGCACAGCACTAACAAATACATTAAACACATTACTTGCTTCATAAGACCCTCCTTTTGGAAACTGGTTCAGGCAGTCATCAGTGAGAATCCAAATAAGTTACCCTATATTTGCATTCAGATAGCTTGTCCATCCCGCTGAGCATGCTTGTCACATACTGGAAGCAAATATCATTGGCTGGAGTTGGATGTGCACTGTGCAATGTGTAGGAAGAAGTGCCCTCAGATGAACAATATTTTGAGTACACCTGGAAACACTTCACAGATAGGTTGATGAGAAACCTCTAAAATGACATCTTGTGGTTTTTTGCATATTGTACCATAGCTATCAGTCAATAAAATGGACTGAATTAATTTTGGACAGATTATGTAGTGCTACATTATAGCCTTTTCATATCAGTTTTTCCTGTTCAACATTGGCCAAGCATTTTAATGTTGTCCACAGTCAGCCACATTTTAAAACTTTTCCTCATGCTACATGATAAGCAGAAATGAGCTGGCTTGTCTATAACTAATTTCTAGCAAATTCAAAAGTTACTGTAAAAAGTGTTATCTCCAGCGTGCCTAATTTTGTTCCTTGATGAGCTACGGATAAGTTTCTTAATTCAAGCTGAAAAGAAAAGAGAAGGTGAAAGGAAAGGAAATAAAATGAGGAAAGGAGTCAATGAAATGTTGAAAAGTTTGCTTTAGGAACATGACATAAGATCCTCTGGAGTGAAATTTCAAATGGTGGAGATATAGATCATTCATGACAGATCTGGAGCAGGTGTATTACTGCAGTAGGCATACTATCTTTCATAATTGTTAGAAAGTCATCCTGCTGCCTGGCTTAATGAATAGAAATATACTCTAAATATTCAACTGAAAGGCTGAAAACTTGACTCAGCTTGCTTTCACTCCTGAATACAGAAGGTATTTCCCAGGGTTCGGTGTGGCTTCAGAGCAGGGATACTACGCTGAAAAAGGAAATTTGGAGTTGCAGGTTCAGCCTTTCAGTAGATTAAAACTGCCCTGTACCAGATTACTTGCCAATACTAAATGCCTTCATCTGTGTGAATGCCCAAGCTGAGATCTTGGGCTGGTTTATAGATATTCTGTGGTTTCACTGCTTCAGTTACCACCCAGAGTTGAAACGTGTGCCCAGCTCCTTGGAAAATCACAACTGTGAAGTATCAACTGCCAGGAATTGATCAGGCCAAATTAATTAGCACTTCTGAAATTGTGTCCATTAATTATTCTCGATGTGATTAATATTTGGTCTTTTTTGGAAAAGAAAAATTGAACCCTGACATAAATGTCAAAACAGAGGAAGTAAGAGTGTAGTAAGATTGACAAATAAAAACAGACACGGCAAAAATAACTTTTCATTTAGTTTATATATAAGGGTAGAGAGTTTCTGCATTTGCCCATAGGAGTTGTTGGCCATGCTTAGAATTCACTAGATTTACCTAGTTATTTTTTAGGAAAGCTTTTTAATAAACAAAGAAACTAATGGAAACAACAGAAAAACAACTTTGAAGCTACCTATATTAATGTCAACTAATCTAAGGGGTTTTTACACTATAATTTGATATAAGTGGAATACTGTGTAAGAAACTCAGTGAATTAGATACTTCAGAAGAAAAAAGCCATCACAAGCACAATTGCTTTTTATCTCTCAGAATGAGGTTGTTTAAGAATCAGTTTTCTCAGCTCATACCATATAAGCAGTTCCTATAGCTAGCAACATTGGCAATGCAATCAATAGAGCTTTAGTAGTGGGAATGAACACTTAAAAGAAAGAATCCTTTTCAAACCTTCCTGTACATGCAGTCAGTATGTAGTCTGACCCTAACTGCTTTTTGAAAGGATTCCTATTTATCATGAAAAAGAGATAGCTCAAAACCCTTGACAAAGGAGAAAAATTAAGCACATGTTAGAAAAAAAACCCGAAATATTGAAGATCAAGCTCTTTATCAAATGTTGTGTTGGAGAAGAAAAATTAGTTTTGGCCCAGTTCTTCATCTATAAATTTAGAAAGTTATCAGCTTCTTTATAGCACTCCAATCATAATTAAAATTATCACTAGGACAAAATGAATGCATATGCATCTAGAACAAATAGGCTTCATTTGACACAATTCTTACAGTATTATTGAAAAAAAAATCTGCAATGTTTTTCAAATCACTGCCTTCTACTATTAATGATCTCTACTCTTAGTCTAGAAATCCTACTCCAATTCTTTGGGGAAAAAAAAGAAAAGAGATAAGTAGACCTACATATGCACAAAGAGCCAGAGATGGTAATCTAGTTCTACTCTTAATTTCAGGATCTCTCTGATCATGATTTCAGGAGACAAGGTATTCTAATCTCTTAGCAGAGTGGGGGAGTGTTTGCAATCCATCTGAGGAGCAGAGGAAGTGAATATATGAACAGTTTATTTATATCATCTATATATACAAATGTGGAACACAAAGTTTCTATGAGACTAAAATGAACCAATATTTTCTTTTTCTGTACCTTATGCTATTTGTAGTGATATCTACTGTTTTGTTCCAGTGCACAAGCAGACGTCATTCTCCATATTAGTAAGATAAATGTCAGTTTATATAATCAGAATTTCACATGATATAAAGTTGAAAAGTAATCAGAGATGGAAAATTTTTATCTTTAAGGCACTGGCTTATATTTTGTGTGTTACTTCTTCCAACAATTAGTTTTAGCTTTCCGTCAGTTTCTTCTAGCCCAAAAAAGCTGATAATCTCAAATTGGATATTTCAGAGCTATTGCTGATAGCATTTTCTAGACTGTCTTATTTAGGCCCGTTATGCAACTACTACTTTTGTTTGCAGTGATATGCTCTCATTTTTCCAGGCTTTCCACAATATATTTCATATTTATCATTTTATTCCTTCCTATCCCATTTTTGAATTCTGCAGAGGTCCCTCCATACTAACATCCAAACAAGTACCTCTCAGTTCACTACTGTCTTTGATAGCTGTAGGCTTGAAAACTATGCTGGCCAAAGAGGTGGCAGACAAATCTTTCCTTCAGGAATTTTGCAAATATTATACACATTGGCAACACTCATGGTCTCTGAGCTCTACCCTTGCTAAAACCATTTATAAGAGGTGAAAGATGACTGCCAAAGATGAACAGGAGTAGGTTTCCCCCACAAGGGTGGTGATCTGGGGGCAGTGGGTGAGTCTGAGGGGCAGGCAATTCCCCCCAGGAAAACCTGGGCCCGTGTCCAGACAGGGCGAGAAGAGCAGGGCTGCTGACAGAGACTGGGGTCAGCCACAGCCATCACTGGGCACCAGGCTGGGACATGGAGCTGGGACAGTTGGGTGAGGTCCTGCAGGGGTGGGACCAGGCACCAGGGCGGGCCCCAAGCCCACGCGCAGCTCCCAAGCACTGACGTGGAGTCACCAGACAGGGATTCTTGCACCTCTTCTTCATGATCTCTTTTGCATGGATAAGCTGATTGTAGTAAATTTGGTGGTGGTGGACACAGCAAATATATATCCTATATGAAAGTATCCATGGTTTTGTTAATCTGAAAACAGCTAATAATGTAAAAAAAAAAATTAAAAAATAAATTAAAAAAAAAATAGAGTGGCTTCATTTTCAAACAGAGATCCTGTTCCATTGCCAAGAGCTGCACCTAGATTCTGATTAAACAAAGGTAATAGAAACACATCTGCAATATTACAGTGAAAATGTCAGCTCTCCACATAACTGATACAGAAGCAGATGAAAAACTGCACTCTATGCAGAAGCTTGTTATTTATTTTTTTTATTTTGGTGTGCATTGGCATTACTATTCAACTTTAATCATAAAGCACTCAATTCTTCCAATACTAAGATACATCCTTATGTCAGCTGCTGTGGAAATGTCTTCATTCAAAATAACTGTGGGCATGGCTGACAAGCTGCTAGAAAGCTAAAATGCTTGCGTTTATTCACTGACACATACTTTTTATGTGTTGCAGTTTACCTTCATCCTTAATCTGTTGTGTTTATCAAGGGTTTTTTTCTGGGACTAATTTTATGAGCCTAAAAGCAGCTTTTCCATAGAATTTTATTAGTACAGAGAAGATACATATTTTACTTAGTTCAGGATGAAGGTGAGATATAGTGGCCTAATGTAAAGGTCTGCACTATGGCTACAGAAAGGTGACTCTGAGTACGGCTCGTGCTCTTGGGCTGGGTCAGAACTCTAAGTTCTTCTCCCTCAACAGAGCAGTTCTGTGTCTGCATGAAAACAAAACCATTTTCTGCACTGGCCCTAAATTGGACTTGGGAGTACATGGGTAAAAAAAGAAGCAGCCAAGTAATCCAGAAAGCCATTGATTCAAAGCTTTTAACTCCTTCCACTCATCCCACAGGTCACTGACAGAAGGTGTTTTAGCTCAGAAGTTTGAAGAGCAGCCCAGCTGAGTCACCCCTTATCATGGATCCGGAGAGAGATTTTGCCTCTCTGAATTCACCTCCTCCTACATGTTAGCTTGGCAAGGTCTGGTTACACATGTTCTCTAAAGTCAGACATCCTCTAAAGGAATGCTGAGCAGACAGCTTTCAAATATCACCTCTTCTGGCTCTTCAAATGCTGCCGTTTCAGAAAGATGTTATGAGAGACAGGTGGTTTTTATTTTGTTCAAAATAAATCAGCAATGTGTTAATTGGTATGCCGGAATGAGAATCCCTGCCTAGTGCAATGTAACGGGTGATGCCAGAAACAGAAACATGCTGATACTGGTGGGGCTGCTAGTTATGCAAGGGTGACTTTTTTAAAAGAAGCATGCAACTCTGAGACTCTTTAAGGCACTACCAGAGCTGTTTGAAAGTGAGAGCAAACATTTTTTTTCCCGGAAGATGATACCTCACTGAAACCATGCTGATGCTAGTATCGTTTCAGTTTCTGTCCCTCTACCTCCCAAGGCTCAACTTCTGCAAAAAAAAACCCATGTAAGAGACCTTATCAAATAAAGTATTTTATCAGGTGAAAAATCTTACTGAATGTGACTCAGATGATGATATGAGGCAGCGGATGTTACTGAAACTTTATTATGTACTAGTATTTAAAACTCAATTGGTCCAATACATAAAAAGTTTATTGTGCATGATGGAATGGAGTAATATCTTGTATGCTAACTTTCTGCTCTTCTAAAGCCACTGTAAATATTGGAACAGATTTATTCTGAACTTGAAAATATTAAAGAAATTACATGGTAAACAATATTTTTTTTTTCATAATGGCTTTGAACAAATTATGCAGGTAAGAAAAAAGAGATCTCATTCCTCGCTGTTTCTCAGATCCTCTCAGGTCAGAAACCTGAAAATGTCTCTGACTTATAGCTGGCAGTTTTGGCTGTTGGGTTTTTTTTTAATGAAAACTGAGTCTGTGTATAACAGAATGATCTGTATGCAGAGTATGCAGTTAACCACTGCTATTCACCACCAATAACACAGATGGATCTACTGATTTAAGTTGTGAAACATATGGCTTTAGTAAGGAAGAAATGACAGCTGAGCTAAGTATCTTTGACAGAGTAACTCTAGAAAAAGAATAAAAGTTAGTTGCTTTGAAAATTGCCCTGCTTTCTTCAAAGCCCACACTCTTCACTTTACCCTCTGTCATCTTAATATCCATGAGTTCTGTTTCATGTAAGAATTTTTTCATGTCTTTGTACCTTTGAAAATTATATGCGATACATGGCCAGGAGCAACTGCCAGGATTAGCATTACTGAGCACAGAACATGTTATTTCTTTCAAGTCAGAGAAACCAATTGCTTTTATTACATTAAAAACTGACCATGGATTATATCTCTTCTTCCATTACATTTAGCCTTTCTTTTAAAAATATTAGTACTGTATAATTTCATTAGGTTCAACTCATCTTCTTAAGAGAAATCTTTCAACGACTTCTGATTTTAAAAATTTAAAAAATGCCTAGCTAGGACTAATTACACTTAGTTTCACCAGTCGCTGAAGTTCTGGGGAAATATTTCTGACATGTAAATGTAGAACTTTCAGAATTCCTAGTTAGTTTTGATAGTCCTCTCAGCCTGAAAATTAAGAAGAGGTGTCACATAACTCTAGCTTTATTCTTTTTGTGCAATAAAGAGATCAGAAATTTTATATAAATTATTTTCATTTAGGTTAAGTGATACAGAGACAATACTGTAGTTTTTCCTGTTTCACAGAGACTGACATATGTTCTGTTTCAATGCTACACTCAGGTAGTCATGGTTCACATCACTGTTTATGCAATAGTAGCAATTAAGGTTGCAAACTGTAAAAATAGGAAAGAGCTGTACTATTGGGTATCAGCTATATATGAGGCTCTAAAACTGAACGATGATTCTGGAACATGAAAACACTAAGACATCATTTGTAACAGAATGTTCCCTAATGGGAGAAAAGGTTTAAGGAATTCTGAGAAAGTTCAGTGACTAAAACAACACAAACATCTGGCTCTGTTTTCACACTCTCTTTTGTACAAGCTCTTTATATGAGTCCTGCAATTCTAGCATGTTGTATGTGTACCAGGTATGTGATGGTTTCTGCTTTAATATGAGGGATAAAAAGGACTCATTACTCTAAGCAAAAACTCAAGAACTCAGTTGAATTAATTTTGTCTAATCCAGTACATGGATTTCAAATACAGCTATTATCTAGATATCTATGACTAAATATAGTAGCTATTAGAAATATTATTATAACCTGATTACACAGAAAGGATGACTAACATTTTATTTTTTATGGGATCAGTCTTTTACACTGTTTTGGATAGGGTATAGGCATGTATCTTAGCAACCTTTTTTAAAGAAGATACATTTATTTTTAAGGTTCACAAAAAGCTTTTACCCAAGCCATAGAAGTTTGTGTCTCAGACAGCTATTAATTTGGTAGAATTATTCTTCTAGAAAGTGATTATAGTTTTGCCTTGGCTTCCCTAGATAAAGGGTTGCTCATGGTATTCACAGTGAATTATAGGGGTCTCAGAGTTATTTCATCTCTAAATGAAGTCTTTCAAGACAAGGAACAGAGAAAGGTACTTGGTGAAACTTCTGTGTCTAGTTTAGAAATGTGAAAATTGTTGCTTCTGGCTTGGTACTAGAATCTGGACAAGAACCTAGACTGAAACTTCATCATTTCTTAAAGACTTACCTACTAGAAGTAGAGGGTTTGTCTTATCTCAAAGGTAAGGCAACATGATGCTAGTGTGCATGCTTTAAAGCTGACATGGAGGAAAATCTGTGGTCTGTTTGGATGATCTTTTTTCCCCCTTCATTCCAGTTTCTTATTCATAAAGGAATAACAACTTTAAACTTTCCAAGATCTTCTATTTGAACATCAAATCAATGAGCATCATCTAAAAACCTACCGGTTTTGAGAAGGAATATTTATGTAGGCCACTAATGGCCACATTAATAAAGCTGAACCTCAATGAAATAAAAATGCTGCAGTTAGGTTTTCAATATTCTTGCAAAGAAATACAGTGCTATATCACACTAAAAACTCATGTCCAGTGTTGGTCACTGTAATGAAATTCTAGCATCAGAGGATCTAATATTAGGAAGTAGGGAGCATATTACACCAGAAGTGTTCTCTATTTCCTTTAAATTTTAGATCTGGTTTATTCTCAACTGAATTAAAATTGTTACCAATTTTTTTGATGTCTTGTTCATATGTTGGAGTTTTTTTGCAGTTGTGATTTTCATATAACACACTGGATTGTTGTTGCCATATAATTGGCATTGACATAAACAAAATGTATTATGTCTTCAGTATAGCAATTTAAGACATCGTAATTGATACAAATAATCTATTTTCAGAAAAAAAATTATTCTGTTTTTCATACGCAGTATCATAGTTCTTATTGTTACACTGAGTGAATTCATCCTGTGAAATAAAATAGTGATGTGACCAGAACATTTTCTTCTGAAGGCATAGTGCATTGCAACATTTTCACTTAACTATTATTTATTGAGATCTCTACATACAGAATGTTTTTTTCTTTAGATGCTACAAAATATTCTATGTAGATTTTTGAGGAAAGTTAAACTCAAAATAACAAAAGCAGACTTATTTCAGAAATTACTGGAATTTACTGGCCTTTTCCAAAGCTTCAAAAGCAAACTTAAGTTTGATAAACAAGTATAAGCTTATTTGCATAGCACTTGTGAGAAGAACAATGCTTCTCGGTATAGTAAAAAATGTTGTACACTAAGGAGAAGCAATTCTGCCAAGGACATCTATTGTATCATAAATATGTGTACATAGTTGTGTGTACAATTATGTTACACACTATTTTCATTTGCTATATCACAAGATTTTAAATATTTATTATAAACCCTTATGTGACTTAAAAACCAGTTCAACTTGACTAATAAAATCAGTCAAGACTGGAGAACTAACATAGCTAAAACTTATAAAATCATAGAAACACAAACCACAGTAATAGTTAAATAGAATAATTAAATTACAATAGACTAGCCATACGATATTCAGTACATGCAATTCAAATTGAAAGAAGGGAGTGGAACTGTACTTCAACAACAAAAGAATCAAAAACTTGGAAGCTCAATTATTTGGCAGACAAGAAACATTCTTCATAAGCTGGTCACTGTACGGGGCCCAATCTGCATCATGTAAAACCAGATCCAAATCACAGCTCCAGAGAGAACAGTCAAAATTAGTTAGAGAGCTAGAGCAATAACTAATAAAAGCAGAACCAAAGGAAGATGTTTTGGGCCCTGGCATATGCCACACTCTTTTCCTTATGCCTTGTCCAAATTTTCTTATATTCACTTCTCTCCCCCTTGCTGTGAACACAGCAATTCCTCATCCAAGAACACAGCAGCTGATGGGAGTTAGTCTTATATGATTCTTCTTCCTATCCCTCTCACATAAACTTGCTGTATCTTTGTCTCAAGATTTTGCATGGAATGGTAAATATTATTTAAGAATATTTAAGAATGTCCCACAAGATTCATAACATTTATGGTAATCTCTAGAAAATTGTTTACCCTGTGGAAACTAAACATGAAAACTCTCATTAATTTTTAGCCTTAAACTTCCTAAGGCCTTCTGAAACTTACCCTTCCCCTAAATCTGTAACAGATAGATAGATAGCAGTTCACAATGTATAGTTAATACTATAGATGTGGCTGTCTCTATAAACACTCTTTGCAAAATATGTCTTTTAGCAGCTTTTATTTGACAGTCGGTAAAAGTGAATGTTACACAAAGGACAAATAATCAGGTTGTACAGACCATCTAATAGAGTTAATGCCAGAAGGAAAAAACCATAATGTTGCACTTCAGCACAAAACTGTTGACTCTTGAGAGCTTGATTATATGTTTAGTGACACTACAAAAATGCCTTTATTCATTACTGTAATGTTCCTGAACACGTGTCATTTGAGACCTACAATGAGTATTTCATGTATTTGTGAAAATTGAGCTGTAAATCTGAGGAAACAGCTGCCATTAAAACCAAGATGGCTGTATTATAAGCCACCAAGACTTAAAAGGATTACATTTTGAAGGTTAAATTCAATGTCATTCTTTTTTCAGTCACGAATTGTAAAATCCATTCTGTTGGCTAGAAACCAGAAGCAATTCAAAGCTAGAATGAAATATGTATTAAAGGGGGAAGGGGGATACGATGACAATTAATTTTGGAAACAAGAATGTAATTTCTGATTGCAGCAATAAAGATCCATGAAAACTGTCCTTGGGTATTAAATAAAGCCAACAGTTTTGCATTGTTATAGCAGTACCACTCTATTTCTGAGATACCAATTATTCTGAAAATTACAGTGTTCTGCTAACTGTCAGAGACATGAATGTAAGGAACAACTTAAATATTTCTGAAATCTGCTCTATGGTTTGTGAATTTTTCTGGTGGGGGTCACAGAGAATCAACATTGAGAAATATTTGCTTTTGGGTTGAGTAATAAATGGAGCACATCTTTCAACAGGGGAGGCTAAAATAGTATAACTTGTTTTAGTCAAGCAAATAAAGGCTATGGAGGATAACTGTCTATAAATAAATTAAAGAGAAAACAATAAGGAGGGGCAAAAAAACCCCCCTCAAGCTAAAGGATAAGTGTTGACACAAGAAGAAGTGTATATAAAGTGGTTCTGAATACATTTAGATTATAAAATGGAAAATTCCTAGTCAGAGGAACAGGAGCATAACCTAATTGCTTTTAAAATGGGTCACTTCATGAAGGAGTAATATGGGAACAGCAAGGGGGCTATTCTGAATGCCCAGCAGGTTGTTTGAGTGATTTCCATGCCCTCAGCCCCCAGTCTCGTTTTTCTACATTTTTACTGATCTCAATAGTTTTAATGTTATGTCCATTTTGTAAGGATTTAAAAAACAATTTATAAGTATATTCTGAATCCAAATAATTCCTAAAAGATATAACATATAACTTGTGCTTAAAATTTAAGCAGGTATCATTGCTAAGATGGAACTAATTGTGTTTAATCAATCATATTCCCCTCTTGGGATAAAATTAATTGCCCTTGTGAAAAAAATCTTCAGTGTCTTCCACCATTATCTACACTACTGTTTCTAACTCAGAGTAAAATAATTGTTGTTTCATGATTTATTCTCTTTCTACTAAATGCTTACTGTTTGCTGCTATAACACTTGATTTTTTAAGAAGGCACAAGGCATAGAGAGACTTGACTGATCAGAAATACAGTTTACATTAAACTGCTATGGGACAAAAACCTTAAGAATCCTGAAAGCAGGGAGCAGAATCCAGGACTGTTGAAATGCAACAGAGTGCTCTTATCCTTACCATCAGGGTTTCTGGAGGCATCTATATTCCTGGCTACAGAGGTGAGGAAAAGCTCAGACACACAAGTATTGAAGTCCTGACCTTGTTAAAAGGTTGCAGTCATCATGCCTGTAGAGTTCTGCCTCATCACTCAGAGCAGTAGAGATTTCTGACTGAATCCCAGTTTCACAACTATCCCTCACTGCTGCCTTTTGGTTAGACACCCATAGTCCAAGAAAGGAGCGAGATTTCCATCTCTCTACCATTTCCTAGAAGTTGATTTAAGCATCCTTCTCTCAATTCTGTGATTACCTTGAATCCCATTCCTAGAGTCTGGTTGAAATTTTGCATCTACTTTTTAGGCAATCTGAAAATGGCATTTCCAGTCTGCTCCCTAGTGTCTGCTTGGTTATATCCAGATCAAAATCTATGTTTTACACAGCTTCTTTTCCATTTAGTGAACTGGTTCAAAATCAGGGGAGAAATTTCCCCAAATATTTCTCCAAATACTTCTCAAAGAGAGAAATTGTATAAGTATTTCAACACCATGAACAAAAAGTGCTGTTTGATTATGAATAGAGTTTAAGAGACATAGGTAGGAAACACTTTAAACACCTTAACATTATAAGCAAATAAGAGAACACATGGAAAATGTCCTCAAAATAGCGAACCATAATGTAAAGATGAGCCAGGAGCTGGAGAAAACAAGGACAGATTCTTCTTTTTCACTCATTTATATTTCAGGAATTATAGCTGTGCTTAAAACAGTGTTAAAGGTGACACCTAGAAGGCTGATGATTTTGAAAAAAAATCTGTCATAGTATTGGACTGATTGGAATGACCAGAATTTTGAATGGGGCTTGAATCCATGGCATCATGTGAAAAGGTTATATCTTTATAGGATAGACAACAAAATGGAAAAGTTTAATAATATCTGGACCTTATTTCAAGCCATAGAAGTGGAGAAGAAAAGTCAGGAATCTGATTTATTTGTATGTGCTTAGCATAAGTAAAGAAGTGATATATGCTTGGGATATTATATTCAGGCAGAGGGACTGCAGCAGGGTAGAATGTACTGATATATTAAATAGTTACATTTCTATTGGATTGTAAATGGCATTGGTGGTTTCCCAAATATAATTTTGGAAAAGGCATATATCACATTTTCCTTTGTTTCAGTTGCTAGGGCATTAAAATGTGACAGTATGTAAGTTTAGGCAGTAATGGTTTTATGAGCATACATTAAAAATGCAGATATATACAATATTACCTCAGGTTGCAGTGTCAACAGAATATAGATTTATTCCAGGAAAAAAATATATTTTCAGACAAGCTTGCTTATATCTAGCAATCTTGTAAATTAGTCTAATGCTCATGAAAAATACCAAGCTAGAAGAGAGGAAAGCTGAAGCCATTTTTTAATCCCAAGTAAGCTACAGCATGGGCAATAGTGCAGCTTCTTCCAGACTGGCCTACCAACTTAGTTAGCCTGTGGCTGAGTAGCCCACATGGTACCAAATAGTGGGCAATGCTAGCCAGGACATCACAGCTGGTTGTGTTGAAAGCATGTTAGACTGCACCCTATGCCCCACTTCTTTGTTGAAGCACAGATGAAAGCTCATTTGTCTTCCAGGTCTCTTCAGAAAGTACTGTGCAGACTCAGATTTAAATCTGTTTTGTTTAAAATAAGAACTTTAGGGGTTTTATGTACCTTTATCTCACTGAACTGTGCCTCTGTTCCTTCCCTGGACTGACATATTCAACATTTAAATTAAGTAGTTAATATTTAAAGACAATTTCCATAAGCTTCATAGTGTCTTTACAAAAATCTCCCTTCTAACTATTCCTCTAAACCCATAAAGCACACTGTCATAAACCACACATGAGATTGACAAAGTTTTCTCTATCAGATTAATGGCCAAATTTCTTATGCCTGCAAAACGAAGTAACACTGATATAATATCTCTTTAACACTCTCTTGTTGGTGGTTCTTTTTCTATTAGTACTAATTTTCTTCTGTGGTTAGATGTGATGGTAAGGGCTGATTAAGCTCATATGCAATCTGATTTTCTTCCTGTTCTGATCAATGCACTTTCACAGTTTTCTAAACCCATTCTGGTTCTCAGATGTGTTTTCACTAAGATCTATGTCTTTAAAAAGGTAGAAGAAGGGATGCAATCAGAAGAGACGGACAGTGTTGAGATAGATGGTTCACACAGCAGATGCATAAATTCTGTCATCGTGTTCATTTTGGTCTTGTCCCTTCTTTTACCTTTTTATCCCATTAAATGCTAAATCATTAGCAGTGAAGGCAAGGAATAAAGAAAAATGAAAAGGACAAAAGATGGTCAGCATTACAACAGGCAAACAGCTGCTATACTGATACCATTTACAATATGTTCACATATACCGCTTGTTTTCTGCAGGAAGAAGACATAAACATCAAAGATTATTTTTTAGATCATTATGAAAAAAGGTGGGGGGGGGGGGAAGTAAGCTCTTTCTAGCATTTCCAAGAATAGATACAACAGAACAACTAGCAACCTAAGCTACAGGGTTTACCTTTGTGAACATGACATACTTCAGTGAAAATAAATTGGTGCATTAAAATAGTCTCCTTGTGGTAGGGTTGGCAGTAGTAGGGCTCGGAAAAAACCTCAACCTTAACATATTTGTCTTTGCTTAAACATTAATGCTAACTAAGCTTAAATGTCAATTTTAAATATTATTTACTTGTTCCTTAAATTTATTTTGCTGGAGAAATGGGTGCAGTTGATTAGATCAAATTATTCTTAAAGATCTGTTTTAATGGTACCTTGCCATAATAGTCATGAAAAAAGTTTCAGAAGCACAATTACTATATTGCAGTATGAGAAGAAATATATTTTTAAGTGTTGATGTACAGAAGTATTGAAGCTTGCTATAATACGTTTTCTGAAAGCAGATATTTTGCCTTTATTTTAAAAATATCAATACGGTATAGTACTCTAATTATAATCCTAAAGACTTAGTTCTGTTTTAATAAAAATGGAAATCTCAAATACAATAAAAGCACCCATAAGAAGCAGCTAAAGCTCTGAGGAGGAGAAAGTTGGAGAGTTGCCAGTGTTGTGATGGTACGAACATTCAACAGAAAAATTAAATTCAGCACATCAGCAATGATGAAGTAATTTTAAAGCCTGAGAGTTCAATGATGTATTTTTTCTTTTATTTACTATAATTACTAGATGTTACTTTGCATTTAGGATTTATATGTAACGTAAAAAAATTGGTGGGTGAATCACATTTTAAGAATGAGACAAATTTTCATGTGTTTTACAGATACCTTTAAGAACATTAATAGAAAGAGACAGCAGTGGTAATAAGCCATGGCTTAAACTAATCTATTTACCTTTTGGTTTCCATGGGAAACCAAATACATAATAATGTATTTCTAGCTCCTAACTATTTCTATGTTCACATTGACTCCATTAATGAATACATGGCCTAGAACATTTTCATTTATTTCAGGTCAAAATTGTGCATGGGATGTTCCAAACTACGAAAGGGAGGCATTTCTGAGGTACCTCTGGGTGAGATGTACACTACACATACATGCTGCGCAGTGAAAAAAAAAAATCTGAAATCAGGCTGTCAAGCACCGCTCACACAGTATTAGAGCCATTGATGGGAATGGCAAAACTGCTACTGATTTCGAGAGAGTGGCATCCTCATACTTAGTTTTCATTGAACACATCTGGGAAAGCTGTGTTTGAGTTTACTGGGAAAGGGTGTAAAAATATCACACTGTACAGAATTAAAGTAACATCCTATCTTCTAGTCAGGCTTTTGGGTGAGTTACTTTTCTAATTTAACAGTGAAGAACCAGAAGCCGTTCCATGTTCTAGAAACTGTGGCTAATAGCAGCTTCCTCACTGGAAATTCATTCTTGCATCTATTTTAAGATGAATTGTACATCAGAAACATATTAGCCTAATAACTTGAAATCTGATATCAAAGGGCAACACCAAAAACTCGGTTTATTTCTGTTGGACTGCACCATTCTGGGGACTGTCTTTAGATAAGAAATGTTTATTTGTAGGATTCATATTCCGGTTTTTGAAAGTTAATTTGCCATTATACCAGACTTACCCATGCAGTGTCTGCATCGTGGACTAATTTAAATTGGCACCAAAAAAGGCTCTTTGCATTTCACTCTCTGACCTCCCTGCTTTCTGTAAGCAATTAAGCACATCTGGATTGTTTTTTTCTTTACATTTGCAAAGTATGTGAACTGTTCAGTTCTCACAATTCTTGTTCCACACTTGACAGTGTTTCATGTTTTAAACTCAGTGAATACTTCAGCAAGTCATTTGTGTGCCTGCAGCTTTGTAAATTCAATCCTTTACATGCTAAACTCATTGTTCTATTGAAGTTAGTTAGCAACTGAGTTAATTAATTCATCATCTATTAAAGTGCTTATGCCTGGAATGTTTGTTTCATGACTCAGTTATTTCTTTTTAATGTAACATTCAGCTTTGATGCAAGGAATGAGTATAGTCTAAATAAAAGAGTTGGGATGTGGGATGGTGCTGGATGCTACAGCGTGGCATGAAAGTTTGGTTGACATCACTTTGGGAAGGCCATGCAGTTCACTGAGGAAGAGAGCAGCAAGTTCTGACCCTGTAACCACTTTGAGATAAATTTCTGCCACTTGTTCATCACAAGTAGTGTCTTCCTGGCAGTTACACAGTGTGATAAATAATAATATAGGATTGCAGTGGTTGAATTTGCTAATAAAAGTCTAGACAGAAACCAGAAGTAAACATGCAGAAAGCCATATGAAAAAGCAAACCCCCAAACAAACACCTGCGTTCAGCACAGCTGCCTGAGCAGCTGAGCAGCAGCAGATCTTATTAGCCAAGAAGAGAAGCAGGTGTTGTCCTAAACTTCTGATCTTCAGCCTATGCCATGAATTCAGTTATAACCCTATGTCCTTGAAAAAGCAAATATTGCCATTTTGCTGCATATAAAAAGAATAGTTCTGATGAACACTTAAACTGAAGTAGTAGTCTTCAGCTGTATGAGGTGTCATACAATTTGTACTGCACTACTGATTACAGTCATAATGATAAAAAATGGAATACTGGCCTATTTAGGCCACTTTCTTAATTAAGAAGTTGACCATTGGGAACTTATCTTTAATTAAGCACACTGAATGCCACATTAACCTCATTATATGCTGCTGTAAAATGCAAATGAGTATCCTGAAGGTGGGATTTACCTGGCCAGACTTCACTGTTCTTAAGAAAAGTACCCTCATCACTTGTGAGGGTGCTATGGATGCTATGTCTCATATTTGCTGCTAATTCAACCTTAATTATGCATGAATTCATGTTCAATTTTCTAATAAACTCTAATGAAGAAATTTGAGACTTTCTTCAGCTCCTGCTTGGAAACTTTTGTATTTCGTATCACTAATGAGTTACGTTATCTTTATTATTACATTTCTTGAACAATCAGAGTTTCTGATTCATGAATCACATCATTATTATTTTATTTTTGTATGATACACCATAGTTCTGAATTATAGATGGACTTTGTTTTCATTCTGTTGCCACCAAGAGGAATGCACTGCATTTTTTCCCCATTGTCACAACTGCAAATCCTTAAAGTAGCATGTGGAAGAGTTTACTTTCCCCAGACAAAGAAAAAATAGTGGTAATATGTAGAAAAACCTCAAATATTTCTTGCAGAAAAAGTAATTTATTTCCATATTTCCATATTTACGTGTAGAAGCTCAGAATATATCTGTGACTGTCACACTGCCATTTAATTTCATAGAACTATGGAAAGCTAAATGTATTTACTCCTGCTGAGATTCTAGCCTTTTGTGCTTCTTGTAGCAAACCAAAATTATTAAAAATTATCTGCACTCAAAGCTTCCATAACTGGCATGTTGTTTAATATACTCCAGACTAGAAGGAAACACAGGTAAGAGATCTAAAGTTATTAAAACTTGATCAGCGGAGATTGATAAAAGCAACATCATAAGATATGGTAACTAATGTTGAAATTTAAAGGGAACAATCAGATTTTAATAAATCTGTTTCAGAGGACTATAATGGGTAATGTGAAAAGACATATCTTTTATATGAAAAATTATAACAAAACTTGTAGAAAAGTTGAGACCAACAAAGATAGTGATATGACTGAGTGCAAGTAACATCAGTGTTTTTAGAATGATCATCTTATCTGAGAATATAAACAACACATGACACAAAATGCTATGTATCAGACTTGTAAAAGCATATACACTTAAGTAGTAGTCATATAATTGTGGAAATTTTGCCTAAGTTCAAGTTACTGCTTTCAGGTTTTTTCCCAGTTTCATTAATGTATCTTTCAATTTTAGTGAGGAAATACATGGTAACTTGGAAGTAGTAGAAAAAGATACTATTAATTGTCTAGCAAAGTGATTTCACTTTTTTTATTGTTGTAACCTGTTTGACTTTTGCATTATTTCATATGCTGCCTATCAACCAAGGTCCTCCTTGGGACTAGTAATAGTTCTCATTCCTCTTGGGCTGAGCAGTCAACAAAAGTTTGAGGAGATGAGGTAACTCTTGGCCTTAACATCACATCATCTATTTCAGACAGAATTTTCAAAGGATGTCTTCTAATGACCAGAGAAACAACAAAACCAAAGCTACACAGAGCAGTGATTCTGTGAAGTATCTGTGGACTACACACTGAATTAAGTAGATTTTTTCAGCAGGCACACGTGTCTACCCTCCCATCTCCCTCTCTGCCAGTAGACACTCATTCTTTCCTGCCCTGTACCTTGTTCAGTCTCAGAAGAGTGCAAAGGTCCTACATGGCACATGAATTGCCTCACATATTAAAATGGCATTTTATATCTACCTTGTATGTATTTAGTGCTCATTAGAAAAAGACTAGGCAAGACACAAGGTAACAAAGGATCAGACCTCTGATATTTGACGTAATAGAAGTGATTCTTGTCCTTGATTACTTACGATATATGCTTCATCTATTTTGCAGAGTTAATTTATCCTGTAAATTAACAGGAGCAGCTAGCTTTGCCAAATCTTTGCACGTTAAATAGTTTGAAAAAAGTTTGTCCATAAAAAGTCTCACTTTGCCTTCCCTCTATTTCCTTTTCTTTACCCTATTATAGCTTTTCTGTAAGTTTCAACTTTTCCTATACTCTTTCTTTTTTGAAAGCCAGAAGATATGGTGTTTTCTAGTTGCTGACAACTAAATATATATTTTTTCTTAGAATATTGTTACAAATTAACTGTCTTGTTCTGACCCCTCAATATCAATATAGGCAAACTATAAATTTAGCCATTCTATAAATTCTATACTGCTTCTTAACATTACCTCATCAGTTAATATGCCCTTGCACTTTGACTTCATTTTCACACTTCAGGCCAAATCCTTTTGATAATTCCTAGATCAAACATACAGTCCAGGCAGGAAAGAAGAAGATTAACCCTTCAGTCTCAAAGGTAAAGAGACCATGTCTGGATTAGCAGAGAATAATATTAGTGGGGAGGGAGACAGAGGACACCATCATTTGAGTAAAGGGGGTGAAGTAAGTTCACAAGACAAATGTTGCATAAACACTATACATCTACTGCTAGCTTGGTAGTGGAACATATATGTTCCTTTGTGTAATAGTCTGTAATTTACATCAATTATCTATATGCTTGCAAATTGCTTAATATGTTAGGAGTACTGACAGTAAAAGAAATACAGAAGAATCTAGCATCTAGTATGGCTTGTCCGGAGGACAGAAAAGATGAGAGAGGCAAGTTTCTCTGCTTTATAATCTGACTTAACTATGGGATTTGGCAGGAAAATTAAGTCATCTGAGAAGATTACTCTGCATGGACTACATTTATCATCTTCAATTTCTCTGTGTGGATAAGTCCTCAGAATGGGCATTTAGTAATTGACAGTATTCCTGCATCTGTCCAGGTCTGTGTCCTGGGGCATGGCCAGAGGCAATTTATTGTGAAGGATAAATTTAAGAAGTTGAGGGGGTTTTGACTGTTGGCCAATCTCTTGATCAATGACACAGCTCCCTTGCAGGAAAGGTTGGATGCCACTCATGAACTTGAATGTTAATTCCAAATCACATGGGGTCACTGGATATGATGATTCTAACAGGACAATTTTTGATTATTGGAGTAGAGGATAAAAGTTAATTTAGCAGCAATAATCACCTATAGGAAAGATTACACTGAGAAAACCCTGCAAAATAACTGTAATCAGTCACCCTTGCTGGTGACTGACAAGCCTTCAAGATGCTAAGATGTGGATGGAATTTGAAAACTGGTGCTGGAAGCATCAAAAGCATAGTTGCCACAAGCATACAGTGGGAGCTCAAGGAATGTACAGCATCTGAGGGTAGGGGAATCCCATCTCATAAAAGAAGTTAGCAATACTTCCCATATTGTAGCCTTTTTCATTTCAGAGACTTGAAATTTCATTACTGTGCTACAGATAAACATAGTAGTAGTTGGAGGAGTTAAACAATTCAAAAAACTTGATTTTCTGTGAAAATCCTAAAGCAATTTAACACATTAAAGAATAAAATGGAGTGGGAGGTAGTATAATTTCTTTCAGTACTCTTATGATTAGAAACTGGTTTATAGTCCTGTAGTGTGCCAAAAGAGTAACTAAGAATTGAGCTAGATGTTGTTCAGTCAAGGAATAGTTGGTGGTCTCTGTCCAAAGACACAAAACAGGTCAACAGAGACATTTGACTGGGAATAAGGAGCAAAATATAGGAATGAATTAAAATAAGAATGGAAACAATAGTAGTAGCAAACAGTATGTAAATCCCACAGTTTTTAAAGTTAGATAAATGGAAGTAAAAATGAAAGGAGATGAGACAGAGAGACAGAAAAAGAGAGAGAAAAGAAGACACAGAGTTGTAATGAAGCTGAGAAGAAAAGAAATTAAATCAGAGCCCTCAAAGTCCAAAAGTTTCTGCAGCCTCTTCTGCTACATAAAGCATGTTTTCCTCTACAGCCTAGTGGAATTAGACTCCTTACTGTGAGTCTCCCCATTATAATTCTGGTTTGAGAGCAGAGGTGAGCCCAATTCACCTTCTTTCACAGTGGGACAGTAACAAGCTATTCTAGCTATTCTATTATCTGGATTTTTTAGCCTACCCCCCTCTGGTTTTATACATTCAAAAATTATAAAATGCTTCTATAATAACCTAATTTAACTTTTTGGACACTACTGACAGTAGGCTTCCATAGACAGTCTCCTTTAATTTTGAGCTACATACTTTTTTCAGTATATATATAATGTTTCATTTGGCTATACAAAAGCATATATTGTTTGCTCATACTCTTTGACCTATCATACCCATTTTTTTTATCATTCTCTCAATCTTTATCTCATCTGTCAACTTTGCCAGTACAGTTTTTTTCACTAATGCTAAACAGAATAAGACCAAGAATCTTAGTGAGACCAAACTGGAATCGTCCCCCTCGGTGACAATTACTGTTATGTTTTGACTGCTGGTTAGTGAGCTTCAATCTAGTCAATGCACGTCATGTTAACTTTGTATCATTCTACTTTCTTAATCAAAATATCATGCAGAAACAAGAAAAATGTCTTACTGATAATTACTTTTTATCAATTAGCATATAATCTTATGGGGGAAAAAAAAGGAATATCAGAGTAGCCTGACAGTATATATTTTCCAAAAATCCATTTCATTATAATTAACTACATTACCTGCCTCTAATTTTCTATTAGTCAAGTACCCTATCTATTACTTGCCCAAGATTGACACCCAGGCTGTACAGTTTATAATTAAGTTGGCCAGCTTATTTACCTTTCCAGATATTGAAACAACAGTAGCTCTAATCATTATTTGAGCATATAATTTTAAATAAATTTTTGGTATGTTTCTTTACCTAATTTATATTTTTATAGTGTCAGTGGAAACCTTCACTCAGCACTACTCCTTCCTCTGCAACTAAGTTCTATTTGCAGGGACTTCTTGACAGAAGGAAAAAAAAAAACCTTTAATTTTAGTAAATAACAGATTATTGTATTTTGCTTAAAAAATAAAGACTATTCATATCCCATGTTCATTCAAAATGGTTTACATGGATTAGGAGGAGTCCAGCCAAGCATTATTATGTAAATTAATAAGAGAACCAGAAGAAACCAAGCCAATATTTTGTAGGGGACACTATCCCCTTACAAAAGATGGACATTAGAAATATACTTACTATCTAGGGTAAGTCAGTGACAATTTGGAATAACACATCAAATGTTCCTGCTTTTGCTTTGGTAGAAGACATGGAGTAGTCTCCTCCTTTCAACCATAATGTGGAATCTATTACATGTGTAAAGAACAGACTGAGCTACTCATCTGAATTTTTTTCTCTATTATAGTCTGCTCATATAATATCATAGGTCTTTTCTCCCACTTAGCTCCAGGTGAACCTGTTTTCTAGCTATGTTGTTAAACTGTTAAGGCTCAAAACAGTATTCATTGTTTGATTCTGATCATGAAGCAGCATCCACTAGATATCTGCAACCATTACATGAGTAAGCTCAAACATCCACTAGGTATTTGTAGCCATTACATGAGTAAGTTTGGTATTAATACTATTATCATAGCTATTTATTGTTCTCTTGTTTCACATTTTTAATTTTTTTTTTTTTATTAAAAGATAACATTCCTGGACAGAATTCATGTTCCAATGTAGTAGGCCATGAGCAAGTACACAGCAAGTGTTGTGCCTTCATTCAAGAAGTCACAGTTTAATATGCACATGCTTTTTGCATCTCACAGAAAGATAGAAACACAGTGTAGCTAAGAATAGCAGCTATACAATATTTTTATTCTTACTACCTTTTATTTACAGACACTTCAATCCACAGATGAAAACAGTCTCTGTTTTGATCTGGTGAAAAATAAAAGTTTGGATTTATAGTCTCCCTAGTTTCATCATAATGACCATAATCTGGTTTTAAAATTGTATTGCAGGAGAACATTTTACATGGTAGAGACAGTTAGCCACTTATAAAACAGTGCCGCTTTCCAATTTAAAGAATGTCACCTTAACATCGCACTTTCAAAAGCAGACTTTTCAGTTAAAAAATAACCAACAAAGCACATATCTTTTACCATAACTGCACATCTAACAGCAAATGCCCAAAAAAAGAAAGAACAGGACCAAAATAAACATGTGAAAATTTTAACCATATGAGTCCCCTCTTTGCCTCTTTCATTCCTTCTCTTCATGACAGCTGTTTGCAGATTTCTCAGTGAAACTTGAAATAAGATTTTCAAAAGATAGTTATACCATTAAAAGTTGTGCTTCAGTGAATTGGGGTTTTTTAAAGTCTATCCATAAACTATACTGATTTCCAATGCTTTGGTTTGCATTTGCCACTGTGTTTTCCTAAATACACACAAAATGTGGATAACATCTTTCTAAAATCTATAGGATTTTCAAAACATACATTCAGCTCCTAAAATACAAGGACACATTTAAAAAATGTATCTTAAAAAAACCCTCTTTAAAAAGTGTAGTGAGAGAGAGTGGATACAGTAGGATGCAAAAAATTTTAATGGTTCAAATTTTTACAGAGAGAATAATTACACCATATCTTTTAGCCTTCCAATTATTAGATTTCAAAATAACTATTTAGGAGTAGCTAAAAGAGCTCTCCTATAAAGCACAGACATTTTGACAACACAATCACAAATGAAACATAATGTATTTTTATTCTTTTATTATTTCTTTCTGTAGTAAATGATGGAATAAACTAAAGAAAGCAAAAGGCAAGTAGTGCTTTTCAGAGGAAATTCCAATTTACTCAGCTTACAAATTCCCATTTCACATTTGAATACCTGTAATGAGGACAGAAGTAAACTCCAAAGGAAGAGAAAAGAAATTGAAATCAAACTATATTTCTCACAAAACATTTTCTATCTTGTTTATATAGTCTATGAATTAACTAATTCTGTTACTCCCTAATATAGTCCTTTAATGCATTTTCTCTTGGCCCTTTCTGTCTAAATTCCTTTAAAAACTACAGGTCAGAATTGTTCTCAGAAGGTCATTCTGTGTCTAATCTAGACCCAGACTCAACCCTTGCATCGCTTGACTTCAGCAGATTTACATCTGAAATGAGTCTAAGCAACCAAGCCCTTTGAAAATCCACTGGGAATATTTTGGTTGGCAAGGAATAAGTCCACCATCTATAAAATAGTTCTGAGAATGAAAGAAGAGGCCATGCTGAGATAAAAGATACTGATAGTTTTCCCCTGAATTATTCATTTTAGATTTTTATTTAGTGCTTCTTCCTATGCCATATAATATTTGGCTCTATAGTCTATGTGGAGTCCTCACCAAAGCTTGTGGTGCTATGCTGCAAACAAACGTTTCTCATTTCACTTCTCAAAGCTTTGATTCAGCAAAATCCCTAAAATATATTTGGTTTTGATTATATGGTTAAAATCACTTCATTCAAACCATGTGCTCAAGTTCAAGGGTGAAAATGACATAAATTAATTTAAATATTCAAAAATTATGTGCTGTCTAAACCAGACATCTAGGCTGTCTTTATAGTAGTTAGACCATAATATGCCTCCACAGACTGATTAATATCCTCCAAAGATGGACAGGTGGTATTGAGGGAGCCTAGACAATAAGCTAGGGCAAGGCAATTAAAATGCCTTTCAGGAAGAAAGTAGGCCCAAATGTCTTCAGTGGGATTTAAATAATAATTCTAGCCTGCTGTCCTTAACAATAATGGCAGCATTTCTACAGGTTTACACAGAAGATGAGGCAGGTTAATCATAACTTTCTGACTCAGTTGTATTGCTGTTTTTAACATAAATTAATTTCATTTAGCCAGTTTTGGAATTATACCAGTACAATGTCCCAACCCAAAGTATCATTACCTGAAGTAAAATTTTTTCTGTACTCTCTTGCTCCTGAGACTGAAATCAGTATTGTTTTCAGGGATCATAAAGTACTCTGAGTTCATTTGCAGCTAATCTCATTTTTAGTTTTTACCATTTGTTTTAATGGATATCTTGTCCTGACAGCACTTGAGCTTTCTTTTATTTCTACTGACACTACCAAAAGAAATCAACAATCTTTCCAACCTATTTTATGTATTCTTTTTTTGCCCATTATACCTCCACTGCGCCTCTTCCATCACAATTTTTCTTTACAGAAATGCTACTATTCACTCTCTGCTTTGTTCCAAGATATCACCATGGACATTTTTTACCGGGTATGTAATTTTATGCTTGAGGCTCCACCTATCAAAAATTGCTGCATCAACATCTTGTCCTCTGATCATAACATAATTATCACTTTCAGAGATAATGAACCTCATCAAGGTCTTCTCATTTTCATTTATGAACAAGTTTGTCTACTGCCAGCAGTTAATGAAACCGAAAAGAGAAAGAGAGAAGGCAACACTGTCAGACTGATATAACATTTCTGAGAGAGTGACAGGCCTGCTTTTTAAAGATCACTGATACAAGTTGCCTGCCAAATATTAAGCTGAACCTTGAATGGGACCAGGTGTCCTGCTTTAAGACTAACAGAATTTTACGGAATATATAAAAGCATGTTTGATGTTCTAATTAATGACTAAAAAGTTTTCTGAGTTCAGAAAAAAAAAAGGTTTAATTATGCATTGAAAAATTCCAGAAATATTAATTTCTAATATTCCATGATGGGAAATATAATCATTGCTACAACTAACAAAATATAGAAATTCATATATTTTGATATTCTCTTTTTGACAATAGTTGGCACCAAGTGTTGGAGAGAAAGATGGAAGAAATACTGTAGTGAATCATTATAGCAAGAATTTCTCCAAACTCAGTCGAAGTTTACACAATGATGCAGGTGCACCTTAACTCATTTCAGATTTTTTTCTAAAACTCGAACCAAGCCAATAACATTTTCTTTAATGTAACTAAGAATAAGCTCATTCCTCTATGGTTTATATTAACATTCTTCCCATACAGAATCAAAACAAAATATATGATTTAATATCATAATATGTGTAACTGATAATGCATGTCTTTCAATGTATGTAATGAATGGTTATCTAAACTCTATAATAACAAATGACCTTCCCATTTCTGGACTTCAGACCAAAGCATATGTTTTTATTTACTGTATTTTAAACCATGTGTATATTAGCACTTTTATAAAAGAACTTTTAAATGCAATAGTTAGCTTTTGTAGAGCAGCTATTTTATATTATTCCCTCTGTTGGTGAACGTGGAGAATTTGGCTTCTTCATGCTATTTTGCTGTTAGGAATTACTTTTTTTATAGTAGAAATAGATTAATACAGTATTTTTTTCTACTATGTCTTGTGCTTCTGTGATACGAGACACAGTCATTTCCAGAAAAACAATCACTTTCCTGATGTTGTCGTTCCTATTATTCAATGGATCAACTCTAGAACCAAGAATTTGGTGGACTACTTAGAATTAATGGGGAGACTGACAAAGATTAACACTAAGAACTTGATACTTAGTGAAATTAATACAACAGGCACCTAAGTTCTTTTCAAAATCCTGGCTGATATTCTTATCCTATTATTATATTATCTTAATAAAAAATAATTTGAATGACAATAAACTTATTTTTATAAGCTTCTCTGGCCTGGGATCTTTTTCATGCAACTGTAATTCTAACATCTGGTAAGACTAGTTTACAATTTATATTCCTTATATCCAGGCTATAATGTAAAATGTAGGAGAAAGCAATATCAAACAAAACCAAAACCCCAAAGGAACAATAAGCATTCAATGAAAAGTCAAAACCACAGGAATATAAAAAGAAGACTCATGTTTATTTAATGAATGCTCCTGATGGTGAAGAGAGCCAAAATAACCACTGACATTTTTGTGATTTTGACTTTTTAAATTGCTTGTTTGTTCCTTTGGGAAGCTTGCTCAGGCATCCGTTAGATTTTTGCTAGATAAATAAAGTGGTTGTTCATGTACTTCAGATTGCATTTGTAACTACCTTCATTTCTTATCTGTTTTCAAATTCACTTTGTGCTGCATTCTGATTTGAGCTATAATGCAATGTCACAAAAAACTAAAGTAATTCTACATTAGAACCTGAATATTCAATTAGACTTCACAGAAATATAGAAACCTCCAGAGTAAAGATCTTGAGAAGATCTTGAGAAATGGAGGAAGATAGATAGAAATTCAAGATGCTACTGACTCCCCAATACTATTACCAGTTATTTGACAGAAAACATCCAGCTAATATCAAAAGATGATGGTTAGAAAAAATAGAACATCCAGGCACAGGGAATTGTACAGGAATCTCAGACATGAAGGATAGAGAGGATTGGGTTACAACAAGATCTCCAGATAAGGAATAAATTCGGATTTAAACAATTTCAAAACCAGACTTTTTCTGAAGTCAGAAAAGATGATGGATCAGGTACGCTACTGAGGGCTAAAAAAAGGAATTAGAATCAAAATCCGCAGATTCAAACAGCTCTCCTTTACTAATAATGAATTGAGCAATTGGAGAAATGTGGTTAAATAAACTGTAAGAGTGAAAGAGAAGATACCTCAGAGGTTTAGTTTCCACAGAGTTTTACTAATTTTCTTTTGGGTTTTTTTGACATTTTGTCAAACATTGGCTGGTATTATATATAATAACACTAGTAGATATTTTCTTAAATTTTATAGCACGCGGGATGTTCTAACTTGATTAACCTATCAATTACATTAGTAGAAAGAGTCATACTGGACAGGCGAGGGCTATAACCATTTCCCTCATTAAATACTAACTACAGGCTGGTTTTCATAACTCTTCTAATTCCATTACGTTCCCTACATTTTTCTCTGCTCATTAACTACAATCCTAATAATCACATATCCACTCATAGCAGCTTGTCTTTCTTAATTCACCTATCACTGCTCTGCGCATTCCCTTGCTATCTGCAGTTTTTCCTTAGTTTGTCAAACCTGTCAGCCCAATGTATAACAAAGAATTAGCAGTGAAGAGAGAAAGAAGCAGTATTCCAGAGAGAAAACTAACCAATATAAAGTAAGCAGCAATGAGTTCTGAATTTAGATAGGTAGATTTAGGATTCTGCAAATTTCCAGGATTGCTCAAAAATTTTGGTGGAAGAATTGTGCATGAAATGAACAATGAAGGGGATTTAGCCTGGGCATGAAGATTTATGAGACCAAAGTATTTGAAAAGTTCAAAAGAAAACATACAGGAACTGTACTAAATAAATAATGAGTGAATTAATGCAAGACATGAGGAGTGATTAAAGTTTCTTTCTTCAAACTAAATTTGAAAGAATCCAAGTTGAAATGGGTGTCATCATCCTAATAGTATGGTTACTGACTCTGTCTGTTTAAATGTTTCCTTCCTAAACATAAATGCACCTAAGAAATAATTAGAGTCATGACAAAAAGTCAAAAAGAAAAATATGACAAATTCCACACAATAAACTAGCCAGTGAATCTCTCAAAGTCAAATGGCAGATAAATGGAAAAGTAACTGGAAGAACATGGAAACATTGAATTGTACTACAGGGAGGAGAAAAACCCTAGAGAATCACTGACAAAGCAGATATTTTGCCTTTTGACAAACTAGCAAGTGATAGATGGCAGGTGATCAGCAATAGTAGGCAAAACAGTAACAACCTGAAAAAGCTGAAAAAGAGTTAAGTGGCAGGGCAAAAAAGAGCTCTGTGAATAAAGCCATATGATCTGTACTGCAAATAAAGAGACTGGTTTTCATGGTGCCTTCTGATTACTGGAATAGAATCATAGAATCACAGAATGGTTTGGGTTGGAAGGGACCTTAAAGACCATCTAGTTCCAACCCCCCTGCCATGGGCAGGGACACCTTCCACTAGACCAGGTTGCTCAGAGGCCCATCCAATCTGGCCTTGAACACTTCCAGGGAGGGGGCACCCACAACTTCTCTGGGACACCTGTTACAGTGTCTCACCACCCTCACAAGAAAGAATTTCTTCCTTATATCTAATCTAAATCTACCCTCTTTCAGCTTAAAGCCATTACTGCTTGTCCCATCACTACATGCCCTTCTAAAAAGTCCCTCTCCAGCTTTCCTGTAGGCCCCCTTTAGGTAGTGTAAGGCCTCTATAAGGTCTTCCCAGAGCCTTCTTCAGGCTGAACAACCCCAACTCTCTCCATCTGTCTTCATATGAGAGGTGCTCCAGCCCCCAGATCATCTTTGCAGCCCTACTCTGGACTCACTCAAGCAGGTCCATGTCCTTATGTTGGGGGTCTCAGAGCTGAGGTCCAGGTGGGGCCTCATAAAAGCAGAGTAGAGGGAGAGAATCACCTCCCTCAACCTGCTGGTCATGCTTCTTTTGATGCAGCCCAGGATACGGTTGGCTTTCTGGGCTGCGAACACACATTGCTGGATCATGTTGAGCTTCTCATCAACCAATACCCTGAATTCCTTTTCTGCAGGACTGCTCTCAATCCACTCATTGTTCAACCTGTATTTGTGCATGGGCTTGCCCCAACCCATGTACAGGACCTTGCACTTGGCCTTGTTGAACTTCATGAGGTTTGCACAGGTCCACCTCTCAAGCCTGTCAAGGTTCCCCTCGATGACATCCCTTCCCTCCAGCATGTTGACCACATCACACAGCTTGGTGTTGTCGGCAAATTTGCTGAGGGTACATTCAGTCCCTCTGTCCATGTCACTGAAAAAGATGTTAAACAGCACAGGTCCCAATATCAACCTCTGAGGAACGCCACTTGTCACTGGTCATCACAATAGATACAGCTTCCAGATTTTCTTGGTAGTATATGAAATCCAGCCAGTAGTTAATAGTCCTCAGAAGAACAGGTAAGAGTGAAACTAGCTTTCCTTGAGGAGACTGGTGAAATCTCTTAGAACTTTCATACACTAAACAGAAATGTGAAAAGTAGAGAAGCATTACTAAAAATTATACATCATATGTGCCATGGTGTGCAGAAGAGAGGACTTGGGATTGTTTGCGATAGCGAAGGATTAGAGACACTTTGAGTCAGATGACCTCCAAACCAGAAAAGAAGAAATACTCGTATGTAGTTTTGAAGTCCAATAAACAGGCTTCAAATACACTTTAAGCTAGTTAGGAGGTGGGGGGCAGGGGAGAGGGAGGAATAGTACTTCTTCATGCATGCAGTACAATGTTCTAATACACGAGGATGAGGTGATGTGAAATATTAGTAAGACTTAGTATATTAGTACATTTGCATAAATGAAAGAAAAAATAGATAAAATATGTCAGAGATCATTCTCTAATGATTCTGGTAGAATTCTTAAAACCTGTTCTTGCACAAAGTAAAAAGCTTAGCAGCCTTTCATTATGATAAAGTCTGATGCCTACAGTATCAGCATTTACAGCATTATCACGTTACTTTTTGATTAGATGGGAAGACAACAGTTGATATTCTGTAAATAAGGGGATAAAATATAAAAAAATTGGCTGGGGAATAGTTGTAGTCTCCCTATGTTAACAGAAGAATTGAAGCAAATATTTCCAAGACCATTCTATAATGTAATCTAAATCAGAGAATGTTGCACTTAACTCTCCAAGTGTTTTCTGTGGAAAAAAAAGAGGTCTAAAATAACTTATGAAGAATGTTTTGACGTTTTAATTTTAAGATAAACACTGGAGCCTAGAATCTACTTGATGTATTTCAACTTCGTAATATGTCATCTCTTCTCCATTTCTTTTGATAAATTAATGTGCAGTCATGTCCTGATGACTGTGATGCAGCTTCCATGCATCTGCACTTTCTGCCTGCTCAAAGGTCCAGCCAGTAGCTGTGTTCACAGGGCTTCCTCCATCCCACCCACGTGCAGCTGAAGAATTGCAATAGCTAAGTGAAAACTTCGTCTGTAAGTGAAAACTTTCCCTTATAAGAGTGTCAGTTGCAAACATTTGAAAGAAGATGTTGCAGGTCAAACATGTCTCTGCATTGACAATGAACATCAAGAAAACGGAACATATCAGCTTCTCCCAAAGCACATGACAGACCCTTGCTTCAAGGGTTGAACAGAGCCTGAGGATCATATTACAGAGGAGCTCCTCCTCCCTGCTTTGGGAAACACTGAACCAAATTTCTTTGAAAGTGCAGAAGTCTATTAATGACTAATTACAGTACTCAACAGTAAAGTTACAAATTTTCCTTTAAGACTGATGATCTCTCATTTCATTTTCTCTTCTGATTCCTTTTATCATGGCCTACATTTTTTGTGAGTAGCAGCTCTTTTATTTGTTTCTTCACACCTTACACATTATGTTTCTTTCTCAGGATGAATCTGGGAAGCAAAAGTTTGTCATGTCCTGGTTGTTGCATGCTTTGTCAAACACAACTTTCTAGAAGAAGGGAGAAGAGATTTATTCCTTTGTGGGAGCAGATAAAAGTATTCAGGAGATAATGTTTCAGAGTGCAAGTTGAGGTAGGCAGAGGTACCTCTGCAGAACATTTGAGCTTGGGAGGCTGTTGAGCAGAGACTAAATCCAGAGTCATCCCTTCAGGGTGACAGAGACCCTCTGCAGGGTTAGTTTGTTACAGTCCAAGAAGGTAGTAAAGGTTGCTGAATGAAAATAACCCTAAATTAAAGGTCCTGCTCCACAAGAACATGGCAGGCAAAGATTCCCTATTCACATTCTACTTTTTCTCCTTTTTTTAAAACGGAGTTTCTCTTTCCAGTTACAGTTCTAATAAAAACAGGTTTATAAAAGCTGTTTGGTCTTGTTGGAAAGCTCACATAAAAAACAAGACATAGGCAGAACTGTCTTAAAGCTCTGGCTGGTTTGGGGTGTTGTGCAAGTACCTCAGTGGTTCTTCACTTGCTAGTTAACACTAAAAAGAGAAGTTATCATTCTTCATTAAATACATTCATGTGTTAAAATTCTTATCTTTCTATCTCACTTTGAACTGTCTTCCTCACCTGGAGAACTGTCCTATGAGAACCCAGATAGAGTTTCCATGACCTCGATAGCTAGAGGCACCATGCCCATATAAAGCAAGAGAGTTCTCTTGCTCCATTTTCCCTGACATATCCCTTAGATGCAATTATTCCCTTCAATGCCTCCATTTGTGCAAACGGAGAGAGTTAGTTGTGGGCCAGCCAAATTCTAACACATACAAAGCTAAAATCCTTTCTGGACAAGTTGCAGTGCTGTCAATGTGTGCATGTTTCTCTATTTATCCCCTTAGACATTGCAGACTCTTCAGGATGGAAGTCAGATGATGTGCAACAAAAGCACTTAAGCCAAAGCTTGCTTGAGAAAATTAGGGACAGTGCTCTCCCACAAGTACCCTCCATAAAGAAGGTACCTGTATTTGTTCTTTTCCCATTCCACCCTTACTACTTCATATGCTGAAAGCAACAGCATTTGTTAGATTCAGCCATTTGCTGAGATGAGCATTGCAAGTGCTGCTGACTAGTCTGCAACACTCCTCCCTTACTGTTACTGATGAGTCAGAAAACTGTGTGTATTTGGAATGCAGCTTAGGATTTACGTGACCTAATATTGTCCCAGAATTCAACTAGATATAATTTAATTTTCTATGTTGCAGAGTCTAAATAATCTTTTTTTAATTAAATGTATCTTGAATTCAGTTTCATGCTCTTTGCACAAATATGTCCCATATATCATGTGCTATAGTTACTATACATGGACAAGTATTACTCTTTGTTTAGATTTTATAGTAAATTTTGGCAACAAGTAAACAATGCAATGAATCAAATTAATGGAGAGGAAATACCTATTGCACCATATTCTTTCTGCAGAAGTTTGGGTCCATGAGGCTGCTGTATTTAAGAGCTGATTTAATTAATACAGTATTTTTCACTGGATAACAACCATCTGCGGATACTGGACCTACATACCTCAACAGTAACTGTAATCAGTTTAAGTCTAATTTGCAAAAAGATATCAGTTGTGCCTATTAGGTAGTCTGAGAATTACAACTAACAAATTATTCATGCTAAATCAAGAAATAAAAAGAAAGAATGAAAATAATACAAAGCTGACAACAGCAACATCAAAGCTTAAAAACATTTGAGGAATGTTTGTATTTTTCACTACCTACCACTTACATTTTTCAGCCGAAAGGGACTTATAGACAGTTAATCTTGTATGGATTAACTATTTTAATAGATAAGTTTCCCAGAATTATGTGTACTTAAGTGTTAAAAAAGCTAGTTTTCTGATCAAGAAGCTTTAATTTTGGGGTTCTTTTCATTAAACATTTGGGTTCCTTAATATGAATGCATCTTTAGTCTGCTTGAGTTGAAACATCAGCATTTTCCTTAGTATGGGTTGAAAATATGAAGGTAAGAATATTAAACTCTCCCCATGGGGATTAGATGCATTCAAGGAAAAGGTAGTTTGAAAAGTTTTGTCTAGGTATTTAGAAGTTTGGGACAGTCTGTCTGTGAAGCAGAAAAGCTGGGATGCCTGCTGTAGCCTGACGAGGTGTTTGATGAAGCACAAAGGCAGAGAAAGTCCCAGATGGAGTATTACTGCCTTATATATGCAAAAATTTAAAGTTTTAGTGTACCGTCTCCATCTGTTACATCTCTAACTTGTATGCTGTAGTCAACAGCCACATCTTCTGACCGGATGAAATAAAATATATTGTCAAAAAACCCATTAGCAAAGGTTTTACAGCAAGAAACTAAAGTTGCTTGACTGCAAGTTTCTGTCTCCAACCATGGAAACTATAAACACTTTTCTTGGGAGTTCTGAAGCCTTATTGATTGTACTCACTATACTCACAGATCTACAGCACCTTACCTTTACCTGCCCTATACAAACCCTTTTTCCTTTTTACCTCTCTTCCTCAAAAACTAAAGAGGGCAAGTAGCTGGGTGCAAATTTCTTCCAAAGAAAATACACATTATTTAGTGCCTTCATTCTTTTGCAAGAGAGTTCATTAAGGAGAAATAGGAAACTCTCCACTAAGTGAAGAGACTTAGTCAGGGGGCCAAGTCTATGGATTCCAAAGTCCTGAAGACCCTTCAGCCTCCATTTAGTCAATGTAGCAGTGCTCCCTCAAATTGAAAAATAATTCTCCTTCCCCTGTATCCTAAAATATATTGCAGCCAGGAAAGTGGAAAGTACACACATGCATGGAAATCTAAAAAATCATCAGATGAACTTACCTGCCCTGCCAGACTCAGGCTGTTTCTTTTAGAAAAATCACCCCTCCTCACCTACCCCCTCTCCCTCATTTTAAAGGGATTGAAATAAAAAATCTAACTGTGAAAATGCACTATGTTCAAGGATAATGGGTGAATGGATTCTACTTTGTTATAGTGGCAAGCATTGGGGTCAGTGATTACACTTCTATCAATACAGCAATAAATATTTGTTTTGGGGTATCCTCTCCGCTTCAGAACTGCAAGAATAACTCTTCTTTAAGAAGCAGCTTATCACAGTGTACACCGGTGCAGATTCAAAAAGCATGAATATTTCAGGTAAACTTCATAGACTGACAGGCCTCTGGGGCTCAAGAGGCAACCTGCTTATATACTGGGATCACTTCCCATAGATCATTATATTTCACCCAGTTGCCCCTGAACTGAGTTCAGTAACTTGCATTTCAGCTAAAGTGTATCTTCCAGGGTAGAATCCAATTTTTATCTGAAAAGAAGGAAAATTTAATAATTCCCTTCAAAAAAGAATGAGAACTTGGCAAATGAATCATAACAAATTGAAGTTTCTTGATCAGTAATGTATTACTAGCCAACAGTGGGTCAGTGACATGTATGAAATACAATAATGATCTCAAGACCCTGAAACAGAGAGCTTCACTCAACAGTCAGAATTGAGTATAACTGTTAAGCAGGTATTCTTTATTTGCAGCGCTGGGCACCACCAGTGTCACCCCTACTAGGAGAACACTCTGACTAATATACACAAAAAGTATACATATTCATCAGATTTCTTAGAAAAGGCAGTCTTATTCTAATGGGTTCTCAGAATTCATTTACATAGTCTGAGCATGCGCAGTAAAAATAGAGTGAGCGTCTTCTCCCCTCCTTAGTGGTCCACATAAGTCTTCCTCACACTGTCCGTTAGTTGAACTTTAGGTTTCTCGTGTCCATATATGGCCATAGAGTTACCTCATCTGTCCTTCAGCTCCTGTTTGTTCCAAGAAGGTTAGTTTAGACCAGCTTCCAGTTGCTTATCTTGACACTGGCATCTTCTTAGACACTTGTTTTTTAGGTTCCTGCTATTAGGGATGTACTCAGGGAGTTTTTCAGACTGTCCAAGGTCTGTCTTATCTTCACTAGGCAAGGAGTTAAAAGTTTCAAAACATCTTACAGGTGGGTAATGACTACAGAAGGTAGTTAGGAAAAAAAGTATAAATGAAATTACATACATTGTAGGAAAAATAAAAGCTAGAAAAACACAAGTGATGGTTAACGTTAAAACTAAATGTCCTATTTTACTGGTCCCTGTACATTAGCAACTTCAAGTATACTTGTAGCAACTTCTCTTCAACACATCACAAAATCTATCTTAACTCCAACTAATTGGCATCCTTGTTGTCACTTTCAGAAGAAATTACAAGAACTGAGTGAGCACTGAAAATGAGCTAATCTTTCATTCCTACAAGGGAGTCTTTTCAGGTTAAAATTTAAGGTGTTTTAGAAGACACATATAAAAATGTGCAGTACTAGTGGCTCTGCAGTATCTGTTCTCTTGGGAAATACAGAACTTCTGTTTCCAGAAATTTTGGTGAGTCTCCCAGTTATTTCTATTAATAAACGGGAAAAATCCAGAAAATATGGAATAAACCAATTCATTGTACAAATATACAGGCACAACTTTGTTGTACCTCCAGGCCTGGACATTAGAGATGATAGAACAGTTTTTTCTTCATATCTTCACTTAGATATGGTGTATTTAAAAGAAGTTTTTCACCTACTGTTCTCATTGCTTTAGGGAACGCTAAACAGGCATGTCAGTCTTTTTACTGATTGTTGTCAGTTCCACTTAGTACTTTCTTATATTAATAAACATTAATTTGTGATTTTATTATTGCTGCAGGGTTTATACACATCATTATGTTTCAGGGCAGTGGCTCATCATTATGGTGATTATTCAAGAACGATGTGTTGATGGCTTTAATGGACCAATAATCCAGTAATGAAGGCTCTGTAATGGAATTCAGTACTGTTGTGAAATTATTCAGTACTCCATAGTGTTATGATTTGCAGAGCTGTAAAGCTGTGCAAGTAGAATAATCTGTTAATACATCTTTTTGCGGGTTTTCAGGGTTGTTATCTATGTGTTTGTTTAGGAATGCTGGTTTTCACATCTGTGATATTTCTTTGAGCTCTTGGGGACTTTTTTGATAATATGGCAATTTGTGTATTTTTTTACTAGTTGTCTGCAACCAGATTTTTAGAGAACTTCATTATTTTAGACAATAGTCATGAAACTAGAAAAAATATAGGAAGAAAATATGACTTTCTGTAATGAAAATAATTTGTTATACTTTGCAAAAGAACTTATGAAATGGGCATTCCTTATATCTTCATGAAAATGAGAACAAATATAATGGAAGGATAAAAAATTAATATGTCTTTTATTACTTTAAATGTTTGGTAAATGGTAAGACATCAGGTGAGTGTAAAGCTTATAACAGCAAGTTATTTCAGTCATATTTTCCTCATTTGCATAGATATGTGTTTTTGAGTGTATAAAATATTTCACTAAATCTGAAAATTTTCTCACAGTAAACAATATCATCATACAATATTATTATATATATGTGTATATATGTACTTATGTGTACATTTATGTAGCTTACACACATGTATATATTTTGGTATTACTCTGTGATGGTAGAAAACAACAAAAGTTTAATTTCTCTGTTCAATTGTAATGTGATTTTCTGTGAGACATGCAAATATAAACTTTCTTTTCTCTGCATCTCACTTTCAGAAAAAATAATACAGTAGGAAATAGTATTGTCATTTGCAACCTTGTGCTCCTGAGAATCTTCTGAAGTAGGAGCAAAGAAGTCTCTGGAGTGGATGATTTTGTTAAGAAATCATTGGCATCACAAACATAAAATAAAACAAAATAAATCTACTTGCAACCACAAGTCTAATAAAAATACAACTATTTTAGAGATAATCTGTGGTGCTATACAAGGATGAATGCTACAGGAATAGAAGATAACAACTTGGACAAGTTAAGTACATACAAAATGTTTTTCCAATGAACTGTCTAAAGAATTGCTGCTGACAAAGGAATGGAAAGACAGTTATCACAATGTCTTTACTGCCTTTACACACAGCTCTCATTACTTTCTTTACACTCAGCTGCACAAGATTGTAAGCAATCACAGGCTGATCTCACTGTGTAATATTTCTCATATTCATGTCCATTCTCTGACTTAGAAAATATTTTCTTGATGCTAACCTTGATTTGTGAGTATAAATACAAACCAATACTTTTGAAATCAGCATGGGCAAAATGTAGTGTATGTATGTCATCATGGCTAATGAGGCCTCTTTGTTTAAATTAGTGTACAACAATAATACCCAGTTTCTTTACTCCCTGGTAATACTATGCAGATTTTTTGGTATAATTTTTTGGACATGCAAACCTGAGAAAACCTGAGATAATCTAGTGCCCAAATATGAGCTTTAACTTTTTTTAAGATCTGTTCACTGTTTTGTAACTTTCTTTGTTCAGCAAAGAAATTTGCTGTTATTGTTTAGAGGCTACAAGTTTGATGCATCCTCTGTAATCATATTTAACTAAGAACTTAACAGATGTTTTTAAATCATATATGATTCAGATGGTACTGCCTTCAGTGTGTACTAAATTTCAAAACCTTGATTTAATATTTTCGGAAGGTGAGATAAAATGTGAATACTAGGTGATAACAAGTGGTGGTCATGATATTATCTTAGTGCAGTAAATTAAAGACATTCCAGAATCAATCTGATAACATGGGAAACAATTTCAGATTACAAACTATTGGCTTGGCAGCACTGGAAAAACTTTGTGTGAGGACATCTGAAAGAACAGTACAAAAAAGAATTACTACTTTGAATAAAAGCTGAAAGTTTGCTTTGATGTTACTCATGGCCCTTTTTAATTTTCAGTACTAAGGTAGTGCAACAAAATAATTTAAAGTTCAGTGGTCCCCAATATACCAGCACACTAGTCTGCAGTTATCTGCTGATTTCATAGCTAAAAACTCTTGATAGTTTTTCTTCATATGGTTCAAAGAGAAAATTACATCAATGAGGTAAAACCTGTCATATTAAATCTCGAAACAGCAATGCTGGAACTTGCCTTGTTTCATGACAAACTGAGATGAAAAATATTTAAAAATTATATAGATAACGTGAATTATGACAACCTGCTAATGGAAAAAGATAAAATTTTTGTGCATCATATTGTTTACATGCTGTAATTGGAAGGTACCTGAAGGGATTACACTTTTTTTTTAACTATTTCTCTTACTTCCTAGAGCACAGTACATGCTATGCAATATGCACATGATACCAAACTGAATACTGACTACAAATGATTACAAGTCTGAAGGAAGCACATCTGCAAAGTTTTGGGGTAGCTGAGATAGGATTGAAAAAGAGAAAACCTGTACACCAAGGTCGTATAATACTTTTTTCTTCATGGAGGTAGAGGACTATAACAAAAAAGAAGGAAATAAGTAAAGTATTTGAAGATATGATCAAGTGATTATTATCAACATTTAGGATGAATAATGTAAAAATTATACACACTCAGAAAAAGGACGTTGATTGTGTGGTACCCTTAGAGTATACCATAGAGCATTGATTTAAAAAAAAAAAAAAAAAAAAACCACAACATATATTAGAAGGTATAAACAGAAAAACATCCAAAATATTCCAGAAAATGGAGCACACAGGACAGAGAAAGACAACAAATGTATTCCTGTGTGAATGAACACCATCTGTATAAGAGTGTATATATTGCATATAGTGTATATATTATAAAGTATGTATAAGAGTCCTCAGGTCTCTAGAAAGACAGGTTTTCTTACAGTTTTTTCTTCATGTGCATCAAGTAGAAATGTCTCTGATGAGGCAGAGCCTGCATCTCTAATTCCCACACATCAGTCATCTTTGTACAAGGCAAACTTGGCCAATCTGATTGTTCAGATTCCAGTAGAAGGCACACATCCTGAAACTGATTCAAAAGACAACCAGCCTGAGAGATTTAAGAAGCTCTGTGGTTGGCTGAATGTAAGGTATCTTCAGGATGCACCTTTAGATATAGTCATGGAACTTTGATTAAACAAGAAGATTTTAACTCCAAATACTACTATATTCTGAATTATCTTCTTATGGCACTACTGATTTAAAAAAGGGTTATCTGTAAAAGAAGTTTCTTTCCGTCTTTTTTCTTGTTATTTTTAGTGAACTTGTGGTTGACTTGTGCTTTTACTGATTAAAAACTGAACAAAATAAACAATATTTACAAGAAATGGTGAGCAATCAATGGGCAGAAGACAAACTTTCCCTGAATATACATACATTTCTATAGTAAAGGCCAGGAAAAAAAAGACTGAGTTGCTATTTGTTTAATCTAGAATTCCTTTTGATGAAACATCATAGCAGAATACTCTGACTTGACCTCTTGGAACCTGTAAGGAAATTTCTCTATATAGGTGATTCAAAGAGATCAAACACTAATCTCTGTTGTTTAGTCTGTCAGAACAGAAGGGAATCCTAAAAATGTTCAATACGTAGCATTTTTCTGACACCAAAAGAAAGGAAATAGATGTTTGTATTTCTTGTTCACAGAACCACTTTCTGTACATCTGTGTGAATATTTTTAAATTCAATTTAAGGTTTCATTTCTGTCGAGTTAACTTCTCCATATGCATGAACTTACAGAAAGGTGATATAGAATGGATACTGGACTAGGAATGGGAAGAGTATTTTTTCTGTCTTCAAGAGCTGATCCACACGTGTACAGAATTTACAGACTGAGTCAAAAGTACTAAAACCTAAAATCTCTGTCAGCAAATACCCATGTCAGCTGATATGACATCCATACCTAACAAAAGTACTTCTGAAATCTGGTCCAGATCAGTAACCAGTAGGCTTACATGTCCCCAGATTTTTTGCAGGACCAAAAAGAGTGGCTTGAGTAGCCTGAGAAACAGTTCAGAAAGTAGTTGAAGAGTTGCAGCCACAGATTACACTAAATCCTCAACATTAGGATATTATGTCAACATCCCGCAGCTGTCATTACACTGTTGTATCAGGTGGTTAGTTAATTTTTATCTTCACCTCACCATCAGGATTGAATTCTATAACAAGATTGCAAGCCCTTTGCAGACCTTAGCTCCATATGCAAAATTTTCATCTGGAGTATCCCTTGTCAGGTATTTCAGCCACTGCATTAAGATTTTCAGGAGTATGATTCTTATTATTCCTGAGTTTGGTGCTGCATAAGTCTGTCCTTCCCCTTCTGACTGATGGTGTATTTTCTCCTATTCTTCACATTCACAGAAAGACTAGTCATGAATCTGGGCAGCAAGTGAGCTTCTTTTTCATAGCTTTGTCAGATTCTTCCTAAAAGACATAACAAAACACGGATCTGCTCCGTTGGCTATTTGGGCACTGGAGAAAAACAATCCTGCCAAAAACACTTCTTAATTTATTTTCTAAAATGATGGAAAAGCTCCTTGATTTAAATAAGTAGAAAATACTTCCAACCTTGAAATAATCATAAAAAGTGCTGGTGTGCAACTTAGTCTGGTTCTGAATTGTGCAAAAACCTTGGATATTATGCCACAGATGTAAACGCTGGCACAATGTAGTGCAAGGGGAGGGGAAGGCTGTTGGAAAGGACAGTCTCATTCAGATGCAGCTCACACTGTGTTGTGTAAGAATGCATCAGAGTCTTTATGACTTCCTGCGGTAGTAAATTTTCATCGTGCTGACAACAGGAGTAATTGCTGTGTGCAGAATAAAATCGCCTGTTTAAAAGTTTAAGTTCTATTTTTACAAGCAATGCTTCCTTATTTCTTAGTTTAACTTATCAAAGATCATCATTACTGTTATTACTACTCATGATAGTTATGTTTGTGGAGAAAACATCAAAAATTTTTCAAATTAACATGTTACAATGAAAGAGAAGTACTAAAAGTTTTATATTCTACAATAGTCCTTGTATGGATTGGTGATGATTTAAAACTCTTTTGACATTTTGGAGGTGTCTATATTGAAATTTCTGCAAAGGGGTTCAGAGTTCTCTTGTGAAAAGATGTTATATTAGCTTTCCACTTCAGTAAAAGCACACAAATGAAAGGAATGCCTTCATTAATAAACAAAGCCTCTACATATACCAGACAAAGGCGATCCTGTCACAGCTGCCTCTGATTGTGCTAAAATTGTGGTTGAAAAATCATATTATACACAAATTGAGTGAGAAAAAGATAAAAAGTGATAAAATGTTAATATACTCTAGGTGACGTTCCACAAAAAAAAAATACATATATAGAGAGGATTGTGTTCTGTAAGCTGTGGCTCAAGCAGAGATGACAAAAGCCTTTTTTCTCCTTTAGAACCACAGAAAATTGTGTATACTTGTTCAATTGTTGTTTTTTTCATATCAGAGCATATATCAAAGCCTCTGTATCAGCTCAAGCTTTCCTTGAATTTTGTAATCCACTTTAAGTTTTGATTTTTAAAACTCTGCTTTCCATGAACAAAAAAAGAATCATCAGTTGTGGTAGGTGTTATAACACTTAGCATTAATAAGTATTCTACTCAACATCTCCAATGTGCTCATAAACACATAAAAAATAAAAAGTCTAACAGGTTAAATACTATGCCAGAAGTTCATAACTCATAAAAATCTATACAGTTCTGTTAGGTAGATTCTATTATTATTAGGAAAGAAGCATTCTTGCTATTTGCATAAGAATTATGATGGTTTCCCATAAATAAAGGCTTCATCCATCGCAAAGACATTAAGTAAGAATATCAATAGAATTGTTAATATCTCTCATCTTTTAAAAATACAAATGATGTGATACTGTGCCTTGTTCACACAGAATATCAAATACTTGCAGTGAGCTATTTCAAATCTGTGTCACAAAATCACTTGAAATTCAAATTTTTTAGTCTTGAAGTAGAGTATATTGGAATTTAAACATTTTATTGCCCTCACACATAGTTTCACAAAAAGTTACAGCTCTCAAATAAACATTCTGGGGAACATTTTTTTCCAATAAATCATGTGTCTTTTTAAAAGAATCCAGCTGAAAATAATGGTACTTCTTTATTTATATAGAAAATTCTCCAAATTATTTGAGTATATAAGTGTAAGCTTTTGAAATTTTAAAGCTCAAAAATGTTTCATCTGACATTTCTCTCTTGCACATGTGCTCTTTGTCTCTTTCACATTTCCCAGTTTTCAGATGGGCTTATTCTCCCACACTCAACATGATATTTCCTACTTTGAAAGAAACAGAACCGTGGTCAGTTTTTTCACATATTGACAGGGTTTATACTTCTGGTTTTAACAATGTCTTTAGCATCCTCTCTTCTGATAAAAATCTATTGTACCCCAGGCTAAGATAGGTGTGTGGCTCAGTCTTTTTCTCAGTGTTCATTCCACAACTGAATAGCTTTTTTCTGTCTACTGCTGCTTGAAATTGCTTAAATATCGCTTTCTGCAGGCAATTAATCTATGCAATTTGTAAAAGAAAATAATCAAGCACAGTACCTATTTGAACATTGTAAATGTTTCATTTTTCCCTGATAAAATTAAAAGTGATTGTGCTGAGACTATTTTTATATTTCTTGTGTCTAGTTATGAATATGCAGAAAACTATAGTAAACCAATCCTGCATTTCTACATTATTCATATCTTTGTTTCTACATCTATTAGGGTACATATCTTACGTGAAACATAGGTAATTTTCAACAGTGCCTCCCCTCCTGTGTTTGGGTATACACAGATTACCATCTGGAACCTCTAAAATAATGTCATAAGAGTACTTCAAGCAGTTACAAGTAATAATTTCATTGGTCAAAATACAGCCTCAATTGCCTGTGAAGAGGCAAAATCTTAAATCATTCTTTGCACCCCTGAGTTAATATCTAAGCAAACTTTCTAATGTTTGCACATAGGTATGCCTTAATTGGTAAAGCCAGGTAATAGAGTCAGACCTGAGGGTTTTTTTGTCTTTTCCTTTGGCTTCCTTTCTGTCATTAGACAAATAAATTACCTGTTTCTGGCAAAAAGATGTTGCACAGTACCCTTTTCACATTAAATACTGTGCTCAATCTGAGATTAGGAGTGGGAACACTAAGACCCTTGATGAAATATGAAAAATGCTCTTACCAGATATTATTATTATCACAACTTTGCAGAAAACAATTTTTAAAATCTATTTTGTCAGCATACATTTCTCATAATAGATAGATTTTTATTATTTGCTAGTCCGTATGTTTCATTTATGCTTTGGATGTTAGTTCTGTTCCAAAACTTAAATTATTTAGTTGCGTAAGACACGCATTGTTTTTAAGATACTGAAGAAAAAAATAATCTATGTCTGAAGTCTGGAAATGAAGAGTTATTTCATTTACATTGTGTTCCACTTCCAAACTAGGTAGTCATCACTTGGAGATCCTGTGGGCACAGGGTCTTCTGTTTTATTACATATTAAATAAAAGTCATTGGTAAAGACATTTGTTTCACTGTTGGATAAATTATTGGCAATCTTTCCTCAAGAACAGCTCAGAAGAATTCAGATTGTTTGCTGATCTATGATCATTTTTATTCTGAAGTGAAAATGTTATGCTTAGGTTATGCTTATGCTTTTTTACAGCTTCTACGAAACACAAACTTCAGAACTGTTGTTTCCACAAAGGCTGAACTCAGCAATATGTTCTTAAACAATTGCTGGGAAGCCTTTATGCTGCTTTATTCAAAAGTCAGATGAATTTTCCAGAAACAGAACCACTGAAAGTCTTAGTTGCAGCAGACAGAGAAAGGAGATAGAGAAAGGAGATAGAAAAATGAGATAACGTCTATTATGGCTTACAATTTTTTTTTCTTTGGTGACTTGATTTACTCCAGAAAGAAAAAGGTTTTGTTTATTATACAAGCAATACATGTTTACTATCTCAGAAAAATCACATGTAGCTAGAAAAACTTAAAACCCTGTGATCTTTCATTCCTGCTGTTGCTGATAACATCAGTTATTATTTTATCTTGTCCTGTCCTCTATGTCCTGTCAGATAGATTGCCATAACATATCTGGAAAGGGCACGTGTGAAACATATGACATGATTCATTTCATCAAAGGTCAAAATGAGATGGGGCTTTGTCTGACTCTACAAGAACAAGTCACCGACCATAATTGCAATATTTGCTACTGAGAAAACAAGACAGCCAACAGACACTGAAGGAGAAAACAGAAACCTGTGTGGAGGTAATCCAAAGGCCATGACTGTCTCACCCATGCAATGTGATGGCGTAAAGGGCAAAGAAAATAGCTGGGGAGGGAAGCTTAAATACATTTCTATGAGGCTCCACACAATCCTGGGAGCAGATGCAAGGGAAATCAGGTTTGTCTGCTTTCCCTCAGCAGCTGCATACAGCATCTGCTTTAAGCAGCAAAGCCATCCTTCTTCACATAAATTCCCTTAGAGACTTTGAAGCTCAAAGCAAAACATACATTTCCCATTACCACATTCATAGTTAGGTGGCTATGTACAGATACTCATTCTATAGAAGATGAACCTTTTCAAACTCCTATTCCTACTCCTCCCTGCTTCATTATTTCTCTGTTGACGACTCTGGAAAGTTATTCTTCCATTGTTAAACTCCTAATTGACACACACAGATCTCTAGGAAAATGTCTCCATGGGCTGAGAGCCTTTTTTGTCACCTTTTTCTTTCCAATTAGCAGCAAGCACCTTTACTACCCAAGTCTTCTCTTCAAACTAAGGTAAACTGGTTAAAAGAAAACAGGTCAGCAAGAAAAACTAAACCATTGGCTGGCCCAACAGCATCACAGACTGCTGTCTGAAAGGGATGGTCTGATTGGTAGGGAGGGAATAGGCTTATTGTGAACTAGGAAGGCAAGCAAAAATACCCAAGTCATATATCTTGGGCATTACTGCATCTCTAGAAGAAACAACAAAACCAAACCCCTCTCTTTTTGGTGTCAGAGATTACTGCCTTTTGTCTCATCCTCCTCTAGGATAACTGGAACAAACCAGAAGTTTTAAAATTTCATCTCTAAAAAGAAAACTCCATATCTAATTGACAGTTTACACAAACACCCCTACCCCAAAACTGAGCTCAAATGTTGATAAGGAAAAGTATAGATACTCTGCTTGGTAGACAGTTCACATGAAAAATAATAAAAGGAACTAACTAGTCATAGAGCATTAACCTGTGTAAATTGGTGCACATGGAGTCAGGGTGAATCATAGAGAGCAATGATGCCACATGTTTCTCCAGACATAGGTATGCAGTACATTGTCAGAGCTTTCAGTGCTATGTTTGCATTATAATATATCTCAATAAAAGGCAGCAAGTTGAGAATGAAGTTGACAGCTTGAGATCTCCTCAGATTCTGTGTATTGCCTGCATTCCTCAGTAACCGAGTAAGAAAAACATGTGACCTGGAGTATTTTGGATTTTCTAGCTACTTCATTTGGTCTAATAACTGTTCTCCTTTGTGTCACTCATATTCTTAGATAATCCTGCCTATAATAATATGACTATGCCACAGCTGTACTGTTACAGTCAGGAGTTGGCATTTCCTGCTTAATTTGTTTTTTGCTGTCCTAAATTAGGACTTTAGTTTGCATTTAGTCTAATTTCTTCTCTCTCAGGCAAGGCAGCATGATGATATGTATAGCATGATGTATTTAACTTCAGGCTAAGAATTAGGCCATTCTTAATTTTGTGAGCATTTATCTTCACTTACACAGACTCCAGTGTTGAATGGGATGAGGCATTTGGCAGGCAGGTGAAGTTATCAGCTTGCCATTTGTCACAGGGGTATTCCTGGGAGTTAGAGCACATAGATATTGCTAAGAGCAGCTTAACATTACTCCTGCTATAGAGTTTTCTATTTCCCTCACTTATCTAAAATGTATTCACTCCTAAGTATATCCATATTAAGTTGTATCCTTTTAACTAAAAAGGTCATTGAAAGTTTTATGCTCTGGTTAGATGTATATGATGCAAAGATACCATTTGAAGTTATATTTCTCACTTGAATGATATGAATGTTCTTCCCCCACCTTATAAATGTCTTGATGTGTTTCTTTATTTAAAAACAGCTGCAGTGGTTTTGAAAACTATTGTCCTTTACTAGTCTTTTCAGCTAGGAGGAGTGACATTGTCATTCTTTTATGCTGCATGAAAGCTTTTAACTTGCAAACACAGCCTCTCTCACTCACATGCTACCTGATTTATGTACTCTGAAAAAAAGAATTAATAGCAGCAACATTTGCTTTTTAATAACATACAGAAAAAATACTTCAAAGTCAGCCATGCATGAAGGAAACATACAGGAAGGGACCTCAAATACAAGCTGCTGACAGATCATGAACCAAAACTGCCTTTTATGCATCTTGAAGAGAAAACTTTGTCATCATCTATGCCATCAGTAGTGACAGTATATTCACTGAAATCATTATACCAAAGTGTTGTAAAATTTGGGATTATCTGAAGGAGTAGGGAACGTTCATTTATTCATTCAGTAGAACTGAAAGGCTTCCATGTAGTGTTGGGCCTCCTTTAATTAGAAAGTCAGGGAAGTAAGGCATTAGTTAAACATTGCCTGAATAATAAGTTAATTATTTAAAAGAACAGAATAAAACAGAATATTTCTCTAGGAAGAACATAGGTTAATCTCAGGTATTTATTCTTAAAAGGTTGTCAAGAGTCATTGTGCTACACTTAAATGCAGTGGGAAGACATTTGTTAAGCAGATAAAACATAAAGGATTCACTGTAACAGTGAGAACAGGCAGACAAATGACTACTCAAATTTAATTTTTTTGTAAGCCCAGAAGATAAGAATTCTTAATTTCCAGCAGAGGTAAAACAGGAACAGGCAACAAAAGACTTAACAGTATGTGTGTCTTCCACAGATCTAGCTTAGAAGGACTAGCCTCTAGAACTGAGATGAATAGTTTCTTAATATCTATTTGGTCGTTGATTTAGAACTAGTTTAAAAAAAGAAAAAAAAAATCCTGGCAGATGTCCTGCAGATACATTGTGGATATACCTCTAAATCACTGTTGACCAAAGGTAGTTTTCAGTTAATCAAAAGAAACATCAAAAAAAACTTAACTCTTCCCTTCCAGTGAGGGATTTATTTGTCATCACAAAAATGTTTGGGCAGATTTTGCACATGTAAAGGCTGTTCGCCATTAGCAGTAACTTTTATTTTTATCTTTGCTTTATATCAATGGCTAATTCATAAAATACTGGAGAATTATGTAGCTTAACATTCTTCATGAAGAATGTATTATATTTTACAAAAAAAAATATAAGTTTTTCTAAACCTGAAAACATCTAAAGACTCAAAGGTTGATACTGTGTTGGTATATACACCACCTTAATTCCTAATTGGTAGCTGACATTTTTGTGCTATAACCCTAGAAGAAATATGTATTTCTGAGGTTGTAACAATTGTCATAAAACAGAGTTTTTCTGAAATACTTCTATTTCTATTACCTAATAAACATAAGGAAATTTTGAAAATCAACAGCAGTATAAAAAAACTCTCTACTTGCACTTAGACTTCTGACAATATCCAAGCAAGTTTGCATTCTGGCAGGCTCTATTAGAAAATGTCAGACTCCAGAGAGCATTATCACATGCTGTCTCAACAACAAAAGCAAGCACTGTGTACATTTACCTGAAACTTCCTTACAGCAATTTCTTACAGCCATTGGATTATCAAATATAATGCATGTTAGAATGGAGAGGAGAGGAATGGGAGCACAACTATCAAATAAATTTAATTTTAATGGAAGAACACTTTATCCTGTATCTCTTTCACAAGACAACTTTAAATGTCATAAAAATATATGCCATCCTGATAGCTTCTAGAATCCCTTAGGGGACATCCAATATATCTCATGACCATGACAAGCAAATTGTTGTAATTACCAACCAAGCTGACTTTGTTGTCTTGCTTCCATATCTTAAAGAAAAGCAATGCTGCCGGGGCAACTTCACCTAACAAAAATCTGTTAACATAGGAAAAACAACAAAGCAACTGTGACTTTCAGAAAGCAGTTAAGACTGTTTAAAATGCCTCAAAAATCTTGAAGTAATTCTATAATATTTTTATTTTAACTGTAGCATTAATATCAACAATAATCAATACTGAAGATTTGACATTCAGAGTGTTTTAGAATAACATAAGCATTTGTGAATGATGCTGAGAATAATCAAAATGACAAATACAATTCTTGTAAAACATCAGGTTTCAAGCAAATTCTGAGGGAAAAAATTAGGTCCACATTAACACTATCAAAACTGATTTTTACAGTCTAACAGATGTTTTGATCCAAAGCCTGAACCTCTTCCTACTGAAAAGAACTGAAGCATTCATTATTATATGTATTGTTTTATCCTTAAAGGTCCAAAACTTGTTTAGGACCTTTATCTTCCATTTGCTTCACAAAAGTTACCATTTTATGATGTAAGACACACATTTCTAAATCATACTCTCCAAATGTTTGGTACTATAGATTCTGTGATCATTGCAAGATGAATTCCAAAATCAACTTTGAAACTGAGTGTGCTGGGTTTGTGTAGTGGGGTTTTTGGTAGTGAAGGAGGGGTCTACAGTGGTGGTCTCCTGTGAGAAGACTCTCAAAGCTCCTCCTGCCCCAAGTCAGACCTGCCTCTGACCAAGGGCAGGCCAATTAGCTATGGTGGTCACGCCTCTGTGATACTGTATTTAAGGGGAACCTGAGAGAGCATTGGGACTTTGAGTAGGAGTTGTGAGAAGGACACCTGTGCAAACACTGAAGTAAGTGGAAGGAAGAAGGAGGAAGAGGGGGAGGTGTGCTGGAGCAGAAAGCCCCCATGTATCCTGTGGTGAGATGGCAGGGCTGTCCTCCCTGTCACCCATGGAGGCCTACAGTAGAGCAGAGAACCATCTGCAACTTATGGAGGACCCCCGGGATTCTGTGGGAAGAAGAAACCTCCACTGTTGTAGTTCGGTGTTGGGAGGACTACAACACATGGAAATGACCCACACCGGAGCATCTCGAGAAGAATGCATCCTGTGGGGAGGACTCACGGCAGAGAGTGTATGGAGGACTGTCTCCTGTGAGAGGGATGTCACATGGAGCAGGGGGAAAAATGCAGAAGCGTTTCCCCCCTCCTTGGAGGAAGAAGTGGTGGACTGACTGCACCCCCCATCACCTGCCCCTGTGCCTCTGGGAAAGGAGTGAGTGAATGGATGCATGGTGCTCAGTTGCCCTTTGGGTTCAATCCATGACACTGAGAAAAAAGCCTTTACTGATAAACTGAAAGTAGTAGAAGACATAAAAGACAGGTGCAACAAACAGTGGAAGGAATGCCTGAAGAATGACAATATAGGGTCAGCACGGGGTTTCTCCAGACAGGTATCTTTTTTCTGACACCAACAATGGTTGTCAATCATAACTGACAACAATTATTCCCATAAGGAATAATATCCTCCTTGATATTTCCATTTCCCTTCCAATCTTCACTTTAAGAACTTCCTGTTCCAGAGGTTGCATCTAAGACTTTTACATTTATAGTTGCCAAAGGATTTATTTTTCTTGAATTTGACAAATCCATTTCTGAACTTGTTTATGGTTCACTTTTTGCAATTCCTCTGACAGATTCCCAGTTTAATTATGAGTTGTGGTTGTATGGAAAAGTGCTTCTTTTTGTTTATTTTAAGCCTGCTGTTCATTATTTCCTTCAAAGCCCATTGTGCTACTATAAAAGTAAAATCATCATTCCCTAGTCATCTTTGTCATACCTTTTAGGAAGCATAGATTACTTTTCAATTGATTATCTCTTTCCTGAATGAGACATTATTTAAAATCTTCTTGAATAAAAGCTAGTTAAGTGATGACTCCTTGTCTTTCTAACCATCCTTTCCATCCTTTCCTGAATGTATTCCAATTTTACCATATTCATTTGAGGTGCAATGACAAGAATTTCACTGGTTTATAATCTGGATCAGTTAAGCATTTTGTGTTTGATTAGAAGGACCTTCTTTTAAGCCAACGAAAAATCCATTATATAGTAATAAATAATAGGTTCTAAAATATGTTTGCTGTTTTAAATATAAACGCAACAAGAGATAAATTCATAAGTTAATTCAAGATGCATCTTAGCCTTCAGCCTTGTCAGTGTGGTCCTCCCTATATTATATTCATGCAACTATATAAATTAGTCTACTACTGCAAATGTTGCAAGTCGCATTATCTTCCTGTAATGCTTGATACATGTAGGCAAAACAATTTCAATAATTCTTTTATTTCAGGAAAAAAAATGCTTTAACATTTTAGTAACCATGGGATATGACATACTTTTCTTAGTCCTTTGAAGTGCACAGTTGCCTTCTAAATGAAGGAGTTACACATTTCAATCTACACTTAGGTGTACAGTCTGTGAATGTACCAACATGTTCTCCTCACTTCTTGGGGCAATGCAATCCCTGGGATTGTCAGAAGTGAACTTTCAAGAAGTGTTACCAGTGAGATTTTACAGGGAAAGCCATTTAGGCTATAAACACATGTCAAAGAGAAAGAGATAAAACATATGGAGTAAAAATGCATTTGTCAGCTCTGATTCATGTATGTATTTTTGTTATAACGTCTTCTATGGAATGAGATGTCATTACTAAGTTGTGTATTGCTCCAACTAGCCATCCATTACAGTAAAGCAGAAATAGCACATTTCATTAGTCACAGACACAAGGTTAAATAAAGATGTAAGTGTATTTGGAAAGCAAGGTTTCAAGTGTACGTCACCTTGATATATTAAACAAATGTCTTAGAAGGGGTTACAGGCCTGAGAGAATAATAGTAGTATTATTAAGCAGAGCTGTATTAGCCATACTTAACTCAGTAATACTCATTTATATTGCTGTAAAGAAATTGATTATTTGAGTTGTCTGCCATAGAGTAAGCAGCATATGCTACATAACGTTTGAAATCAGAGGGAACTTACTGAAGAAAATGATAACTTCAAACTGACTCAATCTATTTGGTTTGATAAATATTCTTTTCAAATCTATTTTGTTTCTTACACATTATTAAGCTGTTCCTTCTACGTTACAGAGAAAAATGCACATAGAATCCCTGGTCAATTCATTCTTATGTCCATGGTCATTACAGCACCCTGTGCTTTGATAAATAAAGACCCCAATATGCGCCAGGATAACTCTGTGGGATGTTATACTATGGATGGCTGTCTTCTATATATTAAGAAACGTTGTTGGTACAACAACCATTCCCATTTTGCTCCATCTTTTTCCTCGCTTTTCCATTTATCACTCTGTTTCTTCTGTTTCTTTCTTTTGAATTGTTCTTTCCCGCATTTTACATCCTTTCTGTTCAGCATCCCATTTCCATTTTCCCTGCAGCATGGTTCAAAAAGTATCATTGCTCTCAGCAACTATGGACATTTATGGTGCTCTGCAAGAGAAAAATATACCAGATAAATAAAGTCCCTGCCAAAACCAACTTGCAGTCTAAAGGATCAGCAATATAGTCATTGATGCTTAACTACATTCCTTGCTTGCATGCCAGGTTTGAACTGGTGGCTAGATTTGGACATGAGATGAAATTTATCCTTAATATCAAGAATTATACCTCCTGCATGGGGCTAGTTCACCTCTTGGTCCAATTTGAACACTTTATCATCAAATTACCTTTTGTCATAGATATCTGCCATTAGTCCCTGAGATATTTTTATCGACAAACATCCTACCCAAGTGTCCTAAAAGCCTGACATTGTTTGGGCTTTTTTCTATCAGCTGTAGTTATAGCTAATACAGTCAGTAGCTAACTTGTATTGAATTATCCCAATATTTTAATGTGAGTCAAAAGAACTTCTGAAATGTGTTTTTCTCACAATATTTACATCTTACAGCCTTACAGCTGTATCTCACTCAGATACAGCAGTTATTTTGTTTTTACACTTTACTACAATACACCTTCTTTCCAATCCTGTGAGCTTTACTAGGGCAACAATTCTGACACTGGAGTAAGTGATCTCAAAGTGGTGTGCAGTGTCCTTTCTGACTGTGCTTTTCACATATCTGAAATGCTCAGAGGATATCAGTGGTGTCATGCTCTTTGTTTTCTGCATGATATCTCTAGGTCACTACCCTCTTCTTTAATCATTATTATTTTTTCCAGTGATTTTTATTTCTCTGACTTCCATATCCTGGACAAGTGACTTACCTTTCACTCACTAGGAAGTATATCTTCTTGCTGGTTTCCATTTCTGAAGCACCCTAAGATCCCAGACATCATACATTTCATAACACACCATGTGTAAAGAGCAAAACCATTGTACTTCCAGGAAAATTTTACATCAGGTTCACGTTTTCAGCCATCTATAGGATTGCTTGAAGAGGTTTAATATCAGAAGCCATCAGATATCTTAGCAAAATTTTAGACAACATAGACTGCCATCCCACATTATCCTTAATTGCTTTTCTTGTTGCATTTGCATCTTAATATTTTACCCTGCATTATCCCTTTAGATATAGACTCTTTGAGTTCTTGAGGAAGAATATCCCAAGCTGTGGGTACAAAGTGATAAACAGCAATATCTTGTTGGACTTTCCTAAAATAAAATTGGACATTTTCACCAAAAAGAAAAAAAAAAAGATCTTGACTTTCCACTTTGATAAATAATGATCATATAGTACTGTCTATATCCACATCTATTCTCCTACTTCAGATCACACAACTTTTAACTAACTCTCATTTTGTTACAAACTCTTATGCCCTTATTCTTATATTTTTATTGTTATGTTCACTCTATCTCTCAATCACCTGCTAGTGTGTAACCCTACAAAAGCTACAGAGTAGAAGTGAACTGTCAATCTGAGGGTTAGGAACTGATTATGATTAGTCATATTTTGAGGATCATAAACTGATGAATCTATCATGTTGGAATAATTTTTGACCATCAGACAAAATCTGTATGCTTACTTACCTTCCCACTTTGGGTTATTTCATGACTGTCTGTGAAGACTATATGCAATACAGTTGGATTAACACTAAACAGCCTTAATCCTCATATACTTCATAGTAACTGCAGTTAATCCATTTTCTATGTTATAACCATTTCATAGGCTAATGAGGAACCTTATTGGAATGATGTAATTTATTTCCAGTCTAGTAATTCTTCATAGATAGACTCTGAACACACATTGAAAACACCCATTGTTTTGTGGGAACAAGGACCCAAAAATCAGTTGGTTTTGTTTGCCCTGATTTCAACCAGGAGGGAGTTATCTTTCCCTGGGTTGAGAGGAAGCACAGCTAGAGGGCCGGTGCCAATCAGTCATTGGGGTATTTCATCCCATGTGATGTCATGCCCAGGGATACAGGTGGGCGCGGGCTCTCTCTGGCGCGCGCCATTTTCGGTCTGGTCACGTGTTGCTGTGGGGGCGGTCGCTGCGCTCAGTAGCCACAGCTGATTTTACCCATTTCTTTTTGGAATCACTGTTGTTACTGTTGCTCTCTTGTTATATTTAGTAAATTCTTTCTTTTTATTCAACCTATGAATTTTCTTCTTTTTGTCCCTCCCCTATTTCACCGGGGAGGGGGGAGGTGAACGGCTGGCCATGTGGCGTCTGGCTGCCAGCTGAGTTCAAACCTCAACACTGTTTTGTCACTTCATTACTGTTGAGGACACACTGCCAGCAAGGGAAGCTCACCTGCCTACCACCTCTGAGCCATCAATTCTTTTTTTTTTTTCTGGGAAGTTTGCCTTCCAAAGCTATAGTCATATCTGCCCTGTCATATATGAGGATACCACACCTAAGCTGGGTGAGAACTGATGGTCTTTGAAAGGCAGGACATTATAATGATGAGCAGATAAACTACCTCACCTTAAACTGCAGGAAAGAACAGTTTCACCTAACAAAGAGTGGGTTTCAAGAGCACCTCCTACACACTTCTGAATGTTTTAGTAAGACATTTACTCTAACATTTTTAGTTGTTAAGGAGTTCTAAAGTGTAATAAGTATAATGTTTTCAGGAATAAAATATTTGTTTCTGATATTATATATCACAGCCCTCTTTCTTACTTTGTAATAGTTGTTTCAAAAGTGTTTAGTATAAACAGGTAGGAGATCACCGGGGACATGACATTTATTTAAAGAGCTGGAAAACACTTAAGGCATTTCTGTCTGTTTTAAAGCATTTTATCCAACATGCTTTTTGTCAAGGCTACAGAAAAACACCAATGTTTCAATATTTATAGATTATCTGAGGATAACTTACAGAAAGATAACACGTGTTTTTCTTTGCATGTTTCTGACTTGCCCAATTGGGTAGTCATTCCTCCTAACCCTAATTATTAGCGATGCTGTGCTACAAAGGTATATATGACATGGGATGGGGTAGCAGAGTATAAAAGGGGTAAGTGGGATAACTTCTTTTCAGCAAAGGCAACTGAATTTAATTTTTCATATTACCAATGACTACAATTGCACATTTAATGTCTTCTGTGCAACATGAGAACTGCATATTCATTGGATTTAACTATTTCACAATTTGTTTGCATATTTACTATCTACCTAAAGAATTAGGAATTTCATTGTTAGGCCATTTATTAAATCTTGGCCTGAAGTTGTATTTTCAATTTTTTTACTGTATCCAATGCCTGCAGACTGAATAAGGTGATGCTTTCATTCTCAATTTCAATCTGCCCAGGCTCTTACCCCTCAAATAACGTTGGGAAAACAGCCTAAAGTAAAAGGATTACTTAGTTGGTTGCTATAATTGAAAATAATCAAACCTCAGTAGGCATATTAAAAATCTTTTAATAATTTTTACAATACCTTAAAAATATTCCATTCATTCATTAATTCGGAAACATACAATGGTAATTTTAATTGCTGTGAATTTATTTTAAATAAAGCACTAAAATAATTTCACAAGATTTAGAGATGTGAAGGCCCATCTTGCAAAGGAAAACATGGAAGATGTTTCTAGAATAAAGGTATAGGAGAACTAACTCTATCTAAGAATGGCAATACTCTCAGATGTCTAATTCTGTCTTTGCCTCAGGAAGGTAATTCTCTATTATTTTCTTTAGTGTAAAATCTAGCAGCATTTTGATTAGACTATATTTTTAATAGGTTGCAATTGACAGGGTTATTTGACATTGAAAAAATATGTCTGGGAAATTTAACATTACAAATGTGCAAGAACTCCTGTGCATTTTCTTTTATTTTAAATAATCATAATTTAGTTTTCTCTAACTGTGTTGTTATTTGTTATGATGGAAAATACTTTGCTAGGAAAATAGCTCATGTATCTGTCATAAACCCTTAACCAAGGGTACAAGAAGGTTTTTGGTACTTCAATTTCAATGGCAGTTTGTGGTGAGTTTGTGTATAACTCTTACCTAAAGAAACATAAAATTGTGAAAAAACTGCAAAAACTGCACAGGAATAATTTTGAGGTTTCTAATAAATTTCCTCATCTTCTTATGATTTTATTATTTTCTTACAGAAAGCCACATTGGAATTTTCTGTAATATTTATTTTGTTGCACTGCACACTGAAAGATGGGCTTCCTAATCTACTAAACCAGTACTGGGGAAAAAGGAAATGCTGTCTAGGTTTATATATTTTCTTCAGTTTATATGAAAATACAGGGGACTGGTATTGATAGTCTCACATTTTACCTTTACTTGACTTATATTCTGAAATTAAGACTCTACGCTCCATATAAATTGAATTATGTTTTATCCCTATAAATCAACATTCCAAAATTATACTAACATTGCATCATTCATTAAATATGCTGAAAGTTGTAGGAATGTATAAAAAAAAGTCTTATCCTGAACTTTAATTGAATACCTAACAAAAGATTAATGATACACAGGAAGTGCCAATGGTAAATCTTCCGCAAGTAGGTAATTTGAGTGAAGTAAATGGAGCAAATCTTTTCACTGGGTGTAACCTGGCCTAAATAATGTTATTAGTGTCAAGTAAGTTCAGCAATATAATGAGGTGATCTCACAGTTCTCAATAAAAGGCCCTTTCCCAGTTACATTAAACTGCTTAGCTATAACTTCATCACGAAGAATTTTACAGAATAATTCAGCCAAAATAGATCAGTCATTTCCATGAATGGACTAATAGAAAACATAAGAATATTAAAAAAGGAAATTGAAGTGTTCTAGTATCCTACCAATATGGACCAAGGAAAATTCATTAGCTTTGTGATGTTCTGTTTGTCAGAGCTATGAAAAACTTAAAATAATGCACATAAATTGATCAGGTTGTAAGTTTGCAATAAATCTCAGTATGGGCATGAGCCCATACTTGGAACATTTTTCAAATTTACATGTTTCTATTGGCAAAAATGAGTATCAACTATCTCCTACATGTGACCTACTTGTCTCAGCTCCACACATACAGAGCCACTTCACATCCACACTTCAGCCTGAGGGTCTGTGCATGTATGCTTAGAGAAGATAAGGCTTGTTTATCTATTCAAAGATACTTTTCTTCCAGCCACAAAAAGATACTTTTCTTCCAGCCACAAAACTTTGTCTCCAAATCAGGTTTCTTTTTGCCTTTTCATTAACTAGGAGCCTATATATGAAAGAAGATCATACGTGTTTAGCTTTACTGCCCTCCCTTCCTTCCCATCTCACTGTTATCTTAGCCACTAAACTGGAAGGACATGTGTTGACACAAAGATTTACACTGAGGTTTTCTGACAAGGAACAGAACTGATTTCCTTTCAAGGGTTTTCTTTGGAAACTTTCAGCAACTACACAGAGATCATAGGTCTCTGGGAAGGCAGAAATGAAAATTCACACTATTTAATTATTTCTTCACTACAGTATTATTCATCAGTCAGTTTTTGATTCTCTCTTAAATTTTATAATATTCAGATAGTATAACAGAGTGTTAAGTGTCTGTATTTTATTTGACTTATAAAATGACTTGAAATTCACTTCCTGAGTTTTGGCATTTTTAAAGGAGACAAAATATTTTCTTTTGACTAGGTATGGCCTGAAATGAACAGTTCAGGTCAGCATTTAAAAATTTTTGTGTATAACTGAGACACAGAGAAAACTTAACCTGCTGGATATTTAACCAGAATTGATCAATCTGACTGCATTTATTGCGAACCCTACCACCAAGCAGGATAAGCAATATAATCCTAGGCACAAACATTTAAATCTCCTGAGAAAATGTTGTATTGCTCTTGCTCTATGTGATATTACAGATCCTGGTACAATGGATCCATGCTATAAAATAGCACAAGCCATGATAACAGAAATTGCTATCATCATCATCATCATCCAGATTACCCCTGCTGAAAATTCACCCTGTGCAAGTGACTATGGGCTAAAAGCTTACGGTATGTTTTGTTAAGGTGCTTATGTTCCCACAGATAGTAACTCCTCTGAGATTTTAAAAAACACTGAGGTTTCTAATTCCCATGGATTTCGCTTTTGTCTGGTTCCCAGTCCAAGAAAAAAAAAAAAAAAAAGGGATTTTTTTTCTTTTATGGAACCTTCTATATTTAATTATGAAAGGTAGTCTGTGACTGCTTCATCTACTAAAGGCAAAAGCCAAGGCAGAGGAATGGAAGTCCCTTTATAGAGAGTCTGGGCTTCTTTCTGATATTACAGCATCTACAAAGTTTGTTATTAAACTGCGTGGCTCGTTCATCAGCAGGAAAACACTGCTTGCTGAGAGAACAGCTCAGAAAGATCAGTTCCGTCCATCCCATTCCACTTTTCCACTGAGTCTGTCCCAAGTGGGGTTATCTCATAGCTCATTACCAAACTGCAAGGATGTTCTTGAAAATGTTTCACATTTAATCCAAAGAGTTCCCTTTTCATCCATTATCATGGATGATGTTTTCACCTCGTTTTGGATGATGAAAGCCATGTTAGATTCAAAGGAATGCTTTTCTTAAATGGTTATCTTGAATCTATTCTACTGTGTCTGGAATTGCTAAGAATGGTGGATGAAATTGGTATACAGGCTCACAGGAATGAGATGCATTTTTAAAGATCTATCCATTAACATATTCTGACATTTCTGTTTCCCAGAGGTTTTCATAACAGCTTTCATATCCCTTGAATTATTTTCTTCTGTCAACATGAAGAGGATATTTTGTGCTCCTTCAGTAAAAAAACTACAGGCACATCTGTACAATCAATCTCTGCCTTAAGTTTACTGCATATACAAAATTCAAGGTCATTAAAGATCAGATTCTGGTTTTCAGCCTGAAACAAATTCACGTAGAGTATTATATCTAGTGGGCACTAACCTTGGTGATACATCAAATTTGGAAAGTGAATAAATGAAATGATTGTGAAGGAAAAAGAATAGACACTTATAAGAGCTTTTATAAGAAGAATTAAACTGAATTCAGTTTGCCTATATAACTGAGAAAGTGATGTGTTATTGTTTGTTTTCATCTCCATGCCTTGTAGGAAACTGTCACATTCTTTTTTTTACAAATCTTCAAGCTGTGCTTATTGCCTATTCCCCAATACCGCCTGAGCAGAACTTGTATTTTCAATTACCACGGAATCAAGCTTCTAAAGATAAGAAAAGTTATGAAACAGTTTTTCAGTGTGTTCTGCTGTCCCAAAGAAAAATAACGAAGACAATACTTTGCATCATAAAAACATATTGTCACAAAATATTTTGACCAGGCATGTGAAGAGTTACTGGCTTTCTTTCTGCTTATATTCTCCAAAGGTTCTCTGTTGATAGAACTTTAATACTAATTTACTATATGTCCCCATTATAATGACAAGACAGAGTAAATTACAGACCATGGTGGATCTGGTACTGGGGTTTGTTTAAGAGCCAACAAGATTAGCACTTGATTATCTCAGTGTCACTCATTCACTCACTTACCCTCTCTAGCTCTACTTTAGCCAATCTTCAAAAGTTGTATTGGTCCCTCCACTGCTCCCAGTGACCCATCCTGGGGATCACCAGCTAGGGTCGTAGGGCATCCCCTGGCATCTCCCTCATCTCCCGGATCTGCACCCACTTCTGAGATCTTTCCTTCAATGTCTTTCCAAGACTGCTTCTTCTTTTTGGGAACTCTTCTTTTGCTGCCAACTTCTCTTTCCAGAAGAAAAAGTGGCTAGTTTTCCTAATCTAAGCAGCCTACATGCAGAAGCACAATGCATAATTAGGCTACTTAATCGGTTCTTCCTCATGACTATATTAATTGAAGGAAACGATGTGCCACTTCTGTTTAGCTCAAGCACTTTCAAAATTTACAACCAGCCCATACCAGTTGCCTCTAGCAAGAAACAGGCTTCAGACTGAGAGTTCAAAAAGTCAATTTTGGACATTCACATACACCTAATTCTCTACTGCCTGTTAGCATTCACAGCTTAAACTATATTTTCACAGACAACACCCATTTATATACAGTCTGATATTCTCTGAAATAAGATTGTCAAACTGTAAAGTCATTCTATATTGCTGTAGAAAAGGGGGGGAAATGCCCTCTGTACGGTTTAGGATGACTTCTAACTTTCCTTAAGTCCTCTGCTAACATTTTCTTACAGTATCAATCATATATACTTTGATTGTGGGAAGTGCAGTGTGAGGTATATTTCTGAAGGTGCTTTTAATTAGATTTTGTTTTCTACTTAAACTTGAATATATTGCTAAGGAAAAGTAGAAGGCAGAATTGATAATAAGCGATAAGACAAGAGGCAATGGCCTCAAGTTGCGCCAGGGAAGGTTTAGACTAGATGTCAGGAAGTATTTCTTTACAGAACGGGTTATTAGGCAGTGGAATGGATTGCCCAGGGAGGTGGTGGAGTCCCCATCCCTGGAGGTGTTTAAGAGTAGGGTCAACATAGCGCTGAGAGATATGGTGTAGTTGGGAACTGGCAGTGTTAGGTTAATGGTTGGACTGGATGATCTTCAAGGTCCTTTCCAACCTAGTTGATTCTGTGATTCTGTGATAGAAGCTGTGAGAAAGAATTCAATGATTCAAACTACAAGGTTTGTAACTGGGTACAGTTTCTTAAATCTTCACATTAAATATAGTGTGAATACAGTGTGCAGTTGAGGATTTTCCTGCACAAGTGCATTTGTCTATAAAAACCAAAATTTGCTAGAGTCTCTGGCAATTAACATGTTATGATTTGACTTCCATTTAAATGGTTAACTCTATCCCAAAATTATTGCTTTATGTGTAAAAATCTTCACTCTGTTTTTAAAACTTTCTTTTTTGTTTATTGGTCTAGCCAATACCTAGCACAGCTTTTTATTTTCTGCTGGGTAACACAAACCAAAAATATCTCTATAGTGTTTCCACAAATCCTCCTATTTTTCTTCATGGTTTTCCCATTCTCACTGAACTTTTTAATCTCTTAATTATCCTACTTGCTCCTCAGCCCTTCTAATATACCTTTTCTAGTCTTTACTTTCATCTACCTTATACTCCTTCACATCCTCTCAGCTAAGCCACACTTTTCTCATTCCTGAAGTAATTTTTCTGGCGTGTTTGTGTGCTCCCATCTGTCCCCATCCTTCATTTCTGTTCGGTACCACCACCATCCTTTATTGTTGTTGTGTGTTGCTATTACTAGAGGAATTCACATTTGAAAGCAGCTTGTAATGACAAATCAGCCTCATAATTTTTTATTTGGCTGATGAGTTAGTATCATCACTGTCTTTTCCATTACAATAATGAGAGAAAAAAAAAAAAAAAAAAACAACACACAGGTGAGTAAGTAATTAGAAGAAGAAAATAGACAGAAAAAGGAGGTGAAAAAAATATTTAAAAATTACCTCATAGTTTTCTTGTCTTGTATGCTTTTTCTCTTTAGAAGATTGAATGTATCAGTAAAAGATTTAATAGAAAATTCAAAGAAATTGAGAAAAGCAGTATTTCAGCTGTATCTCTTCCAACAGTGGTTGATAAAAGAGAGACAAGATTCATTTACCTAAATAAAAGCAGACTGTTGATCTTTGCCACTACTTGTTTAGTAGTTTGCTTCTTGTGTTGTATTCTCTGGTGCTCAGGACAGAATTTGGATGATATATGAGTCAATTTCCAGTGTATTTGAACTGCCTGTAGTATACAGTTAACCAAGGCTGTCCTGTGGTCCCTCTCATGCTGGAGGAGATTACAGGCAATTTTTGCTAATTTGGAGTCCACTCAATATCTTGAGAATCATGAATGTTTCAGTCACAGCTCACACAGAGCATGGCATAGAGGTGGGTTTTTTGTTAACAGCTCCCATTGTATGGCAAATCCCCAGTAGCTTCCTTTAAGTGACTGATAGACCCCTAATAGGGATTTAATATGAACCATTCTGGGACCACAAATTATAATGAGTGGAGAGAGAAGGAAAGGAGGTGGATGTCACAGCTCACAATTACTAGTTCAGGAAGAATGCAAAACAACTAGGTTGTTATCTAAACAAATAACTTTAAAGCAAGTTTAATCCTTATTTAGTTTATAATTAGAGCAAGGGACAGGATATTCTGAGAGCCCTTCACACATGGCAATGAGCTAAGGGGAGTGTCAAGTCCTACAGAAGACCTAATTCCAGTGTCTCACTTAACTTTACATTCTCTATCACAGTAAGAGGGAAAGATTCAGCACTACCTCTAGGGTTCTACTAAATCTGAAGTCTGTGTCACTTTTAGAGGAAGAACTTTTCTTCTGTCTAGCCTGTAATGACAATGCAGTGGCAACCACAATCAGTTACTGAAGTAGTGTTCAGGCCTCTCCATTGCTTCCACTGATTTTGGTTGTGGAAAGAGAGGCAACAACTGGGGTGAAGTAAATATGAAATCTGCAGCATTGGCAAAGAGCAACTGCTGTACAAAACATCTCTGTGTATTGCCTTGCAGAGTGCTGACACGGGCCAGGGTGACAACTCCTTCACCAGCTTTGCATCTCGAGAGGAAAAAAGGAATAACCCATCAAGCAACTGCAGAAAGGCAAATGCTCTTTGCCCTTTCAGCATCAATGAAGACAACAAAGACAGTTTGACGTAGTACTTCCCAACAGTGTCAAAATTCCTGCATTATCAAATCTGGATAATCCAAGACACCCATCTACCCACAGCTGTCTATACTCTAGCATACTGAACAGTTAAGTGTTTATTATAGTCTGACTCAGACTGTTAGCCTAACTAATACTGTCTTTTCTACAGTGAAAAACAAAGCAGGCATATCTATATGGTTCTTTTTTCCCCATATTAAAAATATCAGTATTTTGAAAAAAGAAGGAAAAGGATAATAGAGAGTTCAACATAAGGACAATGATGCAGTGTGGTATTTCAGGACTGGGGGAGGGACCAACACCGGGGTCAGCGCTGCCTCCAGCACATGTGACTCACATTGACATTCCTTCAGAAGCCATATATGTGATGCCAGTTGATTTTGGTGGTTCATTCCTCTGGGATTTTCAGGTGATGGGAAGAGTGTGTAAATTCCTGTTGAGTTAGTCAGTGGCATACATCTGTCTCCATTCTCCCATGTTAGCAAATTATGCTATCTCCTAAAACGTGGCTGCAAGATAGCTTTAGTTTCTCCACTTCATTCTTATTTTAGTCATGTCTGAACTTTGCTCGGACAGTTAGTTTGAGTGTGGATATATGTTCATTTTCTGAAGGAGGTTGGTCTCATTTCTTTAAACAAACTTATTCTGGATAGTAACTAACCGTAGCTATGTGTTAGTCTTTGCTATCAAATCTTCTACTAATGGTGAATTTCTGAAGCCTCAAAATTAAATGGGAATGAGAAATTTATCTGATTAAATTAAAACAGTTTGAATAAAAAATGTTATTTAAGCAAAAGACAGAAAAGATCTTTTTTGGCAGGAGAAAGAAGCATTTCTGAAAAGGTTTGGTTAACAGATGTCACAAGGTTATTAATAGATGATTAGTAAATGGGTTTAGGACAGTTTTATACTAACATATCCTAGAAAAAAGATGAAAAAAAAATGCATAGTAGGATGAATCTTAAATATTCCATTTAGCTTCATTGTTGAGTGCATAAAGATACAAAACAGATGAAAGGTTGATGAAAGGAATTTTTTTCCTATCAAAATGCAACTTTTTGTCATTTTCATCTCCATTTGTTATGTTTCATGTTCACAGAGAGAAAACCTAGAGCCAAGAGGTTACACTTGGTATTGCAGCCATACTTTAAGACCTTTAGAATGCCCTTACCAATTAACCTACTCCTTCAAAATTGCCTCATCATCATTCTTTTGCTACTTTACCTACAGCACAAATTTCCTTTCTGCCTCTCTGGCGTTGTCCCTTCACAGGCTTTTGCATTATTGCCCTCTTCTCTGTTGACACCTCATGCCTGAAACTCATGGCACTTTATAGGTTCAGTTACTGCATGGTTGGATCAGGTCCCTGCAGACCTGTATACCAACTATTTCTTTTATATTATCTAGTTCATCAGTCTTCCTCAAATCACTCCTTTAAGTATTTCCTTCCCCTGCAAAGCCTTATTCCAAAATTTCTTCACCACCTTGGGTATGTGTTGTCAGTGAAGTTTTTAATGTGCCTGAGATGTTTTGCTTGTGTCTGACCTACATTGCAAGGTCCTTAGGGTAAGCTCTGTGTCCTCTTACTTGTTTGTACAATGCTAAGAACACATTCACCACTCACTCAATAATACAGTACATAATAAAATATTATCTATTTTATCACCACAGCTCAAAGCTTGAACAATTTGCTGTTTGGGAAATTGCTGAATTTACAGCCTAAGAGTGGAAGAAATCCTGTTTTCCCAGTACAAGTGTCTCTTTTTCTCCTTGTATCTCAACTATACACAGTATTTTTTTTATGTATTTGGACTTACCCTTCAGCCTGTTGTAGATTTTGAGGCAACTACCTTTCATATTCTTTCAAATTTATTTCTACTCATATTAAATATGATTTGGCCCATTAGCTTCAGAGCTGTACTGAAGCCTTACAATTAACCCTGAAACTGGATGAATTAACTTTGTGTTTTATTATGACCTTACACTCAAACTCCATTTACTCAGCTTCATTATTTTTCCATCTCTGTTTCTTGAGAAGCCAGAAAACCTCCCATCAAGATTATTAAGGATGATTTTATGTTAAAGAAAAGATTTCTTCTCTAAACAACTTCAAACTAAAATAACCCAGCATGTTGCTGGGCTGTTCACTCCACAGTTATAACCTTGCACCAGAGATGTAAGATTTGTTGTGTTAATATGGTAACAATACCCCCTTGGAACAAATTTTCTTCAAAGAAGTTTTGACTTTAACAACAGATGCTTCACCACAGAGATTTCTTGTATGAATTTTTAGGACCCAGATTATTTCTTTTTACACAGGCATAACCCAGACATGTTACTCAGCAATCAAATTATTTACTCCAGAGTTAAATGATGCTCTATAGAACTGAAATTCATCCTCATAGAATGAAAGCCTTCCAGGCTGGTGGAAGATAAAATGATAGACCAGTACCTGGTGTAAATCCGGGAGAAGAGCAGATGACTATCCAGTGCAAGAGTATCAGCGCCAGACTGAAGATGAAAAGGCACCCCAGCTCTGAAGTCCTCAGTACAGGAAAGACATGGACCTGTTGGATCAGGTCCAGAGGAGGGCCACAAAAATGATCAGAGGAATGGAACACCTCTCCTGTGAGGAAAGGCTGAGAGAGTTGGAGTTGTTCAGCCTGGAGAAGAGAAGGCTCCACCTTATTGGGATATTTCAGCAGTTAAAGGGGGCTTATGAAAAAGATGGGGACAGACTTTTTTGTAGGGCCTGTTGTGATAGGACAAAGGGTAATGGTTTTAAACTAAAAGAGGGTAGATGCAGACCAGATATAAGGAAGAAATTTTTTACGGTGAGGGTAGTGAAACACAGGAACAGGTTGCCCAAAGAGGTGGTAGATGGCCCCTCCCTGGAAACATTCAAGGTCAGGTTGGGTGGGGCTTTGAGCAACTTGATCTAGTGGAATATGCCCCTGCTCATTGCAGGAGTGTTGGACTAGATAAACTTTAAAGGTCTCTTCCAACCTGTTCTATGATTCTACATCTTTCATACTTGTACTTCATCCGCTTAAGAGCTAGTTTCTCTAAGATCAGGCATAGGCTACACAAGGAAATCCAAGGCAACAAGAAAGACAATGAAAAACAAGTAAGATGGTATAATATGAAACTATCTTACTTCTGGCTTCTGAATTACAGTCTGCTCACTAAACATGAATATACCCAGACTGATCCGGTACCTGTTAGTCTGGGCTGATAGAATTATTTCAGTCATGTAATTGTTTTTAATTCTTCCTCTTTAATTTTCCAATATTTCTTGCAGATGTTTGATTCTCCCTTTTTTACTTCCCTATTAATTTTTTCTAAGAATGTTAATTTATTAGCAGAAATAAGTAAATCCATCCTGTAGTGCTGTGGAAAGACTTTGAGTTAATTTTATTAGGCAAACATCCCCTTGTGTATTTCCCATGGCAACCTAAGGTTGTTACATACTCAGCATACTGGTGTTTTTCTGACTTCTTGAGCCTTCTTCCTGTATCATTCTCAGATCTTAAGCTCTTGATTTCTGATCAGTTTCTCTGACATACAAGAGCGGCTAAGAGTAAATAAATGTGGCTAAAAGTTAAAAAGAGTACTCTAAAGCCAAAGGGCCCAGATGAAGATGGGTTTAGGGGCATTTGGAACCAGACACGGATGTAATTTAGGTTTCCACAGTCCAAAAATCAAGTCCAAGACACACGTGAAAATAAGACTAGATATTTACCAAGAGATTGCTATCAGAATCAAATTACAGAGGCTGCCCCTACCTTGAACATCCCATAGTTTGCTTGTTAGGGTAGTTTCCTGAAATCAGATCATGAATACCTCTTTCTTTGCACTTGAAAGCTTGCATTTTGAATTCTACTCCAAAGACATGGGAACTAAAAGGTTCCAGATCCTTAAATGTTTATATCCTGTATTTGATGTATTGCCAAATCCTTGTTTGAATATAATTATTAAAAAAGAAACCCTCAGCTGTCATCTGCCCATATGAAAATTTATTGTCTGAAAGAAAAATAAAACTTTTACAAAATTTTTTTCTCTTTAATATTAGACACTAACAACCTGTACATGAAAATCGGCATCTTCACTGTGAGATCAACGACACTCCAGTCCTTACAACTATATTTTTCAACTAAGCTTTCAAATCCAAAACAGAACTTCACTTACCCCTATGAGACACATACTTGTAATGGGAGGGCAAATTTTGCATATATGTGATTAGGATTCACAAAAGATAACCTAATGAGAAATTGAACATTTAGGATTTCTTATTTGAAATATCTACAATTACACAATGGCAGAGTACAATACACGGTAACAATTTCCTTCTTTAAAGAAATGACTGTTGCACATATCTTTAATATGGTTTATTAAACTTCGTAAAGACATACCCTGTTCTCTGGAACCAAACTGAGCTGACAGATCCAAAATCTAAACATCTGCCTGTGTCTCTTGACCAGAGACTATTTCTACACTTAGAAGGCTTGCTTTACTTTATCCTCATGCAGAAACCATATCCTGCTTTTCCTATTTTTACATAGCTATTCTTCAGGAAATACTAATAATACAAAAAATGTACAAATTAATTCATCATGAATTAATGTTCACCTTCCTTGTCCAAAAGATGCACCTATGTGACCACTGGATTCTGCCTTTTATCTCAGACTGTTACAGACTACTTTAGTTATTGCAGATACTGCCTCACTATCTGTCATGAAAAAATTCTGCTCATCTGTCATGAGAAGCCCGTTCTCCTACATGAAAAATTATGGAATTTGGAGCTGTTAAAAATGAAAATTTATCTAATAATAAATTGTTACTGAAATGGAAAATCTTAATAGTGACACCATTCCTTTTGTTGTTTGCAAATGAGAGGGAATGAACGGTAGTGGTTTGAAACTTAAAGAACAGAAAAACTAAATCAGAAGTTGCAGCTTCTGTTCTTTACACTGCTAACGAGACTTACTGTATGACACTGACAGAGGCACTTAGCTTCTCCATTTCCAAATCTGCAAATTAAATTAGTACTTGCCTACCTCATTCATTTGTCAGATGACAAAGTCAGTGATGCATGTGAACTGATTAGCAATTTTTAGAGGAAAAGCTTCTTACACAAGTGTGTACCGTAATCTGATATGGAGCCATAGACCTGCAGATAATCTTTCTACTAGAGATTTGGTTTTGGTAGTTAATTTGATTACAGTAATTTGTATAAAATATCAAGACTATACTTGCTTTATTGTTTATTAATTTCTATCTGCAATGGATGATGTTCAGGTGTTCATCCACACAGATGTATCAGTGACTTCAGAAGATAGTGTCATATAAGATTTGGTTTGTTCCTCACAGGTGTTAGTTGTCTTTGTCCCTTCCTTTCAATCTTTTCTCAGATGCTAAGGTTAAGAAATAACTCTATTTCTGCCCTCTGCCCCATCAAAATATTTCTTGCCCCATCCCTCTTGTATAACCTAGAACTTGTAAAATGTTTTTTATAAGAAACTTAGAGGCCATACATTTCTAACATCCTGTTGACAGACAGCTCATTCCCTTTGTTTTGACAAGCATTCCTGTTCAAAGCAAGACCTTAACACAGGTAGCAGAGATAGGTACATAACACTCAGTTAGGACGAAACAATAATGAAATTGTTGGTCAGAGGAAACAAGAAGATGGGGTAGGTTATTTCTGCTCCTCTGCATACATAATTTAGAGGTCTGATTAGATCCACAAGTGCTACTAATGATCAGATAGCAGCTAACTTTTAATTTCCCTGTTTCTTTTTTGAATGCTGACCAATAATTTTTTTCCTGAAGATACTGTTATTCCACTTCATTCTGTTTAAATTTCCTCTTTAATTCCACCTTCAAGTAGGAGATTAAGAAAGACAACCAACACGTGGAAGCTTTGGCTTTCTATCAGCTTGTAATGAAGCTTGGTTGGTCTTGAAATTACATCTCTTACGGTATGACATGACCTCAGACTGGGGTTTAATTACAAAGTATGCTTTTGTTATTCATTAAAGTCAGGCTGACTATTTCCAAAGAAGAATGAGGAATATTGAAGACCTATTTTCAGGTCTCTAACCCCTTTAATTACTTTCTGTATACAAAAATTACAAAAAACCCTATATATTTCCATAAATTTCCTTGAAACCAAAGAAAGTCTTCTTGAAGACCATTTATCTGTATCATGAAGATAATTAACCTCATCTGAAAGAGTTATTATTTTACTAGGCAACGTTGTACTGTATTCACACATTTTATCATCTATTACAGAGAAGTACTGTCAGCACAGTTCATCTCATACCCATTCTATTCATAAGTGATAGAAGCTTGAACTCTGTAAATCAGTTCAGCTCATAAAAATGAGAGGCTGATAATAACGCATACAGCAAACATGACTGCATAAGCTTTTTGTCATATCCTTTGTTGTCAGAGTTGTTCAGTGAAACACATTCACGGCAACTCAGTATATCTGCTTTATTTAAACCTGATTATGTGCAGCCTTTCAGTTCCTGAAGTTCAGTCACAAGATTGTGTTCTTTCCCTTTTTCTATGTATTCTCTGGCACTACAACATCAGAAGGTTCATGGGTTTCTGTATAGTACATTAGATAGAAAAAAAAATCTTCTCACCTCTCCTCTGCACAGTTCCCATGTCTGGCATCAAATTCATGGTATCTAAAAAGTTTTGATGACCATACTAGATAATTTATATTTTGGATGCTACTGTACATATTCATTTTATGAAGAAGCTTGGCTGGTAAAAACATCTCACTCTTTGTACTTGCTCTGGTTTTCCTTTGTAGTGTTCAAGATACAGAGAATTATCCAGGTAGTCTATATTTTAAAAAGTAAGTCAGTGTTTTTGTTTGCATCACATTTTTGGGAAGACTTTTTCTAAAGATTCCATGTGTTGTTTTGAACTTTAACATCAAAATCTGTTCTAGTTGTAATACAGCAGTTAATAGATATCTTTGCCTTACCAACTGCTGCAGAGCAAAGAGTGAGAGACCATGGTTTGATTTGCTGCTGTTATGGTTCCAGGACCACAAGCTGACCTCATGTCATAACCAGCTGTGACGTATATATTGCCACTTGCCAACCACAGGCATCATGCATGTGTAGAGATGTTCTGGAGAATCTTGCATCCTCATTTCAAGTAGGCACCTCTAGTTGGAGGCCTGTTAGGTGGCTTCAGTATTGGTTCCACCATGAGAGAAATCACTTCAATGTCACCAATGATGTGCTCAAGTGAATATTGCACAGTAATCATAATGTTGCATTTATAAATGCATTTATAAATCTACAACTAGAAGAAGCCTCTAGCACCCTAAATAGCTAATGTAAATATACCAGTTCTGCATCTTGGCTACTAATCTTCTGTGTAATAAAAGCATTTAAAAATATGAGAAACAAAACTCCCAGAAAATTGTCTTTTTTTCATCACAGCAAACCCTCCAGAATGCTGCCAGACATCATAAATACATCCAGCTCTGCACATGGATCAATAACATTCCAGAGGAAATTTACTGTTTGTAGACAAACAGTAAAGATGGGATAAAAATATATTTAGCATTGTCTATATGAAAGTTAGATCACCAATAAAAGTGGTTGATTGAGCAATCCAGTACTATACCAACCTGAATATTGATAAACTTTTCTAATACTAAGTGAGCACTAATTGTCCTATAAACCGTATAGTGTACTAAGCATTCACTGACCTTATTAAAGATTATTTTTACTGCTACAGTGGAGGAAACAACACCACTTTCTCCTCCTGTTTAGACTTCCTTCTGGCTAAATCTGTAATCTTTTCAGCATTGCCTGTGTTTGGGATCAGGCAGACTAAAGACAGATTTAAATCATGTCTCAGTGTTAAAGAAAAACATATTTATTCTCCAAATGAAATTAATTTTCCACTGTTCCTTTTACACTGGGACACTCTCCTCATACCATACTAAAATTGAAATAAAAAGTAAAAAGCTAGAGGCTGATTACATCTTATTTTTTGTCATGTCATAGACCATTCTGTTAACTCTGAGAAAAAAAAAAAAAAAGATTCACAAAAAAAAAAAAATTAACCATACTGACAGACAATAGCTACATTTTCCAATTTTTTAGTCTCTAGTGGTTCATTCCTTCATTAAGTATAGCATTAAGGCATATTACCTGTACAGTTATAGTGACATAATTCCATAGATTAATGTCACAGTTTAGGAAAAAGGAAAAGATCTCAGTAAAAACTTTCATAAAGTTTCAGAAATTGAGGGGTTGCTGAAGACTTCATCATATTACAAGTTAAAAATCTGTACATGCATGACAAACCACAAATCAGGGCAGACACTATAATTAGACACTTTGAAACTTTCTAATTGCAGGTTCTATGGGAGTCCCAAAAGTTAAACATTAAACTCCAGTATATTAATTAACCCATTTTCCCAAAAACTTATTCTGAAAGACAGTCAACCAATTACCATATTTTAAGGTAATAATAAAAAAGTTAACACAGACTTACAAACAGTGTTGCTATTTGCATTTGTCATTATGAATTTCATTCTAAAAATTAAATTATATATTTATGTATTAGGATACCATATTTGAATTCACTGTATTCATTTATTTGCTTATTAATATATAAATAAAATGAGAGGAAATAAACATATCCAGTCATTTAATCAGATTGAGTACTGAACTTCGAGAAAAGTCTATAGGAAGTTTGGACTTACATCAACTGTATAATGAGAGGTTAAAAAAAATTATTAAGAAAATTATTACTCTTTATTTTATTATATTTAGTTTGGGTATTTGTAAAAATCTGGAGGTCTAAAATAAAATGAGACTTTTTTTTCAGGTCTAGATGTCTTTAGGTAATAGAAGGTGCCCATTCTGTTACCCTGTTTTTAGGGGTAAGGTAAGGTAAGGCAAAGGAGAACTTAAAAAAAATAGTTCTCGCTAAAAAGAAAACCAACTTGATTTGTACGAGTGAAATGTCCCATTTGACACATGGCACATTTCTCTTCAATACTTGGAGAAAAAGCAAGAAAATTAATTATCTAGATTCAAAGAAATGTTAAAAGATAATTTAATTTTTTATTTGTTACTTGTTATTTGTTTCAGAAGACATGAATGAATATTTTTCATTTCCCTAAAAAAATGTTAGTTTGGTAATTCAAAGGTAGGATTTCCTTCAACACCCCCACTCCTCCTTTTCCATTCTGTTGTCATCATTGTTCTATTTTACGTAAAATATTTACATAGTCATTGAAATAGAAAAGTGGTTTCTTTGTCCTACTGAATCAAGTGTTCATCTGGAAGATTAAACACATGGATTACCATCTGCTACTCAACCAGACAGACTCAGAAAATCTTGGTGGTTGAGGGACTGTCTGGGTAGGTGGAAGTCTTTTGTATTTATGTACCTACTGTCTGGGAAGGAAAATAAATGTGTTTGCTGAGCAACTTAACTGATGTATGAGATAAAAAGGGAATGTCTTTCTCCTGATGAATTTAAGATTTCCCTTCTTGACTCCAATCAGAAAGGTGGATAATTTCACAAGTACTGTTTTGTAAACTCAAAAATCTAAGTTGTTACACATTTAAAAAACGTTTTTTGAGTGCCTATGTAGACTCTGTTGTTGATTTACGTCATGTGACCACTGAAAGATGATCTGTTGCATGAATATACTAATTTAATTTACAACAGATCACCAAGAAAGAAATGAACAGGATAGATAAGGAAAATCCACCTCTTCACAGACACTTGAGAGTTGTGAAAAACAATGTCAGCTCAGAGAAAAAGTGAAAAAAAAAAAAGAATTGATTTGTTATGTGATTCACCACAAACTGCTGCATAAAAATACAACTGGCCATGTTGGATAAGGGTGAGTGATGTACAAGATACAGTAGTCCAAGGCACAACTGTTGGTGTATTTACTGAAACATTTTGCAGCATGATAGACAAAGCTGAACTAACTGTGATTTAGCAAGCTCAGAGTAACCACAACAGCTAAACTTCATGATATGACTTAAGCATATGTTATAAAAGCCTGCCAAAGACACTGGGTGTCAGTATGGGCCAAATATTACAGCACTGTTGTCTGCACTAGTGAGGGGAAAACTAGTGCAAATATGTTTACTGGAGTGAGAAATTCCGCCATGGCATGATGAAACACAAAAGGCTTCATATCTACAAGTTGGGATAAGGGAAATGAGAAGTGCTTTTAGGAAATTGAAAGAAAGGTGGAACTAGACCATAACAATAGCACGTTGCAGTACAAACAGGTTTCTATCCATGAGGGTTGTGATCAGAGTAAAGCTGATATAGCTATCTCTAAAATTATCTGACATGGATCCTGCCAAAAAACAGTATTTGAGAGAAGAGAATATGGAACAAAAATTGTGCTGGACTCTGGTTGTCCCTGACTGCCACCACAGTTCATCATACTTTCCAGGCAGCTATGAGAGAAGGTATCCTTGATATGGTTCTGATTTATGCTTGTGGACAAAAAGCTGCCTACAGATGCACGACCAGAATAATACAGAATTACCTTTCTTCCATTCCCAGCCCTGCTGGCCATCTATCAGGACTGGCTAGATACATGGGCGAAGGTTCAGTGCAGAAGGCTCCCTGTCACATGGCCTAAAGAAGAAAAGAAAATACAGCTAGCAAATATGCACCAAGCAAATATAAGAGGTCCTGTAGATGGTGTAAAGAAATTACCCTCTGTACTGTTATCAATGTTCAGGGGCTAGTTGCAGAACTTTATTATTAGTCTTAAGTATTAGGTATTTTCTTTCCAAAGGTATCAATCTAGATAAACACAACAATGTTTAAAAGTGTCTTTCTGACTGAGAGGAAATTCTTTTGGAAATAGGTAGATGGAGGGGTGATAGAGGTGTTTTATACCTTCATAAGCTTATATCTAGTGCTAATATTATACTGAGAGAGCACAGATACTAAAAGTATTCACGCTCTTGACTTCCAGTTCTTGAAACAGGAATAGGAGACAGATATCAGTGTGTGAACTTAAAGCATCTCCAAAAAATTCAGTTCTGAGTAATTTTATTTCAGAATTTTTTAACTATTAACATCACATCAGTAAACACAACAAAGTTTCACAAATTACTAATAACATGAAGGGGCAGAATAGCATTAAGTGAAATGGTGTTTAATGACAAATCTATTATTATTCTGGGACCTATCTCACCAATTGTTATTAATATTTCACCACCTCTATTTAGCAATGGAAGAGAAGGAAATGGATTAGAGCTCCTGTCCAAAATAATGTTAAGCTGATTTTAAAAAAACTGTCAGAAAACAAAAACTAAGAAAATCCAGTATTAATTCCCACAGAAGAACTGCCAAAGGCATATTTCAAATTCTCAGGCAGGTGGAAAATACACTGCTTGTTTTCAGTTTTGGTAATATGAAAATCCCACAGAAATAGATTATTTCAATATGAAACAATATCTTCAGGCTTCCTTCTTATCTACTCTTCTGCAGCAGCTACCATAGCATCCAATGAGAAGGGAAACACTGTGATTTTCTTTTTCTATCTTCATCAATTTTAATGTTTTCTCTTATTATTATGTCTATTAGACCTTTCTGTCAATGCTCAAAGTTGGCTTTCACACTCTTGTTCACAAAGCTCTGAGTGAAAGCACTGTGCTGTTCAAAACCTTTTAGATCTACTGCCATCAGTTTCAACACTGAGCTTCAGTATTCCAAGGAGATGTCCTGGTAGACAACTATATCTCTAATACCATATCACAGTTTGGTATAGTTCTTGACATTTTTTGCTATGAAGGATGCAGATTTATGATTAATTGATTAATGTGGTCACTGAAAATGAAGGCTGGAAGACACTGACAGGGATTATGGAAGAAGGACTACATATGTTGTCCATATTAAGCCAGCAGCAGTTTTTTACCCAATAACCTCTGCCAAGTTAAAATGCAGGTAACAGTCAAGAAAAAAACACATCTAAAATTTTAAATATTGTTCCTATTGTTATCTGCAAACTGCTGTAAGACTATGATGGTCTTCCTTCAATTTTAGCTCTAAGACAATGGATCAGTTGTGAGCACTGAGCAAACAACAAAAAAGTAGTATAAATCATGGTACTTAGCTGCAGAAGAATGGCAGTAGTCAAGGAAGAAAGGTTATTCATGTCTGTTCCCCATGAAAACTTTTACTGCAGCAGTTATATTAAGGAGGGTTTATCCTGTGAAACTAGTTTCGGCATCACACAGTCTTAGGGAGACCTTGTGACAATGTGGCTTTTGAGCACCATGGATTATTTCCCTCTGGGTGCTTGCAGCTGAAGGCAGTCTGAGCATCCCAGGAGTTCAGGGGATGTGGTCTCCCGGACTGCATGGGTTTACCAACTGTTACCTACACATTGCTAGAAAATACTCCAAAACCCCAATCAGCCATTAGCCATGGACATCATGCAACAATATCATGTCAAATGCACTTTCGTACACTTCTCAGCATTTCCCATTGCTTACCAGCAAATACTCTTGTTAAATGTGATTACACAATTTTCTTTCATCCACTGTGGCTAGACTGTAGCAGCAGAACAAACTGTTGACACAGAATTGGAAGTTCTCTTCCTGGATTATCCTTTTCTTTCTCATCTGTGTTTCAAAATGTCTATTTCCCAGACTTAAGGCAGCAATGAATGATGCATGCTACTTACTGCATAAGACTGCCAAAACCTGGCTCCATGTACAAGCAGTCATGAGCAAGAGTCACTTCTGAAGAAGAATGCAAAGAGGTTTAGTAAGGAGCTTCTCTCTCTCTCTCTGACAATTGTTTAGGAGTCAGGTGGCTCTGTATGGTAGGCACCCACCCCTGCTACTCCTAGCAAGATCTGAGCTTATCGCTGGTGTCATGGTAGGCTTTCTGGCTCCCTTTATCAAATACCAAAAGGAGGGAAGGAGATTATGAAAAATAAGTTTCCATACTGTCCTAGGCCTAGATCAACATGACAGAGAGGACAGGCTGCCAAGTTTCAAAAAAGATGGGTCATTCCTTAGAGGTGACCACATTGTCTGAACTCACTGCTTCATGGAGCATACATTGAAGAGGTACCTCTTGAAGAAGCCAGTGTAGACAGATATGTCACAAGAACATAACTCTTATTTTTTGCTGAATTTCAAATGCAAAAGCACCTTGTCTTCCTTAGGAGATCACATTTCCAATAAACACATATCAATTTGTCATGTATCTCATCTGTACCATCTAAAATGTATTTCACACAAACATAGACTATATTACTCTAAATGTTGTGATACAATGCTGTTAAGAGCAGTTGTATCATTAAACTGTTTTATTGTTGAAAATGAAGAATCTATAAATAAAAATGAAGGAAAGGTATACACATTTACTTCCATCTAAAAAAGCAACAGCTAATTTTTATATTGGTCTCAGGGAAAACAAAAAAGTTGTAGGGAAAGGCAGCAATCACATTCAGCTGCATACCTGATAGTCTGAAGATCCAAAGTATATGTGTCAGAACAATTTCAAGTCTTGTGTTGTATCTTTAGTGAAAAACAATAACTAATTTCCTGTATGACTTATTTTCTTGAGGCACAAACAAATAAGCTATTTCCGTTATATAAAATGTGTTAGGTAATGAGGCACCTAATGGTGAATATTGGTGCTAAAAGTGCATTCAAATAGTTCTGTGGCAAAATTTCTCTCTCTAGTGCCTAGAAATGTGAAGGGTCATTGACCATATTACCTTTGGAACTGCAGTAAAAATGACTGAGAGTATAAAATTTTGGTGTGTGTCATAATAATATTATTTATTCTTTTGCCTTATTTTTATGCTAACTGGATGTCTTATATTCAGAAAAGTTGAACACCCAATAGTCTTCCCAGGTGACTTAACTCTGGGGTACGTCTATGAAGACATATTATCAATGTCCATAGGAGGCAGAATGCTTTCTAGCAATGGTACGTGATATGCAAACAATTGGCATTTATGGACATGGTTCAGTGGTGGACTTGGCAGTGTTAGGTTTACAGTTGGACTCGATGATCTTAAAGGTCTTTTCCAACCTAAATGATTATATGAATCTATGAATCTGTGATTCTGTGAATTGTGGTTATCTACAAATAAAATATGATTAAACAAAGAGGACAAGTATAAAAGTAAAGAAACACCAGAGCTGATTTTCCATCCTTGTGTTTCCTTTCTTTTTTTTCTCTCTCTTCCTTATCACTTTCTTTCTAACTTTCCTTGTCTTTTCCCTATTTTTCTTTGATGTCCTTTTCTTTCACCTTGTAGTTTTTAATTTCCTAGATGGAGTGATTTCTTTGCTGGGTAATGGAAGTGGTATGTCTTTTGTCAGAATCATTATATATAACTAATATTGAATGTAGTGACATGTCATATATATTGTTGAACTAAATAACAATTAATAGCTGAAGGAAAGCTTTGAAAACTATATCATATGAAAAGTTTCTAGGATTATTTCTTTTAAAGGATTTTCATGAACCATCAGTTACTTCTAGTGCAAGGTTATAGAGTTAATGGTACAATTAAGTCATTTGAAGCCATGGAGTATAATGTGAAATGTGTCTCTCGAATTTTATTATAGAGAATATATGTAACAGGCTGTATTGGCAGTCCTGCTGAATTTACATTGTTCTTTCATTCAGCATTACTAGCAAAAAAATCTCCCTGCTTTCTTCATCCCATGTATGTACCTTTGCCCCAGAATCACTTGTTGCTTTTAAAGCATGGCTTCTCTGTTCTTTGAAAGCCCTTCTTTTTTGAAAGTTAATTTCACTAGTGCAGACATGAATGAAAATCGAGCACTTTATAATTTGGCTTTTTATCTGACATTGGGATTGAAGACGTAGATATTCTCAGCAACATTGGATTTGCTTATACTCTGAGCTGCTTGTACTGTACTGTAATGCTATTGTATTGTACGAACTCCCTTAACCCCACCTTCCCTCTGTGTCTGATTCTGTGGTGTTATAATCCACATACTAAAACATCATAAGGAAGCAAAAGTTAAATTAAATACGGGCTGTACACATTTTATACCTAAGAAGTAGTTGATCAAAGAAGAGGCATGAAAAGCTGTCAAATCACAGATCAAGAGAACATTGGCTATAGAGGAAACAGGACCAATACAGACTGTTTGACTTAGAAGACTGATAAGCAATGCCAAATGTAATAAGGGGAGGAAATGAGACTTCAAAACTCTAGGGAAGACACCTGAAAAATTGGTAGAAACAATGCCAAAATATTGTAAGTCAGCTGTCATAACAGCATTTTACAGAGAGATGAATGTAAAGAAGATCAGAAGTACCCCTATGGAGGATAAAACATGGATGCCAGAAACTTCCCATCTCTGCTGCTGTGGAATAAAAACTGGGTATATACCCACTTCTATGATGCCAAGCTCGCATTTTATCTTAGATGGCGTGCATAGAAATGCTCTAAGTAACTCTTGACTTATGCCTAAAGATCATAGTCTGCCAAAACACCCTACAGTGGCAGCTACTGTTGTTTGTAGTCGCATCCTTCTTATAACAACTACATGGAGGTCAGAAAGAGACTGGTGGTAGGCTGTCCAGAACAGAAGGCATTTAACCTGATTTTTATATCAATTTAGATGGCCAGAATGAAGCAAAGACAACGGATTAAGAATTGCCTCCTTGATTTTTCTGTTTGCATCATTTTATAATCACTAAAGCAAGGGAAAACATTTCCCCTTCTACTCAGCAACACAGTTGTATAAATTGAGGGTGTGATAGAAGTTATTATTCAGGATTGATTCTATCAGGGAATTCTCTCAGACTGTTAACAACTTGTTCTTCCTTAGAAATAGGAAGGACAAGTACCCTGGTTGATCATTGTCTGTGTTTCTTTTAATTGCTTGCTATGGGCATTGTTTCTTGAACTTCCTTTAATATCTGTTGGCTAGGATTTCAAGGAGAATGATGATGTCCAGCATACCCTTAAGGTATAAATGAAACCTATTAGAAGCAAAGAAGTGGGTCGTGGTAAGTTTCTTCAGTATGAGCCAAATTCCCTGCCAGTATAAGTGGACATCTGTTCCATTCGTAGGTTGTATTAAAGGACCTTTATGGAAGGGAATCTTTAGTTTTCATAATTTTGTACTCCATGAAAAATACTGTTGATTCACAGAAAAAACCCCACCTCTTCTTCAAAAAAAAATGTGTCTAGTTACATTTTCAACTTGATTTCATGGCTTCAGGTTGTAACATGAATGACTAAATTAATATGTCTGGCTTAAACAATAATGTCTACATACATCTACATTTTAGGGAGATAATTAATGTTGCTGACCAAAAGGAAGTCTATTGGCACATCAGGGACCTAAGCAGTCAGACAGAGATTTTGTGGAGCAGTCTGAAGAGCTAAGCTGCCTAAGTTGCACTGGAGTTATAGTTTAGTTGATTAAATGCTGATTTGGCTCTAGGCTCTGACTCCTAATGTCACAGTGGTAAGCTAATTTCTTGCCTGCTCTACATCACCACAGTTCCATTAAAATCAATGTATGAAGTTAATACACTTTAACTTAGTACTGATCTAGGCCAACATTTTTATAAGAACTGGTTTGAGTGAAGGACATCCTAATTAATTACACACAGATATGAGCTGGTTTTACTTTGTTAATGAGAGTCCATTTTTCACAAACAGCTGATACCACTTCTTTTCACCATTAAGGAGTAATCCATCAGAACCTATGGCAAGATAAACAGTGGGCTAAATACAAGTATAGAACTTTGCAGTACTGGAGCTTTCACATTGTGTATCATGTAAATGTATTTAGAATCACAGACTGCCCTTTGTCTGTGGCAGTTTCCCATCAAATTCCCTGGGAGCCTCACATGTAAATCGATAGATCCCTGCTACTACTACCACAATCTTTTAACAGTATAACATGACTGTACAAACCAGGATTTTGAGTTCCCAAGCTTTGAGTTAAAATACCATGAAATTTTTTATTTCAGCTGTACCCATACTCTCCTAAAACACTGAGCAAAATACATAGGAGTATGCATTGAATTGAAACAGATGTATTCCAATATGTTAAATTGTGAGAGAAAGAGAAATAAACACTAATGAAAGCTCTGTCAGAAATTCATTTCACAGATCTGAAAAATTAATAGACATACAAAATATTCACTCTAGAGTATTGGTTATTTGTTTGTTTGGGGAATTTTTGAACTTAGTGCAGTGTTGGCTACACCCAAGAAACAAGTCAATAAACAGCAGACTAGTTGCATCATTTATCATAAACCAACAGGGCAGAGTGTTCTGAACAGGTTCTAGATCGAATGCTGATACCAAGGTATATCAATTTTTATACATCAGAGATTTTACTTCAAGGAAATTTTGCCTGGCCTTGCAAAATATTCTACAGTTGACTTCAACAACAGATAAATACACTCCATCACCTGTACAATTCATTATGTGTCAAACAATTTACCTCTGGGTCCTTGAACTCCTGTTATCTGTTGGTCTCCTACACATTTATCTCTTCTCTCTCCACTGACTAAGAGAACCTTAGGAGAATTGAAAAACAGGCCCAGCATATATTTTAAAGGAAAGACATGATAATATTTTAATGTATGTAACTAAAGTATAAGCTTATTTTCTTTTTTCATTTGCATTGTTCAGAGGAGGCTTAATCTTTCAAGTTGATAACTTAAACTTTCAACATAGATAGAGACAGAATTACAGATGTGACAGAATCACACAGATGTGATACAAAATAAAATCTAGTTTTGTTTAGAAATCTTAATCAAAACCAGAGAACTTAATTTCCAAACAACACTGACTATCCTAAACCTACATCAGGGCTTTGTTTTGGTGGAATGAAGAGGAAAGAAACTAAAGATGAGTGGTTATGAAAGTGCAGCAATATTGTGTGGAAGAGAGTGAGGAACAGCACTGTCATAAATCAAAGCTCAAAGCAAAACCTTAGAATGCATCCTGCATAGAAAGATGCCCAATTTCAGCACAGAGTATCACAAACAGAAAAGAAATTCTAGTTAAAGAAATATATGCATTTCTTTCCAGAAGTGCAAATTGTGCAGGTGTCAAATACTAGGAAGAGACAAAATAATGTTATACTATCTTTTTCTAGAATGAAAAAAAAAAAAAAAAACAAACAACCAAAACCCAAACAAGTGCAGTACCTAGATATATTAGAAAATATCGACTGGCTTTCTTCTGGAGCTTATAGTCTTGTTCTCTGAAGTCTTACTCAGTTATTACAGCAGACTTGCAGAGTTCCAGGGCTACCATACACCAAGGTTTCCACACATTTCAGTATACATTTATCTGGGCATTCAGAACAGGTTACTGGCATCTTTAAATCCTAAGGAAATGGATACAAGACATGCACAATAGAGCTGATATGTCCTGGGTATGTCAGATTCTCTTGGTATATACTATCATATACGTGCTTATATATTCTTTTCATGGAATCCTTTATTAAATACGACAGCTGAGTAAAACTCATACTACAATAACATTGCCATTTTATTTTTTTTTTTCGATAATTTATTTATGAGTTAGAGCATAAGACAGACAAGAAGGAGGAAAAATGGTCAACTACTGAATTTCTCAGGTGCAAGAATTATTAGAAAGAGTTTATTCTCCAAAAAGATTATCATTTAACTGTCATTCCAAAATATTGGTGCAATAATATGTAAGACTGAAAAGTAAAGTTTCTTTAAGAAGGACAGACAGGAGGGAAAAAAGAAAAAAAAATCATTTTCAAATCAAGTATTAAAAAAAATTAGCTGAAATGAACAGGAGATTAGACCCAAATATTAAAATATTTGCATAATAATGAAAAGGAAATAAAAAAGATACACTAGTGGGAATCTAAAACAAAGAAACCAGGAGTAACTGACATATTGCTCATGACACAATAGGATATTTTAACTATTTAGCTCTCTCAAACATAGCAGATGCAAATCAAAGACTGTCCATAAAGTTTCTGGAAGAGTTTGGTGACAGAGTTCTGAAATAGAAGGTAGGGAAAACAGTAACAGAGAAGGTTCTACTTTATCATTACATCTAATATCCAAAAGGTGATGAATTTATCCCAAGTATGAGTTAGCATCTGAAGATGGATTGCAAAGTCTGTAAAGGTAACCATAAAGTGACAGAGTTAATGATTCTTAGGAAAAGAGGGAAGGTAAATAGGGAAATAGAAAACATAAAGCTTCAAGATGTCAGATCAAAATTAACTCAAAAATTATTGTGTAAACTTGATGGGGGGCAGGGTAAGGATAATTTAGGAGCAGTATCTACTCTCTAAGAAATGAGGTTAAGACCATAAATTAAAGTTACCCCAAAGAAGAGAAACAACAAGCGTAGTAAGAACAAAATTGTGAATTCCTTGTTGACTTCATACACAAGAAGGAAGCACATAAAAAATGAAAGCTAATTGTTGTTATTCAAACAAGTATAAAATAGCACAAAAACATACAGACATACAAAGGCCAAGTCAAAAATTCAAAGTACAAAATGCCATTAAGCAAGATGAAAACTACCAGGACACGTTAATGAACACAAGAAAACACTCTCTAAGTACCTAGAACAAAAAAATTGAAGTGTTATCATATTTAAAAAGGGAAAGTTACTAAGAAATAAGGCTCAGAAAGTCAAAATGTGTTTTGGTTTTTAGCATTAGGTTTCACTAAGATTTATGAACAAGTAGCTAACAAAATAAAGTAAGAAAGTAGTATCATAGATTGTAGGAAAAAATCCACATTTTAAGAATCTGGGAGACAACAAGGATATACAGTGCAGCCAATATGGATATGTCAAGAACAAATAATGTCAAATCAGCCTAGATACCTCCTGTATCACAGGGAAGAGGCACTGGCAATCACAATGGTTCTGACATATTGAAAAAAAGGTTTTACACAAAGAAAAAAAACATTAAGACCATGTGCAATGTATATTCTCAGGGGCTGAATTGTAGAAATGCAGACCGAAGGACAACTTGTTGGGCAGTAGTTCCTAAAACTACTTCGAACAGGACGGACGGGCAAACAAGGCATGGTGCGTCAGAAGGGTGTGGCACGTCAGTTTGCACAGCAGTTCACACAGGTAGGATGAGCGGACAGGGCACAGTCCATCTCCGGGGTCTAGAACTTATCTGAGCTAGTTTCATCTTATCGTCCTCCATGAGTAGACTGAACTATGGTCTCCACTCACATCAAAACCACCACCAGAAAGACCGTGGCCACCCAGACAGAGCTGCCATGCAAACATGCAGCGGTCCAGGTCCCAGGCTGCAGGGAGTGCCTGAGCCTGTCAATCCTGCCAGAGGGCAGCAGTGACAACACCTGTGTGCGCTGTGATCAGCTGGATGACCTGCTCAGCCTAGTGGAGGAACTCAAAGAAGAGGTTGAAAGATTAAGAAGTATTAGGGAGTGCGAAAGGGAAATTGATTGGTGGAGTAGCACCTTGGCACCCATGAAGCAACAGGAGCAAATGGAGGCTCCAAAGGAGGCAGGTGATCCCTCATCCTCTTGCTACCAGGCAGAAGGAAGGGATCTAAGAGATCAGGGAGGCTGGAAACAGGTCGCTGCTCACGGAGGCAGGAAAATCCTCTCCCGACCTCACTCACCCTCCATAGTGTCCCTTCACAATAGATTCGGGGCCCTGGAACTTTTGAATGAAGAAGAGGAGGAAGAAAATGAGTCAAACAAGGAGGAAGATCAAGGTCCACCAAGGCTGGGTCATTCTGGACCAGATATTAAAACCAGTTCTAAAAAGAACCCCAGAAGAGTCATCGTAGTGGGTGACTCCATTCTGAGGGGTGTCGAAGGCCCAATATGCAGACCGGACCCACTTCATACGGAAGTCTGCTGCCTCCCTGGGGCCCACGTCAAGGACCTCACAGCAAAACTCCCCACTCTAGTGATACCCAAGGACTACTACCCTCTCTTGATTTTTCAGATAGGTAGCGACGACATTACCAGGAGAAGGCCTAAAGCAATGAAGAGAGATTTCAGGTCCTTGGGGAAACTGATTAAGGGGTCGGGGGCACAAATTGTGTTCTCCTCCATCCCTTCAGTTGCGGGGATGGATGAAGAAGAATACCGGAGAACTCAACAGATGAACTTGTGGCTCCAAGACTGGTGTTACTGTCAGGGCTTTGGATTTTTCAATCATGGGTTGGTATACAGGACGCCAGACCTTTTGGCATTAGATGGGATGCACCTGTCCCAGAGGGGGAAAAGGATCTTGGGCAGGAGTTAGCTGGACTCATTGACAGAGCTTTAAACTAGATTTGAAGGGGGAAGGGGGAAAAACATCAACCCATCTGAAGTGCATGTATACCAATGCACACGGCATGGGTAACAAACAGGAGGAGCTTGAAGCCATGATGAAACAGAAAAATTATGATGTAGTGACTGTTACAGAAACACGGTGGGATGTCTCCCATGACTGGAATGAGTCAGTTGATGGCTACAAGCTCTTTAAGGAGGGACAGACAAGGAAGGAGAGGTGGTGGGGTGGCGCTGTATGTTAAGGACTGTTATGATTGCTTTGAGTACAAGTGTAGTGAAGACAGGGTACAGTGTCTTTGTGTTAGAATCAGGGGGAGGGCCAACAGGGCAGATGTTGTAGTAGGAGTCTACTATAGGCCACCCACCCAGGACAGAGAGGTGAATGAAATATTCTATAGGCATTTAGGAGAAATCTCATGATCACTTGCCCTTGTTCTAGTGGGAGACTTTAACTTCCCAGACATCTGCTGGACATACAACACAGCAGAGTGGGACCAGTCCCAGAGATTCCTGGAATGTGTGGCAGATAACTTCCTGACACAGCTGGTGAGTGAACCGACCAGAGAAGGTGCCCTGCTGGACCTCCTCTTTGTGAACAGAGGACTGGTGGATGATGTGGCAGTTGGAGGCCAACTAAGGCACAACGATAGTGAAATAATAGAGTCCTCTATTCTTAGAGAGGTCAGGAGAGGGGGAAGCAGAACTGACATCCTGGACTTCCAAAGGGCTGACTTTGTCTTTTTTGGGCACCTGCTTGACAGAATCCCTTGGGAGATGGTCCTGAAGGGTATAGGGGTCCAGGAAGGCTGGGCACTCTTCAAGAAGAAAGTCTTAATGGCTCAGGAGCAGGCTGTCCCCAGGTGCTGTAAGAGAAGCCGGCACCAGAGAAGACTACCCTGGCTAAACAGGGAGCTTTGGCTGCAACTCAGGGAGAAAAGGAGAGTTTACAGCTTTTGGAAGAAGGGGCTAGCCACTCACAATGATTACAAAGATGCTGTGAGGCTATGCAGGGTGGAAATCAGGAGGTCTAAAGCCCAGCTGGAAATTAATCTGGCTTCAGCAATCAAGGACAACAAGAAATGTTCCTATAAGTATGTGAGCAGCAAAAGAAAGACCAGGGAGAGCCTCCAACCCCAGCCAGATGCAGGAGGAAACATGGCAACGAGTGATGAGGAGAAGGCTGAGGTCCTTAATGCCTTCTTTGCCTCACCCTCTAATAACAAGACTAGTTGTACTGAGGGAATCCAGCCTCCTCAGCCAGAAGACAGAGACTGGGAGAACGACCCCCCTGCATTCCAGGAGGAGATAGTCAGTCACCTACTGCATCACATAGACACACACAGGTCTATGGGACCAGATGGGATACACCTGAGGGTGCTGAAGGAGATGGCTGGGGTGCTCGCCAAGCCACTTTCCATCATTTACCAGCAGTCCTGGCTGACTGGGGGTCCCAACAGATTGGAAATTGGCCAATGTGATGCCCATATATAAGAAGGGTCAGGAGGATGATCCGGGAAATTACAGGCCTGTCAGCTTGACTTCGGTGCCTGGGAAGCTGATGGAGTAGCTCATCCTGAGTACCATCATACAACAAGTGTGGACAACCAGATGATCAGGCCCAGTCAGCATGGGTTTATGAAAGGCAGGTCCTGCTTGACAAACCTGATCTCCTTCTACAACAGGGTGACCTGCTTATTGGATGAGGGAAAGGCTGTGGATGTTGTTTACCTTGACCTTAGTAAGGCCTTTGACACCGTTTCCCACAGCATTCTCCTGGTGAAACTGGCTGCTCGCGGCTTGGATGGGCACACGCTTTACTGGGTAAAGAACTGGCTGGATGGCTGGGCCCCAAGAGTGGTGGTGAATGGAGTTAAATTCAGTTGGTGGCCGGTCACGAGTGGTGTCCCCCAGGGCTCGGTTTTGGGGCCACTCCTGTTTAACATCTTTATTGATGATCTAGACGAGGGGATCGAGTGCACCCTCAGTAAGTTTGCAGATGACACCAAGTTGGGTGGGAGTGTTGATCTGCTCGAGGGTAGGGAGGCTCTGCAGAGAGATCTGGACAGGCTGGAGCGATGGGCTAAGGCCAACTGTATGAGTTTCAATAAGGCCAAATGCCAGGTGCTGCACTTTGGCCACAACAACCCCCAGCAGCGCTACAGGCTTGGGGAGGAGTGGCTGGAGAGCTGCCAGTCAGAGAGGGACCTGGGGGTGTTGATTGACAGCCGGCTGAACATGAGCCAGCAGTGTGCCCAGGTAGCCAAGAAGGCCGATGGCATCCTGGCTTGCATCAGAAATAGCGTGGCCAGCAGGGACAGGCAAGTGATCTTACCCCTCTACTCGGCACTGGTGAGGCCACACCTTGATGACTGTGTTCAGTTTTGGGCCCCTCACTACAAAAAGGACATTGAATTACTCGAGCATGTCCAAAGAAGGACGATGAAGCTGGTGAAGGGTCTGGAGCTCATGTCTTACAAGGGGCAGCTGAGGGAACTGGGGTTGTTTAGTCTGGAGAAGAGGAGGCTGAGGGGAGACCTCATCACCCTGTACCACTACCTGAAAGGAGGTTGCAGAGAACTGGGGATGAGCCTCTTTAACCAAGTAATAAGTGATAGAACAAGAGGTAATGGCCTCAAGTTGCACCAGAGAAGGTTTAGACTAGATATTAGGAAGCATTTCTTTACAGAATGGGTTGTTAGGCGTTGGAATGGGCTGCCCAGGGAGGTGGTGGAGTCCCCATCCCTGGAGGTGTTTAAGAGTAGGGTCGACATAGTGCTGAGGGATATGGTGTAGTTGGAAACTGTTAATGTTGGGTTGATGGTTGGACTGGATGATCTTTAAGGTCTTTTCCAACCTAGACGATTCTGTGATTCTGTGAAAAAGAAGGTCTAGGGATTATATAAATCATTGAATGTGTTAAAATTCCAAGAAATGACATCATCCTGTGAGGACAGTCCAAAGGATATGTGTAATAATCGCTCTCTTAATTCAGAGCCAGAAGAACCTTGACTGTAGCACTCTTCCAAGTTTTGAGCTGTCACCTAAGAAAAAAATATTAATCTCTTCAGTGAAGTTCAGAAGAGAGCAACGAGAATAATCAGACACCATAATTTAAAAGAGAGCTCAACTGGTTAAAACCTGTCCAGCATTGAGGGGAGAAGTAGAACAATCAATGGTATCAAAGCATGTAGGAGAAATCAAAGACAAAATGAAATAGTATTTTCTCATTTCCAAGATAGAAAAAGAAGTATAATGCAGCAAGATCAAGGTTAGATTTCAGGGCAGACTGCATAAAGAAAAGGACAGCAAAGCATAGAATAAATTGTCTGGAAGTCTTCAACTTTACAGGTTTCCAGCAAAAGGCCAGATGAATATCTTCCAGAAAGTAAGTACAACTAGAGAAATGGACTAACAGTCTCCTTCCATTTCATTTTCTTTGACTGTTATACTGAATCTGAACCTCAGCCTGCTACACCTGGCCTGGTAATGAAACAATTTTTAAGATACCTGAGGTTCTACCTCTGCTCTACCTCTAGGTACAGGGTACAGTTCTTGACAGAGCACATCATTCTCTACAAACACTGCTTAACAGAAAGCTGGTTTGTTCATTTTCACAATAATTAAAATAAGAATTTGGATTTCATTCTACTAAAGTGTAAAAAATATTTATCTGCTTTCAGTGTTTATTAGGAACAACACCAAATATCTGAATACTTCCACCTTTTCTTCTTGAAGTCTAGTTAAGTTTTCATCTAGTTCCTTCTGTCTCTTTTCCATGTTTCCACTTGTGTTATATTGTTTATTAATGTTAATACAACTCTAACACTGTATCAGGTGTCTACAGTTGAATTTGTGTTTAGAATAGATTTTTAATAAATGCACATTCCATTACAACTTCTAATTTTTCAGCTTTAACACTTTGACAAATAAAAGACTTTACAGGCATCTAGCCAGTTTTATACTTTTATTCCTGTTTTTAGAAGAATGAGCATATTTTTCAGAAATCTGTGATTGGAAATGACTCTGGAAATCATGAATGACCAGAATCATCACCTGTTTCCAAAGTGATGTTTGGCTTCTTAGACATCCATGGTGAAACTGCACTGACATCAGCAGAGCTATTCCTTTCTAAAACTGGACTAACACTGTAGACTCAGAATGATTCACAAAAAAAAGGGTTTACCACTAAACAGCAATGCCTGAAACAGCTTTAGTATTAGCAGTTTTGACAATTCAGTATTCCTCAACCAGTGTTGTGTAGGATAAGGACAATCATATCTGCATGATATATTATTGCACCTTTAAGCAGATGTGAAGCATCCATCACTGGCCATTGCTAGAACAGTATATGGAAATTACTGAACCATTATTCTGTTCTGGAACAACATTTCACAGAATCACAGAATCATCTAGGTTGGAAAGGACCTTGAAGATCATCTAGTCCAACCGTTAACTTAGCATTGACAGTTCCCAACTACACCATATGTCAACCCGACTCTTAAGCACCTCCAGGGATGGGGACTCCACCACTGCCCTGGGCAGCCCATTCCAATGCCTAACAACCCATTCTGTAAAGAAATACTTCCTAATATCCAGTCTAAACCTTTCCTGGTGCAACTTGAGGCCATTACTTCTTGCCCTATCACTCATTACTTGGTTAAAGAGACTCATTCCCAGCTCTCTGCAACCTCCTTTCAGGTAGCTGTAGAGGGCGATGAGGTCAAATTTCTTATGTGCCCAAGCTCTTGAGCACCTGACCTTCAGCAAACACATACATACCTAACCAAAACCTCATGAGTAGGTGTTTGCAGAGTTGGCACAGAAGAAAACTGACAGTTTTGGTAACAGATTTCCACTCTTTGCTAACATATAAACGTGTTTATAAAAACAACAAACTGAAGCTTCAGTACAAGCTGCTATTATAAAGCCTGTCTTCCTCATGACTTTAAAATAGTTTTTGCTTATTTACATAAACCCAAAGAAGCAGAAACTATGTTGTTGCATTGTGTTGTAACACACTGAAGAATAATGTGGTTTTGTGCAATGCTACAGAGTGATTTCAGATTCTTAATGTGAAATTGCTGCTGATATTATTGAAGAGTTTAATTTCCCATCTTAATTCTAGCTCTAGATTCATTTGATGTTCTTCTGTGGTCACAACAGCTTCTGATGTATTATAGAAATGACATCACATTTTTGTAATTTCCTGTCAAAAATCATAGTAGTATCCTTAACGGTCAGTGCCTGACAACAAGAATAGACCTTGTTCATTAGATGGGCTCTATTAGTGGATTTTTATTCTTTGGGGTATCAGCTGTGAGTAGTAGAAGTGAGAAAAGAACATTTTCATAGTAAAATGTTTATTCCAAATAAACAAAATTTATTTCCCTGAGCAAAGCTTTACAATATCATTACTTCATTTTAAACTTCTATAATTCATTTTAAGTCAAGTAATTCTTTATGTCAGTTCAGGTTTCACATAGAGCTATGGAGTTGTATGGCTGTTAGGAATATTTTTAAGCATTTTCCCCCTTCCAATCTTCTCAAAGTTTGAGTAGCTCACCTCGGAATCTTTACAATAAGATAAAGAGTGAAGAAAATAGCCAGCACAGAACAGGCAAAATTTTCAAAAGTAGTCCCTGTTGGGTTTACTCAGCTTACACAAGTGAGTTGTCCCAAAATGCTTTTGGAAAATCAGGACTTCCTTGAACTTCAACAATGTCTTTTATTTACTGGCAAGTCACAGCAGAAATATTTACCTTCTACTCATATTCTCCACATATCCTGACTGTTCTTGACTGAAGAGTCGACATAGGGCTTAGGGATATGATGTAGTTGCGAACTGTCAGTGTTTTGTTAATGGTTGGACTGGATGATCTTCAAGGTCTTTTCCAACCTAGACAATTCTGTGATTCTGTGACTGATGGAAGCAGATTTTAAATTTTGCTGATAAATCTCCTGGGATCTCCTAAATCAAGGGAAAGTAAATATGCTCTCCAATTAGTCCATAGATTCACTGAATGTATTTTGCTAAAGTTGATTTTGTCAAATGATTGACTCTTAAGAAGTGCCACTACCAACCTAAAATGACTGCAATTTGTTCCTACTTTCAAAGGGATATTCATAGCATTGGCTCTCTACATTGGTGCAAGAAAAATAGAGACTGGCTGGGTAGTTCAATATTTATTTAATTTTGTCATGCAAAAGCTGTGGGTCTGTGGCAGGTATGAACTGCACTTACAGAAAAAGAAGCTGTTCCTCTGGGCTTTTAAAAGTTACTCCAGAAGTCAAAGCCAGTCTTGCTTCTTTTGCCATTAATGAGTCTTACCAACTACTTAAATCTTGTGGTGAAGTAAATACAATTTCCTACCTTTCTGTTTCACATTCTCTCCTGTACATATAGCATTCTGGACTTCTGAAGCAGAAGGAAAGATAGTTAGACAATATCATATAGAGAAACTTAATTTTGCTTCCCATTTTTCACTTGCCTCTGCCTGTGGATTGCTGAAACTGCAGCTTAAAATCAGGATCAGAAAGCTTTTGGTCAGTTTTCATATTTAGATTTTATAAATGCTCTGAAATGATTAACAAAGTGATTTAAGTTTCCACCTGATCTCTGTTTTTTCTAAGCTCTTTTCCCATAAGAATTGAAGACAAAAGTAATAGATGAGGTACTCTTCAAACTGATTTCCACTTTCAAAAAAAGTTTCCAATGAATAAGTTCCAAAGGAAAATAGAGTGTTACTGTTAAGTCCTTGAATTTAGCTGACATATATGCTTCTAAAGCAATGAAATCAATGGGAAAAGTATCAAGACATTATAATTTTGTTACAGAATTTTCCTCCATTTCCATTGTATTGTTTCTTACTACAGGTTATCAGTCATCTGTTTACTAGTCAGACACAAGTAAAATTAAAATAAAATAAAATAAAATAAAATAAAATAAAATTAAATTAAATTAAATTAAATTAAATTAAAATAAAATAATAAAATAAAATATCTTGAAACTAGAAGAATCACAATGCTACCTCCCTGAGGAAGATTTTTTTCAGCACATTTCTCTTTTCTTAGCCTCATTTTTTCCCATTACTGATCCTAAATATTTTGAAATTTGATTTATGGATTTTCACATGGGAAGGCATTTGGGTTTGTACAAAACCTTGTTAAAGTCAATAGACGTCCCTGGGCATACTAGATTCTGTCTACATCAAGCTCCTTTTTGGATTAGTTTCTTGGAGCAAATACCAATATTTTCAACTTTTTATGCCTACAGCAAGTCATTTATATAAAAGTGGCACAATTTCCAGAGGACTGACAACCAAGAAAGGTGATGTGAAGAGCAAATTATTTTGAAAAAAGTGGGCATTATGTACCTGCATGATCATCAGTGAAAACAAAATTGGAATACTGCAGCTCATTCTGATGTCTGCACTTTAAAAGGGAGATTGACAGACTGAAAAGAGATTACAGAACAAACCCAAATCCTAAATGAGGTACAAATGCAAGGAGAAGAGATAATTAAGGAGGCAAGTCCATTTACTTCATCAAAAGAGAAGCCTGAGACATTATTTAATTAAAGTATTGGAATACCTCCAAGAAAATACAATACCAACCTTCTTTAACAATAGAAAAAAAAAGTATTTTAATATAAAAAACCTGCTTTAAAAGTCTGGATAATAACTCCACACAAATTTATATTAAAAATAAAGGCACACATATGTCATTAGGAGAGTGGTTAGTGAGTCAACCCTCAAAATAAATTACTGAAGTAAAGAACAGTTCTCCATTTCTTGACAACTTTATTTCAAGACTGATTGCCTGGCTTTAAAATATATTTTAGCCAAACAGAAATGTGGCAGTTTAACACAAGTGTAACTGGAGGAAACTGTGTGCTGTATGGTTCTATCATCAGATCAGATGGACATTTTTACGTTTTAGCGTCAAATCTGTGAAAAGCTTTTAGTAGAAAAATCACAGGTGTTACATCCCCACTTTTGAAAATTTGCTCTTCGGGTAGAATAATGAGTGATAAGGTGTAAATCTAGTGCACATTTCAGAAGAAAAAAGTGGAATGACATTTGGGATACTAAAAAATTATTAAATTTTAGTGATAATTGAAGAATATAATTTGTGTTTAGGTACCTAAATAGAGCTCTTTTTGTTAATGACTTCTTTTTTCATTTGAAATATATTTTTAAGGAAAAAATTCATTATAAAGTTTTGGTACATGAACTGAATGCCCTGAAAGGTATTGGGGTGACAACAGTAGAGAGGAAGTTTGGTGTTTACTCTTCCACTGCATGTGTAGTCACATTAAACCTCTCTGTAAATCAGTTAGCCTCAGGGCTACTTGCGAGGGACCACCCCCATCAGAGAAAGCCTGCTTCAGTGTAGGAGACAAAGTCTGTGGAGGGACTTAATACTTTTATTAGACCAGCTTAGGCTTGGAGTGAATTCAATCTTCCATGAAGACTGCCAGCGAGGGAGTCAATTAATGCTTGTTGTGACAATGGTTTCTGTGGAGTGGACGACCAACAGATCACTACTGTGTGTCTCTAAGGTCTCCTTCCCTTCCTGCCTTCCTTTTCCCAGGGGTAAACTTCAGTATGATTAAATTAATGGTCATGCAGCTTAAGTGCCTTCTGTGATGCATGATGGGGCAAGGTTAAATCCCCTGTGGACTGTGGGCAATCAAGTTCCCAAAATAATTCTCAGGATAGAAACAGCCAGATTTTCAGCTTCTGTTTGTTTAGAAACTATACAGCAGTTTTAGGAATTAATTGTAGATGCAGATATCCTGACAGATGCTTATTATTCATGCCAGGCAGACACAGTGGATTCTGTATTGCTAGTGAAATTGGTGCTAATATGAGCAGGAAGAAAAACAGACATTTTTAGAAGTTTGTCAGAGTTAATAGTCAGCTATTACAGTTCATATGAAATGAAACGTTTTCTGATCAATCAGTGTTGACATTAAAAGTAGCTTGTTTGCTCTTATTTGCTACTGCATGGAGTATTTTCTTGTGTTTATTTTAAAAGCTTTTATTTTATTGAAGGTATTATTTTGATTTCATAAGCAACACAGAAATGAGAAAGTGCTAATTTTCAGGGACTTGTTGAACTCATTCTGTCTAAGTGTGGAAAAGCAGCTTAACCAAATTTTTGCTGGTATAAGTTCACTGACATCAGCAAGGCTTACACCAAGACTTCATCCTGCCTGATGAATGTGCACAGCACACGCGAACTAGAAAACAAAAACTGAAAAAAAAGGGCTGTGAGGCCATCTTATGTGGAATATGATAATGTTCCCTTGTTATCCTGCTCCTAGGCACCCCTGGGGAAGAAACTTCCCTGTAAACACATGAATGGAAAGTAACTATTTTGCCAACTTATAAAAGGGGTTTCCCCAAGATTTATTGTACTGTACTGTTAATTCACAAACCATGAGAGAAGAAGGACCAATGAGTTTTCTGCTGTTCAGCAGAACTAGGTTGTTCGTGCTTGCATTCTTCCAGCTGTGAAGAAACATTGCCTCTAGACATGGGCACTGCACACACCTTACAACTGCAGGCAGAGAGCAGCTTTGGAAAGTCAAGATGACAGGTGTTGTTAAAAAAGGATATGAAATATGTGGGACAATAGCTTGGTGGGTCTTCTGACTTAAGAGAAAATACTTTAGCAGAAGTAGAATATCCAAGAGCAATAATTTTCATTCAGGGGCAGAGACATAGTTACCCTTTCTTATCTTTATCCTTGACAAAAGAAAGTGTATAAATTCATCTCTCTTAACCTCCTCCATGGATTTCTAATTCTCTTCATTCATTCCCCTTCACCCCAGAGAATTTGAAAGAGGCTCGTGACTTCTCCTGAACACTTAATTGACTGTTCCTAAATTACTGAGAAACCTGCAGCCAAAAGGGCTGGTGAATAAATGGACTAAAATGAATGAGATACTTTTGCATCCCTTCCAGACATCCCAGGAGAAGAGGGACCAGAGAGAAAGAGAATGAAGTATTAATAAAATTAAATGCAAGATAGACAAAGGGTTACCAGAGTGAAGTATGCTTTATAAAGAATAAAATTTCACCATTGTTATTAGACCTGGTTCAGAAATGCAGAGCTAAATATTTTCCACCATGAGGGAGACTAGCAGTATAGTTTACTCTGGGGATTGTATTCCACAAAGAATGCAGAGATAATACATTTTCCTGGAGGCCAGGATATTTTCTAACCCACTGATGCTGCTTTAGTACATTTTGGAATTCCCATCGGCCTTTTGTCATTGCTTCACTTCTCCCATGGGACACACTCTCTGACAGCTTGGTCCCCTCCATATAAAAGTCATCCCTATGAATGCTGCCTTCACATTTCTCTGAATTCTCTCCAGAAGAAGGAGAATAAAACTCACCTTTGCTGTTGTCTCATTCCATTCTGGTGAGGAATTAACTGTTCCTTTGGGAAAAAAATGGGTTCAGGAGAACCAAAATATCAAACAAGCTAATTCTACAGCAGCTTCTGTTGAGAAGAACCAGGGAAATCACTTAGGACTCAGGCTGGTCAAGAGTAAAATACTCTGTGTGTGCCTGAAAATACTGCAGGTACCCAGAATAACATGGGCCAGATTTGGAGAGAGTTATCTTTTTAAAGGAATAAAACTAGAATATTTAATTAAACAATTCAGAAGAAATCAGCAAGGAGATCATTAGGGCAATTTTTTAATTAAATGGTGCTGGTCCAGAGAACTGGGAATACATTAACTCTCTGAGAATACTAAGGATTCAAGATAAGGAAACTATTACAAAAATCACAGAAAAATTCAGAGATACTATAATCGTCCCAAGAAGCTTTGTTCTAAAACCACATTCACAAATAAGTAAGCTAAAATAATTTCCTCTATTTATCCTTATTTATAATCTGCACTTGGTAGAAAAAAACTTTTTAATAGATATATGACATAAAGCACCGTGATTATTAATAATTTTCTTAGAATTATATTTTCAGTTCATAACAACCAGAACAGAAAAACAGAGTTAACATTTGGCTTGTTTTTTAGTTCATCACTGTTTTTCTATATACATATAAGACTTTAAAGTCCTTTTAGTACAATTATTACTAATTTAAAAACTTAATAAATTTTGTGCAATTTTAAGAACATCTGTCAGTTCTTCTTTGGAAATTCAATTAATTAACTGAGTGTATTTTACTGTCTAAAAGCAGCTGTTTCTATAGATCCCAGACTCTGAACAGTTTGACTGTGAAAAATGGCTTTAAGATGAACAGCAAAAAATTTTCTACTGTGAAAAAAATACAAAACAGACTTTGATTTTTTTCTATTACTCCTCAGAAGCAATGAGCATTCAAAGGAATTCCCAGAATATGCTGGTGGTGCAGTCCCACCAGCCCTTTGCTCTGGCAGAAGGGCTCCTGGGAAAGGACCTATCAAAACTTTTCCACAGGCCAGCATGACTCCTGCAAGCCTTCCAGCTGTATTTATGACCTTGGTCATAGCGTGCCCGTGGCTGAGGTCAGCTCTGCGCTTACAGGCATCACTGCCCAGCCAAAACAGACAGATGGTCATATGGGGTCAGGTGGTGCAGATGAATTTCACTGTCAATGACAAACACAGTCAATGAAAAATAAGAAAAAAATCTTTTCTAAAGGAGGAAGTGATTCAGGAAAAAGTCAGTTATCTTCTCCTGAAAACTACTAAACAGTACATTTCAGGCTCCTGGTTTTATTCTTCCATTGTGAAATTAGCAAAATATTATCCTATGTACTGGAAATTAATTGCATGGTGGAAGCAATGCTTTCCCAGACAGGGAAAAAAAAATGACAGATTCAGAATGTTTATCCAGACGTATAATTGTGCATGAAAGCTCCTCCTCACAATTTGTCATCTCTTGAACCCCAAACTTATACAACAAATAACATGTGCCTTAAGGCTTTCAATCTCAACATCTTCATAAATATTAATGTAATCTAAGATTAATTAATGATGAAGAGCCTAAGTGGTTTATTGTTCTTAGTTTGCAATGTCAGAGGGAGAAGCCACATCACACTGGCAGAAAGGTAACATGGAGAAGCATGTAGATGAACAATAGCCACACTGTAGCTAATATACCAAAACATGTTATGTCAAAGTCCTGTGACAACTGAAAACATATTAAATTAATTATAACTTCGGAAAACAAATGCTTCATACTTTCTAGAAGGCCTAAAAATTCACTAGGTTTCTTTGAAAATCTTAGTAATTTTGTGTATTCCAGACTTCTGTGAACAATTTTTTGTATGCAGGGTATTCATCTCTATAGAACTACAGTAACCTCCTGCAGCATGTCTGCCAATAACATTAGAGAGAGACACATAAGACATTAAGTACCTGCTCCTTCTCCTTTTTCCTCTGCTAAATAAAAATTTTTCCACCAGTAAGTAAGCCTTCTCCAACACTGTTATAAACACACACATATTTTCTCCTTTCACAGATAAACAAGAAAATAAAAAAATCATTACATTAGTACAGTTTTCTTTCCTGCTCACCTGGAGAGAGAATTTTGCCAAAGTCTTAGTTATTGACAGTCCAGCATCTACAACGATACCAGCTTAGACAGAGAATTGTAGAAAAAATATTTGGTTTTTTCTGTTAAGTCAGCATCTGCATTTCTTGCTGTCATTCATTTTTTCAGTAAGACACTTCACAGGGCAGTTCCTTCCTGCTATAAAGTCTCTTTCTCTCTTAAGAAGATACCTTGATTATTTTTTAGCTTCTGGATCATTTTCACTTTTGCAAATGCTTTTTTAATAACAAACCATTTAAAGAGTAGATGAATATTATCACTCCTGTTTTACAAATAGAAAATTGTTACACCAAAAAATTGCACAGCTATTGAAAGGTCTTGCACCACAACTGAGAACCCCCATATCTTCATTTCCAGGGCAGTGTCTGAACATCTCTCACTCGCTCCACTGCCTCTGTTTCAAGAGCAGCTTAAATCAGTGACTGCAATTACACAGCAGTTGATATGAAAGCAGGATTATGTATTAAACATTTTGGTAAAGGCTAAATACTCTCCTCTCTCAAAAATATAAAGTGTAGATAAAAAAGGAAGGAGATTTATCAGACATCCTGAGACTCCTATTCCATGTAGCCCAGAATCCAGACTGCAGTGGATGGCCAAAGGTTCCCTTCTCTGCATCCCACCTCAGGCTCCCAACATACTCCCTGCCAGTACCTGATGAGAGGAAGAATACCATAAGTTTCAATGGCATACATCACATTTTGAACTTGGTAGTGATTCCATATCAGAATTCTCTCTTGCATAGGCTGTCACTGCTCTTTAATATTAATCTTTCATGAGAAGAAGTGCATCATACAATTTAAAAAAAAAAGTTTAATAATTTAAAATGTTTCCTTTTAAAAATAGAGAAGTGATTGTATTAAGCTGTTTAATAGAAGTTCGATGTTTCAACAGTCTTTGGTCACTTTATTTTTACTGTATACCAGATGGGCTCTAATCACGGTCATTAGAGGATGTGATAGATCCTGGCACCTGGTATTAAATACAAATTGAATATGTTCCTTCTAGAGGAACTACTCCTATCTAAAAAATATGTTACATTATGACAATGCTCAAATGATAAGCTGCATAGTAATCTTAAAATAAAATAGCAAATGGTTTTGCTTTCTTAGATCCTGCAGTAATTGAATAAATTTGAAAATTTAATCCTCAAATGACAATTAAATAGTACAACCAGTTACAAGATAGATCAAATATGAAAGGTTTCAATTGATATTACTATCACCTCCACTGCAACAACTGATTTAGCAGGGAATTTCTGATTACAGGTAAAACTTTTCAGTGACTGCGGAGTGCGCCTAATCTGTTTGTAAAAAAAAACCCACAACAAAACAAGTCTCCTCCTAGCAAAAGTGAAGCATATAAAAAATTTAATCCATTTATGGATAGAAATTAAATAGAAAATGAGATTAACAGTATTAAAAATACTCAAAAAAATGCAAAATTCAAACTTTAGCTTGTTGGGAATAAACAGATCTTCTTGAAAGACCTGCAGTCTCCTTTGAGGAAAATATTCACTGACATCTGACTTCAGTGTCAAATGTCAGTTGAAGTGTTACAGATTCATAGGTTAACAGGCAATGTTTAGGTTAGTCAGCAGGAGAGGATTGCACTAAACAGAATTTCTCCTTTTTCTTCATCTTTTGTGAGAATGGGGTAAAAGAAGAAAATTACTACTAAGGGCGTCTGCAAGGCAACAAAAAAAGTACCAGGACTGAAAGGTTTGGTGAGTGTTGCAAGCACGAGGCTTCACTAAAATACTACTTAATCATTTGCACCTTGAATATTGGACAGCTTATATTTTCTTTCAGTTTGTTGCTGTTTCCGAGAAATAAGCTCTAAGAAGTTTCTCTAGAAGATTTGCTATGCCAGATCCATCCATAAAGGCCTGAACTATTTGTTGAGAGCACTATGAAAACAGAATTAAGGAGAAGGGGAAGAAAACTGTGGTCAGTGAGATACCACTGTCTGCCGGTGCTCAAAACCTGGGAACTGCTGGTGCTCTGTACATCCCAATAAACACTAAGGGTTAGTGATGCCGTCTTTGGACAGTGATGCCTGCCAGCACCCGAGCCTTGCCACTCTCTCACCTGCTCCCCAGCCCTCTGATTCATTACAATAGAAATGTCTGGCAATCTACCCAGTGTGCCACAATTTATTCTTTGTGAAATATGGCCTCAAGTACAAAGTAACACATTCTGTTCAGAGTGAATATGCTTTCACATAACTAATGGAGACTTGCAAGATTTATTTGAAGGTAGAAAACTGTTCCTTTCTGTGCTGATCTCACTGGATATTAAACTTTCTGTGAGTCCTATATCATGTATAATGTTTTTCTATTAGCTAAAGGAGCAGGTTGGCTGCAATAGAGATGCATTTTTAATAGTGCTGTGACAAAGGTATGTTCAGGAATTTTGAAATAATGTGAATTAACATATTAATTGTATGCAAAATTCAGTATCATCTTTTCACATTTGGTGTTCACTTAGTGCTACATCTTCGGGATTATGAGAAAAATGCATCTGAATGCCACAGTTAACTGTTCAATTACCCCATGTTTTGATTTGGTGTGCTGACAAAAAACATGCACACTGTGGACAAGAGCCAGAAAGAAATGCAATAAAAGAAATAATCACACACATTTTGCTGGAAAGGATTGAAACAAAAATAATAGATCTGGAAACAGGCACTGATCAAGGAAGAGAGAAATATTTTAGCAAGAGGTTCTGGCAGAAAACAGTTGTTATGGATAGGAGCTTTTGTATCAGTTTCAGTGGGGTTAGTATTTGGTCCATGTTTGGAGACACTGTATTTTAGAGGGAAAAGAGACTATACCAGATAAGAGGCATGAAGCCAATTTTCCCTTCATTCTCTCAGCATAAATCCAGACTAACTCATGAACAATTTACAGTGGTAGGCTGGCTAACAACACTTGATCCACAAATTAGATGATACAAACCAGAGAAGAAGAAAGGAGGGAGGAGAGATATAGACCTAGAATGTGTCCTAAAGGACAAAAATTAGTGTCTCATGTAAAATAAAAAACTATCAACTTTCAATGAATAATAAATGTTAAGTATCCCTAAATAGAAGCTGCAAACCATGCCATTCAACTTTGTGAAGTTTCCTAACACAGAGTAAGAGGTCATATGAATATTTCTAAAGGGCTAAGACAAACAAAAAAGAAGGGCTTAAAAATAAATAATTTAGGAGCAGCACTGAAGAAAATAAGTCTGTACATTACTTTACACTTCTTTTTCTAGTGAATCTTTCTTTATCTCTTTCTTCTTCATTTGCACTGGCACCCCACTTCTTTTTCTCTCTCTCAAAGAGAAGAAAGAAGAGTGGTAAATAACATCATAGGTGATAACTGATTAATTATGTTGACTGTACAGCAACTTTATGGTTATATTCCAGAAGAAAGTGTTCAATAGCACATTTAAGACACAGAGGTGAAAAATGCCTGTACTTATTTCCTAGCAAAAGATACAGATCCAGGATGCTGAGTAGTCCAAAACATAAATTAAGGTATAAGGTATATGTAGAAAGTTCACTTTTGCACTTTTTAAAATATTGTACTCTTTTGACTCTGGTTACTACCCAGCTATAAATTACAGTAGCTTATATTGCTGTTCTGAAAGAAATGGCCACATATGGTTAGTAGAAGTGACAAGCCCTTTAACCAGAGAGGCAGACAGTTACAGAAAAATATCTACTCTGACCTTTACACTAGGGACATTTTCTTGGTAAGAGATATCTCCATGTCATACCATAGTTTCTTGACAGTTCAACATTCAGTTATAGTCTTCAGATTAAGGAAATATTTAACATTATCAGAAATTCTCATTGACCTTTCCTTATTATGAAAAAAGAAAGGGTCACTTTTGCTGTAAAATGTTGATGAGGTTTATTTAAATGTTGTTGTTGTTACATAAAAAAAAATACATGGAAAGGCAAAAAGGTTCTGGAGGTACTGTACTTTAAGCTGACTTACATTTGTTCATTGAATCTCTGTACTTTCCTGCCCATCTTTATAGATGTGTTGTCTTGATTATATACTTAGCTTCTAAAGGCTTGGCAGTTGTAGAAAAATTAGAACACCATGAGTCTGGTCTGTAACTGGGCTTTTGGTAACACAGATGTAAGTTATAATAATAATAACAATAAGACTATCTTGTGTGATTATGTCAGTGGTGCTGCTTTTAGTCATAAACAGATTTTTATAAATAAATATGTAAATGATAGAAATATTAAAATAAATTATTTGGCTGCTTTCAATTAGCCTTGCAAAATCACATTTTATAAGAAGATTGTGATATAAAATCATTAGTACAGGATCTGAAAAAATCAGTATGCTAAATTAAAATAATATGGTTTCTGTTAGGGTCATAGTATAATTCTTCATCTAGCCAGAAATAACAAAAAAAGAAAGCTTAACATCTCGCTGACTGGCTTTTATGTTCATTTTCTATGCATAGCACAATATTCATTGTCTATGAATATTTAGATCCAAAATGGGCCACCATCAGATGTTTTGACAAGATGTTTTGACATCTGACATATTTTGAGACATGTCTCTGGCTCCCCCGCTAGCTGGATATCCTAGGGCTTCGGGAGAAAAACTGACACAAGAGTCCGGTAGTCTTGAGGAAACTAGCAAAAGATTTTGCAACAAAATGAAGGTTTGTACAGACCATTTCTTTTCATACATAGGTTTTCTGTTGCTTATGAGATTTTCCTCATATACACTGTAGTTGGGCACTACAAGTAAGAGCTAGGACTTTGGTGAAGCTCTTTTGAAAGAGAATGACATAGTGATGAGATATAAACTATGTTTAAAAATAATGACAGTCCAGATATTCTGTTTGTGTGTATGACATCTTTCCAAGTATTTGAATGGACTCACTTTTTAAACTCTCCTGGGAATACAAACACAAAAATCTCCCTATTTTTTCTACTAGGTATTATATAACTCTGCCTAACCAAATTGAGCTATGAATTTTTCATTTTACTGAAAGCCATCATCAACATTCAAAAATTGAAAGGCCTTAATCTTATTAAATAGTTTTCAAAATGTCCAGAAGTTTTCTTCTTTCTATACTTTACTGCAGCCATGAAAACTCACTTTTTCAAGCTTTTGTCCCTAACTTAAAGAACTAAATCTTTCAGGGAAGGGGGGGGGGGGGGGGGGCAGATAAAAATGAGCAAAAAGAGGCTCATAGCTTGGCCATCTGATTTTAAAAGCTGGATCTCAAAATAAAGAATAAAATACCACTGTTAAAATCACACAAACTGTTACAATAGACTTCCTTCATAACAGCTATTCTTCCCAATTGTTAAATTAATTCATTTTTGTGTGTTAAATCAAACTGTAAACTCCTCAGGGCATGGCACAATTCTTTTTCAATACAAAGTTGAATGTAGAAGAGGTTCATTTCTAATTGGAATTCTTCAGCTCTTCTGTAATATAAATAAAAACCATAATTAGAAATGTACTAAGATAAAAAGAAACAAAAGGTCCTGTAAATACCATCGAACGTTTCTATTATCCTGTGGCAGTAAAAGTTCACTGTTCATTTTGTTACAGAACAACTAAAGTCAGGTACCTTTCAAGGCTCGAAGAAAAAGGACTGAAAACTTCAGTATGTACGTTCTGTTTCACGAAGCCAAGGACAAAACCAGATATCAGACCTGAACGAAAACAAAGAGGAACACATTAAAAGCAGTCTGAAGGATTGTCTTGAAGTATTGTGAAACTTCACAGAACATAAAGGCAAACAAAATTTTAGTCATATAGTGTGTTAATTTTAATTGAGCAAAATAAGTCAAATGAAAACAACATCTCAATTGTCAAAGACCAGTGCTTAGCCACTTAATGTCTGAGTAGGTAAGAGTCTGTCAAACGGAAATACTGGGGTTAACCTTTACAGACTGGAAGACAGAATCACATATTAGCTACGTCCCCATGACAAGTGAATAAATAAAACCTTTTGCATACTATACTCACTAAAAATATGACAAATTTATCCATCAGAGGGTAGGTACATTGAACATGAGTCTATTAGCTCTTTTCCTCTAACATAGCTCTGAAATTCATACTACAGGCAACAGAAGGCATTTATTTATCTTCCAAACATAAGGCTATAAAAATGACAGTTTAGAAAAAGAAAAAAATATGCAAAGAAATTTTCTATCTGGCTAATGTTAATGCATAACAAACATTTGCTTTATATACATAATGCAGTGAGAAATAAATTAAATGACAGATGGCTTCTCCCTCCCCCCTTGTATGTTGTAGCATGACTGGACAAACAACCTAAATAACTGGCAGATATGTGCGATGGAAACACTGTGCTGTGGTAGTTAATTACTTCTGTCAGAGAACAAAAATGCAATTGCATTATTTATTTTGAAATTACAGACACAGTAAACTGTGAAATAATCATTACTAACATAAAGGTAATTCCATGTTCATCTCTGGGAGTAATTAATAAATGCATGGATTCAGTAACTGACATCTCTTATAAGTGAAAAAGAAGCGCTGTACCTCTCTGAGAGATAGAGTTGTCACTTACTACAATTAATGCATCTGTTTCCTAGTTATAAAAGGAAAAAAAAGACCTTCAGAACTGAGGTTAAAAAAAGTATCTTACACTCACTTCTGGTTGATTTTCTAGTTCAGTACTAGTTTTACTGGAGCAGTAGGTGCTGTTCGAGCCACCTGTATTTCAAGACAAGAATGGACCTCGCAGAGCATATCCTCCTTTCCCTCATGATATTCAGGTGATGTGACTTGCTGGAAAACATCGTACACACCCCATTTGGGATGGAGGAGGGAGGGATGCATAAAGTTTTTTAACATCTAAGGAAACTCACACTGAGATAAAAATTCAGATAAGAGAGAAGACAGCAAAAAGCACTTTGCTGATTATGTTATGTATTGGTCACTCTTTTAAGTCAAGCTGTCTATCCTGTACACTAAAGTCTGTGTCATTCCTTACTGCCAGAACCCTGTTCAATGTACAGTAATGGACAAGAAAGGAGCTAGTCTATTTTCTGTACAAGTATTTTCATAAATATAAAAGTGGATGTTGGAAATTGAAACAGACATGATGAAGAAATATATGGTGAATATATATTGCTTATGGGTCTTACTTGCCAACCATCTGTAAGTAAATGTACTCTACAGCATATGTTTTCACCAAACAGGATAAGAATATGTTTCTACAGTGCAGTGAATAATATTCTATTAGATATGTTTATGATTACAGCAGTGGAAGATTTTAAATTTAAAAAAGAGTATATTAAAGGTAGACAAACTTTACACATTGCTATTAGTGCATAAGACAAATTATATTCATGTCAGCTACTATGTTTTTAAATGCCAGAGGATCAGGAGAAGAAATTCTTTACTAAGCATTTTACCTCAGCTTAGTCAGACAACCATTTCTCAGCAGAGACTGCTGTATGTAAAGCAGAGGCAAGAACGATGGTAAACAAAATCTCTGAATCATTCCTGGAGCATGTTCTATATTTTGCTCAGTGGAAAGAATTGCTGTCTCCATACATGCAGACTCCTGATACATAGGCTTATGCAGTCTGGGACTCATACTCTGTCTCACTCTTTGCTACCCAAAGAAATGTCCTCTCTAGTTTACATAGTGACAGAAGCAGGATACTATTGACAGGAATTGTTACCTCTATTAACTCCACTGTACTGGCTACATCGGTACTTTAAGCTCCTTGTCCTATAGCGAAAGCCTTCCAATGAATTATCTCCAGATACTGAAGCAACTGTCTCTATAAGTACAATTATGTTCCCCTGGGCCAATGAAACTATTGACTATTGGGGAATTTGAAAAATAATATTCAACTCAAAATCGCTGTCAGATTTATTTAATTTTAATTTGGTTTGGTATTGTGAGGAGTTATATGGAGGAGAGCTACATGTGGACATGATAGTGATTTCTCTCCTTAAACTCACTTAAAAAGTAACGGCACTTTGAATAGTCATGATTTTTCAGGTAGTGTATATTTACTAGCAATTAATTTATTCTGGTAATCAGTATATGGGTTATTATTTTACACTTGTATAAAAATTAGGGTGTTTTTCACCTTTGGTAATAGCTCACTTGAGATTAATTTATTCATCTTTAGAAAGCTGCAACAGAAACCCTGCCACATTTGTGATTATAAGAATACTTAGAACTGAGCTAATGATGAAGAAATGGGTATCCATACAGATTTTACAGAATCCTGCAGCTCTTGGTAGGTCAAATATGTCATCCAAAATGCACCCCACCAAGAAAAAAAAATAGCATGATAATGAAAAAGAAAAGAAACAGCCATTTTTCATTTGTAATCCAAGTATTAAGCTTAGTCTCTGCACAGAACAACATAAGGCTGTAAATTGTTAGTGTTGTGACATTCAAAAAAACAACAGAAAAAAAATAAAAGTAAAAAGAGTTCATGAGATTTTAAGAAGGTATGTACGATAATCTCATTGCAATTTAATGAGAACTGGTCTTTAACTCTCATCTTAGAAAAAATCTCTGAAGAATAAACATCTAAGAACTAAATGTGTTGAGAGCAAGGGAGAATTACAAACCTATATAACATTCCTATGATATAATATTTGTATAATATTGAAACTGCATCTAATATTCAGTTTCATTATATCACAAAATCAATTTCCCTGGGACTGGTCACAGTCTGCTGTCACTCTCTTATATAAAAAATAATTCTCACTAAATAAAATTTTGTGTTATAGTCCTAGCTATTTGATACCTTTTAATGAAAATGCTGGTATAGCTTTGTGGACTCACTAGCTGACCTGCCTTCATTTCCTATATGTCTGTATTCAAAGAAAGACAATCCCTTACAAAAAAAAACAACCAACAAATACAGATCCAAAATAGGCTAATTAATCCCTTCATATCTAACCAACAGTTAGTAGAAAGCTCGTTCTTGCTTTTCTATAATGTTAAATTCATTCTTCCTGCAAAATATTTTCATTAACTCAAGAAAACATATGCCTCTATATCTATATAAACATATTTGTAAAAAGATTTAGTGGAATGCTTTTCCTTTACAAGCTTCCACACCAATGGTTACCAGGATTACAGTTTTTCTAGCAGAATTATAGTTTTGAGGTAAGTAGGCTTCCAAGATCATCCTTCGGAAGACTCAGGGTAAGTGCTGGGATAAAGACATGGCATGGGCTGAATCTGGAAATCAGTACTGTTTAAGTTTAGATATTTTCTTTAATATGTTTTAGAGGTAAACTACTGAACAAGACAGTACATTGGGCAGAAAGAACATTTAAGTGAGATTCAGTTAAGGACAGTATGCAAATAACATACATTTTCCTGCTCAAAAAGCATGGAGGTAGGGTCTCCTGTAGCCAGACAGCTGTGGGAATGCTCCGTCCCACGCAGGCTGCCTGACAGGAGTCGCTCTTGCAGCCCTGTGCGCTGAGTGAAGGGGAGATACAGGCATGTGCCTGAGTGCTTGTACCCAGCTGGGTACTCTTGGTGCCTCCTTCTATAGCACTCTAAAGTTTGACAGTTTCCTGAGAAACTGTGCCAGAAAAATCAGGAAAGAAAGGGGGCAGGTATTTGACTTAGCCTGTCCTCCCTCCCCACCCCTCTCACAATAATAAACCAATAATAAACCAATAATAAAAATACAAATACAAGCTCATGGACATTAATTGATCACGTAATCAACAAGCTTAGAAAAAAAGTTCTCTCTCTTTTTTTTTTTTCCCCAGAAAGGTGAGGATTTAAGAGAGAGATCATTGAAAGATTTTTTCTAAAGTTTACTTGCAGATCACTGCAGTTCAGAGAGTAGAACTAAACAAAATGATAACTGACTAAGACTAAAGTCCCAGCATTTTCATTCTCTGAAGTATTTTTTAACATCTAATTTCAAGGAACATGGCTTATTGTAGCTGCTGTAAATAAGTTTTCTAACTATGATTATGAATGTAAGCTCCTTCACAAAGTATACTTGTACAAATTGTAGAATACTGTATTCTACTAGAAACCCTGTGTATTGCATATATACAGCATGTATACAAGAAAAAAGAAAACATCTGAGAGTTTGGAAGCACATTTTAATATGGAATGTAAGAATGGACTAAAAAATGATGTGATAATCTAAAAAAAAAAAAAAGAAAACACTATATGTGAGGGTATTAGGAACAGAATTATTTCATACAGATAATAATAAACATATACAGAATAAACTGTCCAAATTGAAAGTCTGGATTTTGCCAGAAGACAGATGAATTTCACACATTAAGCAGTTAAGCTTTGAAGGGAATATATCAGAAAATTGGAAAAGGTAGATACAGCAGTTCAAAAAAATATATGAACTCTACAGAGGAAAGCTTCAAATCAAGGCTAAAAAAAAAAAAAAAGAAAAACAAAAAATACCAGCCTGTAATGCTGGTATTGCTCTTCTGTGCTGGAAGAGAAATGCCTGGGGAATTTCACATTTGAAAATGAGCAAATTAACAAAATCTATGTTTTGATCTTAGTGTTTGAAGCCTGAGTCCTAAGAAAAAATATCAACTCAAATTCCATATGTTCAAAAAAGGAAGCAGATGATATATTTTATTAATTTCCAAGAGAACTTCAATGATAGTCAAAAATCTATCAATATAAACATTTTGAAGATGTTATAAAACATGAAAGAATTTAGGAATTATTCACAAATATTGCACTTAAGAGAAGAGAAAGGTCCCTTGTTATATATAAGTGCAAAAAAAAACTCTACAAATGTTACCACAAATAAGCAAAGCAATGAAAATTTAGACCAGTCAGGAAAGGAAACTACATGTGAGAACCCAGAACTTAGGAGGTTACCATGAACACTGAAACAAGAGAATTCTTCAGACTTATCATTAAATAGAGAAGAATAAGAAAAAAAAGGAAAACAACTACATCGTAAGGCTGGTTAGAGACTTAAGATTCAAAAAATTAAATTAAAACTATGAGTTTGATAGTTCAGTGATTTCCACATCATGGAGGCCACAGTCAACAGATGTCAGTCTCATTATTTAATGCACTAGCAAAAGTATTTGAAGTATATAGCGGTAAGTGCTACACATCACTAATTAAATATCAATAGAATACTCATTGAGACTTATTATATACAAAATTAGGCATATACTAACACTCACAACATACATCTCATTAACTGGACTAGCTGGCAAGACAATATAGTTTGAAGATTTGGTTGTATATAAATGGCAGTTGGGTCATTAAAAAAAACCTTCTTTATAAACACTGTAAATTACTTTCCAGTTACATTCAGGACATATACTTTGAAAGAGTAACTATTAGTTCATGGAAAATAATTAGCAGTGCTGCTAAGAATGGCATGTTGCTGCTCAGCGCCAGCTCCTGAAGAGCAGGCTATACTGACAGCTCCTGCAGCTGTGCCACACCACTGCCTGGGGCCAGGAGGGGCTGACTGCCTCAGGCAACCTGCCACCACTCCGCAGCCATCAGCCAGCTTGCAGGGACCTCAAAAGCGCATGACTAGCCCCTCACTTCCACATCTAAATGTAAAAGTCTATAGGTAAAGACATGGAGGTGGCAGGTCACTGGAGCAGCAACATAGGAAAATAAAAGAGAGTAGATAACTGACCTAGAACCTGGATGGAGTGTTTGAAGTTTAGGAAGACTAACAGAGTCCCAGAAAGCAGGCTCATATTTTTTGCTGTCAGCATTTCATTTTTTCTGTGTAGAAAAATAAGGGATTTCAATTCCCAAGGAAATTCACTGAGAAAGGTGAGAAGATGTAGGATGGAATCCAGTACTGAGATCTGCACTATGAGATACTCAGAAACTGAATTTAAATGCAAGTGTTACAAAGATTAATGTGATAATGGGCAATATAAAACATATAGAGGGATAAATAAGTCTTACCATAGGGACCATTTTGTGAAAGTACATAGCAGCAAATAAATAAGCGAGAGCAGAGCATTTAGTAGCAGGGAGAATGAAAATTAGGGACTTGTCTTAAGACTGAAAAGCAGGGAAATTTGCATGATTTCTGGCATACTAATCTAGTGCTTGCAGAAAATATAGATAAGTTCAAAACAGTCACAGGACACAATATTTTCTTCTGAAGAAAAAATTTTTAAAGCAATTCAGAACAAAACAGAAATAACCTGTGAACCAAAATATTATGGCCTTTCATCTTGTGTTTCACTAGCAGGTCCCATACTCTTGCACACTAGAGGTGCCAGTGCTTTCTTCCTTGTAATCCATCCTTTATTATCTTGATGTTTCCTTCTGTCTCTCCCTCTCCTAGCCATTTCCTAGTTTTGAAAGTTGGGAAGGACAGGTTTGTTGCTATACCAACTGTCAGAAAGGACATATTCAAATCAGTCACAGCACCTACATTAAAGGTAATGTTCCAAAAAAACACTCAAGACATAACAAAATATTGAAACATCTTTTCTAGAACATTACATCATACAGTAAGTGCCTTACTATTTGAAAATCACATATCTCTGTAGTTTTGGTTCATGAAATCAATATTATCAATCTGATGCAGCAGAACATTTTTATAGATATTGCACTCACACAATTAAATGGTACACAAGAAATCCCTTCCTGTTACACAAGGATAAAAAAAATTATAATTTTCAAGATTCTATCATAAGGACACATAAACTTTTATGCCAACACTCTCCACTCTCCCACACACTGCATTTCTAAAACAGAGTCACTCTAATGTTGTGGCTTGTAACACTTTCAAAGCCAAAACCAAAGTTTTGAAAATCTTTCATGTCATCTAGAACACATAAAGTACAATTCCAGTATGATGTTTGAAGACTATTGTTATTTTTATTCTAGAAATTATGAATGTCAACAGAACTGGAAGGCTGACATGGTGTACCTGCAAAATATATCTGTGATAACTGATCCTTAGATATTACAGGAATGTAAAAAAAATGGATTTCCCATGAGAAGATTACCTTTTTTCTTTTATGGCTTGCTTATCCGTATTATATTTTGTTCGAAGATCCTGGCTTACCCATAGAAGAATCATTTTAGGTCCCACTTGGTATTTATTGAAGTAATTTGAATACTGTCATTAACTTCCATGGCATTTAGACTAGCTGTACTAATTCATTCATTTGCAAAGAACTACACACTCATGTTTACAAAATCATTTGCCTAAAAGTTCTAAAATTTAACAACAAGCAACTTGCTTTCAAAATGTATTTAAGCCTTTGCAGAAACTAGTTCAAATCTTGGTTTATGTGCATGTGTAATTTCAAGGAAGTCCTGTGTCAGAAGGTGGGTTGGGAACAGGGAGTAAAAGATCAAAGGATTGATGCCTTCCTACCACACATTTTTATTCTCAGTATGGTACCATATGAGCACCATGTGACATCCTGAAGTTAAAGCCCTCAGTCTACACCTTGTAAGCTATGGGTACATGAAAATAAGAGTTGCATCTTCTAATATTTTGTCTTATATATTTCTTAAACACTGTTACACACAGACCTCAAAGTGACAATAATAGTGGGTGCACTCTTTATAGCTTACAGATTATATATCTCCTTCTTGTTCTTGGAACTCATAGAGAACAAAATACCTGCCTTAATCCCCAACTGAATCAGATAAAACACAAACACAGAAAGGCAAAATTTGTCCCATTCTCCAATATGAAGCTATGTCACAGATGAATTGGGTCTGCTGTCTACCTGCAAGACAGATTTATTGGTCATGCTGTGATGTTTTTTTAGATATGGCTTTCCCGCAGTATTAGCCAGTGAGCTGTTCAGTGCGGCTGCTGTGCTCTTGCCAAAAAGGTTGATTTGGAAATCCAGTTCCCAAACTGAAAGAGACAAATGATGATCCTTTGTTTAATGATACATGAATGTCTTTGATCCCCATAGAAGTCTTTATTTAGTCTTTTAACTAAATATATATATTTAGTCTTTTAGTCTAAAATAATCTGATAATTTTACATTAAATGTGGCCAATGTTTCTTTGATACAGGCTGTAATACAATATGATTCTGACAAATGGATTTTCATAATACAATAGAGAGGAAATTATATTAAAAAGTGAAGATAATGGTATGAGCAGATAAAAGGCAATGGACTGAAATGAAAATAAATAGGAAAGGCAGCTTAACTTCTCACCAACAAAACAGCCTCTCCTAGATTTCTCCTGGGGGTTTTGTTGGTTTTTTAACAAGATTCTTTCTATAGTGTATTCCTGATTAAATGATACATATTGCACTTGAATGTTAAAAAGAAATCTTAGCCAACCAAATATAAACAACAAAAGTCACAATCCATATCAAAAATTAATTTTCCAGTTGCTCCACTAGAATGTAAGTCTTACAGTTTATTGACAAAATATGTTTCCTTGTTACCCCAGTCTCAAAACTTCCCTGATTTGTAAAAGATCTGCCTAAAATGTAATGTTTTCTTGATCAAATCATCAAAGGATACTCAATATCAACTTACTTCCATCTGAAACCTTTCTTCTGTTGGCTTTTAACATTCTGTGATGAAATAAAAATTGCACTGCTAGAATCAGTGTGGAGGATAATGCTGGAATATTATTTTCAGGCACGTGCTAGAAGTGCTCTAAGAAAACTCTCTTCTTTAACATACGTGCATACATATATAATAACTTTTTTTGTTTTAGTAGAGAGTTCAGAAAAAACAAAACCAGAAAAAGTACATGACTTGCAGTAAGAAAAAGAACAGCAAGAGACTGTTGCACTCTTGTGTTATTACAAGATGAATTATTGCCAAGTGTTCTCTGTAAGATCTTGTAGGAGTGGCAACAGAGGTAATGTAAAAAGTTATTATGGTTCATAGACTCCTTAAATTTCCTGAAATCAGGGGACACTGAAATGCATAAAGTAAAGCATATATGCAAGTTCATTCATTAATTTCCTTTAGTAACAGGAAGTATAAATTTGTATATCTTATATGTTTAAGGTTAAAATCATCATTGCTTAAAAATGAAATCACCTTAAGAAATTCAAATGTTACACCCCCAATAAAATGAAACAGGAATAGTAAGAAGAATTTTGAAGACATGGCTTTTGCATTTACTGTACTCAGAAAAAAATTAATTAATTAGTATTCACAAATGATTGCCAAAGATCAAAGACGATCAGAGAGGAAAATCAATGTTTATTATTTTAGTCTTTCAGAGTCTTCCATCTCCTGCTTTTCTTTTCAATTTTTATGTGGTGTATATTATTGATACACATCTTTATCATTTTATGACTTTCAGTATTCCAAAGGATTGAAACAGATAGTCAGAATTGAAATAAAACACTTGTAGCTATGACCTGAAAATCAACAAGGAGTAAATACACATATGCATATATTTTAACACAGCTCTTGTATTGCATCATAATAACAATGTGCTCTTTTGCTTCACTATCTAGTACCAGCAACAGTAGCTCCATGTAATTGATACTGCTGACTGCTTGATCTGGAATAAGGGTCTATTTTTTTCCATGTGTAGTTTGAGTATTTTTCATGTCTCCATTTTACAGTACATTCTGCAAGCTCTATAATGGGAGTTACAGAAACCCAGATGAATGGGTTTGGCATGCTACATGACACTGAAGAGATGAGGTGGTCACAGACATGACTGGTTGTGTCAGATAGGGGAGAAAAAAAGTCGGGAAATATTTTTAATGTCTTCAAACTAAAAAATTTTCTGAAAGGTGACTAATTTTCTAACAGTGTGGTTCCTTTTTTCTTCTGTCTCTAGGGACCTATACATGCTTGTATGTTTCTTAATATTTCATGAAAGGGCAAACAAAATCCTGTTTTTAGGAAAGATGAAGCACAGCCTTTTTTTCATTCATTACATTATGTATCTATCTCCAACATTTTGCAGAAAAGACAAAGAGTCTAGAAGATTTTAAATATATTACACTGAAAAACACTTAATAGTGATACATGAGTTAAAAATAATAATAAAATTAAATAAAAAAGAAAAAGAAAGCCTGATAAACTCTCAGTATAACCCACTGGACCAGATCAGGAATGATTCTGTAAACAAAATCAAATAAGCTTTTTTTTAGCATGCAGATATTTTGCCTCCATTTTCTGCAGTTGTTGCTAAAATAAAACAAAAGGTGTTTAAATTTATATAATCCAAAAATGCATAGAGACCATAGCCTCAGCTGCAGACACAAGTTCTGTGCATTTTATGAAAGGGAGTGGAAGACTACCTTTAATCTAGTTTTCCAGTTTTCTAAGGCTTGTTATGTAAGAAGCCATTACAAACCAAAGAATAATTCAACACTCCCTAGAAGGTGCTTTAAAATTAAACTTGTTTCAGAAATCTCAGAGAGATCTGTGCCAGCTGGGGACAGAAAGGACATGATATCCAGCTTTGAGGAAAAAAGCATGATTCCTAGAGAACCACACTGTTAGGAAAAAGCTCCATTTATGAAGAGTCTAAAAGTCTTCATAAAACTCCAAAGCTCAACAAAACCAGCCTGCCAGCTTTCAGTCTGCTATTAAGGTATCACACATTCATTTGGAGTCTGGGATAGTTATGGAACACATGGAAACTCTCATGGTGTGATCAGCTGTAAGTGAGACCATGGTTAGCACAGGTGTTCGCGATGGGATCTGAACATTTCGATTGCTGAGGACCATTAGTACCAATGTAGTTCCAGACACCGCGACTGCCTGAATTTGTGGTGCATGGACAGGAAAAGATTCATGTACAGCTCAGCCTTCTTCCCAGCTCTTAGGGCACAGGGAGACAGAAATAAAAGTGAGAAAAGAAGAAATACTTTGATTTTGGTTACACTGCAATTCAGTTGCTGTGTATGTTTGAATAATATACTTCCCATAGTATAATAACCCACTAGCCTGTTTTCAGCCGTCTGCCTAAAATAGAGAATGAGTAACAGGATTAGAAACATCTTTATTACAATTTTATTCCTTCTCTGTGCCATTTTTCTCAGCACTTTACTGCTTTCTCACTTCTGTCCAGGATAATAAAAGAATGGGATACCTCTCCTCTTATCCAACTATTCAGCTGATGCTAAGAGGATAATAAAAGAGTGATTCAATGTCCATTTGGAAAATCAGTCAAAGTGGATTTTGATCTATTTTCAAAGGCATACAAATCAGCTAAAAAAAAATTACATAAATCCAGATTCACAGTCCCTTTCAGTAATATGGATAGGCGTAAGTATATATGACTAGATTTTTAAGGGAATTTACAGCTCTTAACAACAGTCATCAAATGAGATTTTCAAAGGTACCTAAGTACCTAATTCTCATTGGTGCTTATCTGCATCTTCATGAGCCTAAGTACTGTAAAAAATCCATCCTTTGATCATCATCAAGTGCATAAAGAAACTCTCAAAAGCATGTAAATAGATGACATATTCATTCGGAGGAATGGAGGTAGGAGGGAGTAGATAGAACAGAATAAGTAATTCAAAAGAACAGGTCATTTCATAAATAATCTACATTCTCTTTGTGTATCAGGAACTAATGACTCAGGTAAGAAGTCATAAAATTTTTGTTCCCCAAAAAAGTCTTTAGTCTTAGTCTGATTTAGGCATAGTCCCCAAAGCACAATATATTGTACCTTACATTTTCCAGTTCCACTTACCCTAAAGAAGAATAAGGAAACAGAAAAACTGTGTTTTCTTATTCCGTCCAGTCTATTCTAGTAAATTTAGGCTACTGCTGTTTAGGATGTAAGCATCTGCCCAGTCCTTTAAGGGAGCCAATTATTTCCTTTACATGCCCTGCTCCTTTAAGCTATATTTTTGAGAACATGTTTATCTCATTCTGCTTTTCCACAGCAGAAATGTTATTTCTTCTCATAAGAGAAGAAATTGTTCTGCCAAAAATTTAAATAACTTACTTTCTGCCAAGAATTCAGCTAACTTTGTTTAAACTCCATTTCTTCTGGAAGATGGAAGTGTATCTGTCTTCCAGATACCATTTGAAAATTACATGCAAATTCCTGCATATTCTTTGAATTTGCAGAAAAGAAATCAGTTTTGCCACTGAAATCATTCAGAAGATAAATGAAAAGCAAGTTAGTTTTAGGTTAAAAAAAATTGAATTTTTTTGAATTTGTGTTTTGTAATTATGAAACATTTCTTTCTCAGGAGTCATCATGTCTGTTGTGTCTGTTTTATTGTCGTGACCTGTAAGAAAAAAGGCTGTATTCCTTTTCTCTCTCACTGAGGTTTTACATTTTTCTTTCTTCTTGGCTTCTGAATGTTATTCTTATTTAAAAATAGAGATGTTTTTGTCTAATCTCTATGTAGACAAACATATAAGCATGTCCACCAGAAGCGCAGTCTCTGCATTTCCTGTGAAATGAAGACACTTCGCTTCTGGGGGAGGTGCTTATTTACACCTGTGTGAAACAGTCCTGTGAAACAGTGACTATTCACCCTTGTTATCTCAGGAAAAAGCATGAATGATAGGCTTTCTTTATTATTATTTGATAGAGCATAAAAGCAACAGTGAAGTTTCTGATACACGAGCTGGTATGACTGCAGAACTCTGTTCCACAGAGTTCATTCACAAAAGGCATTTCCATCACTCAAGGTTTTGAATTATATAGAGAAAGTACAAACTACCTTTAAAGGTTTATCTGCATTGCTTATTTAGAATAACATACTAATAACTGATCAATACCTCTAGCTTCCTCACTAGTGAAGTCAAACTCAGCAGTATTTCTATCTACTCAAAAAATCAACATAAATAACTGATGCAAATGAGTGTTTTCTCAATTCAGCAGGTAACAAACTGTAGGGAAAATGCTGTCTTCACCAAAATTCAGCATCATTTAAGGCAAAACAAAACTAAACTCATTGCAGTGTGCTAGAAAAAGGAAGAAAATTAGTATGTTTGATAGTTTACAACAAACTTCCTATTTAATCTGTATTCTTATGCAACTCTAATGCTTTGTTTTATGACACCTGGATGCTGATTTTGTTTACCTAACAAATTTTCTGGATGTATAAATGGAAGAAATTACTTTTTACAGTTAGTGTGCAGAAATTATGGTTATGCTGGTAGACAGCAGAAAATAAAGAGAGGAAATGACTGAACTCATCACTGAGAGGATATAGAAGCCTTTCAGTTACTCAAATTCACAATATAGCTATCATCTGTGTTCCAGACTTCAGCTTCTTGGCACATAAATCAAAACCAAAGCTGGATTTAGCTGCTCACCTATAAGCACCTTGTACCATGTAGGACATGCTGAAACATCAACATGAGGTTGGCAGATACGCTGCAGGACCCATGGGAACTCCCTCCCTCCTGAAGGCGTAGCTGGAGACCCAGCAGCAGACCCCAAGGTGCTTCAGAGGGCACTAGACAGCTATGCTTGGGCCGCTGAACAAAGTCTCAGGAGTCTTCAATGCTGGCAAATGTTACCAACTTTTCCTTCTGACAGGAAACTACAACAGTACATTCAACTTGGGATAAAAACTGAAAGTCACGCTGAAGTTTTAATGATGTCAGAGGAGGCAGAAGAAACCTATAGATGGGTAGGATTTTTCTGAAACTAAATGAAAGCTTCAATAAACTAACCCAAAAGAAAGAACTTCTAATGAAATGTTGAAATTTTTCTGATATCTTCTATAGCAACTCATAGAATCAGTTCTGGTTTTCTAAAGAAGTCAGGAAAGATAGAAAAAAAGATAGAATAATATAACCCTCACGTTAATAAGGTTAACAAGGTTAGCCTTAAAGAAGGGATAAAACACTTTTCTTGGGTAGACAATAGAACAAAAAGTCTACATTTCCTATATTTAATTCTATGGTGAGAAATGCAACATTTTACATAAAAATAAAATCAATAATAAAATATGAAATATTCAGCTTTATCTCTAAACTGTTTCTTTTTTTAAAAAAAGTATGTTTTAATGAGATCATCCAGGCCTGATCTAAAGACCTAAACTTAGGCAGTGATGACAAAGACACTAAACCATTTGTTCTTTGTGCATATAATACATTCCGTTGTTATAGGATTAGTAGAATTAGTAATGGATTAGTAATAGTAGAATTGTTAGTAATAGTAGTAATGAATCTGTAATTAAAGAATGTTTCTAAAACATTTGTTGCTCTATTTAAATAACTGATTCACTGAAGATGCTGTCTCTGATATTGACTATGCAAAGCTTGTACGCAGGCTACAAGAAAGTCAAAGAGAAATCCATGTTTTTATATCATTGTACATAAAGTTCTTCAGAATCTACTTTGCATGTTTCACAATCTAAATTTAGCAGTTTCTCCCATCTTTTAGTCTTTAACAATGCTTAAAAGTACAAAATACAATGAAATTATTATTTTCCCTTTTTTTAACTAACTTGAGAATACCATCATCTGAAATACTAGTCTAAACATCAGTGAAAACAAATTAAAGCTGATCTTCCATCTAAATCATCATCATTACAGACTTATTTTCAAGAATGTAAAATGGCATCTACATTAAACTATCAAAACTTTGAACTGGAAAATAATTTACTATAAACTAATAAAAAATCTAGGGAGGAAAAAAATGTCTAGATGTGCACCACCACCGGAGGATAAATGACAGAATCTGCATGAATTTTAAAAACAGCAGGGGAAAATAACCAGAAAAAAACTTCCAGGATACATGACTCTGCACCAATAGAGTACCTAAATTAATCTGACAAATAAATTTTAGCAGCACTAGCACAAATGATCTGAAATTATATATTTTTTTTTCTTACAGGTAAACTAAAAAAGATACTAACAAACCAAAATAGTTCAGCTAAAGTGGCATTCTGGGGCAAATTAATTAATGAGGTGTCTTTAAATAGAAAATATATTTATTTAAGTGACCAAAAAAATCCTTCTTTCGATTGCTCATGATACCTAGCCAGACTTTTCTGCTTAAACTGCATCTAATGTCTGACTAATTGATAGTCAGGGGCAAAATTAGAGTCTCACACTCTGTCTTCCTAATTCAAGGCATACATAAAATGTTGATTCAAACAGAATAAACCACCACATTTTACATTAGAAAGATGTCACAGTCCTAGACCATTTCTAATAAATAAATAACAATGAAAGGGGAACAACGGCACAATAACAATTTGTCTGGCATCAGCCTGTTCAAAATTCCTTCAAAGGCGCGCTGAGGGAAGTCTGCAGCACGGTCCCTCAGGAGACATTGGCATGCTTCATTATGACAATCCTTGGCAGATCATCAGTTCTGCTCAGGAAGTGATCAGCCCCTTCCAGCAACCAAACTAATTTGTTTCCCATTCCAGCTTTCAGATTCTCCACCCTCTGACCTTGTTCTTTTCTCTCCAAAGCAACCAAGGCAAACAATCCCATTTGGATTAGACTCTGGGCTATCCAAACTAACTCGAAGCAAAGGAGAGAGGTGTGCCATACCCATCATCACCTACTGTGCTACTGTCTACCCAAGAACATGAAAGGAAGAAGGATGGCAATCTCTGTTCCTTGGTGATTAAAGATTTTTCATTAAACTGCATAAACATCTGTCAAATGGTTTTAAAGGAAAGCATGCTTGACATATTTTTAAAGGTTGTTCTCTTTTAATGAAATATGTCTCATTAAATTCATTCAGATCACTTTCCAGTCATCTGGCGCAACAAGGTCTGAGTTGCTTTCAAAACAGTACTTCATGAATGGAGAGCCTCGATATCTTTCTTCATTTAAATTTTGATCAGTCTGAATATCATTTCTGTGATGCTTTCTTAGCTGCTGTTCTGAATTAAATTACACTGATTTGTTTCTACTTGGTATTATGTATGCAGTTGCAATTAGGCCATAACACTCTTAAGTTTCCATACTGAAATAAGAAACTTTGCAGAAGTAATCCTTCATTGGCCTTGCCACAGTGGAAACTGCCTGCTTTAAGCTGAACAAAACCCCTGAGCATGCCCCTTGAGAACTGTTTGAAAGTCAAAACATTCCTGTCAAAAAAGATGGGAACCCTGATGAATCCTGTTTTCCTTAGTAGGATGTAGGAGTTTAGTATCTGGGATAATTCATCCATGGCAAAATCCCTGTTCCAGAAAAATCAGCAGCAAATGCTTGTCCCCAAGACTGAAATTTTATTCAAGCTATTCTGATTAATTTTCACAGATTATTTTTAAAATAGCTATTTAGAGCCAAATATTATAGATATAACCATGAAAAATGCTACAGTTATAACTCATGCAAGAATACTGGTCACTATCAATAATTTTTGTTTGAAGGTGATGGAGACTGTACAATAGATCACATCTCATTTCTGTGATCTGGGAACACGAGCTATTGTGTCACTGCTGAACCTTTCTGTCATTTTAACACATTAGGGTTTATATGTTGTTTGACTTCATCTTTTATAACTGAATTAAATATATTCACTGATAAATGCCTGGACTGTGTCAAAAAGAGAACTGACAAAGAAACCATTAAAATTCACAATCATGTAGTGTTTAATTTTAATCTATCAGTTCAGTTGCAGCCATCTGCACAATTAACTTGTCCAACCAAAGAGAGAAGGAGGAGGCTTAACTTGAATCCAGGCTTGAGAAAGGAATGTGATTCTGCACATGGGCAAAGGATTTTCTGCCAAAATAAGATCACTAAAATGACATTCCCAGGACTACCTTTCTCTTGGCAGACTGATGATCAAGGAAGCAGACACAACTGGTAGATAGTTGCTGTGATGGCTGTAAAATTAAACAGAAGCATATGATCTACCGTGTCTGGTCAAGAATTCAGCAGCACTTCACCCAGCCCCAAAAAGCCTTCTGTTAATAATTATTTTGAATGACATGGGTTTTAAAATCATCAGCTGAACTGTAGAACGTACCAAGCCTTATTATCAATTATTTTATTTTTCTTTTTTCTCCCTGAGTATCAGGCTTGTTGATACAGCTTCCTGAAACTGAGAGCTGCCTAAGTCCACATGAATGCCACAATCATTAATCATAAACATGACATTAAAGCTCCTTGGAGCGTGGATTGTACCTTCCTCTGTATGCAGTGCAGACATTGAATGAATAATAGACAGTATCACAAGTCCTAAGTCTTTTGACTTCACTGGTTAATCACTCCAGGTATAAATGTTGCCCAATAATCATCAAACCAGCACTTTATTTTTATTTAATTTGTGCAGATGTACTTTTACCTTCTCTTATAGGGTCTTTTTCTGGCTGGAATTCTTTAAGGAATTCAGGAAATTAGACACTTAGCTCTCTGAATTTTGAAATCTCATCCAAAAAAAAGAATATATAATCATTTACAGAAAATATTTTTCACCAGTAGTTCATTTCTTTCTGTACTAGCATCCTGCTACTCTGCTCTCAATGCAGCAACAGCTTGATACAGGGAACACTCAAAAGAAAAAGATACATCAAAACCAGAAACAAACCGCAGCAGCAACTTAGCTCACAGAAAGCTGCATACTTTAGGATAAATATTTTTATTGCCCTTTCACCCTCACTGTGGTAGTGCCATCCTTAACTATTGGAATCTCACCATCATTAGGGGGATCCTTGGTCTCTGTATTCTCTTCTAAAGATCATATCTTTTTTAAGAAATTTGATAATTTAACTAGCATTTTTAGTCTTTGATGCTTCATTTTAAATTCAAATAATGTATTTAGATTTCTAAACAAATACATCAGGATTCAAAATATTCGCCTATGTTTATAAACGGTACAGTGGTCTCCAACTTTTATCTTATCTGATAAATGTGGCAAACCTTAACATGATGAGAGGGAGTGAGACAGAATATAATAACATGATCCAAGCAACGACCAGAAAGTAACAGTGTTGTGTAGTTACTATCAGTGACCCGATTTCAAGGGAAAGTTCTCATTAAATGTATGAATCCAATAAGACCATATTGACAGAAAGAGGTGATTCCACAGAAAAGAAAATCTCAGAGAATTGTGATTATAGACAGTGTATCAAAACTCTGAAAAACAGAAGTGAAATAATAAATCTTACGTATTCACAGGTACATACAATCTCTATATGCAGAAAGCTGTCAAGTTAGAATTTACATATAGGATTATATGACATTCAGATGTCAGTTTTTTAGAAGGAAAGTATCTAGATGTCTTTATGACTCATGTAGATTTGGTTATATAAATTGATCTCCAGTTATCTGTTTTCTATAGTGAGTTTCTGCATTATAATGGCTAAAATAAAAGCAACTCCTGAAAAAAAAAAAACGAAAAAAAAACCAAAAAAACAAAACACTATAAAATATGCAGTAATTTCTTTGTAGTTTGCTCAAATCTTGATCAGAACATGCTATGTACCACATCCCAAATCTCCTCAAATATCCAACATTGTTAAACCTAATACCGGTGAGACAGAAACAGCAGTACCCCAAGAGATCTGAGTTTTTTCACAGGGTGTTCTGGCAGCTCAGCTGTTGGGACAACAACCATCTACTGCCATGGACTCAAAAGCAGCTAAACAAAATTTCACTCTTCATCAGCACTTTCTTCATTTACTTCCAGGAAGACTGAAAGTAATTCAAAAAGTTTCAAATTTTATTTAGAATGGTTTCAATCTAGCCTTTCTTTTGAAATAATTGCTTCTTTATTTCTGTGTTGAAAATGAATTCTGAATGAAAATAACAACAATCATTGAACGTCTTGTCAAACATTTAGGACTCCAGAATAAGGAAAAGGTCTACAGTTCTTCTCAGATTCTGGGATCATTTCCCATCTCTTTCACAACCTTTCCCATAGCAGTTTTGACTAGACATTTAGGTCTCAATTCATTTCATCCTTATGTGACTTTAAATAAGGGTCATTACCTCTACTTGTCTTCACTTAACCAACATAAAATGTAGGTAATAAAATATCCTTTCTATGTCAGATGCATTTTCTGACTGTATGAAATGTTATCAAGGAAAACATTTTCTCTGATGTTATGTTATTACAGTGCACAATACTCATCCAAAAAGTCAACAGAGGAGATTCACCTGATGTGTCAGCAGTCTCCAGCTGTGTCATCCCAAACACCTATGACAGTGTCCAAAGCACTGGATCATATAAAATCTTACTGGATCCCTAATTAAGATGATATAATAAAAAATTTGAAAATGCTTGGATTAAGGAATTTGCATTAAAAGAGACTTCCATGGATTTTCAAAAACTTTACATTATCATGAAAAATAAAGTACTATCTCAATGTAATTACAGTGCCATCATTTAAACTTTTCCTTGTTTTCAGCTTAACTCCTTTATCAATTTAGCCCTACCCAGTCATCACTTCCCATAACCTCCCAGTACCCAGTTCTGTGACCCATTCCAACAAACAAGCAAGCTGTAACAACCATCTGATTTTTGCCTTTTTATTGCTTCTTTCTCCTAGATTACAGTGCACTAAATGCCCAAACCTTGACAAATAGCTCCCCATCATATTAACACTTCGTTTCAGTGACACACATCTTGTTCTTATTGAGGTCAGTCTAAAAAAATTTTTTGACCCTGACCCTGACCCTGATGTGGTCAAACCATCCTCTACTTTAATTCTCCCAATGGAAACAGCTTTATAAAGTTGATACAGTTGCCTCATTTTTGGTATCTTGAATATTTCAAGACTTACCTCCATTTCTACCCTTGTCTCTCCACCTGTTTTACCTTTCTTTCTATAATCTCACAGTATCCAAAAGACCTTTTCTTTGGCAGCTGAGCATGCCATCACCTTCGTTTTCTTGAAAAATTCTCAGTACTAACTTCTACAGAAAATCTTATAAAAAAGCAGCAATAATAACATGATAGATTTAGACACAATTTTTAATCTGCACAAATATACACAAAAATTAATCCAATGACCATATAATCTTACTTAATCCCTTTCCATGCACCCAATCCTCATTTTAATTCTTTTTCTTGTACCAAATCTAAATTCAGTTTTGCAATTCTTTTAAAGAAAGAACCACATATAAATAGCTCCTTTGTGTACTTCTTTGAAAAGAGAAAGCTGGTTGCAAAATACAGCTAATCTTATTCAGATTAGAAGTAATGAACGCACTTTAAGAAAGTGATTAGTATATGGAACAGATATCTAGGAAAAGAACACTTCCCATACCTTCTCCATATCTAGAAAACTTCAAACCAATTTTGGTACTCCTCTAGAAGCAAACATTTCAATCTGCAGTTCACATGTTGCAGATTAGACAAGGAATTACACTACCTAATACTTGATTGGTCTTTTACTTAAAAAACTTCTAGTGCTTATTTCCTCTCAAAAGTAAACAGTATGCCAGTCCACATATAGAAGCTACAGTCATGAACAGTTCAAGGAAACAATGAACAAGCAATTGATTAAAAGTAATAGAGAGATTTCAGTACAGCTCACCATGCACAAGATTCCTTAATCTTTGAACCTGATAAAAAGATTAATTTATTTCTGTCTTTGGATAAGAATATCAAATGACTATTACTACCATAACTATTTCAAATACATGAATTCAATGGGGTTTTCTTTATAAATAGTTCTTGCAGGATAAAGTCTTTAACAGCTGCTGACAGTGGAATATTCACAGAAGTTTCAGCAACAAAATCAGCTGGTCATATCTAAGGGAGAGAGTTTTCAAAGTATTTGGCTTCAGGACTAACCTCAGACTTAATTCTGTAAATTTTATTCCATTTGAAACTTCAGTGTCTCCTTTCCATTGGTAAAATAAATGGAAACATAAATCAAACTTGAACTAAATATCTCTTTCATTATTCTTGAATCTAATATCTAGAGAAAAGACAAACTAGATTTCTGAAGGTTATTTGAAACTTGTTTGTGAGCTCTGAGCTGGTTTTTTTTAGTTTACAAGCTAAATTCTATTGTACAGGTACAATGTGGATAATGTGGATAACTGTTTTGACACAAAAATAAACTTTCCCTTCCTCCTGTGTAACATTTCCAATTTATTAAAAAAAATAACAGACTTCTATAAAATCTATTTTGCAGCAAGTTTTTTTAGTGCCATGAACTACGAAATCAGAGAAAATATAAACAATGTACCCATCTTTTAATCTCTTTTAACAACAACAATAACAATTATATTTTGTGTCAGCTTTGCAAGGTGGCTTTCACAAGGCCCAATGTTCCAGCATGTAATTATGTCAATCTGTTTTCAGTTTTGTTTTCTTTTTCTTTAAACACTTGTAAAAGCAATATCTAGGGAATTTCACAGCTGATGAAATCTTGGCCTTAAGATGGTGAATTGCAGAACTCCCACTGATTTCAGCTGGGCCTAGAATCTCATTAATGCCTTTCAAAATTTATTATCTTATTAAATTAAATATAAACAGGTACAATTAATTAATTATGCTTTTCCAAAATCTTCACAGTTTCATTTCTCAAAGTTTCAGAAAGACAGGTCCTAGAACTACTCAGATCAATGCCTGAATCCACATTACCTCCCCTGCCTTTGGGGAGAAATGGCAATATTTTATGTAATAATGGGCCTAAAACTGTTATTTCATTCAGGATTGCACAAATTCTTCATTTTAAAAGAATATAAAATATTCAAGAAGCTATCAAAGCATATGTCTTTTCTTTTTCAGTTCTATCAATAATGAACTTGATTGTACAAACAGTTTGGCCCCTGAAAAGCCAAAACAGTGTTAAATTCATTCGCAGTTCTTGGCAAAAAGTACTGAGGATATTAAGCTAAACTTACTTTCTGAAGATATGTATTCTCCCTGAGATTCATACCTTAAGCACCTGAGACCTCAGCTGCTGAAATTTAGAATTCCACCTCAGGTAAAATCCCCGAGAATGAGCCACTGTATTTTCTACTGTATTTATGACAGATTTTCCATGTAAGAAATCTTTTTTCATGTTATTTCTTTCCTAAAAATTAAAATCAGTCTTAGTACTAAGGGGAAACATTTATGGAGTATATCATCAGTAAAGCACAGTGCAGTGAGCACAACAATAAAATAAAAAATTAGCTGGAGGCCTAAAATAAACTCATGTGGCTAAATCCTACCCTGTGCACAGGTGCACTGGGGAATGGTGATGTTATGCAGAAGCTTTCCTCTCTAGTCCACCCATATACAATAGCGGCAAGGCAAATTTCCGAAATACGCAAGACACTAGTGAGAAGAAAGCTTAGCTTCTTGTGTCAGTGAAGGAAATGATCTTACTACTGCCAAAGAAACATAACTATCCCACTCCTAGCATGTTCCATACTCTGTGAAGGAAATATTTGCCCCTTTTTTCACTAAAGAAGAACTCTGGTCTTGTGCATCTTCGCTCCTCCGTCACATACATTTTCTTTCTCTGAGCCCTTCCATCCATAAAGAAAAGGAAGACTCCTGGTCACAGTATGAGCAGCTGCTCCTCACTGCCACTCTCTGCTCTTCAGCACATTAACTCTGTGTGCAACTCATGCAGCACATGTGAATGCTGGGTTTCCTCTCCTTCGTGCTCAGGTTCCTGCTAAGTGTATAAGTGACCCTCAATTTAGTCAGCACTTACATAAAGAGGAGGATTACTTTACTTTTCTATTGCCCAGCCACTCATCTGGCCTGTGACACTGCTCCTTTCTTCAAGGTACAGAAACTATAAAGCACAATTACCTTTTCCTGACTGTAAATGTGGGGTGCCATTCTTATCCAGCTCTTATTTTTGATCAATTTTAGATGCAATTATTCAAACTTATCACTGAAATAATATAAATAAATTATATAAAATGACATACAATAAAAGTAACACATGAAACCATGGTTTTTTCTCAGATTTTTTGCTGATGGATACCAAAACACTATCCAAATACCCTTTCTATTTAAATATTGTCCACCTATATGTAGCTATTAATTGTTAATATCTTTATGTAGGTGATAAGACATTCAATATATAAGGCCATTAAATACTTGCTCTAATGACAATGTAAATTGCTTAGACAGAGATAAAACTCAGGCATTCAAGAATATCAGGCCTTGTTTAACTATTGCTCAAATGCTTTCTCAACGAAGTAGAAGAATACTTTGGAAGTAAATAACTTGTGATGCCAAAGCAAACCTTTCTACACTTTCCTACTGAACACTGCCTTTAGTTGTGGAGCAACACGACAAATGCTCCACTGAAAAGAAACTTTGCAGTATCTGCTTTTCAGGTCATGAACTTTTTGTCCATTATGCTGTTGTTGCCATTGATTCATTAATTCTATGGAGCTGCATGCAGTTTTGCATTCATTATTTAACCTGTTCTGAACTAGAATAGGTTACAAGGGTCAAAAGTTCTTTTTTTTGTAAAAAAAAAAAAAAAAGTCTAAAAACCAAACAGCCTATGAGATAAGGCTGTACACAACAGCGTTTGATGTATTACATCTCACTGGTATCTGACAACCCTTACTCCCTGGTGATGCAATTCTTTTCTAATAATTTAGTCTCAGTCTATTAAAAGACAATTACAGATAATGCATCCAGGCAAGTGGTGAAGGATGTCCAGAACAGTACTTGTAGAAAGGTTATCAAAACACAATTCTCAAAAAAGAAGTGTGCTATTGATTTTTTAATCATTTCAGACAGAGACTTTTATATAGATTTTCTAACGAATTGAACATAACTAGAGGAAGCTGGAAATGGATTTCCCCTTTGCTGCTTCATATGTCATAATAATAGATTTTTTTTATTAATTTACCACTAAGTAAAGAACATAGCTAGCTGTTCAGAAGTCATCTTATGATACCTAGAGACTTGATAGACTTTCAAATCTGTTCCTATTTTGAATGTTACCAGATTCCATATTCCACACAACTCCTGATGTACAATTATTTCACATTATGCATAAATTAATACTAAATCAGAAGTAGTCATTGAAGCTTTTCTTCTGTGCTACTGCTATCATCTGGGCTTTCAGTTATAAGTTGGTCACAGAGTAAAACAGGACCTTTAGCAGCATTCTGCTTCAGAAAACTTTTCTGATGATGTGAAGTTGCCATTCAGAAGCTAGAGACCAGGGGAACTTTGAGAATGCTTACCTTTTTATTTGGATAAGGATGAATTTTAAAAGTGGTTTACCTAATAAAGATACATGGTTTATCAGAGTATTTTGCAATCTATTAAATACAAATAATTTCCTAGGACATCTGGTCTAATAACTGCCTATCTATATAGTCCCCATGATAATGCAAGATGCAGGGGGCGAGTACTTCACAAGACACATCAACTGAACACACACAACACTGGAACTTAGCAAAATAGAGCATTAAAGCAGACATTGTAGAGTAAAAATTTTACTTTCAACATTTGCATGTAGGGAATGAAAGGAAATGGTGTCGGGAGCAGGGAAACCCTGAGGTCATTCCTAACATTTCTGAAAATGATTTGACATTTTTAACATTCTCTTGCAGATCTGCTCATTGTAGACTATTGCTGATTTTCAGGCTTGGAATAGTAGAACATATGAACAGTTTTCATTTCTTCTCTTCCATACTGTAATTTCAATAACCCTTTTACCTGGTGCCACAGTCAAGATGGCAGTACAAGATAATTCAAGATGAAATGACTGTAAATTACTTTGTTAGGAATCATGGCTGTTACTGTGAATGAGAATTTGAAGTACCCATCAAAGTGTAAGAAAGCAAGCCCTGCTGAGTAAATCTCAGGTGTGACAGAGGTGCTGCCATACCTTTGTCCTTAACCACATTGGTCAGCTTCTCTGTCAGGCTCCAAATGGTGCTTTTTCAAAAGGGAAGCTGCTCTGATGTGTGATATGATCTATATGTAAAGGCTTTCTACAGTTAGCTGGATCTCCTTGCCCAACATGTTGGCATAGCACTACAGAAGCAGACACTGTTTTTGGTCCAGGTGGCAAATACCCGTAATGGCCATAAACCAGACATGCTTCAGGAAGCAATGAGCCTAAATGCACGTCCCATTACCTGTTGCTATCTATTACCTACCAGGCAAAGCAATGATTTTAAATCAATGTAGTCTTTGAAATATATTGAAAAATTATTAGAACAGCACTGTCAAGCTTAATGCAGATGTAAATCTAAACATGAATGCACATCTGAGCAGGAATTGATCAGGGGAGCTGTATAACCACACATATATTTATATATAAAGATGCTCACAGACTTTTACTGTACTTTTCTATACCTATCATGGACTAACAAACCACTAGTATGGCACTTATAGGAAACCTTACGTTTCAGGGAATCTCTCTGCTTGTTGGATTTCCTTCAGGTGGACAGAGGAAAGGAGACCAGGACTCTGTATGTATGAACAATGACAGCATCTCTACCACAGTCTTCAGAGATTAACAGAAGACTCTTTTCAAGAACACCAAATTCCAGGTTTCTGCATTTCAAGAGGGTTAAACAGGAAGTTCCTTAGTGATGCTCAGCCTCTGTGCTGAACCCTAGATATTACCCTTCCTCTCCTCTGCACTTAAGTGTTGATCTTAAAACAGGAATATGCCATAAAATCTTTACAAACAATATTTCTGGTAATACTGTTGACCTATAAAATAAAGTAAATAACGTAGTTTTCTTACAGTATGACTACCCTGCCTATACAGTGTAGGGAAAAGATTTTAATTTCAAAACCATTTCTTACCACACACATTTGTAATGTAAAAAAAAAAAAGTGTGTGAGATTTAAAGCACAGTCTTGACCACATTAATAAATAATGAAGTTAGGTCAACATCTGTGAGATGGAAATGGTATCAAATGTGCTACTTATACATGCTAAATTCACCACTGTAACAGTACACTAATGATTTCTAGGACTGCCATGAACATCAGATGTTTACAGTGTCCCGACAAGGTTGTTTGAACACTGTCCCAGTGCTTCCTGCTAGGTTACAATATGTTGGCCACAGGTGACCTAGCAACCATTAGTTTGGAGAACTGCATTATAAATCTCACATGAACTTTAAGTTTATTGTTAATGACTATGATCTTACAGTATGCAGTTCAAATGCATACGCCGATGGCTCCCTCTTCTGGATAATCCACACAGAAAATAAGAATTATTTATTTAAAAGTGAAGGGAAAAAAAAAATAAAGGGCATGGAAGGAGGAAAATGGAAAAAAGACATTTTAAAGTAATGTGTTCTTTATCAAAACAGACTCATTTTCTTTCTCAATCTTTTCCCAAATTTTCTGTTTTACATTTCATGAGTATTTTACCTTGAAAGTATAATTTCAGCCACAAAAAAAAAAAAAATGTTGTGGACAAAGACATCATATACATTGTTGTCAAAATTTTTTTTTTTCCCTCTGAATTGTTCTTTGTCTCTTATTACAACGTGTAGCAGTAGTGTCAAATAATCTGTAAGAAACTGAACAAAAAAGAGGACAGAACAGGTTGGAGCTACAATTGAAAATGTATGGGTGGATTAAAGAAACCAAATATTGACATAAAGTAGCTCATATGAGTAGAGAGGTGCTTGCCATTGTTAACAACAGAATACATAAGAGAGGAATGGGGCACACATTCACAGGGCCTGGGCAGTTAAACAATGGTTAAGCCCACAAGAGTAGGTTAAAACATGAATTGAAAACAAAAAAAACCTTAGAAACTTTTCTCCTGAATAAAATACCATATTTTTAACATTTTAATAAAAATGGAATTAAAAGCTTTTACAAGAAGCCAAAAAAATTAATGGTTTTATTTTTTCAAGTTAGAAAAGTTTCTTTTGAACAGAGTTTGTTTAGTTTAAAGGTTAGTTTGATCAATACATTCCAAAATACATTTTTATTGAAAAAATAAACTAGAAAATCAACTGTTTGTATTCAGTATATCTGAGGATGGATACAATCTACATGATAAGGTTTAGAGCAATCTCATTTAAAGGCAACAGCCTTACATTCTCAACTTTGAATATGAGGAGCTGAAGAAGTGAACAGAACTAAAAAAAAACAAACTACCCCATTTAAATGGTTTAAATGAAAGGAGATATTAAATGGATATTCCATGACTGATAAATAAAAATCATTTACTAGTAGAATAAGAACATAAGAATGAAATCCATCTCCTGAATCCAGTTTAGGAAGATAAATTAGTAATATAAATTAGCTTCAACTGCAACACTGCATTCTCATTAGGAACATAATTTCTTAAGTGTTAATAGCTGAAGGATTTAAGCAGATGGACCAGAATTTCCACCTCATATAAGCCCTGAGAAATAGAATATTTCTTTTGTGCTTTGGATTGGCTAAACCAGTGTAATTTATCAGGCAAGGAAACCCTGCTCGTCAGTACTGTCTACAAATAATTTTCACAGAAGAAAATAAAACACTTTGAGTACAGATTTAAAGGCCTATCTTTAGGGTCTCCATTTTCTTTTTAACTTAGACCTTTGGATTTTCAGATTTCCGTAATTTATTTTATTTTTCTTTCATAGATCTAAGTTCTCCTTATTAGAATGTAATGCTACACATTGTTAAGGATAGAAAGACAGCTAGTTAGAAAGAAGATCGAATATGAGATTAAATCTTTGAATTTCCTTACTTCATTCATTACTTTAATTACAACAATAATATAGACATTCCTTTTTTCCTTCACAGAAAATATGAAAAAATGGAAAAACGAATCCAGTCTTTCTCAAAGAGAAGTGATGTACAGTGAAACTAAGTCACATTCATTAACTTTTTAAGGTCTGCTGTGCAGACTTACACAAAAACTAATAAAAATACAGAATTTAAAAAGCATAATTTAACAGCGAATTATAACTCTTTAGAAAACCTGAAAGTGAAATGAGAACTGCTCCATAAGCAACATCAAAATATTGCATGATGATGGATAAAGATGACATTTGCAAGGTTTAGTAATGCAAAATGGTGAAGTTTACAGGAAATTAATCTAATATGGTAGACATATCATTTCTCACAGAAACTGGATCATAATTCAACTGTCTTCACCTGACAAGGTCAAAATTTACCACAGTGTACACTAGACGACTGTAAATTGAAGAGGCTTCATCACACCTTAAATCAGTTTCTGCATAATTTCAGACATAAAAATCTAATTCTGTGGCAACCAGAGGATCCATCCCTGCTATATTAAAAGGAAATTCTCCAAAACTTTTTACTAAAATATAGTGAAGAGAAAAAAACCCTATCTACTCTAAAAAAACCTGGTCATAATTAATTTGAATTATCAGCAAGCAAGTGAATATACAGTTTCCTAGGAAAGATAACACATAAAACAAAACCATCTATTTCTTTCAGCATATCAGTTTTGTTGCAGCCTCAAGTTTCATTCTGATTAAGATGAAAACAATATGATCAATCTAATAAATATTGAGCTTTTTAGGGTATAGATTTCAAAATCAGCGTATGCTGCATATATTAAACCGTAACTACAAATTCAGTTCCCGTCTATTCTTATGGATTCTTCTGAAAACACGATCCAAAAAAAAAAAAAAGATTCAAGACTAATATTATATTCAAGTATAAAACATCATTATTCTTGGTAGGGGCCCAATCATAAAACCAGTGAAGAGGCTCTTCTGATCAACATTAATGACGTCCAAAGTCCTAAAGCATAGCTGTAACTTTTGTCATTGACCTACTCAGTAAACTACTCATACATATTTGATAGAACCAGGTATTGAAGGGCTAAATGATTGTAGAAAATACTATTTTTATTATGTATGACCCAGGTCAATTTTTTATGATTTCACAAGAAATTACTGGCATTTCTGAAAGTGGAACAACTGCTTTCAGTTTTAGGGTGTTCTTCATTTTTTTACAGACATGTTACTACTGACTACTCCAGAGTCAGCTTCTCCCACCAGCAGGGTCCCAGGTTCACAAAATTAACCATGGAGTTGATTCAGGACCTGATGAGACAACCAGGTTTCTTTGATGCTCAGGCAGTTCAGCAGGCAACTAGCAAAACACTATGCAGTGGTGATCACAATGGTATATGAGAGTCTGGTTGTCAGACTCCTAAAGGATACAAAAAATCCAACTGTCATACCCAACTCTTAAGGAACCAAAGCACAGCTGCCTTCTGTGTACTTTTAATTAGTTCTTCCAACATTGCTTTCTGCATTTTTACCAATTACTATTTTTCTGTCATCATGTATCTATTGAGCATTTTAATCAGAAGACATACTTTTCCTAAGTACTACACACCTACAAGTACTGAACTTTATCATCAGATAGCATAGCCTATGTGCAATGTATCTGGGAAAATCAGAGTCTGCACAGATTTCCAAACTAATTCATGCAGATATTCGTTAGTCCTTTTGTAGAATACAGACATGTATTTGTTCATTCTCCTATCTAGAGCTGCTGTCAAGCCAATTTATTCAATTCCACACCTGTAAGTAGACTTCAGGTCTGCGTATCACTGCTCTAACATATGTAACATTGTCCTGGTTTAACCAGGATAGGGTTAAGTTTCCCCAGCAGTGGGGGGGAGCTCTAGCCGGGTTATTCAGATACCATGCCAACGTCACATCCTGGCAGGTCACATTTTCCTGGCGCAGGAGCCGGTGCACTCGTGGTTTTGTACATCGTGCTTCTCACTGCTGTATTTGGTAGCTATTTTGCTCTGTTCATTGCTATAACTATTACTGTTATTGTTATTGTTGTTGTTTGTTGTGTTGCTATTGCATTGTTGTATTAAACCTTTCCTTATTTCAGTCTTGGGGCTTTGTATTTCACTCCCTTTGTGGGGGAGGGGCAGCAGCCGCGTGGTCTCAGACCCCGGCGGGGGCTAAACCACCGCAAACATATGCACCATACAGTAAAATTACATCTCCACACACAGTATATAGTGCTGGTTTAAGAAAAAATTAAATACTTTGTTTACTGAAGCAAACATCACTCAAGATCAAAACCTATGATATTCTAAGAAAACTGTAGCTTTTTCATAGCTTTTTAAAGCAATTCAGTAAAGCTTAACAGAAAACTGCACAGCAATGCACAGCATTGAATTCAGAAATAGTCATGTTATTTTCCATTATTTAAGCTTCTTATAGAGTAATTATTAAATGTGCATAATCATATTAAATATGCATAACACTGTACAGATTCATCCTCATTAAATACTATAGGATTTCATCATTAAGGAGGTAGTAAGTTGACTTCTTACAAAACCGAATAGGTACCTCTAATTAATTTAAATTAAATTAATAGATTTTAAGGTCTGGAGGAATCATCACAGTGATCAATCCTGGCTTGCAGCATAAAAAATGCCATGTTATTTAATAAAGTAATTCCTGCATCAGCGTCATTATTTCTGAGCTAGTTTGGACCCAACTTGCCAATGGCCTGTGTTGATTTGTCTGTACTTCATCCTCAGTAATTTCTGCTGTATGAAAAATAACAACCTAATCTGCCTTGAATTCTGTGCTATTTTTCCCTATTTTGCTCTGCCATTTTGTTACGAGAAACACGAAGCTTGAACAAGATAGTAAAGTTCCTCTACCTATTTTAAGAAAACAGACCCATGACTGATTTAATCTCTGGAACTTCAGCAAAGTCTCCAGGCTGCCATGAAGCAGTGATAATTAGACGATCAAGGTGAAGCAAATGCTGGAGACACTCCATGAAAATCACCGAATCCTTTGAAGCATTCACTTAAGCAGGATTAATATCATATCACGGTTTACGATGATGAGCTGTCCAACATGTTCCTGGCCACATCAGCACTACACCACAGTGGCTTCTTTGCTGATCGTTGCAGTCACATGCCATGCTTACCCAAATTTCCAGAGAATAAGGATTAAAACAAAGTGAATTTTGACTGTAGGACATCAGTTTTCATGCCCTAGAATTATGATGATACTCTAGAAGGCTTCAGGGCCAAAACCTTGAATTAGCTAATTGTCAAAAAGTTCGATGTGTAAGGAAACCTTTGATTTATTGGCCATCGTTCAGGCATCCAAACATATTCAACATCACGAAGCTATTATTCTAGGTTATATACAGGAAAACACAGAAACATCAAGCTAATCAAAGTGTAGCAGATGATATCAGATACACACACTCATCCCTACTCAAATCCAATCAGCTGTCTTTTCTTTTGGGAACATAAAAGAAAGAGATATTCATTTACAGCTCTGCAAGGAGTAAAAAAACAACAAATGCTCATCTTAATGAGAGGAGGAATGTTTTTCCTGTGCTTTTTATCTCATAGAATGGAAAAAAGTAATGATGCTAAGGGATATGGACTGGTTGACTCTCAACAGTACGTTTAGTAGACAGAAAGCAGGCAGACATGGAAGAGATTTTTCCATTGTTGCTGCATATCATATTACAGATATTTGGAAAGCCACGGGGAAAATGCTACTAGCAGGAAAGTGGAATGAAATTAAAAACCTGTTCATTAGATTAAGCAACCAGAGAGTAAGACAATTACCAGAAACCCACCAAGGTACAACTGAGGCAGGCCTTCGAAAAACACAATATGGGCTGAAAAGGGAGTTTCCTTTTAAAAAGTTATCTTCTCTCTTTCTTGATGTTATGACAGAATATTTTAACCTGTTTTTATCTGTAAATAAATATGTCTCAAAATAAGTCACAGCTTTTCATTTTTTAATGTTCCAAGATAAACACAGCGTGCTTCATATATTGAAATCAGCTATCACAGCCTATTGTCTCTCTGTGGATTACCTTGGTGTATTGTTGTTATACAGCTTATTAGATATCATTCTTTTTACTACAAGAACAACCTTCATTTCCTCAAATGCAACAGTGTGGCTACCATAATACCAAAAGCATTTTTTACTACCTTACTTAATTTTAGTTTTTCTAATACTTCGTGAACATAGCCCACATACTCCTTGCAGAGACTGCAAGGAAAAAATAAATGTTGGCAAAAGCCATTCTTTGGACTGCTTTCTAGGAGTAGTCCATAGCAGAGCAGGTTAGGTTAAGTCATTGTCATTTTAGCTTTTGAGGCTCAAGACTGAAGCATGACAATGAAATACAATGAGAGGATATGCTGCCTGAACGTTGAGAGATAGTGTCTCCAGCTACCCCAGAAACATGACTGCAGTCAGAGTGCATGCCTTTGATTGCCTTATTGATGTTCCAAAATTGATTTATATTGTTATGAAGTAGACTTTAAAAGACATTTTATGAAAGAATTCAGTGATTTATGTCATCCTATTATGCTTAAAAAACTCCTGCTGTTTTAAAGACAGGTTGGTTATGGATTTGCTACAAAACTGTATGACATCACAAAGTAACATCAATCTTGATGTTTCCTCTTTCCTTATTTTGACACAGAAGTATATAGGTTGGGAGCAGAGAAGTTGCAAACAAAGGTGCCATTTTTTCTACTTTTGATATTCCTTATCAGTTATATGACCTACTGTACTTGGGGTGGTTACTGCACAGTTTTTTGTTTAGCTCATTTGGCTTGATCATCAGTGTCTTAAAGTTTCATTGGGTTAAATGTTTTTCAGCTTTTCATGTTTTAGGAAATATTCAACTTTGACCTGAATGAAGTTTCAAAATGGTATCAGTAAAAAAAAAAAAGAGCTTATTTTTAATTTTTTCCAGAGCATCCTTCAATGACAAATGAGAAGTTGCACAGCTAGGAAAAAAGAATATTGGATTTGGGAATCTAAACTAGAAAGGGGGCTCCTGCCTTCTGATCTCTGTTTCCAGGACTGTTTCTGTACTTTATCCAGTGTGATCTAAATATGCATTTCACTAAACAGAAAATAAACTTTAAAAATTAACATAAAAACAATATTTCAGGATTATAATCTAATTATAATTAGAATTAGAATAATTGCAATTTATTATTGACACATTTATTATTACATATCTTATATTCAAAGATATCTAGAAGCAGCTGATCAGATTACCTGATTTTATGACATCAGCCCTTCATCTCTTTCTTTCATTTTAGTCTAATTTTTGCACTCTTGTCTATGTTAACATACAGTTGCAACCACCCCTTGTGAGTAAAAGAAGCAGTGGATTAGTAAAATTATTACAAAATGCATGGTTAATACTTTACAAATTTTCTCTAGAGACAAATATTCAGTAAACAGAGAGACTGTTCTCTTTAGTTTTCATTTTTGGTTATATAATTGCAATTAGTTATTGTGTACTCCATTAACAAGTTACACTTGTTTATTTAGCTTTACAGCAGTATGCTGTGTACCTGTATAAATCCATAACTGGAATAAATTTATTGAACATAACAATTTGAAAGAATCAGAAAATGCAGAGAATAAAAGCAGTGAAGTATTTGGTTTGTAATACTAAAGTATAACTTTATAATTATTTTAAATGAAATTCACACAGAATCATAGAGCCATCAAAGAATGGTTTGGGTTGGAAGGGACCTTAAAGATCATCTACTTCCACCCCCTCCCCACCATGGGCAGGGACACCTTCCACTAGATCACTAGTACCAGAGACTTGGCAGAAGTTCTCTGTTTAAAATCCGTTTTGTTCCTCCATTTAAAGGTGGCTGTGCAAAGGTCTGCAGTAAAGTTTAGCACAAAGGGTGGATTTCACCAAGAGCACTGACCAGTGACCTCAGCAGGTGCTTGGAAGGAATCTACACAATCTGCACAATTAAAACACCCATTTTAAGTAGCTATGGACAATAGCAATTTAATTCTAACATGTATCTAGCAACTATTATAGTTTTCATATATTGATCCTGTGAGTTGCATTTTTATATTATCCGGTGCTAATATTTACTGTCACATTCATAGCACAACAAAATGGAAGCAAGATGTCAGAAAGAGATTTTTGAAGGCTCATGTTTCTTAAATAAATCACAATTTCTCATATTACTAGCATTCATCTGTCTGTTGAAAAAATTGTTTGCCTTAACCTCTTTCTAAAAGTCTGTCTGTCATTTGATGTATTTGCTGCAAATTGGAATTGCATTGCAGAAAATGAATGGGCTTAGTCAAATTAAATAAAATTATATGCCAGCTAGCTTTCATATATTCTAAATATGGCAAACCTATTACATACTTACTAATTGTATTTATGTAAAGCCTGCCACGGCTTCACATGTGACAGAACAGTATTAAGAGAACAAATTAAGATACATCATTCAGGCAGTATGCCATTTAAAAGATTCTCAGAGATCCAGAGGTTGCCTATCATAAAAAGGCTTGCTAGTGTAACCTGCTCTCTATTACCTATTCTGTAAATAAAGTCAGCCACAGATACATGCAGTGTAGCTCTACACAAGTCCCTCTCAGGGCTGGCAATGCTTGTGAGATAGGATGAGCTTGATGCTCCTTCTACAAGAAGCTCAAATAGCAAATTGTCCCATGGCTCAGGAGACAGAGACTTCCCAGAGCAGGAAGAAGAGAGAAGTGGTTGCAGAGCAATCTTCTGCCTGCCAAAGAAGCAATAAAAGATATTGGAGCTGTCATGGATGCACAGGTACATCATGGTTGTTCCCTTTCCCCTCTGTTCATCCTATTGGAAAACCTATACAACAGCAGAATTGATTTTGAAGCTAGAAAGTACCATTAAATCACATAACATGACCTATTCTGGCAATGCAGACAAAGATATACATCCATCTGTACTGAAGCCAACAACTTGGATGTAGCTAAAAGGTAATTTCCAGTCCTGATTTAGAAAAGATATAGAATTAATCATTTCTGTTGATAGTTTGTTAAAATGTTTTCTCACCTTTCCCATGGGATATTTGTGCCTGCTTCTGAATTGGCTGTAAGTTCCAGCCAATACACTTGTTATGTCTTTCTTTGCTGAATATTTTTTTAATGTTATTTTTCAACAACCTAGAAAGTTTCAAAAAGCAAATCTGTGTTCTCATTTGATCAATTTTCCAAGTCGCTTTACTTTTCTTTTACTGGCATGTTTCACTTCAGGTTGTAGTCAGTTAAAAAGCCTGTTTCCCTATTTACAAGACTATCTTTGCTCAGTATCTGTTAGCTTGTTCCATGCAAAATATATCAGCCAAATAAAATAGATTAAATAAATGACATGGATTTTAAAATCACTCCATAATTTAAGACAAAAATATTTATAACTAACACCTCTTCTATTTTAACATAAATCTAAGACTTGCCCCTGATAAAAAAGCCAAGCAGGTTAATGGAAGACAGCAAAATTCTCAGTTTGCCTCAGCTTCAGATCTGTTCCTTAGACAAATTTCAGAACTAGAGTACCAGAAATACTTACTTAGTTTATAGATTAGTAAAGCAGAAACTTCATTAGGCTGCTACCACCTTCACTCAGTCTGTAAAAACCTGTGCTCCACTGCCATGTTCTGTTGCAGGGTGGACAGCTTTTGGGCAGAGGAGAATAGATGTCAGTGTTTTCCAAATACAGCCAATAATTGCAGGACATTGACCACAGTCATTACTTTTACTCAAGATACGGCCCTCATATCCATGGGTAAGTTATAACATCATTTTTTCCTTAGAGAATATCTATCAATACTATATGACGTGAGCAAATACTGCGAAAATATGCTTATATGCATTCATTTGAATAAAAACTATGAATTCAGTTTGACACTGTTGAGACCCTTTTCCATTTTTAAAAATATCTAGATAGGGTTTTTTATTTCTCTTGTTAGAAGAAAAAATAGCCTTGCAATTTCTGTGTGTCTAGTTCACAGTTCTCCATGTGGAAGAGGAAATCTCATTTAACCTGTTATGAACAGAAGGAGAAACAATAATAATACAGTAGCATTCACTGCAATTGTGCCGCAAAGACACAGGACTTAAAAATAAAATCAAACCAAATAGTTCATGAATAACCCATAGCCTGATATGTTTGTATATAAGTGTTCAGTGAATAAGTTCCAAAACAAACATGTTTATACAATCAGAATATTTTTGATGAATAATGTATGAAGAGAGACATAGTAAAATTTGCAAATGTTATGCACTGCAAATAGCCCATCTTCCACATACAATAAGAAACAGAACAAGGTAGGATGAGACAGGAGATACAAAACTATTATAAGCTGCCAAACAGTAAAATGGCAACTAATCATCATAATCCCTCACTTCAAAATCTGTGGTCACAAGAAAGCATTGGAAAGATTCCCTCAGGAGATGTTAGATTAAATGTGATGCACTCACCCAGAAAACCATCTAAAAAAAAATATCTGGGGAGAATAAATTAAGATGCTTATGGCAGCTGCAAAGGCTGTTAATAAGTGAGTAAAGATGTCATCAGTTTTGACTGGTTTTTCTCCAACTACTGGTGGGCTGTATACTTCAGTTATGCCTCATACCTTCTAGGTCTTTTCACTTCAGCTCCATGCTCTCCTTCATATTCATTCTTTTATCCCTTCACTTTTCCCCCTGTAGGTCCTCCCCTCTCCTTCTCTTCTCTATACTCTCTCTTCACTATTTGCTAGGTGTCCTTCCAATCAATTCTTATGAAAGGAAAAACAAAAAAACCCATAACATTACCATGATCTTTCTGCCTTTCATAACATTTATTACACACTATATGTAACATCTTTTTATATATCCATCATTTACATTTTGTGTTATATAAAAAGATCTTCAGAGCATTAATTATCCTCTAGGTGTTCACCTACTGTTAGGAAAAAAAGAGCTAATCTTGTTTGCTTTGTACATATTATAATGAATAAATGGACTCCCCTCATAAGTAAAGCTCATTTTTAACTAAATCTTTTACTGTATTGTATTTGTGTTATATCTGATGTCATTAATTCTGTTTAAGAGAGACATTTTAGAGATAAGATATGTTAAAAAAATGCCAAAATGTGGTGTTCTCTGAAACCCTTCAGTGCAGATTCTGCTTAATCCTGCTCATCTCCTTTGGCTCCCAGAATCTTTGGCTTCCAGACTCTTTGGCTTCCACAGAACTTAGTACCAACCTAGCTTTAGACACAAATTCAAATCATGCCTCAAAGTTCTGAGTACATTCTAAAATCAAATAAATTATAATGGATGATAAAGTCTTATTCTATCATCTAGTCATATACCTTAGCAATAACTTACTAGGAGTCAGGGATTCCCAGTTCTCTAGATTATAAAGCACTCACTCCCTGTCCTCTGGCCATGTATTTATCTGAGTTTAAACAATTTAACTTTGGATTCTGTGTTCAGCTCTTGGCCCATAAATATTAAAGCATAAATTTAGCAACATAAACATAATTGTGCATATATCCATCTAAGAAACTTATTCTCACTGCTTCCCTCTATTGTGTAGAACACAATCTCTAGCCTTTGAAGAATTGAGACAAAAAAAAGAAAAAAAAAAAAAAGAAAAAAAAAAAAAGAGAGGACAATTTTTTTCTACTGAGTGGTTATTTTTAGTGTGCTTGTGCACACTTGCTGATCCTGGAATGAAATCAAATATTGGCCCAATGACATTTTTTGATGGGTTTGATTATTTTGGAGTTATGCACTGTTTCAAAGATTAACAGTGGTCTAGATTCTAAGCAATCATTTCAAAAATAAGGTAGGTAGTTAGTCAAGATGGTAACTTTTCATTATTTGGTTCCAAAGATCTTGCATAAATACTAGAATAATCGTGGCTCAGCTGATAACACAATTATAGTTCAGTCATTGCATTTAAAAACAATATTGTTGGTTGTATACTGAAGAGCTGTGAGATGGAAAGAACACCATATGCTAAACCCAACTAAACAATGTTAAAATCCACAGAAAGCTTTTTTTTTAATCCAAAGGAACAAGTAACTTTCCTTATACATGGTAAATTTCAACCCTGTGGAAAACATTTTATCCCTTTTATGTCTGTTTCTTAAATAATAAGCTAGCACTTACCTCAGTGAGTAAGATCTAGTAATTCAAGTTTTTTTGGGAACAAATTCTATGTAAATTGAAACAATGCAAGGATGTTCTCAAGTAAATCACCCCATTTATGAATAATTTTTCAACTTGCAATAAATTCAGTGCAATGATACTTTGCATGTATATAATATCTTCTCAAAAAACTTGAAATGTAGCTGAAGAGTTTCCCAATAGTACAGCAGATCAGAGTGGAACTATTAATGAGAAATTGGCCCAGTCTTCACAGATGTCACAACATATCACAGTCCTTCACAAAGACAAGACGATGTGTCTTTGACACTGTCTGTGCTGTTCACTGATCCAGCTTAGCTGATGAGCTTTGATGTCACAGACAATATGTGCTGACACCAAAGGATGATCTTTGTCTTCTGTGTTGAGACAATGATGCTGCACAATTCTCTTGAGAGTGTCATTGCGAAATGTCATTTACCTACCTCTCAGCCACTTGCTACATGTAACTGATTATATAAAATAACCTCTGGCAGTCTGCTAACAGCTGCTTTCAATACCCAGATCAAGCTCAGTTTGCAGGGTAACTCTTTCACTCTATGTGTTGCAAGTGTTTGGTGGCTGATGGTGACATCCAACCTTGTATTAACTGTTGATCAGATGAGTAAATTGCATCACACATCAGTCAAGTAACTGACACTGAGCTATGAAAAGGCATCCATAAAGACAATATCAAGGATATGTTTAACTTTTGATTCATTGTCATGCCATCATCTTGCTCTAGTCATCTTTTTGAAATATTTGTCCTGGTGACAATTTGCCTAGCTCTGATATATTAATATGAGTTTTCCTGACATCACCATGATTATCTTGGACTGCACCTTAAGACTCAACAACTGCCCCCTTTAAAATGATCCAACAAGATGAATTTGTCATTTGGTGAAATGCCTTAATTGTTGAAATCCTAATAGAACAAGTTTTTTGCTTTATAGGTACACATCAGCTAGTATCTTGGGTATACTGTATTTCATTTTAGGATAAGCAGATGAATCGCAAAGTACTGCTACAGGATTATCATAATAATTAGGCTCATAAACAAGAGGTAGTAAGTGCTTTTCAGATCTTGCATCACTGTCAAGACATGTTACATCCCAAAAAGTTTGCAATATTACTGGTGCTGACTAGGTTGCTTGGTCAGCCAGAGAACACCAATGGGATGTAAAATAAGTAAGTGATTTTAAAGGTCTTTTCCCCTACTTTCACAGGTATGGGTGAGAAACACCACCTATGGCTGCTCTGCCATTCTGAAATATGTCCTTCTGACCCAGGAGGAACAGCAAGCAACCAGAAGTTAAAATAATTGAAAATTATAAGATGTACTGTTAGCTGACCTGAGGAGCTATACACAAACTTTATCCAATCCCAAATTCTTTTAGAGCATTAAGGAACATTTTATTTCAGCTTTAAAGAGAAGAAAGGAAATATGACAAATGACTTGTCCAAGGTCAGCAGCTCAGAGACAGACTACGTAGATCAGGTGTAGTTTGATGCCTATCCTCTGTAAAAAGCCCAAGTTCATATTAGTCTTTTGGTTGCTTTTCAACAATGCAAAATCATCATGTTTATTTTCTGGTAGTACTGCCAGGTTTCCATCATCCTTTTTTTCTTCCTTCTTTTGAATACATTTTTCCACAGGCATATTATCTTGTTTTATTTTTTTCCCCTCCAAAAAATGAACCTCATTCTGATGTTTTCTAACAGTTTCCTTAGAATAGCAAGGAGCCTGAACAAAACCTCTGAAGCTAGCACACTTTGGAAGACTGTAACCCAAAGTACTTCATTTGTAACTCAGGCCTAATCATTTATAGAGTCAATTAAGGATCACAACTTGCTCATTGTGACAAGTAGGGGACTACATTACTCTCTAGGGAGTCTGTTCATCAGTTAAGACATTAATCCTGAAAACTTAATGACTGTCACAAAAGTAGTGCGCACAAAAAGATATTAGACTAGAAATTACCAAGTGCAGACTAAAGCTTTAACATTTAACAATAGTTCTCAGATTTTGAAAATGTTTATTTTCTTCTCTCAAAATATAAACCTGTTGAAGTAGTTTGTTAAGGTAGTGACTAATACATTTGCTAAGATTTGACAATTCAGATAGTCAAACATTTTTTAAACTACTGATACTCCATTTCCTGCAGTTATTGTCTACAGTCTAAGAACACAGAAATTTTTTTCTCATCGTAAACTGGTGTAGTCTATACCTGTATTTAATGAAGTTATTGTTTTTCACTACATAAACTTTATTTATTCAAATTTATTTAAATTATTTATTCCAATGCTATTTTAGAGAAATGCAGGAATCCACTGGGCTGAAAGATCGTCAGTAGGTGTGTTTGCACTTTTCTACAATGTATGTATTTACATTCTAATTTGTACAGGGCCTAGATAATTGTCTCAAACATACTCTTTAGAGTTTCTATTTTCAAATGAGGAGAAGTTGATATGTATTTTACTTACCCTTCTTTCTTTTGTCAATATTAATATTCCCAGCACTGTGGCTTTTTGTACGATGCCTTTCCTAAGTGATAATGAAGTAATCCAAGTCATCATTTTATCAAGACACAAAGATTCATCATCTTATTGCCATGATATTTACTGTAAGATCACTTGGCTCCCAGTGTGAGGCACAGACATTTACAAGACATCCACATAAAATGATTAAATGCCTAAAGGGTTAGATTTACTACAGCAGCACTTTCATGGAGGAAGAACGCTCTTCAGAAAAGCACAACAGAAAACTCTTTTGTTCACCAATGCTTGTTTATGAGCCTAGCATCTTTTCTTTATTATTTAAGTGACCTGGGTGCTTTCCCAAGGTATTTTCCCAGTATCTTAGTAGCAAAAGATGACATTCTATACGTAAAACAGTTTTCACATATGACTGATAACACCCAGTTTAGATTTCAGTGGTAAACAGTCATAAACTCTGTATTCTGTATTGCAGATCTAACAGCTCTGGAAATTTCCATAAAACCTCATGAAGTGATTATACCTACCATCCATCAACATGTACATTTTTGTGATCAGACGACAATAATGTTTAGATCACTGTTTGGTTTTTTTTCATCAAAGTTCTGCTGTACCCCACTCCACCTTGAGGATCCAGAAACAGCTGCACAACTTGAACTCCGCTATGCCATTATCACATGGTCATTTATTATGAAATACTGTCTAGCCACAAATTACAAACAAAGCCCAGGAAAAGTTCCCAATCTTATTACCAGTTACTATATTAAAATGGTCCATTATCTATAGATGAGGAAATATTACAATAAGGTGAATTAATGTTTTATAAAGGGTAATAACAGACAATAAGGAAAATAAGACATGAGATATATATATATCTTCAAAAAGGATTTGCAGGTATCAGATGGTTGAAATGAGCTAGAGGCCAGAAAGACAATATGACAACCAACTCAGTTAAATTTCTATAACAAAGCAGATCATATCTATTGTCAAAGAGATTTTTCCCTCAAGGTTCCTCACAAACCAATGGCCTACAGGCATTTGTCTCACATTTACTGATGTTTAATAACACTGTGTTCTCTGATAACCTTTTTCATCTCATCAGACTGCTTTGTGCATTTTAAAACTAGGAAATTAATGCAAGTATTGATCACTGAAACTGTCAAGCAGTCTGCAATGTTACTAATGTTTCAGCCCATTTGGTATACTGGGTTGTTCACATTTTTCCATATTAAAAAAATTAAAAGGTTATTTCTAATTTGACATGAGATCATAAATTAATATATTTCTTACATCCCTTGAGCTATAATGTACAGGGTTTTGTCCTTTTATGATTATATTTTATCCTATCTAATGGGGCTAACAAAATATGCTTTCATCTTATTGCTGAAAACCATCTTTTAAAGTTTTTAAAGTAAAACCCTTTCATCTTTGTATTATTATTATTATTATCATCATCATCATCATTGCTACCACAAACACCACCTGCCAAATGTAGTACCTACAACAGTTTTTGCGGGAACAAGGGGATGATTCTCACCACCAGGTGGTATGCATTCAGAAACATGCTCTTCACATACGTTTAGTGGTTTACCAGTCACAGAACACAAATTAGTGCTTATTGAAGTCAGAGTTAATTTAGCTATTGCTAAACTTACCTCATCTTCAGGAACTAAAATAGCCAGCACTAATCCTTATTATGTTGTTCAGCAAACAAAACTAACTATTTTCTGTGCTTGTAATACTTGTAATTGTTCCACAAGGCTCAGTCTTGGATGTAGTTAAGTCAACAGGAGTCTGGATGGTGAGGAATTTTTTTCTATCACTCTTCTTCAACAGATACTAAGAAAACAACTGTGCTACAATGTGTACCTGTGCCATAATGGACCAGAGGAATACAAAAGTTAGCCAATTCAAAAATATATTTCATATCCTAATAGTGAAGAAACTGATATTAAGGAAACCTAATTTGGCCTAACCGTAGTTACAATAATGAGGTTCTTCATAATCCACTTAGAGGAAACTGTATTATTATAATGCACTTAAATTTGACCAATCTGTTGCATTATGTAGCTGGTTGTATGTCTTGAAGCTTATAGTTTTGTACAGTACATAACGAGGGTGCTTCATCCAGATGAAACAAATTAAACTGTTTTACAGTTTCACTGTAATTTCTCTGTCCTCTGGCTTTAAAGATACAGTAATGTAGAGAATATTTTTTTTTTAATACTAGTAAGAAAGTTAACTTGATTTCTATTTTTACTGTACTTCAGAAAATTAATGTGGCATTTGGAAGAGTTAGATTCCCACTTCCTTTCAAAAGAAATTTGAAGAGGGTTTTTTTGCCCAATTTCCCAAAGGGCTTTGAAAATTTTCACCATTGCTAATATTTTATGGAACTTACAATGGGGTAGCTGAACAGCCCAAAACTTAAAGAGCTTGATGGGCAACTTGTGAAACACACCCTGAAATACATATCTAATATAGTTTTCAGAATGGAAATAACTTCATTCATACATCAGAAATTATGTTTCCATCTGCTCTCAAAGTGCACTCATAAATCAGTTAGGTATTTTATGTTGGACAAGATTTTTATGTAAATCCATAGTCACAGTTTTTTAAAAAACTAGAATGATTGATGGACTCCTTTCTTATCCACTCAGTGTCAGAAAACCTAATCCAAAATGCTATTCATGGTTAGGTAGAATAAAGGCATTAATGTTTGGCTAAGATTGTAAAGTGTTTTGAGATCTACAAATGACAGAGGGCTCACACTCTGTGATTAGCCCTGATTTTCAGAGGTCACCAAAGTACAATGTTCTCATAACAGGCTAAGTCAGATGTCTATACTCCTTCCTATTGGAGTCTGCACTGGTCTTGCAGAGTTTGCTAAACATGGATGTGTTTCTGAATTCAGCTGGGTTTTGAAACAGAATGACATGGAATGTGATGTCAGCATATGGTTATTGCTGAATCACAGAAATGAGGCATTAACACACCATAAAGCATTTTTGTCTGCCTGCTTGTTGAAAAACCTAATTTCACTTCCTGTCTCCTTCACAGGCACAATTTATCCAACCTCAACAAGGCCTTCACCTAGCTTTATGCTAGAAGAACCAAGCCTCTGAAAGAGCCATCATAAATCTAAGCAATACGTCTTGATTAAATAGTAAATCACTGCTTGTGTGCTCAGAGTACCTTCAGATGGATTCTGCATGAAGGTAGATTTTAATATTTTTATATCCTAAGCTCTAAACTGTATTTTCAAGCTTTAAGGGAATATTTATGCTTTACTGATAGATTATATTTCTTAAAAGCCTGAAAAAATTCAAGGAGCAAAGAGTAATGGTATCATCCATTTTTGTTGTGGTCTCAAAGTACCAGAAAGAGTCCTGAACTGCTTTTCTGCTCTGTCTTCTTCCAGTAACCGTTAACACTTAATAAGAAATCTCTCATGTTTTTTCTTCTTAGATGCTCTCAGTCTCCATGGCATCCAAACAATTTCAGCCATGAATAAATCTCTATTCTGTGCAGGAAGAAATATTATTATTCCATGATACACAGATGAGGTAAAGTACAGACACATGAAATAAATTGAAAAAGTATATGGCAGAATCAAGAATAAACTTGCACTCATGTTCCAGATATATCAAAAGTTATCGGCATATTTCAGAATCATTTGAAAAAATGCAACAGGCAGTGCTATGTAAGAGATTGTAAGAGATTACACTCCAGTGTAATCCTTTCCTTAAAACCTATGATCCTGCTGAGTCCCATTCTGTTATCTTAACCACAAATTTATTTTTCTAGAGAAACCAAAACCGTGGGCAATTTCAGATTTTCAGTAGCAATAATTATTATCAATATTTCACTAGAAACACATGCTGTGTTTTATACATGACTAGGATGAATTAAAATCTGGTTTTTTTTTCATAAAAGATGCTGGAGCTACAATAAGAAACCTGTCAATGTGAAAAATAGTAAACTCTCCAAGAAAAAGGATTAAGGACACACAAGTGTCCTTAAGGAACACTACTTTTTTAGCAGGGAGTTTAATAAAATACCTTTGCATATTAGAAAGTTATGTGTTTGGAAAATATCATATTGATGAATCTAAATTGGTTGGGTAATTTTGAGAAAAGATGAAGGAAATTTTTCTTTAAAATCCCTGCTTCCCAGTGCTAACTTATCTTTTGCTACTGTTCATTCAGGACTTGTTTAGTTGAGGCCCAGTACCTTGCTGAAATTGTTTTACTGCTTTTTGGAGTTTCCATGCAGGATTTGCTCACAGTACTGGGATGCCCTAAGAGAGAGACCCAGGTCATGTTGCAGCCAGAACTAATAGCTTTACTGTCTCCTAGCAACTACGGTGCAGATATTTCCTACCTACAGGGGACACAGTAGTGCAGAGTTATGCAGAGGCTGAATGAATACTCCCAGTTTCTCAATAGCTTGTTCACATGTGTATGAAATTCAGCGTTACAATTGTTTTCATTTGGTTGGAAAAATAAATTATGAAGAATTATCCCTTTAAGAGACCCCAGCATGAAACAGTTTTAATCGGTTTTTACCATGCAGAACCATAATCAGTTCCAGCAAAGGGGCTGGGTGACGACTGCTTAACTCTAACTGATTATATACTGTAACCTGCCTTTGTGTTTATTGCTTTCTATAAAGAAATGCTATGGCCTTTTGGTCTTGTTTATGAAATGTTATGACTGCTAGACTGTAGTTATTTCTAGTGGGAAGAAGAAGGTATGGTTGGTTTGAGGAACTGTGGTTTCAAACAAATTGATTTTCTAACTGAGATATTGTAAAAAAGCATCCTTTGAATAAAAGCACAGATATCACATTTTACTGGAAACCAATTTATGTTTTCAGTAAGTTAGATAAGTAAAATAATGTTATTACCAAAATAGTTCAATTAAAAATTCTGCATAATCTAGCCAAGAGAGATCTGTCTAGTACCATGATCAGAAAAGGAAATGTCTTTTGGAAGTTGTCTGCTTTTAAAGATAGATATATGAAGTAATAAGTGCCCTAACAATACACTTTTTTATTGTATATTGTTAAAAAAAGCTTGTTTAATGCTTCTGCTTCACAGACACACATTTTCATCTGCCTGTGCTCTTACACAGACTCTAAACAAAGGCAGAGCATCTGTTCCCTAAGAATCAAAAGTATCTGGATTAAACACATTTACTTCAACTGACAATAAGTGTTCCTTAGAGAGAAGAATATAAGCATTGATTTGCCGAAGTCCTTTGAATACAGATGGTGAAAAATACCCCAGCTTGTCATGTGTACTGACACCTTGTTGCTGTCTAAAGTTGCTATACAAACATCCGTAAAACATGTATAACGTAATGGAAGATAATTTCCCTATGTGCACATTTGAATGAGTACTGAACCCATTTTAAAAACACAGAAAATGTAAAAATAAGTCCTATCTTCAGCTTATAAATCAGGATGCCACCATATATTAAAATAAAGAAAATGCTGCTAAATTTGTGGATGAATTGTGATCACTGGTATATATAAAAAATTAAGAGATACTAACCAAATATGCTAAAAACGTATTTTGTTTTCAAATAGAGGTATGCATCTGCAATTCAAATTGAGAATAAAAGTACAGAGATGTGTGGGAATAATTTAGCCCTGTAGTACAAGCATAATATATACATAAAAGCTACAGATTTTAAATATATGAATCTAATACACCATTGTAGTCTACAGTTTCACTGAACCAAGCTTAAATGCTGTTCCTCTTGCCTCATTCCCAAAGGCACTAGGAGGCAAAAAGGAAATGAATGAGTAAAAATGTCAGGAGGAGAACTGAAAAATCTAAATGCATTTCATTTCACAGCACTGTCTGTATCTCTTATGGACAAATTGACTCTGGAGTGCAAGGTCATCTGCTCAGCTGCTGTAAATTTGTGCAAGCCACTGAAGGCAAAGGAGGAGAATTAATTTACACCACGGAGGATCTGGCTTTCAGTCATTACAATGCCCAAAGCCAAAGTTAAGCTGTGAAGTTTCATGGTCTGTATGGATAGATGAGGTTAGTTTACACTCCAGGAACTTATATTGGTTCAGTCTGTCTGTTGTTTAGAAACAAACAAGGCATCAGAGATCTGATTTACCAAAATCAGACCAGAGGCGATTTAAAGCAAACATACAAACTTACCAAAAACCATGCTCATTTTGGGGGAAAAGAAACTTAAAAACACAGAAAGGAACCATATTTCTTCAGGCCACATATATTTTTCACACTTGTCAATTTGTTTTGCACGCAAATATAATTGCACCTAAGAACTTTCTAAGATCAATAATATTACACACAACATAATCTTGCTAGATTCCCATTTACCTTTGGAAATACAAAAATTAGTCCCTCCCAAGGTTAAAGCACGTTAATCAAATTGAGCTTTTTTCCTTTAAGATCTAATATTTTGCCCTCTTGAAGTGATTACTACAAATTTCTAACTAGATTCCTACTATTTTTGCAAAACGCACCAATTTGTGTTCTGATTATGGAAATATTAATGTATTGATAACTCTTTACAACACCAAGCATAGCATTCTTCTTTAAGTGTTATTGCCCTTAAAACTTTGCAAACTACAAAAGAGATAAAAACAGTGTTTAAAATACATTAAGCAGACAAGTTTTGACTTTTCTGAAGAAGCAGAGGATGTGTGGGAAGTATATAATAAAACAAATACTTACAAAAATCCTGCATTTGCACAGTAGCTCTCATGCTGTATTGGAGCAAAATTCTTTCCCTCCCTCCAGTTCTTTAGACCATTCAGTCTAAATGCTGGCCTGAAAGACCCAGTTGTAAATTTCCCAGTGTGGATATGACACAGATATCTCTCATCCCTATAATAATGGTCTTAATTTCCCAAATGGCAGAAAGGAATTGCAAGCATGCTTACAGCTACGACCCAGCGATTCATAGCCATGACCACCAGAGTCTGTTTACAAATGTACTTATTAGATATATAGGAAGACTGTTCTGTCCTCCCAGGCCATTTGGTTTGCATTAAAGGAACTGTCTGGGGGAAAGAAAAAGAATTCTATAATAGGTCCTTTTCTCGTTCAAAGGAAATCTTGTAGCTGGAAGTAGAGATTTCCTTGCTCGGCAAAGAGAGACTTAACAGAGTTTATTTATTGGAAAGAATTTTCATATGGTGGGCAGCACACAGCATTTCTTCTTTCTTTAGAAGAAATACAGACAGTAAAATAGCATGATAACCTTTAAATCAAGCAAATTAAAGGTAGGTAAAGTCAGAAGAACAAGGCAGATCAGAAATATAGCTATCAGGTTCTAAATTCTTACTGGCAGAGAATACAGTTAACTACTTTAACACTCACAGGCTAAAGAAGGTCATTATCTTACCAAAACACAAAGGACATTCTCTCTGATAAATCTTTGCTGATGAGCTACGAGAAGGAAGTTTACACCTGCATATGAGGGCCACTAATGAGTAGAATAATTTTAAAAATGCGTTTGTATTTAGAAGAAGAAAAAAAAGGAGAAAGGAGAAGAATCCTCTTCTTCCTTTGGAAAGGTTTGAACTTTAGCTTTTATTCTTCATTCTCCATAACTTGAGAAAACATTGGTTTGGATACCTAAAGTTTTGGTCATGCTCTTAATACTAATTCATTTCTTGATAAACCCTCTCTGAGCAAAGGAGTTTGTATAGTCACATGTTGGCTCTCAGAGGTCATATTTTCACTTACAGTCAACTCTTACAATAAATAGATATTTTTTTAACAATCCACTGGAATTCAAGATTCTAGTGGGAGAAGATGTTTCACTTATTCATAGAAAGTTCAAGTGCCTTCACTGGAACCAAAAGAAAAGAATTCACTTGTAAGAGTAATGGTCTTATTTCACTGATCACCCCCACTAAAAAAAAAAAAAAACAGCCTGCTATAACTTTAAAACAGTATGTGAATTTAAAGAAATATATTGTAAATATAATGCAGTATTTTGGATTTTAATTTTACAATTTGCATTATATTTTATAATTATTATCTCTTTTCAAAGGTGTCAAGAATTAAATAAAAGGATGTATTGATTTGGGCTCATTTCCCAACAAAAATTCTTTTTGAAAAAGATTCTCTTTGGTATGTAATTTTTTTTACTAAAATGGTTATCCTTAATGGACAATTCTATTAGGAACACCATAGAATTATCAAGGGGAAAAAATATAGTCTGCTGGTTTGGGGCTTGTCATCTGGAGTGTCAGAGCTGGGTCTTCTGGGAACTAGAAGGACTTGGTTGGGATCATATTATACACGTAATGAGTTCTTCTGGCTGAGTAAATTAGACAAAAAAAGACCATCTGATAGTGCCACAGATGTGATAGGAAAAAGAAGTGCTTCCTATAAACGACTTCATGGAGCCACCATATGTTCCTACCCTCCAGTCATGTCTCGTATTAAGTCTCATATTGAAAAAGAAGTCTTGGTATATGCACTTGTGCAGCGTACAGTCTGCTCTGTCAGAGAAATAGCAGTGACTTCTTTCTAAATCTTGTTGGCTAGAAGTCAGAAATGTCAGAATCCATTACTGAAGATGTTCAGATACTCATAGCCTCTCCCAGCTCCAGTGTTAAACATATGAAACGCCAACAATTGAATTAATGTGAGCATTTACTTCCCCCTGGGTGCAGAGGGAGGTGCAGAAACAGGCATCCCTTGATTTTAAAATCACCAAAAATTTTATTATTTTTAAGAATAGGATAAGGACAAACAAGAGCTACTGCAGAAAAATATTATTTATATTGATTTCTATAAAGTTGGGCACATGTACACACAAAATGCTTAAAGGTAAAGTGACATATAAAAATCATTATCAAATTTCTGGACTATTTAGAAGTACTGAAAATCTACCAGATTGCTTTCTTCATTCTGATCCTAGTGCCTTGACCATCACTAAACATTCAATTCATACAAACAGTGCTTTTGACAGTCCTAATATATGAACTACTGGAGGCTGACTAGACCAAAAACTATTGACACCTGAGCAGCAATAACTGTTTTGCATCCTGTGAACATTTCCGATTCCACCTAAAGTTAAAACCAAAAAATTTAAATGTGCTGAAAGAAGCACACAGCATCTATCAATGTTCAATAGACTGAAAAGAGGTCCAAAAGATTTCTTTGCATCCCACCAAGTGCCTCAATCACTTGAAGTGTCTGCTAGAGCTCATCCTCTTACTGAGCTTTCTTTTTGACTGAGAGTGACAAAAGGTCTGGCTGAAGAACCATGTCTGAATTAAGGAGCAGTTTAGTAGAGAATACTTCAGGTCTTAAGCAGATCAGTCACCTACTTTTCAGTGGTAAGGCAGTTGGATTTGGCTCCAATGTCATCATGTCCCTTCTCACTTTTAGGGGCTGCGCCTGATTGAATTGTAAATACAATGTACTCCCTCTGAGGAGTCAACTATTTCTCAGTATCAACAGGGCAGTGTCCCTGATGTTCCCATTCTCAGAAAAGGATGAGGTGACAAAATACCTGCTATGATTTCAGGCTTTCTTGGTGATTAGGGGAAAGTTTCCACAAAGACCAAATTTGTTGCCTTTGAATAGATTTTTTCCCTTCAGTATCAGTAAAAAAGCAGGAACTAAACCTCTAGGACTGTTTATGTGGTCACTCATTGTGGGGAATGGTTCTTAGTGCAGTTGGACCAGCCACTTAAAGGAAATGTACTGTCTGTGGGATAGGGGTCGTGTACACATACCCTTGAGAACAGAAGGAAGTAGAGGGTTAGAATTTAAGATTTTCCAATCTTATTTTTTTGTCTATTTTGTCCTTTTCCTGGGGGTATTCTTAGACAGTCTCAAATTAACTTTTAGATTGATAATTATGATATTTTTGTGTCAACAAAATCTTCATGGAAATTAGTGTGATACATATGTATATGTTTGATAATATTTTTTTTTTCTTTAAAAGAAACAAAAATGTAAAATTTTGGTCCTAAAAATCCCAGCCCACTCTAGGTACCATGCAGTGTAATATCTGCATCCCCTCACTCAGATCATTTTAACTGTTGTATAGAAAAAATAAAAATCATATTGAAATAGTCCTCTGGGAAAGGAAAGTTAAATTAAGCTAAGAGGCAGCTATTAGAGATGATCAACTGTGGTGGTTTAGCCCCTGCCGGCGTCTGAGACCACACGGCCGCTACCCCTCCCCCACAAAGGGAGTGAAATACAAAGCCCCAAGACTGAAATAAGGAAAGGTTTAATACAACAGTGCAATAGCAACACAACCAACAACAGCAATAACAATAACAGTAATAGTGATAGCAATGAACAGAGCAAAATAGCTACCAAATACAGCAGTTTGAAGCACGATGTACAAAACCACGAGTGCACCGCGCTCCGCGCCAGGAAAAATGTGACCTGCCAGGATGTGACGTCAGCATGGTATCTGAATAACCCGGCTAGAGCTCCCCCCCACTGCTGGGGAAACTTAACCCTATCCTGGTTAAACCAGGACATCAACAGAAACAACTTTTCTGAGAAATTATTTACAAGGTGTCCATTTAATGCTCTCTATACATCCTAGCAAAATATTTTATATAAGATACCAAAGATGCAAAAGAAATTATTTCTTTTTACACGGCTCAGTCATTTATGTGGCCTATATCTACACATTTGGGTACACACCAAGGAAAGTCATGTGTCTCAATGACAAGAGTTTGTCCCAAAACTGCATGAAAATACAATTTTGCCCACTGAGAGTCAGCTGTCACATTACCATAGACAAAGAGTAACTTTGTGAAGCTGTATTATGTATAAGAACATAAATGTTCCTTTGCAAAGTCAAATAATGGAAAGTAGGTCAAATAAATAGATATCTTTTCAGTAACACTCCAGCCAAAATTCATGTCTCATGTTTCACTGAAGAAAAATTGCCATTCTCTAACGAGTTCTCACTAGTTTATTTTTCAATAAAATATTTGTTACAATTCCTTTCTTTTTCTCTTGTCACCTTTTCAGCTTGAGACTTATTGTCACCTATGACTCCTCCTTGAGACCGATTTTCCTCTCATTTTTTCCCAAGCAGTAACTAAATTCCTCCATCCTACAAAATCAGCAAAAAATCTTGCTACCTCCTGCTAATAGTTTTTTTAGTTATATAGTATTTGCCATAGCAGATCTTCACAATGGCAGCTTTTCAAAGTCAGAGGGCGTCTAAACTAAGCCAACTCCTTGCTTGGACTGCCTTTTTCCTGAAGAAAAGTTAAAAATTAGGGTAGAAAAGACAAAAGAAAACAATCTAAGTTTGCTCAGAAACATCAATAATACACCATCTATGACCAGACTCAACAACCAAAATGGTAATGTAGGCACAGCTGTATCTGTAATATCAGTAAACAATTTAAAAATTAATTAAGACAAATCAGCACTGTTAAACCACAGAAGAGTGAATTGCATCAGCTCTGTATATTTTGCTGATGGAAGCTGAGAGATGTGCCTTTTTTAATTATTATTAGCTTTGCGTGATGTCCTGCTTTTTCAAACAGGTAGTTAGGCATGATTTTAAATAAGAGAAAATCAAGTCAAAGTCACAAGTATTCATGTACATCAAGTCTTTTAACCATGGCAGTTAAAGGAATTCCTTTGTATTAGTGAAATCTGAATCTTTTGCATACACAAGCAATTGCTGAAATGGCAACAACCCAATATTATATGCTATATCTTGTGACAGTTGATTCTCAAAGTGATATTGCAAAGTCATCAAGACTTAGAGGACCAATAAATGTAACTTTCCAGGAGACCTATGATTAAGATTTAGCAACCAGCCAAAGCAAGTTTGAGTCGGATGTCATTTACGCTGGTATAACAGCAATTCCACAGACTGTGTGTAAGTTCTTACTTTTATAAAAATAAAAATGGTTAGTAATTCAAATATAATTTTGTTAAGTTCATCAGATTCTTTTCTGGTTTATTCTCACTTTTAATCAGTAAATCTTACCATGAATCTACTTGTTCCAGACTTTGTAAGTAACAGATTACAGATACAAACATTTGAACAGACTTTAGGTGATAAACTGACATTTTTAAGAGCTATATCCTTATTTATGTCAAGTAAAAATGCTTTTACATTGGTCTGAAGGATAATTCTACATCTACCCACTTTCTACTGGCTGTAAATCATGAGGTCCACTGACTGCGTACAGTAAATATAAACAAGCTGATGATACAAAAGCAATTAGGAGGAAAGATACAGACTGTTGAATCAATATTGCCTGAATTGACCAGTTCATGCTATTAGCCTTACTTATCAGACAAACATGATTGCTGGTTCTCATCTTATTTTAGGGAGTAAAGAAAATTCATATTTCTATTTGTATCCTGTGTTTTATATACAATTTTGATTTAATACTTAATGCCTTTTTCTGAAGTCAAACTATTAAGGACCTTGTAGGCTTACACTGGTTTACAGCTAGGAAGCAGAAAGGATTGCCTTCAACTGCAATGTTAGTGTATTTTCCAGCCTATCATTCAGGTCACAGAAAGCAATAAATTCAATAATAATAATATGTAATTTCTATTTCCTTATATAATCTGAACCTGTACCCTGTCAAATGACCGAGAGATCCCGGAAGGTCATGTTTTGACCCTTCAGTTAATTTGAATGTGTCTTTGAATATTTTCAAACGCTGACAGGAGACTTAAATTAGAAAAGTATTGTGAATGACAGTTGTTGGTCTTTACCCTTTACATGCACAAGTGTTACAATGATTGCCTGAGGATCATTCAGGTATTGTTAAATGGAAGCTATGCCCCAGGGTTATGTTTGATGTCAGTACTTTGATCAGCAGGTAGAACTGAAAATAGAGCATTTCTCTGAACATCTGTGTTTTCAAATACTCCTTTAAGTATAACATGTCTATAACTTTGTATTGGGTCTTTGTACATATACTATTCCTCTCATTTTTACAGGGTAGGCCATTAAGAAGAGTTCTCTTTTTCCTTCAGCTGGTTCAGTTTGATTTTTTAATGACGACGAAAACAATTTACATATTCCAGTAACACAGTATACATCATTTTTAAACAATATCTCAGATTATAATTATTTCTACTTCCAATAGTTTCAAAAAGAAAATTGGATTTTTAACAAGTTCTTAATAAGAATATGATGCATTTTAGTCTTAATTACTCTAACCACTCAGTCCAGTAGTTAACTTGTATATCAATTAAATCATTTATTGGCATTGTTGTGGTATTAAATTAATAACAGGAGAATTGTCATATACAAAGACTCTTTCACTGAACCTCCTGTTCCTGTACAATTTTTCACCCAGATTAATTTTGTCTTGAAAATCTCAAGAACATCAGCACCTAAATAAATAAGTATCAAATCTAAGATGAACTGTTTATTTATTTAAAGCCTTAGTATAATTGTTGAGTTACTCCAGCAATACTCAGGGAAGATGTAATTTTCAAGATTCTCTGCCCATACTATGCAATAACAAGTTATAATAGACACATATTTAAAAAGGAACTGATTCTGAATTTTTCCAAATGTATTTCAAATTACTTCTTTGGACTCTGATTTTGTAAGCCTACCACTTAAAAATAGCTAGGAGTTCCTGGAAACTCGTGAAACATTCTTAGTTTTACCTATAATATTAGATGGGATTGGGAAGAAAGCACTCCAGGTTTATACACCTCTGTCTAATGCCTTGCTCATGCACTTGTATATACATATGCATATTTCTTAGGGAATATTCACAAAATATATATCTGCTACCTTTACTTTCAGTACAAACATTATGACAGAAACTGGTAACAGTGGAAATTATTAAAGAAAGAACATTCTTTAACAACCTGTGTATCATATTTTGGGTGTGCTAAAAACCCAGCTGGGAAGTCACAGATGCCAGCTGCTTCATGTGTGTAGGCTCCAATACTTATGAGATGCAAAATAAAATATTAACAGAGAAGACAATATGCATTTATTTTTCTTGCTTCTCTGCTTTGTCTTTACCATAGAAACATGGGAGTAGTCGTGATTCAGCTCATCCTGACCAAAACTTTGTGTTTTCACACAGTTTTGTCATTCACAGACTTAAGAATTTCTTTCCACCAGATTCCCACCATTAAAATCTTCAGGCATTTTCTTCCTCTTGAATGCCTCTACTTACCAAATATCTGCCGTATGGATTCTAATAGTTTAATAATATTTTTATCATTATTTTTATTAAGCTTGAAAGCACAGATACTTCCCAGAAGAGGAATACTTCTAATGTAAAAGCCTTACGTGTGTCCACTACCTCTCTGTAGCAATGACATGTCTGAAAATACATCCTGAAAGAAAAGGCTTAATGAGAGTAACACAGAAACAAAGAAAAACTGCTATTTCTGTGTGTTGTTATAACATAGATGTGGAATTGTTAACCTATGTTAAAATTTACGCTAGTTTACTTTGATCATGAGAACCCATATAACTGAATTAAGGGGTTTTCTGTAATGTCATGAGCATCAAACTAATTTCTATACAAAGTAAAGATCCTGGCAGACTGAGAAATCATCACCATTAATGTGGTCGGAGCATCTGTATACAAATCCAAATGTAGTCTAATGTCAGTAGGTATAAGTCCTTACTCAGAAAATTCATTATGCTGCCTCCTGAATTTTAATGGGAAGTAATTGAAATAGTTTATCATTTATAGTGTTGTATTTACTAGCTTTTCCTTTGTGCATACATTTCATTCTGTAGTTACCAAAAAAATGAAATCCATGTGTGTATACAGCAACTTTAAAAGGGACAGCCATTCTGACAACACAGATTGAGAACTAATTCATAGTTCTCTGCAATCAGGAGAGAAGAGAACATGGTGCCTCTAGGAAGGCCCAGAGGAACTGTTAAATACCAGTCTATTTTAGGCACTCAGATGGTAACATAATGACACAATATTATAATCAGAATAGTTAAGTTTCTCTTCTACAGAACAGTACATACAAAACAATAATGTGTCTACAACTTAACCACTTCCAAGGACCTAAAGAGTCAGGAGCAGGATTCTATTTTGAAATAACCATGCAACCTAAACTACATCAAATCCATCCACTCACTATATGACTATCTACACTAAATGTCAGTAGTGTGGCTGTGTGGAACTCTTTTGATGTCCCTTGAAAACCTGGTGAGGCTCAAGTCATTTGCTCGTGAGCGCAAAAGATGTTCAGAAGAGTTAGGGTGAAAATTTCTGGAATGGTGACCTTGTGAGCTGCTCAAACTTCTGCCCTTTGACTGGTCTATCAGAAAAACAAACAAATCCAACCCAACTTTACACAGTGAGGCCAGTGGTATTGCCCTTAACACTTCCAGGATTTGCCACCACGAAGAGAGGAAGTAAACTGTGTTGCAAATAATATCTTTATGTAACACATAAGTTTTTTCAGAGAGGAGAAGTAAAACTGATCAGAGGTAAATAAAATAATACTAACATAAGGAAACAGTGCAATTTGTTTAGCACAATAGTTAACAGGGAAAAAAGGTGCAACAAAATCCAACATCTGGATCTAGAAACTAACAACATTCAGATTCACAGTAAGACAAAAGAAATGTGTGAGTGTAATTTACCAGTAAACCAGTTAGTTTATCAAAGATAAATCTGTTTTCCCCTCAAGACTTTAAAAACAGATCAGAATAATATTTATGCAAGAAGTATTTCTATCAGAGTGGCAGAGGATGGATTCTTTGTTTACAAGATCACTTTGTTTCAACAGCACTGTTGGATTCAAAGCAAGAAAATAATTTAGAAAAGCAGAAGTGCCTGCATTGTGTAGGTCAGATTATTTAATCTCAATAACAGTTTCATTCTTAATATCTATTGACTTCAGTAGCCAGAGGTTATTCCACGAGCTCCTGTTTCCTTTCTCTTATGCGCTGCATGCCAGCTATCCTGCTGTAGTGGAGCACAGCCAAGCTGTGCTTGAGCATATAACCCTGCAGTTACCTTGGTAACTCTCCCAAAACTGTCTCTGAACTGGTTCTAAACTCTGAGATGAGATTGTTGTATTTATTTTGTATTTCTTTCCCAAAGTAATGTTTTTAGAAATTTGCACTTAACCCAGCACTGGAAGTACTATATCCAGTAGCAGCAATGGTAATAGTGCACACCACATGTGGTTTTCACTGCATAAATATATTTAATGGGTACTCAGGGAAAGCTACTGTTGACTCTATGAAACAATACAAGTCTGCAAATATGTTTTTATGTTTACACTTCTACAATAAATATTACTTCTAAATATTGCTTGTTTTCCATTCTCAATTTTATGTTTGTGTGCGCGCGTGCGTGTGTGAGAACATTAATTGGTACGTTTTGGAGGTTTTGAATAGATTGTAGATGAAACTGAAGTAGACAGAGACAAAACACAGTTAACACTGGAAACTCAAAAAGAAAGTCAAAATCCAACAGCTCCTATCTTATTTGGAGGAGCAACATAAAATTTGCATAAAATTTGCCAAACCTCAATAATGTATAACATCTACATTTTGTTTAAAGCTGAAGAACTTTAAAAAATCTAAACACATTTTGTCTTAGTTTTGTATTTTCTTATATAAAATGCAGAAACCTATACACTCTTCTGATACACTTTAAAAAACCTTAACAAAATATGAAAGATACAACACATCAGGTCAATTCAACTTCACAGCAGTGAAATAATCTAAGAGTGATTCCAATTGCTACTATGGCTGAAGAGCTATTTATTATGATGAAGAGCTACTTCAGCATCACCAAATGTACTTTCAAATTTCTGTGTAGTATTTATAAAACTGAAACAACATTTCAAAACAAAAGTTCATTAAAAGATAGAAATGTGCATAAATAAGTTCCCATGAACTAGACATTATTAGACTGATAAGAAACAACATGGGAAGTGTCCTTTTGAATATATAAGTATTTATTTACTGTCTTAATTTAGTCATAACATTTTTCTGTTGGGCCAGTCTATAGGTTACTCATCTGTTTGGTTACACATTGTTATTCCCAAAAAGTATTAAGAAAATAAACTAGAGAAATTGCAAAGGAAATGAGGCTGACACAAAGGCTAGAGGATAAATCCTGTGATGAGAGACTGAGGGAGCTGAATTGATTTAATTTAGTATGGTGAATACTAAGGGGATATTATGTGTTTTCAACAGTCTACAAATGCCCTCGCAGTGACAGTTTACATGATAAAAGTCTCAGTCACAGTCTCAAGAAATGACAGACGAAGAACAATATCTTGAGGCTAAGAAAAGTTTATACAGATATTAGGAAAAAGTTATTAACAGTGTAAACAATTGAATAATGCTGTATGCTGTAGTACAAAGGGGGATTGTGGCACTTTTACTGCACACGTTTAAGAACAGCTCAGATTAGAAATTACAGGAACAATGAATGAAATAATCTTAAAAAATATAGATGCCAAACTAAATGAAACTCCTTCCCTTTGGCCCTGAAGTACTATTGCTTTTGAAGTTAAAATACATATTCCCTAAAATACCTCTTAAGTATAAGGAAAGTAACATACAATAATATAAAATTAAATTTAAGATATTAATGTTTAATACATTAAATAATTGTATCTTCTTCCTCCTTAGTTAAGATGCAAAATCATGATTCAAGAGCAGTACATAAATAAGAAATAGCACAGATAGGAGTATCTGAAGTTCTTAGGAGTTGATAAAAGAAAGAAAAAAGTGCTTTAATTAAAGACTGAAATTAACTATTAGAAGAGAAAAAATTTGCTACGGAAGGTAAATTACTTTTACTCCACAGAAAAGATAAAAGTTGACAAGCTGGTAAATCCAGTCATAAAACATAATTATATGAGGATTTATCTTGTACTGTTTGACTGAAACTACAAAAGTATAACCCCAGTAAAATGTCTACAGATTGAATGAACCTCAAGACTGAATCATCGATCCCCTGAGATGTTGATGTATCCTTCATATCAGCTCTAAGATCCTTTGACTCATGTTGAAAAAAGCTTACATTTCCATTTCCATTTCCTTTACCCTTGCCCTGTAGCTAAATGCTTTCATACTCCAGAGCCATCATTTCATATCAGTTGAAAGTATTTCATTTTTCATAAAAAGACAGAAGGATATTCAACTACCTCATTGGCCTTAAGAATACTTTCCAAATCTTTGGTGGGTGATGCAGGTATCTAATATTTAGACATCAATAAATTAACAGAGAAGATACATCACATGGTTAAAATCATACTATTAATAGTTCTTTCATTTAGTAACCACTTTCAGAGTGGTTACTATTCATAACAAGTATCATAGACCTACCCTAATTTACAGATTTATTTCTCATATCAGGCAGTGCTGATGACATCTAATCATATTTTACTGTAGGGCATAGTTCAGGAATATAGCAATTTAGTTTTCCCTATTCTGAGTAGTACAGTTAAAGTCAATGCTCACATGCAGACATGACCAGGGATATTTTCTCAAACAAGGGTGATTTCTTTAATGGTTTTCTTTAATATGAGATAATACCAAGGACAAAATAAGCCCTCTTATAAAATTTTTTTTAAAAAACAAACCCCAGCATTTCTGGGTTAAGATAAAATTATACATATTTCCAGTTATAGAACAGATATCTCTTGACCGTGTCATCTTTTACAAAGACATAAAGGGAAAAATAATTCCTACTGGTGAATTTCAGATATCAATATCTAACATTTAGGGGAGAAAAGAAAAAAAGAAAAGAAAAGAAAAGAAAAGAAAAGAAAAGAAAAGAAAAGAAAAGAAAAGAAAAGAAAAGAAAAGAAAAGAAAAGAAAAGAAAAGAAAAGAAAAGAAAAGAAAAGAAAAGAAAAGAAAAGAAAAGAAAAGAAAAGAAAAGAAAAGAAAAGAAAAAAAGAAAAGAAAAGAAAAGAAAAGAAAAGAAAAGAAAAGAAAAGAAAAGAAGAAAAAGAAAAGAAAAGAAAAGAAAAGAAAAGAAAAGAAAAGAAAAGAAAAGAAAAGAAAAGAAAAGAAAAGAAAAGAAAAGAAAAGAAAAGAAAAGAAAAGAAAAGAAAAGAAAAGAAAAGAAAAGAAAAGAAAAGAAAAGAAAAGAGAAAAATCTCCATCTCTCATAATAATACTAATTCCACAGAAAATCTATCCTGATACATGGAGATGAGATCTGCCTGGCTAACAGAATCTTGCAGTATTTCGTCAGCTCTGAAGATAGCTGTGAAGGAGGCAGGAGTAGGTACTGGGTCTTGTGACCCTTTTATTCTGCAGATAATAATGTGGTCTTATTTGAGGGCTGTTACTACCATTTTTTTCTGAATATTAGAAAGAAAAATAAATTAATGATCCTTCAGACATTTCTTTCATTACAAACTGAAATTTCATGACAGCTATTTCCTCCTACAGACCATTGTGTATGTTTTTACTCTATATTTTATAAGATTTGAAAGTCTGTTGGTTTTCAATTCACAAAAGGATTAATCTTAACCACTTACATGTCCTACTTTATTTACAAACCAGGCATCCTCTAGTCACTTATACTTGTAAAGTGTTACCAATGCAGTGCCTCAGTAAAATGAGATTTTTTATGCAACAGATTTTGTCTACATATGCTATTCCACATCTAGGCATCTATTTGAAACCATAAATCTGGTTTCATATCCTCTAGCATCCACAGTAGTTATCTCATTGCACATTATGAGAGAATACATCAATTTTCACAATATTAATGTAAGCACTGGAAAATAAATATTCATGAAGCTCTCCAGTAATGACCAAAAAATAATAATATTCTCCTAAAAGCTTGACTTCTACCCTGAAAAAAAGAGTTTTATTAACATATGAAAGTGACCTCTAGCTTTAAATGGGCTTCTTCCAACTTAACATTAAACTGTGTGACCTAACCTGCTTCTGAATAATACCTAATTAAAAATGCTGTATTATTAATATGTTAGAGATACAAAGCAAAGGTCTTATGCGGCCTACTTAGAAAGAAGCTTCTGTAATATAAACGTTACTTACTCTTACATTTAAAATGTCTGTATCACTTATAACTCAAAATAACATAAGATGTTGAACGCATTTCCAATTATATTTGAGAATTGCATAAAATGTCTTTTATTTGTCATTGAATTTGCTCTACAAAAAAACAATTGGTAAAAGAGGCACTACCCCATAATTGCAACCAATACCTCATTATCAGCAACAAAGAAACAATTAAGTAAATGTAAGTAGATAAATGTATTGTGCCTTTAACTAGTCTTTGCTATGTCAAATACTCGATCTTTGCTCTTCAAGAAAAATTTTCTACAGATCTTGGACTATTTTGTTTTTTCATTTTTTCGTTTTTCCTCACTTAATACATGTCCTTCTTTAAACACTATTTCCATGTTAGATGCTTCCAGACTCACCCTAAAAACAGACAAAACACAAATTTTCAAGCATAAAGACATGATCTCGATTGCCTTTATCTAATCTAATGGTGCTGCTTTTTCTCAGCTACTTGTGAAATATAGTTGAACAACAATCTCCATGCAAAGTTTGCTGATCATTTAGGTTAAGAAAGGAAATATAAGTGACTGATATGTAGCAAAGAAGAAAGTTTTTTCTCTTGAAATTGTTGATCACCTCTTTCTAATGAGGCAGCAGCTAGCAACCTCATCATGCTTGTAGTACGGAACTGTTAGCAATGGCCTTACAAGTAAGCTAGAAGGGTCCAAACACCTGAGTCCTAATCACAGCTCTGATGACAGTGCACTATACAACTTCGGACAAGACACCGTATGTGCCTCAACTAGCCTACCTATGAGTGTGCAAATAACCATACTTAGTCTCATATTTCTAAAGGATACTAAGCAGATTCATTCTTCAAAGTAGAATTTGACTAGTCATTAAGTGAATTCCTACTGCAAGAAAAGGTGCTATAACTTCTTTCTTACCTAACCATATGAAGAAGAAAAGCATTATAAATGCTTATTGAAACAAAGAAGGCATTTCAGAGATTAATGTTGAAAGATATTTTACAATTCAAGGAAAAAACCCAACAAACATTCTTAGAGGAAAACATTACTTCAAAACAAGAATTATTTGTGATAAGTGAGTATTGGTTTACTTATGGTAAAATTAGCTGTGACTACTTAAAACTGCTATACACCTTTATTTATTTATATTTATATAGAGAATGTATAAAAAAATCAACCATGTCGTTTTACAAGACATAAAATGCCAATAATACATTTTCTTTACCTAGGCGGGTGACTGCATCAAATTTGGGAAGTGTAAGATTTATGAAAAGATGATGCTAACTTCATTTCTTTCACTCTTCTAAAGTATATTTTCTCACATTATTTTTCAAGCCTCTTTTACTTGCTTTCAGATGAAAACAAGTTAATACACAACCTTGACCATGTATAGAGCAACCTATTAGACTTTAGCAGAGTGCCTTGTCACTGCCAAAAAATTGTCATGGCAAGTGGTCCAAAAAAGGTATAGCAGCACAAACTAATGTAGTTCAAAGAGATGGCTTTATTAGCTATCATTGTTGAAAATGATAAAGATATATGAGTTCATGTCTATAATGAAAATACAAACACATCTTTGCCTTTTATGAACAGAGGAAATGAGATTGCACCTATATTTCCATAGTTGGACAGATTATGCTTTATCATAAGGCTAATTCAATAATCATAACCAAAACACTTGAACTAACCCAAGTGAAAAAATACAGCACTAAAAGATTGTCTAAAATGAAGATTCAAGACAACAGAAGTTGAAAAACAAACCATAAATTTTAACACAAACCAACTCTTGAATATGTGACAAGGCAGTTCTAGCCCACAAAGAAAGCCTGAAGTGTTGTACAGCCTCTCCCAAACTTCAGGAGCTGGTGGGGCTAAAGGTGGAAAGTCCATTTTGCACAATGGTTTCAATTAGAGTTTTGGATCTATCCAAGATCAGGGCTGGAGGAAAAGGCGAGTCTGTTTACGTGAAAGACATGTTCATATTAATGATGTTAACCACAAATTAACTGATTTCATAATTAATCTTTTGTGATAGGATTATCTTGAAGGATTTTTGAGTCTTTTCATTTCATTTCATTTTCTAAGCTGTACTGAAAGTCAATCTAGTGTCAACAATTAATGAAACAATAAAATTAATCTTTTCTGTACCTTTACAATTCAAGAACACTTGGAGTCCATATAGGTTAATACTTCTTCAGCAAGGCACTACCCTAGCTACAGAGATGAACAGAGTCTTGAAATAACATAGAGTCAAGCAATATACAACAGCTGTCTTAAACACACTCTGGTCTTTCTTGTGCTGCTACAGAGTTACACAATAGATAGTAGAAGCCATGTTAAAATACCCAAACAAATTGTTTTTCCAGTTACCACATTGTCGTCACCTCTAGTGAATGATCTGAAGAGGGAAGTATCCAATTTCTTGCACATCTATCCATCAGTGCCTTGAAACAATCATTTCACCATCTGAAACTAACATTTGTTTAATTTTTCCTTATCATACATCACTATAAGTGTTAATATCATGCATAAGTCTACTCAGCCCTCTGATAATGTCTCCATAGCTTTGCAATTACACTGATTTTACAGCTACAAATGAGAAGTTAATTATGCTTCAAGATTTTTCTTATCCCACACTGGAGTTTGTAAAATTGCTTCAGTATTATTGAGTATTCAAATAAATAATGGAACCCAAGTGTCACACACTCTGACAAACTTCCAGTTGCTTCCTAGAACAAATCAAGTACTGCTGCCACTTCTTCAAAGCAACTGGTCACATAACTGTATAAGAGCACACACTGCCCTCACTTACAACACATTTGATTTTTATGCTTGAGATGAAATCCTGCAGATTTTATGGATGTCAAAAGTCTAGTAGTCAAATTCCTCAACACATAATGGAAACACCAGTCTAAGGTTATCTGACAAGCTCCATAGTTCACGAAACAGTGGCCTCTGCCATCACATATTAGACATGTACTTTAAACACCCAACTGAAGTGCTTCTGAAGATGATGCAGTACATGTCTGATAACAGTTCAAACCTCTTACAGAGCAATGAGGTTGAGAAGCTGCTTGCATTGGCATATGTCGTTGGTCTAACATGGATTACCTTAATTTCATTGTTCTATGAGGGATTTTCAATTTGTTCATCAAGAAGATTCGGCAAAGTTATATTATCCATCTTGTCTTAAAGGCAACACACTTTTCATCAGAAGACATAGAACAGGAGCTGAAGTTTTCTTGACGCAAGAGCTTTAGTTAAAAACTGGTTCTGTGGAAATCTGCTTATGTAAGAAGTTACAATATAAGAGGTAGAACATGATTTGTTTTGTTTGCTACTTCATATTTGTGTTTTTAGACAAGTCTAAACCTTTGAAAAAGTCAAAACATCTTTGCCATTCCTACTCAGAGGGATTTCAGAGTTTCTGGATAGCTCAGAAGTGAAATGAGTTTGAAAGACACAATCAGAAAGACAGCCATCTCAGTAATATGATGCAGGATAAAAAGTCCACTGAAATGAATTATGAACTTCAGTGTAAATTCAGCAGACATTAGAAGAAATCCAAGATCTGCAACTACAGATCTGAGATCAAGAATAACAGGTGATAAATTACAAAAAGGAATGAATAATAATTCATTCATTTAAAGATTAACACTGAGAGCATGAGATATGAAAGGTCTTGTGGTAATACAAAGTCTTAAATAAAAATGGAAGGATGGTTTTAGAATTAACATCAACATAATTAACAGCCTGCATTTTGTCTTTAATTTTACAACATTCCATTCTTCTTCTCAGCATTTCTTTTTTCATTCCAAAGGAAGCTTTTAGAGTGACAGCTGGTTCAGTTGCTCATTTGTGTGGAAGCACTGATGTAGTCAGGTTAGCAAGGTACAGGAACTCCAGTGTTTCTCATAGCTCACCACTCCCTAAAAGTAACACATTGTAGACCAACTGAATCAATAAAAAGAGTTTTCAACTTTAACAACAAACAACATAATATTTTCTGAAAATGTACCCTAGCACATAACACAAAGCAATTTCCAAATAATTTAATGAAACTAGCAGACAGCTTGCTCTGTGGCATGCCATGCTGAGACAAGTTATAAGAGCTGTGATGTAACACTACTGTTTGTTAACATTTTCCCATGAGCCTTCTTTCTGGTGTCGTTTGAGAGTAAGTCATTTAGTGATACTGAATTTATTTGCACAGATGTTTTTTCATGCTTATTTTACCACTGAGGCTATGTAAACATAAAATATGGTTGAGCAAAAAACAATTCTGAATATCAGTAGGTTCTGCATATTACTGACAAGGTACATATTGATGACTCATTTAATTGTATCAAAAATCACATTTGGATCTCATATAGCATTTGAATTATTCTAAGCAGCTAGTATACAGAATGCATTATTAAACATATATGACATAATTCAATTTTTATCTTCAGAAGCAAAATTGTCATTTTGTTTCTTGGCTCATAGAAAAGAAGTTCCTAAAATATTACAATGTTGTCAGGAAAAGTTTGTTACCACAAAAGTGTGTATACAAATGTAAATTCTACTCAGTCATCTATTAAACTTGCCTTTTGCATAAATTTCAAAGCAATTTATTTTCTTCTCTGTACTGAAAAAATTATTCATGCAAAATATTATTAGAATAAAGTGAAAAATAAAAATGAATACAATTTTCCAAGCAGAATTACCATGAATATATTTTTTTTTTCTAAAATTTCAGTGTAACTGTAAATATTCTTTAAAAAAAATCTGTATAGAGATCACTCTGATTTCTCACTCCCCTGCACGGACATTTGAAAGTAACGTATGTGTATTTTTTTCTGCACAATGACTTACATGTGGAGCATACTGCTCTAAAACAACTGCTGTAGAATAATTTTTTGGTAGGAGACAGTAGGTTGTCACTGAATTAAAAACAGATTACTTGGTATTTTTTGAGCCATATGTTAAGAACAATGTGCAGAATGGGGGCAGATGAAAGGGGAGATTTTAAAGATCATGAAGGGTATTTAGTCATTTCCACTTTACATGTAAACCTTTATAAAATTTCCCCTAAGTAAACACTAGTCCTCTTGCTTCTGTAGTATTTATGAATCCCTGAAAAGATAATTTTTCTAACTCATTTTTTTCTGTATGTTGTGCTCATCTAAAATACAATGCAGCACTGGTTTCATGGCCTAAGAGGGAATTCCATTTTATTACGTCTATGGAGCACCAACCTCAGATATGATCTAACAACCTGTAGAAAGGAACACAAGGTTTAGTAGTAGCAGTTGCTGTCATCAATTTCCAAAGGAGAGAGGCTTCCTTCTGAAAACCTATATGCAGTTTTGAGAAAGGGATTGCCGTTATTGCATCTATCTCAATGGACCTCTTATATGTATGAAAATGAAACAAATATACTTAAAAAGTCTAATGTATTAATGTGGCCTAGCACTGTAGCACCGTAAATTAATTTTTCTCAATATAAAGGAAACTGCTAGGAGTTCTAATATTGTAATATTGATCAAAAAAATCATATTTAATCAATGTAAAAGTGAAAAAAGAGAAATGATTATCAAGGTATATCACCTCCTGGGGATGTTCTCAGGATACTGTCACATTCGTAGTCCTGGTAGTTGAAACTCCCTAACAATGCCTGACTTCCTGTTTCCCTGGTCTGGGATACATTGGCCAATTTGCTCAAGACTTTCTCCTTTTCTCACTTTTTCAGACTGCACCATCTCAAATAGTATTAAGCACTATAGTAAGCATAGGCCCCTGGAGGGAACTGATGACCCTCTCCTGCATATCTGGAAGATGAGCTGATGAAATGTGGTCACTGGTCTGAGTGTAGGTTTAGGACAAATGGGTGCCAAAAAAGGGGCTCAGAAACTGAAGCCAATGATCTGTCATAAACAGTTCCCAAAGTAGCAAGAAAGATGAAGCAGTTTGGAGAAATCTGTGCTACAGAACCAGCAGAATATTAATTTTTTTGGTCAAGTTCCAAGATCTACATCTGTTGGGGGACTTATTGAAGAGATTAGCAGTAAGCAGGGAACAGATAAGCACTGTGGAATAAACAATGTGACCTGAAAATTGGAGAGTCCCAGGCACATTTGACAACTAATGACTTTCCTTTAGGAGCAACTGTAAGTGAAGGAACAAAACAAGAAAACAACATCCAACATGATAGGCATTTATCCATTCAAACACAGTGAAGAAAGAGAAAGGACAAAATATTTTGCAGTTCCTCAAGTAATTTTTGAGGCTGAACCTTCAGAACAAAGTTGCACAGAAACTGACGGGTCATATAATCTAGAAACTCCAGGTTGTTTTCTGCTTTATGTAGGTGACACTTACACTTTGCCTCATGTCTGCTGTTGTATTTTATCTTGATACTACAGCAGAATCAAAATGCAGTTCCAGCACATATCATTTGCACACTGTGATTTGTTAAAGCGACTCTTCTGGACCAGTAGGCACAGAAGGTTGCTATTTCATAATTTTAATACTTCATGAATTTTCTCAAAATTTCTGTAGAAGGCTCACTATTCACAAAAGCATTCACTTCCAGGAAATCAGAAGAGGCCCTGACCTAAACAGGTTATTACACAGGATACCTAACAATTTTCATAAAATGGCCTTTCCTTTTCCTGCTTCAAAGTTACGGGATATGCTTTGAACTGTTATGAAGCAATCTTTTCTATTGTCCTTGACTGTTTTCAAAAGACAAATGCTTCACTCCCTTTTTCTGAAATACCTCCATGTGTGAATTTTGGTTTTTGTTTTCTCACAATGTTGTGACCTCATTTGCTGAACAGTGTTATACATTGTTTGGCATTTTGTTTTTTGTATGTACCAATTCAGAAATAGCATGGTTACAGTTGTATCAGAAATAACAATAATAATAATATAATAATTATTATTATGATGATGATTATGATGATAATAATAAAAATAATAATAGTTGTATCAGAAATAGCTTGGCCAGCAGGGACAGGGAAGTGATCTTACCCCTGTACTCAGCACTGGTGAGGCCGCACCTCGATTACTGTGTTCAGTTTTGGGCCTCTCACTACAAAAACAACATTGAATTACTCAAGTGTGTCCAAAGAAGGGCAACGAAGCTGGTGAAGGGTCTGGAGCACATGTCTTATGAGGAGCAGCTGAGGGAACTGGGGTTATTTAGTCTGGAGAAGAGGAGGCTGAGGGGAGACCTCATCGCCCTCTACAACTACCTGAAAGGAGGTTGCAGAGAGCTGGGGGTGAGTCTCTTTAACCAAGTAACAAGCAATAGGACAAGAGGGAATGGCCTCAAGTTATGCCAGGGAAGGTTTAGACTGGATATTAGGAAGTATTTCTTTACAGAACAGGTTGTTAGGCATTGGAATGGATTGCCCAGGGAGGTGGTGGAGTCCCCATCCCTGGAGGTGTTTAAGAGTAGGGTTGACATAGCACTTAGGGATATGGTGTAGTTGAGAATGGTCAGTGTTAGGTTAATGGTTGGACTAGATGATCTTCAAGGTCTTTTCCAACCTAGTTGATTCTGTGATTATGTGATTCTGTAATTCTGTAATTCTCTTATCTTATATTTATCATACATGATTTAGACAACTTTGGTGTTTTCCCTGCAAAAAATTTAAAACCTTAAAACATTGCCTAGTATTTAACTAGATTTCTTTAAACTATAGATAATTCTAATTTTAGAAGTAATTTTAGAAGTTTGAATGGATATATTTTTATTTTTACTTATAAGGTTGACATGAAGACTGCAATGTAACTCCAGTACCATTGTCTTTGATGAGTCACACTAATGCATTGGAGCTTCACAATAAGGCCATCAACTTAAATTTTTTTGTTGTTGTTCTTAAATTTGAAAGTATAAATTTATCTCTTTTCAGCAAAAACATAGGCCCATTCATTGCATCTATTCACTAGCACGTGTATGTCTTCACTTGCTCGAATCAATAGCACCTCCCACCCCAAGGTACTTTAAAAGGCTGGGGTAGGAGCTGAAAAAGATCTCAGCTGCAATACATCAACTTTCAAGTAGCACCGAGTTCTAACAAAGATAGCTCTGGAGAATATTAGAAAAACTTCCTATGAGCACTTCTCATTAGAGCTCTAAAATAGGGGCACAGTTAAGGGACAAAAACGTAAAAGGATAGAGACCATATCCAGGAAAGTCCTACGTGAGAGTTAAATGTTCAAGTTCAAAATACAGACAGACAATTCCCATCAACTTAGCATTAAATATCTAATTGTTATTAGTCCTTTGAACGTTGGCTCTGTAGAGTTCTTGAAGGTTGAGAGATGAGAGGTTTTGGAGGGTTTTTTGAGAAGTGTTGAAGATTTTAGAGGACTGTTTGTTTTTTTCACTATTTCTGTAGTCTGAAGGAATTTCTTTTCTGAGGTAGCTGAGAAGCAGGCTGATAAAATCCGAACCACTTACTTTATATATAACTATATCTATATACATTTATGTGTATATTTATATGTATTCAGAAAGAGCCTTTTATTGTTTTGGCTAGGTATCAAAAGATAAATAAATGGAACATTTCTTATCACATATAACTTATTCTTGTGATAAATTCCATCCCTAAGGCAAAAAGAAAAATAAAATTGAAAGATTTAAGTAAGATTTCCTGCCATGCAGGAGGGTTAATCAATGTAAACATCAAGGGAAAAACACAGGATGTAAGGAAGAGTAGAATAATAACACTTCATGATTTTCTGAAGAATATGTATCTGCCTTGGGTATTTATTAAAAAGCAGGCTTTTTTTCAAAATACTGCCCCATGGAAAGAAACTCCCAATAATCCCCTCTGCAAGAGTTACAACTACTTTGTGTTGGCCTGTTGAGGATGTGCAGAAGTTGCTGGTACCTCATAAAGGGCTGTCAATGATCACAAATAGATCCATTGGTGATACTCTGACCTCACAGGAAAATGTGAGCAAAACGTTGGCTCCACATCAGCAGAAAAGTAGAAAATTTGGCTGTTAGCAAAGAATCAATATTAAATGTCATTTAAATATGTCTGTCAGCAAATTACCCTTGATTTACATTAGTAGTGTTATCATGAGAGCATACTAATAATACTACAACTAAAGATTTGTACATTACCATTGAGTTCTAATAACATTTTGTTAAAACAGAAAAATATTAGTTTCTATTTTATGTTATTATCATTGTGACTAAATATTTAGGATGCACAAGATGTAGACATGAACAGGACTATACTATTAGGGATTAGTGGACATAAAGGAGCACCCAGAAGCAAAAAGCCTGTGATCTACAGAACCAAAGGCAATGTGTAAAAATTTGTTCTCTTCTTCCCAGGGAAAATAAGTCTTTATTCTTAGAAATAGCTCAACTTTCTTTCAGATTTTTGCTTCTTACTATGGTGTTTCATTCTGCAGAGCACTGTAAAACATTAAAAAAAAAAAAAAAAAAAAAAAGAGGGAGTGGGTTCTTCTTTTAAATCCTTAGGCTTTTTCCCAGTAAGATGCTGACTTACCCCACAAACCTGTAAAGATCTCAGGCATATTCTTACTGTTAGGCACAAAAATATTTCATCTTTCATTAGATTATTCCAGTGCTTAAAATAAAGATGCGCTCAGTTCATTTGCTTGAGTATCCTGCAGCTCTTCTTTTAGGGCCTATGGTTAATGCCTTATGTGATTCATTCCCCACATGCCTTGAATGAAGTGAAAATGAAACAATATTCCTTTGTCATCTGTTGGTGACAGAAGATTGCAGGACTGGTATCCAGACCGAATCTTTTTTCTTCTATAACTGGTAATTTTCTTGTATTGTGTGCACACCTCATTCTCTTTTTTGCAACACATCTATCACTTTAAGTAGATGGTTTATCATCCAATAAAGCATAATTCCTCTTATCTATAAATTTTCATCTCTGTTGTCTTATCCCTGACTGCACTGAGTTCATTATATTGGTTAAGAGTAACTTGCTTTTTCCAATGACACTCCTCAAGTAGACAGCTGTGACAGGTGCATCCGCCCAATGAAAGCAGAGCTTCTTGGCTGCTGAAGGGTAGCAGCTCCTGATGTCTTTGTTCTCAGGGCTTCGTGGTAATTGGGGCCTTTGGCCAATGGGAGCCGCTATTGACTACAGGTCAGATTCAGCCTGGGTATAAATGGAGTCCCCTGGGGAGACATTTTGAACTTGTCCCCTGGAGCAGCAGCTGTGGTCGAGGACTCTCCCCTTGGGTCAGGACGCTGCCCAAGGAAACTCCTCAAGGCACCTGGGTTGGGACGCTGCCCTGAGCAGATCCTCAAGGTTGAGAACCCTCACTTGTCAGGTGAGTGATAGAGCATTTTGGGTTGCCGTTAAAGCCTAGGGAGTGGGGCTTTGTTCTGCATTTCGGGTTGCCGTTAAACCCTAGAAAGCTGTTCTGTTCTCCTCTCACAGACATTCGAACCTGTAATTTATGGAGAGTTAGTTAACTGTGTTAATAACAAATTTTTAATTTTTGGTGGTTGGTTGTTTATTTGGGAGCCTCCGTAACAACAGCAACTTCTTTTTTGTACTAGATTCATTAAATTTGATATCATAACTACTTGTCTTCTCTCTTCAACTTGACATCCCTCACAGTGTATCGACTTTTGGATCTGCCAACGGGAGATCTAAGTATTATTGCTTTTTCACTCCTTTAACTTTGAATGTAAAAAACCTAAACTACATTTGTGTGAGAGACGAGAAACCAGGCCTAAGAAAAATAGCCTGAGAAAGCAAAAGTTGAGGCTGATGTAAGGAATGCCTCACTCGCAAGACAAAACTATGAGTCACAGGGTGCATTCTGTGGAGGTCGAAGCTGATAAGGCTGCCCGAATAACACAAGATGCAGCTGGAGGAGGGAGCCCTGTGGAGACAGGACAGCTCTGCTTTGGTGCACCTGGACAAATTTCAAGGGCCATCTGTCCGGTGAATGACCTTTGTTTCATTGTCCATGAAATGCATATTGAAGTTAACACCCCTCAATATGCTAACGAAGGCTGACATGATCATGCTAATTACATCATCCCATGAAACACCTTACCCCTCCCCAGACATGGGATACGTAGGTATGTGGGTTGACCTAGGGGACGGACCCAAGGAAAGTGTGTATAAATCAAGGGGGTGAAAGAAAGGGGGGGGACTGGAGAGTGCAGTGAAGCGAAGAAGACGGATGTGAGCAAAGACGGATCCCTCCTGGAACCCTCGTTGGCGGGATCAGTGCAGAAACTCAGACCGGTGATCTGTATTTCCCTATTCCCTCTGTCTCCCTCTTTTTCCTTTTCCATTAAGATATGCAAGGCATATTGTATTGCTTGCCACAACTTGCTATATACTTAGCCAATTATTTTGTGTTCAATTAGTACATTGTGGGTAGTTAATAAATGTCTGGACTTTGAGACTTGTCCGCTCCATTGGGGATTTGCGAATCTGAGTCATTTGTCTCCTTCATCTGAGTGGGATGTGAGTTTGTCATCATGTAAAGACAACATACAATTCAGAGGAAGGTAAGGAAAGGTCGACCAGATGGGAAACTAATTATGTCACTAATAATGCAGATGGGGAGTAGGACATATCTTCTTTGAATTGATGAAATTCTTGTGATATTTTTTCCACAGCTGCGATAAGGGAGGAAGAGAGACTTTCTTCATATTCTCAGAGTTGGCGAACCAATTCATCCACTGTTGGTCCCTCTTCGTCTCTCCAGTCCATTACTGTTAATGCATTGGCACATGAGGATGGTGTGCTCTGTACAAACTTCTGCCACATGGGCTGGTTGCATTGGACTTCATTTGGATCTGTGGGTATCCAAGCATCATCTGGGTCATAATAAATCATCTTTCACATGGCTATTTCCCTTAAGTATTGGATATCTCTCTCCATAGTGGTCCACTTTCTTGAATGACATATATCATCTTCTTTGAAGGGATACCTCTCCATTGTGCTTGACAGGAGTCATCTCCAGAGACAGAGATTTTGTGTCCTTTTTCCAATTGCCTTTTCAATGCCCCCTTCCATAGACAGGGATCCCAGCTGTCTGGCCTCCCTACACTCTTAATTCCACACTACTAGTCCCACTATCCCAGCATCGGAGTAACCAGGTAACAAAGTGCTCACCTAGATGGCGGCTGAAATCCTTTCACATGTCTTGCAGCTCACTCAGGGATAAGGATCAGGTGATTACCACTGGTTCTGCCTTCTCCTCCTGTTCTCGTGATGGCCCTGGTTCATCATCATCTTTTACAATACAAGGGGATTTTTTTGTATATTTCATCTCATGTATAGGAGCCACTGACACCATCACAGGTTGGTCCTCTGGTTCAGCTGCAGTGACTGTTGTCAGGGTCAGATTAACTGCAATACCTGTTGCTGGAGCTGGAGTGGCTGCAAGGGCTTGTCACAGGGGTTGTAGTGGCTGCATTTTCTATGGTGGGTTTCGGAGTGGCTGCAATGTCTGTCATTTTGTTATCAGATCCAGAGCCCTTCTCTTCCCTTTGAGGATACTGAATAGTGTTCAGTAGGACTTGGTAGGCATGGGCCAGGCTCCAGCATGTTGCAGTGGTCTGTGTCTCTCTGGAATTACCAGGGTGACAACATACTTTTTCCAAATATTCTGCTAGTTCTTCAGGATTCTACACCTATTCAGGAGTGAAGTTCCAATACACTGGAATTGCCCACTGTTGTAGGTACTTGCCCACGCTACCCCATACCCCCAGTGACTCATAATTTTCCAACCTTGAGGTAGATCTCCAGATGACACTCTTACATAGTTGCTTAACCCTGAACAAAGCCTGGACCACATGCAAGAACCGAAATTCCCAAAATTCTCAAACACAGCTGTAAATAGCCTCAGGAATGACAACTTCATTCCACCGTAAATCAGTGTTACATAGTACAGCAAAACCAAAATGTTAATCCAACTCTCACGGGGTGGGGGGGTGGTAAACAGCAGCATGGGACTATATACAGCAAATAAGGTGATAAAACTTTAAGGAGCCAAGAGCTGATCTGTCATTATCTCAACCCTCAAGCCCTACACTGGATGCCAAAAAGGACTATTGTGGTTTGAACTCATCTGGCAGCCAAACACCACGCAACCAGTCGCTCTCTGGTGAATGGGGAAAGAGGCTGAAGGAGTGCAAGGAAAACTTGTGGGTTGAAATAAAAAAAAAAAAAAAAAAAAAAAAACAGTTTGGTGTTTGTAATAAAACAAAACAATAATGGAAAGTACAAACGCATAATGCACAATGCAATTGTTCACCACCCGCTGACCGATACCCAGCCTCCTCCCAGCCAGCAATCCCACTTGGATGAAGATCCCACCATCACAAACAGGAGAACCTGCCTCTTTATATACTGAGCATATATACTGATGTATACTTTGTATATGTCACATGATATGGAATACTTCAATGGCCAATCTGAGCCCAGCACTCTGGCTGTGCCCCCTCCCAGCTCAGAAAATGTTAACTCTATTCTAGACAAAATCCAGGTTGGGCGCTCTGACTGTGCTCTCTCCCAGCTCAAGAAAATTAACTCTATCCCAGGCAAAACCAGGACACAGTCACAATGCATTAGGTATGTTGATGAGCAATATAAAATTACCTGTTTTCAACAGAGTTAAAAACAAAGCTAAGCAATGGATAGAATAATTTAGTGATAAAGTGTAATCATTTCTAAATCCCTATATAGCAACTTCATGTACAACTTCATCAGTAAGTAACAACCCCTCAAATCTCGTCATTTCAAATAGGGAATGGGAAACCATTGCTCTGGGTTATAGAACAGGCAGACCTAGAGCAGAGGATCCAAGCAAGGGCTATCTGCCTGCTTAACATGAAATTTCTATTACCAAACCCACATGCACTGTGGCTTTCCTTTCTCAAGCAAGATGAACTGTAAACCTACATCCATCAACAAAGAAAAAGCACAGATGTTTTTTGCCTTACCAGAACAGCACAGAGGATATAAAGAAATGTATTTTTGCCACAGATTAACTGCATTGGTGACATGATTTCCAATTCATCTATAAGCACCACAGGATGACATAACATGTCTCTTTTTCAATGTGTTTGCATGAGAATGTGAAATTCTGTTCTTTCTAATGTAATGTAGAAAGCGTCACAGTCTACTCAGAGCTGTACTAAATTGCTTACTCTAATGTCTGAAATGGCATCTGGAAAGTTCAGGCTAGTACAAGATCTAGTTTGTATTTATATCTTATGTGGTTTGGATAATAAATATTTTTAAATATTCCTTATGTCTGCCATACATATGTGATTGATAAATAAAATCATTAAAATAGATTAATTTAACAGAGTATGTAAAATACACCCTACTGAACAAGTGTAGTTGGGCATGGACTCATGAAGTTAAGGTATCTTAAACACTGTTAGTACACTATTACAATCATGTGTAAGATACACATGGCAAACATGCAAGCAAAAAAAGTAAACAGTTTTAATCTTTACTGTCTTAATACAAAATGTTGGACAGAAAAAGAATGTCAGAAGTAAGGAGGAGGACCCATTCATAACTGTCGTATACTGATCTTTGATGATATTACTATCTTGATAAATAGAGTAAAACACACATTCAGATATATAAAACATATTTTCTGGGTTTTGAACCCAGAGAGTAATAGTTCAGGTTAAGGTTTATGGAATAAGTACATTATGGTAACGATTGAAAACCTAGTTCTGAAATAATAAGAAGTAGGAAAAAATACAAAAAAAAAGAAAAAGTAATCAACGTTGACGTGTCCTTCCCAATTGTAAAAATGAAGTATAAAAGTAGCAGCCTGGTTTTAGGAGTCTGTTGCTCTCTGGTGCTTTAATCTATTCAAGAGATACATGGAAATAAGGTCATTACATTCAAGATTGTAGACGATACAAGGATTACAAGACAGAACAAATAAGGTTGAATGGTACAAACTAAGTCAGATTTTGATTGTTTACATGAACAGCATAGCAGATGGTAAAGGCGTTTTGTTGTACTGAAAGATGCAAAATAATTAGGCTTGGAGCAAAAAACAAGCTATACAATATGTGGTAAATGGCCCAATAATTTAGCACACTGATCAGGAAAACAATTTGAAGGTTATTATGGAAAATCATTTTAATCAGCAACACAAAACACAGTAGCAGTAAAAACAGCAAAGAAAATATTATTGTGAATGTGTAGATGGATAGACTATAATAAAAGAAAACATAACGCTGTTACTGCTTACTTTCTATTAGGCTATATAGGAAATACGTAGGCTTACTGGCTACCTGGTACAGGAAGAAACTAATCATTTAAAGTGAAAAAAAAAGGTCAGCAACAAGGGCCGTTTAGATGAGATGCTGGGGGATATGGTGTAGGGGAGAACTTTGTAGAGTAGGGCTGATGGTTGAACTAGATGATCCCAAGGGTCTTTTCCAACCTGAATGATTCTATGATTCTATGATATTAAATCTCAAAAATATACACATCTAGAAAAAATGTGGCTTCAACACTAAGGTTATGAAAGAATTTATACGACAGAATAAGATGCAGAAAAAGTTTTCTTCTAATCCTAAATTCCCAATTTCAGGTATAGAAGCTCTGAGAAAAGGTCCACTTTCTGTAATACCCAGACTATGCAAGTCATCCTTTTGACACCATGGTACTATTTAAGCAATAATATCATGTACCGGGTCTGGCTGAGCCAAAATTGGTTTTCCCCTGTAGCAGCCCTCATGGTGCTGTGTTTTATGTTGGGAGCTGGCAGGGTGTTGATAGCACACTGGTGTTGTGGCTACTGCTGAGTAGTGCTTACACAGCACCAAGGCTCTTTCTGACATTTCCCCCCCACAGTGGGACGGGGTGGGCAAGATCTTGGGAGGGGACACAACCAGGACAGCTGACCCAAACTGACCAAAGGGATATTCCATACCATATGACGTCTGCTCAGTATAAAGCTGGGAGAAAGGAGGAAGGGGGTGGAGTCACCCTTGGTCCTCCAAGGCAACTACTACGCATATGGGAGCCCTGCTTCCTGAGAAGGCCCGACATCGCCTGTTCATGGGAAGTAGAGAATAAATCTGTTTTCTTTTTTTGCTTCCGCGCACGGACCTTTGCTTCACTTTGCTTATATTAAAACTGCTTTTGTTTTACCCACAAGAGTTGGTTATTTTCTTTCCCCTCTTTGCCCTGTTGAGAAAAAAGGGGAAGGGGGGGGAAGTGATAGAGCAACTTGGTGGGTACCTGACATTTAGCCAAGGTCAAACCACCACACATCATAATAGGCATCAGGGTCCTAGAAGGTCCTTGAAAAGCATAATGTGTTCCAGCACAGTTTCCTAAACTTGGTTGAGTTAAATTTCTTCATCTTATCATGAAGCACTGGAAGTTAACAACATGCTAGAGCTAGGTGCACAAAATGTTGTTATGGTCACTTTATCCACAATTAATGACCATGATGTAAACTAAATGATATTTAAATAAATGCAAAAACATAATACATCTTTTCCTCTCTAAATGTTTTAAGATTCTATTTGTGTGTCAAAATAACTGTCATATCAAAGATATACAAAAGTTACATCAGTAACATCATCAAAATAGCAGTTTTGCTCTGGCATTAATAAGGACAGTGAATAATTTTAGAGAGTAGTTTTAAATTAAAATCAGTAAATCACTTTCAATAATTCAGAAAGATAAATTAAGTAAAGAAAATTTGTAAAAGTTCAAGTCTAAACGCAAGAATTCTTTACAAAGTTCATTTGTCTGTTCTGCTATCATCACTTTTTCTTTACTGTAAGCTTTGCCTCTACGTTATTTTGTTTCCTTGAAGACAAAGAATTCAGTTGCATTTAAAAACTAAATTTTTCTTATGCCAGCTGCATTCAAAGGTACATGAAATGGTTAGTATCAATATTTATGAGTTTCTCAAAATTAGGTTTTTTAAATTCTATTAAAGCATTAACCCTCTAACATCTGTTAACTTCTATGTTTAAAAGCCTTCTCTGTTATGCAAGCTGCTTTTTACACAACATATTTCTTTTTCTGGCAGCAAAATTACTTACAATAATAAATTATTTACTAACAATGCCAAAACAAGATATAAGACTGAATTCAGAGATGATCAATTTCATTCTTTCCTAGTAAATACCTAATTAGGAGGCTATTGGAATTATTATAGTCCCCATCATCTGAAATAGAGTTGAGTGTGTTACCTTTACTAACTGTACTGAGAGTTCAGTTCTGCTGAAGGTATACTTTCAGCACACAAGGTATGCTAAGTCAGATAAGGAAAGGTGGTGTAGTAGCTCCTCTATCTTTCTTGGAGGGATGGTGGGTAACCCTCATTTCTTAAGGGCACAATTGTGAGACTGTTTTGCTTTTCCCACACTTTCAACAGACCAGTTTCACAAAAATTCTCTCCTTTTTAGTTATATGCTCTAGGATTTTCAAAGAACATAATGGTATAAAGTCTCACAGAGTTTGCTTTGAAAATGACAAAAATTTCTACAGTTATCTGTGTAAAATTATATTGTTTAATTCTTTTTTGTCCCACAAAACAATGAAGCTGTAGACCTCAGACTCCTCTGCTTCATATTTTGGTGCTGCTAATAAATGTGTGTCCTTTGTGAAGCCAAGGTTGCCAGAGTTACTATATTCATGTGTTCTAAAGGAACAGATGAAAATTCAGTTAAGTACATGGTGCAGATGAAAGCATGAGGGTTCATGTTCTCTTGCATGGTAAATAAAAACAATATGCAAATAAAGCAACTATATTTATGTGAAATATCTCAAATTGAAGGTATTATGTCCTTGTTAGATAAAGCAATTTCTACTAGTACTGCAGCAGATAATAAGAAAAATGGAGAGGCAAAAAAGACATGCATCTTTATTTGGGTAAGGGAAAAAAAAATATCCCGAGAGGCCTGATACCATAAGATGAAGATGAGTTCATTCACATAAATGATTTTTAGTCAAAAGTATCTGAGAGCTGAATCTGCCCTAAGAAGCCTTTTGCTGTACATTGTGTTAGTCGCTAGATAGTGTCCTTCTGCTCAAGTACTATGTATGCAAGGAGATTGTGGAAACTGGTAACAAAACAATTACAACAAGGAAACAGCAAAGTGGTTTTGTTGCTTCCAAGCCTGATGTAATACCTAGGAAAGGGACTAGTGCTGTCGTGACTCTGCATAAGGAAACATGGGGCACTACAGACATAGCACCTTGGGCATCTCTAGTCTGCCTCTATGCACTGTGTGGCATTTCACGGTGCAGTGTGAACGCCTATATCAGTCTCCAGTGCCTTCATATGCTTTGTAAATATCAACCTATGCTTCCATTTGGCCAAGTAATTGAATGTGTGATTAACTTTTATAAAATCAGTGATGCTTTCTTCAACTAGCAAAATGCACATTCAGGAGGGTGATAAAAAAGCTGTCCCCACAGATTATTTAAAAACGTGAAGTAGGGTACGTAGGTGCAAGCTTAAATGGTGTCTTAATCTGTTCAATAGACTCATGGAAATAAGAAACGAATTTGTAACAGTATCAGTTTGCAAATGGAAAAATAAAACAAGCCAAAAACCCAGGTGCATTCATCAGATGCTCCATTTCTTATAAATAATTCACTCTGATACAATAACGACCTTTCCAGGAAGTTTATGGACTTAGCGCACTCACTTGCCACCTGATTCGATTAATAGCAAATCCCTATTCTGAGCCTTAAATTACTATTTTTAAATGATTCATTAAATTAAAATATGCATAAATTATCTAATGACATACAACTTCATTTGTCAGAAGAACGTTTTAATTTAAAAGCTCTCTGAGAAAGAGGTCAGTTTACAATATTAGCCCAAATAAACAGTTATTAAGTGTATTTTTATACTCAGATCTCTGCATAAATGTGCAGTTAGTTTATAACAAAACAAATACCAAGGTCTTTTATTCAATCAGACAGCCAAAAGTTATTTGCCTATTCTGTTTTCCCCTGGATTTAAGTGGTCAGTACAAAAGAATTAGAGTGATATAAAATATTTATCTGGTTTAGACAATTCACAGTTCTTTAAATGCTGTTTCCTCAGTGGACCTTATTTAACAAATTCAAACTATTTCAGAATCTCCATATTAAAATGTATAACCAACAATAAATTTAATTCAAAAAACAACTTAAACCTATTTTTCCCCAGGAATGACAAGCTTGTAATTATATACTAATCTCCCTCAAGCATCCCTTTTGATATTTATGACTGCATAGATTTATTATGACATCATAAATCTGTAGAAGAGAAACCAAATATTATTTTTAAATATACTTCTCATGTTATAAACAAGTAATCCACAGTATTCTCAAATACTTTAAAATATAATATCTATACTTTCTAACTTCAGCGGTCAGAAGTAGAAAAGAAAAAATTATTTGTTGCATATGACAGCACTTTCATGGGTTTTGTTCTGATTTTCAAATAGGTTATCTATTAAGAACAGTATTTAACTATCCCACCTCAAGAGACTTCTGGCATGATTTAAAAAAAAAAATAAAAATCAAGCTACACTTGACCAAACTGCTCTGCAAGTATCTCAAGTCATATATGGTTCTATCGCTAAAATTCTGACAGCTGTATCCTACAACATGTTTGGTCTGCTGTCCTAAACCTACGAGAAGAAGTATTCAGTGCTTCTGGTATAAGGATTGCAATTTTGAGAAATATTAGTCTCTTAGTTCTTCCCTCCTTAAAATACAAGGTAAACAGTCTTGCAGTACATCATAAAACCAACAACATTCCAGACAAACTTTGCCAAACCCAGAAAGGTTTAGTTATTTATCTTACAATGGAGTTCAGGCGCCTAGGAGTGTGTGTTTGATAAAAATTTGAATAACTTTTGAGTGTGCTTTTTGCTAACACTTTGAATGATAATTCAGCTCCTCGGAAAAATCCCTTCCACTAATTACAAAGGCATTTTAGAGACTACTTGAATAATTTACTTTTTCTTCCTTTATGTATCTGTGTTTAAAGATGCTGATTCTATAAAACTGAAAGCTAACTACATTTTCTTGTCAAATTTTTGTTGTGTCACACTTCCTTAATTAGATTTGTTGATTTATTGCTAATGAAGATAAAATGTCTTGCTGCAGACACAGTTACTGGTTTTTGCAGTCATTTGAAACTAGCACACAAGCAATTTTATAGAAGTTTTAAAGCTGTCTTCTAATTCACTAGCTCTTCTACTTGGCTGTTAAACTTACTCTCATCACAAAAGTGAGTAGACAAAATATTCACATATGTTTTTCTTTCCACAAAATTCTAATGACTATTTCCATGAAAGAATTAAAATAATGATGGTAAAGTTTCACCTACAGCTTTCACAAATGGATTTCAACTGCTTCTTTTACTTCAGAATTCAGTAAAATTCATTATTTACTAGTGGACATATTGCTAATGTTTACTTTTTGTAGGAGGAAAAGCAAAAAAAGAAACTTGGTTTCATATATAAATTAATACTTAAACTATCATTGGAAACACCCTAAAACATTTCAGGTTAATACCAGTACCAATGCAGAAGGGAACTGGGAAGATAGGGGAGGTTTGCTGAGTCTTGTCTAATAAGTTTCAGTCTTATTATAACAGTAGAATTAGCTTGTAATATATTTTATGTAAAGCTCTTGCAGGTCACCTCTATAATGCTTTCATTACACCTACCGCTATCAAAACCAGGATATGATTAACAAGAGAACTACTCAAAAAACTTGCACTCAGTAGTTTTTCTTACAAACTTTTGCAGTCTTTCCTGAATAAATTACTCAACAAATTTATTATTTTCATCATTTGTCCAGATCTAGTTAACAGTGAGGGCCATCAGCCAACTTCAATATGTGAATAGCATTTAATTTCACCAACACCTAATTAAGATGAAAATGGGCATTAGAGATCACAAAGTCTGAGAGTTTAAGATGAGGTACTCTAAGGTGGGTCTAACAGGCTCTCTCTCACCTTCTGCTCTTCTATTTGTAGTTTTCACCACCAACTGGGGCTGGATATACAAACAAAGTGCAACTCTAATAGCAACATCTGGAAGAATCACATTCTCTTTGTCTTACAGTCACAGTGGGAAAAGCCTTCCTTTTTGTCCTTCACATTTCTCTCAGAGAAAAGATTTGGCAGTTTGTAGGCAAATGTTATAAGCTTTCAAATCAAACTGTTTCAAAATAAAACTAAAAGCAAGGTAAGCCTATTCCAGATGAGAATAAACTTTATGAGCTAGGCTCTGCTCTTACATTAAACTCTCTCCTTCCTAAGGACAATGCCTGCAACAACCTCCGTTCCATTTTCATATGTTGTTACAAATAACCGATGCTATCAAGTATTTATAGAATTGTGTAAACAAACCTAAAAAAATATCAGCACACTTCTCCTGATGCAAACTTATAAAAGTATTATAATACAAAATACAACAACCAAAAAACCTTAATTGTTTTGTTTCATGGGTACTAAGTATCCATGAATCTTTCAGAGACTTATGCCTGTAGTAAGAATACAATGTTTTCTCTGGGTTCTCTCTCTCTGATAATTTAAAGATAAATAATTAGCATAACAATCATAAAAGAATATTTACATAGCTACCCTCTTTGATTAAAAGAAATCAGATTTTTTATGGTCATAATAATTCCAACTAGCTGGAAAAAAAATGAAACTGAAAAAGCATTCAAGAAAATTTGGGGTTAGGGACATGTTTGTATGAATACCTTATTAATAATGATTTACATATTCACACATATACATATTTGAAAAAAATTTTGGCGTTCAAATTCAAAATATTCTTGACCTCTGATTAAAGTAAAATACTAACAAACCAAACAGGTTATTCACCACCACATAAAAAATTTCGAATTTCCAAAAATTAGTAAATTAGCAATGTTTGAGAAGCAATTTCTAAATTGGGTAAAGTTACTGACTTAAGTAATTCCAGCAAACTGTCTCTTCAGAATCATGCAACAGTACATTAAAGGAAGAAATGTGAGTTATCTGACACAGTATCAGTTTTTCTGCTTTAGAATAAGCCTGACAGGAAGATTCAGACTGAGGTAAAAACATTCAGTTATAAATTACTACAGATAGGGAAAAAAAATTATCTGTTCATTGTTATTAGCAGATGTTTTAAACCTCAAAGAGATTGGACTGCATTATATAATGAAGAAGGAACAAAGTCCAATGTTCCATTATCTGGCAGAATGAAATTAAAAGATGAAAAAAAAAGAAAAAAACAGATAAATTTTAATAGCTTAAGTGGATGAGTCAATCAGTACCCAATTGCTTTCTTTTCTCTCTGTACTACATTTCAACATTACAATTTGTACTCTGTTTTATGTTAATAGCATACCGGCTGATACTGCTTTCAGTTGTGTCAAACTTCATTGAAAATGTGCACATGGAAATAGGAGGCTAACCAGCTGCTCTTCACTCAGTACAAAAGAGAAGAAATTAGCCTCTTTTTGATATAATTGGTAGCTGGCACAACAGGTTTATCTCCTTTCTATTCTTCCTCCCCACCCCGCTCCCACCAGAAAAGCCCATAGCTTGCTTTACGAACAAAAGTATTTATAGAGCGCATGTGGGTGTAGGTATTTCACTAGACTTGTAAGAAAAAGGTCAATGAAGAAAGCTGAGAGAAAACAGCAAGAAAATTCTAGGTACAAATACAAAAACTCTGGTGAAGAGAAAAAGCTTAGAGAAAGTGAGGAGAAGCACTGAAGAATCAAACTCCAGGAAAAGATATCTTACCACAAACCAGAATAAATAAAAGAGCAAAGACTTCAACATCTGAAAAGACTAGATGTGCAAGTCAGGCTATTTTCTTGCTTTAAAATGAAAGCTGTCTTTTCATGACCTACAGATACTGAATTTAATTTAGGCAAAAGATACTGTGTTGGAACAGAAGGACACAACATACATAAACAATCAAACTTACCAAGAGTAAAAAGATGAAAAGCATGAGCTGCTAAACAAATCACACAATAAGTTTTTTAAATCAAACAAAAATCGTGGTGTAAGTACAGTTTTCAAATATTGTTCTTAAATATAGTGTTAATCATCAGAATAGCCTCTGCTCTACTTATATAGAGCCTTCATTTTCTCCCAGTCCTGATATACGCATATGATTTGACCTGAGGATTTTTTACCCCCATGATTTTTTGCTTATTTGATTTGTGTTACAAGATAGGAAAAAAATTTTAGCATCTGTGTTTTTCTAGTATTCTTTGCCTAAGAGATCAAGTGTAATGGCAAAGACTGAAGAATAATAATGTACAGCTATATTAACCTCCCTGCCAAAAGAATGTGCTACACTGCAATTTATCTTATAGGTCTTGATGTTTGTGAACTAGTGATACAAGTCACTTTCAGAATAATACGGGAATAAAATGAAGCTATCCAAGTTCTCCACAAACATTTTTCTCAGTTGTTACCAAGTTACATGGTGCTTCTGTCCCACAAAACTAAAAAAAAGACAGAGTAAGAAAAACTGATGGAACAAATCCCAAGCCTATGACTTGTTTCAGCACCCAGAGGAAGAAAACAGAAAGAAAAATTAAAGAATTTACTATCATTCCAACACACGCTGACATATTCCCATTTCTTTTATCTTTTTTGTTCTTATTCAGTTAAATTATGTTAGGACAATAATGATATTATAGGCTTGTAGATCTGGAGAAGGAAGTTGTTTGTTGAATTATACAGTTGCATAATAATTTGGCTATACCATATAAATGAAGCCCTTTAGTTCAATTTTGGGTATAATTTGTGTAAATTTTGAAATTCACCTGCACAACTGGAACCTTTTCTGCTTAAATGTGTGTAGAATACCTTCAGTATAGACTGTGTTATAAAAACAATTGAACCATATTCTCTTTGGAAAAAGGTCACTTATTACCAAATATTGTAATACTGTATTTTAGGATTTTAGAATTTCTATTACAATATCTATTTATTAACTTTCTTAATTGTAGAAAAAATAACCTCAATTTAAAATATCTTCATCTCATCTCATTAAAATGTTGTCAATATTAAAATTTTATTTTCAGGCTTTTTCTGGTGAGATTTTTGGAATTATAACAACAGTGCAGTGGGAGGCTTTGAGTATTTGAATGGGGGAGTTTGATCCAAGCTGTACTGACTTTTGTTAGTTTTATATAAATGTATGTAGCCTATTGCTCAGCAGGCATTCTACTTCCCTCTCTCTGCAACTCCATGGAGAATATAAGATTCTGAAGGGGATCCTTGCCTGTGTATTCAACTAAGATTGATTCATTAAGATTAACCTGCACTTGGATTTACTAAAGACCTTGGGAATTGTCATAAATGTCACAAGATTTTAACAGCAGACAGCATTTTACTTTCAGATATTTTGCTCTGGCAGCCCAAATTCAGGACTCCAGATGGATGCATTAATAAATCTAACTAAAACATTGATATTATAAGAAATTAATATTTTTTTCTTTAGATAACAGAGAGAAAGGCAAAGGAAATCACTTCAATTAGCTAGCCTCTAAATGAAATTTTTGTTGTTATTATTTGAAAACAATTTGATATCTGGAGTCATTATCGAATGTGTTTCAAACTAACGTATCATTCCAGTTTGTTAAGTTTCTTTAATGCTTAGCATTCTGTTTCTTTGGTTTTAAGTCTGCTACGGTAAATTAACATTTCTGCCTACCGTTCCTCAGCCAGGTTCCTGAGTATCATAAAACATATAATTATTGCAATGGGTCATCAGTGCTAAAGTAATTTTTAAATAGGAGGAGATGTTCCATGCCAAAGGAAACCTGTTAACCCTAAAATAAAAAAAGAAGTAATGAAGTGCTGAACTGTGGACATTTAGCAATTAGGCTTACTGTAAATGCATTGTGATGGTTAGAATCTATAACTGTCTACATAATCAATGCAAGAGGCTGTGCTTATGACAGATTGAGAAAGTGGAAAGGATTAGTTGAGGACAGACTTCCTCATCATTAGATTTAGCAAAAACTGCTCACCCTTAGAAGCATACTACAGGGTTTTTACTTTTAATTAAGTTTTAACTGCTGTTTATGCAAATTCTCCTCTAAATCAGTATCAGACATGTCCTAAAGCCATTCATACATATAGCTAATTCATTTTGTGCTTGACAATCTGGCTACTGAAGCAATGTCAGCAAAATAGCTGATTATACTAGATTCGGTTGAGGTTCATTTGCAATTTCTGATTAAACTGTTTTTATTTTACTGGATTGTAATGCTAATCAGAATTAGCTAGGTGCTGAAACATGACCAAAACTGATCACAGAATGAGTTTTAAGAAGATCAGTCAGAAAAGTGTAAATGGGACTAACCTGCAGTGTGTTTATTAAGATTAGCAATAGAGCAAAACAAACTACTATTCACAAAAATTTTAATTTTGAGATTTCATTTTATATGACTCAGAGGTAGAACTCAATAGAGGTTCAAAGGCATGACTTCGTGTTTTAATTAAAATTATACAAGGCTTCAAGGTAAACATTTGTACTTTATGCTTAAACAAAAGGACTTTATTCTGTGTTCACATATAAAGCAGGATCAGTACCCTGCATAATATTTTTCTTTTCTCCTGTACCAAAGCAATTGCATAAGAAGGTCTGAACATTCACAAACTCACCACTCAGTTCAGACTCTGAGTAGTGTATAACATTAAGTAAACCAGATGAATGTGCTTCAGGCCACTTTTTGTTATGAAATATAATACAATGTTCTTGGTCATTTTACAAATCAGGATATAAAATAACCACCCACTGCCAGTGTAGTGGTGCAATCCTTACCCCTCCCCACCCCTTCTTGTTGGGCTGCTTGGTGCTAGGTGTGATTCCACCCACCTCCCCCGAGCTATACACCAGTCTGTGGAGATAAGGACTGATAACGTTAACGAGCCTGGCTCCTGCCCCCTGCCGATTGCTTGGAAATGGTTATAATGGCCCATCATCTCCTAAGGGCCTGGCACACCTGTGCCTGGGATGCTGTCAAATGGGAACAATAACAGAGTTGCACATTTATCAAGTTCTTGTGCAACTGCTGGAAGGCACCAGAATACTTTGATGTTCGAGCTGGGCATGAGCAAAACGTATCTGACAAAAGTGACAAAATCTTGGAACCTATAAATTGCGACCACAAGGGAGACCCTTTGAGCTCTCCTGGATCACAGCGGGCCTGTGACCAGCATCTCCCCTGAGCTGGGACGCCTCTCAGTTACCAAAACCCTTAAGGTGTTGTCTGCTGCCAGAGCTGACGAAGGGCCAGAACGTAGTCAACCCGCTTGAGTCTCAATTATCGCCCGTTGAGGAATGCCAAGGTATTGTGAGTATTTACTCTAAACTCGAGAAGAGGGAAATTTTACTTTGAGCTAGCTTCTCTTTCACCCGCTCTTTCTCTGATTACTGGTGTGTGGGTACATACTTCATTCTACTGGATCTGAATACTTTTATCTCTGTGTGTGTTTGTACGTTTCGTGTTTGTGTATGCGCATGTACATATGTATAAATTAAGATACCATGAAGTAAGTTAGTGTGAATCTTGTCATCCTAGAATTTGTAAATAAGTCGCTATTTTTATAACATCTTCTAAATTATTTTGTAAATGATCAATTGCTGTTATTTATTAATCTAAAATTCCTTTTAAATCATTACCGTGTTAATACTTTCATCAGCGACACTCAAGAATAACATTGTTTAAGCAGTTTGTTACCTCATCCTTTTTTCAGTACTCATGACAGAGACAGTTGCAAAGATGTGGAAACAAAACTTCAGGTTTAGTATTCAAAACTTCTGGCTTTGTATGAGGTGTACAACCGGTCCAAAATTCCTGGAAATTCAGATGAAAATCTATTATCTCATGGGTGAGCCACTTCATTTTAGGAACCTGAAGCAGCTCCCATCTCCAGAGAAAACACCCTTGATTTCAGAGGAAAAGCCTGATCTTCAGAAATCTCTGTTTCTTGTCTCTGGCTGCACTGCAATGAAAAACCCTGAGTTCCAGAAAGGCCAAAAATGGTGTATTTTCCCCCTCTTTATTTTCTTACATCTTTCCAGTGGTTTTGATCATAACCATAGGATCATGAAAGAAAAATAAAGTCATCTGTGACTTAACAAAAAACAAGCACACAATAAAAGCCATTCAATCTTTGAAACCTTAATGTTAATTAGACTGTCTCTAATTAGAGGTAATCTCTCTGCAAACAAGAATGAAGGTGTAAATGTGCCAAATTAAGAGTTCACCGATAACGTACTGAAAATTATGAAACTCTCGTTTCATTTAATATGTTCACACAGCTCTGAAAAGAAAAATTTTTCAAAAATATATTTTTCAAAGCTATTGCTATTTTGATTTCAGCTGTCACAATAATTTCATGGAGTTCCCTACTATTCTTTTCCATAATAATTCATGTAAAACATTTGGTTTTGAAAACAATTGTTTTCCCCCAGTAGGTTTTGGATTCAGTCTCAAAGAAATAGCATTTCTTATTTAATTCAAAAAAACTTATAAAACCTTAGGTTAAACAAGATGACCTCCGGAACACCTGTCATTTAGAAAGGTATCTTTTGCAACTGAAGATGCTACTTTGATAGTCCCTGCCAATTGTTTTTAAAGTCCTGATAAAAATACACCTGAAGAGTTTATTTTCAGCATGAGGGCAAACTTAGATGATCTTCTAGTACTGAAGTAGCATGCTATTTATCAGTCAAATGTAGGGTTGATATTCTTTCCAATTAGATTCTGATTAACTTAAAAAGTTACAGTGCAAAATCAGTAGAGAACTTCTGACATACTTCATCTCCTCTTGGATAAAAGAGATTAATAAAATTTACTTGAACCACCTTGTTTGGCTTTCATTCAAGTGCCATGGTAAAGTGATTGCAAACTCCTAGTCCATGAGATGCCCATGCAAGGTGTACATCAGAAAAATGTTATCTTTTATTGCTATTTCAAGTGAGCAATGTTCACTTTGCTTGCTGCATCACAGGGCTATTTAGAGTTGTATAGATACTGCCATCACTCCATATTGTCTTATCTCTATTTCAGAAATTTCATTGCCCCTCTCTCTTTCAAATGTAAAATTTAAATAAGCAATGACTTATGTTACCAATTTTACACACACAGAGACACATTTGCCAATAACCTGTGATCAGAAAAAGTTAAGGATCCAATAGTCACCCAAGACTGAAATCCACATCATAAGCAGAAAACTTATGCTCTATGTTAACAGAGACAGCAAAACTATTTCTTCCAACTTCTTTTTCCACTCCCAAATTCTGTCTTAACATGATGGAAATCATATGTCTAATCTCAAAGATTCAACATAGTTCTAAGATTTCTTTTATAAGGCAAGTGTTGCAAACTTTCTGATTCCTGCAAAAGTGAGGATTTACAGCAGTCTGTGCATGATGCCCTGGAGGCCCCTCAAACGATCGTAAATGGCCTTGGAGCAGAAACAATTGGTCTTGCACATCAGAAGCTTTCTGAAATAAATGGAATAAGGACACTTGGGAAAAAACTAATTTTCTAACACAAATAACAAGCGCATCGTTAGCTATGCCTCGTGGTCAGTGGATTAAAAAGATGTGGCAGACATAAGGAATCTCCAAAGATAATGGGTTTTTTAGTAATAATATACCCAGGCAATTTTTGAACTGATACAGCAATTCAGTGGCCAGCAAGTCTATTTTCAGGATAGTTATAATAGTTCGACTCTTTGTAGAAGTAGGCAATGCAAACTGTAGCAGTCTTCACTTCAAATGGAACACGGGTAGACAGAGTTGTTCCTTGGTGTTGCTGGATGGAGATGAGAGAAAGCCAAAAAAAAACCTGCATGGAAATCAATAACCACAACATGTCCTAGAAGAAAATGGAAGTCAAAGAGAAAAAAAAAAGTATCTGAGTCCCTGTCGAATATGTACTGTCTAGAGAATATTTGGAAGTGAAGTCAGTGGAAAAGCCTTCTTTTGTTCAATTCTTCAGGGAAACAACTTTATTTTTTAAAATTAAAACAAGAAAATCATTAAAGATAGAAGCATCCATTTCTATTCCCAATCCCAAGAATCCAGTGGGATCAAATCTTAGTCAGTCAACTGGGTCTAAAGTATAAGTTCCTCAATGAAACTTTAACAATAATTTTATTCTTCCAAAATCTTCATCCGGGGGGGAAAAAAGAAGTTGGAAAAGCAAAGTAAGTCTGTGGACACTTTGTACTGTTTCTTTCCACATTATAACTGTTTGTTTGGGCTTTTCCCAAAATGCCCTTGTGTTAGCTGAAATAAACTGTTCACTGAATTCAACCTTTTCACTTTTCTCTTTGTTTTTATTGATTTCTTTAGATTGTAAGTGTTGTTCCCTAAGGCAGACAGTATGCTTCCCAGGGTTTATTTGAAAATATCACTAGGGGTAGAATAAAATTTACATTCAACACTCGCAGCTATGAGAAGTAGTATATAGGGGTTTTTTTAAAGCCCACAAGCTGTTGCCACAGAAGATAGTGCTTTTGCATAGAGACAATCATGTGAGATCTGCAGGTATCACAAAAAAATTATCCTTACATGGTACAAACTTGTGCTAGCCTCACTGAAAGAGCACAAGCCAGTTTATAGCTTTAATGAAATTATTCTAACCTTGCATTACACTCTTTTTTTAGCTAGTCTTTGGAGGAGACAATCACTGCGTCAATCCCTCTGCTAAAGATTGGTGTATACCAATTGGTGTGTATTTTTCCACCCCCCCATCTTACACAGTTTCCTTCTCACTCTGAAACTCAAATAATGTTTATAATGTCTGTCACTTGTTTAGCATCATAAATACATTTTAGTCTGTTCATCTGAATCAGAAACACCCTGTGACTAAACATGTAATTTGAATTATGCAGCATTTAGTCTGCATAAGATTATTGTTGCATAACAAATACCCTCTGTACAAAATGTCTTTCCATTGTCCTTTTTGATAAATGGATTTATACAATCTAAGAAGGACAGAGATGATCTGATGGAGAAATAACATCACATGGAATAGAAGCCTAGGCACTGAACAGAATTTAAGTCAACTGTTTACACATTTCACTGCAGAGAAATTAGTTGTATGAAGCATCAGACTGCACAGAAGTGTCAGGCTGTGCAGATGGCAAAAGAGGTACCCTTTAATGCATTATAACATATTTTGTCTTACCTAGGATGTAACCTTGAAGTTCCTCCCACATTTTAATGGCATTTCAGAAAGCATTTGAGGCATTTGTTATAGCAAAGCAGTAAAACTAAAGAAAGGCTGATTTTTCAGGAGAGACTGAAACTGATGACTAATTTGAAACTTAGTAATAGGGTTGTTATTTTGTTTGGCTATGATTGAAACCAATATTTAGATAGAAAAAAGGGTCAGATATAAAAATCTCATACTGTCCTGCATGCATATACCTGGTGTCCAGCATCCATTTGCCCACACAATACAAAAACAGCAGTTGCTGAAGGGAGACCAGAATGTGAAAGTATCCAAGGAGATGTGATGGTGTTCCCTGTGACAGGTGTTCTTCCATGTTTTAGGTAATTTTTTAATTGTATTCCTTCCCCTTCATCTTCTCTGATTATTATTGAGCATGTTCCCATGTTCTGCCATTATCATTTCCCATAATCTGAAAACAAGCAGGCATCATTTTCTTAGCACAAGTGAATGTCAGGCAACAGTGCAACCTGGTCTCTCAATGCATTTGGCAGAGCTTCAGCTTCTACCAATTTCCCTGCTTATACTAATAGGAAATAGATGTCACAAACACATTGACACGCATTATACTGCCAAATCTCAAGCTGATAGGATACTAAATTTAGAAGCAGATGTGGCCAATGCCACAGGACTGTCTTCTGTTCTTTGAGACTTCTCTAAATTAGCTTAGATATTGAGATGGTCTTCAGTTGCTTTTAGACCTGCAGAATTAAAAAAATTTTAAAAAATCAATCTAAAGACACTGTTCTCTTTCCCCTTCCAAACTCAGATTTCTGGTAAAGCAGAGCTAGATCTTTATTCTCATGATAAGCGTTTTGTGTTCTTTCTCAGGCATAGCTTGTTTTCCAAATCTAAATGAATATTACCATCTGAACGTTACTCAACAGTGTTTACAACAATATTATTCTTCTGGTCTGATCAGGACAGAAGTGTAAAATGAAAAAATGTCCAAATTAATTATCATGTAAATATACATTTGAGGATCAAACACCGTTGCTTATTCCTTTAAAGCTGTCTCTGTGGGAACAAAGTCCCAACTTTATAAAACAAGACACTTTCAGTGCCACATTCACAAATCCAATATACTGTAATGGAGAGGCACAGAGCCAGGATTTGCATAAGCTTCCTCAGTATTTCAAGGACATTCTTAATGTTCTAGAAGCTGTACAGGATCATCAGGACCATTAAGACCCTTTCTATGATCTCCTGCATTTGAATGAGGGCATCATTTGGCTGAGAACACTTACAATGTTATTAATAGAGAAGACCTATTATGGTAGATCAAACAAGTCTTACAGTACTCTGAACATTATAGGAAAAAATATTGGTGTGTTATTTTCTGGTCAGAAAGTAGCAAATGAAGCTACTCTGGATTTAGATCACACAGCCAAGAGCAGAAATGCTGCATAATCATCAAGTGATTAATATATTCAGTTCTAACATGTTGAACAAAAGCTCTAAAAACATGTACAATAATAATAATTATGGAACACACAACCCATTTCCAAAACAAGCCTGGTACAATGGAATCTGATGCAATAGTGACATGATAATCAGGAGAATAGTGCAATATATTACAATGCCTGCTTTATAGACACTTCAATAGTTCTTTAACAAGATAATATATTATAATGAATGCAGAAAAAGTTATACTATCCTGGCTTCACAAAACCTTTGCGGTAAAGTAGGGGTTGGAAAAACATAGAATAAAGCTAAATGTTCCAAAGGTCAGAATGAATATTTAGCATTTCAAAATGCCTAAAACAATTTACCTAACATTTAGTATGTATACCTATTCTTCCAAATTGCACAAAGCACACAAATGTAGAGATTACATAAAGTAACTCTTGGACAAATTAATTTCATTGTATTTTTCTTAAATCACGGTATATGCAATTCAATTCAAGACATAGGCAAAGTTATCCAACCACCAGTCTAAAATAGTGGTTTTGGTTCTCTGGTTGGATTTCAGAAATAGTTTGTTTTTCAGACATGTTCCAGAAATATAAAATTTAAACAGAAAAGAACATTTCTGACTCTGCCCCTTCACAGTAATGAAGGGGCTTATTCCCATCAACAGTCATATAGACCTGGATAGTGATCTAATAGTTCCCCTCTTTAATTTTTCCAGGTCCAAGGTTATGTTGTTTAAAAACAACAGCAATTTCAGCAGCTATTTCATAAAAACAACAGCAATTTCAGTAACTATTTCACTTCATAAGTCAAGCAGAAGAGGGTTTGTTTTTTTTTTTTGCTATTGCCAGATGATTCGTGAGAAATAGGAATCTGGAAATTGCCTGGAATTTGCCTGAAAATGAACTATTCACATAGCTGTAGCCACAGCTGCCAGTTCTTGATTCCCACACTGCAATCAGAATTTTAAAATATGTGATCTCTTCTGTCAGCCTCACTTTCCATAGCTCATAAAAGGGACTTTGTTTCTGTAATTATGTTAAGACCATTTCATACCCCAAAATACTAAAGGAATACCAATATGCTGCATTTCTGCCCATGATGCTTCTTTCCAGCTGGTATGTTTTCAACTGGACTCTGCCATGCACATTAACTCATCTTTTCTCCCCAGCAATTGATTTGTTTTTGAGAGCAGCCACTGACTGCTTTCAGAGGCTCACTGCATGATTTCTGTAATCACTTTTAACTTGATCCTGCTCTCACTGAAGCAGAAGTCAGAACGTCCATTGATTTTAATAGTTCAGTATTAGATCCTTTACCTGTAAGAGACGTACTGTGAAACAGGGAAAGCATTCTATGTGAGAGTGCCAAATAAAGGAATGGAAGAGTGATTTTGCATGCCACCTTGAACAATATCCCATATCCCCTTGTCATATCTCTCCCTATCAGAGTAGGATAGCAGGGCCTGATGTTTTAGTTTTGCATTCCTTAAAAATGTCCAGTTTGAGCTGAACAGATGTATCGTTGTATCACTGCAAAGCTTTGTGCCTTTGTTCTTGGATCTTTCACATAGGTGTCGCTGGAGCAGAAAATCCACCTCATTTGTCCCAATTTGGCAAAATCTGTTAGAAGAGAGCATGATTTATTTTAGCTAATAATTTTAACCGTATCAGTGTAAATCATTAAAAGTTTTGATTGGCTTGCTTTGGAAGGCTGCAGTTTTACATAATTATTAACTCTGTCATGAGTGCCTTCATTTTATTGTATTTGGCAAAATTTGTTAAACAAGTATCAGAAAGCTCATTTCCCAGGCAAGTAAAATATGTCATTTCCTCAGATTCCAAGTTCAATTTTACTACACAGTTTTCTGTATGTAACTTACTTTACACTGCATTTTCTAAGTGTCTCAAAACCCCTGGATGAGACTCACTATGTTTCTCATTTAATTTTTGTGCAAGAATGTTATGCAAATAATTTATTAAATACCATAAGAGCACTGGCCAACAAAGTTGATACAATTTATTTACATCTTTAGTTACATTTTTCATGTAGCATTGTCACTTTAATATGACATTTTGAGAATTGTAATGGGACAACTAGTTTGGGGTTTTTTTATCTGTAGTTCACCAACTTTATCTTTTTCTCTATGACTGAGCTGATTTTTTGCAGTCATTACTGTGGCAAATAATAATTTGCTCTCATCTTTTTTGCCGTCAACTTTCAAGAAAAGCAGATCTCTTTCAGTTGATGAAGAAAACTAGGCTAGGTTGTACATTTACACTATAAAAATGTGATATGTTTTCATGTTAGTTTGGATCCAGTACATGACAAGAGTTATAGAATTTCTCAAAATCCATTTAAACTTCTAAACAGCTTTTAGAGTACTTTAAGAAGTATTTTTAAAATACATTTGCTTTTGAAAATCATTCATCTGCTAAAGGATAGCATATTAGCTTTCATTAGTTATTCAAATCAGTTCATACAGATTTAAAATTGAGTTTAGCATAGCAACTAAAATTACCAATAAATTAATAAGATCTTCCTAGTTCTACTGTTTATCTGATTCTGGATAAGACATTCTATAAATTCACAACCATGTTTGCAACTCATTATCTGGTGACAAATCTCAGCAGTAATAGAAAGTGAAACCTGTTTAGTCAGATACTAAGAACTGAACAAAAATCCAGGTAATCTGGGAGCCTTAAAGGAGCTGAATCATTGCCAACTTTCAGCAGTGCATTGCTTTGTTATTCAAATGCCCCAAGCAAGCCTATTCACTTATGATTTCTAATACGCTTTCACATCAGGGTGATTTTCCATTACTTCATTTCTCTAATAATACATGTTCATAGCTGTGGGTTAGTATTAAAGAAAGAAATTGACCTGAGGAGATCTGATTAAGTATTCTGCCCAGTAGCCTTGTAGAAATCACAAATGAGGGATAGTTTCATGTTCTGAATAAAGTCATTTTTTTCTAATGGACTTTATACTGTATGGTTTTCTTACTAGTTATATAGCCAACTAGTAAAGATATAATTCAGATAATAACACCTGTTTTAGGCTGACATCAAGAAATTATTTCTTAAAATAGAAGAAATAACTGATTAGCAGAAGTAAAGATTATATTAATCTATACCTAGATTGTAGTGTCACTTCACAGTACTTGATTGAAGGAAAATGTTTGCCTGACTATTTTTTCCACCTTTCTTGATTTCTATTTGTGTGGCTTACTGCACTTATTCTCTTAGTAAAATGGAATTCATACATATATATATAACTCTTCACATGACTATCTTAATACATATTGTAATATCTTTAAAATTCCAGAATTTGGGAGAGTCATTATTTAAATCTCTGGCAAAGTGCTGTAAATGCAGGGGGAACAAAGGGACTGAGAAAACACTCTGTATCACTGAAATTGCTTATGTGAAAATTTCAAGCACGTAGGGAGAAAATTATGTCATTGCATGACTTTATTTTATTGCACACAGCTCAGGCTTACATACTGAACTTGACAGTTCCTAATATCTGAACATTTGTTTATTGCACTCATTTTTCCTGTAATTTTTAGATAATCAGTCACTAAACACTTTTTCACTTTATTCCCTTTCATTTCAATGATGCAACATATCCTTTACTTTGAAATAACTTATAGGCAGTTTTTCTACTGCTTTAAGTGAAATGCATAAAGGGTTTACAGTGGCTTTTTTCCCCTCCTGATTCATGAAGGTGAGAAGAAAACTGAAGATTAAGTCTGTGTGTCTGATGGACTGTTAACAGTTTTTCTAACAGTACTGGACGCTCCAGTTTTGTCACACAGGGTACAGCTAGGCATCAAAGAGAAAAGCAGCCTTTGTATAATTTCCTGGCTCCTCCTCTAGGGTACAAGAAAAATGGAGGGATGTTTGGAGAAGCTCAGAGAGCACATGTTGAAGAGGAAAACGGATATAGATGAGAAGAAAAGATCCATTCTACTCAGTTATACTGAGCAAAGAAACAGTAAGTCAGTAGGGAAAGTTGCACAACCCAACTGCATCAAGACTTTTGGCTTTGGCCAAATTTTAGGACTGTCAGGGTAAGCAAGAACCTCACATTCATTCGCCTGCAATGAACATGATCACCTTGAAAACAACCAGTGAGGAAGGTATCTATGTCACCCTTTGAACTGCCTGGTTCCAGTGTCCCACTTATCTCAACAGTTACAATGGTTATTTTTGTGCTAGCTCAAACTACATCATCATTAATACATTCATTTTTCTCTTTTTTTTAAATGAATGTAAGAAATTATGGATTAGCAAATAAAGAAGATGGCATATCTATATTCACAATGACTCACATCTGTAAACTGAATGTTTTCACTCAGGGAAAGAAGGAAAGAATGAATGGGAGAGAAGAGGAAACAGATCCTCTAATACCCCTTTTGGCAACAATATGAAGAACATAGCAGCTAAAGCAACAGCATGGGCAAGAGAAAAAGGTGAGGTCCCATAGGATACCAAAATTTCTGTGCTTGTTACAGTGTTCCACAGTGCTCAAAATCAGATCCTCCTTACTCCATACCAACTTGTGTATTATACTTACCACTCCTGAGTGAACACCAATAAGAAAACCACATCATAGGCTCACTGTTATAATGGAAGTCCATCTAACTTAATGATTACAAAAACATTTATTCAAGAGCCAGTTGTGTACAATAATATTTCACTGTACCACATCCTCTTTCACAGTTCAATTGGACCAAAGCCTTCTGTGCCTGTATGCACTTATTTATATGATGCACTATCATTATCACTTTAACTATATGGTACCTGTTGGTAAACTTTCTCCTCCCAGTACAAGGTAGCTGAAGTTTAAAAACAGATGTTAAGATTAATATACCTCAATACTTAATCATAAACCAAGCCAGGGGTTCTTCAGTGTATATAGTCATGGTAAAAAAGTAGTTATCATCTTCACACATGAAATATTATTTCATGCTGAAAATAGGAATTCTGAAAGTATTAAGTGAGCTTGGTATTTAACAAAAACTCAATTTATTATCAGATGAAGCCAAGAGCAATACAAGATACGTTTTAGGATTTCCATATTCCATTTATCAATGTTTATTACTTTTCATTTATTTGGCAAAATGACAGTTTACACTGGAAGTAGGAACAGTCACAAGTTTAGACTGATAGTCAGCATCTGCAGATGCTGTTTCAGAGGTTTTTCATTTGTCCAGCTGTTTTCCCAGCTATCAACATATACCAAATAGTATTTACCTGTTGATTTAAAATCCTTATTCCTGTATTCCTTTTGTGCCTTCAGATCTTGGCTGCTAGTTAGCTCATTTCCTTCCCTTGAAATGTTTGTGTATTAACATGATTTTGCTCTTATGGTCTGGGTACCACACCTAGTGCCATCAACTAAATGCTTTGGGAGGAACAGGTGGCATGCTGCAAAGTCATCCTTGCATGTTAGAGCATAAACCACCACACATCATTCACTGTGATTAGATATAGTGATAATTCTCACCTTGACAATTGTAGATAAAGTTAGGTCAGTGTTAAGGAATTGGTTTTCCCCATTCAAAGGTTGAGGCAAGCTAAACTATTTAGGCAGCATTATTTAGTCTATGTTTTAAGGTCAAAAAATGTGAACAGCAAGAAGAACAAAGACAGAAAAGAAGATGGAATATAGAGGAAAGAAATTAGAGAAGGTTGCTGTATGTTCATTCGTGAATAATAAGAAACGTCATTTTTCATTCAAGATGCAGTAGAATCCAAGGTAAAGCTCTGTTTCTAGTAAGAAAGGAGTGCTATGGAGTTTGGCTTTTGTTTTTAAAAACATTAGAGATTTGGAAACAATTGCTGAAAAGCAAAATATGGTGTTATACTTCAAAGTAGTGAATGGGGGAAAAAAAAACCTGTAGAAATCATTCTTATGAACTGAAGATAAATAAGAGGAAAGTATATCAAAAGAAGTAGCCAATAAGATAAAATATATCTTCTTCAAAATGGTTTCTGCAAATGTAATTAAAAGAGAATGCAAGTTGTTTCCTACAGTGGGTTGCCTTTTTTGAGCAAAGAGGATTTAATGCATTTAATGATCCAAGATACCACAGCAACAACAGTCTGAAAAATATCAAGAGGAAACATGAAAAATAGGATCTGAAACTATTAAGTATTTGAACAGTGAAAATATGAATAATAAACCAGAAAAATAACGCTTTGGGAAAAAGAACATATGATACAAAGGAAGGAGCTTACTTTTTAAATGAGATTTTAATGCTCCTGTTGAAAAATGCTGTTCTTGACAGCAATCTTGCTTTATAGTGATGTTATGCCAAGCCCTAGGCTGAAATGCAAATATTTTATTTTGATTATTAAAATAATATAATGAATTTCATTAATAGCAATTATTTGCTTTGGCAGTCTACTTCCAGTCTTTAGAAACTGTTTTATAAATTACTCAACACCACATACTTCATGAAAACGTCTGCTGGAGCTAAACTCAAATCGTTAAAAAAAACCACAAAATATACATATAAATATCTATCTGCATAAAGTAAATGGCAAATATTAACTTTAGGAACAAGACAGTGCAACAAATTACACTGAAGTAAAACAACATGAGCTGTTCTTAACTCTATGAATAGTTTTCTTACAGGCTGAAATGTTCCATACAAAAATGTAATTATTTTTGTTTTATTCCAATTTTATTGTTCATCTGATGAGTCTCAGAATTTTGAACACGAGGAATATTTTTTTAAAAAAAAATCAAGGGTTATTTTGTTTATCACCATTGAAATCAATTGAGAGTAAAATGCAAAGAAATAAATAATCTAAAATATGTTACACAATGAAATACTCTTAAAGAAAGATTCACTATATTCTTAAAAACTGGGCATATGATTCCTGATCTTTACTGTAGCAACTCCGACAGTTAAAAAAATCCCTTTTGCTGTAGCCCTTGAGATTTTGTCCAGGATGTAAAAAAAAGAGCTGTTAAACATCTATTGTTAAGCATATATTAAAAAATACTTTTAAGTGACCTGATATCTTGAGAAAATGTTAAGTCATCAATTCCCATAGAAATAAATTTCTGTACATTGTTATTCTGACAGCTAAGGCACAACTTTAGAGGTCAGTACATGAAACTCAAGAATATAAAGTGCAGATGTCAGTTATTCCACCTTAGTGAATGAGTTCCTGTTTGATTTTACACTTTTAGAAAGTAACTTACCACAGGCTACAATCTGTAGCCCTTTCTTGTGGAGTTCTTAGAAGACTGCAGAGAAGAAACCTCCTGGAATGCTTGATGCAAAGGCCTGGGAAAAGGTAAAGACACCTCCTCAAGTCAGTACACTTTGGATCAAGAATGGGTTTTTGAAACTTTCTAGCCAAACAGTTTTGGGTATGGATCTTTTTTTTTACAATTTTTATTGTAACATTTTCCTCTCCCTTTTTGAAAATGCCCAGTTCTATGTGAAGGAAAAAGCAGTAATGCATCACATTTCTCCCAAGTTACAACTATAAAGGTTAAGGTTGCAAGCAAAATCATAAACGTATCAAAAATCCTTCCTCTCCCTGAATGTGACATAAAATGCCATCATTCCCTGCCTTTATGTGCAAAATGAAGTCTTCCTTTCACCACCATGTTTTAAAACTGTTTTGAGAGAATAAAATAGAAAACAAAGTTTATATTGTACTATGTTACATGTTTACCTCTACAGATATATTAGCCTTCCCTTTTAAATGTCATAGCCCTGCACAATTCAGATCTTTTCAAATAAAAATAAAGGATTTCAGCTTTCTCATTTAGGATTTAGAAGCCTTCTATGGACATGTTCCTGTATCTTCCCTCTGAGAAAATCAATTCCAAGCTCATAACAATGCATGAGAATCTAGTTCAAATGTATTTTCATTCCAGGTAACTTGTATCGGCTGTTTTAAGTTACAGTTTCCCCTCACTCCTCCCTTGTCAGAGCACAAAAGGCTCAAATGAATCCCAACCAATAAAAATTCTTGGCTTGTGTTGAAAGCATTACACATACCTTCAGACATTATTTTCCAATAGACAAACAAACACACACATAAATAATATGGGAAATGATATTCAAAATAGTGATATTTGGAAGGAGGCTGCAGGGGCAGGAACAAAGGCTATGCTTGGTGTGGAGGAGGCTGTGGGAGACAACTTTTTTATTTCAAGAGCTGGCACGTGGTGAACGTTCAACAACCTCCAGTGTAATTGGAGTTGTCCACAAGAAGTCTGTCAAAGCATCTACTCCGGCAGGCCAGACTTCTGTCCACTCTCCATTGCTATTCCACCTGGTCTAAAGTGGAGCAGAAAGAATGCCCACAATCAATGCCAGCAGCTTTTTTTTGCCATTAGAAACCTCCATTTGGTGAGGAAAATTTCTACTTGTCTCCTTGTGGTGGCTTTGTAGCTGTGTTGGTTTTTTTTAATAGATCATATTTTTCTGTAGCAAGAACTTTCAGTAATTATAGTAGAATAGGTATCATCTCTTCCCTACAGACAAGGCAATTCATAGGGACAATTTCAAACTTACACTTACCAAATAAGCTCTATGCAAAATAGTAACTCAATGAACTAAAGTGCAAGGGAGGGGAATGTACCTAAGAAGTCACAGAGTTTGCCCAGACTCCCACTGAATAAATGACAAGATAAATAAATGAATGAATCTAAAGAAGCACAAGAGAGAGAGAGGTACATTTAGAAGATCCAGCAGGAAGACGATAGATTAAAACAGAGTTTACATTTGCAGAAACTCAGGACCGGTTCTGAATTTCAGAATGAAGACACACAGAGGAAAATATACATTGCAATTTCAGAAAAATTACAAAGGTAACATATATATTCTACACAAATGTCTGAAATCCTAAATTAAATTCCTATTTTTTGCTTGGAAAAATCTCTTTTTCTACCTCTATTCATATCCACATGTGAGTGTGCTAATAAACATCGTTAGTAACTTTTACGTTGATAACGGTACTGCTAGCAGCAAGATGGCAGATTGAAGTACAAAAAAGTATTTTTCACTGTAAATCTATATTTTTTTAATTAATTAGATTTAAAAAACAAGTCCTTTGCTAGGTTTTTGAGAAAAGAGAGAAACAAGTATTAGTGAACTGTTGTGTTCTTGCACAAGACCCTTTCCTAAAGGGAAAGACATTACATCAAGTTTTCTCCTGACTTGGTAAGGGTCAATAAGAGTCAGTAATGACCAAGTTAGAATAAACTAGAATAAAACTAAACTCAGAGTCACTCTTCTCTTGTCTTCTGTTGTCAAATGAAATTTGCAGTCTACCAGACTGTAGTTACAAGATAAAGACATTTCATTTAAGATAAAACACAGCTCACTGGGGCTTTTCCTTTGCTTTGGAATAGAAGTCACTTCTATTACAACTTAGGCAATAGTCTTAGACTGAAAAAACAGGTTTTTTTAAACAAAATTTTAAACAAACATAAAAAGTTAAATATCGTCAATCTGCTGCTGTTTTTTTCAGCCGATAATTTTTTTCTCTCTTATTTTTCAGTGCATTGCAGAGTGAATTATATAAAGGGTTCTACAACCCCAGAAGTATGCAGTAACAGCATGTTACCCAGCAGTCAGGTTCAACATTCTAATCATTTCAATTTTTTAAGATTTCATTTGGAGTGTTCAGTGAGCCCTGTTCTAACTTCTGCAAATGGTGAACAGTTTAGAGCACTTGAAAGGGTCGCAAACTGTGTCTAAAAAGCAACTGAGAATTGGGTGGTTCAGGGAGTTTCAAACCCTAATTCTTTCTCCCTTTTTTCTCTTCTACCCCAACTGTCAGTTCCTTTTTTATCCCTGTAGGAAGCCTCACCATCTCTTTGTTACTATAAATAATCATTGGAATAATTAAGATTACTTTATGTCATTAGAAATGTCATGGTCTGAAGGTTCTTTCATTGCTTTATTCATTAAATAATAAGGTTTGTGGAATGTTTTCCTTCTAAAATATCATGCAAAGAAATCCTAGTCGGAAGGTTTTAATCTTTCAGTGCTGCTTTACAACTCAGATCTTTCAGGTGAATGAAGCAACTCAAAGGTTACAAAGTGGTGCTGCTAATGTTAAGTGCTGATGACTGGACATATCAAGGATTTGTTCTATTTTCTCTTTCAAAACCAGTTACATGCAACTTTGCTGATATGCGTGTGATAACACTGACAGGAAAAGAAGCAGAAAATTGAGGTAACCAATTATAGCCTATGAGTTCTTTTGCAAACATAAATTTATTTATGTATTGGAAGCCATCATAAAACCTAGCGTAGAGAATCCTGGCAGAAGGGATACATTTAAAATTTTTCAGCAATTCACCCTTAAAAAATTGGCATGTACAAAAATCTGAGTCCATTCTGCCATGAAATAAATGGGTTTATCACTGGTGCAACTCAATATGTAGTTTGTCTTCTACGTTAGTTTGATGAGTTTCCAACTGCAGTTGTTAAAAGCTAAAGTTTGTTGAAGTTTGCTGAAATTTGAAATGTCATCAGAAAGGCCATTCTGAATTCAACTTTGGATAATCAGTAACCCTGACAATGTTTTACACTGCAATAGATGTTGAAAATGGCACCACCAGACAATAGATGAAGTGCAGAGTAAATTCAAAAGAGAGACTCAAGGAATAGCACTGGAAGTAAACCATTCTTTTAGAAACTGGAAACACCTGCCTTCCAGCTCTAGTGAGGCAGACTATAAAGAACAAGGATACATTGTGTGCACTTAATTTGCACACCTTAATCAAGAGAGAATTTCTATAGCTGTGTGATTTAGTAGACTAGAATTTCCTTTTGAAGATTAAATTGTCTACAATTGAGTAATACTGGAAGAACAGGCCAATAGAAACCATATTATTTTAATGACTGTGCTACCAAGGAGTATATTACCATTATGTTCATTTAATTAGCATAGATGTTAATCTGTTGGTATAAGTTCAATAGGATTTAGGGATTTCTACTGTCTTTTTAAATGTTAAAGATCTCGGTATTATATACTATATCTAAGTGAATAAAACTTCTTGGCATAAGTGATATTTCGAAGTATTTTTTCTTTGGTTTTATGAATTAAGTTAAAATAATGTCAAAAACAAATCTTATTAATTTGATTGCTTGTGCATATTTGCAACAGAAGCAGTGGGGAGGGGAGACATGCCTCCTTATCAGCCTTTTGACAAAAGCAAAAGGCTTTTCCAATTATTTTTAAAAAATGACAAATGGTGTTGAAACTACCCCAGCTGCCCATTGATGATGATTGCCAGAATGAGCAATTCTGCCAATGGGGATTGACAATGTTAAGCAGGAAAGGCAAGAACATCTTAAAACAAACAAACAAACAAACAAAAAACCCCTATGTAGTATACAAATTTAGATCCTAGAATTGTTTCTGTTGTCCTTCAATATGTAGTATATTACCAGGACCTACATGATTATTTCCAACAAGGATTTTTATGAGACAATAACACTATGGCAAGAAAGTACATGTTGAAATATTCACAAATGTGACAAGGTATTGTAGTTACCAGGTGTTTGCATCATTACTGATGTCCTGGTTTAACCAGGATAGGGTTAAGTTTCCCCAGCAGTGGGGCGGGGAGCTCTAGCCGGGTTATTCAGATACCATGCACATCACATCCTGGCAGGTCACATTTCCTGGCGCGGGAGCTCGGTGCATGCGTGGTTTTGTACACCTGCTCCTCTCACTGCTGTATTTTGGTAGCTATTTTGCTCTGTTCATTGCTATCACTATTACTGTTATTGTTATTGTTGTTGTTGGTTGTGTTGCTATTGCATTGTTGTATTAAACCTTTCCTTATTTCAGTCTTGGGGCTTTGTATTTCACTCCCTTTGTGGGGGAGGGGCAGCGGCCGTGTGGTCTCAGACCCCGGCAGGGGCTAAACCACCACAACTGAAAACATAGACTTTGATATAATTGTATACATTAATGTAATCATATAAAGGAGTATAATATAATCACATTCACAAAGTAAAACCAAAAACCTACATTGCATTCAATATCAATTGTTGCACCTTATACAGTCATTTATGTGTTTACGTAGGTTTTAAAGGAGATAGCAATATTACTTTTAATTCACATTCACTTTATATAAATATAAAGCAATGAAAAAAATGCAGTTGAAAAACAATCTCTTATTTTCTGTATAAAGTATTATAGTTTCCCAATTGCAAATTGGAAAATTCTTGCTTTTGGCTGTTATGTAGGTGCAAAATTATACCATATGGATACTCCACAATGAGGCAGATATCCAGCAGTTATTTGTGCATAAATGGACATGATACTCAGAACAGGTATTAGTATGCACAGATGAGGTTCTTCTTGTGTGTAATAATCCCTAATTTGGTTAAGACACATAAGCAATCTGCATTTATGACTTAGGAAGTGTATGCAAATAAATGTGTAAGTTTAAAACTAAAAATACTTATTTGAACAGACAGAAACATCATTACAGCTTGTGAGTTTCAAACATGTCTTACAAATTAAAAGAAAACTTAAAGGCAGCAACTATCTTCAAATGAAAAGAAGAAAAGTGGAGTAAACCCTGTTGGGACTCAAAGTCCCCTACAACTTATTCTATTATGTTACTTTGCGTTTTGTTATAACTTTAAATGAATTACTTTTCTCCTCTCCCTCCAGTTCTGCAGCAGTTTCTCATGCAAGATTGCCATGCATGGATCACTTGCTGAGTAAGACATCAGCATATGAAGTGAAGCAAGAAGACAAGTTGTGTGAATGGCATTCATGTAACAAAAGTCTGCCCTTAAAAAAGTTACTGTTATCACACAGTCATACACAAAGTCTGCAAGTAATTATCATTATAAATTCTCCTGTGCCCAAAACAAAAATGTTCTGTACTTCTCTGAAGCAAAGAGAGCTTCAGTGAGTGAGCGGAGACCCAGGACTAAATAAAATGATCAGGTAAGTAGCAGTTTCACTGCAATAGGAGTTCAGTGACAGGTAATAGGAGTCAGATGGCTCTGCAACTTTCGGTCCAAAGGAGAACATCAGGAGAAGAGGTGAACAGAACCACTGGAGATGGAAGACAGATTTGATAAATGCTTTTGCATCCATTCAAAGAAAGAGAAAACATCAATAGGATGAAACATGCAGGTTATTAAGTATCATAATCAATGGCTACCTCATGAAGGAAAAGAGTGTATGTACATAAATGAATGGTACAGACTCTACATGACCCCCTGAGGGAGTTCAGCCCTGTTTGATTTGGAAGAACTCAGGCAGACACAGAGGGTCAAGGAAACCATTTCAGCCTCTGCCTGAGCAGTGTCCCAGCAGCAGAGCTGACCAGATCCAGCTGGCAGACACAGTCCTGCTCGGGAAGGGAATGGAGAAGTGGTTTACATGAGAGTTCAGAAACACCAGAGAGTAGCTGAGGGTGAACAAACACAAGACACAGAAATCTGTGCTGGGTAACATCCACCGCTGAGAACACCCTTCTGGATGTTCAGTAGAAAAGAGCTTGCATTGGTGGAAGACACCTTCTCAGGCAAACAGGCTTCTGGATTTCTGAGCCCAGAAGAGAAAATATACCTACCAAGAAGAAGATACAGATCTCAAAAGGAACCAGCTTGGAAACACTGGGGAAAGTCCTGCAATTGTTTTCTCCATGTATATTAACAAAATAGGCAAGAGACAAATTTTAGACACAAAACATAGAGTTCTAGAAGACAACCAGGGTCTCTGCTAGCATCTCTGAAGTGTTGTTAGTACTCACACATGTCCAGGAACAGCAATGGAAATGCAGTTTCAGAATTTGTTGTAAAAGGAGGGTTATTCAGTTTTTCAGGAACTGAGGGCACTTCTGGACACAAGGAAAGGACCTGATCTCAGCTGTAAGGAACGAAGGTGCTGATGATTAAAATAAACAGGGCTGACAGTGAACTTTACACTGAGGAGTGAGGGAAAACGGACAGGCACAGCAGTATACAGGGTTTAAGTTAATATTTGTAAAGGTGAAGGCAGAAAAATTCTGCATTCTCAAGAGAAGGATAGGTCAGGGGACAGAAATAATCAAATACGGAAATAGGAAACAAACAGATTGCCATTTTAAAAGAGTGCCAAGAAATGTAACTAATCAATAGTATGTCTGCCACTTTGCAAAGGTTGGAAGCCTAAGAAATAAAATGGAGAAATTGCAATGTGTGATCCAAATTAAGATATTAATATACCAGACATGTCGGAAGCTCATGGAAGTCAGACAATCAATGTAACAGTATGAGATCAGAATACAAAATATACAGGAAAGACAGAGTAACCAGAACTGTAGGAACAATATTTCTCTGTCTTAAAGAAAGTTTAGTATCAAATCAAATTAAATTAACCAACTGGTCAATTAATACAAAATCTGTTTGGTGTAAAATTCCAAGCCTAACTTTGAAAAATGTGATTTGGTGTTTATATCATCATAAACCATCCATGTCATACGCACACTATATGTGATATGCTTAGAGAAATCAGTGAGGCACAAAGAGAGGTAAATAAGTTCTGTCAGGTATTTTCCACTGTTCTGTAAGCTGGTCAAATGTCACATCAGGACATCATCATACAGAGATAAAACTTGTAAGTGTTATTGAGGATTGTATCAAAGAAGAGCTAGTTAGTGAGTCTTGACTTGGATCTGTGTGATGTGTGGGATCTAGTTAAAAATCTCATAGCACTTTCAAATCTCCGATTCAGAAATGTTAGCTTTGGAACAGTGATCAAAAAATCTTACATGCAGCAGATTTTAGGAACAATGACCAAGTGTGCTAATCTTCAAAAAGGGAAACCATGGAAAATAAGGAAATTTATAAAAATTAGGTTAAAGGGGAGTTAAGAGAATTAAATCCACAGAAGCAGTGTAGAGACTACAGAAGAACACTATGTGAAAGCACAGTGTGTGTGCACTCCACTTATTAGAAAAAGGCTTCACTAAACACTAAGTGAAGGAGAATATCAGGATCATGAAAGCTACAGGATTAAAGTGATGCAGTTGTATGCAAATGAAGATAGCAGAAGATCATGAAATACAGCAGAGGAAATGTAAAAACATGGTGAGACTGGCTAAAAGAGAATTTAGGAAGTAACTATTCTAAAGGAATCAAAATTAATCCTTTCCATACATCACAAATAACAAACTAGTGAGATAATCTTACGGGCCAGCTGGTGACCAGGATATAAAAACACACTCAGAAAGAACAAAACCATCGTAGGAAAGCAAAATCAATTATTTACAGTGGTATTAACTGTGAAAGCTTTTAGGGAGATTCTGATACTGGTCCCTTTTGCTTTCAAATGAGAGGTGGAAGCTGGAGAAGAGGAGAAAGACAGGAAAATTAGCAGAGATCTGCTTAAAGCTGAAATAACTGTGGAAGATGCTACAGTACAAATAGACAGAATGAGCATTAACAAACCCCCAGAACTGAATCTAACTTAAGGATAAATGAATTGATTTACCAATGGCACTACATAACCTCTCACTTACAGATCCAGAAATCCCCACTCTGAAAATTGATGGACTTTGGGAGAATATTAAGGAAAAATATATATGCTCTTCCCTGTTCTCTATTGTAAACAGAGTTTGTCTCTGGAGACTGTGTTTGAACTATGGTGACGAGTTCTTATGTCCATTGTTTGACCAGATGGAGGAACATTAAATCTGCTGCAAGAACTGACTGTGACAGTATCCTGCCCACAAAGTGTACGTTTTAAGAAAAATCCTGACAGGGAATTGGAAGTCTGAAGAGTGAATATCCAAACTTTTACTTATTTAAACATAATGAACCTATTGAACATTCAGGTTTTATCAGCGTTAATCACCTATATGATGAAGAAATTGTAATGAAGTTTTCTTTCAGTGTTTCAACTTTTGAACAACAGAGATCAAGCAGAACAGCTATTTGCTTTCCTGCCTTTGAGTTCAAGATTAAAACTGCACAGCTTTCAGAAGTTGTATGTGATACCCTAACTATTCGCCATGTGATCTGATTATTTACCATTAAATATAATTTAAATAGCTCACCGACTTGCAGATAACTGTTCCATAATACGACCTTTATTATAGCAGTACTTGTGCTTGATGTTTTTACATTGTCCATTATGTTTCATTTTCCAGAAACTGAACTCAGAAACACTACTAAGTTGTATACCTGAATAAATACATCAATTATTTCAGGAAAAAACTGAGAATACTAGAATCTGATAGAAGAAATATCAGAAAAATATTGACTTTAATGAAAAGAATTGGTTGAGATAATGAAATGGGTAGTACAGATTTTGAAGAAAATAGGGAATTTAACAGAGAACACATGTTCCGTTTGATGCTATTTAAAAACAATAAAGTATTTAAGATCAATGTTGTAACCACTGAAGTCCTACTGGAACACAATGCATTTTCTGTTACACAGAAGTTAGTGAATGACATAATCGAGTATATACAATTTTAAAGACACGAGGATGAAGCTAAGCAGAAATGCTCTAAAATCTCATTAGAAAAGTAAAACTTTCAGTGGGTATAGTATTGTTCTGGAAGTTAATGGAAACAATACAAGATTATTTAAATACATGGAGTGGAAGAGATCAATGGGGAAAGCATCTGAACCATAAGGAGATGATGATAGAAATTTATACATAGGAATGAGGCTTAGAAGATGAATTAAATTAAATTAATTCTTGTACTCCATATTGACCAGGAAACTGAAAAGGGAAATACAAAAAATATAACACGATCTTCATCGAGTGAAAAACAAAGAAAGCTGGTAGTAACCACAGCAGGAATCCATTTCCTTTTCTCTTCCCACTATTAAAAACTTGATAAGATCTCAGAGTAGGTGGGTTGCACAAGATTGTTCCAGTTACATGCTACATATTTATTCCAACAAAGATCTAACATCTTCAGGTATTAGAAACCAAGTTTAACTGGATACAAATCACAATCTCAGTTACTGAGTGAAGAGATGATGAATACAGGTTTAACACTGTCATGCAACTTAAATAATGTTTCTAACCTGAGTGAATTTAAAGCCAATTAAAAGTGCTATAGATTAAAAATGCCACTATTGTTTCACCCATTTTCTTTTCCTTTTCCTTTTGGTGTATATAGAACACTAAAACAGGTATCCATTCCATGGTTCATTCAATGATCCTTTTATACAGATCACCGGTGACTTACAGTGAGGTTTCTGGAATTGGTTACTTGTGGTAAGCATCCTTAATAATACCGTAAACTGCTTGGTAAAAGAATTTCTACATTGTTTCAAATGCCATGATTATATTAGATTAAGAACAACTTTAGATCTCATAGAAATAGTCTGAATTCAAGCTAATTAGTTCAGATATAAATCTAGAAAAAAAATGCCTTAAAAGTATACTAAGACTAAATATGCTGTTTCATAAATAACAGCAAACAGCATTTCACAAATCCGAAACAAAGCAGAAGAGTCATCATCTTAGTTGGCAAAATTACCAAGAGAATCTTGGTTGACCAAGAATATTGTCCTGTATAAACAGTAAACAAGGAATATCTCTAACGTGCAAACTAGAATGCAAATATGTAGCTATTTAACTATTCTATTATTTCCATATACAGATTTCCATGTATGCCATAGTGGGTGTTCCAAGCACCACCAATTTGACTTAAATTTGGTTTTGAGTTGTTAATAGGTAATACTATTAGACTACATCACACTGAATTTTAAATCCAAAATCAGTAAGTCATGCAATTTAAGCCTACGCCTTCTTATACTAATATTTTCTTAAAATACTGCCTTGTTCTTTCTCATTTGGATTTGTCATGGCAACAGAGGTCAGCAGAGATAGGTTAGCACAGACCCAGTGGAACAGAATGCCAAAGCCAACCAGAAAATTTCTTCTTAATTATTAATTCTACTGATAGACTTCAGACTGAACAGTTCAGTGGTACAGAAAGAGAAAATGTCTAATTCAGGAACTTTTAAACAATTTAAAAGCTTTACAAAATCTGACCCAAGCTTGTGACAGAAACTCAGAGATGGGTTCAGTGATACGAGTAACTTCTTTCTCTCCTCTTCTTCCTTTTCTTCAGACACAGGTATGCTGGTTTTATTTAGCGTTTTTATTATTATTATTATTATTTTATTTTTTCAGAAACCATGCTGTGATGATAGATGGCTTTAGTAAGTGTATGGTTTAAGTTCTTTATCACATATTTTCACTTCTTTTTCTTTAGCTGTACCGCAATATATACCCAGCTACTCATTACAACCTTGTGATCCTATTTTTCTCTACTATCCCACCAGAATACTGATTTTCAAAAGAAGAATATATTGTCCATTGCCTTTTAAAACTTTAAAATTCTTCTCATTTTAGCTATTGATTATAAAACAACATTGGTCGAACAGCTAATCAAGGAAAGCAAGATTATGCATATTCATACTACATCTCAGTGAAGACAGTAAGTGAAACATAATTATAGAATCACTCAACAGATTTGATGTAATTACATCTCTTATAACACTATGTCTAAGGAGCAGCAATTATCCAGTTATGATCGCTGTAAGAACACAGGAGAAAGTATAAAAGATACAATATGTTCACTTTAAGGTAAGCACAGCTTTCTCACTCCCATACAGAGCAGAGAACAAAGTATCTGAAACAATACAGACCCGCACAGCCCAATGCAGCAGCACATCTAGGCCAGCCAAAAGGAGTAGGAGTGAGTAGGTGTTCCAATCATAATACCAGTCTACTTTGAATAGCACACTTAAGTAAATTTTAAAAACCATGGACAGTACTATGTTTGTTTTTCAAATAAAAACTAGATGTGCAGTAAATGTGTGTCATCTGCATTCGCAGGCAGCTCATAAACAGTAGAATTATACATCTACTTTAATGAAGACTCATTATTCTTTTGTTCAGAAAAACACATTGGTGGTTATATGACATCATCAAATTGAGGAAGACTTTGATGCATTAGGGCAGTATGATGTATTACACCAGTATGTTGCTAAGGAAACAGCATTTGGACAACACATTACATTAAATATACCATCAATGAACAATCTTTCTGATGATAAACTGCCAGCTGGCAGAAAGCGTGATCCAGTTAGGTTTCCTTTTAGAGACACTCCAGGACTGCTTGTTTTCTAAAGGAAAAAAAAGAATAGGTGAGCAAAGAAATTAACCTAGGCTAACTTCCATCATTCTTTTGAAGCAGCTTCCTTCCATAAAGTGATAACTACTGGGATTATATCAAAGAAAGAAAGGTGAAAAATTTTCACAGATGATTCCGGAGCCAGAAGACAACTTGACTACACCGCATAACTTATACACTATTTACGCATGTTATAAATTACTTCAGAAGTAGTAACGACCCAGCAGCTACTTCTCCACAGGTAGATTAGAAAACAACAGTAGTAGAGTTTTTGTCACCGCACACAGATAACCTTCCAGTGTCTATGCCATAACTTTACATGTGAATCTGATCAGATCCACACCCAACTTACATATGGGGGAATTTCCATGTTAATTTGTTTAGTATATACAATCTATACTTGCTCTTTACACTCTTAAGATATGTGTACCATGTACTTCCATAATGGGTTGGGGGATTCTTTTTGCATTTATTTCATTAATGAAGTACATATTACTTAGGAAAATTAGTACTGTTCCGTAACTCCAGTGACAATTTAAAAAAAATGCAGTAGCTAGCAGTTACACTGAATTACTTAAAACTATCACCAGACACATCCCAAATTAATAAACAATTAAATCATGATAAGAAGTGTCATTACAACCTTTATCTCCTCCAGAAACACACGTCCAAGATGGTGAGCTACATAGAATACCTGGAAGGTTCATAAATCCCATCTCTAACAGATGGTGGAAAACAGTCACAAACTGCTTCAAAGGAGAACGACCTTTCAAAAACACTCTGTTTCACAAAGAGGAAAGTTTGGTTTGAGCATCTCTTTTGAGTCATAGTTATGACAGTAAAGAATGCTGTAGACGTAACAGTGCAAAATCATTCAGCGTACCAAAGCACATCAATCCAGCTCATTCAATTCAAAAATAGTTTACATCATTCAAAAGCATGAAGGCAGTCTTCTGAAGGTGTCAGAGTCAGTAAGAATGTCCTATTATTGTCTCATAACAACTAACTGGCAATCAAAATAAAGTCTTGAAATGCTTGTCATTTACAATCTGAAAATACGTTACACTTCTGCTAGTATTGACAGGGAGAAGGTACCTCCTCCTATGTTAGGATTAATTAACTTGGAAAATGCAAATACAAACTAGTACTCTTGCATGTGTCAGCCACCTCTCCAGTTTTGTCTTCCAAGTCTGATGAACTTACCAAAAGAGAGGCATAGACCCTTCTGACTAGCAAAAACCTCAGTCATGAATGAGGTTTACATGTAAACAAGATCAAGGTTGACAGTTATCAAGTATGTACAAACTGAACACAGTAATGTTATGCCTCAAAAAACACTTTCCTTTGTACTGATACTCAAAACATTTTTCAGCTGTAGAAACTGGATGACTGGACTAATGATACAAAAAAAAAAAAAATAATCAGGAAGTAATTTTCATGGATTTGTAGCTAACTTCCTAAATAGCGTTTTCATTTTACTGCTCATACTTAATCCCTGAAAATTATTCTATCAAACCACAAACAATGTTTGCTATCCAGAACTGATGATTCAGTCCTTATTTTTCAAGCAGAATGAAATAAATAAAACCTGGTTTGAATTGTGTAAGAACAACTCTTACACGCAGAAAATATGAATCCTCTTAGTATTTGTATCTTAGTATACATACAGCCACTTCCTCAGGTATTCTCTTTACCAACACACATCTTCTGATCTAGCCAAAAGTAGTACCTGCTGGCAGGTCACTGTTGAAAAAACAAGGCAATGTGGGAAGTATGTTTTGGCATTTTTAAAGTCCCTGTTTGTAGAAGACTATCAACCACAAGAGAAAAAGCTGAGGAAAGCAAGATTTCATATGTAATATTGAGATGGTGTCCAGAAAGTGCTGGTTTATGAGATAAGTAATTGGAAAGTAGAACTAGCAAGTTCTGGATTTGACCAAAAGGAAAGCAAGGCTTACCACATCCCTTAAAGGTACCCAAGAGATAACACAAATCTAAAGGAAAGATTTTATTTTCTCTCAGAGTTTAGATAAAGCCTGTCAAAAATAATCACAAATACAACAGATAACATCTAAAAGTTACTTTTAATTCCTTCAGTGCACAGTGCTTGTGAAAGAAAACAAAACATGATGAGAGAATAGGATGAAAACTGACATAGGTGGCTAATGTTGCAAGGTAGAAAAATCTCCTTGGCCTGCTCTCTTCACAACATTGAGTACATCAAGAGTTCATCAAGTAGTAACTTCAAAGACTAAAGAAAAGATATCTTTTTGTTAATATAAAAGGGTTGGTTATAATATTATATCACTTCATAGTCTCAGAATGCCCAGTGCATTTCAGATGACAAGCTCAGCAAACTGCTCATATAATTTTTTTGTTCTGGATGTCACAGTTCAGCACCGTGTTTAAATTTATGTGTAAAAATGCTATGAACTAAAGACTTTTTACTGTTCAGCTTGAAAACTCAATTTGAATAATAGCAGCATGCAAATACATGTTTTCTTCTGCATCACTGAAAATTGGACAACATCATTCAGCTTCTACAATTAACTAAAGTGACACTAAGATCTTTGCAACCATAATGACAGCAATAGGAATTTATTAGAACAGAAATTTATAGATATTCAGTAACACCTGGTTTAGGATGCACTGTAATGAAAATCACAGAATCACAGAATCATCTAGGTTGGAAAAGACCTTGAAGATCATCCAGTCCAACCATGAACCCAACATTAACAGTTCCCAACTACACCATATCCCTCAGCACTATGTCAACCCTACTCTTAAACACCTCCAGGGATGGGGACTCCACCACTGCCCTGGGCAGCCCATTCCAATGCCTAACAACCCGTTCTGTAAAGAAATACTTCCTAATATCCAGTCTAAACCTTCCCTGGCACAACTTGAGGCTATTACCTCTTGTCCTATCACTTGTTACTTGGTTAAAGAGACTCACCCCCAGCTCTCTGCAACCTCCTTTCAGGTAGTTGTAGAGGGCGATGAGGTCTCCCCTCAGCCTCCTCTACTCCAGACTAGACAAACCCAATTCCCTCAGCTGCCCGTCATAAGACATGTGCTCCAGACCCTTCACCAGCTTCGTTGCCCTTCTCTGGACACGCTCGAGAAATTTAATGTCCTTTTTGTAGTGAGGGGCCCAAAACTGAACACAGTAATCGAGGTGCAGCCTCACCAGTGCTGAGTACAGGGGTAAGATCACTTGCCTGTCTCTGCTGGCCATGCTATTTCTGATACAGGCCAGGATGCCATCGGCCTTCTTGGCCACCTGGGCACACTGCTGGCTCATGTTCAGCCAGCTGTCAATCAACACCCCTGTTCCCTCTCTGACTGGCAGCTCTCCAGCCACTCCTCCCCAAGCCTGTAGCTCTGCTGGGGGTTGTTGTGGCCCAAGTGCAGCACCCGGCATTTGGCTTTATTGAAACTCATACAGTTGGCCTTAGCCCATCGCTCCAGCCTGTCCAGATCTCTCTGCAGAGCCTCCCTACCCTCGAGCAGATCAACACTCCTACCCAACTTGGTATCATCTGCAAACTTACTGAGGGTGCACTCGATCCCCTCATCTAGATCATCAATAAAGATGTTAAACAGGAGTGGCCCCAAAACCGGTCCCTGGGGGACACCACTCGTGACCGGCTGCCAACTGGATTTAACTCCATTCACCACCACTCTTGGGGCCCGGCCATCCAGCCAGTTCTTTACCCAGCAAAGTGTGTGCCCATCCAAGCCGTGAGCAGCCAGTTTTGCCAGGAAAATGCTGTGGGAAATGGTGTCAAAGGCCTTACTAAAGTCAAGGTAAACAACATCCACAGCCTTTCCCTCGTCCAATAAGCAGGTCACCCTGTCGTAGGAGATGAGGTTTGTCAAGCAGGACCTGCCTTTCATAAACCCATCATCTGCTACAATTTCAAAACACTAGCAACATAAAAGACTCCAAAAACACATGACAGAAAAGAATCAAAATAAATTACATCAGCAAACCTTATTTACTGCTGATGTATTCTGCAGTGAGTAGGACTGTGGTTCATGACATAACACAGTTTCAATCTCCCAGTTAAAGACACTTTTTCCTAATCCTTTGACTACATAATACTTCCTCACTAACATAGCATTTGGCTCGGAAATTCATTGAATTCACTGACATTATTCATGGTGATAAGGATTGCTCAGATAAGTGAAAATTGAAAGTAGTCCCTTACTTTGCCAAACTGAAAGAGTACATTGGACTATTCTCTGAAATCCTAATTGATGATTTTTATTAATGGCCAACAATTGTTTGTTTCTTAAATTCACACCAAGAACAATTGATGCATTATTGCTTAGATAATTTGTGCAGAATTGGAGAACCAAAGAAGGGGAGAACCATTTGTTTTCCTTTTATTTTATACTGTGTGAACTTCAGATTTCTTCCAAACTAAACAATGTTTTACAAACTTCAAGCAATAATACACCTGTAGTTATAATTAACAGTTCTTAGGGAAATACTGTAGAGTTTAGTGCGAAAGCACTAAGTGCAAGGTCATGTTAAACCTGATCTTTTTTCATGTTACTGCATGGATTTCCACACTGATCCAAAGCCTATGGAAAAAACACAAGCTTTTTTTTCATGTTCAGTGGACTTGCTTAACACCCTACAGGCAATGCTTGATCATTTGCATGAGCAGAACAGCAATTTTATTAGCAGCTATGACAACAATGGATATCAAATATAATCAATGCATTATTTTCAAAGGAATATTATGGCTTTGCATGTGTAATTGGAAAACAGCTGTGTTAAAATTAGGGACATTAATCAATCCCGCAGTGTTGATACTAGGGAGGCCTGGAAAAACACATATGAATTGCACACTAAAGCATTGTGTTGCCCTGTATATAAACTGCAGGATAGCCAACATGTCTAAAGAGTATCACAGAATGCCTGGCTTTTCTATGCTTTATCTGTAGCTGCTTGTAAAACACAACAATAACATGGTTGTACTGGAAAAAAGAACCCTAAAAGATGTGTCAGTAAATGTGTTTGAGTCATCTTTTAAAAGGTACCTGATACTGGAGAAAATACAGAGATTAAATAAATACACATGAAGATTGAAAATATTAAACCAAATATTTTTCTTCACAGATACACGAAAGCTATGAGAGGCAACAAATCTTGACACTCAAGAACCTTAGATGGTTGCCTCAGCTACAGACATGACTAATTTATATTTAACTGAATATAATTTGTCCTCAGCTGACTTACGTTCCAGAAAAAAAAAATCCAGTTTTGATTTGAAAACATCAAATGAAAAGTTCAATATTTTTCTTGGCAGTTTGTTCTGCTGCTTAATCATTTTTCCATAAACAATGTCTAACATAAATTTGGGTGGATCACCCATTAATAGTCATTCATTCTAGTGACATCTTTCCATGCTAGACTAAACAGCCCTTTAAAATTCAATATTCCCTCTATATTAGAAGAAATGCATAGCTATGAAAATATTTTTCTTACAGTGTAAAACCATATTCTTCAGAATTTTGAATCATTTAGGAATAATTTTCTATATTTTTTCTGCATATCTTTTGGATGGAAATAGGAAGAAAAGTCCATCATCCTCACATGACAAAAATATGACTACCAGAAAAGCAGAATAGAATACTTGCTTGGTGCTATTATTTTTTATAACTATATTTACAATTTGAACATTTCTTTCTGATAAGCAGCATAAACAATTATTGATGAGGTACTGTGGGTTTTGTTTTTGGTGGGTTTTTGGTTTGGTTTGGTTTTCGTTGGTGAGTATGCAATCCTGTCTTTTCAACAGTCAAATCCATCTTCTTAAAGAATTTTAAAATTCTATTGTGTCCAGATTTTCCCTTTCTCCTTCATAAATCTGTGCTTGATGTGTCATAACCATGCTCACTACTAATTAATAGATAATATTTCCATAGTCTTGTTCTATACAAAAAGAAATACAAGTGAATTAGAGATATACTATTACTCTCACCTGTTAATGTCTAATGGTACATCTCCAGTTCCCAGAATAATTCAAAACCAGCAATCTTATCCATCATACTTCTTAGTCATAATGGACGTCACAGGGGAAAATTGATAGTGTATTTGATTTATTCTGTAGAATCCAAAAAGTTTTTGAACAAGAAAAATATCAAGCACAAAAGTTCTTCCAATTATCATCTTTGGATCAACAAGGAAATAAAACATCTTAATCGAGTTTTGAAAGACTTTTAGCAAACTGTTGACCTAAAAGAGCCCTGGCATAATTTACAAGAGATTTCTACAGATCTGCTATGTAGCTTGGAAGATATAAAAAACTTAGATACCTCTTGAAGAATTATTATATAAGAATAGTATGTGTACCGGATTAAATATTGATGTTTTCCAAAGAACAACTCTGGTACCAGGTATCAAATAATTCAACAAACCCTCAGGTACAAGAGTTAGTCTGACAAATGCCAGATAAAAGTAAGCAGCACAAAGATTCACAACTGTGCCACATGTAAGGAACAGAAGAGCAATCCTGTTCTAGAAGTACAGCAGAGTTTGACTGGTCTCCTCCAGACTGTGGAGGAGAAAGGACAACAAATTTTCGACATTTAAAAGTCAAAGTTATTAAACCAAAATCTCGTACAGGAATCTACCACCATTTCCATTTCTTAATCACACCTTTGTAGAGATACCTAAACAGAGTTCACAGACCCTATCCTGTGCCCTGAAGGATCTCTGCTTTGAGGAGAATTAGGGAAGGTGGTGTGGGAGACATTGGCCTGTCAGCCTTGCACAGCCTCTGAGAAATAGCCAGGCTTTGATGAAAAACAGGCCTTGGAAGAAAGATAAGAAACTGCTGAGTTGTGCCAAGGTGGCAGGGAAAAACAACAAACAGCTGCAACACTGAACTGTGGAAAAGTACTGAACTGTGAGAAGTTACCGCTGTGTGAACAGCACGTGAACAAGAAGGTGGAAGACCACTTGAGTGTCTTCTTTCAGAAGATTGAAGAACAGGTATTTGAGCTACATTTCCTTTGATGTCTTTAAAATTTTTTTCATTTTTTTCACTTATTATAAATATGAATTTTTTTTTAACATATATTGAAGTTAAACTACATCTTCCAAAACCAGAAAAGTTACATATATTTAACAAGTGAATTTCACACACTGACTATAAAGCGATTTTCCAGTTTAAGGAGCCATCACATTTCTTTTATTTAGGTCATAAAAATTGTGTAATTGTCCTTCTGAATCATAGTGGGTCTTGCTTATACTGCCTATTCAACTTTATTTCTTGTCAAATTAGCAAAATACTGATGGAAGATTGACTCCTGCATTCAGCTGATACAGCATTGCAGTTTTACTACTGCTTCTAAGAAAGCCTTATTAGTCAAAATAATTTCATAATGTTAAAGTTAACTCTTGCATAAGTTGTTAGGGTAAATATATTAACAAAAAACATTTTTGTTAATTTGTTCATTGCCAAAATTCCTTTGATAGTTTTGCTCACAACTACAACAGTCTGCTAATGTTTCACATCATGATATGCATTTTTAAAAAGTAGTCAAGATATTAGAAAGATATTACATAACATGACATTGACATAAATAATTTTTAAGTGACCTGAAAACAAGGAAACAAAAATAATGTAGCCACTTAGCCAAATGATGGTCTTCTCTATTCAGATACATAATCTGTATACATAGAAGAGTGATTCTCACATGCAAATGTACCCATGAAAGAGTGAACAATAAAGACAAATTTCTCACATTTCTAGAAAGCAAAAGGAAAAGAATAAGAAGTATAACACATCCAAAAAGGTTGTGGAGATCAGGAATGAACATAGAGTGACTGCCATGTCGCACAGAGATCAAATGAATCTCCTGGGGCTGGAGTGTTGTCTCATCCTCCCAGCCACCTCCAGGAAGCCAAAGGAACATCTATAACTTTACTAATGTGCAGCATTCTCTAACATTTCCCAGTGGCCTATACCTCTGAGTATTGCACTGGCCTTCAAATCTGTAACTTGGCCACTGCATTGGATTATGCAAATATTTTACATTGTCAAAATAGTTGAGGAAGCAAGCAGCTGATTCAAATTTTGCTGAAGTTGGGAGGGAGTTACTTAGACTGTAGTAAATAGATGTTGGTTCAGATCTCAACTTTATACCAGACACTGAATTTTCTTTAATTTTTCTGATAGTTCACTATATGCTCTCTGCGTTTACATTGACTGATATGCACAGATATGCCGTAACTATATTTTACTGTAATATGTTGTTCCCAAGATAACAACAATATTAAATACCACCTCCTAAGAAAATCAAATGTCTGAAACACTCTTCGAAACCATGTCTTATAGGGATAATAATGCTATTCATTTTATTCACAATTTCCCAAGAGAATTCCCATTCTGCGCACCTGAATATCCTGCCGAAATGGCTCTCTACAATACCTCAAGACAGGTTCATGAAAAAACCTCAGCCTGACTTTATCAGCTGAAATTCACAGCTCAATTAATAGCTTATGAACAGGAGTCCAGTTTGAAAAAGAAAACAATTCTGTATCACAGAGCCTTTATATATTCTGATTGTGATTAGAGAGTAGGTCATTTCTCAAAATGTCAGATGGTTTCTTATCAAAATGAGAATGACACAAGATGCACTCTGTCTTGTGCGACTTTGAGCCTCAAACTAAGTCACCAAATTCAGTAAATTAAAAGCAAATTGTGGTGGATACTTTGTACATCACTTATTCCTTTGCTAAGATCTGCGCTGTGCATTGTCTACCACTCTTTGAAAGAGTGAACTGTTAGCAGAATTATTACGTGCAGACAAAATGCATCTAAGAATTAATCTCTCTCCTCTGCTTTGTCTTTTTAGCACAAATAATTTCACATAACCAATAAAACCATCCACACAAACTACAGGGAAAGTTTTGCACCACTGAAGTTATGAAAGTATTTGATCAAATGGTAAGTAATTATAGAATTCAGAGTCAGTGCCGATTGTGGCAGATGCCTTCCTTTACAATGCTATCTTTAAATCTTTCTGAGTTCTTCTTGTCCTTTTAATACACTATCCACTAAGAAAATTAATCAAGTCAGAATGCCATATGTGATAAAGCATAAATTTAAAATTTTAATGTTATATAATCCACAATGTTGCAGGTAGAGGAGAAACACTAGATGTTACTTACTGATTATGACATTCTTATTAAATTTCTGCAGGCTGTGAACATGTCAGATTCCACAAATACTCCTATCTGTTCAAAACTACAGTAGATTGTAGTTTCATTAATCTTAATCACTTGTCATAATCATTTGGCTTAAATTAGGCTACCGATGAATACAGAGCAAATTTACTTTCTAAAGGTGCTGGTAAGGTGAAGTAAATCATGATTTTAAAGCTCAAAAAGAAATTACTGTTTAACATTACAAAAGGTGATAAAAAATCTGTAATACATTTAAAAATAATAGAATAAACTAGCATACACTACTGCTCTCAGTAGATCATTAGGAACCACTATTTTCAACAAATACTGTGATAATAGAATTCAAGAGGGAAATATATTCGTTCTTATAATTTTAACTAAAAGCAGATCTAACATACATGGACGCTACTCTAAAAATTTAACTGTGAATCCATTACCAGCTTTAACTCCTATGTTCACAAGATTTGGTCTGCCAAATGTAATCACACACACATGTGCATGCATACATAATGAATTTTCAAGGGGATTGTAATTCAAAGCCTATTAAAGCAACTAATTTCAGATTTCACACATGCATTCTCCTTGGGAGCAAGAGAACACAGAAGAAATACTAGATTAAAAATAAGAAGAAGATCAAAGACAGAATTATAAAGACAATTTTCTTAAAATTTCCTGTGTGAATCAGAACTGTGACTGCCATAACTAAAAAGACCTTACCAAATATGTTTCACCTTAACAATATTCTTTATGAATTCAGACATGCTTCACTGAGATGCTGAGTGCTGCATATTTCCATTAACCAGTCCCAGAAACTAACATGACCACAGCAATCAAACAGATATAATGTTAAGAATAATCTTTTTTTTATAAAGAGAATTATACAGTAGACATTTCAATGTACCATGATCAGTAAATGGAAGACATTTCCTTCCATTATGTATGTCTTGGCTACACCCGAATGTTGTTATTCAGTTACCTGTATCTGTGCAAAATAGTGTCTCTCCTAGCTAAGTGGATTCAAAATATTATCTAATCAGGCAGCAGATGTTCAAAGCTAGTTTAAGTGAATGTCAAAGTGGAAAGCACTGAAAACCAAAACTTGTTATGCTCATGTTAGCTACTAAAGAATTCCTAATTATTCCCAGTAGTAATGAAACCTCAGAGAGGTCTCAGAGAGCAGACTCCCAATTGACCAGAAAAAAATTAAATCACTTAATAAACACATCAGTGAAATAAATAAACTATGTCTAACTCACTGCACTAAGAACTAGGACAATTCACTTTGTGAGGTTCTAATGAAAGGTAGTTGCAATGTTAGTGAGAGATTTGCCAGACTAAAAGCTGTGTAAGGATTGTGGAATAGGAACAATGGGTCAGAAATGTTATTGGCCCAGTTAAGTATTATTTAAATTCATTATTCTTCATTTCACTTATAATCTGTACTATAGCTAAGAATGCAAAGTTATATAAAATTTGGAGGGTGACATCAAACTTCCAGAGATAATCCATGAACAGATCTTAAAAGTTTAAATTCTACATCCACTTGTCTATAGTTTTCTCTACCTTTTATCATATTTCACACCAGTGTTCAGTTCTCTTCCTAGGAGACATTTATTCATAAATATAATCTTATAAAATGGAAAAAATTACTTTGTCCACCAAGTCCATCCCTTTTGTTTTTCTTATCTTAGTTCTCCTGCTTTCGTACTAGTCATTTATCATTTCTTTGTTTGAAACTTATCTAGCACTTGGCTTAACTTTCTGCATGCACCATAACAGGTTGGTATTTTGTAAAAAATGAGGTTTGTTCATTGTGTAATGTAGTTTCGATTAAACTCCCTATTCTTCCAAGAATCATGTATTTTGTATTACAATTTACGGTGACCTTGTCTTTGTGAAGAACTTACCTGATGTGGTTCTATTTCTTTTGTCACATAAGGAACATTTGTTTGAAAGAAGGACAAATACCACTGGTTCTCCTCATAAAGAATTAAAGGATAATAGGGCCATCACAGTTCAAGATTGCAATACCTATGTACTTGAACATGGAATGAAAAACCACCTAGTCAAGGCCCCTGTAAGCACAGGCAGCTATGTAAAACATTTTAAACATGGAAAGGTCAACAAACATCCAATGCACATCTTTACAAACTGAGATTAAATCCATGCACTACCTCAATGGAGCTCTATTCAGTAATCTTTAATTAGCAGCATGTGCCAGAGAAAATGACTTGGCAGGAAGAAGTTGTGTTGAAGTAACACTATTCATTGCCTATAAGTGGGACTAATGTTGTTCGAATATGTGCATTGGTTTGAATTTCATACAGGACTAAGAAAATGCAGAGACAATATAGCACTAGGTTTCCTCACTCCCACTCTCATTCCCCTGTCTCCTCATCCTGCACTATGCACAGCATGGGCAGTTATTACCGTCACTGACAGTGGGACAAGAACAATATTAGTTCTACCATTCATAGATTCAAAAGCTAGAGTCAGAGCATCAAAGAGGAAAAATATTTTTAATATCCAATAATACCCTTCAACAGGCCTGTTAGAGAAAACTTGTGATATCACTTAGATCAAGGTCTCAGGGTGCATATGTGATTTATGAAATCCTGAACCAAACCAAGCATCTTAGAACTTTTTAACATACCTAACATATGATTCATTAAGGATATGACACATTACTACTTGGTTTATAGCCCAAATTAAAGAATTTGTCTTTAAAAAAACCTCACACAGAATTCTTGATAAGAAGATTATTCTACATTATACATGTTGTATATCTGTAGTATTTTCCTCTCCACTTGACATAACTATATTCCTTACTACTTAATTATCCTTAAACTTGTTGAATATGAAAAACATTTCAAAGAACTGATAAATTATTCTGTATTCATCCTGAAAATTTCTCTTTAACTCATGTTAATGTGAATTAACATGACATTTAATTGGACCTATAATCAATCCATACAATATCTTTGTGATAAGACATTATTTTTCTCATAGAGTGGGAACCATTATGAAAGCATAATCTCAAATATCTCATAAAATGTAACATTTGGCAATATTTTTTATTCCATTTTGGCCACACTACATATATTTACAGAGGTAAATATTTACAGCCAAGTAGAACCTGAGCAGGGAATTGAAAGATGTAATGGAAATACCCTAAAATGGAAAATCTCTCACCTATAATAATATTAAAATTATCATACAATATAATGGAAATTAACAACTTGTGTGTTTTTTAATACTTTGCCTATACAACTGTTTCAAAAAAGTCCTCTAAGCATCAGAGATGGCAGCCTTCATGGTAAAGGTGCCCACAACATACCATGTGTGTGCCATGTTAACCTCATCAGGTGGGTGCGGAATTGGCACTGAGGTATCTACATAGTTTAAACACATAGCTGAATATTTTCTTTCAAAATGCAAATTAACTCAACTGTTCCTTTCAGGTCCATACAGTTTACGGTTCTACAATTGTTAATAATCAAAGCCTAAATTTCATCCAAGCTGCCACTGTGACTTTAAAAGCTCATAACAATGAGGCTGGTTCAGCTGCACATCTCAGCTATATAGACATGGACACCTACACTCCAAACACCCAACTATGGCTTTAAAAACTCCTTTATTTCATGAATGTTTCATGTCAGATAGCCTTCAGAATTTTATACCTTGTTAATCTTCTATGTGTTTATCTTTCTGTAGTAAAAGATATCTTTTTGCTACAGTAACTTTTGCCAAAAATGGTAGCAATCACTGAAAACGACAGAGCCATGAGCATCCTACTGTCTTAATTTATGTCACTTTCTTTAAAACATTATTCAAATTATTCTCCTGTTTTTCTCTCACTCTCACTTTGTGTTGGCTACTTAGCTCAAAATCAAATACAATAAAACGAAGAGAACACAGAATTTCATATGTGAACTTAATCAAATACTTCAGAAGATTAAAAATTCCCTATCAATAATCAGGATTTTTGAATTTTTTTTGTCTTGGAGCTCTGGGGGACAGAAGACTCAGCCGTTCTTTCAGAAGCCGGAAAGTTAGCAACTAACAGTGCCTACCAGAATGGCATGTTCAAAGGAGAGAGATAAAAAAAACACAAAAAGCACAGCTCTGGGACATCAAAGTAGAAACATATTTAGTGCTAGTGTCTACTGAGGGAAAGAATGACTTTTGTTGGCTGTATCCATAAGCCAACCCTGAGAAAAATCCTATATTAAAACAGTATTAAACCTGAGAGTAGCCAAAGGGTCAAGAATCCCACTTTTCTTCTAACACAAAGAATTAAGACTCTGGATTGTACCCGAAGTCTAAATCACAGTGGCATCTGAAGAGGGAGACTTTCGTTTGTCAGATATACTGAATTATTAACTTCTCTGATAGAATGCTGAGCCAGCAAAGCAAATATACACAATGGGTTCATTCTTCTTCCACCTACACTGTAAAATGATGGCTACATCTACAGACCTAAAATTTCTAAAGCAACATATCCTCACCTCTCTCACATACACCCCTCCATAAATAAAATGTTTTAGTAAGTAAAATTGTTTTTCCCAGCTTTTCATATAGAAGAATTAATTCATGCAGTTTAACAATAAAAACATTAAACTATACACAAATGGCTATTTGTAGTCTCTAAGAAAAACATCAAACATCAAAAAATATCAAATGTGCCAGTGTAATGCATCTCTTGGTACATGTTAACTGGAGTAAAGCAATTCTTCACACAATATCTTTTCCATAATGTAAAGAAAATTTTCTCTTAATATTCTAGAATGATGGTTGATTAGTTAGCTGGTATAACTCAGAATATTTAATATATTCCAATAATGCTGCACAATTATGTTGCAATGCAAATTTTCACACATTCCATAATTAAAGTTTAATCCTCTGGTGCTCTGACCCGCAAATACTCAGTGGGACTGCTATTTGTTTTCAAGATTGGTTCGTTAAAAATATAAGAAATTTCACCATGAAAATTGCATTTCTTTACTCTCACCCATGCAACCTTTTCTTACTGAAGTTATGATTATATCAGTGCATGCACATACTGAAAAACAATTTTTCTTAAAGGTTTATAATTTTTGTCTAATATTGTGTGGAAATATTTGATCACCACCTCCTCCTGCTCTCTGTGCTGGAGTAAAGTTCTCTGTTCCACAGTTCTTGCAAGCTATTCTGGATCTGCATTTTGGTATTCACATAGCAGATTCACCAGTTACCAATTTTATAAAGCACAGACCTGTGTACTTGCCTCCATTTTATAATGGCAATACCTCTGCCCATGTTTATGTGGTGACATTATGCGATTAAAAAGCAAGACAAACACAGAGTGTTTAAAAATTAGATCTCACTCTTGAAACTTTTTGTTCCACATTACAAATGGAGAACATTTGTGATGCAGGGAGATTTGTTTGCCTTAATGTATTCAGGTTTGCTTTTATACTTGATCCAGTCTCTACACTGAGAAACTTGGTACTGACTGATCAGAGACAAAAACTCTCTGTATAATGTAATTAATGTTACACACCTTATGTTATGTACATTATGACTGCATAGCATTATATAATGTTATGTAGTCAAGAAGCCTAAGAAAAATGTGTATACATTCATTTAAATACCACAGGAGTAAACCTAGCAATTTATCTTTCAGCTGAACTCCTGAAAGCATGAGAATATAGTCAGAAAGAATGTTTTACACAGCAATCAGAACACAGTAACTGGGGTCAAAGAGGTCTTGAGTTTAGTGTGGAGCAGATAGAAGAAATGGTTCCCTTTATCTCATCCATTAGAAAAATCTTATGTCTCCAAACACCTCCTTCCTCTTGTACTCACACATCTGTGGATATTTTTCCTGAGGAAAGCTGTTCTCCAGGGCTGCAGTTACCAAAGAAGAATCTGCACCAGACCCAGCTGGAGATTGTCCCCAGAAAACACCTGAACAGCCCAAAGGGAGAACCATCCAGTGGAGAAAGCAGGGCAGCCAGAGGAACACCAGTGCAAATGGCTCACAAACCCCTGTCCTGCCAAGCAAAATGGTTGATACTTTTCAAACCAGCAGAGAATTTATGACATATGTAGTCTTAGTTTCAAAACAGATTTCAGTAATGAAACCTGGATGCCTACACAGGCATATATCACCCCAACTACATCTAAGATCTAATATGACACAGCACAATACACTACATTCAGATACAGAATACAATTTACAGTTACATTACCACGAAATTCTACTTGAATTTATCTGTACAAGTCTAAATCAGGCATCACAAGCTTAAGGTTTGCAAAATGAGACATAACTGGAACTGATTTAAAAAAAAAAAATATTTTCCATAGGAAAACTGAAAGAAGAACGGGATTTAAATGGAAAAGGTGGGAGTGAGAAGAAATTAAACAAGAGTACAGAAAAGAAAATACCCTCTAAAAAGCAACCTCACAAGACAGGTACATAATGTGCTGATCACTGTTCAGCTAATAAAGACAAAAGAGGAACTGTAAAGAAACTATGAAAAAATCCACCCTTAACAGCCCTTTTTAGCTGTTCGTGTAAAAGATGTTAGTGTGTCCCATATAAATTGTGCTAAATAGGGAAGAACATGTAAAGTGCAAATTACCTGTAAAAGATACAGATAGTAAGGAAGACAGAGATCAGAACTGACTGACTGTTGACCAGAAACAGACCATCTGCTCCTACTATTATCCACATTCATTTGTAGTCTGCATTTTTAATGCTTATCAATTTTTTAGCTTATCTTTTTCTCTCTTCCTGCTGTTGCAAGCTTCATAAAAGATGGAGGAGCTAAAGAGGATTAATTTTCTTTGAATTACATTCAGCTGAGAAGTCACAGCAGTGTCAGTTTCTCGCTTCTTGCAAGATATTTACCTTCCTGGTGTTTCGGGTTCATTTTTTCCCCTCCCTCTTAAGGGAAGTCTTGGAAACACCCATTGAGCTGACTATTTAAAGTAGAAAGCCTTTTTGATAATTTAACCATCATTATGCACCTATCTAGTGTGCTCTACATGATATTTGAGTTCTTTTTCTGATTTTATTCTTTTCACAGACTTCTTGAGTCTTCTTGAAGGAAAGCCTTTCCTACTATGAATGAAGTGCCTAGATGATTGCATCAAGTACTCTAGCCTAATTCCAAATAAAAAAGTCTCAAGCTTCAATAGTTTTACAGCGTTGTCCCCTCATAGATTGAAGGAGGAATTGGCATATCAGCCAAAATACTTTTTCAGAAAAACTTCATTCACTTCCCACTGGTATTTAGCCTAACTGCAATTAAAGTGTAACGCCATGGCCACCATGTTTAAGACCTGACTAGTCATTTTGAGCAATTCAGTGAGAAATTTGAGAATGTGTAAGTGAATCTCTCTGAGAGACTGAAATGTCAAGTGGCGGTCGCAAAGCTTGCTTGTGTCTGTGCAAACCTCAAGGACAAGCTGTGGCCTTTGGATTAGTGTAGGGAATGTCACCCAATGAAGCAGGAGTGTATGGAAGGATGCACCCCCCACTCAAAGGGGGAGACGTGGACTGAGCTGAAACCAAATGTTTATCAATGGCTCCATCCTGCAACCATTTGTGACCCTATTGTGTACGCCAGACACCATGCATGCATTGCTAATGAACTGATGAGGTGAGCATTTCTGCCCCAGAAGCCAGATGCAGCAAAAACCTGTGGGACCAGAGGAAAAAAACATAAAGGTAGGCAGATATGCTGATCAGCTGATACGATGAACTTAAAAGGCAACAGAAAACTTTGCTGCATGTGCACCCACCACCGAAGAACTGAAGACTGAGGACCAACGGGACGCCACTGGATCCATGGTGGTGACTATTCATAGAATCATAGAATAGAATCAAAGAATCATTCAGGTTGGGAAAGACCCTTTGGATCATCGAGTCCAACCATCAGCCCTACTCTACAAAGTTCTCCCCTACACCATATCCTCCAGCATCTCATCTAAATGACCCTTAAACACATCCAGGGATGGTGACTCCACCACCTCCCTGGGCAGCTTATTCCACTGTCTGACTACTCTTTCTGTGAAAATTTTTTTCCTAGAAAGAGTGGTTATTCTTGCAACTCTATTCCAGATGCTTGCATGATTTCTGTCTTTTCCTTCCATTCTGTCCTATTGCTACCCTTCTCCACTTTTAATAATAAAAACTCTTTTGGGTGTACAGCATTTGACCTCATTTGTGTCTTAATCTCACTCATGATCATATTGAAACCTCCCTCAACACTGGATCAGGACAGGGTGTCTGTAGCAGAGGTACTCAGGGGAAAAATTCTCAAAGTGACAAAATCCGTATCTGCAAGCATAAGACCAAACTTTTGAACAGAGGTGAGCTGCGAGAAGAGGCCTGATGACATTACTAATATATCTATCTCACATATAGGTATGGCCCCCAAAAGATCAATTATTTATCAGTTTTGCCTTACAAGTCTATCAGTGTGGCCATTGGACTGAGAGACAGCAATTCTGTCTCTTATCCTAGCTGTATAACTGTTATCAACTTGACGCTGAGGACTTCAAAGTAAACCAACAAGTACCTTTAACCTCTTTGTGGACGTATATTTGCTCTTTGATATGTTCAGAATTTTAATAAGTCATTTCAAATATGCTTTTAAAAGTATTTAACATTGTGTTCATTTGTATTCATATGGGTAAGCCGGTATTTACAAACTTCTTTACTAAAAATATGTAGAAAAGTGTTATTTTGATACAGAAATCGCAGCATGCCTCAGAAATCATGGATGTATATTCAGATGTCTCTATGTAAGAAAGCATGCATTTGTCCTCATTCAACCCTGCCTCTGTTTCCCTCTGTTCTCCCTGTAGACATACACAGAAAGGTTGTTTCTATGGTAATGCAAAAAATCAATTAACAAACAGGAAGCTTAGGCAGTTTCTGAACATAGACATACTCCCCTTCCCACTTCAAATTAGAGATTCAAAACTTTATTCCTGTATGCAGATCTGATTTATGTGAGGAACACCATCTTAAGGTTTTGATTTTTGTCCTTCATGTCTTTAATCAGTGTTATAATCACTCTCTCTGGGTAGATTTCTCTGTTTTCAAGTAGAGACTCTTCATACTATGCATAAAGTGCCCAGTACAGTGAGAACTCATTGGTTTTTGATGGATACTGTTGTAGAACAAATAATAAATGGTTGTGAGAACACATATTTTCTATGCAATCAATTTGATTTTATAGTCTTTTAAATGTTGGCTCATGCTATAAGGATTCAGTGAGACTTGAGAAAATATGGGATAACTCTTATGCAAATAATTCAATAAACTGCATATCTTATTTACACAGATGTCCTGTTCAGTCTTGGGTATAATAGTTCAGACTCATTATTGCATTCCTGAGTGGATGCTTAAAGAAAAAAAAAGAACTGACAAACCATTGGAATGAACTGAAATACAGTTAATTTTGGATCTCTCCTTTCTGTAGTTCTGTAATGTAGTTAATACTTTCTGAATGCCAATAGAAATTGTCCCTGCTGAGAGTGAAATTGGTGGCAAATGTGGAATACATGATGTATTTTTTTTCTTGTTTCCTTCTTTGCTGCTGTGCAGAAATACTTAGCATAGACAAGAATAAAGTCTGGTTTATCTGATGCAGTTTTGTGATTGTATGCAATGAAGGCACTAGTAGAAAAATGTAAGTGATAGGAAGTGTTTTATTTATCTTGTTCATGATGATGTACTTCACAATCACGGTTCTTAAATATTAAAAAATCGGTTTTTACATGCTAAGGAAATATGTACTTGAAAATTACATAAAACCACTGCAAATCAACTATGCTTAATTTAAAGTATATCTGTCATGGAAACACTGTCGTTTTGTGGTCCTCCTCCAGTCCCCAAATGGACCTGAGAATTATTAAACTAACACTGATCTTTGGCTTTTTGAAAGCGGTGTGATTACCAGACACTTGCACTTTTCAGGTGTTCAGCTTGAAAGCCCTTGTAGAGCCTGGTTTGACAAGGTTGTCTGTCAACATTTTCTGAAAGTAAGATTGTCCCAGTCCAATGTCGGGGGAGGTTTCAATATGATCCCAAGAGCGAGATTAAGACACAAATGAGGTCAAATGCTGTACACCCAAAACAGTTTTTATTATTAAAAGTGAAGAAGGGTAGCAGTAGGACAGAATGGAAGGAAAAGGCAGAAATCATGCAAGCATCCAGAATAGAGTTGCAAGAATAGTCACCACCATGGATCCAGCGGCATCCCGTTGGTCCTCAGTCTTCAGTTCTTCGGTGGTGGGTGCACATGCAGCAAAGTTTTCTGTTGCCTTTTAAGTTCATCGTATCAGCTGATCAGCATATCTGCCTACCTTTAGGTTTTTTTTCTCTGGTCCCACAGGTTTTTGCTGCATCTGGCTTCTGGGGCAGAAATGCTCACCTCATCAGTTCATTAGCAATGCATGCATGGTGTCTGGCGTACACAATAGGGTCACAAATGGCTGCAGGATAGAGCCATTTATAAACATTTGGTTTCAGCTCAGTCCATGTCTCCCCTTTTGAGGTTTGTCAAAGGAGTTTGTCAATGCACCTGCAAGGAAGTGGGGGGGGTACATCTTTCCATACACTCCTGCTTCATTGGGTGACATTCCCTACACTAATCCAAAGGCCACAGCTTGTCCTTGAGGTTTGCACAGACACAAGCAAGCTTTGCAACCACCACTTGACATTTCAGTCTCTCACACAACTATTGTGGACTGTACCCTGTTTACAGAGATATTTATTCACAGTTAAAAACACATGCATATAAATCTTATTAATTTGGTATCCAAACTGAAAATAATAAAAATTAGTTAGCATAAATCCAAAATTAAAACTTTTTAGATGTTTTCTCCTTAAAATCAATTATTTTTGATACTGAAATTTAAGTTCTTATAAAAAAAGTAACAATCCAATTTGAAATTACCCTCCATTCTTCAAAAGAACATTTTAGTATAGCTCCTTTAGACTATCCTGCAGTAAACAACTTTCTCAAAATCTCTCAAAGCTATAGAGATTCCTATAAATATTCTTCTGAATAAAGAATCTGGGTATCTTACCAACCGGGTGAGTGATATAACCATACTATTATGGTCATTCTCACATGCTTTCACTCTGTTCTGAAAGTAATTTTTTGTTTCAAGTGAAATAGCATCAACAGGAGAGACAAGTACAATCTCTAGTTTTCAAGTTCAGTTACTCTCTTAGACACCTCCTCTTGCCCCAGTCCAAAAAGCCAAAACCCTACAGGAACCATCCTCAAAGACCTTACCATCTCACTAAGAACACTGTCCAAAAAGCAGGCTATAATCTTAGGCCAATGGGAACTGGTCAAATAGCAGTAATTATTCTATGTTCCCTGGCAGAAGTTAAACCATAATACAAGCAGTAACAGTACAAGACTGGGCAACAGATTACACCCGTAAAATAAAGCCTTGGTCCCGTAGCTAGTGAAAGAAAAATTCCCAGCTATGGAAAACCTCTTATAAATATATAAGTCATGCTGTAACATAAATCATTCAGTATGTTTCCAGTAAAGAGCTACCTGAAGTTGATGATTGTGTCCTCCACCATACTGACTTCAGCTTTACTTTTCTTTCCTGTATTGTTGAGATAGCTGTACTAACAAACCCTGACAAAACCTTTTTTGTAGTGGTTTGGATATTCTTCATAATCAGGGTCAGACTGACAAATACAACATGGTGACAGCTAGCACCTGAATGCTGGTGTGGTGAGCTGGAAACACATCTAAATTGTAAAATGAATGTTTATTTTATACTTAATTAATATTTTATACTTTAATGGATGTATATGTTAGATCTTGGCCACTATTTTACATTACTTATTTTGTTAGTAGGCTTTTAAATTATCTAATATTGAGTTGCTTTTCTTGTTCCTTTGTAGCATATACTTGAAGGACATGACAACTGAGGTCTCAGAAAATATTGAATAGCCATGAGAAGAATTTTATATTATTTTCAAAAAACCTTAACTAAAAACTTTAAAGGAAATTTGTCATTTACATTGTGTTACCATTCAACTGAGCATTTTTTTATATGTAGCAATTTCTGCTTCTGAGTTTAACTGATCTGAAGATTATACAGAACTCACCAGCTCAAAGAAAACACAGTATAAGACATCTAGTTTGCCCCTGCTTTCCTGTCAGAAATATGTTTACATGAACAATTGCTCAGGTTTTCAGTACAATCTATAAAATCAGTGCAGATCATTCACTTCTGAACACATTATAAGAAAAGCTAATAAATTTAACTCCTGCTTTACTGTCAGACTAATGAGTTGAAAATTGAAAACAAAATATCAAAATTAGAAATAGGTATATCTATTTTCATTTACTGACTGGAATTCCATAGACATTCGTATTTCACAACAGGCCAAATCTAACACCATCCTTCAGTTTATATATCCTGGGCTAGTGAAAGATACTCTTATTTTTCTGTCTGTAATCAGAACATTTCTCTAACTCCATAGGATATTATCCTTTCAATAAACATTTCACTTTTTTTTTATTTGTGATCAGACACCACGTTGCACTTAATTTTATTTGGAAAAATCAGTTAAATGGTAAGAATTCACTCATGCATTCATGTCATTCCCATGGATGAGTCATATAAATAGTAAGATATTTATTGAAAAACTATCCTCCTTTCTCTTTGAACCCACATTCTATCAGTCAGACATCTCATTGATTAGTATACAAAGAATCCTTAATTATCAAGTAATAAAAAATTTCAGGTCTTCAATTAGTCACCAAATGGAGCCCACAAAGTCTGAAAATGCAGTAGAAGCATATGGCCATTAGCCATGAAAACTGAGTACAAAATTTGTAAAGCAGCTACAGAATACATCCTGTAAATCAAGCCAGACTCCATATGTGAATAGACTTTCATAAGATTTAAACTACACTCACCATATGTTTTTAACCTGCAAAAAAGCAAAGTCTGTGGCTTCATCTGTATGATTCTCTACCAATAAAACACCTGCTGACATTATTTTTTTTGCAATATAAGATTTCATAGAAAACACACAGGAATAATAAAAAAGCCAACTCACCAGTGTTAGAACAGATTATTTTACTCCATTTTAAATACAGTTTTCTTCAGTAAATGACCAATGCTTTATTTATTGGTAGGGATCTTTTAAAAGAAAATTATTTAGATGCTTAGATGAGATCTAAGTTCCAGTGTTTTCATAAGGCATATAAAATACTTTGCACAGACCCACAGCAAAGTGAGTACAAGTAGTCAATATTATCTTACACAATAAAGGAAGTGAAGCAAACAGGAAAAAAATTTCTTCCCACAAGGACAGCAAGATTTATTTGCAGTCTAATCATGTTACCCCAGGAATGAGAGGCTGAAACTAAGAGGAGAAGAAGAAAAGCCAAGAGTTAGGAGACTGGTCTTACTGCTGCCATCACTACTAGAGAGGGATGAGAAGGATTGGGAACGGCACTCAGCACACAGGATTAAAAATTCCCTGAGAAATGATCACTGATCAACCTTCCTTACCCTTCTCCCAGAGGCAGCAGTAGCAGGCAGCTTGATTTTCCTGGGCCTGGTGTAGAGAACAGGCACTTTGCTGCTGCCGCCACCACCACCAAGCAGACTGTTGCCCAGCCCCTTGTGCACATTGAGTCAAGATCTCTCCTGGCTCTGGTTTAGCCAGTCCCGTAGCTGCTCCACTCAAGCACTCTTGGACACCTTAAGCAAGTAAGCATGAAAGCAAAGGTTAAATAGTACCACCTATTGCCTGATTTTACATTTCCTGCTTTAAGAACTAGAGCTAAGAGAGAACATAGCAATGCCTCTCTTGACTGTAAAAGCAGCAGTAAAATGTATACCTTTTGCACAGCTGTATGAACTGCAGTTCAGTCAGTTACTGACAATTCAATTTCTGTGGACAGACCTGGCTAAGCATATCCTAGACAAGAACTAGCTCATGTTTCAACACATCGCATCTTTCACTCTCCAAAATGCAGAGCAACTGGACACCAAAATCAGAAGGGAAGAAAAAAAAAAAAAAGAAAAATCTTATGGCCAGGTTCAGCATTTTGTTTCTCATATACAACCCTCTGAGAATCAAAGACATTATATAGAAGAGGCAGAGTGGAATTAATTCTGAGTTTATCTGCAAAGAGAGTTTTTCCTCCATGTAGGAGCTTCAAATGTTTCTTCTCCTACTGAGCACTCTGCAGTATTCTTTTTCAAGGCTATGAACACGGAAAATTTTACTGATGTCCAAGTTTCCGTAATCATACAACCAAGTAGTTGAATTCAAAACACAAAATAAGGAGAAAAAGTTATTATATTTCTTATTTTTAGCAATTATGCAATTGTAATTTCATTTTATGTTTTCTCCCTGGCCCCTAACTCCCACTGTGAGAGTGAATACTGCTGGGTACACTGCAAGAGTAAACTGAGACCCCATGCTGCAAAAAGCTGAATTTAAGATTTTCTTTGAACTCTTCTCTAATGAATAGTTTATGGCTTCACTTATAGTGAATTAGAGAATTGTAGCATTTTGCAGGGCTTTTTTTACTTGTTAGAGAGATATGGTTAAAAATCCTATGCTGTTACTTTTACTGAAACATTAGTAGTCTTATAATGTTTATGTTCCTGTAAAGAATACTGTTAGGACACAAAGAAGTTGGAGAGGAAAAAATAAGTTTTAATGACATTTGATCATAAAAATGGAAAAGATTGAAAAAAATATATCAAATCATCTTACAAAAAATGTCCCCACAATTATTTATTATAGTTAGTGGAAAAAAAATCAGATATAATTTGTTTAGAAAATAATGGGTTTTAATCTAAATCAGGAAATCTTTTTCAGTCCACAATAGAATTTCTCATAAAAGCCTTAAAATACATATGCACACTTTAGAGCTAGTAGTGTCACTTCATTGGAAGGACACATGACCTTATTTTGGAGCAGAGAAGCAAAATGGAGTTTTCTATATCCTAGACACACTTGGCCAAGATACAGGTGTGTCTGTCTCTCAAAAGAGAGGTGATCAGTGGATGGTGGATCAACCACATCGCTACAGTACCACTACACATTTTCTGTTAGTCTTGTGCCATCTGTCCACTCAACCCCAGGACTATGTTGTTGGGCAATTCTTCAGAACTAACAGCATTTCATAACTGATAGAGATAGTGGACTACTGGAGAAGACATGAAGTACCAACCCCGCTTCTGACCATACAATTCTACATGTTATGCTCTTTTTAGACTACAGGAAGCACTTGCATGTATATTTAAAACAATAGGCATATCTTTCATTTTTCTTCGTAATTCATAACCATCTCTCCAGATACTGTTAATAAGATTGTGACTTTAAACAGATTTTACAGCCAAATAACATTAAAGTGTGGCAATTAGTGCCTTTTAACACTCACAATCTGATTTGTGAAACAGGATTTTAAGTAATAAGCCATCTGTTGCTCTCAATTCTAATTGTTGCACTAATTATGTAGTTTTAATGGTGATCCTAATTTAGATCACACTTTATCACCAGGAAATAAAAGGCACTATTTGTTTTCATCATTTACTGAGATACTTTGAATACTTTCATCTGTTCCAGTACAGAAACAGAGAGCAGTTTCTGCTGAAATGAAAGTGTACTTTTGTACTTGGAAGAAGTCTGCACATGGCAGAAGCAAAGCAAAATAATGTCAATAAATCCAATTAATCTTTGGACTTTCATTTTTAGAAAGCACTTTTCTACCATTTGTGTCAAGCAGGCCCTGTGCTTGTAAAGACACAAATAACCATTAACCCATAACATATAGCCAAAATTATCTATAGATACTACAGATTCCTTGCCATGCCAGAATCTATATTAAGCCCACAAATGGCCAGAGAATTCCTCCTGGGTTAAGAAAACCCTTCAACACAAAAGGAAAAGAGGGAGTTTCTATCTACAATCTTTGTTTCCTGGTAGTGAGAGTAAATCAGAGGACACAGCTGGTCACCAATGGAAAGCTTCTTCAAGAAAATATTCTGCAATCTTTCCTGTTTGGAAAGTGGCATGGTTTGGTCCATTCAATGAAGATCCCTTTGTCAGGAACACAGCCCAGACTGGTATGAAATTAGACACAGCCCTAAGTCAAAGTCCATGAGAATCAGACCATGGTAACCTCTGCACAGTTTTAGAGAAAAACATTATGCTAAGACCAGAGTCAGAAAATCTAACAGTTTTAAGGGTAGAATATTGTTGCAAGCTTCCTCTTAGAAGTCACGAAAGTTAATGCATCCCAGAAAGAGGCTGTATTTGTTGGGAAATATACTGTATCATAAACAGCTATGTATCTGCTTACTCAAAACCTTCACTTAGACACCTTTGCTATACTATTGGTCCTATAATGCCATGACAGAAATTGAAGGCATAAGAATATAACATCTTATACAACCTAAAACTGCTTAGCAATTTAAAACTCTATCTTAATTTCATGACAGCATCAAGGATGCATACGTTGTGCTTAGATAAAATCTACTTTACATTTCAACACTGAAATCTAGAGATAAACTTTCTCAAATTGAAGAGGCATTTGACCTTTGATTCAGGCTACCAAAAAAAAAAAAATATGCAGCCACAAAACTGAAATGAGAATGACAACATGAACCTTACTGCAATCTAAAACTGTGCCCACCTGAAGTCAGAGCAGAGGAATACGAAGAAGGCTTAAGCTTTTCAGATTTATATTCTTAATGTCTCCCTCATAAACATCCTATACAGCCTTCCTCAATCCATTCTATGAGCAGGAAATTCAATTTTCAGTAAAACAAACATTTTCCATATGAAAATCAGAAGATAATGGAAATACTTAAATTTATTAATAAATTAAATGTCCCCATGAGAACTGCAGCAGATAATAAAAGGAGATCATGTTCAAACAGATGACCAGATTCAAATAGAGAGCTCTTATTTTTTCCAAGCTGGATAAGACATCTCAGCTAAAATACATCCCATGCCTCTGCAAAACTCTCTGAAAATTATTTCTACTGAGAAAGATTGTCCTGTTTGATCACGTGAAATAGCCTGAGCCAATTAGAAAACATAAAAATTACTAAGCAATTTTATATAAATTTCCAGCTTTACCTTTCAAGCTGAACTCTAGTTTCACCATTAAAATTTATAATTTACTCATGCTGAGAGGTATTTGAGATAAGCATAGGAAAACTCGAAAGGTATCTGAGATACCACTCTGGTAAATGCTAAGTTTGAATGACAGCTCTGCAGGTTGAAACTTAAAATACAGCCTGAACAGCAGCATTATAGGCAACAAGAGTGGGGAGAGAAGAAATCAAGCTACATGAGGAACTGGGTTAAGGATTTTTTTCCCCATCTGTTTTTTTTAACAAGGTTAAATTCAGTCAAAGTTCAAATGCAAAGAAGGAAGGGTTTATAAACATTGTCTCTTTATTCAAATATTTGGAACAACTAAAATAATTGATAAGGGTTTTTTTTGGTTTATTCACTCATTTTACAGACAAAATAAATAATCACTTTTTTTTTTTTTTAGCCTTCTAGGACTGAAGGAAGAGGAAGTTATAATAATTTTTAATTCCTTGTTTGCTAAATTCTTTTTATGGGATTTAAACAATTATGGTGGCAGAGTGTATATGTTGAAGTATAGAATAAAACACCCTTGTCTCTATTTTGCCCTCAGGATTCAACTAAAATTTAATTACTATATAGTTTTTGTGCCTCTCTTCTAACATTATTTTAACTTCATCTTTTAATTTGCCTATTTGTACAAGTACACCATCCAGGAAAAAAAAACAGGTTTCTGTCAGGCCTGATATCTTATTTTTTAAAGCATCAAATCCCACTGACAGTGTATCTCCAATTTTTGGAGAAAAAACCAAAACAATACCCCCCAATAAAAACAACAAACAAACCAAAAAAACCCACCACCACAAACTGGCAGTGAAATCCAGCAATAAACTTGATCCAGACAAAAGAATAAAACAAGTATTAAAATCTCCACAATCACAACTGAACACTTCATGTCCTCACCATTTCTTTTATAATTGTTTTTGCACGCGCGCGCATGCACGCACACACACACACACACTAGTGTGCCCTAGCTGGCAGGCTGACACATCCACTTTTTATACTGCCCAGGAGCTCCAGAGAAAGGAGACCAGGAGGCAGCAACTATAAATTTTGTATTGCAGTGACTGAAATCACAGTTGTGAGACACTGGTTCTTCTGCAAGTGCTGAAGCCACAAATATTAAAGCTACCTTAGTAGCCATACTTTGTGTAGGTGCTTGGGAGATATTCTTATGATGGAGGCCAGAGAAGTAGCAAGACAGAAACATATTTATTTTACAAAAAATTTTGTAATGGTTTGATAAAAATCAGTGTAGAAGCTCATCACTTTACAGTGTAACTCTTTATTAAGGACCAAATCCTCTCTGTTTTATCGACATGATTCAAACTACACAGTAAACATTTATTTTTTTCTTATTACAAATCTTAAACAGATGTACTCATCCCTTTGGCTGTACACCTCTGAGAAGAAATGAGTGTTAGTGTTTTTGGCAAAACAGCAAGAGCAATGTTCACAACACAAGGCTGAAAACATTCATGTAATTTCTATCCCACTTCCAACATCCTACTTCCACTGGGGTGAAGGAGGTGAGTAGCCACCCATCCATCTCCCGTGCACTCCTAAGCACCACATGTCTTCTGAAATCACCACCAGGACACAGTTTGAAAACTAGTGCTTGGCAGTGTCAGAGAACAGAGCATTGCCTGTTTGCCCCCAAAGACAGGCAATAAGTTGAATTTGCACTAGAGTCTCCACAGGGCTTGTGGCAAAAGTAAAGGTGCACTGCAATGTTTCCATTACCAACAAATTCAGAGTGATGTCTCCATGGCAGAACTGCTAGTGATATAGGCAGGGGTGACTTAAACAGTTGCTGCCAAAACCTATCACTGCTCTGGCCATTTCTGCTGCAAGCAAACATTACCACCATGAACTCTTTTCCTCTTATGTCTCTCCTTAATGTTTTAAGTTTATATTCTCTGAAAGGAAAGAATACTCAGTTCCAGGACTGTATGTATTTAGAAAGTCTTGTCAAATACTGACTTTTCTGATGGTCCTCAAAGTAAATCCATCTCTCTTGGGAGAATGTTATATTGGTTGAAGTACTGGAAAAAGTCAAGAATATATTCGCTTTGATGACAGATGAAATGTGAAAAATACTTCAGTACTAGGTAGTGTTATAAACAATACAGCTTTCAACAGTACAAAAAACCCACAGTACTCACACACACGTCAGATTTAATCTTTTTCCTTCTCCCATTACCTTGGCTTCTACAATAAACAGGTCATCTCTGACCAATTTTGCATTCTGGGAATACATAAAGACTAAAACTATCTAACTTCAGGGTTCATAAATTTACAGAAATGATATAACAAGTAAAGATTATATCTTGAGGATTTCATATTGCTGAATTTTAAAGCACCAAGCTTTTCTTTCACTATGAACTTCTTTTTCTGGCTATATTTTTATGAACAACTGAGTGTGAAAATATTTCTATATTTATTTAGTGACAAAGTGGCTGTTGTGCTTATTAAATATATTTTATTTAACATAAAAAATGTATCTCAGTGCTGAAAGCATAGACTTTTATTCATATTAAAGAAGTAAACTGTATTCATAGTTTCATGCTAATCAAAAATTAGTGTGAATAAAGCTATATATTGTCAGTTAATTCAAAGTCACTGAATGGAATCAATACAGTTGAAAAATATCTTTGAAGGGGGTCATAAAAGATATCATTTTTACATCCCTTTTTCAAAATGGATTTCTCATACAGTTTCACAAGTATTAATGGGGCTGCTCAGAATTATCTGAAGCAGCACAGGCTTGGAAAATAGAAAGCACCCACTAGTATTGGCATGTGCTGAAGAGTTAATGCTCATTGCTGAATGATTACATGGGGAGTAGCAATAGGTGAAGATTTCTAAATAACTAAATAAATGGATTCAGTGGGATCAATTAAATGCAAGAATTCATCTTTCTCAGCGAGGTTTTTTTTTTATTTAATTTTCTCTCTTTCTGCTTTTTCTATGCATATAAACAAAAACCACTCTTTTCCGCTAGAGATATTTGTTTTTCTTCTCCACTGCAGCCAGGTAAGCCCTACTGGGTCTCTACTGCACTGAAGGTGTGAAGGCCAAGGTACCATGCCCTCTAGTGAGATTACCAGCTTCTCCAGCTGCTGGAGTGATGTCTCATCAGGAATCCCACACCACACAACCAGAGGACTCTGTAGTCTGAATGCAGACTAGAGAAGTACAAGTCTCTCAATAAAGCTTGCTCTCTATCGTAAGAGAAGAAGTGTCACAAGCTATTAGACAAAATCAACTACAAAATGCAAGAAACACAAAGTGAGCAGAAACAGTATTCCACAAACACATCAGTAGCAAGTAGAAAATGAAATGAGAAGCAAATGTAATTGACAGACAACACCAAGAATGTGAATCCTTTATTTTTTAATCAATATCAGCTTCAGCTTCCACTAAATATCTGTTAAAGATCAAATTTGCTGACACCTAGCCTCAGTAGTGGGCAAGAACCAGGTTATAAAACGGATAGAACTGGCTAGTGATTCTCAGGTGATTACAAGTGCTGATGAAATTCAGCCTACAACACTAAAAATTAGAGGAGTCAATATCAGTTTTACTTTTGTGAACTAGTAACGGGCAAGGGGGGTCCAGAAGATCAGAAAATTACTTGGGGTACCCTTAAAATGCAGTAAAAGTGGGTAAGAGTAAGAGAATTATAGACTAGTCAAATATTAATTATTGGAAAAATACTGTCAAAAAACATTCTAAAAATAATTTGTAAGCACATAGAAGGAGAAGAGTGATGGGCATTATCAAAAATAAAATCTGTTCAACTGATCTAATTTCTTTCTGCAGGACAGTTAGAGGATTTGGTAGAGGGGCAGATGCAGTAGGAGGAAGGCATTTTGTCTTTATCCAGGTTTTTGATATTTGTTTAACATAACATGCTCATACAACAAGATAGGGTAAAATAGTTGGAATGAAAACATTGCCCCAGAAAAGTAATCACTAGTTCACTGTCAGATGTGGGAACACACAAAGCAAGGTTTGCAGGAGTCTGTCCTGCTTCTGGTACTATTCAACATGTTCTTTAATGATGTGGATTATATTGTACATGCATTAAATTTGTGAGCTGAATGCAGCAGCAAGCACATCAGACAACAGGATCAATTAGGATTCAAACTGGACAATACACTGGGAGAAGGTACCTAGAAAAAGATGCAGTTTACTAAGGACAGAGGCAAAATTCCACACCACACCCTGTGGAAGCAAGGGAGATACAATGAATCACAATGTGATTACAAATCAAGAACTGAAATTAAAAAAAAAAAAAAAAATCAAGTGCTAAAATACACACACAAATAGAAACATCATTTTGAAGTGTGAAATAACTCCTACTATCCATCTTCCACTGAAGGCTTACAAGCATAGACTAGCACAATTTCCAGTCTGGCCACAGCAACTGATGGATGATAGGACAGAAGAGTGGTGAGAATGATCAGTGATGCAAAATACATAACCTGTGAGAACAGACTGAAAGAATTTGGAAATTTAGTTACAGAGGACTAAGCTCTCTTTGAAGATAAAACCTTAATAGTCGTTTTCAGATATGCAAGCATGAGAAATCAGAGTAGAGAAACTCTTCCATTAAACTGTAGGGAGGAAGGTTTAGTTGGATATTTAAAGCTTTTCCATAGTAAGAAGAAGCTTTTCTGCAATAAGGAAAATTACATATTGGAAGAGACTGTGGAATCTGCATCACTGGATATTTTCAGGAGGAAGTTGGACAAATACCTATCACAAATACTGTTCAACCTGCCTTTGAGCAAGGTCTCTGTTTCAAGCCCAGTTTTCTGTAATAGACTGATGTTATGTCACTGCTTTCTTTCACAAGGGCAGGAAACTGATAGGACTGAGGATGAACCTCATCTCTAACTGGTCAAAAATTTCAGTGTTCGGTTCACTTACAGTGGCACATGAGACCATGCGTATTTCCCCATCAATAAGATTGCCAAAGGGTCCTATTTCCTCTCCCTGAGAGAAGGATGGAAGCTGCAGAAACAGGTTAGGTACATTTAACTCTTTATATGCTAGCAACTAAATAAGCAGCTTCTAGTTATAAGACGCTACAATCAAGTTACAAAGATTTAAAAATAAATCTACAAAGCTCTTACTAAGACAATTATTCAAAGATTAAAAGTCAGAGCTTTACTATGACTATAGTTCACATTTCTGGTAGCTGGTGAATTCTCCAGGTCATATGACCAAGATACTGTACTGCTGTCCTTATCAATACAATTGACACCATTTCCTAGTACTTGTAAGGCTCATCTCCTCTCAAAAATCAATACCAGCAGACAGTTTAGACTCAATGCAATAGCTTTTGTGGTGGTTCATTGATTCTTCTAGTAATACCATGTCATTGTTTGTTCTTCAGATGAAGTAGACGTTTGCTCTCTCTCCATGCTTTGGAAAACAAAACCAAAAATAAGTCACTTTCTCAACTATAAGCAAAACCCATGACACTCCCATTTCAAATTGGAGACAATTTGCTGTTTAGGTGCTATATACTTTAGAAAATTGTGAAGAAAAATTACATATGAAGGGACCTTTTTAAAATGACTGCATAATATCATCTAAAAGATGTTTCTAGTTCTTTTCTGCAACTCTTGTTGCCTCAAAATCGTGACAGTATTATTACCAAATCTGATGATTTTCTGCTATGGATATTGCTTATGGCATTAGAAAATTTGCTTTGGAAGTGCCTAGGCTGAGGAGCTGATATATTGTTTGCTTGTCAAACAGCTTGAAGAGCTAGACAATAGCATTTGACGTGGTATTGAAATGATGAATGGATGGATGGATTATCCTCACCTGTTGTGTGTTGTTTGCTAAAGGCATTTTAGTAATACTTCCTGTTCTTTTCAGTTCTAACAAATTGCCTCTAAAATGTGCAGTCATCTAACTTAAAAGCAAGACCGCCGAAACAGAAAAATAAAAATTACAGTAGTAAATGCAAGTACGAAGGTATACTGCATATTGCTTTGCTAGAAAATGTTTCTACCTGACTTTAGTTCAAAGTCACCTCTGGAATTTGAGGTATATGCCCTTTTAAGGACCTGATGATGAACCTCTAAATACTTAGACCCGTTATGACAGTCCATTGCTATTTCTAGCTTTACCAGTTTCTTTTGCCTGCTTCTACTCTCCTGTGCCTCTCTTTTCCTAGACATGAGCAATTAGACATGAGTCCCGTCCTGATTTCTTAACCTTTGATATCATTTTCTGTCTCTTACAAACTGTATTTTAATATCTGAATGTCTGCATATGTGGGCTTGCTCTTCTGTCATGTTTCACCTTTTTTCAACACCTTTCAAGTTTGTCATATTGGGTAGAGCAGAAGATAAATCCTAATGCTTAAATTAAAAAAAAATCACTAAAGAAAATTACTCCTCCATCATCTTTAATTGGGCCATAGCCAAACCTGATATCAACAGCTATGAAGAACTAGATAACAAAATCACTAAAAACACTGTGTATTCACTTACAACTCTAATTTTTCAGGACTTCTGTACAACTTTACAATTACTTTGAGCTTTATCACATGAAGGTAGACTATGGCTCATAGATGTTTTGGTGAAGTTTCTCATAATAAGCCTCTGTATTTGAATCAGTTCATGCACATCCATCTTGGCATCAGCTTCCTAATCTTTCAGAAAACTGCCCACCATTACAGGGTGGAGAAATCATCCAGGTGGATTAATCTTCATGACAGGATATAGCATCATTTGTATATCTGTCAGGGTGACAAGCAGACGAAGAAAGGCTTATACAAGAAATAAGGCTCATAGTGCTGATTTCTCTGTTCTTACGCTCCTTTGCTATCACTTTAAAGCATGCATGAAGGTACTGTTAATTATCCAAGAGCCACATAACTCAGAGACACAAAATTTTAGAGAGACTGGTATACTGTAACAACTTTGGAAGGCAAATCCTGGACTTACCACATTTTATTGCATCCTGGAAAACTATTTTTAAAATAGTCAACAGACCCAACAGTCTGTCAGAAGACCATGTTTCTGATTTCAGTTAACATTCCATGGATATAATAGGTACCTGTTTTATCATTAGTTAATGCATCTACGTCATCATTACAACCTAAGATCATTGAATGTGGAAAGGATACCAAAACTAAAGGAGGCATAGATTTTAATATTCCCACCAGAGAGACATTTGGTCATTTTTAACAGTAAAGCAGGACATTATTCAAAATTTGATTCAAAAATGGACTGAAGACATGAGTCAATCTCTCTTTTGTCTAGTTCACTCATCTCTGCCATTATTACTGTAACGCTACCTTTAGTGAGGACTGAGTGGTCTACTGGGTTTCAGCCTAGTGATAGAATTATTCGCATATACTTCATTAACCCACAGATCTATAATGGATCTTTTGCTATCATTATATATACAATGAAAGTTTGCCTCCTAAGTAACACCATACATTTATTTAAAGCAGGTGGTTGCCTTTGTATAGTAGTAATATTTCTCAGTCTAATAAATCATTTTCTCTGTTATCCTTCAGTTACCTAAGGGCTGCAGTATATATTACAAAGTATCAGCCAGTAAAATATTTTAAAATAAAAAACACTGAGTTCAAAGTACAGTAGAAGAGCCCAAACAGTTTTTCACTCTGCAGAAATAATAGCAGCTCCAATTTATTCTGCCTTTAGAACAACACACGCTTAAAGCATAAAACCCCTTCCTTCACAAAATGAAATTTAAGTGTTAAAATCTAAAAGACCACAGTACCTCAAACACTTAAGTTTATTCAGCATAATTCTCTGACAAGGTATTTTTCTCAGATATCTAATCTAGTATTTGCAGGAATTCTGAGGTAGGTCTCTCTAAAGGAAGATTCTTCCCAAGCTAAAATAGATGTTGACAAAATGCCTTCCTGGATTTGTTTTAGAAGAATCACAAAATCATTTAGGTTGGAAGGGACCTCTTGAGAACATCCAGTCCACCCTCCTAGCTCAAGCAGGGTCAGCTAGAGCAGATTACCCAGGACCACTTGAGTTCAACGTGTCTCACCTACACGTTTGTTTGCATCATGCCCAGCAGCATCTTAGGACAGTTAGCACTGAGCTGCTTCATATCAATTTCACACCAAATGCCTCTGGGATCCCAAAACCAGATCTACCTTATAGCCATAAGGCCTGGCCTACTCAGAGTATACTACTGCACTCCTACAGAAGTCCAAGCCTTAAACACAGTACAGCTAAAGATCCATTCTTCTCTTCCTCTTCTTTGTCCAGTTCACCAAAATATACTTTAGCTAGATGTTTAATACTTTGCAAGCATCAGACAAGGGAGGTGCTGGAACTTCTGTAGAAATTTTTAGATCAAAAACCTTAATCAGATTTCAGATGAAGGCTGAACCACTTCAAGTGACAGCGTGAGGTGGTTGTGGCTACAATGCAAGAGATCTGTAGATCTGTACTTAGTGACCCATGCATTCCCTTTAACTCAGCAGTCTTCTCATAATTGTATGCAAAACTGAACAGCTTCAGTGGAAGTAACTAAAAGACAAAAAGTTCTCGCCTTCTAGAACAAACTAAACCATGGTGTTTAGGAAAAGCTGGCTTGAACATTATCAGACAGAAGAACCTGTGGAGGCGAAGATAGAAAAGAATGCAAACTCCACAACAATGTAAAAATGAAGGGATGCCCACACATCACCTGGATACCCAAGGTCTGTAAAGGGTCTTGGTGAACAAATCCTGGAGAAGGGTCTGCCCTGAAAAATCTGAGTTACTCCCTTCATCCTCAAACTGGATGTCCATGAAGTTACACGACACATCTTGCATCAGTTTTTCACCCCTATTATTTAGCACGTTAGACATCATTCTGTTCAGCATACAGACCGCTATGATTCAGAACCTATGGCATCTAACTCACTCACTCACTGCCTAAGAAGTTCTGCCTCACTCACTCACTCACTGCCTAACCCCCACTCTCACTCACTGCCTAAGAAGCCTGGCCACCTACCACAGAGCTGCAGAGTCAATTTTACAAGAAATGCACAACTTAAAGTTCACTAGAAATGTTCAACAGTTTTGAGTCTTGTCAGAAAATATTTAGTGAAAAAGCAGTTCCATGTACTAATTCCAAGCATTCTCTTTGGCACTTAATGTAAATAACAGAAATGCACATGACAAAAATAATTACACCTTACTTGTCTTAATTCATTACCTCTCATCATTTCAAGTCCTAGCACCAGCACCCATCAAGCTGATCAAGGGCAGCCCATTAATTTCCCTGTTTCCCTTCCTGCATGCATGTTTCTATGCAATATAAGCGTAAGTCAGCACACACTTCAAAGCAAGAGAGGTTTTTTTACATATATAGGCATTATTGCATGTAGACTCACATTTGGTTCTTTCACAATTTATGCTGTCTACATTTATACACAATGGAAATCTATAATGGAAGACTTAGACCTCTGTCTTGATTCTATACTTACATAATGAGATCTCAGAGAATAAAAATCAGAAGAGGCATAGTCATTCTCTTTCACATTACATCTTTTCCATATTATCTTCTTAGGTCAAGACTAAACCCCAGTTTGAAGCAAGGGAATTAAGAGAAAATATATTCTTAAGGGTCTGATTAAATATTTAATCCATAATATTTATATGCACACCTCTAATTCCCTGGACAGAGTTCAAGAGACTATGAACTCCACAGAGAGCTCAGTACATCAGGAACAAGATCAATGTTAATTAGAGCAAGATATATAAACTTCTTCCAAAGCCTAAGACATATGATAAGGAATTCAATACATAATTTTAAGAGACTGATATAGATAACTTGAGTCAGGGTAATTGAGACCACTTTTGTTAGTGTTTCCATTAGTAACAGAAACATTTATTGTGAGGTATGGCAACATCAGGTGGTAACTAAAATGCACAAGAAGAAATTAAGAAACACTTCCATCTTATAACACGCTGCCATACAATGCCAAGTAGTTGTTCTCCTACTGTTGGTGATTACTATAAGAATCTATTCATAGCAAATAGTTTTTTTCTCATACAACAAGTAATGAGATGTCACTGCAGTACTGCAGTTACTTCAAAGATTTTTCACTCAGAGACAAAATGGTATTTTTGTAGAGTAGCATTATCTCAAGACATGCTTAATAAGAAAATACTTTGAAAAATTTATCTAGATCAAAAATCCTTTTGGAAAGGAAATTACCCTTTTTCTTGGGAAATGAACATTCAGTAGTAGTAACTGGTAAAATACAGTTAAAGGCCAAAAGATCTAAAAAAAATTATATATATATATATATAAAATTTCTTAAGTGCATATTTATCATGTACAATTTAGTGTCAGTTTATTGACATAAAATCCACTACAATATTGTATTGTAGAAAGTCCTCAGCAATGATCAAAATTCAAGCTACACATGATAGACCAGGAAAGTCACTACTCTTCCACAAAGGTTTGGAGTAAAATAGAAAAAAATGAGAACAAAAACAGTTTGCATACAGTTGTGATAATTTACATAAGGTGACCTGTTGGATGAGGAGCGGCATTAGAATGTAGGACCATCTCTTTTGATAGACATTTTATATACTTCATTAGCTATATATAGTTTTGCTTTATCGTTCTGAGGCTCACGCACTCCTAAGTCAACACAGGTATGTACATAGAGCCACAGTTCTGCATTGGGCTGACTTTGAATAATTGCTACATTGATCAGATACCAAGGAACTAGACAAAAATTACAGTAGATGATGATCTCCCTTGTAAACAATCTGTCTTGCCTTGTAAAGTTTATATGTTAAAAAAGGTTTCAGAAGGTAGGGCCCTTCTGGGAACAGTGTCTAAACAAACATAGAAGCATTGCAGTTGGCAGCAAAAAACAAATTAGATTGAGAGGCAGATGATGGAAGGAACAATATTGAAGATGATATTTAAAAACTTCTGCATGGATTCACCATTTTTCAGCAGCATAAAAAGTCATCATCTGAGCTGACGTATACTATGAGCTGTTTTCTTTTTTTTTTTTTTTTATCCATACAAGCATTAGTTCAGTTACAAGATAAGAATTTTCATTCAGAGTTTGAAAAATTATGTCAAAGAGAAAAGGCGATTAGTTGGGTCATAACTTATCCTGAATGAAGTACAAATTCAAGCATTTAAACTGCAACCCCAACAGTGTGATATACTGCTAGTAGTGCTGATAACAGGATTTATAAGAGCACTGCAGATCACCTCTGTGGTATAGATTCAAAACGGATATGCAATTCATGTGCTTGGTAGTTTTAATACTATTGACTCTGCTTCAGAGCTACATTGTTGGTTTGGGGCTCTCAGATCACTTTTCAAAGTGTCCTGAGAAAAAGATGGCCTTCATTTTTATCCACTGCTATTTAGTATGGTCCAGAGCACATAAGTACTGATTACCAAAAGAAAGAATGCATTTATTTTTACAATAAAGTTCTCATAGTATTCTTTGCATATGACACTACTGATTAAAAAAAAAAAATTATAGAAGTTACTGAAATTTTAACTTGATATTCTACTCATATATTTGGGTTGTGATTTAATAAAAATTTTTAAATTCAATTTAAATTATTATTTATATGTAATTATATATTATATATAGTAAAAATATACCTTGCACTTATTTATTTTTACACAAATAAGAAAAAACTGAGAGTATTTTGATGTTTTATTATTTAATAAATCTATGGATTTTTTTTCCTCCATGAGAAATATCAGTTCACCAACTTTCGCTGTTGTAATCTAATCTCCAAGAGTTTATGTTTATCATTACCAGAACTGACAAGCCAAAATAACTTCATCTAAAAGGCTTGTCGTAAGCTTTCTGATGGTAACTTCTGGGAGAGGAGAAGGCCAAAGACTGGGACAGGAAAATTGACTTTAAATCAGAGTTGAAATATCACAGTCTTCATTACCTAGCAGTTACAATCCTATTCCAAAACAGATTGCTGAAGAGATAACCAGAGAACTTCTTAATTAAAATCTTATTGATGCACTGTATCTACTGAGATAATTAAATACAACACCAAGTTTTGCATACAAAAACATATTTATCTTGCCAAGGAAATAATTGAGAAAAATTACTTGGTGGATAAGACTTGATGTAGATATTTTTGTTAACTGGCTTCTATTATCTGCATTACATGACAAAGAGCTGCAGTGACTGCAGATATTTTATTTTTTTTAAACTGACCAAGCAACAAAATACAGAATAGTAAAATAAATGTGGCCCTCTCAATAAATTAGTTCAAGGAAGGTAAGTTCAGTTGGACTGTGAAATAGTCTGGATAACTGACATTTTATACGTTACCCACATTCATCGGCAGAAGCTGTAATATGTTTCCCCATTTTAAGCAATCAATGAACTACTAAATGTACTTTTCTATTTTTAACACACATTTCTCTAAAATTCCATGCAGACCTGCCATTGCTGGAATGTATGTAAGTCTCACAAAAGAGCAACTCACCATTTATAAACATTGAGCACTGGCAATATTTGTACCATTACTTCAGATTTCATTTTCACCGCTAGCCAGCAAAACAAAAGGGAAAAAGATATGTTGTGGAATTCATCCATCTTTCAATGGTTATTTTAAAGAACTAGTCCCAGGAAAGTACAATGTACAATACCAGGAAACATTGAAAACACATTCAGCCCGCAGAGTATTCAGGGCTTAGTAGGAAACAAGTTTAGCAAGAAACAGAATTTAACTACTGCCTGCTGACTGCCTGAGTATCTCATTTTAATTAACAACAAGATGCAGCACATGGGAACATCTCAATAGTGTTATTACCATTTTTTACTCTGATGACAGTCATACTCTAAGTTCGGATATTGGAGAGTATTTCCTAACAACCCTATTACAATATCAAAGGTCCAGAAAACATAACCAAACAAATTCAGACTAGAAGAAAAGTTTATGCTTCTATTTTAAATAGGTAGGAATGCAGTGAATGCCACATCAGGTAGTCTTTAAAGCACTGACATTCTGCCTCAATACGGTGAAAAAGTATTTGGATCTGTAGATAACCTTACTGTGAATTTTACTGGGCTGTTTCAAATATAGTCAAGGAGAAATCAAACACATTTCTTCCTTCATGTGAGGGCTCACTGAGCCTTCATGGATGGTGATTATTTTTAACAAGTTAATAGCTATACTTTATTAAAAAAAAAAAAAAAAAAAAACCACAAACATAAATTTATTGGTGCAAAGCAATTTGCTCATTTAAATTTACAGCTGGTAAGTTCATTACCAAATAATTCTGAAGGCTTTAAAAATAAGTCTCTCTTGAGAGCTGATTAGTGATGCTAGCAAAATAATTTTCTTAGAAATTTTTCTGTCCAGCAGTGTATTCTGAAAGTCTGTTATATCCAGAATAAAGAAGCATACAATATGATAGATGAGATGTGTAGCCAGAGGTACCCTTCCCTGCAGATTGTTTTGCCTGTGTTCTCAATCTTCACAAATACAACACCTCTACACGTTATATTACCTATCTAAATGCTGTAAGAGCAACCTAATTGCAGTTTCAGAAATCCACTCATGATAGGGATGACAAAACAGTTATATGAAATCCTTAAATATCCATTGGAGCAGTGGCTGACATTCAGAAGTAGACATTTAGAAAGCTATTCTTCAAGTTTTTGAAGTAAACAGTCATATTGTTAGCCCACTACATATTTCAATGCATAGTTAGAAATCATCCACAGAAGCAACTAAAATTAGGTATTCACTCCAAATACTTTATTTTGCAATTATTAGAACTGTCACATAGATGGAAACAATAAATAAACAGAATATTTTACCTCAGTGCCACCAAAAAAAAAAATATTTATTCTGCTCCACCTTAAAATGAAGTAAAGGTTTACTGATATCAATAGAAGGACCATTTTCCAAAATTAAGATGATTTCAATGTTCTCTATAAATATATTGATATGTTTATGTATAACCCTGCATCTGGGGTCTGGAGACAAGCAAAACAAAAACACAAAGACTATCACATGGAAGGGAAAGCATGACGTGATCTAAGAAAATAAAACAAACCCACAAAAGTATCTGAGGAAAACCCCACTACATCACAAGCACAAGAAAGTAGATAATACTGACACAATAAAAGCTTCAGAAAACAAGACCAACAAAATTATTCATACAAATTTTCACTGGACAGAAATATCAAGAGACTCCATTTAAAACCTCCAGAACATGGAAGAACAGAAGAGGGGTGGAGTAAATCACATGTGATCAAGTTAGTATTTTCACAACCCACAATTATAAACTTTGGCAATGGTCATTTGTGGCAGGTGAACCCACCCAATGAAAGCAGAGCTTCTTGGCTGCTGAAGGGTAGCAGCTCCTGGCTGCCTTTGTTTTCAGGGCTCTGCGGTAACTGGGGCCTTTGGCCAATGGGAGCCGCTATTGACTACAGTATGAGTATAAATGGAGTCCCCTGGGGAGCCATTTTGGAGCTTGTCCCCTGGAGCAGCACGCTCCGGTCAAGGACTCTCCCCTTGGGTTGGGATGCTGCCCAAGGAAACAACTTGAGGTGGCTTGGTTCCAGATGCTGACCTAAGCAGGTCGTCGAGGTTGAGAGCCCTCACTTGTCAGGTGAGTGATAGAGCGTTTTGGGTTGCCGTTAAACCCTAGAGAGTGGGCTTCTGTGTTTTGGGTTGCTTAAACTCTAAGGAGCTGTGCTTTGTTATGTGTTTTGGGTTGCTCTTTAAACCCCAGGAAGTTGTTCTGTTCTCCTCTCACAGACATTTGAACCTGTAATTTTTGGAGAGCTAGTTAATTGTGTTAATAATAAATTTTTAATTTTTGGTGGCTGGTTGTTTATTTGAGAGACTCTGTAGCATCATTTTAAAAGATGTACAAAGGAAAATATTGCAAAAGGTGAGCACAGAAAGAATGCAGACTGCTTAACATTCATACTATGTAAGTACAAAAATACAGATGACGCTCATCCCAGAGCATGCCTGATCCTGAACTCATTTAAATGCATAGTGAAAATCACAGATGTGTCTGGGGCCATTAAACATGTGCTAAACTGTAATAGCTTTTATAAGTACAAAGATCTATTTCGTGGTGTACAACAATATTCCTTGATTTTCCAGGAAAAATAGACAGCACATTCATCCTACACTTCCTAACTTTTGGAGACCCAACTAGATTGCAATGTTAATTCACCTAAGGCTTTAGCCTGGACAGACTAAGAGTAAATAAGACTCCAAGAATTTGGAATATTCCCTGGGGAGAAAAAAAAAAAAAAAAAAAGGTTAAGAGACTTTGTCTACTTTCATACATTTCTTCTACAAGATTCAGTCCAAACAGCCATTAGATGCCTGTACCTAAAGACACAACAGGTAAATAAACTTTCCAGTTTTTTAGAAGATCTGATGGAATTTGGTTGGCTTAGATTGGTGAAGAAAGATCGTTATTAACCACTCTATATACCCTTTGTTTGGGAAGTAATGTATTTTGTATTTTTCCAACCATTACAAAACAAAGTGGATGTGCCATATGCTGTCCACTATGATATTGCAGCAATGTTAAGTGATACACTGGTGTTTCTAATCATATTTCTCTGTGGTGATGTTAACCCAGATGTTATGTTCCAGAGATCTACTCAATTTTATTTTTTTTCTAAATTTATGTTAATCCTGATGAAATGCACTATCAGAACAACAGAATTTAGAAATATTATTTTCAGTAGAGTGGAGAGATCAGGAACTATGCTGAAAGAGATTTAGAAATTTGAGAAGAAAATATTGAAAAAAGAGAGAAATAGTTTGTTCAAGGACTTCAAAACAAATTTGAGGAGGGATTATGTGGCAGTAACACCCCACCCCCATCCTGAAGGGGCAAGGGCTTTTAACATGGCATTCCCCAGCTCTTCCATGCCCTGAGTTTCTCACCTCTGGTGGCACACTGTGGTTGCTGTCACGTACACACCCTGGCCAGGTGCACACTTGCACACCCCACCATCTCTGTGATGGGAAAAGGGAGGAGGGACCCCTGATCAACAGACAAGGCCCTCAGCCTCAGTTGAGAGAAGTTTCTAGAACACTGACCATATGTGACCATAGTTCAGATGCAATCAGGCTATAAAATGGGGCCCCCACCAGAGGCTCCTTTTGAGTGGTTCTGCTCAGAGCAGTGGGTATGTGATTGGAAAGTCTCCTCTTAAGGCTGGGATGCCACCCAAGGAAACTTCCTGGGATTAAGGGCCCTCATCCCCTCCCTCGGTGAGTGAATACTTCTGGCTATCCTTGAGCAAGCCCTTGGCCCTTTGGGTGAGTGATTACATCTTCTGGGTACCATTGAGTGAAAGGTTTCCCCTTCAGTGAGTTAAGTGTGTGCACACTTTGCAGTCATCATTCTTATGTGTTGTTGTCCTTCTGTGTTGTTGTGTAATAATAACTTCCCCAACTGGTACAGCAAACCTATAGTTTGTTAAATGTTGTCAGAGCATTGTTTAGGTCCCCCCATTGTCATATTGGTTTTGGCTGTTTGGATTTCATTCCAAATCAAAGTTTATTCAACTTTATTATCTGTGTGAATCTGCTTTGATATACCTCTGAAACAGATTAGTGTAGTCACTTTGGACACAAATGGATTTAAGTGAAGTCTTCTCTAAGACTATGGAATAAGTACGTAAATACTGTTGGGAAATAGCCAATGTAACAGTGAATGACAATAAAACAAAATTTAAAAAGAAAATATAACAGAGGGTAAGGGAGGATATGGTTATGAGACAACAAGCAGAAAAAATCAGCAAAATAGATCATTATTTCAGCACATCCAGCTACAGTCAACCTGTTGGGATATTCTATTTAGTTACTTATTTGAGGAAATATTAAAGGACAGCTGGCAGAGTAAGAAACTACTCCTGTTGTGTCACGCAGTGCTTAAATGACAAATTTAGTGAAATTTTTCAGTTGTTCTATACATAAGTCTTTCTAAGCACATCAACTTCAGAGTTAATGTGCTGATTCAAGCACTCATGTATATGTGTGTATTAGTATACACAGGCCAGCTGTTTATTCAGAGCAAGTCAAACAAGTCTGTGACATCAAATTCACTAAAGCTTTGGGCACAGAACATATACGTACCTCAGAAAGACTGAATTCACTGAGTCCACACTACATGATGGTCATACATGCATTTTTCTGAGAAAACATTGAGAAAGTTTGATGATTTGACACACCTGCTGCTTTAAAAAACTCCCACTGACTATAACCCTCAGAAATTCTTCTTTCCTCTGCTGTTGTGATTTATGAGCTTTCTTCACATGTATATTTGGTGTGGTACAAAAGTCTTAAAACCTGTGAATCCAGGAAAAACTTCCTATAAGCTCCATGAATATCATCTGGTAAAAGTTATCAGAGTATGCATTGTCTAGCCTCACAGAAAACCACATTTGCTAGACACTTGCAGCATGAATCAATTCTCCCACATATATGAACAGGAATTTTTTTGTTTATATACAAAACTGGGTACAAAATTGAGTGGTTTCTTTTTCCCAGGATAGTGAAGCTATTCCTGTCGATTTTCCTGACTAGTGAGTTTATTTAAAAGATATTCAAAATAGAGTTCCCATTGTATTGTTTTGAAAGAGAAAGCAAAAAGACCTCAAGTATAAAAATTTGGGAAAAATTTTGCAACTACATATTAGAAATAAGACACCAGGATCAAGTAAGTTTTTACCAGCATCCAACACATTATACCTATTTTAGTTTCATTAAGCTGAACCAAGGTCACAGTTTTCTTTATGGCATTTCAGCAAGATATAAGCCATATCTAAACTTTTTCTCCACATCTTAAGAGAAGGAATCAATACAGTTTGAGAAGCAGGCCAAATGTGAGAGACTAACCATATTCAAAAATTAAATGTACCTTATATCTATCTACATATACTTTTCCCCTACAACAAAATCTATAATATACCAAAACTATGCATGATTCATTTTTGCAGACAATGGAAATAGCATTGGATGAAAATGTAGACAGATTGTCCCATAAAACTGGACATTTTGCAAAACTATTTGCACATGGAAACAAACCTAATGCGGGACAAAAGAGAAAGATTGGGTATTTTTCATGTCTTTCATCTTAAGCAGCACAGCCTTCTTGGTTTGCCTAACTTTGTTAAGGAACTAAAGATGAATTGTTCCTAAAAATCTGTGTGAGTGATTGGCCTTCTTTTCACAGAGAGCTGTTGAGTGCCTGGCAGCAATTTGTGGGTAATAGACTAAAGATGCCCATTTCTGTAAATTATTTCCTTAATGATCCTTTGTTTCAAAGTTTGATTAATACTGCTGCTTTCATCTTCCAGTCTCTGCAGTAGTTTTTGTATAACCTGGCATAAGTCAGGAGACCCTAGCTTTTCTATGCATTTTGATGGTGCATGTCCTGTGAGTTGATACATAGTGGTATTTGTTTTGTGAAATTACTTTCAGAAAGACTAGACTCAGTAAGGCAGGGTCGTTCAACACACACTGACAATGTGGAAATCTGTTCTCAAGAAAAGCTTATCTACTGAGTACTCGATTTAGTCTACTGTTGGAATTCCATTGAAAATCCCTAGCAAACAGTAAGTATAAAAATAAATCTGTTATTTTTTAGGAGTAGGAGGGCAGGAAGGCTGTGAATTCATATATTTATAAATGCAATAAGAATTAGAAATGTTTTTATACAAGACAGACATATAGAAGTTAGTCATTAAGAGCCCAAAAGAAAGGAAGAATATAATAGTAATTTTGTTGGAAAAATTTAAACTGATTCTTGTTATTGTCTGGAAAGACAGTGGACAGTCAAAAAACAGCTCATTGACAGATCCTTTCAGGCACCATTTTTAATAAAAATCAATTCACGTAATAATGTTCTGTGCCTTTTCTGCAGCCCAACTTAAAGTTGATTTCATATACTTGTATTAGTCATTTTCAATCATGGTTTAATTGAACAATTGTCCTTCCCATTTCCTCTGCTGATCCCTGTATTTTTAGAAAATATTTATTCTATGAATGAGGAAAAAAGTAGTCTTAAGTTATTACTACACATAAGCTATATATCTACAGTCTGTATGTGTTTTCACAGTTTTAACATTCATTTTTAATTCTGTCTGCCTGGAATTTTGTGGAGGGTTAGGTGAGAGAGATGTAAAAAAAGGAAAATCAGTTAAGCAGAGTTGTAGAGATGATAACATGTGATCTGTTTAAGCTTCTGTGATCTCCAGTGCTCCATGACCTCCTGGATCCAACAGGAGTACACACGAGATCAGAAACAGCACTTACAGCAAAAGCCTTTCCAAGCCATTTTTTCTGGTCCCAATGGTACCTCTCAGTGTTAGAGCACATTCCTCATTCCAAGCATCAATAATATTTAGAGGCTTGCCAGCAATTCACCCCAAGGAGTCTCCAGCTGGAAAAAAGCTTATTGTTTCCGTACAAACTTTTCATTGCTCATACTCTGTATTAATAATTGATAAATCTCAAGACTTCACATTAAACTTCCAGCTCTAGTTTCACCACATTTCTCAGTCCTCCTAGAATTTTAATCTGAGCTTTCTGACTGCCTGCTATCTTGCAACAGGCCTTAATACCACATCCTGAAAAATTAGTGTATTCTCTTCCCACACCTTCGTAGCCAGCAACTTCTGCTGACCAGTACAAAGGGAAGGTCAAGTCAATGGCCAAGTTTCAATACTTCTGCAGATAACCCACATCTCTAGGAGTATCAGTACTCAAAAACTGTTCCTCGTTGGCACCTTACCTTTTAGTAAGGTAGTAATGAAACACAAGACACCAGACAGGAGTAGCTAGATGACATGTCTGTGTTCTATAGAATGATAAACTAGATCTTTTTAATCTCTAATTCTGCTTTGTTATTAAAACTGTGCATATGCTGGAGAGGGAGCGAGTACAGGGAGTCGATATGTCCTTTGAGACCAACAAAATTTAGCTGCCAGTTTCAGCCTGGCTGTGACAGCAGATAGAAAAAGAAGAGAAAATAAAATACCTAAATAATGTCAAGATAGCTTCAAGTTCCTAGAGCCTGGATCCTGAGGTTATTGCCTTCAACAAACTCACATGGAGAGTCTAAAGAGGATTTGAGAGGTTTCATTAGTCCACAAAAGGACAAAGATAGATTTACAGAGAAGTCTCTTTTTAGGGGAAAAAAAATTGTTAGTTGTGTAAACAGTTTGAAGAGAAGTTACAAGTAGTAGACACCACCATTTTTTGAGGGGAATCAACGAGGAAAGGTGGTGTGTGAGGAATAGATCAGGGTACACTTAACTGAAAGTGTGAATAAGAAACCCAGGATCCTGTCAGAGTTCCCCTGAGCCTCCAAAGCATTGGCTGATTCCCTGGAAGGGCCACTGCTTCTTAAAGAGACCCTTACTCAGACATACAAACTAGCTGTTGAAAACTAGTTTTAATGAGTAACACCACTGAGGTCAAACCAGCCTGATTTCCTGGCCCAGAGGAGAAGAGGCAAGATTTTTCATGCATTTACACATGATGTTTCCACAGGCAATGAGGGTAACAATTGCATGAATATACTTTTTAAAAAGCACTCATCCTATAAAAAACTTATTCAGTCATTATGTATTCAGTTATCTGAAATGACATACAGAGAGAGATGATTTGATCCATTTTTGGTCCAAACACCATTAAATATTTTTATTAATATTTGGATTATAAATTACATATTCAGATTTGATAATCTATTAATTCAAAAAATTACCCCACATTGAAAGTACTGAAAGTACTTTTGGAGTGTAAAACTAGAAATGAAAAATAAGCCAGAAAAAGTGCTCTGGAAAATATTATTTCCTGCGACAAGTGCAAAGGAGAGTGTTCTATTGAATTAATCAGTTGCATGAATGAGAGATATAGAAATATGGAACAATTTCATAGGCAAAGTATCCTCCTTGCTGGATGGAGAGCTCTACCTAAACAGAAGGACCCTACCTCTCCTTTCTGATACAGTCCTTAGTAGTGTAGGTGGTAACAGTGAGATTATATGGCAACATATGGAAATCAATACTGAAATCCAAGGAAGAGCAATTTAGAAACACCTTGTATAAACATGACCAGGAGTTGGCTCAGGGTATCCTCCCTGGCCTTTCATGTTGCTCTCTACACTTACATTTTGATCTTACATGATGTATTTGGTTATCACCCTTGAGCCTTCTGTTTTGTGGGGGGACTTCATGTTTCAGAGATCAGTATTCCTTTTGATAATGGGGAAAGGGTTGACATGGTGTTGATGCTGATACAAGCTGGAGATTAGATGTATAAACCAAGTTTGTGAAGGTCTACCGAAAATGTCAGATGGACTAAAACCTATTAAAATAAACAACAGTTTTTCAGCTATTCTGATGGGTATATTTTGAAATCACTATTAAAATTGAGCTTCACAGTTGTAGAAGAGTGACTGCAGTAAATAATCAGGAGCCAATGGTTCCCAGGCCTATTGCTCTCGTTTGAGAAGAAAATTAGTTCTGTTCAGTTTTGATGTTTCCTCTTAATCTCTGCAAAATTTTATACACTTGTTTGACAATAAATTCCAAGAAGATCCAATCATATATTAGTTGTGATAACTCCAATAAGCTCTGAATTCATCCTGAATTTAGACACATCCCATCGAATCTAACCTAAAATAACAACTCATAAATACAGGAGACATTAAATATATATATAAACCAAACAACTGTCCCATTCATGTTGCTTAAGCCTGGAATCTTTCTCACCTTGACATCTTTGACAGAGTATCTTTTATCAATTGCTTGGAAAAAACAAGATGAAGTAAAACAAATCTTCAGGTTAGAAGGTCTGAGCACCTGATGAAGGATATCATAAGATATGGCTACTTCCTAGAGGTTCACTATTTCATATTCATTTAGGAGTAATTTTGCCTGAGCAAGTGAACATGAATCAACTTGTCTGGTGAGCAAAATATCTTTAGGAAAGAAAATGGTAGATTTCCAGCAAGGGAAAAAGATAGCATCTTTTTAAATTATACTACTGACTGCTCAAGGACATGAATGAAGGAGTCAGGACCATTACGGGGACTGACAGAACACTGTTTATACATAGTGCATTTATTTTTCCTTTGAAGAACATGACTCTTTTTTTCTATTGTACATTTTTCTGCCACCTACATACACCAGAAACAGAGTTGGGTTTGATTAACTGTATTAATTAATATAATATTAAACAGGCAGCACCAGAATATCGAAATGTAAGAATGTTGTGAAGCACCATGACTGCAGCCACACTGATGTTAAGGGGGGGACAACCAAAAACAAAACAACACATCTGGACTGAGGGATGATATTCAGGGATATAAAATTATATCCAGCTTTCCATTTTTTCCATTCTCCATCCACCCCCCTTTTTTAATTAAAATGCTACAACTGCTACATCTTGAGAAAGTCAGAGGAGTAAGAAAAGTCAAACTGTACTGGACTAAAAGCAGAGAAATTATGGATACTTACGTTTCATTTCAGGAAACAAAAAGTCCTGCAGAAGCTTGGAATCCTGAGCCTAAATGATTATACTATTCTATCCCATCATTTTGATGGCGAAAGTAGCTAACAAACTACAGCAAAAAACTTATAAATCGCAAGAGACTCTAGCATTTTCTACTCTCTGAGGATTAGTAGATAAATGGTAAGGCAAATAAAAACACTTCCAAAAAGAAATGTTGCCAATGGAAAACATGGCTACATTTTACAGATTTAAACATCTTATGTTTTCTGAACATTTATGCAGCAAAATTATCACAAAACCAGTTTGCAACAGAAAAGCATAGGTGCTGCCGCGTCAGTATTAGGAGTTCAGAGTAGAGGGAATCTTTTAAGTTATTTCAGTGGCTTAAGGGGGGAAACATCATGGTTCTCTATCAAAACAACAGAGTGTTAAAGCAGGGGTGCAGGACCAGAGGACAGTGGGCAGAATTTCAGGGTTCAGTTTGGTTGATATTCTGTGCAATCAAGCAATGTGCACCTGTCTGCCTGACCAGACATTTCAGTGTTGGGGCATTAAAGTACATCCATTGTTTCAGAACAAACAAAAACCATAAGAAGTCGTTTCTTTACCAGGAAGAAAGAAGAAGCAATAATCACCTTGCAAGAAGGGCAGTACACACACTCTTATATCAGTGCAGAAAGATAACAAAACAGAAAAGTTTACATAAGGAGATAATATATCCTGTACACATGCAGACATGTGAGCTTCCACAGATCAGAAAGAGACAATTTAAGATGAGTAGTGTGAAGCAACAAGAGAGTTTTCCTTGAAATAAAAAAAGCTTCAATGACATGAAGCCAACAGCCTGGTACTAGTCTTAAAAAAAATAATTTTTTTTAAAAAGTAAAAAATCAAATTAGATTTTCCATCAGAATCAACACACACCCAGTCATCCCTCACATAGAAGGATCAGGCTCATTACAACTGCTAAATCTGAAGCAATTTAAATTAAACATTTCATATGTAGAAGACTTCCTGGACACTAATATTAGATAATGTTTAAAAAAAAAAAAAGTCTAGAGTATGTTTCAGGAACTTGTGCAAGTGAAAAAAGATTTGAAGAGAAGCATAGCACTGAAATGACATAGAACTGGAAATTTTCCTCTCTAAACAGCCTACACGTCACCAAGATTCCATCAGGAAGCTTTACAAGTTGAAAGGAGATTTTTGACATTTTCTTTTAAAAATTTACTTGTACAAAACCATTATTCTAAGACCAAGAACAAACTGGATTTCACACAAAGTAGTAGAATAACCTAAAAACAAAGTATGAAAACATTTACAGAAATAGAACTTTTTTAAATAAGAATGATTTGAGAAACCCATGCTCTCACTCAAAGATGGTTTCAATACAAAGTTTTCAACTACCCTGTCTAATAAGCAGTAGCAAAGCCACAGATGCCCTTCCATCACTTCAAAAGTTAGCCCAAATCCATGATAAAAAGCCAGGCTACTGAAATGCAAAAAATCATTAAGTGTGAGACAAAGTGTCAGAAGAAATAAGTAGCCACAACTGTTCGTACCCAAAGAAGTAACATACACCAGGCACTGAGCTGAACTCAGTTCCAGGCGCTTTTATTGCTCTGCTGAATTATTTTGGTCCAACAAGTTCTTTTCCTCAACTTCCCACCTGTGTTGACATTTGTCAGAAAGCACTTTGCTTTTTTAGAGATGAAAAGAATTACAGAACAGCTTGATGTTTTTATTTTTGAAGTCAGAGCAGCAAATCTTAAGAGGTAAAATGAAAGCTCTAACATTTTCTTTCTGAAAGAAAACTCAATTTCTTATAAAAAAAATATATGTTTGTCCCAGACTGAGAGGTCTACATGAATACTCTAGATCACAGTTCCCACAGTTTTTCTTCTTCAACTGAGTACCCCAAGCAACGTAAGAACTACCCAACGTAAGTTTTTAAACAATGGCTGTTAAAAAAGAAGAGTCTGATCCAAAATCTGAGGAGGTCTAACAAATTCAGCAAACATTTGGGTACAAGGTCCAACAAATCTTGCAACATTTTGGACATGAGAACTCCTGACACAGCACCAAAAACCTGCAGCTATAGTTGCTTCTGAGTCATATGAGTGAAAGTACAAAACAACAATGAATAAGAATAGTATGAAGTTTAAATATATATATGTATTTCTACTTTGATTGTCATTTATCTGACTCTAGACTACTGGATGAACCGAATACTTCATCCATAGCATTCTTGCACATATTTCACAGTTGGTACAGCTTCCAATTTGAAGCTAAACTAGTAAGTAGCATGGATGAAGACCAATTTTTGTATGTCTTCAAATAAGACAGGCTGCAAAGGAGGAAGAAAACAGCAGCACACATCCAGGACAAGAAAACAGTAACTCAAAGACTCCTGCCAAAATGGGAAAGCATGCAGCATTTCTCAAAGGGAAAAAAAAAAAGTAAAATAGAATTTACTGGATTTCAGTTCCAACCAATTTAAGTATAAAAGAACAAACATGTACTGGTACCAACTTGCCCTACTTACAAAATGTAGTGGCAACTTTTCCAAAGGTTGTCATCCTCACATCAAGACCAGATGCTTTCTGAAAAATAGAATAGGGAGCTCACTACAGCCACTACAGTGCTGTGGAATTTAACATCAAGATCCAGCTGATGATGTACTGGTTCCTAATGTCCTTATTCTTCATCAATCTAGGTACATAGGAGCAGAATTTGTACAATTGCTTTGTACTGTCAGAATTCAGATCCTCTGATTTATCCTCAAAAGCTTTATTCCCTTCCTCACGAGGATATAAAAGGAATTTTATGCTCCCTTGGTGATCTGGCAGTACTCGAGATTTTGAAACTCTTGAACATCATGGTCTTTTAAAAAAGTAACTATTCATTTGAATTATGACTGAGGAGCACCAACAAATGTAAACTAAGAGGACCTTAAAATCAGTTTAGCGATTAAAATCTAATTTTCTATGAGGGCAGATAAACTTTATATAAAAACATAGAAATAATACCTGCTAAAATAAAATATTTACTCATATAGTTTCCGTTGTAATCTGAAAGCTAAAAACTTCTGCAAAGAAATTGTGAAGTGAAATTATTTCTTACTAAATGGTTGCAGTGGGTGTTCAGCAATCTGGTTTACTGATTTACATACAGTATTTTGTTTCTAATAAAATGAGATGGAGGACTTTCTCAACCCTTGAGCTTTCTGGACAGCCCTGAAAGGGGTAAAACTCTGTGCCTGTATAAAAACTCAAAAATTTCATCTCAATGCAAGTTAACATACAGTTCTAGTGTTGCACATTGCAGGAATTAGCATTCCATTGATACAAGGTCCAGACTTTTTTCACCTAAACCAAATACTTCATTGCAATAATCCAACAGTTTCTGTCTTCAATAACACAAATTCTCCAGAGCCCGATTTATATTCCAAAGCATCTCAATTAAGTTGTATTTATCCTTCCTTATTTCCTAGCTTAAGAAAGCAGAACAAACCCATCATAGAATTTCCACTGAACAACTTGTTTTGTGTGTGCTTTGAAGTTTAGGGATTAGGAACTCCTTCAAAAATTCATTGTCAATATTGCTATGTTTGAAACTCTGGTCAGCGTTCTCAGCCCACAGTCTGCTCAGCCTATTTATATCTTCCACAATGTGAACTGCCTACCCAACATGACAAAGATCTGCTTTATCCTGGTCCGAGTATTATTCTCATAGATCTCACCCGACTCTGAGAATTAAATTGAACCACAGGTTCTGATTTGTTATTGTTAAGACAATTCAATCAATTTTTATGTGGCAGCCCTCTTTGATACTCCTCCCAAATTAAAGTAAGAAAAGAACTAAAGCCTATATAAATAAAACAGAAGTGGTCAGTGGCGAGAGGTAAGTGTCTTTCATACTTGAGTTATATCACATTCACCCACCTAGTCATGCCACATGCAACAGAAGAGTTTTAGAGAACAGAAACTTCTGAAGGATGAAAAAACAGTCTCTAATGGCCACAGCTTTACAGAGCACCAAGCCACAACGTTGCAGTTTGGAATGCCTGTAAGACTGGGTCTTCATACATAGGAACACTTCTACAAGCAAATAGCGGCAGAGGTTTCACAGAAATTTCATGGGAAACAAGTTATGAAGTCTTTCCTACAAAATGTGACCATTTCAAAAATGTTCGTTTCAGAATTCTTTCCTGTGGTTTTTCCATGTTCAAGGAATAAATATATCCAGAGTAAAAGAGAAAGGTACCTATCAATTGTTTTTCTTGTCTTTGTTTATGCAGTATATCTACACTACCTCTCCATGGAATGGGAAAGCACATAAAAACCAGAAAGAATTAATTAAAATGCAAGCCAGCAGAACTGTGCACTCTTTTTAAAAAAGGAAGAATGTTAGAATCTATGGCAGAAGCAGCTGGAAGCATATGTGTTAACATCACATTTTATGTATGTAACACCTGAGTCCAAAATATTGCTACAAGTCTTCTCAGCCATTTTTCTCAGACAAACTTTACTGTGGACATAGACTTGACCTTTCCCTCTATATTGCATCTTGCAAAGTTCATACCCTGCTTTGTCTGCAATTAGAACCCAATCCTGGGATGTTTTATACCCAAATATCCACAGGAAGTATCTATTATTAATGAATCTGAATGAGAAGTTTTAGGTTAACAAGGTCTTATATTTTCAGAGAGTTTCCAAGACAAACTACCCCAGTTTAGGCATGGGTGAAAGAAAGGAGAAGGTACAGAGTTATTAAAAACAGCAGTAATAATAATGTATATAGCAAAATAGGCCAGGAAAAATATCTAGGAGCAACAAAACCAGTCAGATAAAAAATGCAAACATCTTTTCTTTGTCTTCTGATTTTTCTCACAAGGCAAATAATACCTTTATTCTTGCAAGCAGAGCAACTAGTAACTTTTCCGCTTTGGAAATTGAGTATTATTAGCTAATTATCTCCTAAAATTTAAAGTCATGGTAGTTAGAAAAGTTAATCCAGATCAAACCCACCTGAAATAGAAGCAAATTTAACACTTATAACACTCTGTCAATACAAAATATTCCCTGTAAAAGGGAAAGACAAACAATTTTTCTAACCAGTGGTATACTGAAACAAATGCAACTTAGCCATATCACAAGTGAAAGCATTAAGATGTTACAGAGAACTCATGAAGAACCAGCTTTTTTCCAAGATTGAGACTTTTAGACAAGTTCTTTAATACTATGTCACATACCTGTCTCTCTCAACAGTGAAACCATCTCTATTCTGAACTACATCGGCTCAAAACCTATGCAGAAGAACTGAAACAATTTCACCTGCATGACATCAGTCTTTCTCCATGGCTGAGTACAGCGTCATGATTACTGGAATGTTTCCTCCTTTCTCCCACGAATGCCAGACTTGAAGTGCAGAAAGCTGTAAGAATACATCCAGGAAAGAAGCTATATGCCGCACCAGCCATTAGCAAAAATTCCAATCTGAGCATTTCTTTTCTTTTTTTTTTTTTGTATTCGCAGAAACCACACCCACAGACCCTGCCAAACTTTTTTTAACCAAGTCTAGGGTGATGGAATACCTGTGCAAGGAGTACCTCACTTACTCAGAGCCTGGAGATGAAAATGTTGTTTGGCTACAACATTTTCTCTAAGAACAATAAGGCTATGGAATGGATTTGAGAATATGAATAGCAGCATATTTTAATGTAATTTTTCTGTTCAGGCTAATTTTGTACATAAAGAAATACTGAAATTTGTGTTTGTGTGATATTGTGTATACAGGGACACAAAAATGCTTATGCTTCAGTCTAAACTAGTCTATTGCAGAAAGAAAAGTCAATTCTTTATCTCTTGTAGTATAAATGCAATAAATTGCTTGGTTATAGCCCATCACTCAACTGCTTGGAAAAGCATAATAAGATTTTGCGCCAATATATTCTGTTACAGAACTCTAACAACACACATTCTCTGTCTGATGTCCCCTAACCGTTCTGAAACTTTGGTTCCATCTTTCCTCTGTTACTATACCATCTTATCCAAAGATTCAGTCTCTTTAATAAACAGTATTTGAAGAACTTTTGTTAAATGAAGGTTTTCTATATTCAGCTGCTTTTGTAAACTAATTCATGCTGCCTTTCTTTCAGAAGTAGTTGGAAAGCATGGTTTCATCACCAGTTTTCCATCATTTGAAATCTAATAAGTTATTGAATTCAGGCTAAACAAAGGTCAGACAATGAGTCATTGCTTTTGATCTGGGAAATGTTGCTTTTTGACATATTCTGGAATTGTTAACAGCTTTTTGACATAAGTGATCATGGTATGAAGAATTGATGGCCATGTTTCTAGTGGTTTAAGATTCATTTGTCAATAGTCCACAGAGTTTCAATGAATACATTATCCAATATTTTTTGTACTCAGTCCACAGTTCAACAAAACATTGCTTTATTTCATTGCATGTTTTACGTACTGTAAAACGTCTCCTTATTTTCATTGCTTGTTATGAGGTGGTAGGGAGAAGCTATAAATGAAAACTTAGTTCAGAGTACAGAGCTCTCAGTTCTGGGTAAATTTATTCTGAATCAGAGCAGATCTTAATTTGCAGATGAAATCCCCAGATGACAGTGTAGATGGAAGTGTGTGGAAACATAGCATAACAGCAGGGTTAAAGTCCTTCTTAGTAGTTCTCCTAAAAAAAAAGAAAGCAGACTAAGGCAAGATTGATCCCCCACTTTCACACCCTCTCCCAGAATTAAAACTTGAAAGGTGTTCCACAAAGTTACAGAATGGATTCTGTACTTGTCGCCTTTTATTCTGTAGCTTCAGCTCAAGTCAATTTCTCTGTACATACTGGAACAATGAATCACAAACTTGGCCTACTTTCAGATTCAGCATCACACTCCTGCAAAGGGACAGTAGGTACAACATGCCTCGCAGCTTAGATTCTCAGTAGATATGAGTTAGTAGAATGATGTCTGGGTACCCTGTAACTTACGCTCATTTTATCTGCACTTACTCAATAGCCCTGAAATAGAAGTAGTGAAATAAAAGAAAGATAACCCTGACTTTTAAGGTTTTACCTCAACATCGCTGCCAATTTCCCAGATAACAAGTGTGCTTTGAAAAACAGCAAATCAAAGACTACTTTCATGCCCACCTGTAGTCCTTACAAGACCCTCAACATCAAACTTTCCATGATAAAATACCTACCACTGTAATAATATCACAGCAAAACACCAAGAGACTGAACAGTTCTTGCATCTTAAGAACTGAACTTGGCAGATTATCACAGTGTCATATTAATTTGCTACATTTTTAAAGCTTAAAGCATCCTAATATGAATTGCTGCAGAAAAACAACCCTTAAATCACAAGGAGGTTTACACCTTTGCACCTGTAGAAGCAAGCTGTCTCCTCTGCCAGTGTACAAGCTCCTTCAAGAGGCAAATAACTCTACTTTTAAAATGTGCTTAATCCTTATTATGAGAGATTACATTTTAGAAAACTATCAGCTGAGGAAATAAAGGAAAAAGTATGAAAAAAAAAATAGAACACGTCTGTTACCACTTTAAAGTGGGAAAAAAATTCCTTAGTTAAAATCATGAGTGTTCATGAGCTTGCTAAACAAATGGAAGAAGCAAATTTATTACTTCTACCATATGGAGAAAAATCTCTAGTATGTTTCTATGCTTTATTCAACACGGCGCTAGATTTCTGCAGTTTTTTGCTTTTGTGCTTCAAAAAGTCACTCTATTGCATCATTCTTTTAAATGATGTCATGCAAAGCTTAAGTGACAAAACTCTCACTTTTCTCAGTGTGACCTCATCAACTACAGTTCAATTTACAGCTAAGTCATTGAGTTATTAGATGTTTGTGTGGAAGAGTATTTAGTGCAAGAAGCCTTACACTAAAAAAGGTAACCCATAGGTTACCTTTTATTCATGCCTTTATATCCCGTTTCACACATACTCTATTTTAATCACAAAAAAAAAAAAAAAAAAAAAAAAAAAGGAAAAGTGGAGGCTTTCAGAGATTACATGAACAATCTTGTGAAAGTAAAGGCAAATTAAACTCAGGAGGCCTACACTTAATTCCAAGTTCACTGGGGGAGAGCTCATGCTGTGGTGATGACCTTCTGAACCTTCAGGCTTCTTTCTTTGTTACCTTATTCCTCACAAACTTACCTTCCCATCTTACTTATTTCCAGTCACACTCTGCCAGATTCTGCTCAAATTTTCATCTACTGTTATCCCCTCACTGTTCTTCCCTGACTGGTGCCTGAGCATTGCCCTTTACCACCCATTATTATCCTTCCTCTTTCCTGAACAACTATAATTGTTTTCCTATCTTTATATTTTCCCCTCACACACTTGAGTCCTGCTCGTTTGAGTCAGCCTGCTTCCCTTCACTTTCTGTGACTAATGTTGACCCTTTGATATGTCATGGGAATAAGAGACTTCAGGGAACCAGAAAAAACACCTAGGTATTCTGTATTTTTAAAGTTTTTAAAGAAATTTGCTATATTTTATAACTGATTTTTTTTTAGAAAATGAACACACAAAACCCTACGTGCAATATATATATATATATAGGCTGCATAACTTTTTAAACGAAGCAGAAAGAAAAGAGTACTGACACACTTATGTTTTAAGACTTTAAGAAACTAATTGGTTGACAACCTTAATTTAAAAAATTTAGAGGCTGGGTTGTGAGAAGATGAAGATCTCATTGCACTGGCAGGCAGTAACATCAGCAGAAATATAACTCAATGCAACAGGAGCACTGCTTCAGGGAAAATTCTTTATTATTTAATCACTAATATAAAGCTGTATTATTACAAATATAAGCAAATGTACTTAATTTGTCACCTGTTTCTAGACAGAGCAGATCTAATCTTTAGCTTGAGGGTTTTTCACACTCCTTGGTTACAAATAATAATTTAATTTTTTTTCTGTGGTCAATTCTAGCTAAGAAGGTGAAAAATTCATTCCCTCTACCATCTCCTGTCCATTCCTATTCCCATTTTTCTTCCTTTCATATCTCCTCTTCATCTCACATACAACTCAAAGTCTTAATTTATAAAGCCTTAACTTACAAAGATTTCACAAAAGAAAAAAATCATGTACATATAGATGTCAAACATATATAGATACAGACCCAAAACAACCAGGAAAGATCCCACTTAATCTTGGCATCCCTACATTGGTACACACCCCACTGATTTTGTGAAGAGGATGTTTTTAAAATCTGCTCAATATAAGAGCTAGGGCAAGACATGACCCTGGATGCAAATAAAATCTTTAGAAACTTCCCTTCAAACTTCTCAAAAGACTCTATTTACCATGTGCAACTGAAACCACCATCACCCATAGACTTTGACTAAACTGGGATAAAATTTTGACAAAACAGAAAATAGTATATATAGCACAAGGACAATCCCCTTTCCAAAAACTGTCAATCGCTCTTCTAAGCCAGTTTCTTTTTCCTGAAATTCTTGCTAAGATATTTTTCTGTTTCCATCTGAGAGTCCAGGGCTGTTTCAACTAAACCTTCATTTAAAAAAAACCCCAAACAAACAAAAAAAACCCAACAATGACAACAAAAAAGCCAACAACAAACCCCAACAACAAAAATCAAGAAAAGAAACAGGTTCTTTTCAGTGGTGTCCAGTGACAGGACCAGAGGCAATGGGCACAAATTGACACACAGGAGACTCCATCTGAACATCAAGAAACACTTTTTTAACTGTGAGGGAGACATAAGCATTGGCAAGGGTTGCCCAGAGAGGGTGTGGAGTCTCCATCCTTGGAAATATTCAAAAGCCATCTGGACACAGTCGTGGGCAATGGGCAGCCTAACCCAGGTGACCCTGTCTGAGCAGGAGGGCTGTACCAGACAACATCCAGAAGTCCCTTCCAACCTCATCTATTCTGTGATTGGTACTCTCCACAACACCATCAAAAACATTTCTGACTCATTTTGATAGTAAAAATGCAAAAGTGTGTTTTCATTATGGTTTTAGTTATAATTGAAATACTTTCCATCAAGACATTATCCAAAAGGATTTTGCAGCTTTAAGAAGAGTGTAGATTTTCTTCCTCCCATCCCAAGCTGCAAACCAAAACAGCCTGCAGCAATAAAAATAATTACGGGGGAATCATTCCAAAGTACATATATTAGTATTGAAAACTTCAGTCTTTAGCACTGTTAGATGATTAGACTAGACTAGATCCAAACCCTTTAGTAAAGGATTTTGCAAACAGTAAGCCAATTCATGTAAGCAGATAGTTTGCCAAGACAGAAAACCAAACAAAAAACAGAAAGAAATACCAACAAACCACAACACTTGAACATAATAAAAGCATATATTAGTCTCAAATTTGTGATACAACAGACCTACTAATATGTCATTCCTATCACTAGCTTTATACTTGTTTCAGAGCTGTTCTACTCAGTATATTTTCTTCTACAGGTATACTGTGTACATATACCCATGAATTAGGTACATATATTAGGGATCAATTTTCTAGGCTACAAAGGTTATAGGTTTTGTTTCATAACCCTTGTGAAGGCATATAATGAATTACACAGGAAAATTAACACTAAAGGATATAGAAAAGACAGAAAAGGTAAAAGAAAACTAGCTCTGGCTGTCTATCTGTTCTAAAACACAGTTCTTGCAAAAATAATTCGGAGTTCTAAAGATAAATATCACACAGAAATTAAATATAATTAGGTTAGATAAACATCTCTAGTACAAACACAGAGAAAGTAGAGTAGCATTCTAACTCCCTCTAGTGGACTAGATACGTTGTGTTAATAACACCTTAACTGTAAAGCATTTTCCTTCATCCGATTCTTGGACAGATTGGACAATTTCTTTTAACAAATTCTTTTTCTTTTCCCTAGAAGAACATCTGAAAAAACCTTTAAATAGTAGAATAACTCCTGGAAACCTTTTTTCTGAAAGAAATCCTAAAACTGAAGGAAAATCAAACAACAAAAACAGATTTTATGCAATTTATGAACTTTCTTATGAACTGTTCTAGAAATAGGTAACGTGAGTCACTAACAGCTGTTTGTATTATCCTCCCTGACAAGCTCATGCATTTTTTGCCCCTTGTGTCTGCTAGGTAAGTTGTACCAGAGATGAAAACTGAAAAATGTAGTAGAAGATGGAAGTCACCAGTTCTTCAGTAAAATCAGAGGACTGTTGCATAACTTGTCCTTCCTCTCTCAGGAATGAAATAATCATTTTCCCTTGTAAGTGTGTATTTCCAACACAAATCCAATCTCACAGCAGCTTGTTTGAGGACATTCCTTAAATCTTTATCCCTAAACTACTGAAAAGATAGAATTACTTTCTATAACCTTCAGTTACTATATGTTGCTAATTTAAATAACTGCTGATAGTGAAACTGCTTAGGCATAAACAGGCAATGGAAATCCAAACTACCCTCTCAGGAGATAGATAAAAATCTTAAAGGAGCTCTATGTTGCTTAGTCAACTTCAGCTCTACCCTTAAATCCAGATCCACTTGTTTGGGGGTACTTCAAGAATGTGGGAGATGGAGAGATACCAATGACAAAAGAGTCTGGTCCTTAGAAATTACTTGAAACTATAAAGGTTTTTGCTCTGTAATAAGTGTCAAGGAAGCTTTAACTTTCAGTAATGAAGAACTTGTTTCCATTGAGCCTCTAATATTTAAATGAAGAAATCACACATAACAGCATCTGAACACAACAGACTAGAAAACACATTCTTCCCAAGTATACCATGGTGTCTTGCAAGTTCTTTTCTCTCCTGATTTGCTTTAATGAGTTTCATTTCATAACTAAAGAAGAAAAGAAGAAGCTGGTTCAAAATAAATACATAATTTAGCCAACATATCAGTCAGAGAAAAGACTGGTATTCCAGTCAGCAGGAAAATAGAGAACACATTGCTGTGAAGCAGAATTTTTTTAAACAAAATACAGAAGTTGAAAATCATTATTACAGACAACCCACTCATTACCAGCATGTGCAAGACAATGAAGCTGCCCAGTTAGCCAACCCAGACTTGAGTAGTAATATTTGCAAATACACTACTGAAAAAATGTATATGTTTACCAAATAAATATAAAAATTAATTCACGAAATTTGGAAGTTATTTGGTCCATCCACTGACACACACTGGCATTATTTTTATACTCTTCAGGAAGGGGAGAAAAAAGAAAGCAAAAGCAAGAAGTAAATTTTGAGACCTTACTCTCCACTTCACAGCTTCTCATCATTGTTTCCCATACACAAACACAAAATTGTTTCAAAATCAGTTTAGCAATGGGAGTTGATGTTTTAAAGTAAATCAGTAATAAATGGCCTAAAAAAAAAGAAAAACAACTTGTACCACAGTCTTGAAGATTGTGAATGTGTGGATATAATCACATTAGGGAAATCATTTCACTGCCTTGGTCTGGGGTGTCTGATAAACACATATAGCAAAAAGATCAAAAAAGTACTGCATCCTGAGCAGTACCCGTAACACTTCAGAGAACTGAAAATATACAACACCACAGGTTTACATTATTATTAGAAGTTCTTTATTCATATATTGATGGGGGGGGGGGGGGGGGGGGGTAGGGGTGGAATAAAAGATATGAAGAAAAAGAAGGAAGAAAACTGCCAGGGGAGGACATAAAAATGACACAGTATTGAGATTTCTCACCTTCACTTTTTAGAATTCTTCACTGCTTCTCATCCTGGTTTCCTGCAAATAAGAACAAAACATTTTAAAACTTTCCTGGGAAAAAATAATAGAGCTTCTGTATGTATTTATATACACACATGTACATGGAGAGAAAAGGAATATGTCTACCTTTTTCACTAGACCTAATTACTGCTAATAATTTATGAATTTGAAACAGCTAAACTCCACTTACTCTTTATTATTCATAAGAGTTTGGGGAAAAACACTGCACTTGCACTAAAGCATTTACAATCCACACCATTCCCTACATGCTCAATGGAAATGAATGAGAATGACAGAAAAGCAGAACACTGTTGTACCTTTGGGTAAGTGTCTTCAAATACTACTAAATCATAAATGTTTTTCCAAACAGAACTAGTTAAATAAGACTAAGTAAGATCTTTCATTACACGACTGAATTCCTCTCTGTGATGTGGACATATATCCATTTCTAACAAGCTTTTACACAGAATACAAAGCTGCTTTCTGAAGTGATAGTGTGCAAATGTGCTGCATAGGATTCAAAACATATGAACTCAGATGAACAGTGGGTCTGATTTTCAGAAATACTATAGCAATGGACACTAACTCTGCTACACTTTTAATAGCAACTGAGTAACTCTTCCACACTTCTGAAAAATCTGAGTAATCACTGAGAATAAAATCTTCTCTTTCATTCTCCGAGGTCATATCACCTACAAATACATTTGAAACGAACTGCATTGCTTTTTAATCAGCACATCCCTTCCAATTACATTTCCTTAAAAAAAACACACAAAAAAAGGTTTGAGCCTCCTATTCTCTGTCTTCACTGTTTCCCATCAAAACTTTTATCCATTAGAGGCTCTCAGGAGTGTTCCCTGAATAAATTATAATTATTAACTTGTGAAAGACATGTCTCTAAAAGGGGGTCAATAGGGAGAAGTTTCAGAAAGAGCTAGCCTGGTTGCTATTGTGGCAGTTCATGATTTGTTAAATTTGTATATGTTTTTTCACTTTGAAGACAGAAATTGCAATTAACTTGTTCAACATGAGACCAAGTTCATGATGTAGGACATAGCCTTACTAAGAAAACTAGAACAACGTTTAGAAGGTTTGCTTTTTCCAAGTGAAGTCATTTCAATAAAAAATAATATCCAGTGTTGATTAGTTTCTTGACTTTTCTTATACACGAATATGGATAATTCCAAACTGCAGCAGGCGTATCTTTCTAAACTTATAAAGCAGAAGTGGTCCACTTTGCTAAAATTACCTATTCTGTCAGCTTGCAATCTTGTTTCCAGGTGAAGTCAGACATCTGCCACAAATAAGCAACATAAAAAAAGTGCTCTATCAGAGTGATGTCTATTAACAGTCCTCAGGAACGAGTAGCACATTGCACCTTTCGTCACCAGCAGAGCCATACATGAACAGATACAGCACTCTTGTAGCTCAGAAGTCATTAAGGATATTGTTTAGAAAATGTCTTATAAGGTTAAACATGTATACACTACTGTGTAATTATGAAGTACAGCCTGGCAGATGTGGATGATGTCTAACAGGAAATTATGTCTAACAGAAAATTCTCTGAGTCTTTTGAGGCTTTTCTGTCATCTGTCTCTGTAAAATTCAAGTCAAAGAGGAAGAAGGAAATGTCACACAGATTTAAATAAGTAACAGAAACATATGACAGCAAATAAGGAAAAGTTACATTATTCATGTTGAAATTCAGCCAGTTAACAGGCTACAATATTGCCCTGATCCAGTGTCAGGGGAGGTTTCAGTATGATCCCAAGAGCGAGATTAAGACACAAACGAGGTCAAATGCTGTACATCCAAAACAGTTTTATTATTAAAAGTGAAGAGTGGTAGCGATAGGACAAAATGGAGGAAAAGACAGAAATCACGCAAGCATCCAGAATAGAGTCGCAAGAATAGTCACCACCATGGATCCGGCAGCATCCCGTTGGTCCTCAGTCTTCAGTTCTTTGATGGTGGGTGCACCTGGATCTAGCAGCATCCCATTGGTCTTCTTCAGTGGTGGGTGCACACACAGCAAAGTTCTCTGTTGCCTTTTAAACTCATTTTATCAGCTGATTTGCATACTAGACAAAGAGAGGCAGGTATTCCACAAGCTCATTTCCATGAACAATTGAGTCAGTGGTCATGTTCGCCCTGTCCACCTTTGTTTTTGCATCAGTTCCCACAGAACTGCTGACTCCATGCTTCTTGAGCAACCACCCGACTTCTGGGGCAAAAATGATCACCTCTTATCACCTCCTCACTTGTGAAGTTAAAGTCCTTGGCAAGGTATGCACAGCATCTGACGTACACAATAGAGTCACAAAGTATTGGGCCTATGCAATGGCTGGTGATCAGCGGTCCTTGTGCTTGATGAGAAACACCTGGTTTCACTCAGTCCATCTCCTTGAGGCTTATCTAAAGAGTTTGTCAATACAACTGCAAGGGAGTGGGGGGTGCATCCTTCATACAGTCCTGCTTCCTTGGGTGACATTCCTTAGACTAATTACAAGGCCGCAGCTGGTCCTTGACGAATGCTGAGGCATTACTGATACCACCCCCATGACTCAAAGCACACACACAAGCTGAGACAATCACTTAACATTCCAGTCTCTCACAAATATTCTTAAAAATATATATATATTCTAATAAATATGGCCTATTAACATGATGTCCATATGGGTTTAATTAATGCACAAGCATACACTAACTTCTCTAGCTCCACAGCTTCCCTAAAAGAACACAACTCCTTATCTGGAAAACGTGCTCACACCACCTTAAGGCAACAGATCTTTACCTTACTGGAAGTCTACTAAGCTAACTAGCGATATTTATTCCAGAAAAGTTTCATCTGGGCAATGTTTTCAGATGGAAAGTTATTTTGCACAAATTTTTTGTTTTGGGGTTTCTTTTGTTTATTGTTTCTTTGTGAAACAACCAAGATTGAAAAGCAAAAATTGAGGATGTGGAGTTAAGCATTACAAAATTAATTGCATCAAAACAGCATTACAGATTTCTGGTCTATTTTTACTTCCTAGGTTTTCCATCAAGAACCCTCAAATTGTGGAACTCCTGAAAACTCTTCCTGCCCCAGAAATGGTTCTGAGTGTCACCTCTGTGACTTACATTTTAATCAAATGCATTGTTCTCATTTAGTAAGTAGAAGACCCTGAATCAAAGTTAACTGTTATATCATAATGGGGGGGGGGGGGTGGGGAACAACACAAAAAACACAGAAAATAACCTTGAGTCTGAGGAGGAGCTCAAAACACTTTACTGAAAATAAAAAAGAAATTATTTCATCATCTCTCTCCACTCACGAGGGCTGAAATTGTTCACAGTCCATCTTCATCAAATGAATATCTCCTTTCATCTCACTTTCCCTTACTCATAGTTTTGGTGGTGACATTCCCATCAACTCTAGGCATTGAGGAACAAAAAAAAAAAAAAAAAAAAAATCTCTTTCATAAGCAACAGCAATCTACTATCTGTGGAGTGATACTTGTCCGTGAAAGACTCATTCCTAATTGTTTCGCTCCTTGTTCAACATGGTTAGGAAAAAATTATTAGGAAAAAAACTGCTGGCAACAGCTAAAGCCTGACATTTACAGACAGATCCACCCTGCTCTGTGAAAGCTGTCCAGGCCTAAGAATATTGCTGTCCAGACCTCACAACATCTTTACTTTCCTGATAGGATTTATTGCTATGTTGCAAAGCATAAATGGCTGCCAGCAAGCCAGACTGGGATGCAAACATCTCAAGACCTAATGAGAATGATCTTGCAGACCCAGGAAGGGGAGTGACTGAACTCTTTTTGGTAATCTATGCAGCTACAGAAAACAGAGAGAGCGCCCAAAGCTATACACTCCATGGTGGGTCTAAGCAGAACCATGTCAATAAAGAGACTTCATTAGCTGCAAAAACTGGAGCACAGATTGGTAAAAAAAGCAACAAACCAAAACCAAAAGAACAGGTGAAGACAATTTGAGTGCAGCCAAAGAAAGGGCAGAGGGACAAGCCTCCTTGTGCACAAGATTTGCTGGGCTGGAGAGTCTGGGGGATTTCTGAGCAAAGTAACTGAGAGATTCCAAGGAACAGGACCCCCATACTTTTTCAATAATAAAAGCAGAATTCAATCAAACATACCAGGTTCATTCCACATACTGTTCATTTTACATTAAACTTATTCTAAGCTTGTAAGACTACTTCCAACTTTAGAGGACAAGTGGAAATAATTGTTTTGGTGGACTACTGAAGTCTTCAGAGGGACCCAACTAAAACTACAGTTGACTTGGGTACTCTATATAAATATTATACCTGCACAGAAAGGGATACTGTATGTTTCAAACATCTTGTAGTATGCTGGTGATCAAAAAACAGGCATCTAAGGCTCAGTCAAGTTTTTAGAATTTGGAATTCCAAATCAGGAAGAAAATTCAAGAATGTGGATCATTTTAATAGAGCTGGATTTGTACAATGCTTCAGTCTGGAAACAGGAAATATTCTGCTGTCAGAACAGTTGTATTTCTAAGTGAAAAATCCCTCTGTAGACAGCTGGAGACATATCATCATCTCTTATATGTTTTTTTTTTGTTTTGTTTCACCAGTTTGAAGAATGGTCATGTCCTGGAAGTGCAAGGACTTTACACATGGCTCTAGATTACCCTGACACACAGAAGCCAGAAAGTCAAATGCTATGGCATCTACAACTAAGCCATTCAAGTTCTATTTTGTGTCTAACATCCACAATGATTTGCCAAGGTCACAGACAGTATGTAGAGCTGGAAATAGGACTCAGCCTGTCTTTGGTTTAAACCAAAAGGAACACTACTCTTTCCCACACAATACTTACTAATTTACAAAGCACATATCCACAGGACGGGATGTGAAAAACTTAAAAGAGATCTGAAAGATCCACAGATTCATGGATACAAGTCTGTAGGAGGTTCTTATGCACCAAAGTTGTCCTTCCACCGTCAACTCAGGAAATTCCTAATTCAGTAACTGCCAGGAAGAGTAAGGATATGCAAACAGTAAGACAACAGTAAATACAATTTTTCTTCACAGTTTCCCTAAGCATTTACTACTTGTCACTGTCCTACACAGACATACATGAAAAGATTATTTGTACTGTATGGTTACCAGCTTCACAGTCAAGAGGAGGATAATGACTACACAGTGACGAGGGAAATCAAAGTCAAATCTTATAATCTTGACCATAAGACTATGTAAATATAATAATAATCTACATGAAAGCTCTGCAAGTGTCAGCACAGTACAAAGTTAAAAGAAACTGTTTTTCCTAAATGTAAACAGTTCTGTCTTGCAATGGCCTGTTTTATTATTCCTCATCTCAGCAGTAGTAACAACACAGGAGCCAGTATAAGAAATAAACATCCTCATGTCAGTATACAAGACTGCCAGAGCCAACATTTGCACTACAAGAGCATATGGTCCTGTTCCTATGAAACCCCTGAAATCTGGGCTCCCTGCAGCAGAAGTGTGAGAAGCACAGCTACATGACTCATTGAAGAGTCTGATGTCAGTATATTCTTTGGCCAGTGAACAGAGCCACCAAGCATTAGTCACTGTCACAACTATTATTTTGTGTAAGAAGAAGAAAGCAAAGGGATAGACTATGAAGGTTGGCTCTGAACTTTCCAACTGAATACGGGCAGTAGAAACTAATTGTATGAAGCAGAGGAGAGGAGCCTTGGCTGCACAGCAGAGATTAGAAGACAATAATAAGGTAAAAAATTAGAAAAGAGGTGTCGCTTGTTCCCAGTTCATTATTTACTGGAACTTAAATTAAATTATTTACTTCAAATCAAATCCTTGTTAAAACTGCTGCCAAGCTCAAAACATAAGATTTCACTTTCATACTGTTATCAAATATAATGAATTTAAATCAAGCATATTTTCCCCTATATGTTCATTTTTTTAAGATACTTGAGATTATTTGGTATGTAAAAATACTTTGGATTGTATTTTTCACCCCTAAAGTGAAAGAGAAGAAAGACGTTTCTTTTAAAAATACAATGACTTCAGAAAAATAATGAATTGTCTCTAGCACAGCCTGGTTTTTTCTGTTAATGACGTTGAGGCATTAAGCTTTTCTGTTAAAAGAGGACAAAGTTATTAGGATCAAAACATTTTCTAATAAGATGTTTTTTTTCTACTTCTGTCTTCAAAATATTTTGCAGTTTTAATAAAGTAAACTTTTATTTGAAAAACAAATTTTCCCTTTATTAAACTAATCTTGTATGTTCAGCATAAAATGTTATTTTAATAAACAGATATGTTATGGTAGCCTCTCAATAAAAGTAAGAAAGACTTACTTGTCCTGAGAAAAGATTAGCCTACAATTTGAACAAAGATAGGTCATTATTTTGTGGATAAAGCTTTCAGTAACAAGTATTTCCAGGTTTTATTTTTCTTTTTAAAATGTGGTGTTATTTAGAGAGAGATCTGCAACAGAGAAATCATTTGCTTTGCAAAGAAAAAGTCCTCCTGGAGAGAAAGGAGTGTGATTTTTTAAATATTAATCTTTGTACTAATATGTATGTCTTTATGGTTCTGAAATAAAATTTGAACAGCATCACCCTTGTTACTATGACACTCCACTGAGGAATGTTACACAGGAAGAGGAGCCCAGCTGAAGACAAATACAATCATTTTTTTGTTGCAAAAAATGCTTTAAAAAACTTGCAAATATCTGAGCACAAACATTAAATTATGACAAGGATTGCTTATGTTTGAAGGTGCCATTCAAAGATGTGAATAAAACATTCACCTTCAAAAAGTTAAAATTACCTGTTTGGTTAAGCACTACTGTGAAGTGCTAGTTTTATAACTAAGACTGCTTCATATTTACCTAGAAGACATTAGAATAGTCTGGCATGCTGGGAAGCAATGGAGCAGAGGCACATGAAGATGCTTCTTTGATATAAACAGTTGTGCTAGGGTTGCTCCTTTCACCAGCATACAACAGACATGTTGGCATCAACATAAAAGATACTTCCAAAGTCTGAGTCAATCAAGTTAATTGCATTCGTCCTACCTTCACTTACCAAGCTAGTTTTAGTTCCCTTATCCTCTTCACTTACTGTCCAGAACTGTCTCCCAGCATAGCTACGTGGTGCTAAGCCACTGGTGTCCACTCATGAAGTAAGTGGATGATCTGTACAGTGCTGTAAAGACTAATTAGTAAAGTGCTGAGCTTTCAAGGAAGGCACTCTAAAATCCTACGTTTATTGCTTATTTAATCTTTGTTCTCAGAAAGTGGCAATAATAAGCAAAAAGCATAGTTTCACTAGTAAAAGCACATACAGATGTTTGCTTTCCTCAATTCATGCAAACATTTTCACTGTACATATGTGCATGACATTTAATACTGTTCTTTGGTCACCATGTTTAGCAGGCTTTAGATTATGACAGTTATCTCTGGAAGAACATGATCCAATTACAAAATTACATAAAGTATTTATCAGTAAACATTGCTGAAATAGTACTAGCATAAAAAAGGTCTTTGTTTAGGTGGGGAGAAAAAAAAGCAAGACTTAAAAATCATAGGTTTAATCTTTAATAGCAATGGAACTGAATAACAAATTCTTGATATTTGGCTTTGCCCACTACACTATTCTTCCTATGACATTGATTAGGTCAAAGATTATTTTATCAAGATACATTGTTTTGGTAAACCCTCAATCTATTTCAACCTCACAAAACAGAGAAATGAAATTTTATGTTTGAGTAAATAAGAAGTGATTGATCAGCAACAAGATGATCACAGACCATATTCATGTCTGCTCACTGAAAATGAAGCAATATCTGCTTCCACTACTCCATGACTTGGCCTGATGTGATCAACACAATTAAATCTGGGTTTTGCTTCTATAAGTCACTGCATAATTTTTGTAAGATGAAACCGTATTCTATTCTTCGTGGTATATTTTATACTTTGACTATGTAAAAAATATTCTACAGTATTAAGAATTATAAAAAATAACACTACTTGCCCATTTATTTTTGTCTATATATTTGTAATCAGAAACAGGTTGCCATGCTTTTGTTTTACTTTGAAAAGTTTCCCAATATCTGTTTTGCATCACAAACTAAAAATACATACGTATTTCTATATATTGAGCATAAAGAATAAACCAGCACTGATAAATCCTAAAACCATTATATTTTATGTTTAAAAATAAGAAAAAATATTAACAACCATTCATACACTAAAGAAAGCCAGTATTTGTAACACCCCCTAGCACTATAATTTCAAAAAGTTTAACCGTTGGAACTAGCAATCATCTTCCAGAAAACACATACAAAACAAGTTGGCTTACCCTAACAGCAATTCTAATGCTTCAGAAATACACAACTACAGTTTTTATCTAAAACAAAGGTAAATTAGAAAGATAAACACAACTGGACAGATGGCAATAAGTAGGAATATTTTCAGCATGATGTAGCAGTATTTGGTTCTTTTTGTTCCAGCAGTATCAAGGCAGAACGGGGTAAACAGCAAATAAAGTTATATTCACAACTTTTCACTACAGCTAAAACATGATTAGGTTCGTTTCTTAGGACAACTCCAAGCTTACAATCCACCAAACTGAAATCAGTTTCCACACTAGAAAGCTTGTATTATAAATACTACCAAGCTTTTCCTAACTATTTGTTAACGAGAAACCTTGAAGTTAAGGAACAAGAATGAAGCAATCCTAAAAATTTGTGGATGAAGGTGTAAGAGCAGACCAGAAAGAGATAATGGGCCTATGAGTGGCAAGAAACAGTAAGTTTATGAATTCTGATATCGAGAACAGGTGGAGCCTGCAATCATCCACAAAATACAGAACAAAATCCTACTCAAATATGGTAAACAAAAGCTTCCAACACTCATCATGGACCACTGGCCAATGAAAAGAAATTAAGAAGGCCAAAATGTTACTGAGTTTGTAAATATTTGGGAAGAAAAATATTTTTTGGCACCAACTGAAGGAATTATAAACTCTAGGGAACAAAAAATGTGTGTTTGTATTCCTTTTGAATGTTGCTTGTAGACTGTTGTTTTACAACTGTTTCTATATTCTTCCATATATAAACATTGATATAATAAATAAGACAACAGTAGTAGACCATTTTAAGAAATGAAGAGGAAAGAGAAAAAAGAAAAATATCCCCACGTAAATCAGACTAGGCTATTAAGACTATATGGACAAGGAATTGGCTGGATGGTCACACAAAGAGTTGCAGTCAATGGCTCAATGTCCAAGTGGAGAGCAGTGATGAGTGGCGTTTCCTCAGGGGTCAGTGTTGGGACCAGGGCTGTTTAACATCTTTGTTGGTGACATGGACAGTGGGATGGAGTGCACCCTCAGCAAGTTTGCCAACGACACCAAACTGTGTGCTGCAGGTGACACACTGGAGGGAAGAGATGTCATCCAGAGAGACCTGGACAGGCTTGAGAGGTGGGCCTGTGCAAACCTCATGAAGTTCAACAAGGCCAAGTGCAAGGTCCTGCCCATGGGTCAGGACAATCCCAAGCACAAATACAGGCTGGATGATGAGTGGATTGAGAACATCCCTGTGGAGAAGGAATTGGGGGTTATTAGTGGATGAAAAACTGGACATGAGCCAGCAATGTGCACTCACAGCCCAGAAAGCCAACCATATCCTGTGCTGCATCAGGATAAGTGTGGCCAGCAGGTCGAGGGAGGTGATTCTCCCCCTCTACTCCTCTCTCCTGAGACCCCACCTGAAGTACTGTGTTCAGCTCTGGGGTCCCCAGCATAAGCAGAACATAGACCTGCTCAAGTGGGTCCAGAGGAGGGCCATGGAGATGATCAGGGGGCTGGAGCACCTCCCTTGTGAAAACAGACTGAGAGAGTTGGGGCTGTTCAGCCTCAAGAAGAGAAGGCTCTGGGGAAACCTTATAGAGGCCTTTCAGTACTTAAAGGGGGCTACAGGAAAGATGGGGAGGGACTCTTGATCAGGGATTGTAGGGATAGGATGAGGGGTAATGTGTTTAAATTGAAAGAGGGTAGATTTAGATTAAATATGAGGAAGAAATTCTTTACTGTGAGGGTGGTGAGACACTGGAACAGGTTGCCCAGAGAAGTTGTGGCTGCCCCCTCCCTGGAAGCGTTCAAGGCCAGGTTGGACGGGGCTTTGAGCAACCTGGTCTAGTGGAAGGTGTCCCTGCCCACGGCAGGGGGGTTGGAACTAGATGATCTTTAAGGTCCTTTCTAAACCAAACCATTCTATGATATTAAAAAAGCCTGCTAACAATCCAATCAAAACCTCAGCTCTTTGCAAGATCTTTTGTTTTTTAAGATGCTGACAGAAACATGTCTCACAATAAAAGTCTTTAGTTCAAATGAAATATTTTTGTGCACTAGGAAGATATACCAAGCTGTCTATCTTGCTGGGGTTTGATCCCTACTGAATCAATAAAATTCCCCTATTAAATTCAAAGATTTTCAAATGTTCTTGTAAATTAGAGATGTACTTCAATGTTGCTAACAGTAAGAGAATAATTTTTTGCTGCATCTTCTTTCTGCAGATAAACACACTTTCTGTATGAAAGACAGCTTTGCTGTAATCATGGAAGATGTTATTTGGGTAGTTATTATCTGACCTTCCTGTCACATAGGAAATAAAATGACACTGTTCTTTTCCTTTTCAGAAAAATGTGGTAATCATTATAAAGCCTTTTCCAGCAATGCTAAAATGAATGATGTCAAAGGTACTAAAAATCTAAATTAAATAAAAAAATATATAAAAACCAGAATTTTACTTTAGTTACTGTATTGGTGTTATTGTAGAACTATAGCACTGTGATTTATATAATTACAAAATAACACCAATTTGTGAAAATATTCCTAAATTAAAGTCTTACAAGTAGATGAGTCAGTAATGTATGCTACAGTGTTCCAACCTACTATCATTTACTTTTATTTAAAGAATATTTGCTTGCTGCATGCTTGCAGCATGGATGAGGTATTAGAAAAGACTGATATTTCCAGTCACAGTTCCAAAAAATAATGATCTTTAATTCTTTATTTTGACTTATCTGGAAGAGCACATGGGTGCTTTAGAAAAAAGTGATCTTATTGAGGGAAAACAGCAGATATCCATTGAAAGAAGAATGCTTAAGGCTTGAAGGAGGACTTTTGAGTAGAGAAGCCTGTGAGAGAAGACCTGTTCCTCTAAGGTATCAGAGTTTTGGGGGTTATTCTTCATTTCTGTTCTTAACACATAACTAGCCAAAGAGTCTGTTTATACCCATCCCAGAAAAGTAAAAAAGACTTAATTGAATTTTTCCCTCCCTTTGTTTATCAAAGGTGGTGCATCAGTTTAGTTACCAAGGTTTCAGATCGAGACAAGCACATGTGATCCACAGGGAGAACACTATTCACTCAAGCTATTCAGCTAGTACATTTACAGACATTTGCTAAGCATAATTATCATCATCATAAATTCAGCTATCTACAAATACAAATGTTGTCTTTTAAATTTATGCTCATTAATACAATGAATTGCTGTCTGAAAGGTCTTTAATTGCTTGACTACTGCCAATGGTTACAAGAGAGTACTTGACTGGTCTTTCACCTTTCACAACTAATGTTGTCATCACGCATCTCAGAATCCCAACATACTTCTTATATTATTACTACTGGAGACAGTAATATTTCAAAAAAATGTCTTTTTGCAGGGATTTCAAGGCAAGCTTTTTAGGATTTTTCCACTTTACATGATTTACATAATTGAATGTAAAGCTTTTCCCTCCTACAAATATTTAAGCAAGTTTTGCTTTCTCTTTCCTACAACTCATTCCTGACATATTCAAAGATAAATATACAAATCCTTCCAGTGAACTAACACGCAATTCATTAGGCAACATTCTATTACTCCAAATTTTCAAATGGTTTTCTTCACGTACACAGCTTACTATTTGCTTCCTGAAAATATATCTGACATTTAGAAGAGAATATTCTGCTTACTTATTTGATACTTTTGAATTCATATATCCTGCTTAATTTTCTTTTGCTTTGGTAAAGCTTGGAGTTCTCAAAAAGCCTAAAACTCATCAATGGTGCTGCTAGTTCTCTTGAAGAAATATTTCAGATTATGAATCACCTCCATCCTGTAAAGACCGTCCCAAAAGATCAAAGTAATAGGTGTAACAAACACATTTACTTTGATAAAAAACAATCAATAAATCTTTAAATTTTGTGGTGATTCATCCAATCAACGTCTTATGGATCCTTACATTCTCATGAAAGGCATATTTGACATAAGAGATAATTACAATGCTTCTTACATGTATGTGTGTATTTCTAGGGATCTCTATATTTAAAGATGAAAAAATGCCCATGGTCAGGCACCAAGTTCAGATCAATCAAGACTGTGGAATCCTGGTGTTGATTTGGGGCATGTCTGAAAGGGAACAACATCCTGCAATACTTTTCTGTCTTCACAACTATAGTAGCAGCACAAGATAGAGTGCTGTCTATGCGGCAGTAAACACACAAACTTATATAAAACAGCAGACAAAACATCTTAGACTTCCTTTGACTGCACATTGCAAGCTAAACATTCCCAAGGGTTATAGTGGCTATCAATGCAGAGCCTTTTAGCAGAGTTTCCTAAAAATACTCTCTAACTTACAGAAGGAATTTGAATGTCTGCCTTTAACCTAAGTAAATATCCTGATCACTGAACTGAACTGTTAGAAATGGGAATGAAAAAGATCATCGCTATCTTCCCCAAGTTTGTCTTTTAAAGGGCATTAAGAGCATTCAAACCTTCTAGAGAATCAGGCCTGAAAAAGTAAAGTACTAAATATTACCAAGATGAGAAAAAAAATTCCTTTTCTTTCCCTTTGATGTTTCAGCTTAAATTTAAAGATGGTTTCTCAGTAACTGATTTGCCAGAGTCATCATCTGGTGTTAGTTTTGGCTGATTTAAATGGAATTACCATGCAGCAAGCAATAACAAGCCTATTTACTCCATCTTGTTGCTCTTACAGAATTCAGAGTCTGAACTACATCTGATAAAATCATGAAACATCAAGAGCAGTGTGACAAAGGGGCAGGAGACAGCAGAGAAACATATAAACTGAAGAACATAGAGTGTCTTTCAATAGCCATGTTTTAATTCCCACAGAAAAAGAAAAGAGAGGGGAAAAAAAAGAGAGAGAGAGAGAGAAACAAAGATTACATAAAGAATACTAAAAAAAGAAAAACACAAAAAAACCCCACAAAACCAGGGGAGTGGAAAATTACATCAAGTTACTGTGAGGAAAGGTTGAACTTTACTGGCAGAATTATGGTTTATACAGTCAGGCAAGGTCCACTATGTTCTTAAAATCAGGCTTAGTTCTACTCATGTAATGCATCTGTTTCTGAGGTGTTATAAATGGATATTTTAGAAGACCATTTATTATCACAATATTATTATTATAAGCTTGCCATATTATTGATCATATTATTATTATAAGCTTGCTTTTACTTATTTTTTTCCAGATCCAGGTGAGAAAGCAGATGTACAAAACTCAGTTTACTCCTTATCCAAAAAACAGGAGCCAGAAACTTAAGCATTTGCTTTTATTTGAAACTTACTCAAACATAATTCTATTGTTTTCTGAGGAATATTAAATTCTGTCTCCATTAAATAGTTATGCTAATGAAACTATTCAGTCCTCCAACTGCAAGTAAAATAAAGTTAGAATAAATCGTAAGTTTTATGCATTTCAGAAACAGATAAAAGAGGCAAGCATCAAATAAAGACTGCAACTTCTCTGGGGGAGGAAAAAATGAACTGAAGAAAACAGATTTACTTTTTAATAAAGCCAAAGATGAATTTTTGGGTTTTACTCTCAAGCAATAGGCATTGCAAAATGTTATACTGTATACAGACTCCAATAAATAAGGCAGAAGGTGAATCACACCCTAAACTGACATACTTTGTTAGTGGCAAAGACAATAGTAAACTGTTTTATCACTGAGAGCAGCCAGCACTACATATGGTTGTGACATGCTCTCATGCACTTACGCTTTTTCATATTCAGATACTATATATCTGTCCTTTGAAGCAGACTATTCAATTTATCATCCAACTTCACATTCACAGTTTTAAAGATACTTCAGGCAAAGGGTGTTCTCTCAGTTGATCTATTTGTTTTTGCAGCACCAGTACATTTTCTGTGCATAATTCATTACTTAGGGCCAAGAGAGTAATACAAATTAAAAAAAAAAAAAAAAAAATGTACAACATTCTCCAAGATCCTCATAAATCTATCTAGCTGCCCCTCAAAGTGTTTACGTACTTCAAAGACAACCCTATGTTTATCAAAGTCTTAATACTGTTGCACATCTTTAACAGACCTTACTCCAAAAAGTGAGCAAGAATGTTTCCTCTGACATTATTAAGCAACTCCCACAGAGCAGCTGCAGAACTCACAACTATTTTCTGCAGATGGGTGGTTTAGCTAATATTTTGAGCGCAGTATCTTTCTTTTGATGTCCAGGCTTAATAGTTGCATAAGACCATTATTTTAGTCTACCCAACAGGTAATCTGTATATGCAAATGTCACAGACTTCCATTAGAGAAACAAAAGAAATATAAGTTAATACAAATTTCCAGACTTTCTCCAAATTCTAGCTTACATTAAAAAGAATGCATGCATGCACATGCATTTGCACACACATACTCACAGACAAACCATGTTAGGAACCCAAAAACTTGCCTGTTGGGTTCTCAAAGTTATCACGTCAGTTCATGTAGTTATACATCAGTCACGAAAGTGGTCCTGCAACAATTTTATCCACTATGCAATTACACAATGACAGAAGCAAGTACTGAAGACCTAAAGAGTCTTCTTAAGCTGTCTCACCACGGGCTGCAGGTGAGTGTCTGCTCCAGCATAGGTCCCTCCTTCCTCCTCCTTTCTTCCACTGGTGTCCTCCTCGCAACTCATCCTCACAACTCCAACTCCTCCTCTCTGATTCCCCTTCTTAAATATGTTATCACAGAGACATGGCCACCATCACTAATTGGCTCAGCCTTGTCCATAAAGGCGTCCTACAGGGGAGCTTCAAGAGGTTTCTCACAGGGAGCCACCACTGTAGCCCCCTCCCCTGCTACCAAAAACCCCACCATACACACAAACCAAACACGTTCCACCCCTCGCCTCTGAGAATCACATATTTAAGGACTGTCATTAAACTCCACATTCATTACACAAGACAAATATTCACAAACTTCATTCACATAGCCACAAAAATAAACAAAACAAAAAAACTTCCCCCCCAACAAAATAAAAATAACATTATCTCAATACCAAAGCACAATCCACAATATCTACCCCTTGTCCCTCTACCACAATTACAACAGAAACTCCAATTATCATTCCACTAACAGCCTTCAGTCCATGTTTTGCCTGTTACCTCTCCCAATTACTATCCTTATCTTCTCCCATTCCTCTGCCCCGTGTTGGGCACCACAAAGGACTGTCCTGGTTTGAGCCCAGAGAGCAACTGAGCACCACGCCCCACTCACTCACCCCTTCCCCCTCAGGAATGGGAAGGAAAAAATAAAACAAAAGGTTCAGGACTTGAGATAAGGACAGGGAGGGAAGATTCACTCATTGTGGTCACAGGCAAAAGACAGACTCATTAGGGGAAGAAAAAGAACATGAATTTAATTCAAACACTAACAACGACAACAACTAACAGAGAGTAGGACGGTAAGCAACATTACCACATCTTACAAACACCTTCCCGCATCCCTCTCTTCTTCCTGGACTCAGCTTTGCTCCCAATTTCTCTACATCCTCCCCTCTAGTGGCGCAGGGGGTAGGGAACAGGGAGTGCAGTCAGTCCTGCCACTTCTCCCTCCTGAGGGGGAGGACTCCTTGCATTCTTCCCCTGCTCCAGCTTGGAGTCCCTCTCATGGGAGACAGTACTACACAAATTTTCTCCGTTGTGAGTTCTTCCCATGGGCCACAGTGTTTTCCGTGCTGCTCCAGCATAGGTCACCCCACCATGTTGCAATCCTCTCAGCACTGAACTACAACAGCGGGGGATTCTTCCCTCAGAGTTCTGGCCTTCTTCGAGCACAGCCACCTACTCCAGTGTGGGGTCGTCCATGGGCTGCAGGTGGGCATCTATTTCACTGTAGACCTCCATGGGTAGGAAGGGGACAACCTGCCATCTCACCACAGGCTGCAGTGGAGTCTCTGCTCCAGCGCACTCCCCTGCTCCCTCCTCCTCCTTTCTTCCACTGGTATCGGTGTCTACATAGGTGTCCTCCACACAACTCCAATTCTTCCTCCCAGATTCTCCTTCTTAAATGTTTTCACTGAGGCATGGCCACCATCACTAATTTGCTCAGTCTTGGAGCCGGGGGAACTTCAAGAAGCTTCTCACAGGGAGCCATCACTGTAGCCCCCTCCACTGCCACCAAAAACCCCCATCACACACACAAATCCAGCACAGTGCATTTAGTCTACTTTAGGAAGAAAGATATGCAACATGAAAACAGAATATTTAACAATATTACAGTACTCAGCATTAACAGTTATTTAAAACAAAACAAACTTAGCTTGCACAGGAAAAAAGGATATTTCTTTGTGCTTTTTTAGCTAATTCCCATTCAGTCTTTACTGGCAACTCTGAATTTCAGTCATAGTCATCTAATACTACCTAATTTCCTGAACCTATATAAGGAAGTCTCTTTATTCTGTCTTTAGCATAACTGTCATATTTCCTTGTTCTCACAGAAAAATGAGACAGTAGAGTGACAAGACATACCTTATTTTTATTTATTTTATTATGTCATTAATGGTAATTTGTTATGTTAATTCCTAGTAATCTGCATGGGTAGAGCCTCATGAAAGGTCCAATACAGCACTTGGTTGAGTTCAGTTTGGTCTTTTTCATTAAAGCTTTCCAAGTTTCAACTTACATCATTCACAGGGTTTTAATCTTTTATTTCTACTAATAAAAGTCAAATATAAATATAATTATGTTCTTCAAAGAATTCAAGCTTACAGTTTACTTCAAAAAATTATTCAAATAGAATTGCAAAACATTTAACAAAATCTCATGATATTGAGGAGATGAACAAATCACCTTCCTGTGTTTAGACAGTCCCAAGCCAAGAGATTTAGAAATTTTATACAACTGATACCACAAGGAATTAATTTTCCAGTGGGGAATAATGTGAGTTCTTCCATGAATTATGCGGCAGTGTTGAACAGTGCATGAAATTGAAAATGAGCAAGAACATACTAATCAAAAGCAATGATAAACCTTGCTCTCTAACAGGACAATTCATGAAGCAACACTGTGAAATCCTCTGGCTTAAATATAACAACCCTATAATCAGTTTTTCAGAGCTACCTTATAATCAGGTGGCTTTCCTCTTGTCAGCACTTTGTAACACTTAAAATTCTTCATCAAGTATTTAAGTTCTATTGGCAACAGTCAACAAAGAGTTTCACCTACTTCTGAGGTTTGGTTCTGTACCTCTTGCCTGTACAAGGTAGACCCCATGTGGACCCAGTACTTATGGCATGAAATTCAGAACGAAATTGATTTTTTTTTTTCCCTTGGAGCAAACACTAGTTTTTATTATTATTGCATCAGTTTTCAAGGGCTATTTTCTAACAACAGAAATTCATGTGTAACTACCATTTTTCATAATATAACATCTCGTTATTTCCTTTAAAATATAACTCACAGTAATATAAGGAACAGTAACAAATCACAGAAATAGAAAATCAGTAAGACCTTGGGAAAAAAGTACAGAGCACTTACGAGGTTTTTTTGGGTTTGGTTTTGTGGTTTGGGTTTTTTTTTTTTTTATACATTTTGTCATTGCTTGCTTTTTAAGGAAATTGTTCTGCCAGTAGATCTCTGCATTAGAGATATCGAAAGATCACAGAATCACAAGATCTAGTGAATTTAGATTCAGAAGGAAGACAATGGGATTCATAATTTTCACATCTGACTGTCAATGCAGCATCAGCGGCCAATCTCACCAAACCCCTGCAAACTCCATGTATAATGCTGGAAGGAAAAAAAAGCCAATATATAAATCTTTCCTTTTCACATTTTATTACAGAGTCTTTCCCATAACCACCATTCTCCTTTTCTGTCAAATCATGCTATCATCAGAGGCATCGCACACGGACCTTGTTCAGTCAGACTACTACTACTTCTAACTTGTCTGAAAGCATGTAGAGTGCACAGAACTGAACACCCAGGATCAAGGGGAGCTCTCAGGCAAGTAGAAAAATTATTTCAAATATTTCAGTTTGACATATTTTGAGCTTGAAAATTTAGTCTGAACTCTTAACACTTGATAATGAACATGATACATGCCCCCCACCTGCTACACAAATTTATTTCCTTATCCAACTTTCTTGTGTCCCAGATAAAAACAAATAAGCAGGGAAATTATTGCACCAAAGAGAGAGTCTCCCTCAAGTAAAAAACAAAACAAAAAGAAAAGCCACATACTTTACATATTCATTGTATTGTATTATGCAACACACGTTAGCTCTCCAGGTTGTACTTCAAAGTTTTTACGAGCACCAGCAATATTCAGTGTGCTCAGACTGAAAACAAATAAAGAAATAAATGCAGTGCATCTGCTTTTCCTTTCCCAAGGCAAAGAGACTAATACATAGTGTGGCCAGCAGACACTTTAAGAGACAGAGTCTGTTAAGAAAACTGTCTCAACTGGGTACACAAGAGTTGCCTTCAGTTCAGGATCTTCCTCTGCAGAACTGGCATCAAAGAAATTATCACAAGCAAGGTTAAAACTGAAATACTGTCTTATATATCATCAGTTATCAAATGCTAGAAGAGAACCTTGTAAACTTTGGGAACAAGTGTAGGAACAAACTTTTCACATTACTGTACAGTTGACTTCTCTGAAGATTAATGTTCATTGATAGGTTTTGGACAAAAACATGGAAAGAGTTGTGAGAGCAGTGTCTAAATCACATTTCCCCCTAGGCACCAAGCTGTAGTCACACTTCCTCTCATATTGTTTTCCCCAAAAGACCTAAGCTTCTCCAGAGGAAATATGGGGTGATATCCCTTTCTTCACACCTTCATGCCATACCACAAAGCCTAGTAGTTAAGGTACTCTCAAAGGACATGGAAATACCATTTTAAAATCGCTTCAAGCAGGGTAAGAAGTCATCTTCTTCCTAAAAAAAATGCTTCAACCACTTGACTGATACACAAAACATGAGTAATTCACACACAAGGTTTTCCTCTTCAGAAGAGGGAATTAGGCATCTATAGTCCAGGTTTTGAAGTCCCGCACTCAAAGAAACCCTAACCTTGCTAACCTAACAGTTAGTACTAACCTAATAGTACTCCTCTATTAATTATTTCTATGTAGCAATATACTGTCTGTTCTGGTATGAAGGGGACCCTTGTTCAGTTGTTTCTCTTTCCCATGATGATGATGATGAAGAAAAAGTCAACCATTCCTAAATAGTCTAGCTAGCACTGAATAAGGACAGACCATTTAAGCTCTCAGCTAACACAGATCTTCCAATAGATACCCCTTAAATCTTCATCTCTGGACCTCACAGAAAGAAAAGGAAAGTAAGGTTCAAGTTGTCGCAATTAAAGGACTTTACTTCTCTGCTTCATGTAATGGGAAATGAATCTAAAAATGTCATGGTTTGTGCCCAGAGGGCAACTGAGCACCACGCAGACACTTGCTCACTCCTTCCCCCTCAGGGATGGGGAGGAGAAAATAAAAAGGATCAGGATCAAGACAAGGATATGGAGGGATGATTCACCCATTATGGTCACAGGCAAAAGACAGACTCTGTTTGGGAAGAAAGAACATCCATTTAATTTGACCACCACCACTAATTTACTAATCATAGTAGTACAGTGAAAAATAAAACTACATCTTAAAAACACCTTCCCCCCACTCCTCCCTTCTTCCTGGGCTCAGTTTTACTCCTGATTTCTCTACCTCCTCCCCACCAGTGGCACAAGGGTGCAGGGGATAGGGATTGCGGTCAGTTCATCACATGTTACTTCTGCTGTTCCTTCCTCCTCAGGGGAAGCACTCCTCACATTCTTCCCCTTCTCCAGCCTGGGGTCCCTCTCACAGGAGACAGTCCTCCATGAACTTCTCCAACATGAGTTCTTCCCACAGGCTGCAGCTCTTCCAGAACTGCTCCAGAGTGGGTCCCTGACATGGGCTGCAGTCCTCCCAGCAACAGACCGCTCCAGCGTGGGCTTCCCTCAGAGTCCCGGCCTTCTTCAGGCACAGCCACCTACTCCAGTGTGGGGTCCTCCATGGGCTGCAGGTGGTCATCTCCTCCACCATGGTGACTTCCATGGGTGGCAGGGAGGGTGGCAGGGAGGGTGGCCCTGCCCTCTCACCACAGGCTGCAGGGAAGTCTTTGCTCAAGTGCATCTCACCCCCTTCTTCTCCTTTCTTCCCCTGACCTCAGTGTCTGCATAGGTATTTCCCTCACCACTACTCCTCTCAGGTTCCCCTTAATTATGTTACCACAGAGGCACAGCCACCATCACTAATTGACTCGACCTTGGCCAGAGGTGGGTCTGACTTGGAGCCAGGGGAGCTTCAAGAAGCTTTTCACAGGAGCCACCACTGTAGCCCCTCCCCTGCTGTCAAAACCCCACCACACATAAACCCAGCACAAAGGAAAGCATTATTCAAAGTAGCTGAGACACTTAGGACTCCCTGATAAATATAAAAAACATCTCCTTATCACAAGCTGCTTAATCTTCTAGAAAGAAATTAGTAGAGATGCAGCAGCAGGTCAAAACCAGGACAGGTGAAGGCAAGGGTAACTTCCAGCAGGTGAAAGAACTGAAGAGGAAAGAAGATTCTGCATTGTGCAGGGCAGTGTGACCAATCCAGGCAGCTCACATGTGAATTAAATTAATAAATCATAGAAACATAGAGAGGTTTCGATTGGAAGGGACCTTAAAGATCACCTAGTTCCAACCCCCCTGCCATGAGCAGGGACACCTTCCACTAGACCAGGTTGCTCAAAGCCCCGTCCAGCCTGGCCTTGAACACCTCTAGGGAGGGGGCAGCCACAACTTCTCTCAACCACAACTTCTCACATAAATATGTGTTCTAATTAAGTCCATCCTTCAGTTTTTTTCTTTATGATCAGAGGCAAAAATTAGCGGTTCTTTTTCTTGACATGGAAAAGAGGTAAGGAACATACACAGTAGTTTGTGAAATTTTATAGTAAGCAGTTTACTAGCTTTGTACACATGCTGAAATCATTTTAAGGTGGTTTATCTGCACATTTGCTGGCTCACAGAATTTGCACTGGCAAAAACAGCTATTGCTCCTATCTTGTAATGGGATCTGTGCAGTGGGCTTTCCTGCAAAGCATCTTATTAAAACTTAATTTCTGTGTAAGTAGATCTTTTTGCCTGAATAGTCTTCATGTTCATAAGCTACAGCACAGGATGTTGAATTCAGCGCAAGCATGGGAAGAGCAAACAGATCTGCCATTCCCCTATAAGATCTTATTCAGCCCCACATTGTCTAACAAGAACATCTGCTTTGTAACTGTGAAATTCACTATAGAAACATGGATTCTAGAAATCCTAATGGATAACAGCACATTCCTAATGGTTAACAGTATGTTTAAGACAAATACAGGTAATATTTCTGGTTCATAAGGACTGAATGAAGGCTTATATGCTCAATCTTGCATGCAGCCTAAAAGACCAACAAGTCACACTGGTGTTGTTTGTGAACGTGGAAAAAAAAAAAATACAGAAATGCTAAAATATCCAAGATAAAATAGAAAATTGTATGCAATTTCTGCTTCTGGTTTTTCAGTCGCTTTAAACCCAGTAGTTCCTCTTATGGCTTCCAAGGAAAAATAAATGCCATATACAATAGTATTAGCTAAGATTACATTAGAATTATTGAGAGAAAACTGCAGAGCGCTAGCAAGGGGAAAAGGGGATGGAGTCATAACCTCACAGGGGTTGGGAAATAAAATTCATAAGGTGGAATGAACTGGAAATGTCTGAGACTGTATCTAGAAAACCAAGCAGGGAGAAGCACAGAGATAACCAGAGCTGAACAGAACAGCACATCTAGTGTTGAAAAAGTTGCTGTTGAAAAAGTCTAATGCCATCCTAAATCATGTATTAATTTACCTTTTGTTATATTAAACTCATATCTTATTTAAAAGCTCTGAATCAGTCCTCTTTAATCACCTTGGCATCTACATGGTTCCAAGACTAGACAAAAGAAAGAGATGACTGTAAGGAAAGAAAGTGAACTACAAAATATTCCCAATCTGAGGATACCAGCACAGGTCAAACTTTCCGGATATTTATCAGACAAATTAAACAAATTCAGACAAAAAATTCTATCTCCTTATTGAGAAAGCTGAGCTACAGGAAAGGAGAAGAAAGTATTAACTAGTTTTTAAATATTTCTGTTTTTATCTAGGTTTACAATTTCATAAAACTGTCAGCCATCAGATTTATAGAATACTGCCCTTCTAAAAAAAGGTGTGGGTTTCACATGACAAACAAAAAAACCCATCTCTTCAAAAAGATTCTTTTTTAGTGAAAAATATTAACAGCAGAACCTGTTACATATGTAAATATCAATAGAAGTTTAGATCTTATCCAAAATTGACATAAACTTGTCTCTTCAAAGAACTGGAAAACAAATCAATTCTAAATTGTTAGTGCCAGTATTCATTAACTAACATTATTATAGATATGACTGCCAAACATGTTATATCCTTCATAAAATTCATATGATGATAAAGCAAACAAAAAAAATTATGCTAGATTACAGATCACAGCTGACAGTTATTTACTTAAATATTTTTCGTGAGACCTGGCCTTCAAGCACACCTCACTAAGTGCAGGGTATCCACTATTTAATGGTCTTGTGTCAAAGAGTATCAATTATTAAGAGATGTTTAGGAACATCAAAGAACTTTATTAAATTGTAGAGTAGCACATTGGAAAGTGGAATTGTAACCTGATGAAGTATAGCTTAGCAAAAAGTTTTGGAGATGACTATAATAATATAAGCACAGGTGTTAAAAGAAACAAGGAAATTGTGGATTCATACAAACACCAGAGAGAGAAAATAGAAAATGTACTAAAATAAATAATCAGAAATTAAAAGCCATGTAGCTACAAGGCATCATTTGCATTTATGTGATCACAAAATACATTGCTTTTAGGGTAACTGCTCAATTCTATAAAGTTATTACTGAAGAAAAGTCAAAAATAAAAGGAGAAATACATTCTACTGTCCACTTTCCCATAGAACAGGAAGGAAAAGATGCAAAGCCGGAGGGGGTACCAAACAGAGCAATGAACTGAGAAAAACCAACGCATGCTATAAAACCCAGGAGATATGTGTTGGCCCTGACCTTATGATCCAACATTTAGATATTGTTCCCCTGTGCTTTCTTCAGTTATGTGCATTTGTATACTGAAGGGACATTAAAGAAAACAGACTGTATAGACTAGCTCTACAACAACACTAAAATCTTTTCATATATTTTTTTTCATCTAATCTCCAACTATACTTCATAGGTAAACTGGAAAATCCCCATAGCTCACTCTAGATTTTAACATGCTAGCATGTGTTGGGATCTGTTTAAGCACATCTAAAGAGTCAAATGAAATGTGTGTTCTCAGTACAACCTCACTGAGATGCCACTTGCTCCCTAGTGTTATGCATTTTTCATAAGCAGAGGAATTTTTAAATGACCACTAGCACAGCAGTCAGAACAATTTCTCTTCTTTTTAAAAAAAGATTGCCTTTAAAAATTAAGTTAAAAGCTAGAAATAATTTTATATTAATGCCCCAAAGAACAATTATCTTGTTCTTAAGGAAGAATAGGCAGATATATTAAACAGCTGACATACATTTCCTCAGAGATATTTCTGCTGCACAATAATTAGATGCCACTTTAAAAAAGCATTATGTTAAACACTAATGAATGCATCTTTACGTCAAATAGATTAACCTTAGTATGCCTCATCTTTATGCAAAAATCACAATGAGTATCTGGAGGTTCATAATTTCCTCTGATGCATAAAACTGTGAAAGCAGTGTCTCAAGTCTGATTTCATAAAGAAAAATAGCAGCTGCCACTATGTAGGATATTGCCAAATCTCATATACAAAGAGGAGTTTCTCTGAGTCATGTATTATCTACATTGCTATCTATGTGCATACATGTGCACATAGAAAAACTTGCTTCCATCCATTGCTAAGTGAGAACATTACTGCATGAGAGTCAGGAATTGTCAAATTACATACCAGCATTATCAATCCGCATTAAACTCATCTTTAAATGGTAAACCTTGCAAGTGTTTCAAGTGACCTCAAATTTTCTGAAGCTTTAAGCTACAGGATAACACTGGTATTTATAAAGGAACTATTTATTTTTTCTGCAAGCCAAATAACTAAACATATAGATTTTTTTAAAATGACTAGTGAGTCTATCTAGATTGGCTGCAAAAAGTAGAAAATCTTAAATGTCATTCATTGTGAGCTGGACAGAAAACCATCCATGAAAGAAAAACAAATTATATGACAAGATTAAAATTATTGTAATACTTGCTTATCTGGTATTTGTTCATATAAGAATATTGAGATATCTTTCATAATAGCAGATTATGTTCTGTAAAAGTAATGGTACATTTTGTTCATCTCAAAATAATTTCATTCAAGTTTTTATGAAAGTGCATCCAGTTTTACCACAAAAATAAATTCCCAAAATATAGGTTCTTACTTGTTTAAGGAATAATTTCTTTTATCATACAAAGCTAACTGGTAATAAATTATGACTTGTGGAATATTTACACTAAAGGTCTTCTGAGAACATCACTGACGAAGTTTCTTAGCACACTTTGATCCAGTTACAATGTCTTTCTACCATGAAAAAAAAAAAAAAATAACGCAAGAAGCTCTAGATATAGCAAGTTCGAAAATAAATATTCTGCCTGTGGTCTGCTACAAATCATAAGCTATCAGGGCAAGTTAAGCGATCAAATCTCTCTGGTCTTATAGATTGTCTTATAGATAAAAGCAGGTTCAAATGATTTGCTAAATTACCATTTCTCGTCCACTTGCCTCATGTAATTTCATTAGAAAAATACACACAAATATAAATGCCAAGATCAGTTCAGCTATACATATAAGAAGGTATAAGAATGCCCTGTCCTTTCTCTGGTACACAGCTAAATGCAGTTCTGCTTCCTTCCCTGTCTGGGCAACTTCAGCAGCAGCTTCCCCACAACAGGGTGCACTACAGGATTCCCAGGGCACAAAGGGACACTTTCTGCTTTCCACCCTTACCTCTTCCCTTTATGTTCACTAATTATGTAAAGCAGGGGGAGAGTAATATGAGCTTTGTAGCAGACAAAACAAACTGCTGTATCCACTTGCTAACAAGGCTCTCATAAAAGCAGTAACTGCCAGCAATAACTGACTCAGTGTCAAAGCATGTCATTATCTCCAAAGTGGAGTGGATATGTTGCTCCTTTGCAACAGGGACTTTCCTGTAAAAAATAATTAATATTTCTATATACCTGCTATTGGTCTGATGCCAACAGGCATAGAATTATATAGTGAGGACATGCTTGAATTAAAATATGCCAAAGGAAAGTAAAACATCTTCATCCACTATAAGCATACAGCTACATCAGGCAAAATGGAAAAAAATGCTTTTAAAATCTTTTATTAAGCACAGTCTCTTTAATCTTATTCCTGCTCAAACTGTGAATATAAAATAGAGCAAATTATTCTTTCCATGTTCCTCTATATGGAATTTGTTACTCATTTTTTCTCATATTCATTTTTCTTTATCCTTTTGAACAGAATTTTGATGAGGAAAACACATACAAAGGCATTAGAGAAGGGATACACTAAGGAGCAACAGAGGAAAGAAGAGTTGGAGCTAGAGGTCCCAAACATGATCAGGGTGCAGTTGTGTTACTTGTTTTATAAACATAAAATAAGGGGCAGCCTTAAAAATCTTATAAATCAGAGAAATAACTAGATCACAGGTGACAGAAAATAAACGTTACCAAAGTTTTATAGATGTCACACCAGAATTTTGCATCAGAGTTAAAATATGACCCCAAATCCCCAGTGGCTGTTCCAGTGGCTCCACATAAAATGCAATATTCAAATAAATGCCAGAAGAAATGCCTTTTTTTGTTCTGTAGGAAGAAATCTTTTTTATGATTTGATGGTTTTGTTTAAATATGTTTCCATTACCATGCAACTCATGGGTGGCTATGTTCTATGAAGAAAACACTTTTCTAAAAGAGTATACTTTGCTAGAGGTGGTATAAAATTCTCTCCCTAATTACAGATTATGCAAATTTTTAGTAATATAAACCACACTGACTCTTCAGTAATATGACAATGCTGAGATCTTGTATAGAAAACACACAAAGCCACCTCTTAAAACAAATGTATCTGGTTAGATATCGATCATCTAAACTTCACGTACAATAACTTGTCTCAGGTTTTATTTTAATAGTCCTACAATAGCATCAGATAATCATTATATCTTCCAGTAAATGTTTCTTTTTCCTCAATTATAGCATTTCTTTGAAGCTATATCCACATTTTTAAAAAACAAACCTAGCTAAATATTACAGATGACATAGAAAGGCTGTTTTCATTCTTTTTTAAGAACTCTATCTTCTTTATATTTCTCCGTCGTAGTAACCTGATCATTTGTCAGCAGTAACTAGGATGACAGGATTCGCCTATAGAACAATATGAGAAATCTTTTTCCCTCAAAAATCCTGAAATATTCCCTGTAAATAATTTAGGAGAGTAAGAAACAATTTAAAGTGCTGTTCCATAAGAAATATGCTAATAAGAATGCCATTAACAATGTAACATTTTCATAGTTTACTTATATAAAATGTGGCATCACAGGTTACATTAATCTTTCCACCGCATCATCCAAGATATATTGATTAGACAATTAGCTGTGTGTGTAAGTCACAGTTTCCAACACAAGTATGTACTCAGTAACTCCAAGTAGCAGAGATCAGGTTGGTAGCAGCTAAGATATCTCGTAGCCAAAGACATGGAATATGAAGCCTTCTCCTGGGTTGATGACAGAACAGAGCTCATTATCTACACAAGCTGGCATCAAAAATATTCTAATGTTTCTACCATTTAGCTCACAACAGAGAAGGGGAAGGAAAAAAATGGAGAACAATGAAAACGGTGATTACAAGCACATTGGTATTCAGTCATCTCTTTTGTGAGTATATTTATACAGTTAGTTTGAAGATAGATCAGAAAGGTAGTCTCACATGTAATAAGAGAATGCAGAGGAATGTGATTTTTTATGGAAGAAACTACAGAGGAGTAAAGATAGTTACACATTTAGATTTATCACAGGGACTTATGAGGACTTCTGTCCACCCTACCCTGTGGCAAGTCTCACTACTGCCTTTGTGCTATTTAGTCCTCGATTCCTCCAAAGCCAAAGCAGAGATGCCCCACATGCAGCAGCTAGAAGAGCTAGCATGCCACATTTCCAGCCATCCCTCCATTAGAGACCCAAAGTGGCCACACATTCAGTATATGGGTATGGCCCAACAGGAGGGAGAGGGTGCTTCTCTTCCCTATGGTCATCAGAACTGCCTCTCTCCCAGTGACAGAATTTCTTTCACTCAGGAAATGTGTGCAGTTTCTTACTTCAAACTTTCCTAAGGCTTCTTTTTTACCCTTTCAGTTAACAGCAATGTATCACTGAAAGTTTTATACACTTCATCTCCACAAACACACAGAATAAACCAAAGCTCTAAGGAAAGCAGGTCACGGTAAAATAAAGAGTATTCCATTGAAACACAATATTCTGTGCTAGAAATGAGTCAATTTCTTGACAAAAAGTTCAGCTGAAAATCAGAATGTTGTGCCTAAGATATGCAGAGAAAATACATCCTAAACAGCAATTATTGGACTATATTTTGAAAATTGCACATCTCTTATAGTAATCTTAATAAGAAGTATCATTTTTTTGTTTTGCATTTTACAAAATGTGCGTATAAATTATCATCTTATTAGGAAATTGCCCTGTATAGCACCATGTTCTCTCAAATTTCAGTCTGTATCTCATACTACAAGTGCTGTATGAGGTATGAAAAAGACCCTGAGTTTTCAAATTAGATTTTAAATGGCTAAGAATCAGTATGAAAATTAGAAAGACTAATTGCTTAACCAATCCACATTCTTTTGCCAGGAGTTTGCAAGCAAACCAATGCCTTGAATTGGATTTTGTTTAAATTGGATGTATAAAATTGGATTTTAAGGAAATCAAAAAAGACAAACTTTAACTGGTTCAAGCTGGATCATTTTCTTCTCAGATGCATAAAGCTGGAACATTGTTTCTTTAAAGAGGAAACATTAGATGTATGGTTATTGTATTCTGCTGTTGCTTAAAGTGTAAACTAACTGGATAGTATTACACATTTAACCATTACTGCATTTTAAGATGACAGTACTACAAACTAAACAATATTTCAAGCCTTATAACAGACATATAGTTCATAGCATTTTTCCTGATTTCTAAATCAAAAAGATTAAAATAGCCCAATATAAACTGTAATTCATGAACCTAGAGTGTGCGTTATTAAAGTCAGTATAAAAGTAAAGATACTAAGACACAAAGAGCAAGTCATTAAATATATTTTTGTAAAAAAGGTATATTAAAAAAAAGTCCTTTGTCAGTTTAGAGCATCTCAGAAGAATCCAAGAGATCTCTGAAGAAAATGTCAGGAAATGCCAGAGTGATGAATATTATTAAATTAAACTATTAAAGACTAAGTGATAATTGGCAAACAGCCTAAAATAAAAGCATAAAGAATATGCTGGTGCTTGGGTATCTCTCACTCAATTACACATTTTGTTAGTGTCTTAGCACTGTAGGATTGACAGTTTGCTTATGCCATCCTCCTACCATGAAAGGTGCAAGATAATGTTTTTACTACTGTTTGCTGGATGTAATTGGTACCTGTAGACAAACTGGTTATAAAGTGATCCCAGGTTAAAATACCAGGTCTGTCCTTCACTCACTGTCTTGCCTTAACTGAGTCACTTCAAATATCTCAGTTATCAGGTGTATAAAAGGGAGTTTATCAGACTCATCTTTGTCCTCCACAGACAATACAAATCTGAAATTTAAATTCATAATACTATACTAAATTATTATTATTAATAATCATTTTAAAAAAAAAAAAAAAGCATTCACTTTATAAAGACCTGTAGTTTATCTGTAGCTGTTTGAGTCTTCCTACAATTATTTATAAAGACTCCTCTGTTTCCATGCAAGGTGTCATCTTCCTACAAAGTCATACTTCCAATATATAGTAAGTAGACCTATGTGTATAATATTGCATCTGAAATGAGTGTTCTAAATAAATGTTCTCCAGAAAACTATTGAAGTACTTAAAGTAGCTAAGAAATGTAGAACTGAAACTGCTCAGCTGTTCATTGTGCTGTGAAAAGATGAAGAATGCTTCAAAAGGCAGGTATCTTACCTGATTTAGAAGTAAATCCTCTGCCTGGCTCAACAGCTAAGTAGAAATCAACACAATGTGCTCAGTATTGAATCCCTTCACCAATAATATCCACATGCAAATATTTAAAAAGTAGATGATCCCAGCTCATTCTTTCTCACAGCCAGTCTTTTATTATTTTCCATCCAAAGTTAAGCTTCACAAAAATTTCTGATCTTTTTATTTGAACACCCTCAAGAAAATCTTTTCATACTTTCACGTGTTCAAGATATTCTGTAACTTCTTTTCCAGTGGATAGATATTTTTTGTTTTTATAAAGCATAGCAGGTCTGACATGACTTCTCCTGTCAAAAATAGTCAATAAATACTCACCAGAAGTAGCCAATAACTGATGGTTGGACCATATTCCAGAAAGCTAACCTTCAGGTCCCCTCACCAAACAATATAGATCAGGGATTTGATTTTAGTTATTCCTTCAAAAAGATGAACATTGTAAAATGTTATTATTTTGGGGTACATCTTTTTTTTTTTTCCCCTTGGTTTATTTCTGAGACAGAATCTTTTCTCATTTTAAGATATTTTCCTTTATTAAAATTTTTGTCAAAATTTATTACTTCTTATTTAAACTCTAGGTGACAATAGATATATGTTTCTGAAAGCTAAACAGTGTCATAAAATAGACAGTTAGCTCTAATGAGTATCAGTTTTCGCAGATGTCTCTTGGGTCACTGAGCTACAGGATTATTCCCATTTTCTCCCAGCAGATTGTCCACAAATGCTAAGAATGGTCTGAACTATCTTCACAGACAGTGTAGTTATAAGAAGTGGTTATATGCAGCATAATATAGATATTGAGTCAAGTGATGCATTTCTGACCATTATATTCAAAAATGGCTAAAATTTCATTCAGAAGGTTAGTCACAGAAATGGTTACATTATCATAAAATAGAACAGACTTGTTTATTGAGGACAGAAACACTGTTTTTTAGTATATGCGCACATGGACATTATCCCAGAAATGAATCTGAAACTAACCATGTATAAGGGGAAACAATCCTAACATCCATTGCTAACATTATCCAGTTTTATCAGAGTTAAAATTTATACAATACATAGAAAAAATCATTATGAATCTAATACAATGGCAATGTATATAATGTTTCTCATAATATGTGTAATTTTGCTAATGCACATTTAGAAGGTTGCTACAGCAGAAAGTGCCCTGAAGGACAATGTACTAATTAAGGTATGAAATAGAAATGTTGATCAAGAGACTTTAATGAGGAGGAAGGAAAGAAATGACCTAGTCCTTACATTGTCATGTGGGGTCCCAGTGCATGGTCACAGAAAAGACAAGACAGGTTAAGAATAGGTGAGCAAGCAAGAAAGTAGTTTTCCCAGTTCTGGCCATGTGGTGCCAGAAGAGGTCTTGCAGACATTAATTAATTAGCTATAATAACTACCTGAGGTGGTAGAACAGACAAAGTTCATTTTTTCAGTAGGTGCATTTTGCTCTTTGCTATTTTATCTCTTTGTATAACATTCTGATTGATTATTGCAAATCCATGTTTTTTACTCCTTAACTCTTTATCTCATTATAAAGCTAGTTTTTTGAGTGATCTCACAGCCAGTAAAGTATTGCATCTTTACAGAGCTCATCACCCTAGTATTATTCCCCCAGGTGTCCAGAGACTGGCAGACTCCTAACAGCTGCATGAGCTGATTTAAGAATTGGTAATACAGGTGTCTTCGAGGGCAATGCTTGCCCTGAGGGCAGGGTAGTTTGGGTTGCTGGACAGAGGGTCCAGTGAGAATACTCAGGTCAGAGGAGAAGCTGCAGAAACCAGAGGAGACAGTGACTTCAAGCAGGGTATGTCACTCTCTTTCTCCAGAACTCATAAAAGCTTTAGTGCTTGTAGCTCTACCAGAATAAATGCATCATGTCTAAGACCAGCAAGAATGGAGATGAACTTCAGCTGATTACAGACTGTTCTCTCTTAGCAGTTAAAGATCAAAAAACCAGCTGAGCAATTCCCTCCTCTCATCCTTTGTAACATACAAGCTGCAGGTGAACCCCCCTGCTTTGTTCTCTCCCTGATATTCCAGTTACCTGGAATTTAACATGTAATTTCTACTTATGGCTAACAAGCATCAATCTAGTGAAAGTTTGACACAAAAATCTACAAGTGTTTTGTCATTTACAATTTTGTAAAATGTTTAAAGCCTATGAAGAAATATATATCCCAGTGAACCACTTGACTTTGAACAGTATACTTTTCAGATAATTTCCCCATTTCAAAAAAGATTTGTCTTGATTTATGGTAATAATACCTAATCCAAGATGAGCCAGTGTAGATTTATAGAATTTCTGATGTGCAAACAAAGTAGTTTCATCTCCACATATAAATTCTTGGTTCAAGATGCCAACAAATTGGTTGGGTAACCTTCCCAATATGACAAAAAAGTCAGGATGTGGGAGCTCTGTGTGACTATTCCCCTCAATGCTCTAAATCACTTCTGGGTAAAGTTCTTTACTGTGTCTTATAAACTAGAAACCTGATACAACTGTAAGGACTGTGGTCCCAATGATTGTGGCACTACTTTACTTTCAGAATCATATACTGCAGATAAATATAATTCACAAAATAGATATAGTGACAGGTCAAATACAGAGTAAATTAAAAACAGAAAATGAAAAATGAAAGTCCAGTACAAATCTAAAAAGAAGGGATTGTGTAATCAACGTGACAGAGGAGAGATTATGAAAAACAGTATTTCCCATACTCATGGATGAAATGTACGTGAACTTAATGATATCTCTTCAAATTTTCAGAATCAACAAACAAATTCTATTCATAAAGAAATAAACTCATTCCTAAGAAAAGAGAGATATTTCAAAAACATCTATTGCCTATGTTACTACTCTCTGCTACCATGCTGGCAACAGATAAATCAACATTAATACTCAAAAGCCAAGTCTGACCCACCACTTCTCTCTGACAGGTAAAAAAAGAGATTTCTTTTCTGCAGCTAGGTCACTTGTGTATCATGTATATAATGCAAAGACATAATTTAGGGTCTGCAAATGCTTGTGAATATCCCTGAAGTAAAAGAGGATCATATGCTGTGTGCTACTCCCATTCCATGAGCCCTCAAATGGAGAACTTTGGAGCAAATAGTGACATCATTAAATGTTTTCCTAAACACAATATAAGCCAGCAAATGGATTCACAATTCAGAAAAAGAAAGATAGATGTCTTCATTACAGGTCATACAACATTGCTTTCCATAGGGTAGGTTACATTTCCAGAAACTGATACACAGAAACAAAACAAATCAATCCAAGATACTGAATGCTAACCCACTGCCTTTCTGAGCAGGAGGAAAAAAAGACATATTCTTCCCATAATGGAACTTCTTTCGCTAACCTGTGCTCTTACAGCTACTCCTAGATCATCCATGTGATGCACAGATACACCGTGATACTCAGGTGCTAGAACACATTCTTGGCTTAACTCCGAAGTAAGTAGCACTGGAACTTTTCATGAACATGTTTTATTATCTCAGCAGAAAGTATCAAACAACTATTGTAGCACTAAGCAATTAGAAAATCTCTAATGACACACAGACATTTCTGCAGTTCTTGCATATACTTTATGAATTAGATTTTGCCAATAAGAAAACATAAGCAGAAGCCCTTTAATGATGTTTTATTAAGGAGTCAAAACATGATCTTTAAAACCTTTTTTTAAACAAACTTTTATAAAAAAATATCTTTTTTATATTAACAGAATCACGGAATTAGCCTTTGAATAGGTACACAGAAAACTTGTATATGTTATTCTGTTTCCAAGTCTACAATATGCAGGAAAGCCAATAACATAGCATCTGAGTTTGAACTGAATTTATTTTTAGAGATATAAATATCCAGACTTTTCAGATGGGTAAATAAAGCATCTGATGAGGTATGTATGGTGTTTTATACTACCAAAAACCATATATTTTAATACCAATTACTTCAGTACCATCCAAAAAACACTGCTTGTTTCTTTCTTTAACTTATTAAAGATCATAAAGATCAAAAGGGGAAGCTCTCTGCATCATATATGAGTAGTTAGTTCCCTTAAACTCAGTATATAGTTCCAACAGATGATTCAGAGCAGTTATCTTAGCTTCTCCTATTCACTCTTTCACTGACAATACAGGACCCCTATGCAGACTAGACTTCTAACTTAAGCTCTAAAATTTCAAATTTAACATTAGATAAGACAAATATCTCATTCTCCTACTTCAAAAATGTAATAAGAATGTAATTTTTACCACAGAATCTCACATTACTTTTTTGAGTTTAAAGGAATAATGAAGACCAGAGCAGCAACAAAAGAATAATATATTGGGTTCACTTCACCTCAGAACAAAATAGCCATTCCAATGGTTCAGCTTTATACATAGACATAATTTGGAGGGATGATATCAGATAACTAAATCATAGAATCAGAGAATAATTTAGGTTGAACAGGACCTTTGGTCATTAGATGGTCACACTTCTACTCAGAACAGGACCTAGTTAAATCAGGGTGTTCAGGACCACACCAAACCAAGTTTTGACTACCAAGGTTGGATAGTCAGGACTCCCTGGTCTACATATGTCAATGTCTGATCGTCCTCATGATGAAAAAAATTTCCATGTATCTAATCAGAATTTGTTATCAGTAGTTATTCAGGCTTGCTATCCAGTAGAAGCTCCAGGACCTTTTCTGCTGATCTATTTTCTAGTCAGTTGGTCCTCTACCTGTATAGATACACAGGGCTGGTCTGTACCAGCAGTAGGAATTTTGCTTTCTTTCAGTTCTTTCTTAACAAAATTTGGCCCATTATCTGCTTACATGAACTAATAATCAGCTTTCTGAATTATTTTCCCATTTGTCCACTCAGACAAAGATTTCTCTCTTCTGAACAGATGGTGAGTACTTCACTAACTGCTCATTATAATCTGAAAGTAAACATTGGCTGAGGATCAAACAAGTTCTCAGTATAACCTCTGAGGCATATGGCTGATTGAACCATTATAAAGACAATTAAATACTTAGAATGTTAAATTAGTAAAACATACCTAGCTTAAGAAAGAGCGTATTGAGCATGAACAAATACAGCCTGCTTCTCCACCTACAGAGATAATTATAGCCTACAGAAAGATCAAAAAATCTGTGCAAACATTCTCCAAGTATTTTTCCCAATATCACTGTTCAGGGCAGCTCTCAACCAAGAATATTCGAAAGTTATTGTTCGTGTATACAACTGCAGGTTTTTTTAAAGCTGTGTATGACCATGAAGTATGCATGACAGAGAAAGAAATATTCAAGCAAAGACCTATTTCTGATGCTGCGTAAGTGCTATTTACACAGTGACTGGGAACTTACAAAAAAACATTTATGATCCATTACTATAAAATAACCTAAGTTTCCTTAGACAAGACATGTACGCTCAAGGAGCTGTCCCATCGTGTGATATTAATCTCTTTGAGACCAGAATCAAAATTGTTTAGAGACTTTGTACATGCTTGTTCAGAATGCATGAGCTGCCAGGTCTATAGATTGTACAAAATGTATGCGCATGACAAAAGACTCAACTGCTTCTCTTGCAGGGGGCATAGCATGTTACAGTGGCAGGCCCAAAGAAAACATTTTCCAACACGACTCATTTTTTGTTGTCCTCTTTTTCTTTAGAAAGTGAAAAGTGAGTTAAAGCTTCACTCAATGTATTGATGCCATTCTTGGTTCTCACAGGAAGCTTATATAAATGTTTAAGACGCAATTGATCCTGGTTTATAGTTTTGGCATGATAAGAACAGGTGCTCCTAATTATTTTTATCTGAACCTGATTAAACACTTTAACAAAACAATTAATAAGGTCAACATGCATTATTCTGATATTAAAACTTCAGTGTTTATTCTGTTCTCATTGTTATACTGTACATCTGTATTATTTATTTGCCCTGTTAGAAAATATTCAAGTATTCATGAAGATTTTGTTTCATTTTCCTCCCCCTATTTTGAGAACCACAACATATTAACATGAAAGTGTTATTACATTAACTATTTTTAGGAATTTGGCTAATAACTATGACTAATATTTTCATTGAAGTCTGTTGCTATATGCACTTTTATGTTCATACTTCAAAAGTTTCTAAGCTTTTCTATATATTTACTATGAAATTGATAAAAACTACAAGCATAAGTAACAAGAATAACGTTAAATTTTTACAGAGCCATCTGGATTACTTGGTTAGCAGAATGCAGTGAAATATGTAAAATCAACAGAGCCAAATACCAGATCATATAGTTGGGAATTAGAAGTATACACTTATGGTTAAGACCATAAAGTTTTTCCTCTGAAAATAAACCTTACCTCATAGCTTTGGATAGCCTTCATTCTAAAAATCAAGGCACTTCATCTCCTATTTGCTGTTCAGCCTGAGACAAAGAGTGAAGTTGTAGAGAATTCATCTTGATTGAGAGAGAACTTCAAAGTGTAAAGATATTTCCAAAACAGAAATGCTTCAGTCTCATCTAAGAAAGGTAACTATAGTACAGAGTCACAGTTAATGTTCTACAGAAGTAATTCCATCCTTAATGCTATTTTGCTAAGTGCTATCTTTTAACTTTGAAAAGATCCCTGTTGGGCTGAAATTTCTGACACTTAGTCTCAGCCCAAAGGGTTATTTTAAAGTTCAAATTAAAATGTTAAGAAAATTAACTAATGAAATGGATTTTTGCACTATGAAAAAGGTTCTCATTTTTAGTATGCTAAATCTGTTGCTACAACTCAAAATAATTTGTTTTACTTCCTACACTGACATGAATTTGACTGCTGAACAAAGCTTTTCAGCATGGACTCTGACTTCAGTTTAGAACTCTGTATGTTATATAATAAATATTAGCCTGGGATAGAAAAGCTATCAATGTCACTTCTAGTTACTGCTGTCAGAATTATTTGCCTTAAAGTCAAACCAGGTAACACATTTTGGATGAGAGAAGATGACAAAGGAAAACATGGAGTTAGAGCAACTAACAGTTCCAGGCTAAAGACAGAAGGCACTTAATGTGTCCCTATGGAGACACTGTATCTGGCACTGGCTTAAATGAGGTGCTCAAGAAAGACTATATAAAGGAACTGGTCACTAGCAAAACTCATGATAACTCAAATACAGCTATGCTGAGAACTAATGACACACCTAATGGAGCCCATTCCACAATTTATGTCATCCAAAATGTACACATTTCTCTTAACCAATTTTAAGAGGCTCTTGCAAGAAGAAAATGCATGTTGATGTGATGCTTCAAAAGGGAACTGGGATTTAAACAAAAAGAGTACTGTGTTGTTAACTTACAATTCAATTGTATGACTTTTTATTCAGATTTTCATTCAAATTAAATACTTGTAAAAGTATCCCTTAAATATTATTTCCACAACTGTGTGAGTAATGGTAGAAGTATTTTTGTGTAATTATGAATTCATTTTTCTTAGTCAGCTTCAGTGTCCACCCTTATCTCTCACAGATGTAGTTGCTAAGCCTTTTCCAAAGAACTCAATTTTTAGTACAACCAGGTGAAAAGCTTCCAAGAACAGCTGCAGCCTAACCAGTGCATCTTTGATTTTGCTTTAACAAAGGTTTTATTCTTATGACATAGACTCCTTTAACCATAGCCTTAAGCACTGCTTTCAACCTGGGTTTAGAGCTTGAATTATATTTATTTGGTGTAGAAATATTCTGTGGGCTTCTGGAGCACAGGCAATCTTTTTTCAAGAATTTAGTTCAACATTTGGAGTGCCCTATAGAAATTGTATATTTTTAATGGAATAAAATAATTCTGGAAAAAGCACAGAATGAGTCCTAAAGTCTGAATCACGACTTCTCTATAAAACCGACCACACATACACTTTTGCTTTGTGTGCCAAAAACATTGCTATGGCAGTAACAGAAAATTAGAGAACGCTGATTTCACACACCTTTCAGAAGGTCAAATACTTCCTGATAACTGTACAGAACATGGATACTTTACACCTACCCAGCCCTACTGTGTCCCAGCACAGATTAAAGGCCCACTTCAAAATTAAGTATTTTACAAAACTTCCTAGCATTGTCATTCACTTCTTTTTACAGAACTGTTTGTCAAATTAATAAATATAAAGGTTCACCCTGTGGTTGATCCAGATCATCATTCTTCAAGCAAGTAACTACAAGTTTAAAACAGCTCAAGACATCTTTCAGAAATATGTCCAAACAAAGAGATAAAGAGTCACCTTATCTTGTACAAATTACTCCAATAGTTCATCATTCTTCCTAGAGAAAAAGACACATTAACCTGAACTTTCATGGGTTCCATTACAAGTCATTAGATAATATTATGTCTCTATCTGATAGACAGCTCTCTAGTATCAGAAATCTAGTTCCTATGACAGTATTTTCAGATGCTAATCAGACATTTTGAAACATATCTCTTAAATGAAATTGACTGAACTTCTTTAACCAGGCATGCACAGAGACATAGAAACACATCATGTTTGACACATAGTTCAAAATGAGAATTTCTTTGCAGCCAAGAGGCTTGCAAATTAAATTGAAAATATTTTTTAAAAGCCAAAGAAAGAACAGAGCTTTATGTAAATGGGTCACTTTTTAATTGAATTATTTATTTTTCCAATAAAGATTGAACTTCAAGTATAAATAGTAACTAGTGGAGATGGTTTTATTTAAAATCTGTTCTAACGTGGCTGCTTGACTTCAGAGGAGAAGCTACTGCTTCTAAGCACAGCAATGGTGTGAAAGGAGTTTACGACCAATGCTACAATACGAAGGGGCAGGGAGAAAAGAGAGCATTAAGTATGGAATACTGTAAAGAACAGACTGTGGTGAAGGAAAAAATGGAAACAAGATTTTAAATGTAATCAAGAGTCAAAGATATGCAGATCCATGAAGATGAGCACACATATGTTGAAATTTTCTGTAAAATACAGAATTATTAAATATGCAGTGGAATAGCTTACCTGTTGTATGAGAAATACTTAGGCTGGACTTAAAGCAAGAAATCAGATATATAGTCAGTAACTCATTTCTCAACCAAACAAATGTTAAATATTTATTGTAGTCAAGGAGATATTAAATCAATAACAGTTAGCATGATACACCATTTTTAAAAGTCATTTTGTGAAGCAGTGTAAAAACACTCTGCCCTGATTAAAGAAAAAAAAAGCGTATATTTGTACAGTCTTTTTAAAGACAGCAGACATATCTTTGTCTCTGTTGCATGACATTTTTTATTATTTCCCTGCTACACAGCTATCAGAGACATCTCCACCTGCATCTACTTAATTCACTGGAAATGTAACTTCATTGTTGCTAAAAGTAATAAGAACATCTTTTGGTATTCTTTCTCACAAGGATCTTCAAGAGTGATGAAGATTGTCACTGAAGAGTGTAGCATAGCTCTGGCCTTTGGCAACAAACCTGGAAGATGAGATTGTCAAATAAAATAAATACATGAACAAATCTTTAAAAAAAGTGTTGCTTTTGTTATTACTGGTCTGATAGATCCCATGCCTTGGGAAATCAGATTCACTCACCAGCTGAACTAAAGGTTTTTGTGACCCACTGAGGTGAAGGGCAAACTCTTGAAAAACTAGTACTGGCACCACTTCCCTACAATAATGTTTGCTTATTCCAAGGTACATAGAGTAAAATAGTCATTAAGTACAGGACTACCCTGTTTTTATTCATATCCATCATGGGGAAATTCACATATTTCTAAACTAAAGGTGGACAAGTATATTTATGAACTGCATTAGTGAGGATCAGGACCTAGAAGATTACAGAGTGTAAGGCAACATTTAGCTTCTGGTATGAAAGAAGGGTAATGGCCTTGCTTCATTCCAAGGAATATGCTGACTTTGCTATATATAAGGTCTTCCAGACTAGGAAGATGAAGTGAAACAGGCAATCAAAGCGTATACATGCAATGAAGAATACTAGAGCTGTGAAATGTGAGACTCTCAGCAGTCTACTGAAGAACACCATCATCGGAATATAATCGTGACACCCATACAGATTGTACAGCTTTTAAGAAAGCATGAAATAGTTTACCAAGAGCTGTCTTTTGGATGGCTATAACATAATAAAGCATCCTCAATTTCAATTAAAATCCTTAGGTTACATTAATAGTATGACACATCCATAAGTTACAGTTATATTTAGGGAGTGAAAGCCCTGTTTCATGTCAGCGTAAGATTAAAGCTTTTATTGTTTAAAGAAACTATGAAAATACAAAGGAACCATTATAATTGCATTACATTATAGAAGGCATTAAAATTAGCCAAGTCACAATTCAGTATGTGGATGATTTTATCATTGTAGGAGAATGATAAAAAGGGTGGTTGGAAATCTGTAGGAAATGGAATGAAAATAGGGCTTAAAATTAACAATGCTAAAACCATAAACAATAAACCATAAAAAAAAATAGGACCAGGATATCCAGGATATGAATATGTCACTCCATTAAGATATCTGGGAGGATTCATGGTTACTACAGTATATAACATGGAAGTAAATCAAGGTGGGTCAGTATGTAGGAATGCCTGACACTTTTCCCTAGAGATAGTTTGAAGCTCTAAACAATGCTAAAAAAAACCCTGAGTTATACAAGGTCACTAAATTAAAAACTGTGATTTTTATGTAAATGCAATACCCAATTACTAAGAATTAATAAACTCTGTAAATACGTACTGAGTTGAATTTTGATGCTATTAAGGATGAGTATAAGGGAAGAGGAATCATGTGTGATCCACTTCTGGAAATGCAACGTAATTCTGGTATCTGCAGTGACTGCTACATGCTTAAAGTTTCTTGCAAGTTCCATCTCATGCTGTCCAGGTTTCTGGCCAATCAAGGGGAAAAATGGAGGTTCAATATTCAAAAATGTCTAGAAGTTTTGAATGTGAATTATAAACTAATGCAAAACATACCTTCAACAGAAAGGGGCATATGTTATATGGGCACCCAGGGATTTCTGGTGACTACAGCCAAGGAGTGAAGAAGGAAAGCATTTAACACTCAACAGGGCAGGACTCTGAAACAATTACAGATTATTATTTGTACATTTTTAGGACTTCAAGATATTAAGTACTCCTCATTAATAATAAAGTAAGAACAACCACCTCAGTCAAAAGCTTAGGTGGTCTGAGAGGCCTCTCTCTCATCATTGTAACTCCCTGAATGGCACTGTTATCTGTGCCAAGTTCAGCACAATAATGACCCAGATCCACTCAGAAAAATACTTCTTTTCCCAAACCTGAGTTTCTCTGTTTACTTCAGTATGAATTCCGTGTTTATCAAGGTTTTCTGCTAAATGTAACTTGCAGATGCTAATGCAGAAGTGATTAGCACATCACAATTTCTGGCCTTGCAAATATGCTGCAGAAGTTTTTGGCTTTCATTCATATAAAAAAGTGCTTATAAGCTACATGGAGTTCCGAGATGTCAAAGATCAAAGACTCATTAAAATATATTAAATTACAGCTGTGGAATGAGCTATTAGAATGCTATTTGTGCATGCACAGTGCTGGAAAATGAAGAACACTTCTTTAATGTATCATCACTCTGATTCTCATTTAGTGAACTCAGCATTTATAAAGCCAAAGAATTCCACATTATCAAATATCATTAAAGTTCTACCAGGTCTGCCTTAAGGGTAAAAATACACTTGGGGTCACCTACTGTGAATCTAATTTGGGTTTTTTGTAATGAACTTTTATTTAAATTTGCTACCATGAAATAAAAAGCACACTGATTCCCAGTTCTTTTCTCAGAGCTTACACAGCCAAGTATCATCTGATCATCTGTTAATTTTCTCCTAATTAGCACAAAACATTCATTTCTTATTTACAATATGAGTTATTTTTGCAGAATCAAAGTCTTGCTGACCAATATTTCCAGGTGGTGAAAGGTCACATTACTATAAAGGCCATAACAGCATACCTAATATACATTTTAAAATTAAATAAAATGTCATTTTTTCAATCTGACCAAAAAACATTGGATTTCAAAGTGCACATTTAGAAGGAATATATATGCCAATGTCTCCAGTTCCACTGATCCTCAAAATGAATGTACATGTTGAATTTTAAAGTCCAGTACAACTTTTCTTATAAAAATAAAGTCAAAAAGTCACAGAAAAGTTTAACTTCAGCAGTTCTACCAAGATGCAGTTAGGTTTAGAATGGCTTGATAAAATGGAATAGCTAGGACTAAGTTTATTGACTACTGTTAGATGTTCATATGAAATGCAATTTTTTTCATGATGGGTTCTTTCAGTCTCACACATCATCATCTCTCATAAAGGTGTTGCAGGGCAAATTAGGCTCTCAGTTAAGCTTGAAAGTTTGTAATAGCCCTAGGTAAGATATTTAGACTTTAAAATAAATGAGCAACCTTGAGTAGCAGATGAAGCAAGAGATAGGAAAATTATTATGATATACCTGAATAATCCCATCTTGTGTGGTATCATTAGATGGGTTTGCTCATTTGCAGTGTGCGGTCAGCAAGTAAAAAGCAGCCACCTTCAGACCAAGCCCTTAATGGAAAAGCCTTTGTTTCCTTCCTATCTACTTATGATTCCTTCTTATCAGAGGTGTCTCTTTTGCCCAGTCCTCTGATTTTTAGCCACCAGCACCTCATGTCCTCCATCTGAATGTTCTGGGCTCTGCCTTTCCACCTAGGTTCTGTCTTTCCATCCTGTCTTCTCACTGGACCTGTTCTCAGGTTATGTCTAGTCCTTGTCTTATCCAACAAATTCTTATGGATGTGTTTCTATTTACTTTCAGTGATTGCATCTTATTTAAGTTATTTACTTATTTTGGTGAAATACCAGGGTAGCAAGTTGCTTTCTTCATGAAAACTTAAAATTTCTATGCTTATAGGAGGCAGAGAAATGAAGAGTGAGTGTGACAGTATCAGTAAGTGCCAGAGACTACTACAGTTAGCAGTAGCTCTATCAACCCTGCTAATTATTATCAAGATCTTCAAGGCAAGTAGCATCAGTTCCCAGTGCTTCAGGAACATGGCAGGCTAGCACTGGCTTCCAGCATAAACCAGCTTTCCAGTTGGAGAACTGAGCTGCATGCTATTCAATTCCCTGCATCAGCATCTTGGTGAACATCAATTAATATTTTGCATCTGTTATCACAGCCTGTGCACAATACATGTATTTTCGTCTCCATGTAACTATCTTTCCTTTCAAAGAGTACCACAATAATGGTGCACTTTGAGTTAGAAGTTGTTTTTGTTATTAGTAACATAGGTCAGTATGCCACCTGCTCGGTGAATAGCGTTTCGATTGTCAACAAAGTGAATATCTACTGCTTAAGACCTATGATAGCCATTTTCTTCACTGAGTAACACAGGCTATGTCTCAATGGTAGTGTAACTTGCTTTCTGATTCAAGTAAGTGCTTTAAATGATGCTGTGTCCACACAAAATGCACGCTGGCTCATTCAAAACCTTAAATCAATATTAAGTTCTTGCTCTCCAGAAATACCAGGCCAACTCCTAAGAACAAATCCTTAACACTTCAGATTGCAGATGTAAAAACCAGTAAGGTCTCAAGTGCTAATCATGCTTTTCTCATGTAAGAATCACTCAGGAAAATAGGTGCTGTCATTCTTTTTCTCACAGACAGACATTAAACTGTTTGCAAACGACAGTCTCCCCGATCCCGCAGTCCCACCCTCCCCAACCTTCTGCTGCATGGACCAGCACAAGCACTAATTTACAGTTCTTACACATACTATTCTCCAGATCATTCTTCCCAGTTGGTTATTCAGATACAGGCAGTTAAGTAAAATCATAAAATTGCAAATAGCACAACTTCACACCAGTTTTGGACTACTATTAAAGGGGCTTATTATATTTAAATACTTGTATAACTGATATATTTTAAATGGGTCAGACGGGTTTGTCAGCAATATATTTTAGAGACAACAGAAGGAAAGAAAAGAGATTAATAATATTAGCTTATTTCTTCCCATTGAGACGTGCTGACAAATAATAAGATATAAAATTTTAGTGCAGATTAGTAAAACCTGATTTTAGAATCCTGTTCCAGAATCCAAAGGTATGTCCATAAGCCAAAAAGGTCTTAAAAAGCCTTGAACCTGCTCCCAGAAGTATCTGAAAGCACTGCTTGCCAGCACCTGAATAGCTATTTTTCATTTGCACTAACTACAGAAAATGTTGAGTGCATTGGCATAAATTAGAAGGACAGAGCACTTTAAACTGCTTGCTGCATCCTGATCAGGCTGACTTATGTTCTTTTAAGGAAGTCTCCCAGTGAAATTAAATAAAGAAACTTCACATGGAAATACGTGTATATGAGGTCTTGGTCCTGTGTCCAAAACACAATGAGAATAACTTTCATTCTTTTATTTTTTTACAACATTGAGCCAAATTTTCTTATTTTTTTATCAGCCAAAATCCATTCTTCAGTCATTCATAGCTCATATGCAATAAATACAAGGGCCTAGTAATGTCAGGGAACTGGCTGTGTAATGTTTTCCCTCTTTACTCATAGGTTAGAGTCAAAACTAAAAGAGGCATATAGAACTGTTATACCAGTTAGCTCACAGTAATCTCAAGTAGCACAGGAGCTGTAAAACTTAAGGAAACAGGCTTTCCCAAACACAGACAAAGGGAAGACAGACTGTATGTAAAACATTATGAGAAAATGACTGCCTGGTCTGGAGCCCACAACAGTTACAGCAGTTCAAAACTTAGCCCATTTCTGAGGCTTGGTTCAATGCTCAAAGTGAATGCAAAGGCTGACACAAAATACTCAGGGGTTTTCTATGACTATTGTTCATTTTCCCTTCCTTCTGTAAGGACATGTTTACACCTCGAGTATTTTAACAAGCCTTCTGTGTAACAGTAAGTGAGGAAAACACAACTCCATTTATATATATTTTTTGGACTTCAATCAAGCTGGAGTTTTCAAAGAAACATGGGCAGAGATTTACCAGAAGGAATGAGAAAATGCAGCATATCTTCTTGAGAAGGCAAAAAGAGTTATCTGAGGGCACCGCATAGCTGGGTTTATACCTTTGTTGCCTCCATCCATAAGAACAACATTTTTTTCCCTTCCAATATGATTTATAGTGGTCTCTTCATGGTCTTCATGGATCATTAAAAAGTGCAATAGCATTTGGTGGATGTTTTCTTTTAAAGAAGATTGATAACTCAGAATAGTCCAACCATTTCTAGGATCCATTCTTATGATCCCAAAATAAACACAGTCATAGGCAGGTGAGGGTTTTTAAAAAGGTAATTAAAAAAACTCTGTCAATACCAAGTGAGGCAGTAGGTTAAAATTTTACATTATCTTTACTGCAGTGATATACCTTAAGAACTAAGCTGAATACTAAAATAAAGTGGAACCACTTATTTTATAAATTTCAAAAATCACTTATCTTCAGTCCCATTCTGCATTCCCAGATTTCCAGCAATTATTCCTTTCCTTAAGCCCTTAATCACTTGGGCTTAATATTGTAGACCTTGTCTAGTTATATTTAGTAGCAATATGTAAGCTTTCTATCTACCCTTTGCTTAATACAAAGGAAAAGAAAGGGCAAAATCACAGTAAGCACTCTTTTCACAATGGAAAAAAAATATATTTGCATGTTTACAGGTACAATATTTGATTATTTTGGAAAGTGTATTAGAACATACCCAGATATGTGAGGACGGGTGTTGGAGAAATTTAATGGATTAAAGGAAGAAAACTGAACATTATCCAGGAAAAATAAAAGCTTCTGAAGGAAAGGCATGCAAGTGGACAGCATCTGAGCCTCTTTGTGTTTGTTGACCCACTCCCCAAAAGGCAGTCAAGGAAATGAACGGCTATAAAAATATAAAGCTGTGCAACATTAGTGTACTTATTGATTAATGTTTAGAAGGTATATTGATGATAGGACATGCAGTATAAGTGCTAATTATTTCTTATGATGCAAAATTGTTCATCTTCCTGAAAAATTAGATCAACCAATAGCAGTGGTTTTACAAGCAGAAATGTTCATGGATTATATTAAAAAAGTGATTTGAAGCAAATGAGTTCTTTCATCAGAGCTCAGCCATTTTAGTATAAGAGATGCAACTCCAGGTCATGAATCAATCCTGTGAAAATTTGTAGTCTATGATATTGAATTCTGCACTGGTTTAAAAAAAAAAAAAAAAAAAGATTCATTAAGAATAGAGTGGAAATTAATCATAGTTTATCAGTAAACTTTTAGCATTCTTAAGAGAGCTCATTACTGTTATATGAAGTCTGAAAACACCAAATAGGGTTATGTTCCATTTAATTTGTCATCAGAGTGCCAGGCAGATTTTTACTAACTTTGAAAAAGTTGGAAAATTCAAGATTGGCTAAGAATCCAACAGAGACCCTGCATCGGAAGAAACTGCACTTTTTTAAATGTTTATTACTCTCAACCATGACAGAAAAGACAGAAGTATCAAACTATGCTCTCTGTGGTTATAAATTTAAGAAAAGTAATTAAAATTTGAAGCTAACACTCACATATAACCCTTGCAAATGTAAGAAACCATGCAATAAAATTTTTATGAAGAAGACCTACAGAGTGTCACACATTTCAAATAACTCACATAGGCTTTGGCTGTATGGATGGGGAGGAAAACCTTGAAGAATACACTAGGCACTGTGGAAACTACTGGTGATGAGCATACCAACATACTGAAAACATAATAAATGAGCTGGCTTTGAGTTTATAAGAAAACAGGGAAAGTAATAAATGCATCTACAAGGAAATGTGACAGGGTAAAATCACTGCTAATACAAGTTTTGCATTTGCAGTTCTTTCAAACAGGACAGTCAGACAGGTCACCGAGTAAGCCCATTCCTATGCTTCCTCACTCATGATTCCCTTTGGTCCTAGTGAACTAATATGAGTAAACAGGGCTCAGGCATTTGACTTGGTGTGAATCTTCCCTGGGTTTTAGTGAAGCAAAGAAACAGAAGGAGGTTTCAGAGGTTCTTCTATTACCCGCAAACCAATAAGTTTGGAAGAGCAAAGATCATCCCTGGCACAGCTATGGCAACAGGGTAAGTGTGACCTGAGCAAAGAGACAAAGAAGATGAATCTAGAGAAATCTGGAAAAAGGACATGGGACAAGCAGGCTGAGGATCCCCTACAGGGATAACTGGAGTCAGACAGCTGCTGAAATCAAAAAAAAAGAAAAAAAAAAAAAAAACACAGAGAGAAAAATAAGACTGTGGGCAAAGCATTGGGTCAGTAAAACAAGATTAGCCATGGAAAGAATCTGGGGATGTTGTCAGAAGAAGAGATGAAATCAAGGATATGGGAAAGGCAAGATTAATTTTAAATTGAAGTTGCTCAGCAGTCTTGTACTTGAGAAGCTTGGAGCATGAGAGCAATAAGACAGTCTGGAGGAAAAGGACTAAACAAATCTGCCCCTCCTGGATGGAAGCAAATGAAGAGTCCATCCCTTCCAGAGCTTGTTCCATTCCCAAACTTGGAGTCAACCCTAGATTTCTGAACTTCACTATTTTTCTCTGTGGATATAGTACATTTTTCAGCCTACGCAGTATGCAGTTTTGTAGCAAATGACAACCTAGTTCAGAGGACCTATCCCAGTGTGATAGTTCAGTAGTAATTTAACATTTAGGAGTAGTAATTTAGTAGATTATACAGAACCGTGATACTAAATGGACACTTTTTTGCAGAAATTGAAGTACATTACCTTTTTTCTGAAATTATCATTATTATTGAACCTGAGCTTCTCACAAATATTAATCTTTAAAATACCCATGAGAGCTAACTAGGTGGCTATATTGTTGTTTTACAGATTGGAAACCGAGAGGCTAGGAGAGTCAAAATCATGCACTCATTTTACACTTTTTAACTCACCTTTTGCACAGAATTACAGATCATATTTGTCACTCTCTTTGGAGGAAACACAACACACCATTCTATTTTAGAATGAAGCAGACTTGAGAGAAAATTCCGTACAATGCATTTTTATCAATTCTTAGGCAGAATAGAACAAAATTTTTCAGCCTCTCTCAGTCTTTACTTTACATTACATTCAAGTGATGGAGTGTGAAGATTATGTCACAAAGGTAGCAACGGAAGATATGCCAAAGTGCAAGGTGCCACATTTGGCACATAAAGATAGACTTGGAAAGCAGGATTTAATTGCTTTATGGGACAGGATAAGGAGCAAAGGAAAGAGGAATAGGTAGCAATTCTGTTTCAGCAGTTTTTAACCTCGTCAGCAGCAAATATGTTTCAGGTGAAGATTTGTACATAACAGAACAATAATCCATTAATTCTCTCTCTCTCTCTTTCTCCTTTAGTAGGATTTTGAACAGAACAGGAATCCAACTCTGTAGGGTTTAAAAAGCATCCCAGCTTCAAGAGAATTGAAGATATACCACAAACAATTCTGATTCAAGTAAAAATCAAAACAGTAAGAAGCAACAGTCCTGCAGAACTTTAATTCAGAGTAAATCTAAATTGAAAAGATACATTAAAAAGATTGAGGTAGACTTCCACTGATTTCAGCAAGCTTTGGATTTAGATCTTTAAAAACTACACAATCCAAACTGAATAAATTAGGTAAAAATTAAGGAACTATATTCTCAATTTAGAAAGCAAACCTGCGATCGTTCTAACTGAGCTTAGGCTGAATTATTTTTCATGATGTGTGCAGTTCCATTTTATCTGAATATCTAGTACATTTTGTCACTATCTAGATTGAGAGTATATTTATTGATCACTTTGCCCAAAAAGTCAAATTAATGAAAACTAAAATTCTCATATACCAGACCATCCAAATTAACCTGTTCAATGAGACCCAATGTCAAGATCATGGTCTGCAAAAGCCATAAACTTCCCTTAGAAGTATCATACACCAAATAGTTGCACAGTATACCTCCTGTGCTCTTTTTGAGGTAGAAGTCAAAGGCCAATACTAAAAGACAACAGACATCTCTTGAATTCACTGGAGTTAGGAGTAAGCTCTTAAAAAGTGATGTTATATCCTTCGAGGCAAAAGGGTTATTAACTAGAGAGGATGACTCCTCTTTTTGTAGCTGAGATTAAAGAAGTGTTTCTCTGCAGGTTTCCAAATGAAATATCAAATTATTATTTATTTGAAAGACTGCTCTCTTTGGTTATCAACTCACTATAAGAAAACAAACTATTAAAGAAAAATTACTACTAATTTATTTTGGGCTACAGAGAACTACAGAGAACATGTACATCACTGTTACCCCTCCCTGTGCAAGTATCACTGAATCCAGCAACAGCCCAGTTAGACACAATCAGAAATATAGACCAAGGTTTTTAATGTGGAGAGGAACCAAAGAAATATTTGCAGATACACTGTGACACACACACCAAAAAAAAAAAAAAAAAAAAAAAATCAACCCCACAGTCATAGAGCAAGATGAAATAAAACATAAAATAAACCATCACAGCAAAGTAGCTTGAACCCCAAGCAACAGATTTTTTCTTATAGCCAAGAGAATGGGGTACTGCATGTCAAAAATGCACTCTTACCCTCTTTTCTCTTTTTTTCCTCTGAATGCAGCTACTTGTTCAAGTATCAGGTAAATGTCAACCAAAGCATCTCTGTTATCAATATTGCATAGGGACTATATTTACACTACCCTTAATATTGCTTATTAACATGATATCCCAGCTCTCTGAATCAAAGTCACATTTATGCCTCATTGAATAAAACCTTAACTACTGCCAAATACCAAAATGCTATTAACATATACGTAAACAGTATCTGGTGCATAATTACAGGGATTTATCGAGAAGATCTCACTCAAAATGTTGGATTTATATTTTTATATTTCTTTTTCATTAAGTGTTGAAAAGTAGAAATTAATATATTCCCATATAATTTTTATTATAAATCCAAGTATTCTGAACTCCTGTGTGAATTAGATCTGTAGCAGGAGAGGCTTTCAGAGGAATTCAAGTTCTGTGCTGAAAATCTGCTGATAAAATGGACAATAGCCTTTTCTTCATCATAATCCAATCTGACAAAACAAAGAGAGCAAAGAAAAACAAGATATTACCAGGAAGACAACACTGACAGGAACCAACAACGCTCATGATCTCTTAAAAGCACTGGGACTGGATCTTTTACAACCACACGCTTTCTGTACATCCATACTCACCACATGAGCAAGTAACAAAGAGTTATGAATTGGCTTAAAAAGAAAAATACCTCTTCACAATTTTCACTTAATTACTGTGCAGGTATTATAGGTAACTACTTTATAGTCTGCATAGCTATATATGCAGGCATTTGTGGTGACCAAATGCTTTTCAGTATCAGTAACTACTTCTGTATGTGACCACAACACCTTAATAGGTAACAATGTAGAATGAAGACATAAAAATCTAATTAAATCTGTGTTTGGAAGCATGTCTGATGTTTGCTATTATCATTAAGACCTTTTAGCTGTTTAACTGTTAAAGTTCAAAAGCAAAAAATGAACTTCACTATTTATTCAGAAAAACTTCAATACTGGTTTTTGAGTCACATCTAAATATTTCAGGGCATTTGGCAAATAAATGTGAGTCAATCTAAATTTTGTATTACAGTCAGTTGTTTAAGCATGGCTAGGGAATGAGTATGAAAATTACAACGATAGATCAACATCTGTCACTATTTACAAGAAAAAATGTTACTACTTGGCAACTGGAACTTATATCAAGTACTATCCAGAAAAAGTCAGTTCTAAGAGACGGAGATTTTTAACTGCAATATCTGTTGTCTATAAGTAAGTACATTTAATCCAACCTGTAATTAATAAATACAAACTGATCAACAACTACCTATTCAGGTTGACTGAAATATCATAAATAACAGTTGTAAAGGTAGATTAATGAAGGGAATGTAAATGTTTATCCATGTCATTTATGCACCACAGACACTTTTCATTCAAATCTATGCATCTAGTGTCAGATATGGACACAACACATTTACAAGAGGATGCAATGGCATTTACATTACAAAATAGTGAATATAGCTCCTTGGAAGTCAAGAGCAAATATATCACCAGGTCAGAGGGATTTGTCCTTCTGATGAATAGTACCATACTCTTCTGTTAACAATTCATTTCTAAGCAACTCTACATTTAATTAAAAGCTGTAGAATAGAGCAAGAAAAATTAATTTAGAAAATAAGGCAGGAAATTAGTACTCTGCCAGTGATATAAAAACATAGACAAGTATAGTTGTCCTGATCATTAACCTTCCCATTTTCTTGGGCTTGTATTTCATAAAAGCAGTACATACATGTTTCAAAAAGCAACATAACCAAATTCTGAAAGCATATATTAGATATGCCTGTATACTATTCATGAAAACATCTACTGCATGTATGTAGAGGGTCACACATGCACACTAGTCAAGCTGCTTTCTGTAATATTACATGTTTGTGAGTTTTCTATTTCAGTGCTACTGATCAATTACCCACAGCGATACAATTAAAGGCCTCCTATTTAAATGCAAGTAGCAGACTAGGTTTCTTCCTGTTTGCAAGTAAATTGATTCATTAAAAACTTGAGGAATGCCTTCCCTGGGTTTTATAGGAAAGCCATCAAAAAGTAAGTGCAATCAAAGCCTCAGAGGAAGTGTTTGTTCCTTCTCTTCATATATATACTTCCGATTCTAAATACTATCTTTTCATACGAGCTTTTGATTTTGAGTTGCTGCATTGTCATTGATGTTATTTTGTTTGACTGCTAAGGAGATGGCATATGCTGAAGTTCAGCCATCTTTAACTCCAGAAACCCCCTTGGGATCACCGCTGACTAAGCTCCTACACTTCACATGTTATTCAGTGGAATTGCTTCACATCGGTTAAGGCAACAGTTGAGTATCTTGCCTGGCAGCTGCTTGTTTTCATAATGCCAGAACCAATACCCAGTTTGTCACTGAATCTAAAATAAAGAAAATTTGTTGGTGGTCTTGAGCTTAAAGACTTCTAAAAAAAATAAGTAGTTAAAATCTCGAGGCTACATTACCCTTTCTGCAGAGCCTTTCATACTTATAGCAGAGCTAGTGAGAGTTCATTACTGAATGCTCCCTCTAGAAGACTGCCACCAACAGGAAGGGGGCTCAGAGTTGCAAGTCAAGTTTCAAATAAAGAAATACCCAGAGAAGCTTCTTGGCTGTAGAAAAAGTCAAAGTACATACATACGTACCCTTACAGCATAACAGTAAACACAAGAGTAAACATCAGTTTCTAAAAGGATATTCAGAAACTGGAAAAGATGATAATGGAAAATGCAGCTGAAACTAGAGTCCACTAAAAGAACAATTGAAATAAATTCCTATAACACTTCAGTAATCACTTCAATATATGTCTTTTTAAGACTCCATTAAATACGCAGTGAGAAAATTGTGAAGTTTAATCTTAGCACTGGCTAAACATTCTTCATCTCCATTTTAAAAGTAACCAGAGAAGAATGAAAATGGGATTAAATTGTTCAAAGGCCTTTAGGTCCAGACTTTTGAACATTTGGGAACTCTAACAGCACAGAAAAATGACAGGCGTCCCTGAAATGAGTGGGAAAATAGGCTACTGCCTATATTTCAGTTTGGAATCACAAAGATTTGTCAAACGGAATTCAAGATCTCAATTTTACACACCTCATCTGAGCTACACACAGTGCCTGTATCAGCACATTGCCTCTGTAGACCATTATTTATTATTAAGCACCAACATGTGTGCCATGTCATTAACCAGATTCAGGCACCACGTCAGCACATAGGGGGAGAGTGATTCAATATTGACTCAGATGGAAACATTTCCATATCCCAAATCATCAAAGACCATTTGCTTGGAAAAGACTAATGACTGATGGAGAGAACTGCTAGTAAAAAGAGAAGATATGAGCTGTTAATGCAGTCAGTCATTCATTCCTCTGGAAACAATGTAGGAAAAATAAAAGAAATATAAGAAGAAACAAACTAAAAAATAAAAATAAAATTTAATAAATGTGACTAAAGTTATAATTTGTTTTGAAAGTGGAAAATAATGTTATTTTTTTCTTCCACCAAAAGTAGTGTCTTATGACTGTATCCATTTCATATACATCATAGCAGTGTCATTACAATGATTTGTACAAAAAGAGACAAATATACTACCACAACTCTCATTTTTGTGCTCTAGAAAGTGTCACTCATTAAATTATATTTCTCTATACCAATTTACAAAATTAATATGGACTCCATTTATATAAGTGTAAAAACTCTGAGGTCACATAGCTTATAATGCAGCCAAGATTTAGCTTATAGTTCTCGAAGCATCACTATGTCACCATGTAGTCATTAAAGTTTTGGGGACTTTTTTAAAATCATACCTGTGCTCAAATAATTTTGCTGTTACATTATTTCTAATGCTAATGCTATTTTCTCAGTGGCCAAGATGTCGTATTTGAAGACATAAGTGTCACAAGTCCCCCAGCTGAAGCAGTTGTTAATGCTTTATCTCTTACAGCTTTTAGAGTTCGCAACAGTACTATTTTCTTTACAAGTAGCTTCCTGTTTCGGTTTTGAAAGAAAAGATGCCTGACTATCTGAAAAAAATGAATAGTCTGTGGCTTTTTTCTTGTGCAGGGTACTTGGCCCTCACTTTTTCCTCACCCTTACTTTCTGCCATCACCTCTAATGAATTCCCCTGGACCAAACAAGAGCTCTGGTAGGTACTCTTAGATTTTCAATAAACTCATGTCTGTTCACCTCTGCACTGAACTCCACTCGTTATGATTGCCTCTTATCTGCTGCCAGACCCTCTTCCTTCACATTTCCTTCCTGTCTCTGGCCACAACTTCTGGTGTGATCAGACTTCTCCTGCCCTTTTTATGATTTCCTTATTAAAAAAAAAAAAATCACTCAAACAATGGCATAAGTCATGCTGAAAATGGAAGATGAAAAATTATCTGATAGCTGGAAGCAAGGTCAGCAAGAATTGCTTTTCCAATGTTTTAATTGGGTCCTCCCCCAGCATACAGAAGTCCTCAGTCCTTATCAACACAACAAACAACAGAACTCTATGTAAAGGTTTTCTTGTATTCATATGGGAAATATTTTAGCTCTATGAATTACATATCTAGATCTCTTACAGTAAAACACAGTACATTGAAAACACTAGCACCAGAGTTAGTTGTCAAGCCCATTTTTGGGTTAAGTCAGGTTTTTTCCACTGTTCCTTAGTCATAATTGTGTCCTACATACTGCGTTTTAAAAGCTATTCCAAGACATAGCATACAAGTGCAAGCACTTGAATAAGCTGTAAAGTAGTACAGATTCATAAATTCCTATAATTTCTTGTAAAGGTAAAACCTGATCTAATGCAGATACTCTCTATACCCTGCAAGGCTTCAGTGTGAGGTTTGAATATCATCCTCTGTTGATGATTTCTATACCCATTTCATGTCACTTCTTTTAAGCACATTATACAAATACATGTTGTTCTATAATCACGTAATATATATATGTTAGGTCAGTCTGAGTATAAAAATGACCTTTGTCATTTAAATTATCATATTTCCAAAAGTATTCTGGTTGGAAATTACCCCATGTATCTCTCACATAAAAGGAATATTTATTCTTGTGATTTTATACCCTGAACAATGGAGAATTTGAAATCCACGGCTATAATTTGTTCTGCAATATGTTTTCTCTAGTCTGCTATATTAAGCCACCACCATATGATGTATAAACAAAAATAAATGCAGTTATTGGAACATGAAAATAAAATAACAGCCCAAAATGTAAATATTCTTTTGCACTTACAGTATAGAAGTCATGCAAACTACACAAGCACACAGCAGCTAAAGAGCTATAAAAGAGAAGCCACTAAAGAATTTACTTCAAACTTTGGCCCATTTGTTATCTCAGACACATGTACCCCAGTTTTCCAAATAAGATGGAGTCAGCTAATTAAATCATTTTCTGATGCAATACTACTATATTGCTATTATCTGTTGTTCTTTGAGGATAACTTGACTTCTGCAAAGGCACAGGTAGGGTCAGTTCCTATTTTGTCTGAAAGTACTTGTACTCAAGCAGGCAGGCTGAACAGAAGACTTTGATTTTGTTTGTCTTTTGTAGTTTTGAAAACTGATGCTGGCTGAGTTAAAAAAGCCATGGGGCCCTACGTGCTACTGTTGCTATCTTCAGAACTACTACCGTGACAGAGCCACTTATTCCTAAGGCTTTGTTGTTGAATTCTTCTGCTCCATCTGAATTGTTGCAAGTTTGGTCTTAATGCACTTTTTAAAACTCAGAACTTAGCTGAAGATTATTTTTTATATCGCATCACTGAAGCTTTGCATCACATTTTTGTCTGTTTGGAAGGTTCTGAAATCTTCCTTGACATCACTGGGTAATTCTCACCTTAGCCTTTCAGATTCCAAGAACAGATTTTATTAACAGGTCCTGCAACTATTTTAGTTTCAGCTGAAAAGAAATACTACAAATGGTAGCATTTTGCCCTTGAACAAGCCTGTGCTGAATATCATTTATTGCAGGTGGATGTTCCCAAAGTGAAAACTGAAGGGGATGCTAAAGGACAGTACCAGGTTCTTTCGGCATTTTTTTCAGGGTACTGCCAAATCCAGCATTAAGGCTTCAGTTCAGTGTTTTGATTAAAGGCAAACGTGTGTTTAGGAGCTTAGCTTTTTTTTGCATTCTTTCTGGTCCTTTCAGCCTCAAGTACAGGCACTGCAACTGTGTGAAGACACTGACTATAGCCATTACAAAAAGGTGTTACTATTACTTTGTTGTCTGTCTGACATTGCTATAGCAACCATTATGGTCATCATGAATTTGTTGTGACCACATGTTCTGCCACCAGAAAAACTACTACTTCAATTTCTTTCACCTGAGAAATAACTATAGTCTATTTCTATTCTCCTTCCTTTTTCTCTCCTTATCTTACTTTTTTTTTTTTTTTTTTTTTTTAATGGAAACAAGGTGGTACCTTTGTATTGCTTGGTATTTGAGGAAGATGAAAGACTCTCTCCCTGAAAAACATCGCTTCCCTTTCAAAGATTTTATCACTATCTCAACCACTGGTGTTCTTTCCTTTTTGGCTCACTCTCTCCTCATAAAAATCAACTGTGCTCCCCACAGACATTTCTAACTCTCAGGTATCTCCAAAACTCACAAAAACCAACACAATGTGCACTGCAAAGGTTTCCTAGTTCCCATAACACAGCACTCTCAGAATACAGCATGAAGCAGTGAATGATCTTTTGCTGTTTGGAACAAAAAAGAAAACCTTACAGTTATCCAAAAATAATGATTTTGCCTCAGTTTGTTTCCATGATTTTAGATTTTTAGAAGGTGGAAATCTTTAGTCAAGGCTAAATTTTGATATCCCTCTTAAGATTCACCACAATCACACTGATTTTGAATGGACTTTTCATAAATTATTATCTTTTTCAAACTGGTTAATCAAATCAGCTCTATATGAATATTGCTATCAGCTCTATATGAATACTATTTTGAACAGCTCAAGTGATGGGACCAGATTTGGCTAAAAATGAAAACTTGTGGAAGAAAAAAATTTTATGGTAGCTGCCACTGACCTCTTCACTATGTTGACTCTCTCAAATAGTGAAAGATTCAGAAAGGAGTCTGTCTGTTGAATTAGGTTTTAAGCTGTTTGACATTTCTGTACAAGGACTATGCATTTCACGCAACAGCTAATTAGGTACAGAAGAGAACAAGAACTATATGTTCTGCACAGATCAACAGAAGTCAGTCTTACTCTTGCACACACTGAATTGTTAAACTCAAAGCATCAGTGATCTGAACACTATTTTAAACATAGATTTCAGAAACAGAACTACAGACTTCAGCATTTCTTAAGGAGAAAAGTAACTTTAAAGTGCTTTGGGAAAAATGAAAACCTTCATAAGAAGGTAGAGCAAGGGTTCCCCCTAATGGAAAAAATGTAGACTTTCCAGATTCCTGTTTTGTCTTTAAGTGTAAATCAATATGATGACAGGGAATGTTAGTGATATTTTTAACGTATGATGATGACTAGTTGTGGTCTTACTAGTATTGTTAAGGGCTGCTGGAAATAGAAATTACTAAACTCGAAGGGAAGTGACTACAGAAAAAATATAAAGCATAGAAAAAATGTAGAATGTTTTAGTTGTCACAAAGATAGAAAAAATAAAAGATATGGTGTCTAAATTAAGAATTGAGCATGGAAAAGCATTAGACCTGCTCTCTTGGCCTCATATTACTTATTATTACAGTCGGTGGAGAACTTGGTAAAGACCCACTGGAGATGACTTTGGATTTCATGAACCCGCATGGAGCAAGGTGAGGACTAGCTCATACCCACAGCATGTTCTGCCATGCAGATAGGTCAGTTTGCTACCATCATTCTGTTATCCCATAAGACAACTCTAGTTAGCAAACTAGAATCTAGATAAGATCTCCAGAGTTTAAACTGTATATATTACCAAATGTGAAAACTCCTCATTTTTGTGCTTTAGTTTCATATTCTGTTTACATGTGACTGGTTTTTAAACTCTCTTAATAACATTATTGAAAATTCATAGCTGAACCACTGATTGCTTTGGAGTAAAGAATATTTTACACTTCATGTTTATGAGCCTTTTGCTAAGGTACTTATATAAAATATCTTGTAGATTTTATGTGAAAGTTTTTAACTCCATAGACTTTCTTAGAAACAATTATACCTATGGACTAATTCCCATTAGTAATATCAGGTTATCCTGTGTCACTGTGTAAGGTCAAGTCAGATGAGAACGTTAAAAGAACTGCATCTGTCAGGGTTTTAAAAGTATGACCAGAATAAAAGTTTTTCAGACTTACTTTCCTAAATTAAACAGCAAATTTTAGACCCTGTTCATCTTGGTCATTCACCTAACACAGTCACAGTCCATTAAGATAGCACAAACATTTTTATGAAGAAAAATATAGTCCCTGAGAGAAAAAACTCTTATTACTTTAGTCAGTATGGCATCCTTTAGTTTTTGTGGAAGTAGGTTTCACTAACCATAGCTATGTTTTTCTCTATCATTTGTGTCTGTACAGAAAAAAAAAAGGGTGTTTCAATTAAAAACAGCTACTTGAAGGGATTTTTTTTCTTCTCATGAATGAAAAACTTGATTCCTTCAAGTAAGAGTAAGGGCAGTGGGAAGCCAGCTGATATAATGGCCACATGAGACCCTGTTGGATTCATACTTTGTTCAAAAATATGCAAAAGCAATAAAAAAGCTAAGTTTTACTGACCTAAACTTAAAATCTATAGCTTTGATATTCAGTTATACTGCAAATAACAAGCTTACTCCTTAAAATCTAGTGACATGACTTAGGGATGTGCCATTTTCTCCCTAGCCGTTTTTTTTATTTTAAAATATAAAATAAATGTAAGCAAAACTTTCCAAGCTTCTCATACTTTGCAGAAACATGCTACTCAATGTGTGTCCTTTCCCAGAATGTTAAAGACATTTCAAAGGAGTACATATAAACCAGGGAAACTCATAAGTCTGTACAGCTAAAGAAGGACTTGTTTAGTCAGAGATGTTAAGTCTTAGAAGACACAAATTTGCCTTATTCAAGAAGCACTTGTCCTTGATGCCAAGCCTGGCAAGTGAGAGCAGCTATTGAATCGCCCTAACTGTTCCTTATTAACTGCTTCTGAGGAAAATTAGACTTTGCTTCTTCCCAGATCAGTTACAGGGATTGATGTAAATCGCAAAGCAGAACAGATGCAGTTGCAGTAACGGCCACTCAGACAAATCACAGGTAGGGAATGATAGTCTGATGGACTCCACAGATTTGTATTTCACATGCAAACCTCAAACAATGCCTGCAGGCAGGTATGTGGAAGTGTATAAATACAGCTCCAAGGAAAAGATAACTTAGTATGAGATAGGCTGATTTTAAAATCTAACTCAAGCACACCTGTAATCTGAAGAATGTTTACATTTGGATGGCATGGGCCCAGTTATGATACTATTTTCTTCACAGATTGTTATGGAAGGAACTTCATCCTCTGCTGTTTTCTCACACTGCAGAAAGAAAGAATCTCAGAAACTGTATGTTAAGTGGTGAATCTATAAAGTCATCAGAAACAAATTTCTGTAGTCCATGAAATTTCTCAATAGCAGGGCAGGTGGAGCAAAATAAAAGTAAACTATCTTTGTCAGTTTATGATTCTTGCATTGGTTCATGGTCATAAAGATTTTTCTGAAAGAAAATCATATCAAAAAGCATGAAGAAGAAATCATGCTAAATGTCTATGAAAAGACAAAACAGCATTAAAGATATACAGGAAAAATCAGAGGAAAATCAGAGCAATTATTATGCTATGTTGTTTTGTGCTGACATCAAAAAATATGTTTAATAAATGTAATGGTTCATCAAAGTGGAGAAGATCATAACATTTGCATTTGTATTATCATTTAGCCTTGTTATTTTGCAGATAAAACAGGTTGAAGTCAGCTTTCTCTGTAAACATGAATTCATCATCCAGTATTATGCTTATGGATTGTTATTCAATTGCATGATCCAAGGCTAAAGTTGACATCAGTTTTTTTCAGTTGGAAAACTAATTTACCTGAAATTGACTCATTACATTTGAGGCAAAACAGAAGAGTTGAGATTCCTCTGTTGGCCTTTGGAGTCCGTACTTGCAGCATGAGATTGCAGAGATATCCCACCTGATGTGGCAAGGTGGCCAGGAAAACAGTGTTTGCCTCTGCAGCATTTGATGCTGAAACTCTGAGGCCCCCTCTGTGTTGGTCGTCTTCTGCTGGTTTCACCTCTTAGCCTTTGAGGTGCCTTTTTATCCTTTCAAATCACCATGGTCTGTGGCCTTTCATACTTCTCATTCTGTCCAGGCTGACTGCTCAGTGTTCCTTGTGAGTCAGTTCCAACACTGACCCAGAGATAACTGCTCACTTTTTGCTTGCTCTGCAGCCATCTTAACAGCAATGTTGTCATGTTATTTACTTTATGGCCTGATAAATGTTAAATTAGCAATTTGCTAAATATGCTTATGCTAAATCCATATAACCATGAGACAGTAATCAAACTGATGATTTAGCAATTCAGCTAGTCTCTGTCTTGCCACTAGAAATGTTAAATATATCTGTGCGAAGTTGGCAATTCAGGCAATTCATCTCAGTTCAAGAATCCCTTTACCTTAACATCAATCCACAACACTCCCAGCCTTTCAGATTTTCTCCTACAAATGCAGAACTTTGCAGATATTGAGAACCTGAACAGGAGGTTGAGCATGGCCCCACTTTGAAGTGCCTTCTTACTTTTTGGTTTTTTCCTAAATCATATTTCATAAAAATATAGAAGCCAATACAAAGTCCTGAAGACAGTCAACTTTGTGTTGTAGGGGGTAAACTGTTTATAACTCTCACATCCATGATTATATATAAGATCACATGCTACATGTACATGTAGCCGTTTTAATTCTTCTGAATATGAACACAAAAGAAATGGGAAGCTGGCAGAAAGAGCAGCAAGATCTGCAGGAGGAACAACATCAAGAAAAAGTAACACAGCAAGAGAAGCAAATGGGATGAGAAGGGATTGTGAGTTCTGGGAGAAGAGGAGGGTGGGTATGCATAGATAAGGTTACTAAAAGGCCACTTAGGAGTGTGCCTGAGGAATATTGAAAACAACATGTCAATTCAAGGATTAGCCTGTAAATAACCAGAAAGTAATTTTCTATAGTGCATTTGAAGAAACAAAGAGTCTTAAATTCAGAATAGTACAGAACTTTATTGTCTGGAAGATTCTTTAAAAGAATGAAAGAGGACACGAGTGAGTCAGAAGAAACGTTTTAAATTATATTGGCCACCACCATGTTTCAAAATACTGTTTCCATAATTAGAATCATTTTATAATGTTTTCAGAATCACATCAGAATCTTAGCTTTCCAGTAAGTCTGTATTTCTTTTGCTTGCAGGAAAATGGAATGCAATGGTGCAAACTGTGCAAGTTCAAAATAGTCAAAATATGCTTGCTTGCTTACTATAATTATTAAAACTGAATTGTTATGCAAGGCAATTTCTTAAGATGTTTTAATACATCAGATAGTACTACAAGCTACCAAATCTGAGGACAGTTACTTCTATATAAATCTAAATGCATAAAACATACAAAGATGGCATGTTTTATTAGTACTACATGCAACCTTATTCCTCATTTGCCACTCTGAAAATAATGTGTCTGCCCAGGAAGTCCAAACCAAGGAGTCCATTGGACCTATCTGGCAGTGTTTCCACAGCAGGGGGCTGCAGGGGGCCCTGTGTGGGATGAGGCGGTGAACTGCCCAGTACTGGTCTCACCTTCTCCAGACAGCTCTAGAAGAGATGAAAACAACCCATTGTGCACCAAAACTTCCACCAACTGGGGAGCATATTGTGCCTCTGCTCAAACGTATTTAAGACAGTGGCAGCCACAATGGGCAGGAGATGTGTGAGGGGAGAACGAGAGGACACACATAAAGAGATGTGTTTAGAGAATTGTGGGGAAAAAAGCAGAGGAGGAGAAACAAAGGAGACACATGGAAGGAGACATTGAGGGGGACATGCCTCGAGACATGTTGGAGAAGGAGCTGCTCCATGCCAGAGGAAGGATGTCTCTGAGGAACAGCAGCCCATGGGCAACACATACTGGGGTAGAGACATCCCCTCCAGGGACTACTGCCCACAGGCAACCCATGCCAAAGCAGATGAAAATGCTTAAGAAGCAAGGAGCAACAGGAAGAAATCATTATACACTGACCTTAGGCTCCTGCACTGCCCATCACTTCACCAAACAGACCGGGACAGACTATGCGTTGCAAAAACAAGGAGAGTTGAGAGATTATGAAGGTAAAGGAGAGGTGTTTGACTGAAGTTGAGTCTGGGAAAGGAGGAGGAAATGTGGTTCCTTAAGCATTTATTCAATTGTTTACATCTACTTTTTTTTCTCCAATACTCAACTCAGTAATTAAAAGTTTACATTAATTAACAATAACTAAATTAAGTGAAATTCCCCAAGTCAAGACTGGTTTTGCCTGCAACAAAGAGTCAAGGGTTTTTTATGGGATGCACTTGATCTGCTGAAGAGAGTCACAATGTCAGATATACTGAGAAATTCTGATCACTTAGCTGGCTCCCGCTTTCTGAAGTAGACCTTCCTGCCAGAATAGCTGCATCAGCTGATTTTCTTGAATGATTCCATCTGTGGTTTTCCATCTGTACAAGCCTGTCGTATGTTTCCCCTCGTGCTCACTTTGGCCTCACATTCTACTGTGGCACTTGAACCTAATGAACAGCTTCAGAAGGTTTAAATTGACAATATTATCAGTTGCTTAAAGCTCCACCAGTGCCTTTACTTATGCTCTGGAGTACATTATTAATATATCAACATCAGCAACTAGCCCATTGGGTTTTACTTAGCTAATGAACAATTATTTATTATTTATCTTCTTTTATCTACTCTCTACATTTTTATTAAAATTGCCTAAAATTTTTTATGCAATCCAAGAACTGATTTTTTGTAGCTCTAAAAAGGCAAAGTACTAAGTCAACAAAAAAAAATTAGAGCCAAATATATATTTTAATATTCATCTTGGTAAAAAGGCAGAATTGATCTGTCATGTTCGTTATTCCACAAGCAAGCTTACAATTTAAACTGCAACAATAATATATCCATCATCTCCCTTTACCAACAGTTTTGAGAATATCTGTCATACCTTTCAATGCAGTAAAAATACCTAAGACATGGAAATGACATAATTTAAACATAAAGCCAGTGAAGGAGATTTGGGTGTTTCAATCCAGGGCTAGATTTAAAGTTCCTTTCTGGAACTCAAAGTTTTCCACACCTTTCTGCAGCCGCCTATTTTCTGGTTGTACTTTCTAAGCTGTTGCACCCTTTTTAGTCCCCAATGAAATCACTTGTAATGCTCCTTTGTCCTCCTAGTAAAATGTTCTTTTCACTATGAAACTGAAGTCTGTTCTATGTTGAGTATCAGCTGAACTCAACTGGAGCTAAGCATCAGTCAGTCTACCATTCATGAACACTAAGTGAAACAGGTAAGCTTGTCTCACAGGCAGTCTTGTTTCTAAATGTTTGATAAAGGATGTCATTACATCACTTGCCTAACACCTTTTCCTTCACTCTTTGCATTCCTCAAATTGTAAATACATTAATAAAAAACAAAAACCCCAGACTTTTATATTAATTTAAATACATTAATTAAAAAAAAAAAAATGAGACAAATCTGAAAAGACTGACAAAGCAGTGACATACTCGCTTCATGTTTTGTGCCCCCTTTGGAAACAAGCGTTTTGTTTCATCTGGCAATCTGTATTTCAGTCAGTAGAGGGAGTCTTTTGTTCAGTGGAGTCACATTCAGTTCCATTCATTTACCCTCAAGCTTGATGTTTGGGGGATAATTGATTTAAAGGTCAAGGCCAGCAAACCAAAAAAGGATGTCAAGCAGAATGTTTTCTCTTTCTTTTTATTCAGGAGGGATGGAGAACTAAGATCTTTTGCCATCTAATTGTCACTAATGTTTTCTTCCAAAAAGAAGAAAAATGTTAATCCACTCTTATCTTTCCTCATCTCAGCATTGGTTTGCAAAGGCCTTGAATGTTTTCAACAAGAGGTAGTAAAGATTTGGCTGCAGAAGACAGGATTTTTTTTTTTTTCAGGACATGAAACAGCAAGTCTTGCAAATAATGGGTATTTCCCCCCAACTCTTTGCACTGTTGCCTCTATCTGTGTACTGTTGCCATTAGTATTGAGAGAGCCATTGTTCATTGTAAGAAAATATAAAAGAACATCATTATAAGTTCAGATTTCTACAGTGGCTTTCTGGAGGGGTTTTGATCAATGCAGAAGGACTGCCTGAAAAGAGAAACATTTTCCAAGAGAATGTATTACATAGAAAGAGAATGCCCTGACACTGAAAGAAACTGGAAAAAAAACGTACCTACCAGTAGGCTAGACAAAGGGCACAGGTCGAGGCCTTTTCTTTGAAAGCACTGATTAATGTGAGGTCCTGTTACCTGCTATAATCATCGTTTTGTTCCGAGTGAAAGGTTTCCTACATTCCTAATTTGTCTTAGGGATGGTAAAAGAGAAGAAACTGTCTACCTCGGTCCAAGGGTGAGAGACAGTTTCATTTTGCGTTCAGTTCAAAGTGATGGATACAAAGGATGCAGGTTGTCGTACAAATGCTAACTGAGTGATTCCCTGGAAAAGCAGCCCTTGCAGCTCACATCACTCAACTATTTATCTTGATGAGAAAGGACATTTAGATTGCTTCTTAAATAAAATGATATTGTGGCAAAGTTAGCAAGAACTGTTAAATTCTAATAGAGAAAAATCTCCATTTATATGTACATGTGTACTCCTGTATTAAGGAGAGACTAGATGTTTGCACAAATTAAGTCTTTGTACTTGATTTTTCACCATGAAATGCAAAACGTGCTGGCAATTCCTGCTTTCTTAAAACTGGTGATCTAGATATATAGGGGTCCTGATGCGGTTTTCACTGAAGGCCATAAGAGACGTCCAGTTGATTAAAATGGGACTTACACAGACACTGAGGGGGAGAGGGTGGGGGGACTTCAGCACTTTCTCTAACGATGGAATATAGAAAGTAAATTACAGCAAAGGGTTCCACTAGCTACAACTGTAGACAGAGTAAAATCAATACGCAGATTTTGCCCATTCCAACAACAAAAAGGAACAGTTTAACTACTTCTAATACAAGGAGTCACTGGCACTAGGGATATGTCCTGTCTAGGGTGGGAAACTTTGGAGCTAACACCACCAACAACATAATGACTTTCCCCAGAATCAGCAGACATTTTGCCCCAAACTTTAATTTGTTTCAATTGAAGGTGTGATGTCCCATGCCATACAACCCCCTAGTTTCTGAGAGCTCTGCTCAAAAATGGGAGCCCTGCTTTTTCTATTCTGTCAAAGTATTCTGTCAACCAACTAAATACTTGAACTCAGAGACAGCATGGAGTAATTGACTTCTGTGCTGTAGTGAAGCATGGAAATTATGTTACTCACAAAGCGTATACACCATCTGCCACCTGATGTAAGCATACAACAAAACAATTAATTTTCTAAAAAGTATTTTAGTTTAGCACTAAAGAAGAATCAAGAAGGAATGCTGTCTTGGATACAGTTCACAGGTTGTGAGACCATTCATCCCTGAAACTGGTATTGCCAGGGCTGAAGGGAAAATATGAAAGTCCCTTCACAAGTCCATGGCAGATGACAGTGAAAGAAACAAGCTTCCATCTCCACCCTTATTTCTCCTAGCAAAAGCCATGAACATCATTATTAATTGAAAAGGCATGTAATTTTGACTGTGAACTAGCAACCCAGGCAGAATTCAAGAGAATTAGGAGGCTTGAGACAAATAAATACAGTCTAATATGTTTTGTCTCTTAGAGTCAACTTCACCTGCCCTCCTTGAGCAAGTGTTTTCTAGCCATTCTGCACTTCTGATGGTGAGCAGTACTGATCAAACAAAAACAAGCTCTGTGATTTATAGTAATGGTAAATGCCAAAAATCCCAGAGGTCAAACCCTCAACAAGCACCTCCAGTACCAAGTACAATGGAAATTGTATGCTAAAGACAGGCCCTGTTCCTCACCTTACATCACAAGTTACTGATTAAGGTAAGATTACTAATCATTTATTGATCTGATAGATCAGGGGAAGTATTGCTGATGTTTTATGCAATACTTCAACGTTTCTCTATTGTCCTTTTAAACTAAGCTATAAAGTGTCGGAAGCCATTCTTGAGTATGAAGTGAGCTTTAAACTAAAATAGGATTTTCAAAATATTAGGCATTGCCTTATACAACTCAATGCTTGGCCACTATTTGGTGCTTTGGACATTCCCCAACTTATGGCAAATAGTGACATGTGGTAAAGATTAAATAACATTTGTCATTTTAAGTCTATGAAAACATTTGAGCAAATGTCACCTGTGCCTGCCTCTGGATGGGTACTTTTGTAAAACTTCAGCTACATCAGTTAAATAAATATAAAGACATTTACATGTCTTTCTCCATGCTTAAAAAGATATGTTTCTCACACATATGTCATTTTGTTCAGCAAGATGAAGAAAAAAAAATTGTTTGCAAGATGTTTTGGCTTACAGTTTATCACCATGGACTTTGTCACAAATACTACAAACTTGTATGGAAGACCCCCTTATGTCACGCAAATCTCTCTAGTCATCTCAGCAAAAATTCACCCACACTTTGCCAACTTATAAGACCAAAGAAATCATTTTGGTCATCCACAGCACATGCTTCTTATCATATAGCTACAGGCAGTACCAGAAAGCTGTGCAAGAGAGATAAATAAGCCAGTTTATATACAACAAAGTAACATTGAATCAGCTAAGTATCCCATTCTTGCTGACTATGAAATGGAGACAAATGAAAAATGAGACTGAGGAGGTGAAACAAAGATGTCTACTCTGTACTGAACAAGTCAGAGGTCCCCATAAGAGTTACCCCACAGTGATGGTAGGAGATGTAGATTTTGGGTTGTCTTTTTCTGCATTTCACATTTGTGATCTCATGTCAGAATATTGCAACTCAGTCACAGTTTTTAAAATTAATGACGGGTGTAGAACAGGGCTGCAGTATGTTAGAAAAAGATTGCCCGTGCAAACTGACATTACTGATACACATAGGAAACATGAAACTTTATTTGATGCATCCTGCAAATTATATTTTTGTTGATTTTAAGTTTGTGTATGAATTTTGTATTTGATCAAATATATTATTTTCTAATAAGAGCAGATGCTACTTTTAGGTAAACCAATTTAATTATTGATTTATATTAATTTGCAGTGTAGTATATCATAGGAAAACAAATATAAATCCCACGACTTACTAGGTCTGTTGTATCCTTGACTAGCCCTGATGTAAGACATTTCCTCAAGATGTGCAGACAGCTCCTGACTTTTAAGGGGAAGACACCCTTCAACAAGGCAAGATCGAGTCACAAGAATGTGACTAAAGCTATCTGCAAACCTAAATGCCATTTTCTATCCTTTCATTTTCACTGAAGCTTTGAAGTAAATACGAAAGGAGCCAGAACTGAGCAAATTACCTGAGGACTGAAACATTTTTGACATAGGTCTCAAATGCAGTTCAAGTCTTTTATACCTCTTCTTCGTTGTTCTAGTTTTGTTTCATCTCGGAATGTTAGTGATGGTAGTGATGATGGAAAGATTGGACAGCTGGCCTGAATTCCCCATGTTGGATACAGATAGAAACACTGTGAGATGCCCTCTTTCAGGAGCCTCAGAGCCTGTGCAGCAGAAACATTTAACTATTTCTTGCTGAAGGAATTGTGCAACAGGAAGGATCCATTTCACCTCCACTACTTCAGCTGGTCCTCTATGCTAAAAGATTTCCCCTCTAAGTGGAAAGGCTGTAATTTCAAACCCATTTGCAACTAATGTGCTGAATTTGCTGTGCCAGCATGAAAAATTCTCGAATCTCCTTACTGCCATAAGGCCCAGTAAGAAGTTGCTGACCAATCCCTACTTTGATCCATCCACCAAACATGGGAAGAAAGCATATGAATTTTTAAATATAATGAAGTCCAGGACAATGAAACTGTCATGAAATCTGACTTAGAAGTCCAAGCATCATCATCTAGAAGACAGTTTTTCATTACTTCTGTTCCTCTCTACCCAAATTATAGTTGCCCCTGTTAAACTATTTTACCAGTCTGTTTTGCTTTAATTACCATCCACCACATGTCCCAAGGGGTAAGAGTAAGGGCTCCATCACAATGTGAAGGGATGAAACCAAGACTGGACTCTCATATTTTCTCCCTCAGAACCTTTAAAATATTTAGGGAAAGGTGACTGGCATAAGAGGACAATTTATATTTCCCACTACCAACTGGTCAGTTCTCAGGCAATTCTGGCTTCCTCGGTGCCACTTACAGCTTGAAGCAAGTAAGAGTCTATCCACACTCTTGCTGACATAGGCAAAACAGGGGAAATACACAAGTTTTGAAGCACACAGGCTTCTAACTGAGGGCTTGTATGCTGAAAATTTTTCATAAGTTTTTCATGAAGATTTGACTCATATACTTAAATCATCACAGCTTTAAGGTTTTTTTTTTATATCACCTATAAAATGTTAGTAAATGTGCAACATCTGAGGGATAAGGGAGTGTTTCTACAACACTCTTACTGTTTTGTTATGTATCACTCTGGATTAATAAGATATAATTGTTAGATACATTATTGTATGCCATGCTAGACATAGCAAGAATGGCACTGTTCCACAAGGTAGGGTCACCAGGGGTGGCCCCAGAAGAAAGCAGGGTAGTGCCCTCACTGGCAGGGCACAGTCCCTGGATCTGAGCAGGGCAGGGGTGGTGATCATCAAATACAGGGAAGGTGACAATTCAAGTCTTAGGTCAGCCCCAAAAATCCAGTCAGGAGCAGCAGGCATAGGACAAGACACAGGTCTGCCCACAGCTTTCCTCAGCCGAGGGCTGAGACCCAAGCTCACCTGGAGCCCCATGGGCCCATGGGTTCAAGCTGGGGCTGGGCAGTGCAATCAATGATGGCAATTAGAGCACTGTCTGCACTAATACTTAATGCTTCATAGAAGACCAAAAAAATTGACAGGGAAATTAAACACTGATAGATGACAGACATGTTATGTTTACTTTAAAATAAAACAGCAAAACTTAATGAGACTGACAAAGGAAAAAAAAGCACTGTAGGACTGTCAAACCACCACATAAGAGAGGCCCTATACATACTGTTCAGTGAAGTGTCCTCATCCTTTTCTCATTCAAATAATACTGGATAATAAGAACTCTCAACAAAATACATCAACTATGATTTATTATGATTCAGATAGAAAGGTTAATAAGTCATTTTGACATCTTTTTCATCTGCCTCCCTTTTTTAATGTGGCTTCTGAAGCCAAAAGGACAGGTGCATTGTATTCAGCCTCATAGTGTGTTAGCAAACAAGACCCAGAGCATATGAACAGATACTGTAAGTCAGCACTGACAGACAGAAACTTAAAAGGAAACAGAACAAAAATCATTACTACTCACAGAGGCCTCTTGCACAGTCGGCACCTAAGAGCCAAACTCATACACTTTGATAGAGTGAAGAATGCAACCTGAATCCTCTAATTTCTCTGTGATGCCAACACCTGAAATGGCAGACTTTCTGAGATTGTGATCAGCTCTTTTCTTCTAACAGAGTATTAATCTTACTTTGAAAAAAGTGTGATTTAATTATTTTTTTTAATATATGTGGACAATTGAATACTTACATTCTTCCCACATAAAGTTACGGATATTTTGTCAATAGAGTGTATGTGCAATGTGTTCTTGTTTATTTTGAATTACTATCACATCTGTGAGTACCTATAAACCTTTATACTAGCAACAATACAAAAGTAGAAGAAAAGATAAGCCCTGCTCTAAGAAATGTACTGTCTCTATAGAGAAGTAGGGACAATGGCTGACATCAGGCAGGTAAAGTGACAGATTAGAGGACTTCATTGCCCCAGGAAGTGAGAGATCTTTATCACTTGAAGAATCAGACTAGGGAAGATATCAAGGCAGGAGAGGTTATGTACTGCCCACACCAGATCCCATGTGACATCTGACTTGTATTATGGGATCTCACTTGAATTTTATTTTACTAGTGTAAATCATAACTTTAGCTACATGATAATCTCTCTAGTCTGTCACTTCTAACTGGTGTTTCCATTGCAAAATCTGAAAGCAGATTGCTCTATTATTAGTTTTTATAACATTTGCATTGGTTGCTACATAAAGTGTCAGAGAGTTTTACCAAATTAAGTTTAGCCTACTTGTAATATCTGAAGCATACACAGGTTAAATCATAGAATAGTCTGGGTTGGAAGCGACTTTTAAAGGTCATCTAGTCCAACCCTCTTGCAATGAGCAGGGACATCTTCCACTAGATCAGGTTGCTCAGAGCCCCATCCAACCTGACCTTGAATGTTTCCAGGGAGGAGGCATCTACTACCTCTCTGTGCAACCTGCTCGAGTGTTTCACTGTCCTCATCATAAAAAAATGTTTTCCTTATATCTAGTCTGAATCTACCTTCTTTTAGTTTAAAACCATTACCCCTTGTCCTATCACAACAGGCCCTACTAAAAATTCTGTCCCCATCTTTTTTATAAGCCCCCTTTAAGTACTGAAAGGCTGCAATAATGTCTCCCTGAAGCCTTCTCTTCTCCAGGCTGAACAACCCCAAGTCTCTCCGCCTGTTCTCGTAGGAGAAGTGTTCCATCTCTCTGATCATTTTTGTGGCCCTCCTCTGGATCCGCTCCAACAAGTCCATGACTTTCCTGTGCTGAGGACTCCAGAGCTGGACACAGTACTCCAGGTGGGGTCTCACCAGAGCAAAGTAGAGAGGTGGAATCACCTCCCTCGACCTGCTGGCCACACTTATCCTGATGCAGCCCAGGCTTTCTGGGTTGTGAGTGTACATTGATGGCTCATGCCCAGCTTTTCATCCACCAGTACCCCCAAGTCCTTCTCTGCAGGGCTGCTCTCAATAATAATTTCCTGAGTGTTATGCAGTGGACATTAGAAACCAGATTTCCTAATTTTTGACCCTGGGCTTTCAGTTCAAGAGAATGCAACTCTGAACAGGCAGGATTTGGAAAAATGAATAGGACAAATACTGTAAGGTCTCTTGCAGTTTGAACTGAGAACAAGGAGACAATATTGGATGCTGTTTTCTCTATAGCCCTCATGAAGAACCATGGCCAGATACCACACTAGTTAGTTACTTAAAAAAAAAACCACACCTCAGATTATAAATTTTTCATACTTCTTGTAGCAAACTAGGAAATATTCTGTCATATATTCAGGATAACAATGGATGCTTCCATTTCCCAGACGTTGCATCCCTTGTTTATGTTAAAGTCTCAGCATAAGAGAAAAGGCAAGAGAATCTTGTCAGATCCAATTGAGTAGAGTAAAATGGACTTTAAAAATTTCATGGAAAAATGATTACACAAAAACTCTTTCTAGGGATGTGGGAGTCTCAGCTACTGGTGCTTTCTTTTATCAATAAATTCCCCATCAAAACCAGGTAAGTAGAATCTGTTTACAACAAGCCATACAGGACAAAGGAAAAAGTAAAGGAAGGAAAAGAAAGGACAGAGACTGGTACCATGTTGTGAGAAGCTGAAGCTCTTTGTTGATTTCAGAAAGCAGGTGGCCAGATGTTCAGATGAAGATTTGGCTAAATTTGCATTTTTAACTCAAGAACTTTGTTTCATCATTAGATTCCTGGCTTGTTTTAGAGAGGCACACAAGGAGCAGAACAGAATGGGTAGCGATTCCCAAACAAGTGCTTTTTGTCACTGTTCAGGATGGAGGGCAAATAAATAACTTAAGTGTAGAAACACAGATGTCTCTTCCTTTCCTTCACCTCCTCCAGCAGCTCTGTGCCTTCCTGCAAATGCAAACACACCTACCAGAGAGCAGAAACCACCAGCAACAGCTGATCCCTCATAGTTTTGCTACATCTCCTCTGTGTCACTGCCTAGACCCAGAAGAAAGTCTCATGAAGACCATAACACAGGCCCAAAGGCAGAAGGAAAAGAAACAAAATACTGTATCTACATGCTATGGGATCTTAGGGCACACACTTAAGACTTTTGTAAGAAGCCTAAAATAGAAGCTAAACTTTGTCATAGGAATCCCTTCCCAACTGGTCCATGAAATAAAGCAATTTACTTATGCTATGAAGTCTAGTTGAGTTTTGATTTACTGAATTGGCAGTACAGTAGGTTCACTAATGCCTGGAAAGCCACTTATCATTTGATGTACTTAGAGAGCAGAATAAAGAAAAGTAAAGGCTTGTCACACAGTTTATAAGAAACCAGAGCAAAGCCAGCTCCAAAACATTTCTCCATATTGAGTGGTCTTAAATTTTTATGTATAAAAATAGTAAGTTTTGAATTCAAATGCATATGTGGAATACAAAAGAATTAATGAAGGACCTTATAATTGATCTTATGAATTGTTGATCTATTCCAGACAGCTGTTAACTGCTCTTAGTCCACAGACATTTTGTATGAAATAAAAGATTTGTTAGAGGTCATCTATTCTTAAAGGTTTGTAACAATAAGACATCACTCTAATAAGAAACTTGGATAATTTTCAATCCATTTTTAATGCCACATGCACACTGAAAATAGATATGTTAGCAGTCATCTTGGGCAGATTTACATTTCTCCCAGTTTTTACATCCAGTTATTTTCAATTAAAATTTTAGCAGAGATTAAACCACTGAGGTCACTGTCCTTTCCTTCATTTCCAGTTCAAACTTACCTGGTAATAAACTCAACCTCTTAGCTTCTTTTTCCTTATCCACAATAATGAAGCAAGTCTACTTCCCATTCCTCATGCCCTCAAGCATTAAGTCATTTTGACTGCCTGCTTTTGCTGACTTGATTTCACTTCATAACTTTATTTTCTGCCATATCAGATTATTCCTATCATTCAGTGTAATTTATTGTGATACAATGTCTAGTAACAAAACATTTAACTAAGACAGATTGAGAAACAGATAATGCTATATTCCTGACCTAATGCTATTTTTTAAGTGTGTGTAATATCAAAGTGTTTACTGGTGGCTTGCAGTAGAGGACCACAGAAAATACAGGTTGGTCTTTATTCACTCACTTCTTATGGAAGTTGTACTATATAAATCATAGTTTGCATTTTATCAGCTAAGGCTCATGTGTCCAATACTTTCCATGCCACATATTTTCAAGTGTTCAGCAAGTGCTGAAGATGGCGAAAATGGCTAATCATAACTGCTAGTACAGACAAAAAAAAAAAATAAGCAGACTATTTGTTGTGTCCAGAGGAAATAGCTTTGGGGTTTTTTTCCAAATTCTCAGTGCATTCTCTTTTTTCTTGTCATGTCATAACATTTCTGTTCGTGCAGTCTGGCAGACAGTTAAAGCTAAAATGCTGAAGTTAGTTGGTAGCATATTAAAGTTGAATAATTGCAGCCTATAGTCTTTTTCTAAGTTACTTGAAAAATGACAGATGTAAAAATAGATTTACTTCTGGTAAATGATATATTTTAAAGGATGTGTCATGGAACAGATGGGTCTGGCTGGCACAAAGTTACAGTAAGGGGCAGTGAAGTGTATGGTAAATCACTCAAACAGAAGCAACTCAAAATAGTCAGTTCAATTAACAAAAGCCTTGTTAAACCTTTTCAGACTCAAATTAGTATTGCTGGCATTGCCATTAGCATTTGTAACTAAATGTCAGATCTGCTATTACTTTTTCATGCCCTTGAAAGTAAAAGCTGCATCAACGGCCAAAGCTCTGAATGTGAATTTAGACGTTCAAGGATTTTCTCAGTTAGTAGCTCTAACTTAAAAAATGAGCATCTGGCCTCCAAGCTCTATCTCGAACCAAGTGAACTCCGTCCTACAAGTTCCTGTTAAACTGACTCTACATGTCTGAGAATTAAAACACAGGATGGACAATCACCTTTATTTTAATGGATATCCCTTATTTGAAATCTGATGTTTACTGAACAAGAATTTACTTAAAATTGATTAGTGCGTTTATCAAGCAAAATCATGTAAATACTTTTGCTATTACTTCCTGTTCAGCTTTGGTAGTCTCCTTTCAGTCTGTGACCAGAAGGTCACAGAGTGCCCTCTGCGATGCCCATGAATGCATATTCCTGCTGGTGTCCTTGTGACAGTACATAGCAATAAGGCAACATGTGTCAGGTCATCTTGCTGATTCATCTGAAAATTAACCTTGCAACAGCAATAACCAAAAAAATAGGTTTCAGACATCCTCTAGTCACAAGTATGCGACAGACATGTGCAGCTTAATGTAGGGAGAACAGCAGGACAATTCATTTGAATGGCAGCCTGAAATGTGCCAGCTGAAACCATATCTTAAGATACAGATGTACATGTAGGATTTTAATACCAAGATTAAGTCAATCTTAAGTGCTGACCTCTAAAATTAAGTTACTGTGGTGGGTCGACCTTGACTGGATGCCAGGTGCCCACCAAAGCTACTCTATCACACCCCTCCTCAGCTGGACAGGGGAGAGAAAAATACAATGAAAGGCTCATAGGTCGAGATAAGGACAGGGATATCACTCAGCAATTACCATCACAGGCAAAACAGACTTGACTTGGGGAAATTAGCTTAATTTATTACCAACAAACCAGAATAGGATAATGAGAAATAAAAACTAAGTCTTAAATCACCTTCCCCTCACCCCTCCCTTCTTCCTGGGCTTAACTTTACTTCCAATTTTCTCTACCTCCCTCCACCAGTGGCATAGGGGGACAGGGAATGGCAGTTGCAGTCAGCTCATCACCTGTTGTTTCTGCTGCTCCTTCCTCCTCAGGGGGAGGACTCCCCACACTCTTCCCCTGCTCCAGCATGGGGTTCCTCCTACGGGAGACAGTCCTCCATGAACTTCTCCAGCATGAGTCCTTCCCACAGGCTGCAGTTCTTCACAAACTGCTCCAGCATGGGTCCCCCGTGGGTCACAAGTCCTGCCAGCAAACCTGCTCCAGTGTGGGATCCTCTCTTCATAGGTCCACAGGTCTTGCCAGGAGCCTGCTCCAGCATGGGCTTCCCACAGGGTCACAGCCTCCTTCAGGCACACTCCCACTGCTCCAGTGTGGGGCCCTCCACAGGCTGCAGGTGGGCATCTGCTCCACCATTAACCTCCATGGGCTGCAGGGCACAGCCTGCCTCATCATGGTCTTCACCAGGGGCTGCAGGGGAATCTCTGTTCTAGTACCTGGAGCACCTCCTTCCCTTCCTTCTTCACTGACCTTGGTGTCTGCAGAGGTGTTTCTCTTACACAATCTCACTCCTCTCTCCCAGCTGCAATTGCTGTTGCTCAGAAATTTTTTTTCCCCCTTCTTAAATACGCTGTTACAGAGGCACTATCATCGTCACTGATGGGCTCGGCCTTCACCAGCAGCAGGTCCATCTTGGAGCCCGCTGACATTGGCTCTATCAGGCATGGGGGAAGCTTCTAGCAGCTTCTCAGAAAAACCAGCCCCATAACCACACCACTACCAGAACCTGGCCACACAAACCCAATACGGTTATGTCTTATCTTTTTACATTCATGTCCTATTGCTTATTGAAACACATTTAGTAACCATATTTGAAATCTTACTTGGATTATAGTTATTAAAACTTAACAAGTGATTTTCCTAGAAGTGCAATCTGAATTATTTGTTTAAAAAAATATTCCAAAAATTTTATGCTTACATTTGAAATATATAGAAACAAATCAAGAAATTATCAGGCATCTAAATACTCCTAAAGAAAAAAATCCAGTTGAATTCATTAGCATATATCACCCTAGTTTTGTCAGGATTTCAGCTATACAACTTGATAAATTAATTATATGTCTTCTTTCGTTATCTTATTTCATGACAACGGACCTCATTCTCCTGTCCTTAATGCATGCTGTCACTGCTGTTGGCTTCACATACATATGGAACAGGTAGATCATCTACTAACCTCTCCCTTCTCTTTCCACACTTAATAGGAAGGCGAGGTACCAGCTCTTGTCGTCCATGCAACACCCCAACTCAACATTTAGACTACTCTAACACTTGGGTTCCCTTCTAAACCAGGGGAATTATTGTTAGGTTTTGCAGGTGGAAAACCAGCCTCTGATTCTGTTGTATTTGTCTTGCTATGTAGGGTATAGTAATTATCTGTGTTACTACAATAGCATCTTGGATTACCTCATCAGTAAAGAGCACAACGTAACAGAAACGAGCCTGAGGAGTTCAAATTTTCAATAGGAGATTCCAGTTAAACAAATTGTAGTTAAATTTAGGAGTGTCAGCATTATTCAGGATTTTTTTAGCACTATCATTCCCTTTGCTTCAGTACAAATGGTAGCAAAGTCCAGGACAAGAAAAAATCTGGCCCTGAAAGCAGCTGCTACATGTGCAAACAGAACAAAACCATCCAAAACTCAAGATCATCTGAGTCAAACCACTTTCTCTGATGTCACACTCTCTAAAAGTATGTAAATATCATCAAAAATACATTAAGGCAGATAGAGAGTATATTTATTATATCTTAGAAGAGCTGTTTATCACTGTAGCACTCCATAATGTGAAACAAGAGCATCACTATAATTTCACTGCAGGAGAGTATAATTTTGACACCACACTTGAGGAATCATGGCTCAGTTGAGGAATAATACATATTTACCCATTGATTGCATAAATATTCTCATCTCAGAAGAATTCCAAATATAACCTGGAAGGTCTGTCTGTTTTAAAAATTCTAACTGCATTTCTGAAGAAAAATAAGATGCAAAAGCTTTGGAATTGTGCTAAAATAGAGTCATACTATGATAAGTACTGTATCACATCACAGGATGAGTGTTATATTGACTACTGAATTCCCTCTCTCTAAAATTAAATTCATTTATCTCTAGCTTCAAATCTACAAAAGAAGCCTCATACATCTTGGAGCTGAAGTCCAAATATTGAAGAACAGAGTTCCTTTCAGTGGCCTGTATTGCCATACCTACATTACATTTCATTTCAGGAGTTCCCAATGGAAAAATATTACATCTTTCTCCCTCAGGTGTCTTGTACTGGTTCATAAAACAGAAAACATATCCATCTGTAATCTGTTAGTTCTACTGACATGATAGCAAAATCTGAAAATGTATGAGTATATATCACGCTGCAAGAAAGAGCTTTTATTTATAGCTTCCTAACAATTCCTGTGTGACACCCTTTGGTCCTGATTTGCTGACTACCACAGGCAATAAAATAAAGTCTTTAGGAAGGACATTTACTATAAAATCTGCTTATCATTCATTTCCCTGTTGATAATTTTTTTTTTTCATTCTTATGTTCTCATGCATACAAGTGTATCCGATAAGGTACAAATTTGGACTGCAAATATTGTCTATGATAGACTACTTATAAAATAATTTGTACAAATACAGGAAACAGTCTTGCTGAAGTGCAATTTACAGAACTGAAGCTTTCAATTAATGTCTATATGTAGATATAGAGAGAAATAAAAACACATTAAGTTTTGATCAATTCCAAAAGAATATGAGAATTTAAAGGCTCAGACAAGGTAGAAAAAATATTAATACAAGCAGATAAAAACCTTTATAATATAATAGGGTATAATAGGGGCATTCTGGCACAAGAACACTCTAAAAATAGGAATATGACTTTAGAAGAGTGAGATGTGGACATAAACTAGTAAGAAAAAAAAAAAAATCAAGAAATAAGTCTAACATCAGAAAACTAGTTACATTAGGAAAGTTGGAAACTACGGCCCACAAAGCAAACAGTTCTGCATCTACCAAATCTGCCTTGACTAGCAAAAAACAAATAAAAATGAACACAGTGAAGACAGATGCACATTCACTGGAGTCTGTAAAGAGTATGAAAAAAAATTTGGAAAGGTGTGAATTGCTCCATTCATCTAATATGATAACTCTGAAACCTATCTGTAGTAATCTAAAGATACCATGCTGAAACTGATACCTTATATAAAGCTCAATATCATTAACTCTCCTTGCAAGAGAGGCAGCCTGAACACAAAAACTATTGACTATTATTTTAACAGAAATCTAGGTTTAATTAATATATTTTAAAATCCTAAATGCTAGTCAGAAATGACCCATGGGGTTTTTTTTCCCCCAAGCTTTCAAAGCCTTATAACTGTGACAACTAATTTTTTGTCAAATAAAATTATTTTAATACTTGACAATTTAGAATGAGGGGCACAAGGTAAAATGAACAGAAATCAAACTAAGTAGTACAAGAACCACTCCAAAGATGTTCTTTTTCACGTTTCATTTTAAAAATCTCAGTTTTCCCTTATTTTTCTGAAATTGATGTAAAATATCCAGGTTTGCTATAATGTACAGTTAAGTCCATGGCGCAAATCATACAACTAAATCCATTCACAAAGAATATGTGTGCCTTTTCTTACCGCTCACCAATGTTAACTCTGCAACATTAACATCAATACTAATTTCTATTCTTTGTCTTACAAGGTATAAGCCAGAAAATAATGCTGTAGAAATAAGAATGAGACTAATAATGCTGTTGGGCTTCATCATAGACAGTGAACAGTATTGCAAAAATGCAGGTTTACTGTAAAGTTCTGGCTTTAAAACTTGGAGACAATTGCTTTGTCTTTAAGAATGTTGCAATAAATTGGCATTTTTTTCACTTAAAAGCTAAATTTAACATTGCATGGAACTATCAGCACTAAGGAGGGATTGAACATATCTAATAGGTTCATTAAATTTGAAGGGTTGAGACTTGTTATTTCAAAGAATCCACAAAAGCAAAGTCCTGAGAAGGAAACTCTGCCAGTAACTGGCCAAACAACATTACCCAGCGTGACAGGAAATCAGTACATGGCAACAAGCCAACTTCTAAAGCTTTCATCAGCTGTTTTAATCACCAAAGATTATTACTCCAACTTTAAGAAGCTTATGTGATTTATCTTCATAGGTTTGACAAAAGAAAGTCAGCAGTCATTCTGAACGAGGCACTACTACTGTGCTCTGTGATATCTTAGACTGTCAGGAAGTAGTACAATGTACATGATATACTCTGTGTAATCCTTACATTCCTGATTGTATAAGCCGCAACAGAAAAGCTGTATGTGATGATGACCACGTACTTAAGTGTGAAATTGGACATAATGCAGGACCAGTGTTCCTCTTTTCTTTCCTCCATAATGTAATTACATGTTATGGAAATGCAGAAGAATCTATGACTGAAAGAGAAAGGTTCATTCTTCCTCTTAGAAAGGTTATAAGAAGTCATGCTTTCGCAGTAGACCATTTATTCCTGATTTGAAAGGGCTTATGCAAAGATGTAATTTTTTAAGAAGCTTGTAACATAGAAATAACCAATGGACTGTTGCTACAAAATACATTTGATTATATGAAATACATTTATCATGAGAGAGACCCCATGTCAACCACACAACAGATACTGTGCATATCTGAAAATACAGGATGATCACAACCCCCTAAGCAACTGGCTCCAACCCTGCCCTGACAGGCACTCCTGCTTCCATCCCTCAGGATTCCTAGAGGGATAAGAGAGCCTTCTCCTGAGATAGTAAGGCTCCTCCTTGCCCCAGTGAAGTGATAATAATCACGCTGATAAAACCACTGACTCACAGGACGTGACAGTAGCTTTCACTTGCTATCACTTCTATTCTCAAGGCAAGCAGTGATCTCCCTAGTCTATTGGATAATAAGTTCCCAGGATACTAGATTTTCCATACTATGCATAATACATTTTATAAAGTCAAAACAAGTGAAAATTAACTACCCCACTTACAGCCTTGTCTCCTTGTCAGATTTATAGTCCTACAAGATCACATCTTGATAGCACTGAACTCCATGGAAAAAACCTGTATTATCTTCATGGCAGTCAAGAACTGTCCCTAGGAGATCTCTTTGAAATTCTCTTTCTGAGCCATTAAAGCTAGCCCATTAGCTTCCAGCAATTCAGAGGTTGAATTTGTCCAAATTCATATGCAAACAATACTACTGATTTAAGAGTGTAGACTGATGGAGGTTTCAGAGAAACACTCTGATCTCGAATAGAACCACTTCAGAGCTTCAGTTTCAGAAAGATTTTTGGGATCCTTGGTAAGACAGGCTATATCAATGCTAAATATTCAAACAAAAGTATTTCGGGGGGGGGGGGTGTTAAATGGTAGAGTATTTAATACCATCTGATATCTGGTTTGACTTGAAATTTGGAATCTGGATTCACATTCAAACTTACTCCAGATCTTAAAAGAAATGGAGAGTGGATAAATAAGCTCTTCTATTAAAGAAGATAGATGCCTTGGCCTTCCATATTAACCATCTCTATGTCAAAAGCTCACTTACACTGTTGTTAGAGACCAAGAATGGTCTTTGACTTTTTTCATTAAGAGGTCCACCACCTACACCATTCACCAAGTACCAATTGTTAAGATGCCTTCTCATGCTGTTCACTTACTATTAGTGTAGGGACAGACATTTTTGACACCCTCCGAGAAGATATGTTTAGGTTACAAACATAGATCATAAGAGAAGTACTAATGAGCTTCTTGTCCTTTTTGTCCCTGCACATGAAGCATCATTGGTAAGCAGTGATATAAGATTTAAAGCTGTATTAATAAATAGCAGAATTAAGAAATTGCTGTAACTAGCTAAAAAGGCCTTACTTTTTTCAGACTCCTTCTTACTTCCATAAAATATTGCAGTTTTCTCATAGGTATTTTATGGTATCCTTTTTTGTAAAGAAGTTACCAGTTTTATACATACAAAAGAAAAGTTACCAGTTACAGATCAGTTCTATGAAACATTAAGTTTTATGAAAGTACATTCTTCTCTCTCTCGCATCACAACTGTATTTCTTGTCTGGGTCTGCAGAGAGAAGGTATAGATAATTTCATACTTAGGACAAGATTCACAGCTTCTAATGAGACAGTTTGTGAACTAACAAAGAGAGGTTAAAGAACCACTGCACCACAGAGTAAAGTTGCTATGGAAACATATCTAGAAGAAGAAAGTCTTGTGGTCTTTCTGTCAGCTTTCACTCCTTTCCATATTTTTATAGAATGTGTTTTGATAAATGTATGGAACAAAAACCACAGACATAACATTCAAGTACTTTTTAAATACATTAACTGAGTGACCATGCAAAGCCATCTGGCCATTCCCACATCCTTTCTACAGGCCTACCAATAAAATACAGACTTTACTAGTAATCTCCCTTAAGGTCCAGGTCTACCAGCACTGGGAACACCCCAACCTCCTTCACAACCTAGAAAACAGACAACTCTTCCATCATGCCCTGCCAGATCAAATAGCCAACTGAATGCCACAGCAAGAGGACCACACACAATGAGAAGCTTGTCAACACCTCACCCCTTTTAAGCTGAAGTGTCTGCAGATAAAACTCCTCTGCCACTCATAACTGAGGAAACAGCACACAGTAAAAATAAAAAAAAAAAAGGTCAGACCACTGAGACTCAGGCTGTTTAAGAGAGTAACAGCATGAACAGGAGCAGCTTAACTGGGACTACATGATAATCGAGAAATATCTGCAGTTTGGACTGGACTTTTATCCACTAGTTGTCTCTCCCTCTTTAACAGTCTCTTCAATCTCCCTCTGCACCTTTTCATCTTCTCTTGCCCTACTCTGTTTCCTTCCATTCCGCATTCATTTTTTCACATTTATTTTACTTCACTACAACTCTACTTACTCCTCCACCAAAAAAAATGGTGACTTCAAGCTGATGTTTCCTACCATCATACTGTTCCTTCATTATCACTCTTTCTACCTCAGTCTTAAACTGCTTAAATCTTAACAATCTACTTCACAATTTCCTTCTAAAATAGTAAAGGTAATCTCAATTTCATTTGTCAGGTGCCTGACAGAAAAGGTATAAAAACAATACTAGAAAAGTCATAATTAAGAACAGAGTATGATGGACTTACAATTAATAATATACATTATCTTTAAGAATTACAAAATTCACAGTTCAGCCCATATATGACAAAACAGTGGGCAAACAGAAACTCTGAAACACTGGCCTCAAAAAGTCATTATTATATGGACTAAAGTATTTTGAGATGTTTCAGTTTCACAGGTAATATAAAGGCATGGTAGCATATAGTGTATATCCTGTGACTCACAGAAGGCATCTGCAAACACAGGTGGCCTGTTCCTGAATGTCTGCCATTGCTGCTGCAGCTCTTTTGGCCATTTCTGGGTGATAATGTTTTGAATTCTGTACCTACCATCATTCAGATGGATGGTGTTATTACAGATATTGTAATCCAAGGGTATTTCCCATGGGCAGCAGAGACAGACAGGATTCATAAGGTAATGTAAACAAATACATATAAAATATAAGTACTCAGAATTACTGAATGTTAAAATCATCACTAAATTTAAAAATTCATCATTCAACACAAGTCCTTCAGTACACAGAGACCTTTACACAGTATGCAACAGGATTATTACAATTATTTTTTACATTCAAATATGTATTAGATCTTTCACCAGGAGGAAAAAGAAAAGAAAAAAAAAAAAAAAGAAAAGAATGACAGTCCCTACTCTAAGGAATTGACAACATGGGACTGTTGTAACTTAGAAGAAATAACTGAGCAAAAAGGATTGCTGAAGGAATCTATAAAAGAATCACATAGTTTTGCATCACAATAACATCAACATCATTGTTCCATCAGAAATTATAGCAGAGTGAGAGTAGGTGGGAACAACATGGTTTTAGATGTTTTGAATTTGAAGAACACTGCTGTAATTCATGTAAATTGTACAGATTTACTTTTGCTTTCCTTTGGGGCTGTTGAAATATTTTATTTCTTCTCCTCTGTCTATTCCCTCCTCCAGTTTAATCCCCTTTCATAAGGTGTTGCCACACTGCTCATACACATGAAGCTCAGCTCCATGATGACAGCTGCAAAACTGATAGCTCTTCCATGTTCCACGGGTTTCATACACATGAAAACAACTCCCTTTGCAACAATTCCAGTCTAAAGTGAAACGGTGTGGATAAAAATATGCCCACATCAGCAGGCAGGAACTGAGAAGGTGTGACAGTTCATCTCAACTTCTTTTTTTCCAATTGTTTGGCAAGGATATTGTGAATATTATAGTCATCTACCACAGAAAATGTGATAAAAAGGAATGCAAATTTGTGAATCAGATTTCTAAATCTCTTTGGGTTTAGCCAGTGAAAGAAAAAGTTTTAATGAGGAAGCACATCCTAATCATAGTTAAATCTGTGTAAATCTACCGTAAAACCACTGCTTTAACAGAAATTTTTAGAATTTACAGCATCTGTCATACTCAGTTGTTATGCATTTTCCTGAAAAACCTTCCTACAGTTTCAAACTTCAGCTTCAAATTACAATTGAAAACTCTTGGAAAAAATTATATAGCTGAGCAGGGATAGCCCTCAGTATTTTTTACACCATCGTTATAGTTACCATAAAGTTTGTATGATGTGTGGACATAGGGAGAGCAAAATAATGGCAAATCTGCCTACATCCGTGGTGAATGGCAGGTGGAAAAGTCAACCCCCCACCTTTGAACTCTCCTAATACTGCAATTTAGTGCCTAGTTGTCATTCACCATCCCTTTATGTCACCTTCTTCCATTATAACTGTCAGGAAGCCTGAAATGCAGTTATAACCTAATAATACGTTTCTGACCAAAAAAAAAAAAAGATAATTACTGGCATCCATTTAACATGAGATCATAAATGTAAACTTCAGCCAATTAACAACATTTATTCTAAGTCTTATTTTTAAATTATATAAGGTCTATAACTAAGGAATTAAACTGTGCTGACATCCTGTTAATATATTTTGTTTAATAGAATTTGCTTGAGATAATTTGAGGCAAAAAAAGCATAAATTCAGAGATAATTCTCTTTGCATTTTTAGTATATTAAAACTTGAAAAGTTTTCTCATATGCACCAATGCATGACACATTGTTTTCTCTACTTTTGCATCTGATCTCTCACAACCATAATCATCTAGGATTACCATTAAACATGTACACATTTTTAAAGGAGGCTAATCTTACTTCGGTTTGAAGTAGATAGGGTTAGACATTAAAGTCTGCATGAATAGTCCATTTCCTATTAGGACTCATGCAAGCTACCTGTCCTCTGAGGCTCCGATTTTGCAGCTGTCATCTTTCCCAGAGTTTGGGCAATGAAGGAATCTTTTGTTCTACTGAAAAGTGGTGCATTGTTCCCTGCTCAGGTGCCCAGAACAAAACGTATAAGGCAATACAATGAGCTTCTCTCCAGACTGGCTTAAGGGTTTGGGGTTTTTTATGGAAGATTTTTCACTGAATGAAACTTTCCCTGTGCAGGCTAAGAAAAATTGTAACTTTGTGTTTAAGATCTTGAGATACAACATAAAGATTTCAAAATATTTTTAAATGGCATTAAGTGTCTAAACCAGATCTAGTCTCTTAGTCTCTTTACAAACATAGTTGTAACAGTAAATAGAATGGGTTTATTTTGCTTGAGCTACCCCCACACTTTGTTTATTTCAACAACCCCCAGGTTATTTCCAGACATTTCCAAAACACTATTCAGTTGCTTTTATTTATTCTGGTTGCTACTGAGAAATCCCCACCCTGTGAGTTTCCCTTGGCTTGATCCCCCTGAATTTCTAGAGAAAAGCTCTTCAGACTTATTTTTACCTATTTTATATATTTTTTAATCTATCCCATTACAGGAAGGGGCTGCGTCATCACCTCTAACTCACACTAAGTTAATTAAAAAAAAAAATAATTACAAAGGTCAATCAATTGGCTGTGGAATAAATTCCCTGTGAAACACATTATCTGATTTTTTTATATGTTCAACTCTCTACAGGAAGATTTCACAAGTTAGGCAGAATCCTCTAGAAAGAGATAGAGAGTTCTCTATCTGAGGAGCAACTTTCTTCATTCTCAAGGGAGAGAAAATGTCAAAGCACAGGTGTAGTAGGTGAATAAATGAGAGTTAGATCAAGGAGGCAAGAGCATATAACTCACAAAAAAACTGATAGTGAGTGTACATTAGCATTTTTGTTTGGATTAGGAATGCACCTACAGTATATATCTCCTAATATTCCTCAGCTAACATGCTTTGATTTGCACCACAGAGCTGTCTCAGACTACACAAAATGGCTCCCTTCAGATGAAACTAAACCAGGAGATGTGCATCTTGTTAATGCCAACATAAACCTGGGTCAGGGTGCTCCAGCTACTAACTGGGATGCAGACCAGGGGACTAGACTAGAGCTAGTCTGAAATAAAACCTCCAAAACATGCAGTGCATGAGTTCTGGGTCCTCAGAATCAATTGGTTTTCTTTCCAGATCTATTTATGTTTTGCTTTGCTGCTTGTTCATATAGACATAGCACAAGAGAAGCAGACAACAAACAGGCCTTACTAGATCAAGGGTACCTGCTGGGCAGCAAAAAGTGTTGCATAGCATTTGATGAAACTGAAAAGGCCACAAAACCAGCTGAAGAAAACCCCATCACCTGTCAAAAATGCAGGAGGAGAGTTAAGGATAAGCCACCTTTATTTCTATTCTATCTGGCTGTCCCTTTCTGCTGAAAGAATCAGCTGTTCTTGTTCTCATTTTAATAAAAACTAGATCCTCTAAAGAAAATTCAAGAGACTTTTAAAACCAAGAACTCACTATAAAGCAAAGATCTATGCACACTCACCTCAAAGTCCTGCCTGACCACAGGTCTCATTGCACAAGCATCACTATGGCATGGCTGTGCCAACCTGAAACACAACTTTCAAAAGTCTAGGAACAGCCTCCATGCTGCAGGAACAAAGGCTGACTGAACACAAAGCACACAAATGAGAGGCAGACCCAGTATAAAGCACTGCAGATATTCTGTAAGTATTCAGGCCAATGCCATTTTGCCAGAATCTAGGAAAAATTTACAGCATGAAAGTGGCTTAAAGCTCTTTATCTCATTTACACCCTACTGAGCTCCACCCATGGAGGTGTGTATGCTCTGAATTAAAGGGCATAGCATGCAAAAGCACTTGTGATATAAGTTCTGGTTAAATATAAGATATCAGTTGGGCTCCTAAATACTAAATAGGGTGAAATAAATCATGTTTAGTGAATATATTCTGAATATAATATTAAGCTTTTTCTTTATTGGGAGAATATGGTGAGATGTTCTTAAAGGTTATTACATGCATTTCTTAGCTGCAGGCTGATCATAAGGTCCTGCTCATCATGGCTTTGCCCATTTTGTACCAGAAGATGGTACAATGCACGATGTGTAAAGCTATCGGTTCAGAAGAGCAGTGTACTCATCTTGACCTCAATCACATGAAAAACAGAAGGGTAGGTACAGGTCATTAGCTAATTAAGCCCAGAACTTACTGTAGCAGCATTTAATATTTGATATATGTTCATCCTGACAAGCTAGAGAGGCTAAAAAATGTGGTTACCATGAATGCACCTTTGAAAGATGCTTTCTGAATTTATGACAATTAACTTGATTTACCAGCAAATATAGATACAACTTATAAAACTTCCACAGTTCTGTGAAGCAATAAATGGTTCTTGCACCTGCTATATTGATAAAAGTGCTTAGAAAGGCAGTAGTTACTCAAGCCCTGCTAAGGAGTCCTCTGTGGTACATTCCAACAACATATAGTCTCGGTGAAGAACCTTCTTGTGTTACCCTACTGTTATGTAGTTACAGGCACGAGGTTTTTGCTTGAAGGATATATTTTTTCCATCCTCTCCCTGTTCTTTTCCCAAAAATTGATTACCCATGCAAATTACAGTGTATTTTTCCTCCTTGGCTGCTGTTTCGCCCCAGCTTGCAAACTGCTTATTGTTTCCTGACTTTTGATGTCTGACCTACAAGTGCTCAGAAGATTTGCTATATCAGCTAGTGGACTGATCTTTTAACTCATATAATACTAACATTAACTATCCCTTCTAATTCGTTCCCACATTACGTATTTCAAATCATGAATTTAGTACATTTTATTAAAACGTTGGAAATATAGAGCTGGCAATATTAGCCACAGTCACACATGGGAATGGTAGGTGGAAGAAAAACTCTCTTCCAGCTTCACAAAAAGCCAATCATCTGCTAATAGAATTTAGGAGGAAACTTCCAGTAAGCACAGGCTTTTCTGTAATCCTACCTGATAGTGTTTCTTTTGTAATCTGCCATCTGAATGGATGAAACAGCTCCTAATGCCAGAAGTGTCTTTCCTCTTTGTATTTGACTGTTATATATCTGCAAGGTGAAAATCAAACTGGTTAGACTGTCACCTCTGGAGTACACTATATTCACCACAAATCTAGTGAATAAGGTGTAGAAAGATAAATTTTGTCTTCTGCTGATTAGATGCAGCAAATATACATCTGTGCTCAAAAGACTGCTGAACAAATCAAGTCTGTGGTGTGAGGTATGTGAGAAGCAATCTTTTTTCATGTAATTTTGGCTGTCACAGAATGTGATTACAGACTAGGTGAAATCCAATCTAATGGCCACCAAAAGGGGCATCTCTGGTCCTCATTTCTGCCTCCACTTGGGTGTTCTAGCCCATTCCTTCGTGTTAATGACTGTGTGGCTTCAGGGTGTCTCAGCTCAACTGACCGATCTGACAGAAAACTAAACAACTGAAAAAGGAAGATTTGGCTTTCTGTCAGATCAGCAAACTGAACTAACTCCATCCTATGGCTCCTCACTCTATATGGCTCCAATAAATTTATTGGTATTAATACAGGCAGCAAACTTCGAAGTTGTGCATTTTTGAAACTGCTGTAAAGAATGAGGTGGGAACATGTAGCTAGCAATAAGGAAGAGATAGAAACATTCTGTTTGGAAGACTGGTAGATAATACATTGACATTTGGGGATTCTTCAGTGTGTTTTTAGTGAAAAGTTACCATTACAATGGACTTATATCCTCAGTCTTCAAAGAAATGCAAATAAAACCATCGTCTTTCTCTACTTGCTTAGATAATGCATTTCAGAATAAATAATAAGGCAATATAACAAAATGTTTTTAAAACTGCTTGTATATCAATCAGTGATGGTTACAAGAACTGCTCTTGTGGTGTCCTAGGTTTCTTGTAACATATTTAAATAAGTAAGGCACTGTTGCCTGCAATGTTTAAAAGAAAGATCTATTCATCAAACCCATTAATTATTCCAATAAATTTAAAGAGTGCTCCATACACACAAAAAGAATCTGATGTAAAGTTCAGGAAATTACCACAGTTTATTATTACAGAGACTGAAGGTGGGTATCTCTTTACTTTTCATTAATATTTTGCATTACTCTTGTCTTTCAACAACTGAATTCTCCAAAATAGATTCAACACTGCACTTGTAAAACAAAGATAAATTTTGAAACAGATTTTTCATCTTGCTTTTTATCTCCTGACATGTTGAAAATATTTATCAGCATTGCACATTAGTTATTATTTATTTTCATTAATGTTTTGGAGGGAAGATGAAGACGTTGCTTTAAATTTAACTCACAGTCAGAGAAACTGCTGTTTGCAATGCGCAGCCCCAAAATAGTTTAGCTCTTATTCTGCAAAGATTTGAATTACCAACAAGTGACTAACTTTGCTCTGGTAGACACAAATATCAGCTTTCAATATGAAATCAAATACAACTGGAATGAGATGAGAAATATATAATACATACTAAATCTGTACTTGAATTAGTTCTTGTGCAAGCATCTGCATATTTGCCACTAAATCATTGCTGAAAGACAGTTTTACAAGGACAATTAGCAGTCTTCAAGAACATTCTTTAGCAAAAGAACCAGAATTAGGGCACATAGTGGACTAATTTTCTGGGTTTAGTAACATAATTTTTAAGCTTACTGATTTCTCACAGAAATTTATTGTGGCCTACTAACTGCTGCAAGTCCTCCCAATTCTAGTGCTCATCAGCAATTAAAGGATGTGTGCAAAATGTGCAAACATTCAGCTATTTCTTTCCAGTAGTCAAATACACTGAGAAAGTTACTCCTGTGACAGTCCAGGCAACTGCATGACACAGGTTTGTATTTCTTTGTAAAAGCAGATAGGTAACAAGAAATGCAAACAGATTAAATGGATTCTCTTTATAACTCACAATATGCCAGGAATCAGGCAGCAAGTCAGCCATAGAATTTGTTCCATTACACACAGCACCCAAACACCTTTCTATTATGGCCTGTGATTTTTTTTTCACCCTTCACACTAAAACTCAGTTTGAGGTGATGGAGATTTTAAGTACTCTGAAACTGTGTTTATGTTATCAGTCATTTCAATTCAGTATTTATACAGTCAAAATTTTAATAGCCTTACTGTTACAACTATTCTCCATGATTTTTAACTCAATCTTTTCTGCTTTGCAAGTACTTCTCCTAGTAACATCCTTTTGTGACTCATCCTTATAGCCTAACATGGCATTCAATGACGTTTAACAGGATGGTTATCAAATACTTAAAGGTCAAGGCTGGGTACTTCAGAATATTAACTTTCACTGGAAAATATGCATAGTTTTAAAACCAAAGTATGAGTTTTTTCAACTATTGTTTCTTTCTACTGAGGGAAATATTTTTTAAAATATTTATTTATATTTATTAAGAACCATAAACCCTAATTTTTATAGAAGTTGGAACATCTGTCATAGTAGGAATACAATTCCATGAATAACCCCTCTGGAAAAACAGTGACAACTTTAGCCTGCAATATTTGTGATTTTTGTCTATAAAGTTAAAACCAGAGAAAACAGGGACATTGGAACTTGATTGTGTACGCTCTGCAGGAATGCCACTTCCATTAGACTATTCTTACATCCTTAGAAGCTTTCATTTATAAAAAGATCAGGAAAGATAAATATTAGTGTGACTTCAGTTTACAGAACAAAAATTACACATTTCAGCCCAAGAAAGAAGTAAAAAGGAGAGAAAGGTTGGCTTCTGGCTATCTGTATCCTGACCACGTTTTCTAGCTTTATCTCTGATCATTTGTGCTAAATCTGTAATTTGAGCATATTTCTGGTTAGACCCCTGGGCAAAAGCATGTTCCATTCATCTCCGGCAGGTCCACATGAACATCATTCTGTACTTTGCAATCTTCAGACGACACACTTTGGCCTTCTAGGCTAAAAGGCTCAGGAGCATTCAGAGCTGTATGCATCAATCTTTGTACCTTGAACTATAGGAGAAAGTCTTCATAGGAAAAGCTACATTCGCATACTTAATACAGAGAAGACACAACATATGCTGACTGTTTACTTTCTTTTATTCATTTTACTAACAAACCAGTCTTTTAAATAATGTACAATCTTCCAGACTAACCATTCACCTTATTTTCTTCTTCAACTTGCATGAGCAATCACTTTTCTATGAGAAGGTACTTACAAGAAAGGGAAATACTACTGAAATGCTTATTATTTGGCTAAGCTTTAGTATTTCAGACCACCTTGCAGGCTGCTTTCCTTTGAAGAGAAATATATGTAAATCTATTGAAGATTTACAATTGTCAGTGGAAGAGTTCTGAGGTTAACAAGTTTTTCTGTAACCCTATCAACTTGTAATTTGCCTCCATTTCAAATATTGGCAGGTAATTTTTGCACATCTCAACAGTTTTGCACCACCAGGGCTTTAGGTTAAGCTGCTGTATTTTCTAACTGGCTAACCATCCTTCTTTGATCTCTGTGAGGCCCTGTCAGGTGGAAGTTCTCTTAAATCCTTGAGTTTCCTTGGGCTCTGTTTGGCTTCACAATAACAACCTCAGTAACTGTGCATATCCATCCCCTACTGGAGTTTTTTTTCAGAGAAATACCTGGAGAGTTAAAGGTCAAATGGGTGTAGGTAAAAGGTAGCCAAACAGATAGCATACCTCTACTATGTAATTTAACACTTGTCATAAAGAAAATGTTAAGCCTTCTTGCAAAATACAAATGTGTAAAAATAACCTTCATTGACAAATGCTCCAAAAATAGCATCATTTTTATTACTGTAGTAATAATATAAAGAAAGAAGCTTTGCTTTATTTTTCTAAGCTCAGGAAAGTCTACCAGAGAAACCAACTAGAGTAACCCACTATACTGATTCGGGGATTTTTCAGCTTAAGCTCACATACTGAATTTTTTGTGCAATAAGTTTGTAGATGCAAGACAGCATTAAAGAGTTAATATATAAACTTTAAGATTACAGTTTACAATCTACTGTATTATTGTTATTGGAAACTAACTTTCCCCCCACGCTGTAGGAGGCTTTCTCATTCTCTGGTTTTTGGTGATGTTTTTACACATACTATTGCCACACAGATAAGTATTTTTAGCCAGGTTTCTGCAGTATATTTCTGCTTACCTGGAGATCTTTGCATCATGTTTCATTTTGTGGTGTCAATGTGCTTTAATGTTTTCTCATTTTTCCATTAACCTTCTCCAAGTTTGCACAATTCATTGAATAACAATAAATAGTAACAGATTCATACAGAACAGAAGATAGCAGTGTCATCTCCAATTCATTTGAAGGTGTTTCTGCTTTCAGAAGATATGGCCACACTAGATCAAACCAGAGGAACTATCTAATCCACTTTCCTCTCTAAAAGTGACCAGTAACAGCTGTTTAACAAGAATACAAAAGAGTGGATACTTATAGAATATCTTGTGCAGAGAAAATTTCCTCACCATGCCCATGAATATGTATTGAAATCTACTTGGAGAATTCTCTGGTTTACAAATTATCAAATACTTCAGATTTGGAATAACAGACAATTCTTTTTCCGGCATCTCAGAGATTAACCTTCATTTGAATCAATGGTTCTGTCACTAAACCAAAATATAAAATTACTGTCTGGCACATAATTTTTGATCTCTGTAGATACAAGAGTATCCAATTAAGGGACAATCACCTGTTACTTCAAATTCCACCTTTCATTCTCAATCCCCACATTACAAATACAAAAGCAGCCATGGATTAGAAATAATTCTCCAATTATTTTTCCTCTCTTTCCAAAGAACATGCTCATGAGAAGTATTTAGTGGTGCTTTAGCAGATTTTTAATTATGCAAGACATTATTTATGTAGAAAACTGAGTCCTTCTATGATCAAATTTTCCCATGAGACTTGGCTGAGGAGTGTACTGGATCTGGCTAGGATGAAGTTAAATTTCTTCATAGTAGCCCATATGGTGGTACATTCATATTGATTATTGCCTGCCACACAGGATGTATTCTGATCATTCTGATCTCTATCAGCTTCAGTTTGCAGGTTGAGGTTTATAAAGTAGTATTTACAATGAAGGAGTGGGATCGTGGGAGTAGCTACAAAAATACTGCTTCACAAGCACTGTTCTTGACTGAGCATAGTTTAATTAACTTATTCTGACCTCTGATAAAAATGCTGCGTAAAAGGAAGTGGAAAATAATGCTGTATCCTTGTGAGCCTGACATTTCATGCCTTGGCAATGGATATTGGCATATGGTCGAAAGTACCAAAAAAAAAAGGCAATGTTAATGCTGTAATAAAAAGCTGCCTTTTCTTTTATCAGCTAATGGTATTTCTACAGAACTCACATTACAACTTTGATCCCAGAGAAACATTCATGAACATAAACATACAAGAGGCTCCAAAGCTAATTGTCTACACTCAGAGCTGAAATCATTCCAATTTATTGTGCATTTTACCTGTTCCTAAACCTCGTGGACTTTTTTGCTAACGTTCCCTGCCTAGTTCTGTTCAAAGTACTGATTTTTATGTATAACATTTAGCTTCCCCTCTATTTTCTTTGGTTTGAAAATTTGTATGTATAATTTTAAAAAAATCTGTCTCCATATTTCACTTACCAAAATCCATCGCAGCTTTCGCAGAAAAAGGTGAGGGTCAATTCTGATGTTTCCATTTCCTGGGCTGATCTTTCATTTCACTAGGAAATGACTAGGGCTTATACAACCGAACAAAAGACAGGTAATAACTATTATTCCCATTCAGAAGGAATGCCATTTATACATCGTGACCCAAGTCACAAGGTTTACATTAATTTCCTTTGTAAAAATATTCATGCTACTCTGTTATTCTACTGGTATTTACATGTAATTTTCACACACTTAAATGACTACAGTCTCTCTAATAATTGCAAATTAGAAACTGTTTGGCGAGCTAAGGCTTTAACTGCTCACACAGTGAATGTGCTCTTTGCCCTTGCCCAGCCACGGAGGCAGCTGGCTGGGGAGCTGGAGGCCACACCAGTGCCAGTAATGTGAAAGAAAGGTGAGTGAGCTTCATACCAGCGCACAGCTCCCCTTCTTTAGGTTATGGAGGAGCTGGAGCCAGCTGTGTTGCCACTGGGCCTGCCTCAGGGACAGGGAGCTGGGGCCCATCATGGTACCTGGCTGGCTGAGCAGGGCCTCACAGACCAGGCCCATCCTGCTGCCCCAGTCAGTAGCAGGGCAGCCGGGGGTAGTCCCAGCCCCAGGCATCGGGCACCTCAGATGGGGACGGGCCAAGGACAGGCCAGGATGTTGGCCCACTGGTGGGCTCGACTTGGCAGGGTCCATGGCTGGGCAGGGGAGGGCTGTGGGGAGCTGGAGACAGGGCCCTGACAAAACAGAGAGGCTGGAGATGTGTTTCTTCACATCTAAATCTAAACGCAGAGGAAATTTTCATTGTACAAAATTGCAAATCATAGGATGATATCCTCAGAAGAGAAGCAGGACAGCCCAGGCCAGAGGATACACGCACATTGCCACTCGGTCCTCAGTGTGGAGATTGCTTCTACAGCCAAACCACGGGGGAGTCGGTATTGAAACTTCCCTTTGTGTCATCCAGCTAGACTTCTTTCTTTGTTAGAGTATAATAGAAGAACTTTTTCACTTAACATAGACTTTTTACTCTGTTAATCATATATATTCCTATTTATTTATCTTAGTGATCCATCTGCCCAGACTTGACACAAAGGCAGCCTTCAAGGAATTTTCATTCTGGTGAGAGAACCAACTTACTGCTTCATTTGTACAGGTATGAATATTTATACAGACATTAATTATTTTTTCTAATTTTACAGTGGGATATGATCTCATTACATCTTTCTACTTAGTTTTGGAAAATTAATACTGAAGGGATGTCAAAGATATTTCATTTTATTCTGTAGTTTCCAAAGGACAGCAAATGACGATAAATCAGTGGCATGCGATTCAGTTTTAAAAAGTGTGGAAACTGTGTAAACTTAGTAAACACTGTGTTTAACAGAACAATAAAACAGAATAATACTTTGTCTCTCTTCAAACAAGCATCATTTGCACTGTGTCTATCTCATGCTGTATATTCGGCCCAGTTTCCTTTTACCAAAGACTGAGCAGTTTCCTCAAACATTCTTTTTCTTTTGGAGAATAGTTTCATGGCTGCAGTTAATACTTTTTATTAAAGGAATAGATCAAACAATATACCAACAAAGAGCTCAATTATTACAAAGTTATCATTAACTCAACAGAAGTTCTAGAAGTTGCTTAGAGATTTTTCATTAACTGTCGTTACATTATAAAAAAGTGCTGCAATTCTCTATACGTCCTGCAGGTGTAGCATTTTCACAGTTCATAAGCAGTGTCTGATTGTCATCACTGATAACCCTATGCATAAAACCACATATAGTTCAAGCTCCGTGCTAACTTGCATCCAAACAGGCCCAGTGACTTCAAAAGATTTGTACAGTGTTTGCATCAACACAGAATCTGCCCCTGCATCTATAAACAAACCACTAATTTCAGGGCAATTATGCTAGAGAGAAATTTAACCAAAGACTCTTTGTTTGGTGTCTCTTTTAACTTCAGAAAAATGATCAATCAAAGCAATCCCATCAAAGTACATTTATAGAATTTATGTTACTCTTGTGAATATATTACTGGTTCTTATCTTTTAAAAGTAATACTATAGTGGCTTCCCTAATAATTTATTTAATAATGGTTTGCAAATGTACAGAATATTCCACCTGAGAACCTAAAAATTTTTCCTGATGTTTCAGATCTTCATTATACAATATCTTAGGAGCCTGAGGAACAGAATAACCTCATTTTACAGAGAGAGGAAATGAATAGTGTAGGTTAAGGAACATATATGTTTCAGGTATTCCCTAATTCCATGTGACTGAGTGTTTGGATACCCAAATGAGACCCTTCTGTTCCAGTAATGTGATACATATATGCAGAGCACTTTGCTAAATCAGACCTAATAGTACTAACACACACCTTTTAAGATGCATTGTTGCCATTTTGGGGAGCAGGGAGGCAGAAGTGTAACCCTCTGTTTTTAACACATATTTGCTGCTCACACCAAAGAACAGTCATAATTTAATCCACGAGAAATAAACATAGATTTACAATATTATAACAGAGTATTTTTATTACTTTTCCATTGTGATATTATAGTTGTGCTGTAGTTGTAATAGTGTAGTACAAAACCAGATACTGTTCTGGGAGAGTCCAGTTAGAGCTTGTGAATTACTCTGTATAAACATAAGGTACAGAAAGTTTTAGGCTTTGGATAAATCTGTTTTGGTTTGTTTTCTGTTTTTAAGTGGGGTGAAATCTAAGAAGCTTGACAAAGTTACCTTGGTCTAGACATTATTATATCTTCTGAGAAACCCTTTAAAACCAGAGTTCTTAATTTTGTACTACCTAAAATATGCACTCCTTAGTATGTATCCTTTGCATTTTTTCTATGTTCATAGAAAATACTGATTTGAATACAAGAGACAATTTACTGGAAAAGTGACCTCATGAAATAGAAATTAAATGTGATATGTGTGTATCAGTGAAGTCACGGTGGTGTTAATGAAGGAGAATCACAATCAGTTTCTAACTGTAATACTAATATTCAACTCAAAGCACTGGCATTACTGAAAATAATTCATCCCAGCAGTTTCTCGAGAATCACATTTTTATTAACCTTGATTAAGAGATATATTTTTACCTACTTCAGCAGAGATGTTAGTTCTCAGTGAGGAAAGTTTACTCCAATGTCAAGGATGTAACTGGCAGAATGAGGAAAGGGAAGAGAGGAGGAAAGGGGGAAAGAGAGAGACATGACATTTTAATGAGCAAGTGTATGGTAGCTTTTCCTAAGCATAAAACTGTGGTTTTCCTGAACCATTTCCTGTGACTTCTGAGATAAAGATAGAAATAATAGAAATTAACTAAGAGATCTTTCATCTTTTTATTCTCACACTTTTGGATTAGGATTTTTTTGTGTGATTTTTACATTAATTTTGCAGATATTTTACCTCCTTTCCCCTTGGGTCTATACTGTGAATGGTTGTAAAGGAAAACAAGTCATCCAGTTTCTATTCTTTTAACGTAAGAAATGGCCATGTGCTGTGCAGAAACTCTTGAGAGTAGAAAGAAAAGAGTTGTGTTTCAGATCAGTTTATCTGATGAAGGAAAAAGAGAGCAGTTAATAGTTGGAAAGCCATTCCCCATTGAGGAACAGCAGGTTCCTTAAACAAGATACAGCTTAACCTTAAAATAGTTTGGAACCAAAGGTGGTGTTTCAAGGGTCCTGATAGTATTATTGATTTTTGATGGTTGTTATTTTGTATTTTCTTGACAACAGTTCCTGTGACATATAACAAACAAGCAATCAGCTCAAGCTAACTGAAGCTGACAGTCGCTGTATAAAATAGTTCTGATAACTCATCAAAACAGAAAAAACAGCTTTGGAAAACTGCAAAGAGTCTTTGTTAGCCAAAACACATGATAATCTGTCTGGGTTGGGAAAGTATTGAGCACTGAGGTAAGCTAAACTTCAGAATAAACATACAGATCCACATTCTTCTTCCAGGCTGAATCTTTACTTACATGCTGGGGCATGCTGCCATTTATCCTGGAGCTCTGATTCCCCAAATGTCCAGGTCAGGCACTGTTTAGAGTATACAGCAGCTTCTGTCTGGGAGAATATTTGTGTTTGCTTTCATGACATTCAGAAAGCAGGTAGTGTATCTATCTCATCTGAAGTTAAGGGGTGACTACTTTTCACATTAAAAAAATGTACTAAGTTTTCAGAACTTACAACAGATTATTTTCTAGTAGAAGACAATTCACAACTGTAGCTGTTACATATAATTGTATTTATTGCCTGTTGTTCACAGCTAAGCCTGAAAACAAAACCAAAAATCCACAATTTTCTCCAATTTTCAATTCCCTTTATAGCACTATATGCAAATAATTTTACTGAAGGAGTGCCAAAAATACTAATTGAATGAATATATTTTCAGTTTTTAAAATATATGAAAAGAAAGTGTTAGCTTTGGTTTTCAAGAGCATTCACACTAGACTGTACAACATATATAGAAGTTCTAGTCAACCAATCGACCTTTGGTTTTAGTGGCCAATTTATTCTCATCATAATGCAAATATTTGTGCTTTTAATGAATTAGTGTCATACATGAAAATCATCTCTGGCTTGAATATAGTATGCTAATGAAAATATCAAGTGAAATATAATAGATATACAAAACAGGTTTGTTATACTATAACTAGTATCAAAACCAGTTTTACTTAAACTGACACAATGTCTGTTTAGAGGCAGGGTCTAATGTTTTTCCTCAATGATTTCAGGCTTAATAAGCTGTCTTTTTCTTAATGACCTTACAAAACTCGACCAAGAACCAGCAGTTCCACATTATAACATCTCTGGTTTACTTAAAGCCTAAACACTGTGCAGATAACTGCAGTAATGGCTATCTCAGCTGACCTACCAGTAACCTCTGTTTTGACCTGTAGGAATCACCCTCTCTCTAGAGGGCAAGAAGTTATTTCAATTATGGGGCTTACCAGTTCATCTGTTTCAATGGAAAAGTTTTAGGTAGAAAACATTTCCAAGTCTTGCCTGGGTTTTCACAAGCTGAGTTTCTCTGAAGATTTCATTATGACACTAGAAACAATCTTGATTACCCTTCCTTCAGAAAAAAAAAGATGGCAAAATTAATGTAATAATTCAAGTCATTTAACTTGAAAATGGATTTTTTTGATTGTCAGAAGTAGAGGGGAACACAACCGCGATGTTTGCCATACTTGCCCACAGAGCCCTACCAGTTGACCAGCTCAGGAAATCTTACATTCTGCGATTTGCACTGCTATTTGCAGTATTCATTGTTACTATATTATTAAAAAACGTATAAACATCTTTCTACAGAAGCAGATTCCTTATTGTGTCAAAAAGAACATTCCCATTTGCTGTACTGTGTTTTTAATCAAAACAAATCCACAGAAAACAAGATCAATAATCTCATTAAGGTAAATATAACATATAAATATACTTTAACAGGTAAAGGTACCAAAGATACTAAAAAGTTATTACAGCATTTAGTTCCTACTGTTTCCAAAGGCAGTTATATTCCCAAGTACATTTATGGATATGGCACCATTCCTTTTTCAGCAAGATGGCAAAGTCTGCCCGAAAACTGATACATACTCTTGATGATACCGGATAGACCATACTGGGGCAAGAATAAGGAGGGAATTTTTTACAGAGATAAATTTGGAGCACAGTGCATCTGGCCCCTAAAAATCTAGCCTCTGAGGCTCAAAGGGACAATATATTTATTAAACATCTTTAAGACAGTAGTACTCTTTCAGAGCATACAGTAGAACATGCAGTTTCTATAAACCTGAATAATCGATATGAAAAACAGTAGATGAAACAGTAGTGAAATTGAGATAAGAAAATAATTTGACCTGTCTACTATAGACAGTTATCAATTTTTATATTGGAATACTTTGGAGAGAAGAGCACAGTATAACCCTAGTTGAGACTGAGTTCTATTGCAGTATAACAAACACATACTATTATCATGTCGTCAGTACAAAACACATCTTTGGTGAATCATTTCTTACTCATTTAACCAAAATCTTGTAAAATACATATTAAAAAAGCAGTCATCATAAGAAACCATGCTAGTAAATCTTGCACTACATCTCTTGACGTCTAACAATGCAATCTTTTTGGAAAATGTGTTTTGCAAGCAAGAAATTATTATATTAATCCCCTATTTTTGGCATAAATATGCCTGTTCTCAGGATTATTAAAAAATAAGTAGGTGCCCCTTAAACAGGTACATTTTTAAGAAATAAATTAAAGCTCATCAATACTTACTTAATAAGTGTTACGAGGGTATCCTCGCAAAATATGATTCCTGTGTGGTTTTCCTTTCATGACATTATTCATTTGGGCAATAGGAGGGAAGAAGCAGTTGAATATTAGGCATGTCAGTGAACAAGCACTTCTTTGCTTTTACCCGGTATTTTCTGTTTCTCAGTTCTTGAAGCTATGACTTCACCTTAAATTTATTTCATTTTTACGTACTAAAAACATCAGAACCTAGTCCTATTAGTAGTTCTAAATTAACTCTGTTATTATGGAAGGAATTGATATATAGTTTTGATTACTGGGCTATTGAATGTGTTTAAAGAAAGAGACATTAAACAGGGAACATAGCTCAAGGGATTAAAAAAAAAAATATTTTAAGGTCAGAGTCTCTTTCTCCTGCATGAATGCTGACTGTCAATAATGTTGCTGCATGGAGAGATGGGAAATAAGTACCAGATGCAAATTGGAAATTATTATACGGGTATAAGAAGAAATAATTGGGGAAGCTATCTGTGCTTATCCAACTCAATCAAAGAGTAAAGTGCAAATTTTTTCTGTTTTTTTTCCTGAACATTAAATAAATGTATACAATACTGTGTTTTATAGTATTTAAGTTATTTTATAATGAGGGGCATATTCTGCATATCAAGGTTAAGGTTTCTTGCAGCAGTTCTGTGCCTCTGCCACAACAGTTGCATTTTAGAATACCCTTGGACCCTGATGAGTTTCAGTACCAAGTCCAAGCCGCATGTGCTTTTTTGCTTCAAGGCCCCGTATACCACTTCCTTCAAACTAAATACTTCATTTACTATCAATTAAAAATTGGCATTCCCTGCTCATGTAGCACACACTTTTAGCATGTGAAGAAGACTTCTCATTCCTTTATATGCCTAGTTCTACAAAAGATTGCTGTATGCAAGACTATTACCTAACTTTGTTTTGCACCAAAAACATGCTGGGTGACAAAAAGTAGGACAATTAGTTGACCTCTTCCTTACCCCAGAAGTAAAGTGCTAGCACAGTGCTGAATGAACCACTTGTCTTTTCTTTAGCAAACTGAGCACATATTCTTGCTTTTATTAATAGAACATAACATGGTAGCACTTTCTTCTCTTGATTTCTTCAGCACTGTGATTATTAGGATAATTGATTATCTTAATACAGGAGATGCTTTGCACATGAATACAGCAGGTTTAACTTTTAGTTATAAATCAAGTCTGAAATTCTGTTTTTCTCCTTTTCTAGGATTCAAAGGGACTTAGGGGACCCTTTTTATTGCTTCAAAAGGAGTAAACAATCACTAAAGTGACCATGACTCATGTCTGCCTTGCCCTTACCTTGACTCATTATTTATGTGATGAAATTTCCCATATTTCTCACTATGTGGCATTAACTTTTTTTTAATGCCTTAAGCAATACGTGTAATAAACAATCTTTGGAAAGCATTTAATAGAAAACACATTTTAGGACAATCAGATCTTTAAATCTGTCTGTCTTTCCCCAAATTTTTGCAGACCCTAGGAAATGGGAGATCCTCAGCAATTTCAAGTACTCTTTAGGCAATATCATTTTATGTTCATTTGTTCTCGTCAGCAATGACAGCATGCTTTTCTTCTCTCTCCAGAGAGTCTTTTGGAAATTTTATTCCTTTGGTATCTATGCTTCTGGTCCTGTGTCCAGCTGGGACCTAAGCATAGTCCACACTTTAACAGGTTCTGTTTTGTAAGAGGTGGTTGTCTACTATCACATTGCTCCATCAAGCTAACAAGAAATTGGTCCCAGTTTATTATCACACTAGAGTCTCTGTATCACACTGCCCAAATATCAATATTCATAAAATTCTTAGATAACAGTTTAATTAATGAATTGAAGATGGGGGCTTTCACTGTGCCAACTGATGTATCACAAAACATGTGAAATTGTTTAGGTGCCTTGTTACATGTGTGGTCTACAGAAACAAAATTTAGAAAGTAGCTTGGCTAGTAAAACAAATTATTACTTTGATTACAAAAAATACCATAGTATATTAATTTTTTCTAATATAAAAATTTTGGGCTTAATCTCTCTTCTAATGGTGCAGCAGCAGAAGCAGCTTATGTGATCTTACTTGGATAAGAATTCTTTGGCTAAGAGAACATACCATACCATTTGTGATTTGAATAGAAAATCAATGACAATACACATGGTATTTCATCCAGTAAACGTGACATTCCAGAATGTGAATGTGAACTATATGGGTAAATTCCTGCTTTGAAGTCAGTTGTAATCTCCAACAGACCTAAGCAGAGGCTACATTTCACCTGATGAGTTCTACCTGATGAGTCTGTCTCTAAATATGGCTGTAAAATCTGAAAGTAAATAATTGATAAGCCAGGTTAACATGGAATGACTTGACAAGTGTGAAAGGCATTAGAAATTCATATATCTGTTTGAATGTTTCCAGTGAATTTGTGTTTCATGATTGATTGACATTTAAACTGAATTGAAATAAATGTGAGCACAACCATTAATATGAAAGCAGAGAAGCCACATGGAGAGAACATATATCATTTCATGGTCAAAAAAAAATTCATGCCCTTTTAAACAGTAGAGAATCCAGTCCTTACTCCCTCCCAAACAGATTTTTTGAAGTCTAAGTTAATATATCATAACTCATAAATTCTTAAGAAAGCAAGATCTTCGCAGCCTCTCTCACTTTCTCATTCTCTTCCTACCTCTGTCCCACCCTCCCCAACTCTGTCTCTCCTCCCCCCCTCCAATATGATTTCTTTAATGTCTATGAACAATATAGATCACACTTTCTTTTTTTCTATAGGTGGGGAATTAATGTAAACTCTCCCTCTTCTGCCTGGTAACATGTTTTCATGAAAATTCATGGGTCTTTTACACCTCTATTCCAGTGTCAAATTTGTTCTGTGAATTTATTTTTCTGTTTGAGAGATTTTAGTCTTTCAATACACTCAATTGTATTTACCCACAAATGCATACCTATATTATATTTGCAGTCATTTACATAGAAAAGCAGGCTGATGAACAAATTGGATGGTATTTTAATTTTTTGATGTTATCATTTTATGTGGATATGTAAAATTCATTGAAGTGCCACAAATAAATCCTAAGGGTTTTTTTGCATGTATAGCAAAATGACTGCCAAGAATAATCTGAAGTGATCAACCACAAAAACCATTAGTTAGAAATTAACAATGTGAAGTTAAATAACTTAGGCCTCTGCCTTCAGAATTGACAATACAAGAACATGGATGCTTACTCTATGTGGACTGAAAAACTAACACTGAAAACATACTGTATTGGGTGCTACATGTATCCCACAGACTCATAATCCAAATTACTGTTTCCCCCTTCTCATAGTTTTTCCTCTATATTTTCCTTCAGATATTTGAGTGCTTACACTCTACCAGCAGATTTTTTAGAAATTCACTGAGCTTCGTAATAACACCGATGATGTAAATTAAGGTGATAACAATAACAGAAGGTGATATTTAGGCATTTAGCTTTACTTGAACTCAGAACTGCACAGTTCATCCTTGAAAAACAAGTTTGAAAGTATGATTATGAGCTTTGAAATTCACAACCAATTCTGTGTTTATAGTAATGTGAGACTTCTCTGTGCTTGTTCACCAGATGCTTTTAACTGTGCATACATAGCAAATATTATAATTAAAAGTTAAATACACAATTCCGCTTTTTTACAAGGATTGCAGATGGATGGTTTCCACTCTTGAAAACTGTCATACCTCTGTGAGGAAGCAAAAGTACGTTACTGAATTGCAGAACTGGGGCTGATATTAGTAGCATAAATTATACCTACACAAATTACTTCCCATATATACATATCAGATATCTCACAGATACTGTATGTGTGTGTGTGCATATGTGTGTGTTACAGTATAAGTTAAATATCTGATTGTTTTGAGATATTAGATGTTATGCACTTTCAAAATATTTGGTAAAGAAATCAACAAGCTATGCAAATCAACATAATTGCAAGTACATTGACTACTTTTAGTATCTAGCTGTAGGAAATTTATAAGCAGAAACTGATTATTGATTGAAAGTTGTTTGCTTACCTTTGAGGATTACTATAAAAACTTAAAACTAGAGGCAGAGTCCTGTGCCACAGAAATAAACAGGAAAATAACAGTTTCATTTGGGTCAAAACTTCAACCTGCTTTAGAGAAATTTGCGTATTTAAGGACATAAAGACTATCTATGGGATTGAAATATATAAAAAGATTTAAAAGATATAAGAACCAGAAACTTTTATTATAACACATTATTCAGATATGCACAAGTAAAAACATTTTATTTCAAAGTACATTTCAAAGTTCCCTGAATTCTGCCATCTTCGCTATTTTGGAAGTTTATTTAAAAGTTTAGGACAAAGTCAAAAGCAAATTCTATCTGGGGTCTATTTAGCTGCTTTCTGGAGTCTCATTGTAGGGCAAATACGCTCCAGGTGCTTCTGTTCTGCTCTCTGTCTACTCTCTGTTCCCAGAATGCGACTGGAGTAGCAGCATTTAAGGTCTTTAACCTTTAGACAGTCCTAAAAGCATTCCACATCCTCCTGAACATCACATAAGCCAATTTGGTGTTATATACACTGGACCCATAGCCACATCTGATTTCCAACATGCAAACCCTTACTTGGAGGCTTTGATAGACTGTTGGAAATGACAAGGAAAACAATATAAATGCTGCACATAGATTAGCAGATCATTATTAGCCCTTTGCACACTAAAAGCTGAAACCTCCTTGATCCTAGACTATAAAAAGCCTTCTGAAGCATTTTGAGCTTCTCTTTGATTCTTGGCCCAAGCTTTAATTTTCTCACAGTGCTGCAGCTCTGTCTTTCATTAGGGATATCATCTCAAATTCCTTTGTGCCTCTACTTGTTTGGAAGTGTTACTTCCACCCTCATCTAAGCATACTTCTCCACCTGTGTCAAAAGTTAACTGATGATACCAAAATGCTTCAAACAATGCCTATTAATGAGCATTGCTTAATTTCTCCATCTAATACAATTTGTTTTTTTCATTCCCCGGTAATATAAAAAAATTTTATCATCTGTCTCAAAACAATGGATTTGTTATCATGTTGTTCTCAATTTCTTTCCAAGTATTTATATTTTGCTGCATTTTTAGCTAGTTCATTTCTTGCTGGAAGATTATCTTCACCTAAATATTATTTTTGATTTGTGTTGAATATGACCTCCTTTTGTGCAACCAAAACCAGGAAGAGTAGTAGAAAGTACCTTGCAAATGTATACTTATTACTCCAAAATATAATGCATTACATTATTAGCACCATTAAATCAGTGTGAATAAATACTTTCAGAGAAAGTCTGATTGGTGAACTATTATTTAGCCATTTCTTATAACCATATGATAAGCATATAATAACACTACTGTATATTGAAGGAAGGTCAAAAGTGGCCAAACACCAGAAATGAACATTTTTAAAGCTACTTGATATTACTAGGAAAATGATTATGCAAATCCTTTGATTTTATTTGGCTTCTGCTCATCAGGACATCTATATGTCTGTTAATGGACAGATTTCTGGAAGTTCAGTTTCTGACTCATTCTTCTACTTATCACCTCACCTAATCGTAAATATTAATTAAAATATAATTTACTTTTAGTGGGAAAGTACTAAGCATCTTTCCAAGATCTAGAGACAGGAGGGGAGGGAAAGAAAAAGACAAGAACACCAGAGACAAAAACAATAGCACAGAGGGGAAAAACCCATTCTGATGCCAAATTTGATTTTGAATGCCAAAGCCACACAGAAGAGACAAATTTATAATGATCAGAACAATGGGATGAGAAAATGAGAAGTTCATTGCAATGATAATAATAATGAAATTATTACTTGTTTGAGATTATTGTACTATGGATCTAAGAAATTATTTCCGTGAAAGCTATCCTTAGAAACATTTTTCACTTTATACTAAAAAAGATTCTTGAAATCTTTGCAAAGCTCCATGACTGGTTAAAATGTACTGGTTGCTGTGATCAGGACTGAGCATATGTAATAGAAAAAAACAAGAATTATTTTTATAGTCTACTAGTGTCATAAAACTGTCATCTGAAGTATTGCTCACTGTTAGGGTTGGATTTGAAGCTACTTTATATCTCTTGTCAGTCTTTCATTTGTCTTTCTCAAGATTAACTGAAGAAGATTTCAGCTACAAAAGCACAGCCCTTTCTGAGAATGAGATTTTGACACTTAGTCTTAAAAATTCTTGCACTGAGAAGCTCCATGCTTGTATCTTCAAGAGCAGAAATCTAAAAATTGTTTAGGCAGTATCCCTGATGCAAGATGAATTATTTTCTGTCTCTGAAAAATCCACTTTACAGCAGCTGAATTATAAGCCTTTCAAAGACTTCTGTTTGCACATGTTCAGTCAAGGTTCCATGATTCCACCTGTACTGATCATACTGTTGCCCAGAGATGCAAGGATGAAACAGGACATCTTTATGATTGCTCCAGCTAATTGGTAAATTACATGACACAGGACCCTGGAGCTGAAAGCAAAATGTTGGTTTCTCCTATCCTCGAGTACCTTTCAGCTGGCTCCCACACAGTGCAAAAGAGGAAACTATCTTGAATGTAGAAGAGTGACAAGTGTGGGGAGGCAGGTTGCAAGTTTCAGAGTATTTACAGAAAGAGAAAATCAAGGAAGGAGTTGCAGAGTTAGAAAAATACAGGGGCTATAGAAGGGGCTATAGAAAACACAAAGATCTGGTGTTCAGAAAGAGGCAGAGGAGCCAATGTGCTGGGAAAGACACATACAGAGGAGGAACCTGAGGAAAAACAAATTTCTTTTAGACATTATTAGAAAGTGTGAACTAAAAGAGGTGAGATTTCAGCAAAAGAAAGCATTGATGAAGTTGAATCCACTCAAGTTTTATAACGCAGCTACACACTCAATGGAGAAATCTAATATTTGTGAGAGATTGCAAATAAAGTTAGTGAGCACTGCAATTGTGTACAAATTGCTTTCAAAAATGAGGTATTCTTTAAAAAAATCATTCTTCAGATCTCAGCTTTGGCACCCAAAAAAGGACACAGTAAATTTGGCCTTAATCTCTTTGCACCTGAGTTCCATAGCTGCAAAAACGGGGCACTAATAACACACTTTCAAAGGGATAATAAAGATAGGTTTAGGAGCAACCATGAAGCAATTAGCTGGTGTGATAAGAGAACCAGAGAAATTCCCAGGAAAAGAAATGAATAATTCTGCAGTCAGTCAAGATTCTGGATGATGTAACATAAATAAGGCCTGAGGCTAAACTACATAGTGAACAGGATAAAAAGAAATTTTGGATAACTGTTATTCACACTATAAGCCAGAGGTCTCCTGGGAGGGAAACTGTATGTGATTGTGTAATTAAAGGTTATATCATAATACATATGCACAAGAGGATGAAATAAGCTTGAGCGGGAAATGTTCATTCTTGTCTGTCCTTTTTTTCTGCCTTTTAAAATTTCAGGCCTCCTATGTCATGTTAGAATAAAGAAGCACTTATGAGTTTTTCATAGGGATAGCAAATGAAAATCATTTTTTTAAATTATTAAAATTAATGTTAGCATTATAAGCAAAACCTGCTTAGTTCTGCGGTTAAAAAGACAAAAAAACATCATTCCATAAAAAAATAGGTTCAGAACACTCATGTATAGCTGAAGTCACCTATCACTGCTTCATTCATACTGTAATCACATGCTGTATGTGCTTCTCTTCTCCATGATATTTGATGAAGGAATTGGAAAACACAGCAGACCATAAGTCTCTGGGAAACCTGCTACTCACCAGAATTCTTAGATAGCTGAAATTCTATCAGATCCTCATTAGATTCCATGTTTTCTTACCATTTTCACTTTGATCTTCTCAGTCCAATGGAAACCAGAGAGAGTTTCTGAGCTTTCTCTTGGCTTTGAAATACTTTGCCAGTGTCATCTTTATCATGAATATCAGAATATACACAGGGAATTCCGAGGCAAACTTTTTTTCAATCCATCTGCATTACTTGATTACTGGCACTGAAGTAGCTCTTGGGCCAAGATACAATATAAACACATGCTGAAAATCCAACCACAGTTATTTGACTGATGTCAAGAAAACATTCATGTTGCACCTCACTCTGCAAAAATTTAATTAAAACATTATTTCACTACATTCTTCATAATCAACCAAAACTGGTTTCCTTCTGAATATAAGGTTAAGCTTTATTCATGTTGAAAATCAGAAGAGACAAGTATTCTCGAATGAAGTCTAAAACTAGACATAATTCTCATCACCTTTGCTAGCTTTCTTGTTTCAGTAGCATGACTGACACACTACTACTTCTGTACATAGGGGATTAACTCTCCATCCTAAAAATAAACCAGTTAGCTTCCCTTCTTGCTGAGGCACCTATTGATTCAGACAACCCAGCAGCTGTTTTAACCCTGGAGTTCAATGCAAACGTGAATCCAGGTTTAGGACTCCCTCAACTGTATCAGAAATGTTGCTACCTAGTGACACAGAAGGCTGAAGCATTTAAGTTTGTTCTCTCAGGCTGATTCCTTCAACAGTGTGATGGGTGTATTTCTCCTGAGAGACTTTATGATGGACCAGGTATCACATGCCTGTGTGCTTCTGACTGTAAGCCAAGTCAGGTATTTGCTATGTTGCTGCAATGTAAGTACATAAAGCCTTAATGTTAAGTACTTAAAGCCATAAAGTATTGTATGCTCTGGCTAATTTGACAAAATTGAATTATATTTCTGCACCTGAACCAAGTAAAACTTGGTTTAGTCAGATAATCTAGTAGGTTACAGATTTTATATCAATGACCATGAAACCAGTATTTTGTCAGGAAGGCAGAATATTCATTCTCCATCCCAGTTTCTCATCATTGGTTTTGGGAACACCAGATTACATTCTTCCTTTAGCAAGCTGGATCAAAATAATTTGTTGGGGGGGGGATTTTTAAACAAAACCCATTTGTTGTTTTCATTAGTCCTTTAGTTACTCTGTAGCTTTCCTCTACTTCTCCATTTCTTTCCTTCTTTTAATTAATTAACTCCTCTTGTATGACCTGTAGTCGTAAATAATATCTCATTGATTTGTATAGCATCATGGCAGCTGTCAGAAAAAGAATAGTGTCTTTTGCCAAGCCAGAAAACTGAGGTTTCCCATTTAGAGAAATGCAGTCTGAAGCAAAGCTACACCCATATAAAGGCAAACACTTTTCACAGTATGTTTTCACTATTAGCTCTGTTAAACAGAAACTTTTTGCTTGAATTTCATGTTCTGAGTTGATCTTACTTCTAGGCAATCTATAATGTGGAAAAACACTTGGTCACATCAAGTGTACCTTTATTAGCTTAGCTGCAATACAATACTTATCAAAAACAGATTAATCCACCTCAGATTTCATATCAAAAACCTCATGCTAGATTACTATCTACCAGATAACACAAAAAACTGAAGATGTGGGGATGTACAAAATGTATATGCAAAGGTTTTTATGGCAGGAGGGATGGGTAGAGGGTGAGAGGGTCTCATCTGCAGATATTCACAACTGGTTTATACATCATCCTGAGTACCTGTACAAACAGTGTTATATTCCCTGTTTTTGAAAAGATATATGTTTTGCTGACATTCTGAGAACAAACTGCAGCAGCCACTTTAATTTTTAAGCACAGTAACTAAAAAAATTAATTTGCCTTTTTTTTTTCCTCATCACTAATGATATAAATTTGTATGGATTGTGAATAAAGTAGTTTTAGAGCTTCTGACTGATTTCAGCATGTTGCTGGGGGAAGTAGGAAGGAAGAAAGTAGAATCTGAGGATTAGGGTATGATAACCATGCATTTGAATACCTCTGAGACCTTCCTAGATGGAACATTTCCCATTCTTTGAGATTTGTTTTTTATTAAAATGATGCATAATATTTCTGTTTGAAGAAATAATGTTTAAAAATTATTATTGTTGTACTTTAATACATCTATTTATTGCTTTCCTACATGGATAAGCTGTGGGTTGCATTAGTAGCCCTCAGACCACTTTAGAAATGACACGAGTTTTACTTTCTGCTAATTTCCAATACTGAGTTTTCTATTATTTTCAAATACTGAATTTTCTCCAGTCTTTAAATCTGGAATATCTTTCTTCTTAGTTGTTTCTCAACTTCATCAGTTCAGAAAATATTCCTAAATGTTCATGACCAAAAGCATTTAAACAGAACATTTTTAGAACATTTTTGACCAAAATACTCTTGAAAATAATTAATAGTCTGATAGAAATTAAAATATTGATGTCTATCAGCACAGAAACAAGGGCCACTAACAATAAGGTAAAACAGTATTCCCCTTTTGGCACCCGAGCTCAGTCTTAAATTTTTTCTAATGCACTTTACTGAAAGTTAATTAAGTCATTCTGTGTCAGTCATGTTCTGACATGAAAGTGATTCAAAGCACAATATTTGCAACTTTCAGTTTAGGTTTCAGAGGGCAATAAAACAGTTTGCTAATATAGAACAATTGTTAAACTTGCCTGATTATCTGAGGAGCAGGAGGACTCTCAAATGGACTCCAATGGCAGACATTAAACTAGCAGCTGGTTAGCATTACCAGAATGAATAATGAAGTATCAGTGACATCTGGATGGGTTCTAGGCAGGCTCTGATGTATCAAGGTAACTTCTCTGTTTTAAAGAGTGATCCCTTCAGTGTCATTGACTTGATGATAAAATGCATCTTCACTTAAGCTGTGAAGTGTGTCATTAAAACAGAATTACAGTAACTGCTAAAAAGATTTAAACGGCAAAATGAATCATAAATAAAATTCCCTCTCTTTCCACATCCAAGTCAAGTATTGGCACGATAAGATAATGTAATAAACATCACAATAAAATGACAGAAAGTCAAGTTTAACCCATCTAAGTGCTTTGAGCTTATGACACAGCTGATAAAATCTTCCATATACACAGTAACTTTTGGTGTGATAATTTGTCAAGACCATAGTTTTCAAGTAGTAAATGTATTACTTTATAGATTTCCGGTAAGATATATGACAGTGTTTTCAATTCAGCTCAGTGACACAGAGGGGGAATTATAGAACATGACCTTCCATAAGAGTATCTTCCCATGTTTTGCAGTAGCAGCTTAAAAACACACCGATGCCACGAATTTCTGGTCTATTATTGTCAAACACAGCAGTACTTTTGGAATGTTATCTTTGAATTCATTTGAAACACCATTTGATGAGTTAAAAAGAAGTCAAAACCAGTTGTGTGGAATAGGTCCTAAACCTTGTACTATATTATTACAAGCATTACTTGAGTATTCAAGAAGGGGAATGTACTTGCATGCTTAAGAACAGAATACCTGGCAGCAAAATATCACTATTCTCTTCTTGCTGATAAAATATAGGATAGCGTAATTACTATTTAACACTTTGAAAAACTGTTGGTGTATGTCTAAGCTCCAAGTTAATCAGCTATCTGGAAATCACTCTGAAAAAGAGGATTCCCTAGTTATCAGAGGCAGAATGACATCTTTACTCAAAAGTGAGACAAAGTGAACCAGTTCCTCGCTTTTCATACTGCTGTGTCACCCAGGAATACCAGGATGCTCTCCTGAAAACCCTTTCCACCACCAAGCCAACAATTGCAATACAAATAAGAAAATTTTTGCAGAAATGGGTTTGGGAACAAATGGAAGGGATTGTATTTTCTTTTCAACAATTCTAATTATCAGACTAGTTCAAGCAATTTCAGGCGAGACCCTGAGGGAAAGTAAATATGTCTTTAAGTTTCTACCCTGCATGATCTCCAGGAAAAATAAAGTCATGAACAACAATCATATGAAAGACCAGCTGTTCAAAATTAGTTTCACACTCTCAATAGAAAGGGACTAAACCAGTGTCTACATAAGTTTTATAATTCTTCAGAAGGCCTTCATTATACTTTGTTCATTGCTTTATAGAAGACAGAGCAGAAAGAGGCAGTCGTAGGCTTTTGTATGTCTTAAGAGTTACTTAGATGGGACAAAGAAATTACTGTGCATATTCTGTTGACACTGAAGGCATATAACCTCTGCTGTTCCAAAGAAACAAGATTATTTAAATCTGCATAATTATATCTAAAATGTCTTTTGCATATGTAGAGGAGTTTAAAGTTACATGAGCTTTTTATATCTTGCACTGTTTATTCTTTAATACCACATACACAATTCAATTAAAAATCAATATCATAAAGCAGAAGTATTCTCCATTTTGCCAGCACATCTATCAGATTTTTCAGCCAATTTTACACATAATTTTTCAGTTCAGGCATGTATTGTAGGCATTAAATGCATACATTTTGTTTGGTTTTCTGATTATTTATCAGCAATTTCAGATTTCATTAATTGTCAGCTTGCTGTTCTTTACTTCTTAGTGGCTGTTGTTTTGTAGGGGAAGATCTACAGTAATATAAACTATCAAGTTAAAAAAACCCTCCACCTCGTAGATTGACAGACATAGCTGTGCTAGTCTTTTTAAACTTAAGACCAGTATGAAATAAATCCTGTTTTATCCTATTCAGCCAAAACAACAAAGCAAGGGGTTTTTTCCTACAGATTTAGTGTAAAAGTCCCCAGATGACAAACACAAAAGCCTAGATATCAAACAGGATGAAAATGCTGATGTTCAACACCTGCACTGCGTGAGGGCCAAGAAGTAAGCTAAAGCCTTTGCTAACCGACACACCTGCTTGATAGTGCAGTTTTTAACCCTTTCCTTTTCCTTCTGAAATTCCTTACTTAAAGTAGGAGAGGATCTTAACAGAATGATGCAATCAAAAGAGAAAAGAGATGCTAAAGAACAGTTTTAAAATAGACTACATTCTGCCTTCTTGTCAAAATGTATCAAATTACTATTTTATTTGTATTAAAAGGCTATTTAGCCTGACTGATTTTTAATAATACTGGAATGATTATTTATGACTACAAAATTATGAGAAAAAATTATACAGGCTGTGTGGAACTGTTTTCTGCGCCTACCAAAATGTTTGTGCCATCACATTGTTATATCTGACCAGGCATACGCTGCTAAAAAACGAGTGATCTAATCTTTCTCCCTGCTTTTCAGAGGCTGCAATGATGTGATTAAACGCCATCGAGCCAAAGCTGAGCCCAGGTATCTACTGGGTCTGCTTTTGCAGTCCATATCACTGAGTCTTCATGGTGAAGTGCAGAGGGTTTATGTGTAATGTCACAATCACATGAACAGGGGCCCATGTTGCAGCAGTTCTTACACTCTATCATTCTTCAGTCCTTCAAAAAGAAGAATATTTGACAGTTTTTCTTCTTTCATAATTAGTACTAAAAATGAGGGTTACATTATTAGGTCCTCAGTCACTTTTAGCATAATCTACACAGGCTAATTGCCATTGCAGATAAAAGCAGTTTGCCTGTGAAAACTTGTGCAACTGGCAACTAATATGTAATTTTAAGTTGATGTTGCTTTCTACTTCCTTCACCATTCCACATAGAAAATATCTTCTAGTGTCTTCCACTATTGCTTGGAAAGTGCTAAATACATTCAAAACCCATAATTGTATACCGGAATAACATGAGATATTACATATGGGAGATAGTTCTGCTTCTTACAACAGAAAGCAGGGTCAAGGTAGAAAGGGTGGACTCAATTCAGTACAGCTATAGCTGTGCAAACTACGCATTTTCCCCACATCTCACCTATACCAGGATATGATCACACCAATGAAGCAGCAGCAGGAGTTGTGATTTTGTTGGAAAGATTAGCAGAATAGGTGATCCCATCTAATACCAGGAACTCCACTTGGTTTGAATGTGAGGCTTATTTGCATTTTTTTTCATCTTTGCCTCCATATGAGGAAAAAAAAATCTACATAACTATTCAGCAAGAGCTCTTAAACTTTTATTCATTCATATGACACTTCAGTTAGCTGAAGAGCTGGCTATCATTTAAGGTCTTTTTCAAGCCTGAACCCCAGAGGGGAATAAATTAAGCAATGAATAGCCTGACGATCAATTGTCATCACTTGATATGGCTCAGGAAGCAATTCACACAAAGTTTTAAATACAGAGAGTTTCTTAATAGCAATTTGAGAAAGGCTGACTGTTCCAGAAAAGAAGCCATATGAATGAAGGGTAAAGGATGATGGGATTCATTAGGATCTCTAAATAGGACTTTAAGAGTTTTCAAAACTGATAAGGAAACTGCATCTGGACACCCATGTGTTGTTATTACATAATCTAGATTTGTATATTCTTGTGCTAGTTACAATAAAATGGGGAGGATTTTTAGACACTTTGCAAAATCATTCTTAGCCAACTTCAACCTTGTGCCTCTTCTCCATAAAATCAGAGTGTGCACAATGTTGGGGAATCTGGAAAAGGGTCCCCTTAGGTTATATTACCTAAAGGAGCTACAATACAAGATCTTACTCCTTTGAAAGGGTATCAAAGCAAAATCATCTACTTATAAGACCTGCCAGTGTGGTCAAGGAACTAAACATTCAGAGTTAAAACCCACTCAAGAATAACTCCAGAGCGGAGAGCCTGGCACACTGGGATTCAAAGCAGGAATCCTAGTTAGATTCCCCCCAAAAGGAATGAGTTTACCAGGGCACTAGAAGACAAACTACTATCAAGCAAAACATGGGCAAATGTGGGAGTTTAAGAAATCTGGGGAGACTGCTATTGAGACTGTGAGTTCACCGCTACTTTCTTCCTGAGTGTATTTGGCTTATTTGATAGAAACTCCTGAAATGTTTTCAACAGTGATAAAGCAAAAAGTGTTTATCATGCTCCAAGATCTCAGGGACAAGGACATGTGCAGTTTTAATGTTTATTACCTGACCAAAGATGTTTCGTGTTTTGGTATGCTTCAGAAGAATATTCATTTCTCCCTTGGAAAACAAAATCGCATCCAAAAGTTCAACAATATCTGTGTGGAAACAAAGAAAAGGCAAAATAAATTTTCTTTTGACTTGCCACCTCCTTTAGCCCATCCTTTTAACCTCCATTTGAACTTTTGCAGTAGTTAAATTGTAGATTGATGCTTTAAACAGAGCTAAAAAGTGATGACAGTGCTGGAATAAAAGTTTGAACACACTAATAGGTTTTAGTGTCTGAAACTTTTGATAATCTGGCCCTGCGTGTCATGGGTCTTTCTGAGTGGATTCCATCTGTCCCATAAAGTTATGTACTGAAACGTAACACAGCCCTTTGATCTTCCCTGTGTGAAGATCCTTGTGTTCCATAAAATCAACAAGATGCTCTCATTCACTGAAAAGCCAGATCTCTGACTTGGTGATTGGTGAGACTATACTACTTGTTAGTGTATGTGCCTTTTCCCCTTTTGTTCATGTCAAGTTTTGGTTGCAGGATGACTCCAACAACACTGGTGAAAAATCAAAGTCTTTATTATTACAACATAGCCAACTAGCATTTGGCCATGTTAGCATAATATCAACAGAGACTGTAAAATAAATATAAATCGCTACACTCTCCACTAAAATACACTGTAGTGAATTAATAGACATATCAGCAATGTTGTTTGTTTGTCTTTAGTGAAGTGTTTTAACATCTATAGGTGTTCTTCATGATGGAGTTTGTTACACAAGCATGACAACTAATAGGGTTACTTCAGATTAGCATTGCCATAGTAGGAAGTGGACTGAGAGTAGGGTTTTTTCACCTGAGTGCATAATTAGAAATAAAACTCAGACTGAAAGCCCATTTGCCACTTGTGTGGTTACACAAAATACCTGTGCTCAGACCTTCAGCTACTCCTGATAGACCTGAAAAGTAGCCCAGAGGCACAGGCTCTCTTCATGCCAAGCACACATCCACAGTAAGTCCACAGCACAGTGCAGAGCAGACTCGTGCACCATCTTTTCTTGCTGAGACACTCAGCCCTACACCCAGAACTGTCACCAAGCTACTTCAGAGCTCTGTAAGACCCCCAGAATCACCAGTACAGGGGAAATCCAAACAGGGCTGAATCCCAGCTGGCCGCCAACAGTCCCAGAAAATGAAGCACTATGAGCCCTCAGGGGATCCCCTCATCCTGCCTCAGCATCCATATAGAAGCACTGCTGTGTCTGAATACTTTTATGCAGACAGATGTAGGGCAGGATTTTCCCTTAGTGACTTATCAAGTTCATTCAAGAACTACACTGCATATCTGTGAACAGAGCCCAGGTGCTTATACTCCCTGTACCTTCGTTCCCAAAACTCATTTAGGTCCTTATGTGCACTGGTTGGTGAAAACAACTTCTGGCATTGTAAACACTGTGTTTAGGATTGTCTGACGTCCAGAAAAGAAATGTCTTATGATGTGTGAAATGAAAGGTAATTAATTTATTTTTTTCTTCATGTCTTCAGAGAAAACCTTATTCACTGTACTCATTTAGTTCACAGTTCTACTTAAATATGATGTGCAAGATGAGCTTTTTTCCAGCTGCTTGCCATATCACCAGTTAATTATAATTATATTCATTAATAAAGGTCCTATTTTCCCATTATTATAAATGCTTTTAATATTGAAGTTGTATCCTGTATTATACCATCTACTTCCAAAAACAGATGACAAAACCAATAAATGTTTTCATGTAATTTACAGTTATCTCATTAGATGGCACTGTAACATTCAAAACAAATGTTTTATTCTTTTAGGCATAAGTATTTCATATTCACCAGGAAAAGCAGTTGATTTTATGTTAGGTGATAAACTTTTCTAGAGACAAATTTACTTTTACATTTTGGAATGTTCGAATCTAACATCTGGAAGTGTATCTTAAAATTAAATGTTAAGTGTTGATAACTGAATCAAGATATTCTTCTTGCCAAAAAGTTACAACTTTTAATAAATAAGATATTATTTACTGTCACCTTTAACTCCTGGGATCTAGACAAGAAATTTGTGTTGCAGAAATCAATGTGTTGAGAGAAATGATAGTTTTAAACAATCTTTATATCCTTTTGATCCTTAGGCCAGCTGAGAATCAAGTCAGTTCCAGATAAAAGTTTGGAACTACTTTAATATGTTGTCCCCCATAGAAAGAGCTCTTACCATGCCAAGAATCATTAGAGGATTATTCCTTTTGTATCATAGATACCTATGTTGCTCATTTCCTACAGTAAAATCTGATTTGTGATGCTCCATAGTAGAAAGATTTGCTATCTTACTTTTCTGAAAATCTTATTTTTCTAGAACTGAAAGCATATCTGAGGACTTTTTTTCTTTCCTAATTCCTTTATGATCCTTTCCTCCTTTGATATATTTATCGAGGAGGAAGAAGAAATATTAAAATAGAAAAAAGAACTTCTGCATTAAGGGACACCAAATCTAAGGAAGATTACATTAAAGTATTTGGTATGACTGGTAGTAAAGTAAATCAAATATGTTCAAAATATCTAGTTAAGCTGTATAGTCTTCTATATTTACAATTTTAAGTTTACAAATGCAGTCAGTCCTGGAATGAGCTTGCAGAACTGTCCAATGGTAACTTGGTTCTGAAGAAGAATCTTGTCTTGAAATTCAGTGAATAGATCTTGCACTAATAAAAAGCACAAGACCTCTGCCCTAGACTACCACTTATAATTTATAACTTATTCCCAGCATGCTATGATGCATTCCTTAGACCTTGAAAGCTTCATACATGACAATTCATAGTACTGAAGAAGACCCAAAAAGCCTCTCTTAAACACATTGTTTTATTTTGAATTCATGAAAAAGGTATTATCCTGATACGATGAAAGCCAGACCTCCATTATAGTCAACTGAGTAACATTGTTTTGTATGGAAAAAAATTATTAAATATAAAAGCAATTTGCAAAGAGGTGCAGAAGGGTGGGTTTTTTTACCTAGTGACCAGGTAATTGAAATGACATATGAAATTCAGTCTAAAAATAACACATGGAAAAAACTATCTTACACAGTACTGGACTCTGAACAAGCTATTAAGGCTCAGAAAAAAAGATACTAATGTTAGAATAGATGGCTCTATGAAAATGGATTTCAGCTCAGTTCTCAGGAGCAGTCCAGAAAAAACAGCCAAGGAAAATGATAGGGCCTATTTTACATTAATTCCTTCTTAGCACACAAAACATAAAACACCCCAATACTACTGCATACCCATGATATACATGTATCTTGAATTTAGTAGGCAGTTCCATCATCAATGACAAAAAGAACAAGAAATTAGAAACTGGCAGTAAGGATGTTCAAAGGCATCCATATGAGGTATGAGTCAAATAGAGAGGGAAAAAGAGAGACAAAAGAAGAGAGAAAGAAAGAGAGAAGGGAAGAAAGATTTCCTCACTGAATGGGTAATTACATTGTGGAACTCATTGGCACAGGTAGTTTTAGGTGTTAAAAGTCTACATGAGCTCAGAGAAGTTTAGACAAATTTGTGGGAGACAAAGCATGTAAACACAAACATTTAAACACAAAGGCATTACCTCTGATTCAGGAAATCCCTGAGCTGCAAGGAGTTGCAGGCTGAAAGAATTGTGCTGGGGAAATATCCCTATGTGCTTGTCCTGGTCCTATCTTCTGCCCTTCACACCTGGCATTGGCCTTTAGATAGGACACTGAGATTGACTGACAGACTCTCTGGTCTGACCTGGTACTAACTGTTCACAGGGAAATTAACTAATCAAAATTATTCATGCTATGTATATGCTTCTCTTTGTTCTCAAGTGCCACATGCTCCACATGACATTTGTTTTGTTGGGGTTTTTTTTTCTGGGAATGAATTCTGCCACTGAAACATACAAACCCAATTTCCACCTACAAACTGTTTTCAGCATTTTGAGTCATTCCATCCATGCAGATCTATACTTTTATACTTTTTTATAAATTGATAGGGTTTCAGTCTTGCTGGAGGAAAATTCTAGTAAAGAACTACACTAGTTCTTCTTCAGCATTTCTTTATCATCAGCTGTTCTGATAACAGCAGAACTTTTACTGGGAAAAAATAATTCCCAGTTAAAAAATGGGTTTTACATTTCTCCCTCTTTACAATATACATGCTGCCAACAAGGTTACTGATGGACTGTTCTTTTGATTGTACTTTTCAAGGTTACAGAACTAGTACTGCAGGTGCCTGATAAGAGACAGCACCCTCCTTATTGTTGTCCTGTCCTTCAATGTACGGAAGTCTCGGGCAGTGTGCTAAAATGGACTGGTTTTGTCTCACAATATTCCTTGAGGGATTTCTATTTTTCAAATAATGTCTGATGTGACAAGCCTTTCAAGAATCTCTGGTTCTTTAAAATTCCACCTATTCTTCTGGAAAGGCATGCTATCAAAATGCCATGTCCTTTACTGGCATTTACCCTGAAGGCTAGGAAAGCATTTGTATGAAAGGTGGAGTTCTGAGGGTGTTACAGCGGATGTGTTGCAAAGCCCCACTTTAGGCTAGTTATTATTTTTGCACCCTATCAGAGCTGAACGGATTTTCCCATCTGTGTGAAATTAGCATCTTTTCCTTTTTTTTTTTAATTCCCAGTGTTGTACACCAGCATAAGTATATCACAGATTTGGCCACAAGTTTGTGTCTCTGATAGAAATGTCTCTTTGGTGCCCTGTCTTGGGTTTTGCTATATTTTAAAGTGCCTGATTATTTGCCCCCTCCTTTTCTTTTCAAAATTCATTAAGAATATAGGATTCTCTTAATTTATTTTTCTGCTTCACTTTTTATCAGCAAGTTACTCAGTTCCAGGAAATTGGAAAGCAGCAAATTGACATTATCATTGGGCCCTTGGGAGCAGGAAGACTACACATAATGTGATGAGATTACATAGGTCTACTAAAAACAGAAGGAAAGAACACAGGCAAAAGAAGAAAATACTTATCTTAGCAATGATAATATATGAGAAAAATATTGTTTTCCAATCTTTTCCTGTTTTTTCCCCATCTACATGGCTAGGAATTGGGGGTTTTTTCCATGATAGCTTTAATCTAGCAAGCAGAAATGTAACTTCTAAACTGAGGTCTTTAAAAATGAAATCCAGGATGATGATGATGATTATAGTAAAAAGATATTGCAGATCACTTTTTATGAGTTTGTTATTATGCATCATAGGTTAAGAGTTCCTAGTGAAGCTGAAGCACTCACTAATGCCTCTGCAGTATATGTCCTATCACACCTTCATGTTGAAATACATTCTGGCAAAATTTGTCTTCTCATTGGACACAATCAGATATTAACTCAGATTTGAAACATAATAGTCTCACATTCATGTTTTCTAATATATCAATGTTTCAAATTTTAAAAATAATTTCTTGGAACATAATCTTTTTTTCAAATACTAGAAAAACATTATTGTGCTACAGAGCCATCAAAGGGATTTAGGAAATTTTAAGTTTGTAGACATGAAAATCTACAGAGGTGAATATGAGCATGTAACTAATAGTACATTTTATCTATAAGTGAATGTGTCAGACCAGGACAAAATAGATAGTTCAAAGCCTTTAGATTTTTGTATCATCAGTCATTGGTGACAAAAAAAATGTTACTATAAAATTATAGTTTGATCAGCATTCCTTATCAAATAAATTAATGCTCCCCATACAGTTTGTGAAGCATGAGAAAAACACTATGTTCGCCAGTAATCACTCTTGTTTGACTATTTAGCTGGCAAATAAAATACAGAATGCTTAGGGATATGAAAACCGGTACCACAAGAAGCCTCAGGTGCCATAGTTCAGAGAAAATAGAAAGTGGTGTGTAATTCTACTGAATGTTTTTAAAAGAAAAAGGCTCATCTGCCTTTTAAGGATAGACAGCCAATGAGATTTGTGTCAGACCAGAGAGTTTCTGATCCTACTTCCCAGCTATATAACCAAGGGCTAAATGCTAGCAAAGCAGTTTGATCTCAGACTGCCGTTGCCTCCCCTCCCTGCACCCACACCTTTGCTGCTACTCACGTCCCTCAGTGCACTGCTGGTACTCAGGCACTCATCTGCACTTCCTAGCCTTGCTCCTTCATCAGTCTCAGCTGCATCTCTTTGCACAGAAACACACCGGTGTTAGTGCTGCAGGCTAAGGTAGCCACGCTGGGTGACGGACTTGGCATGTCTCGGAAGGCAAGGCAATGCTTTCCATGGGAGCAGGGGCAGCTGTTCAAAATCCAGAGTTGCCTCTGACCATAAACACTAAACAATACAAGCATCTATGGCATAGCCTTCATCAGAAAAGTCCAGCTCTCTCCAATGAAATAGGAGATACCAGTTGATCAAGGAGTTCAGGCTGTAGTTTCTAAAAATGTGAGGATAATTAGGAAGATTTCCTCATGAATCTGAATGTGCCTTGTGAAGGGAAAATAGGAGGCTAGGTATATAAAACAAGAATTGATGACTGACAAAGTTTTGGCAGCAATCAACCGCAGGGAGACCATAGTTTGTGCAAATAGTCAGGGACATGGGACTGGGAATTGATCATAATATGTTAACCCCATCATCCTATTCTCAGTGCTTTGGACTGCTGTCTAATTCTGTCTTAGGAAAAGAGAAGCAGAAATGTTAGCCAGTTATATTACCATATTTATTCAACAGACTTAAAAGAGATTAATTTCCTGCTAAACTGTATATATCTACTTTCTGGTAGCATGAAAAGTAAATGTTATACTTCATAAGACAGTAGCAAAATACATTAATTTTAATATCATTACACAGTTATGAATCTTATATAGAAAATCAGAACACCAGCCAATTTTCTTCTCTTTTTTTCAGCTATGTGAAGGAAAACCTGAACAAAAAAATGAAGTTCAAATAAGCCCAAAGATCAAAAATATATATCTTTTGATTATTTTTCCTTTACTATCAGATCTCTTCTGCTGATTTGAATAGGTTACCTAGGAGAAACAATGTATAAAAGTCTGTCTTCAGATCTCTGATAGGAAATCCCCACTGCAGCAATAAATATTGTATCTATGGCAGGCAATTGGCAAGCTACCTTGATCATGATAGTCCCTGGCTGACAATCACACAAAAGTGAGACCAGAAAGTATATCTTAAATGTTTCAGCACTTGGATTTTCCTAACGACTCCTTTCAAGTTCTTTATGAACAACTTGTATATAGATCAAAACATGCTAATTTCATCATTGCTGGCCAGCATCATAAAAGAATCATATGAAAACCTATGGGCACACTCACCAACTTTTTAAGCAACCAAATCTTTCATAGAACTATTGAAGTTTCTTCACGAGATAAAAGTTTTGCTGTTTTGAAACAATAGTACCTCTTTTTTTAATACAAAAACATATGAGAGAGCTATGTGTCATTTATCATCTGTCACCTTTTCATTTAAACACTGTCAAGGGCCTGCCTAAATATGTAAAAGTAAAAAGGACTAGCACACTGCACAGCCAAGATAGGCTTGGGTTTTGACCCTGAACACACTGCCTAATTCCCCAAAGCAATAAGAACAATATATCAAAAGAAAATATACGCAATATCTGGTTATGAGAGGTACCTTATTTTTGCTCTCTCGCAACAGTGCTTGAAGGAGCATTGAAGAGCTGCCCTAAAGAAGGTGAGAGGGGGTAAAAGCATCAAGAAAATACAGACTCACCATATGAAACACTGTCAACAGAGCAGATAGAATGGCTTAAAGCAAACTTGGCCAATAACCTAGAATTAGATTAACTGAGCTTTTCAAGGTGTATATGCCATGAAGAAAACCTACAGAAACATACATACATTCTTTACCTCAGTTGTTTGCCGAGCACCATCATCAGAATGGAGAACCCTTTACGTTGTTAAGATTAGCAGACACATTCCTAGATAAAAGAATTTACCTCCTCATTATGGTAAACTTGAGGAGTTATCTGAGGTTATAAGCCACAAAACCACAACCACTACACAAATGCAGGTATCTTGGACCCAATTTTTAGTAATAAATCAAATGCAATGTGGTACTTGCAATGGTACTTGAATGCAGCCATGAGACATTTCTAGTCTCATGAGACAATTTCATACTGCACCTTACAGCGTTCAGCAATCACAAAGCACAAAACTCACCTCAGGAGACTTTATGATTTTGGAATAGATAACCATGGCACCATGACCTAAAAGAGAAAGTGTGAGTGACTAGGTACTATGCCACACAAGGTTTAGGGTTTAGTGTTCAGCAATTTCTTGTTTATACATAAAGATAATAGCATAGAATTAAGAGCATTTGGTGACTGTTAAGTACTGGATTGTAGCTCACTAAGGAATGTTTGGACAAAGCAATCTTCTCACAGCAAAAATCTACTGACTGTTTATTCAAAGAAGAATAAGACTGTAGCAAAAATATCCAATTTTTTGGGTTAGCTGGAAAAAGATCAGTAAGAAAAAAACAGGTATCCATATCCCTAACTAAATCATAGAGGGTAGCTAAAGTGTTTTTTGTAAAAAAAAAAAAAAAAAAAAAAGAAAGCCTCTGATCTATCTGTTAAGAACTACGGTTCTGAAAGTTTGACTGGAGGGCCAGCAACACAGCATAGCTTTGTAGAACCATCACAAGGGATTTCCTGAACAGGAAAAGCTACCATCTGACATTTTAAAAATCAAACCCCACTCTAAATCATATCTGGAATATAGTAGGCTACAAGTATGCATTCCTATTTTCATGTTAAAAGTTACCAGAGGTATAGACCATTTTAATAGGCCCATTCTGCAGCAGGTTAAATTTCTTGACAAATTTACACAGTTATATGTTTTATAAGGTTTTTCTGCTTTTGTTTAGCTTCATGATTAATTAGAGATATTGTCCCCTTATAGGTAGTGGAATTGAAATAGAAAGACTTTAATAGATAGTCCCAAGGTTGAATAGATAGAGTAAAAGGCAGAACAAAAAACAGAATGCAGCTTTCACTTTCCATGCTGTCATTGGTTTATGCTTCTTTTCAGAAAGAGTAGATGGCCAAGGTGGTGCTAAATCTAAGAGATGAAGACACATTTTTTGCCCAGCTTAAAAGAAAAATAGTTTCTGGCTGGAGTTCAAAACCTGATCAGCAGGCTCTCTAGTGAGGAAGATTTACTAATTGTGAAAATCATCTCGGAGTTTGCAAAACATCCTGAGAATATTCCCCTTCCTATCATTTTACCTCCATCATGTTCATGCCAAGATCCAGCCAGCTGGCTTCCATCCATACCTCTACTAGAAAAGGAAATTATATTTTCTGACTCCAGCAAAATAGGAGACACAGAATTAGCATTATCAGGATATTGATGACTTGGTAGCTAATATAACTTCATGCTCCTACCCAGAAGCTTCAGCACAATAGGGATCAACCGCTAAAAACTCTTAGGTGTAAGCATAGTTGCATGAATAATAGACAAATATGTTCCCTGAAACAGTCATCCACTGAGACTGTTATTGCCAGGAACAAACGAAACACTAGTAACTAATTTGAAAAGCATCTTTCATAAATATATGCTAGTGGAGATATGTATATATAAAAGAACACATTTGGAAGACAAATGTGACTTAACTTGGGCTCTATTCATAAATCAGGTAACACGCATGACTTGAAGATATCCATGAAAGTAATATTATGTGGTTTGTGATACTTTAAGTGTGAACAAAGCATGATTCAATTTTCCTACAATTAGACAAAATTGATAAACCAAGACTTCATCACAGAAAGATTTTTATTAAGCTCACTTTCAAAAGACTGCCTTTCTAACACTCTTACTCCTTTCCCTATGAATTGCACTTACTAGAGATTTGCTATAATAAGAGAACAATACCAATAACATTTTGGGTATGTTTGAAATACAGAGAGCTACTGTCACTGCTGCTTTAATTCAGTATTTTCTCTTTTTCCTGACCTTCCAGAATGGTTCTAGTGTCTGATCATGTTGCAGATGAAATAGTTATTTTGGCAAGCTGCCAACCAATTTCTGTTTGAAACTTAATATCTCTCCAACTGGCAATAGAAGTAACTGTTTGACCTCTTCCCTGTTTGTTTTTTTCTCTTCCTATTTGAACACAACTTATTCATAAAGATGTCATGGTTAAGTATGTTCCACCTGAGCAGCTTTTACACCTTTCTGATTTTCTGCCCATGAATCTCTGACTGTTAAGAACCCATACAGCATTGTCAAATGTGCTGCAAAACTTTGTATCAAAATCTTAGTTAAAACTAATGCCATAAACAAAACTTCCCTGATTAACATTTTGATGGTATATAACAACTTCAGAATGTTCTCTTTCTAGCAATATATTTATTACCTTGTACTGAGACAAGCACATATACATACAGATGTACACTGACACCAAGTACACTAACAGCAAGGATTTCATCACAACAGCAGAATGTACTACTGCAAAGGAAACTGCTTTAAGAGAAATGTCTGATAGAATGTAGATTGCTGCAGACAGCTGGGAAGTGCAGAATTCCACCATTGTGTTCTTCAATGTTGTGAAATGTTTACTTCACTTTTCTGCCTCATAAAAGGAAATGACCCAGAGGAGAACTGACTTCAGGTCCTAATCCTAGTCAGGGTTCTACATGAATGTCCAGAATATATGCCTATCTTATTCTTACTCTCTTCCCCATGCAGTGGGGATGCGGTACTGTCTGATCTCATGCAGCCATTGTTATGTTCATATAACTTCAGTCTTCAAATGGCTGCACTACTAAAAAACCCCAAAAAATAATTACAGAGAATTTAACAGCAGTGAAGTCATAGTTTTTCTCACACGAAAAGCAAAAGGAGCAAATGCGGAGATTTCCAAAAGGCCTCCTTACTAACAGTATCTCCATGCAGTATAGAGGAGCAAGATGAGCAAAACTTAAGCATCTTACCACAGTGATCTCAGTATTCATGACACAGGTTCAGTCCAGTACATTAAGGCAATAGTGAAGATGCATTTATGGCATATAAAACTGCCTTACCTCTATTTAGTTCTTTGCTGTACAGAAAAAGGAGTAAGGCAAACTTAATGGTTTGTAATGGTATAACTAGAGCCATGGTATGGTGGTACTAGCATGATTACATAAACTGGAAAAAAAAAAAATCACACCCATAGTTTATATAGCTGGTGGTAAAGACCTATGTTTAAGTAAAACTTCACAAAGTTACTGAAGCAAGATTGGATGGCTATGAAAAAAAAAAAAAAAGAGTTAAAAACCCACATCAAGAAATGAAAATAGCTGGAAATTAACGTCATTATGAAAATGTACTTCTTAAATGACTCTCACATGTCAGAAAGTAAATTCTGCATAACCCTGGCATGCTACCAGAGTGCATGGCCATATCAGTGATTTGAACTTTCAGATGGAATCAGTGAAGCTGGATGTCACATCGGAGCATGAAAGATAACATCGATAAGCTTACGACAGAAAACAGGAACATACAGACAGGACCAAACTGCTCCATGCAAACATGAATGGTTCATACCAATGAAAGGACTGTGTGCCTTTTAGACTAGCTGTCCGCTTTTTCTGATTATATCAGCTAATCTAATAAAAAATCCCATTTCCAGAGGCACTTGGGTTGTCCTATATCCTGTAACTATTACAGCTAGAAGACTTCCACAGAAGACTTAAAAATTCTACTTCTGCATTCTGACCAAGAGCACAAGGATTAACAAAAGCAACAATTTCACTTCAACTACGCTCAGAAGTCAAGGTTACTCCTGGATTTCAGAAAATCTCCAGTATGGCAAGTATATTATTTCCGACACAACTTGGAAAAGGGAGCAGCAGAAAACAAAATATGTGAAGAAATACAGAACTGGCATGGAGCACTCAAACTTCAGCCAGCTCTGAGATCAAAGGGCCAAGTTTTACAGCTACTAGGAGAACCAGTAGGAAGCAAACAGTGAAGCTGCACCTGCTATACACACTGCATAACTACCTTGAATCATTCTCCTTCCCTGGAAAAAAGGAAAGGCAGAAATAGGGCAGCCAATCATGCAGGGATTTATTTCAAGATGTTACATTTCCTCCATATTCAGAGATTTTCTCTGAACCTTGAACAATGTCAACTCATTCAGATTACCCTCTTCATTATATTAGTGCAGACCACAGATTTCAGACTGATAGGGTTATGCAAAATGTAATGACTGGTAAACTAGATCATTAATTCTTCTGGTTAATCAGAATCAACCTCTCCCTCTCTATCCAGTTGGGCTTTCTGAAGTGGGAGTAAAAACCACACAAAAAGACCAAAACCTGACAACTAAAGTTATCGGTCTAATGACATATGAAAATAGCTGTTCCAAGGTGCTGCTTTTGCATCAGCCATTTTCAAACTAGAAAAACATTAACTGCATCTGAAGATCATACTGAACAGAATGTAACAGAGAGCAAATTAACAAGCAAAGCAAGCAAAATGAAATGGGAAAATGCAGTATCTTTCTTCAACAACAATACATCAGAACTAAACAAGGAGGCTATGACAGCTTTCCAGTGCTCTGGAGGTGTTGTAGTCATTCATCACCACCATACCTGCTCCATTACATTCTGTTCAAGGATTATTGTCATATATCTAAAATGGGAATGGGGCAAGAAAATGACGAGCATATATCACTCTTCTTCTTCATCTATATGTTGGCTAGGCGTTTGGATCCAGAAGTTTCAGCTGATTATTCACAACTTAAAGCTATTCTCAGTTACTGTTCTGGACTGTATTGTATCTGTGAAAAAGGATGCATAACAATAATAACAAGGATTATTACAGCCCTTGCCATCTTCAAAGTTCTTTTGAGTAGTTGGATTAACAGTGAACTGCTAATCCAAAGAGAGATAACCCTTTGAATGGTATGATTTAAACACTGAGCATGGTTGCCAGAACTGCATGTGAATAATGTCCTGAGCAGCAGAAACTGTTTTGTACACAACTTACATGGAATAAATTACTTTTTAACATGCATAAAATTTTTCCTTTTAAAGCATATACTTCTGTCTTCAGTTATTGATCTATTACTAATAGGACTCAGTATCACCCATAAAATCATTATTTTATGCTATGTTAAAGTGCATTGCAACATTATTTTACTAAACTGTATTCAGTGCAGTGTAGATCTTCCACTGCCTGTTTTTCAGAAAAGTTTAATGGAGCCTTTAACCTTAGTAAGTTACATATTGCTAGCCACAAAGTGCTGAAACACCTTTTTGTGTATCTAAATTCAATTCCTATTTGGCAGAAAGTAAAATTATTTTGTCCACAATCCATCAGTAACCTATGCTCATCCACTTCTCATTATAGATTGGAAGAAGTTCTGGTACAGTAATGACTCTAGCAAGTGTGTTATATACTGGAAAATGCTTTTCGTTAATACCTTGATTTGATATAAATGATGCACGTGCAGTACTTGAACCGTATATGCTTCCACAAAACTAAACTCAAATGAGTTATCTTGACCTGGAGCCCACTGGGAGCACTGGCACCTGAAACACGAGACCATCTCTGGTACAGTATACATATTGCTGCCCTCTCCTGGACTGCCTTTCCTGCACTCCTTTTCCTGGACTGACCTTTCCCGTGGAGGTGGCAACCATCTGACAGCAAGATTCAGCAGGTTTAAGTCTAGATCATATAGAGTCTGCCATTAACACTTAGTACTCTTACAGAGGGCAGAGACTTCCACATTAGTCAATATGCAGATGAGTTTGTGCTTCATAACTGACAGTCCTGAATTAAATTAGTGTAAATTAGTGCAATCTACCTATTCTAAAGCTGTAACTAGCATAGAGACAAGGTCATCTTTGTCCTGACAGTCTTCACACAAAAACTTATACTGAGTGTCACGTTCCGCTCAGATGAGGGAGACAAGTGACTCATCTGAGCAGGACGTGACATTAAAATTGTTCCCTAAAGGAGAAATTTTAAGATAATAAAGTAGTCTCCTTAGGCTCCTCTCTACTCAGTGGAGAAACAACCTTCTCTTGCTGAAGATTTTCATTCAGAGTTGTCAGAAACTTCTTACTCTGGTACTATTTCCCCTTAAACATATTGAATATAATTAAAATATCTTATATAGAGATGAGAATCCTACATGAAAATTTTAAATAATACAGAGAATAGTTATTTGTGTGTTAGCAAAGACAATAGGAACTATTTGACAAAAAAAGCATCAAGCATGTTGTGATTTGAATCAAGATTTCAAGAGCTAATAGTACTTTTTCTTTCAAGGTAACTGCAATATACTCTTCACAATTGTTGCAGGTTTGAAACGTTACACACAGTGTGCTAAGAGGCTCTCAATTTAAAAATGACAGTAAACCAAATAAAGTGAAATTATTTTTAATTCCCTTTTTAAATGTGCATTTGAATTCAATACAGATCTGTAAGGCACTCTCATAGGCAAAAAAAAAAAAATAAACATTCTCTCCAAAATAAGGATAGTTACAAGGCAATGGTATGTGCATAAAATATAACCTTATCTGTAACTGATAAGCAATGAAATATGAATGTTCAGGTTTTGGATGCATTGCAATGTAATGTCATTTCTGTATCATGACACTACTCAGAGTAAATATTGGCACTGGAAATGTTTTCTCATTGGGGTTAGGGGCTTGTATTCTCTTCATATCCCAGTAAAAAATAAACTCTTTAATAAATAAATATATAAAATAAATATATGCTATCTGGAGATGTATAAATAGGTCCATCCTGAAGAAAAGTTCCAGCTCTGACTATGATGCATCGACATCTAAGGTCCATCACTAAAGTTGAGCCACTAAAACTTCACATACAGTTCTCAGGATTTATTACTGTTTTACAGTCCATTTATTTATATTTCTTCTAGCTCTTGTCTCATCCACATGATGTAGGTAGTTCTTTGCTAATTTATGTACCATAGGTAATCCAGACAAAATTGCCAAGAGTTTGTTATTTTTGAAAAAGTCACACTCCAACTTCCCTCTGGTTACTGGCTACCAAACAGTTCAACGAGTTTGAAGGAGGCTGGCCGACTCTCAGCTTTAAGGCTTTGTCTCCTAAATCCAAAGGTTAGAAAACAGAGGCCTGCCTATCACAACGTAGATTCTTCCAATCCAGCATCCTAGACCTCTGCGGGTTCCTCATGCTGGTATTGCCATGAAAGCAGTGGCAACAGCTCCAGTATGGGGCTTTTCCAAAGTCATCTCCTTCCTCAGCTGTATCCTAACACATCTTTGTACAGTTCTGGAACTCTTTCAGGATCCACAGGCCGGGGCAAGAAATGTGTGAATTTCTGGTGTCTTTTGGACCTTGCCCCATCTCTGGGAGTACCATCTTTGTTAAGTGCTACGAAGTATCGCCGCCCCGAATCTCCATGTTTGTACACGTTGGATGAGTAAGTGTTGTACCAGTTTTCCTCAAACTGTTCCCTGAAGATGCATTCAGAAGTTAGTTTCTCCTACAGAAAGAAACAGTGAAGAAAAATAAGTCAAGTTGTTGCTATATATCTGAACACACGTGAAAAAAAATATGATAAAAATAAATGAAATGTTTTAGGCTTTGTGCAGGCTTACTGTTCATATAACTGTCAACAAATCAAACCCAGGAAGAGTATGTGGAGCTGACACTGAGTTTGGGAGCCTACTTTAATCTTTATTCTTCTGAAAAATGGACCTGTACATGTACAATTTTGGATTTAAACATGAAATTGATAACTCTCTCTCTCTAAGAAGGCATTACTTATTTATGATTTAACTAAAATTCACCTGACCTACAGGAACTATATTATATAGATCTCTGTCTTGGGGTATCTACAGTTCCAGAAATGAGATTTAGTGGAGAGACTCAGGTGCAATGTAACACATCAGGAATATATTTTCATGTGTTCTTTGTGGTGTGCATCACTTCTCACATTTTAAACAGGACTAACAATGACCAAAAGAACTGAGGGACAGAATATTTTATCTGAAGATGTCTTAAGATTTGAAAGGAGAAGAGTCTAAGACTGTTATTACCCTGACAGTATTGGAAAAAACAAAGATTCTATTTTTACGGTCATATGCTGAAGTTATTCAATAGATACAAATCAAGTGTAATGAGTACAAGCTTATTTTCATTCTTAAACACAAATATTCCAGTCAGGATCTACAACTACTGCCAGTACTCTTGCACCATTCAGATTTTTCAAGTAACAGTGATACCTATCTGTGACATACGGTATTATCCTTTTTCCCATCATTTAAAAGAATGCTTTTATGTTAAAAAGGTGGTACCTGGAAGTACCACCTGTTGATTTGTAAAGGAGCATTACGCTACACATAAAGTAAGTCAGGGTACTATATTAATTGTTGTTTATTTGTTCCATAACTATCCTTTTAACTTTTTTCCAGTTGCATTCAATGTTTTTGATGATAGAGTACACACTATGATAAATTTGCAGTATTGATAAAAAGAAAATTAGATAGCAGGCAACTTAAATGCTTGAATAGCTGGTTTAATTCAGCTATTTATTTACAATGATTTCAGTTTATAATTTAAGAGGAATATTTCTTTTCTGTTCTCTTCATCTAGGACAGAGAAACTTTTCCCATCAAATCTTTAGTATCCAAGGCTATACTGTATGCTTTACAAATATATTACACATTTCAACAGGAAAAGATGTTAGTGTTTTGAAAGCTAAGATGACGTCAGCTAGCTACTCAAGGGGCTTGCATAGTGCTAAGAAGTGAATCAAAACCTCAGCATGTATGAGCTGATATGAAAGTGGTACTTACAGAGCCATAGAGTTCTCCCTTCTCATTCATTCCTAGGTAAAGGCCACTGTCCACGCCTCTAATACTGACCAGTCCCACTGCCACACTGATGAATTCAAGGATACCTGGAAAAAAAGAGATTGCTTTAATTCAACTTGTAAGTATACAATACATAGCATCCACAATGCGGCTGAAAGCAAGTAGAAAATGTACATATTATAATACATGTGGCCTAGTTTCTCTGAAATTTCGAATACTATATGGAAATATATACCACATTCATAGGAAAGCAGTCTGAGAAGCCTCATCTAGAAAGAAGAATCCTATACCATTTAAGAAACTTTTTTTTAATGTTGAGTATGAAAGGATTTTATTCAGCACTGAGTCTAAAGCCTTCGGTACTCTGCAGTTGGAATCTAGAATGATTATACACTATTTGCTAAACTGCCTACTCAAACATTGGAAGATAGGTTTGAATTATCTGAAAATATACTTTACTTTCTCTGTAGCATTATCTCAAAAAACCACATCCATTATTAGATTATTTGAATGGAAATCAAAGTACAGATGGGAATTTTATATAACAGAATCTACCCATGGGAAAATAGAAAGTATTTGCCAGACATCTTATCTAGCATATGGGCCCACACCTCTTGACACAACTTGCTGACTTCAGTGCTGGCTTTTTATGTGCATGAAATATGCTGCTTATTTGCTAATGTTTGGATTATAGCATTATTTATATTACATTTGCCCCAAAATGTAATATATATTAATAATATAAAGTATTCGGGACATGAGGCACTATTTGAAGCCCGAATTTGGCAAGGGTATGCCAACATGTTTAACCAATTGATATGCACAGATTACAGTACATACAAAACATGAAAGAAAGGGAATGTGTGAACTGGCTTTTTGGAAGTTGTTAACAATGTAAACAAAGCCTCAAAAAGAAGTTGTTCTAGAATCATACGTTAAGATTTTGCTGTGCAGCAGCAAAACCACAAAACATTAAAAAACTGAATCTAAGATAAGTGGTTTTAAATAGTGCATTTGATTTTGATTGTGACTTTTTGCCTACTTGCTGTATTTATGATTACTCTTTTTCATTCAGGACCATTTTTCACTCTCAGACAGATGGACTGTCTGGACTATACAATAATTTAAAATGTTTTGAATTTTAATTGAGCTTTGGCAGGTTTCTTATTTATATTACCAAGCAGCAAAGAAAATAAATCCTTCACAAAGAGTGAGCATTAAAAACTCTGTTGCATGTAAATCATCCTAGTTTTCCAGTTCCTAAAGCACAAAGTCCCATAGAAAGAGGTGGAGGTATTTTGTCTTTCTGGTATCATTTTCAAAGCCACCCTTTTTCAAAACTATAATAAGCAGGTGATTCAACCCACAAAGCAACCACATCAGACAAACCTGCCGAGAGTAGTGGTAAAGGAAGAACATTTCTAAAAAGCCCAGTAAATGTTTGATGTGGGGCTAACTTTTTTTTCTTTTAAAGCAAAGATTTATTTCATGTTTACATGCTGTAGGAAATCTTCCTTCTGAGAACTGACTACTGCTCTTTTACTTCTGAAAGCATCCATGTGTTATAAAAGCAATTAAGAGCCATTCCAGCAGATTGTTTTGGCTATGGGGAGGATGATAGGAAACTCTTTAATCACCTTTTTACGACTGCTAAATCAACGCACACAAAAACTCACATGTAGTTGACAATGGCAGGTTTGTTCAGATGTCCAGTTCCTACAACTACTATTTCGGATTTACTCTTATATCACAGGAAACGTTTACATTTGGGGATTGTCTTCACCTCCTTTTGGTTTATTGACAGAAAAAGTTGACCGGGAAGCATTTTAAGTATTTGAGCAAAGAGGCATTTTAGGCCCCCCCCCGCTTCAACTTTCTGCCCTGTAAAACAAAGCAGCCTAACGCAGCCCACGGGTCAGCCTGCCCGAGTCCGGGAGCTGTACTGTTCTACGAGGACCCGAGAAGTTCCCACACAGACAGTGAAGACAAAAAGGAGCGGTCTGACTTTCGGCCCTTCCCGCGAAGCCTGCGGGCCAGCCCGCAGACCTCCCGCCCAGCTGAGCGAGGCGCACACGCGTGACCTCCCGGCTCCCACCGGCTGCACCGCCCTCGCTCGCTACCTCGCCCCGCAGCGGCCCCCGCGGTTTAACGGCGACGGGTGAGGCCAGGACCGAGCTCACCCGCCTGCCCCAGCAGCACCGGCACCCCACCTCCCTCCCGCCGCCCGGCCGCTCACGGCCCGGTACACACGCGTGCGCCGAGCTACACCCGTGCCCGTTACACGCGCACGCACCCACGCGTGGGAGCGCAGAGCGCGGCCGGGGGCCGTGCCGCAGCCGCCTACCGAAGAGGCTGTGGTCCTGGCGGGTGCCGCGCACGCTGCCGTCGGGCAGGATCTGCAGGTGGAAGCCGGTGCGGCAGTACAGCTGCCGTCGCCGCAGGATGCCCTGCAAGTGCGCCAGGTCCGCCGCTGCCGCCGCCGCTGCCGCCGCCGCGCCGCCGCCGCGGGCCGCCCGCTCCCGGCGGTCCCCGAGCAGCGCCGGGCGCTCCCCGGCGGGCGGCAGCAGGAAGTGGGCGCCCACCGGCTGCCCCAGGCCGTCCAGGCCGCCCAGGAAGCCCCCCACCTCGGCCAGCGGAGCCATGGGGGCGCGGGGCGAGCGGGCTAGGGCGCGGCGGCGGAGAGCGGCTGCCGGCCTCTGCCGGCGGGCATGTGGCGGGGCGCGGCGGGGCCCCAAGCATGGGGAGCCGGCAGGGCCGAGACGTGCTGAGCCGAGCCGAGCCGAGCCGGTGAGAGCCAGGCGGCGGGGTGGTGTTTATACGCCCCGCGTGTGTATATATATATACGGCGGTCCCCCTGACATATGCTAATGAAGCCCTCCGCGGGGAGGCTGCGTTTGAAATTGTAAACCGGCTCCCCCTCTCCTCGCACCTTCCTCTGATCTGAGCTGACGGCGGGGAGGGAGCTCTGGCGCACCTCCCGCGCGCAGACACGCACCCACGGCCGCGCGGGGGGGGCAGCCCCGGAGCGGGCAGCGGGCGGCGGGCAGCGGGCAGCGGGCAGCGGGGCCGGGCGGGAGCTGCCGGGGCACTAGGTGGACAGGTGCAAGGGGAGGCAGGAGGCAAGAAGGAGAAAGGGCGTTACCTGAGGGTTAGACCTGCCCAGACACACATGAAAGAGAAAAACCAAAGATCTGACAGTTTTACTCCCTGTTTCTAAAACGCTAATAAAATGTACATGCATTACCCTTTCCTTTTATCACTTCAGCTACAAGGAGGGGAATTTCTAAAGAAATTGGCATAGTCAGGGAGGTGTTTTCCCCTCTGCAAATTCTCCCTCACATTTAATTTATCATTAATGTGACATGAAACTGATCTATAGCATTTGGGTATCGACACACCACCTTGAAAACATAAATGGGCAGGCCCGTGGTTTGGGATAAATATTTTCAAAACCTGCAGAGAAGAAGAAAGAAAGATTGAGAGGTGCCTCATCTAATCCATCTTCTTTGGAGTTTTGCATTGGGCCCGTAACCAAAGTCTGTAAGCATCACAAATTAGCAACAATACCATCTACTGAAAGACCTCTCCCATCTTTCTACAGTGTTTTGAATCAATTTAGGACTTCACTGTCCTGTTCCAGATGAGCATAGGCCTTTTTTTCATGCCCAGAGTAGAATGGTTCATGCATGCAAACGTAGTGGTGGAACACACGTTCATTATTAGCGATGGTAAAACAGCGGTATATTAAAACTAAGAGCTTGGCTTTTGTCTTTTTTGCTGCTTTTTCTGTAACATCTAAAGAATTTTAGGGCTCAAACTACATGACCCATCTTAGAGTTCAAGATACGCAATGCAGTTCCTTGCCGATGTTAAAACACGGTATTAAACGCAAAGATCTTTCATAGTCAGTTCTTTCAAAAGTTCGAGAGAATCGCTTGGTGGTTTAAGGTTTCATTTAAACAAAAAAGTTGCAGAGAATCGTGAAAGATTAGTTCCCCCGTCTTGCTCCGTGGTCTTTTCAGTCACAGTCTAAATCTGAGAGATCAAATGGATTTGACTGCTTAGCTTTATTTGCTATGGAGAGTATAGGGCTAATTAATTGGCAGGTGCTTTAAAGCAGGTAATGCTATACCTTTTCATCATTGCAGTCCTAAGTACTGCCCCTGTATGCACCTGAATTATAAAAAGGCTGCTTTAAAGCAAGTGATTTACTGTGGAGGGATTTAAAACTGAAAAAACTAATGCTAAATACAATGATCAGATAAATCACCTCAGAAGAGAGTACAGGCAGACCTGCTCTGAAGGCAGTTACAGATAGATGTTATATTATTTTACCTTTCAGATAACAGGAGCCTGTCATGTGGTGGGACCCAAAAATCCACCATAATTGAGATTTCAAAGCACATCTGTGTAAACATTATCACATCAGTGTAAAACATCAACCAATGAGCTTTCTCTTTGAACCAAATCTACTTAATTGCAGTGCTAAATCAAAGAAATAGATCAAAGTTGAATAATCTATATGGCACCTATTTCTCAAGTAGCCTGTACACTGATTACTCAAATATACCTAAAACGTTTGAAACACTCATCAAGTATTTTTATTGACATGACTGGCAGGTTAAGATCAAACTGTTCATCACAGCTGCTAAGTTGCAGGGCATGCACTAGGATGGTACAGCTAAATGGAGGAGGCATATTCTTCTAAGCCTAAACATGCTTCAGTACAGATAATGTTGCCAGGCCCAAGCAGTGCTCTCTGAGTCCTACAAACAGCAGAGGCTTCTTCTGGTTAGATGGCACTACTGTCCCCAGTAAGGAAGTCTTTTTTTAAAAAAAAAAAATCCTCAGCCATCGCACACTGGAAGACCCTTATGGCTAAATCTTTCCTGGTATATAATGGAAACATTTAAAGTAGAGTGGAATATATAACGTCGATCTTTTCCGAGTGGAGTCTTTAATGTCTGGGCACTAAACCGGTTATGCTGTTTTATAAAGTACCAGAAAAGAAACAAAAAGATAAGAATTTTTTTGGTGTTTGCACTAGTCATGTGACAGGAAAAGATAACACTAAAGGTTTTTTTTTGCACCTTCTGAGACTATACCATGGGAAGTTAAATAATTTTGAAGAGTGTTTTTACAAGAGTACATAATTCAACTTAAAGTATACAGTACAATCTAATCAACTCGACGTATACTTCCTAGAGACCGCACTTTCGGTGTCATTGAACAAATACATATGTGGTCAAGTTTTTATTTCCATAGCAAGCAGTTAAGGCTTCTATAGACAATATAATTTCTGTATATTTCCTAATAGCACATTGTCATAGGCAAAACCCAGTGACTACCAAGGCAGGAGAGAAAGCAATGGACCGAAATATCTCATAGATAGTCTCTCTCTCTCTATATATATATATACATACAGAGACCGATCTATCTATCTATCTATCTATCTATCTATCTATCTATCTATCTATCAGGTTGGTTAAAATAAAGCTTTTAGATGTAAAACTTTAGGTCCTGAAATTTATTGCACCTTTACTAATTTTAGAACTCCCTTACAACAGTGCTGTGCCAGCTATAAAATTTTAATGATATAATAAAATATTGGCTAGGAGAATGAAGGGGGGTGTTCATGAATACATGAGAAAGCAAACACAGGGTGGAACAAAAACTACTGAGTAGAACATAAAGGAATATGTCCAGCTGGGGATACCTGTGTATCATAGTCAGTTCCAGATTCTTCCTAGATTTGGACAAGAACACATGGTTGGCTGCTTTCAGCAAGACAAGCAGAACATACAGAAGTTACAGCGACAGCCATTCAGAGCACTGCATGTCTGAGTAAAATACGATGTATTCTTGTGCAGGATTTACTAGGAAGAAGAGAACAGAATCATTTTCAAGGCTGCATGTACAAATCAGATCACAATCTGATGATCTAAAGCCTTTTAAATCCAATACATGCAGACTTTAAAAGCATTCAGAACTTTTTCTTCTGAATTGATACAGGTATGTATGCATGTATATATACATGTATATATAAATATATCTACCTGTTTACAAAAACTCAGATGAGGGAAAAGTAATGCTGAAAAAATTATTTTCCTATGGAAAGGAAGTTCTATGTTTCTTTTATTTCTTTAAATGAAGACAGAAATTCATAGGGCTTTTTAAGATTCATGATTTTATTGTCCATCTTTTTGTGGATACACGTGAATAACTCCTGTATAAACAGAATGAGACAGAGAAGCTAAGTAGTGAGCACACATTCACATCCAGTTACATACAGTGAGAATGGACCTCTTCCACATATATCAACATTCAAATGTCTCATTTAGCAGGTTTTATATTAGTTCTGTAAGTGGATCATTGGATAAAAAACACCTTGATTTACTTAATTATATGGTTTCCAAATCTGCACACACACAATGTGCAGACAGCTTACGGTTTTTGACTTGCTGCACAAATAAATTGCGCTCTTGTTCCTAAGCAAACACCTCATCAGGGAAGTTCTGACTAACATACCCAGGTGTAAGTAGTTACAGGTGTCAATTGGATTTTTTGAAGTAAAAAAAAAGATTAGCCTAAAGGTGTTATTGAAAAGTCATTAAAATGTGGCTAACCAATTTCAGGGAAACAATGTGAACAGGGAGATAACTCATGCTTCATGTCTACAGTATAGGTGACTGATGAGTCATCCAGCAAACAGGTTTACTTTGGGACAGTACATTGACCAAAAGCGGTTTCTTTTCCAATCAAATGGAAAAACTAGACTATTTTAAAAAGGTAATTGTGTTGGTGAATGATGTCTCCTAATGAGGCAGCTGGAACTGAAAAGATCCAAGAGCCATGTTTTACAAAATTTTCCAGACTGGATGCTCAGTCATGTAATGCAGGAGAAATACTTGAGTTTCAGTCATGCTAAGCATCTGACATCTAAATATTGGCCTTTATATTGGCATTTAGTACAGAGGTGTACCTCAGATTTGGAGACAAGACTTTCGCTTGGGAAATGTACATATAACATACTTACACATACTTACATATACATATAGTTACACATAAAGCAGTAGACATCAAAAAAAAATGAACAAAAATGACGGTTTTTAACAGATGGGAATAATGAAGTCAAGGGAATTACTTGAAGGATGAATTGGCTTATGGTATTCTAAAATATTGAAAGAAATGCAGTAACTCTATCATTCATTCCAGACACCTGCCTTTCCAGGCATAGCTCTGAGGTAACTCATACACTAGTATGATCTGTCAGATTGATGGTTGATAAACATGGCCACAGTCCTCCCTTGACACAATATCATAACCACTGAAATGTTTCTTAGACATTGAAAATGCATGAGAGTGTCTTAAACCTATTAAAATGAGTTACAGTCTCTGTATTTTCTGAAATCTTGTTTCATAATAATATACAAAGCCATCAAAGATTTAGGAAAAAAAAACCCAAACTGACCGAAAATTGGGAAGAACCTATATACAAAGAAAAAGACTGAGGCTGCACCTGACCATTGCAAAAAATGCCATAAGGTCTGCTGTGACTTGAAACGTTTGTGTGCAGTTTATGAAGTTTCAAGGTAACGTAGGTGGCAACGTGAGTTGTACCATGGAGAATGCCCTAACATGAAATCCCTGACATGGCCTATGCCCCCTCAGCACCAGGTAAGGACAAAAGAACATGCTCATCTTTAGCAACTGGTATTAAACTAGTGCTTGGTTATGCTGAGGAGGCTGCCTGCAGCCAAGAATATTTATCAGAGGAGAGGCTGCTGATGTGGCAAGTGTCTGTGGTTTCCTCATGACAAGGCTTCATAACACAAGAGTATAAAAGGGTAAGAGATACTGTAGTCTGGGGTCATTCTGAAAGGAACAGCAAATATGCTTGAAATAGTTCTGGGGACCTGAGGTGTAGAGAGAGGTATTGGAGGGAGAGGTCAGATGGACCTGGGGAAGGCACAAGTTGCCAGCCTACGGTATTTAGGGAATGAAGTATTTAAACTGGGTCCCAATGCAACAATGCAGTAGGCAACCAAACAGAATGAAGGTTACCTAGATCAGTCTAAGAACAGTAAAGGACAGCATTATTCTCTGTTGGTAAGTTATTTAGCTCCATTTCACATTTCATTTCTAAAAACTCTTCCTCATGGGACTAAGTGCGACCTATGGACACTTTACTGCACAGTTCAAAAAATTATGGAATAGTCCCCCAGGCTGTCAGCTTTCAATAAATTTTAAAATCAAAAATTTAATATGCCAAATGTTAGTATCAGAGACAACACGTTTAATTTCAGTTTATCAGAAACAACCTTCATCAATCTAGTGGAAGGTGTCCCTACCCACGGCAGAGGGGTTGGAACTAGATGATCTTTAAAGTCCTTTCTAACCCAAACCATTCTATGATTCTATGATTTAAGTTTCAGCTGTATATAGGGTATGCGCCAAGAGTTTTCAAGGCTTTGGAAACAGGTTGGGACATTACTAGGCTTGACAGGGTCAATGAAGTCGCAGCAATCTTCATTCTAATAAGGATAACTAGGATCACGTTTAACAAAGCCTTGGCAGTAAAACAGTGAACGCTCTTCATGCTGCAGTCACCTCCAGCCTTCAGGGTTACGAGGCTGGAAGCTCTTCCTTTTCCGAAGCTGGTGCTCCCAGGTTCCGCAGGGATACATGGCTGGGTCGTGCGGGCACACACTCCCTTGGCAGCAAGGCTACCCCCACACCCGGGGTTGGGCTCTGGCGCCCGTTACCGAGCAGACGCGGACACGGGCTGCGCGCCAGCCTGCGGCGAGGCCCAGGCACGGCCTCAGTCCCCAGTCACGGCAGTTCCCGCGCATCGCCCTTCCTAGGCGCTTCGGCGTACGCTGCCGGGATTCAGGTCCGCGCCCGTTCTCTGTCTGTGCTCTAACCGCCTCGCATCCCCGCCGACCCGGCTGCTGCCCGCCGCAAGCACAAAACGGCCGCGCTGCCTGCGGCTGCCTGCCCCGAGCGCCGGGCGCGCCGCCTGCCGCAACCACGGCGGCGGCCGGTGCCTCTGGCCTGGCCGGCTGGCTGCGAGGGCCGGCGGAGCGGGGGGGGGGGCGGCCGGGCGGGGGCTGCAGGAGGCCGGTGGCGGCGGCGCGGCAGGGCAGGTGGCGCGGGGCGGGGACTGGAGGGGGCCTCTCGCTTCCCCACCCCTTCCCCGCTTCTCGCGAGGCTTCTGCCGGCACCCCCGGGGGTCCGTCCGCCTGTCGCCGGGGCGGAGCGGCGGCCATGGCCGCCCTGCGCACCCTCCTCCGGTGGCGCCGCCGCTTGGGCCCCGCGCCCGGCGCGCAGGCGGCGCGGCGGCTGTGGGCCGGCGGCGGGGCCGGGGCGGCGGGGCTGAGGCGGTGGCGGTGGGAGCTGGGCTGGGCGGCGGGGGGGGCTCTCGCCGGGTACGTGGGGTACCGGCTGACCGAGCGGCGGCGGGAGCCCTCCCGGGAGCCGGCAGCCGCCGAGCCGGGCGGGGCCCGGGCGCTGCTCCCCATCCCCGTGGCGGCCGCTGCCAAGGAGACGGTAGGTGTGCGCGCGCCGCGCCCCTCCCGCCTAACGGCCCGGCGGCCGCTCGCCTCCTCAGCGCGGCCTCGCTCCGCGCCCGGCCTGGCCCGGCCCGGCCCGCGGGGGCGCCCCGGGGGCTGCCCCGGAGCCGGCGGCGGGAGAGGAACGTCGCTCCCCGCCCTTTCGCGGTGGAAACGTCTCTGCGAGGCGGCAGCGGAGCCGCTCCCCGGGCTGCGGCGCAGAGGCGGCCCTGCGTGGAGCCGGCCCCTGGCCGGGGTCGAGGCAGCTTGCGCGGGCAGGGCCCGCGGGGGCGAGGGCAGAGGCCGGAGCTTGTCGCCCGTCCTCCGTCGGGGGAGAAGGGCTGTCACTGAAGCATCGTGGCAGACAGCGGGCGCTGACACGACTTCGCTGCACCTCAAAGTGCAAACCGTGCGCGTCCCACTCTGCTTTTCCTCTCTGGAGCTGTCCTAATCAAACCTTGCTTCAATAGAAGATATTATTTTGCAAATGGAAGCGCTACTGATGGTGCAAAACCTTTGTGCGTCTTCTTTATATTTAGGACAGTTATCTCGGATATACAATTTTCTGTAGAGTCAAAGGTTTATGCAGAGGGTCATAAGAAGTGATACTTGGTGCAAGTAAGTAACGCTTCAGTTGGACTAATTCTGCGAAAACACTGGTTGACTAGCTATGGGTAACAAAAAACACTTGACGTGAACCTGGAAAATGAAGTTTCCTGTGATGGGGAGAAACTATTGCACTGCCATATGTAACATAGGGTAACGATAGGGTTTTTTCATTAAGAAATTAGGTATTTTTACAAATGTCAATAGCCGTGACTAGGCGGTTTGTCGGTATGATATCTGTTAAGACTGGAAATCAGTGGTGCAAATGTCCTGCTTTCTGTAGATAAAGTTTATGTTATGTTTGGGAAGAGGTACTACATTTTTGCAATGGAGGCCTTGGGCTTAAGTGTGAGTGTCGTTTGCCCTTTTGCACTGCATTGGTAGCCAAAAGGCAGATTCTGTTGGCAGCATCCTTTATGAAAGGAAGTTGCACCAGGCATTTTTGATTATGCGTGTACTTGTTGTCTTTAAGTGTGTTACTATGGTGCAGAGGACCAAAGACAAACTCTTTCAACCTTTCATACTGTTTTGATGTGACAGAACTTTACATTGTTGTACTTAGCCAGTCTTAATTCTGCATCGTCTTTCAAGGGATATATGGCCACTGCACCCTTGAGAAGTCCATAAATTTGGTGTAATGTGTAGTTACAAATTTTCACAGACATCACTATAAAAACATTGAGGTTACAAAGTCAGAATTAAGGTTATATTTGAATCACTGTAAAATAAAAAGATGTATAAAATGCATCTTCTATGTAGACACAGACTACTTTTCAAAGACAACCATGCTCATGTGCGAAAGAGTTCTAATTAATTTGGTTTTCCATTTGCATAGCAGAAAACTTGAAAGATTAACTTGAAATATGCTCACTCTGTTTGTGTGGCCAGACTAAATGCACAGACAGGCATCACAGAATACTAGCTTTACGTTGCAGTTTTTAATTTTTTGAATGAGTGATCTCATTGATTTCAAGTCGCAGATCTGAATGCTCAGCATTCCTGAAAAAATATCCTTTCAACTGAAGCCCCCCCAAAATGAGGATCAAATAGCTGTGGAATTTTTGGTCTGAGGTGGTGGGTTCCTGTGTTTTTTAATATTGACTGTCGTGCTGCAGAAGGGCTTGTATGGCAATGGGGAAAGGCCATAGTCTGATACTGGATCTAGCTAATGAACTACCAGTAGTTTGACCATGATCTCTATCTTCAATCTGTACTCCATTTATGGTTGTCCACTAGACCTGTGATGAGCACTAACTCTTTCATTACAGGTTTCTAAAACACCTCCAGAAGTGTCTTCCAGGGGAAAAAAATGATGCAAATACTGTGTTCAAATTGCAGTGAATGGTATTCATGGTATTCTGCAATGGTAGTGTATTGTAGCATACTTTATTAGAAGGCTGAATTAATGTTGCCTGAGTGACAATAACTTTTTTATTTCCTAATTTTAAGTGCTGAGCTTACAACCTTAAAAGTGTTTAACAAATATAATAACATTTGAAGTAGAAAATTCTGTCATGAAAAGTCATATAAGTGTCAGTGTTACTAAGATCAAGGTTGGAGCTCTTGGATCTACTGCAGAGTGTGTTTAGAGCGGTGGCTGGAGAATGATAACCTGCAGTTTCTGGATAAATGAGTTCGATGGACATGTGATACACGTTTTGCTAGGAGGTTTTTATGATTCTATCATGTACTGACCAACAAAGAATGATGAGGCTCAAGTATCTTGAGATCCTCTTCAGCTGCTTTTGGAAGATCAAGGAGTCAAAGACGTTTCTCCTTTATTCCTGATGCACAAAGTCTGACACCATTTTTGGGGCTTTCTAGGTTTGTTTTTCTACCACTTTCCTATTTCCCTAGCTCCCCATTTCATTTCTGATCTTTCTGCTTTTCATTCCACCAAAGCAAATCATCCAGCATCTGTTTTTTCTCCTTCCATCCAAGCCAAACTTTTCTACTTCATGCTAATATTTCCATTTGCATGCTTCTTCCTTAATCTTTCCCCCAGCAGGATGCTTTTCCCAGTTGTTTTTTACTTGGATTATTGGAAGCAAGTAGCAGGTGATGTCTGTGCTCTCAGCATCTTGCTATAGAGGTTGACAGCAGCTGGTAGAAGCAGTTACACTGAATGTTTCTTGCATCACCCCTGGGACTCTGATCTGGAACGGCCATATAACAGGTTGAAATTTTGGGGGACTTAGCGAACCAAAACGAGTATTTTTAGGTGAGAGTTTGCATAGGATCATAACTAAATTACTTCTTAACAGAACAACCACTAAAAAAACCCCAGACCTGACACTAAAGTGACCAGCCCTTGCAAAACCTGAAATCCCTTCCTTTAAAATGTGGAATTGGTGGAGATTGTTAAAAAGTTTAAAAATATTCTAATGTGGGCAAAACAAATATCTCCCCCCATAGTTTTTGGTTCCATTCAAAAAAATCCTTTCTGAAATATTAATTGATGATGCATGATTTAATTTTTAATGCTTAATATGTAGTAAGTTTATAACTGAAAACAGTATCACAATGTAAAGTATTCGGGTATTTGAAGCGTTCAAGAGTATTCAAGACAGCTATGGCTGTCTCATCCATATTGGGGTTTATGCCTGGCCAGCAGCCACCACACAGCCCCCAGAGCCACTCCCTCACCCCCTAGCAGCGGAATGGAGGAGAGAATTGGAAGGGTAAAAGTGAGAAAACTCATGGGTTGAGATAAAATTAGTTTCACAGGTAAAGCAAAAGCTGCATGAGCAAGCAAAGCAAAACAAGGAATTCATTCACCACTTCCCACTGGCAGACAGGTGTTCAGCCATCTCCAGGAAAGCAGGGCTCCATCACGTGTAATGGTGACTTGGGAAGACAAATGTCATAACTCCGAATGTCCCCGCTGCCCTCTTCCTCCTTCTTCCCCAAAGCTTTTATTGCTGAACATGGTATCATATGTTATGGGATATCCCTTTGGTCAACTGCAGTCTGATGTCCCACCTGTGTCCCCTCCCAACTTCTTGTACACCCCTGGCCTACTTGCTGGTGCAACAATGTGAGAAACAGAGCAAGCCTTGACACTGCAAGCACTGCTCAGCAATAGCTGAAACATCCCTGTGTCATCAACACTGTTTTGGTCACAAAGCCAAAACTTAGTACCATACCAGCTACTTTGAAGGAAGTTAGCTATCCCAGCCAAAACCAGTGCGCATATCTGTTTGTGAATTCCCACATGTCTGTCTTACTTCTTGAGGTGAATTTTTGTAAAAGTGTAATAAGTGGAATCGCCTTCTTGTTTCATGTAGGCAGCTCCAGCAGACGGCAGAATAGGTTTCTGATCCCCCTAAATGCTAAAAAAGGGTGGTTAACCTAGTTTAAGTCTTGACTTTCGAAGGACAACTTCCTTATTGCAGGTCACCTGCTTCCAGATAATGCTCATATGGCCTGTGAAAGTATCTTGAGAGTTGTGCTGGGCCCAGTTATTATCCCTACAGGCTACTTCTCTTCCTATTCTATCACTGAGTCCCAAATAATGCTTGTCAGTAGTGATGGAATATTTAAGAATACCTTGTATACCTTGATAATTAGTTGCTTTGTACTGCTGTCATCTAGCATTTACTGATGCTGTAGTATTTATGGAACCAATAAATTTTAAAAGGACTTTTAGATTCCAGGACTAACACTGATGATTACACAGATATTGATGGGACACTTTCCCATTCCAGTCAGTTCAGAAATGAAGTACATCATTTGAGAGGAACTGAAAAAAACTGTTTGAGTCTCCTAGAGAAACAGAGTGTCAGAATGGTCTGCAGATCTCTCTGTTCTATGAAACTCTTACAGTCTAAAACCTGATGAGCAAAAGATTTGTGAATTTATGTACAAGTGAGTAAGAAGATGCTGTTTGCTAGAAGTCAAGTAAGCTGTGAGATGTGTCATCAACATGGGGTCAGTGGTGTGGCAAACTTTTTGAACAGACGAATCTCATGTGCTCAGTACAAAAAAATTCTTGCTTGACCAAGCATATCGTTGGAGGTGTTCTGGTAGAGAGTAAGATTTGTCACAGAAGCAGCGTGAAGCTAAGCTCCCTACAGGATTCCTTTTTCCCAGGTGCTTTCTGAGAGTAATTCCAGTCCTGAGGACCAGGGGTTTATATGCGATTACCCGGAGCTAAATCTTGGACACTGTAATAAAACAACAGTTTTAATTCCAGGGTTGCTGCCACATAACATTTCAGAACCAAAGTAAAATTCTGCGCTAAGAGCTGCTGGTTTTGTGTCTGAAGGTTTTGGTGAAGACTGGGAGAGCTCTACTAACAGATAGCTCCTTTAGAGTCCAGGAGATATTTACGCAGAGCAAGGAACTCTTCAAAAGAACTGTTATTTTGACACAGATTCTCTGTACTGACAACTGAGAACAGTATTGACCCAAGAAAAGCCCTGATCCAACATACTACTTATGAAGTATTTACCGTGTCAGAAGAGCTGTGTATGATGTTTTTTTCAGAGAAATATAACAATTTTAGAAAAATACAATCCAGTGTCAGAATTCCTCAGGGGAATTAATATTTGGCCTCTAGTTCATTGCTTCCGTGTTCCTTACTTCCAAAATTCTTGTGTCAATTGTAAAGCTTATTAAAATGGTCTTGGAAATACCAATAATGCCTCTTTGCACTCCAAAGAGATCTTTACTGTAATCATGTTGTCATTTTGTAAAGGTAGTGAACTCCAGGTCTCTATTTATGAAATATTCTCTGAGAATCACTTCCTTCAGAGGAGATTTAGGAATTAAAAGGAGGGCAGGGAGAGACAGACATATATGTACTTTATCACATTTCTTGAAGACACACTCATTTCCAGGAGAAGGAAGCTGCATACTTTAGATGTTTCCAGAGCTTTTTTTTCCTAGTGCCTCAGCAGTACTGTCAAACTCTCTCTTTGTGAAAATATTCAGAAGGTCAAGTTTATTTGTAGCAGCACATTTCTAAGTGGATTACTTCATGTATTTCCATCTCTGTGAAATGAAGAACAAGACTTTAACTCCCAAAAGTAAGGCAAATCCTTAGGGAGGAGACTATCCTGCCTTCTCAAAGAGGATGCTATTCCAAAAGATGCGTAAAACATAATTTTTACGAGAACCGCTTGTAGTTAACCTTTTTTACACAAGCATTGTACATTTCATGTCATAGGTCAATTGCCAAATGTAGGAAGATGGTTTGTGCTTTGGCTGATGACATCTGAAGCTACTCACTGTCATCAGTCTGAGAAGGATATTGCTTGCCAGCCAGCTATAGTGAGAGCCATGCTAAAGGAAAAGGAAGGTTTACCTCTCAGCATTAATTCTGTGTTCCTCAAGATGTTAAAAAAGGATGATACATGTTTGGGACAGACCCAGCTACTGGCATGTTTTAGTCTTGCATGGAGTGAAGCATATGGACATGTATTGCAGCACTGACTAAACTTCTTGAAGACCTGCTAGAGATTAAGTAACTTCCCTGTGGAACTAAAGTAAGAAGGACTGTTGGAGAATATTTTACTGTAATACTTACTTTGGAGGTTTTCTGGAATAACTGTGCTTACAGATAAACATTGTTACCCCATGGCTTTCTTGTAACAGAATTGTATTTGAACAGGGCGCTTTCTACAGCATTTTAAACGCATTCCAGCTTCCTATGCTTGTAAATATTTTAATATAATGATGTCCTTATCTCAGTGAAGCGGGATCAACAAACAGAATTGTCGGCTGTACTACATCTAAGTAGTCTGCTAGAAATACAGCTTCAGTAAGCATCAAAACAGTTTTGTCTACTTTGGGATTTTCCCACACTGGGAACTTGACGTTTAACCTTTTGGCCACCCAGCATGAAAACAGAATTGTGCTACTTTTATCTACATGGGAGCATATTAAATAAGCCTGAAGACAAATATAAACGAAGGAAGTAAGGAACAGCATTGCTTTGAAAACCTTTTTATTTTAATAATTTGCACAGATTCTCATTGATGGAAGACAGATTACTTTGCAAGCAAAAATTCAAAGAAACTCATGCACTTGAAATAAATTAGTTAAAGATTAAACTACTGTAACAGAACATATTTTGGACTGCAAGCAAAAGGCAGTTTTAGTAGTAAAAGTTGGCTGCTTTAGCTAAAATAGTCTCACCTTTATCTCAGTTGGAAAAAGAAAGAGAACACTCATTTGACTTGGAACATAGCAGATTTGTGGTTTTTTATGTGATACGGTTGGAGCTTTTTGTCTCATGCATGCACACACAGCATGTATATTTTTACCTATTTATTTAGTAAAATATTTTTCATTATTTGTAGATATTCTCAGAATCTGGGAGTTGAAGTATTGTTCTGGGTTTTGATAATGGATTCCTGCAGATTACTTCAGAGCTTTATGAGCTTGTAGGCATCAGTTTTTCTAATTTTCAAGTGAAAAATCCTGTATCTGGTGTTTAAGCTTGTCTCTATGGGAAAACTAGATCTTTTGCCACAGAATAAAACTTCTGAATTACTGACAGTGTAATACGAGACTGACACTTGTCTGAGAACGTTTCTTTTGTGTTTTTTAATAGAAAGGGTAATGATGTCATGTTTTATCTTCTGCACTTTACTTATACTGAACCTGAGCCATATTATTCCCATTTATTGATATTTTCAGATAGTTTGAGGTCATAACTACTGCAAAATTTTAGCTACTCTGTTAGCTTGTGTCCCATGTTAGGCCATCTTATGGCAATGTAGAGTTATTGCATGGAAGGCCATACAGGTTAATTCATGTTATACCAAATTCAGACAGATCATATCCCTGAGGTTTGAGAGCCAGTAAGACAAACATGGGACCAGAAATGGAGACTAGCCTATGCTTTGAGGACATTCAGGTAATATGTGGAAACCTTTGGTGAGAGCACCAGACTTTCAGGGCATTTTGACTTGTCTCCATCGATAGACGTAGTGCATGAAAGATGAACCCAAAATGGGAACGGGTTTTGAACACTAATTTTGCTTAATAGAAAGCCTAGATTTTCTTCACTCAAGCTTTTCCTGTGAATAGAGGGAGAAAATAGAGAGAGGTATCACTCTAAAAGAGGTTCTGCAAGGAATGCTTTCAAAGTTGATTGACTCAAAAATGTTGAGTGTCCATAACAAAGACCTTCATCTAAAGGGCTACTCTGTGAGACACGTGGTGGCGTTACTGTAGCGTTAGATGGCCCTCTCTAAATACAGTACTTCTAGAAAACAGTTTTTAGGAATTATATTAAGTCTTTGAAATATGTTAGTGAGAGAGCATTATCATCATATTTTCCTTTGCATAATAAATTTGAAACTTTTGAGGCCTTTTCCAGATATTTTAATCTGTTTGTAATATGTTTGTAGATAGATTTACAATGGAAACACATGCAACTGAAGAGTGATATTCTCCGTTCAGAGAAGTACCCTGCCAAATTACTATTTGGTCTTCAATTTATTTTTTACCTACCTTGTTTTGGTAAGCTGATGTTAAAAGGGGCTTTCTTATGGGAAATGTTTGTTTTGTTTGCCTGGTGGCCATTTGCATGTAAGTGCTGAATCCAGTTAATCCATTTTAGAAAGTGCTTTGAAATGTCTCCTCTGTGTGAGAATTAGGTACGTGTATATACATTTCTGTGTTAGGGAACAGCAAGAAAATAGTCTAGGATCATTTTTTTCTCCTCAGCTGATTTAAACTGAGGTTATAAGAGCCACACAATCTCTGTTCTTGGTTTTGCAGAAGGTAGATGGAAGCCAAGACCATGCATAGCAGCACCCCAAAAAAGTGCTGTGTTCCCTCTGCAGTCCTTCTCCAGGGGTATGGCACAGGAGCACAGCAGGTGGGAGGTGAAATATGGAGCAACAATGTACCAGAGTTTGAGGGAGGAAGGACAGAAGGATGATAACCATGAGCTGTTTGGTTAGAACTACTAACGCTTAGATTTTTTTGAGAAAAGGGAAAAGATAATATATTGTTCATGACTGCTGATGAGCTTCAGTCTTGCCTCTTTTTATTTACCTCATGAATTGTGAGGTTGGAAGGATGGAAATTCTGGCTACCAGTTAGATTCTTGGTTTCAGTTGTGGGGCTTTTTTTTCCCCTAAAAGTTCTAATAACAAAGTAGGTTGGTGTACATGTTCAGGTAAACCAGAGCTAACCTGCTACACCTAAAATTAAGGTAATACTGATATTGGGAAATTCGTGACATTCTGCTTGAAGGAAATGGCTGTGTCCAGTTTTTAAAAGGCAGAGAACCATAATATGATACAAGATCATAGTAATTAGTAGGCAGGATTGCCAAGAGGATTAGTAAACAGAAGCATAAAAAAATCTCCCCTCTTTTGTTTGTCAAAGAGATGTACTTTCATGAAAGTTTTTGAAGATTGTTGATAATTACAGAGATTTAGTCTGGATAAGCTCTTGAAACTTCAAATAGAAATTGGAATCTTACTGAATCCTGTTCACTCCTTCACCAACAGTACCTTCCCTGAGGTATTCAACATCTGCTTTCTGTGTTTTGTTCATGTGTCCACTGGATTTGATACTAATGCTGCTACAATAAGATTGTGTAACCTGGGCATAAATATGAAATAAATCAATGGAGAGTAGTTGGTATCACTAAGATTCTCATACTTGCCTTACTGGATTATGATCTGCTAATGCTGGGGAAAACGGGAGATGTGTCATTGTTACGTGTTGAGAGGAATTTCTTAAACGAATGCCTGAAGAGATGCGAATTGAGGTCATACTTTAGAATGGCTTGGCTTTTAATTAGCATATTGATAGTTCCTAATAATTACAGCTTTTATGCAAAAGACTTAAAGTTGCTATATGTTACATAAATTGATAAGCAGTAATAGAAGAAGGAAAGCTCTGAACAACAAATTTGCATAAAAATAATATTATTCCCAAAGATGGTTTTATTTGTCAGTTTGCTACGACATGTGCCTGGAGTCTTCTGCAGCCAAACCTTGTTTTTATTTGGACATTTAGTGTATGGACCGGTGATTTAATATGTGTTAAGCCCTGTGTACGTTTGTTTGAATTCATGTTGGGTCAATAGCAGAAACAACTTGTTTCGGTTCTTTCAGATAAAACCACAAAGTTCAAAATAAAGTGATATTTTTATTCCTTGGAATAAATTGATTCTTAAGCTTCTAGTTTTCCCTTGCTTTAACTTGAAGTAGGTGGAGCTTGCTGCTGGAACACGTGATATCTTCTTTTCCGTAAGCTGGAAGTTCCTGTGGCCTAGGTTTTGAAATAAGTAACTCTTCTTGTGGGGTAGATCCAGGCATTTATCTGGCTGAAAAATAACACCACCATAACAAAAGTTCTCAGTCAGACCAGCTCCCTTATCCAGTTTGACTCTTGGAAAAATGGACATAAAGTGCCAGAGCAAGGGCATGCAGGGTATGGAGCCTTTAGGGAGGTACTGCTTTTTTTGGTGGCAGGCTATATTCAAATCAGGTTACACTGACTTTGAGCCAGAGCATGAAATATTGGCGTTGTTATATAGTCAAACTGTAGATTGGCTAAAATGAGGCAGAAATTAAGGTTTTGCAGACCTGAATACTGACATGAGTTAAGTTTAAGCATGTCTTGAAAATTCTATGTTTGCAGTATGTTATTTTGTACTTAGAGTAGCATAGAGTACTTAAGGTAGTGTTGAAATACGTGTCTGAGAACTTAGCAAATGCTTTTCTAAGTGTCTCAAGCAAAATATTAAGCAATAGTAACTGAGATAGTGTGAATTTCTTGAGAGCAAAGAATCTCAACATGCTCCAAATACTAACAGTGATCAAAACTAAGGTGATATTTCTTGAATGATGCATAATCTACAGATTCTCCTGATTATGTATGATTGATTATGACTGATTACAATTGTTTGTACGTACTGCATGTTTATTATGGTGTTGAAGCAGTTTCTTTTCAGTTTGCAGAAATACTGCTTTATTATTAATGCTTACAACCTGCATGTATTCAAAACCACGTTTTTAACAGTGATAAAATAACACATATCAAAAATAAAATAGATTATTAAACTTCAAATACAGGGATAATCAGTTATGTCACTACAAGCTCTACTGAAACAATCGTGTCGTGTAAATCCCACTTGAATGCCACTGGACTGCTGAAGGATCAGTAAGACCATAATATTGGTCACCAAGTGACATAGGACAGAAATATTTTGGCTTGCATGTGAGTATGTCAGAAGATAATTCAGGTTTTTTCTGTCATTCTAATGTGAGTTTGTAGATCTGGCTGTTAGATTTATTTTTCTTTCTCACCATATTTAATTTGGTGATCATTTGAAAATTATAAAAAACAGAGACCTGCTCCTCACGAAGAAGTGCAGAATATTTGCATGTAGAGCAGTCTACTGAAAATTAAGTGATTGTATAAGCATTTCTGTTACTCTTACTTTCTATGACAGTTTTTTCCATTGAAGTGAAACATTTTCACACACACGCATACAATAGAAGCAATAATTTCAAAAAGGCTAGAGACAGTCCAGAAAGAGAACTACGCAGTCAGTAGTCTTTTTTCCTTCTAGAAGGCTGGTTAAAATGTCCTAGATAAAGTACTGAAGTACTAAGACTACCGTATGTAAGATTAAGAAATAACGAGTCTTTTGTTACATTGTAATTATACATGTGATTTTTTTCTTTGTTTTTTTTCCAAATAGAAGGTGTTGACCTCTTCTAGACACAATCATTTTTGATGTGTCTGTTTTACAAACATAATTTAATCTTCTAGTTACAACTGAGGCCATAAAATTTTGTTTCACTGCAGTAGTCTTACTAATGTTTTATTTCTAAGGACGTTGTTTGGAAAGCAAAAGGGAAGTAAACCCAGATTTTTGACTGCCCAAGATAAATGTGCCTTTGGAAAGTTTTTGGAAAACCAATTTCCATTTGTAGTTGAGGACTGTTATCTCTTAGCAGACAGCAACTGCAGACATCTCTAAACTTCTCTTGGTGTTTAGGTGCCTCTCTGAAAAGCAAAATATGTTTGGCTATTTTCTTAGTTGTTAAAAGACAACAGAAACATTAGTTAACTAAACCAGGTGCTACTTGTTGCCTTTCCTTAGTTTGACACCTGGAGAATTTTAGGGATACTGTATGAAATGACAAGAATAGTGAGGACAGTGGCGGCTTGGGATATTTCATTGATAAGATGCTGCATTCCTGTTTTAACGTACTGGGAGAAGTTAGCTATATCATTGCTCTTCCTTTTATGAAACAGTTTGGGTTTGTTTTTTTCATGTCTGAAAATAAGTTCAAGATACTTGCATTTTCTTCAAGATACTGATTCTGCAGAGAAGCTTGCCTTGTTATGGGCAAGTATAAGTGCATATATGGGCAAGTTATAGCAGTAGCATATTTTCTGTTAAAAGCTTTGACAGTGTAACACAAAGATGTAGTAATTTAGAACACTTACAGTTTTGTACTACTAAGTTTACATGTAAATCAACTGGAATGTAAATATACCAGAAACTCCTGACATCTATAAGCTCTCATGAGATGTGAACTTAATGCCATATAGTACTTCTATAACTCTGGAGGAATAATTATGCTTTTCTCTTCTTCTGTTTCCCCAAGTATGGTAGCTTTAATTGCATTGGACACTTGAAATAGCAGTATCTGTAGATTTACACTGGAGTATATTATGGAGCTGTCTTGCCTATTATTGTCAACAGATGCGCTGTACACTAAGAAGCAATATAAAAAAATGTTATTGCATTCTCTGCTGAAAATATCAGACAACTAAAATAATTTTAGCAGAACTGTTTAAAGTCTGACTACTGAAGTTACATGGACTTCCTTGAGTTAAAGTTGCTCCTTTGTCTATGATTCAAGAGCCCAAGTTCTTTCTTTTTCCCCTTTTTTTTCCTTTTTTTCCTCATTTTCTTTTTTTTCTGAGCTTGGGTAGTGTCAACAATTTCAATGCATAAATATTTATCGCTAGAATTGCAGAAGACTGAAAATGATAGCAGTGAAATCCTGATTGTAGTTTCAGCTCTTACCATACAAAAAAATCTGGATGCATTTGACTTTATCAGCTTTACATTTACAGTTTCTATATGGTGAATGGCAGTGGCAATTGTAAACCAAAACTTTTTTCATACATTAAAATTGTTTCCTTCTGTCTTTGAAGGTTACAGAAAACAGATCAGACCTTGAAGATTTACACCATTATGCAACTCCTCGGGAGCAACGGTTTCGTAGGTTTGCCAGTTTAGAATTTGAAGGACAGCTATATATGACTCCATATGACTTCATTCAGGCTGTCACAAATGATGAACCCAAACGTAAGCAGGAGTTTTATATTGATAAAATTGCTAGGGAAAATGCCAGTGGTGTACATTATTTTTCCATTTGCTTTTGATTACTACTTCTGTTTGATTGTCGTAAAAAGGTAGTGCATCTTCCAGAATTTGATTTTTAATGGTATCCAAGTGTCCTGATTGTTATTAGATTGTAAACATCTGTATACTAGTCACTAGTTATGGTCTTAGAGGTCACAGACAGCTCAACAGACATGAAAGACAAGAAGTTCATTTGTACCATTTGCATTGAAACAGTTACAGGTACGGTTTCTTTCTGAGCAGGCCAGTATTGCTGTGAAACTCTTGCCTCCTCCTCTGTAATTTCTGTGTAAATAGACAGGCAAGATAGGAGTTCTCTAAGTAATTTAGAATAACATTGTTTTGGTATTTTTGCCATCTTAAATTGTCATCTGTTATCATGTTGGGGTTTTTTTGCCCTACAGAGATTTTATAACCATATCACGGCTTTCTAAATAACATGCTTTGAGTACGAATTCAGTCCCCCAGGGGATCCACTTTCTACATTTAAAAGTTGCCAGAGTTAGTGCTATGTGTTAATTAAATTAATGAAAAATAAACTATCAGCTTTAGTTCACTTATTGTAAAATTTTTGCTTTAAGTATCAAAGAGTGACTACATAGTAAGGTGATCCATTTCAGATCTAGTTTGATTTCCTGGCCCTCAGGCTTGCAGTGCATTGGTAGCAGCACACAACTTCTGCGGAAAAGTGAGTATCTTTGCTCAGGTGTGACATGTATAATAACTCACCTTGGGTCTTTCTTCCTAAAGTCTTTACCACAAAACTAGTGTAGAGAACAGTCAAAAGCAGCTGAAACAGTCAGAGGAGAGCTTAAAGCTCTGTGCAGATGTTTGTTAGATTTTTTTCCCCTTTGTTCTCATTAAGAGTAATGAAACAAGAGGAAAGAATTCAGCCATGGCACATCAGTGATCAAAACTTCTACAACTTTTGAATAAAGATATAATCTCATTGTAACAGTGAAGACAGAAGATAGAGCTGAGATGGTGGAAACTTGTAAAACCTTGAAACTCTTACCAGAAAGCAAATATTCATTCTCTTTTTTTTGCTCTGCAGTTAAAAGAGAGGAAGCAGATTCTTCCTTATCATAGAAGTTAATACAAATACACATCAGCACTTTATGTCTTCTTCCTCTGCCCAGATCTCTCAGAATTGGGTTTCACCATGTATGGTCATGAAGCATTTGTGCTGCTATATACTGGACATCAGTTAAACATTTCATTTTAACTCAATTTTATGACACTTTGACTGGTTTGACCACACTGTTTATATGGTTTGCTGTTTTTTTCTATGCTAATGAAATTTATGATTCCTCCGCAAACCAAAAAGTGTTAAGCTCACAAGGATGTTCTGTTCATCTCATGCCAAAGGAGAAGAGATGTGAACAGTAAGGCACCCTTCTGAGTTCAGTGTAGCAAACCTTGTTTGTATCAAAATCCTTCCTGTGCATCCAGTTCATCTCTGAGACTGAAAGAAAAACTAACCTGGATGTCCTTTAGTTTTATAGACTAGTATCAGAGGTCACATGACTGAGATGATTATTTTAAGGGATAGTGTAAGAGAATGTAACTAAGTAGAAGTGGATGACTTCATTATAGTGGAAGTCATATTGTCTGGGACATTTGGACAGAAGGCTGACAAGTAGGAAGTCATAGGTGAAGTAGATGATCTGCAGATTACCACTTCTAGCTTCTTATCTCTGACTATGTTAATTTTCACCTTTGTACTGCAGCTTTGTCAAAAGTACCGCTTTGTCTGTTTGGGCAAGTCTTAATTTTCTGTCTTGCTCTATTTGAGGTAGTAAGTTTAAGGAAGGTATTTTTTTGAATAAAATAATACATTCTAAACACCTTATTTTGTTTTTTGGATCATTTTGTAACTAAGTTGCAAGTTGTAAATAATTGGGTCCACCCAGGCTGACATACTAGAGCATATATATTTTGCAGGAAAAAAAAAAAAAAGAGCATATACCTGTTGGGTTTTTTTTATGGATGAAGACTAGAAAGGTCTTGAGTTTTGTCAAAAAGCAAAAATGCCCTTTGAAGAGTAATAATAGTAGCTCTTTATGTCTGCTTTATAGAAAAGCTAATAATACTAGACCTGACTGAGATTTGTGATGGAGTGAATGCATCTATTGTGATTGATTTACTTTGGAAATCTTGTAAACCCTACAAAAGTCAAGAGGGTGTTCACTTCCTTTTTTGATTAAACACTAACTAATATGGTAAGAGTATATTTTCTTTTATGAAATGTAACTTTTGACTCCAGGCAGTTGTTATAAAAAATGTGAAATAAATGCTATAATTAACTTGTTGCTGCTGCCTTTGGTGCAGGCTTTCATTTGGGAAAATGTAATATTTTTAACAGTCATGCTTGATACATTTTTATCATCTGAATATATGTTTATATATTTAGAAAGCCAATTAAGAGAAGAGGAAGTATATTTTGTTCTCTTCAGCTCTAGCTATAGTAATTTTAGCCTAATACTGAGCTGTAAGAAGTATGTATATACACATAAATCTTCACTTGCTTGTCTAGAAAGAAAATCTATATATAATGTATGAGACTGGGAAATTATCTGATTGAAAAGTTAGATATATTTATTCCCCAAGTTTTTTATGGTAGGTATAAACATTTATCAATTTGTATGGCAAATGAGGTTGTTTTGTTGGGTTTTATTTAGTATTTTGAGACAAGACTTTAATTGACATTAAAATATTAAACTAAAAAGTATGTGAAAATATGTTAGCTCGTGTTAGATGTTGCTTGATATAATTCCATCATAGAGTGAGATTTGCAGACAGTCTTGGTGCTAACCTTTAACAAGATGTAAAACTAAAATTTCGGTGAGTCTCTAACCATGAACTAAAGACAGACCATAGCGAGTAGCTTTTGTATTGTGATAATTATTTAATGGAGCATGGAGTTCATCAGGAGGAAGGGATTTCTAATACCACGGATTGTTTTGCTCGATAAAAATGAACCTTTACCAGCCAAAAAGTTATGGATTTGACCCCATACTCTGATACTTTTTGTACCTTTGTGAATTCTGATATTCCCAGTGCTTTATCTTAGTATTGAATCTGTGCAAATGTTTGCCTTGAGAGAGTGGCGATGAACCTCAGGTTTTGAATTCTTGGATGGCTGTGGACAACTGTTGTCAAATGCAATTATCTTTCTCTGCTCCTGGAGTCTGTCATGTAAGGCATTAGGAAGAAAGTATCTGCTCAGTCTTACTCATTAGTTTTCAGTGTTAATGAACAGTTCCAGTTCTGAACTGGAGGCCCTCTTCAGCTCCTCTGTTAAAACTGCTTACAAAAAATTGAGCCTAACAGAGGCTGTAAAAGGGAGTATAAATCTGAGTTACGAGGAATGGCTGAAGGGAGTCTTAGCACCTGGTGTAGTTTCAAGGATTTTTTTCTGTATTTGCTTTAAAAGCATGAGTAGTCCCTGAAGCAAGAGCCAGAATCCAGGTCTCCCTACAATCTGCATTGTAATACTACTGCTGCTAAATAATCATTTCAGAATATTGATACTACAGGTTAACATGAATGCCCTCTGTTTCCCGTTTAATGTTTTAACGGTGTATTTTGGAGGTAGAAAGTCTTTTCTCCCACTGAAGCAGAGTTGGATTTAAAACTATATATCTGAATTGGTTCTTTAAAGTTAGGAGTTTAGGTATGTATTAGGCTAATTATCCTTTTAATAACATAAAGAGAATTTTTCGCAACGAGGTTGAAGATTAGCCTCATGAAGTAGGGACAATACCTCTTCTTTGGCTAGAAAACACAGTATAGATGCAGTCTAATTTTTATGGCACCACATAGGCATAACTAAATTCTGTGCGTTTGTAACTTTGTCTTTTGTTGCAGGTGCTAAAAAGTGGCGATCCCTTTCAAAGCAGGTGGGTAATAATTCCTGTGCTGTCCTACAGCCATAGATTTTGATACATTAATTTTCTTTCATGATGTAAACTTAGAGTCACAGGAGAAATAATGGAGTTTTTAAATCTTTATTTAAAAAAAAAGGAGGACAGACTTTAATTTCTTTGGTTTTATCACTTCAGACTCAACTGAGTCCAGAATCTCAAAGATACATGAGCAGCTGTGCCTGTTATGTTGGATTTACTGATTTTCTCAAGCCTCTATTAGTTCCTTCCTCAGCCCATATCTGACTGAGTTTCATTAGTTTCTAAGGTAGCAGGTGTATCCAAAGCTGCCTGAAATACTTATGCCACTCTCTACCTTTTGTCATGTTTAAGTACCTCTTTTTTTTTTTTTTTTCCGTTTATACAACTGCAAAAAGACTCTCTCTGTATCCCTGTATTTTAAGTAAAGTACGTTCATATTCATGGGTGAAGTTTGCTTTAGTTCAGGCTGAGTGTTTTTAAAAGAACAGTTGCTTGGAGCTTCTATGAAAACCTTACTGAAATCCAGGGGGATTTATCCTTGGCTTCAGTGAATATGAGTAGTGGTGAGTAATTTCAGCAACAAATACGTTACATGTCTCTCTCCAACTCTGGAAACAGTATTCATGCAGATGAGCAATTCTTAAAATAATCTTGTGTGCAAAATTGATATATGGGCTTGAGTTACTTTCAAAGTCATTGGTGAAAACTGAAGTTAAATTAACTGGTAGATTTGCATGCAGTTTCTTGTCTTTTATATTGATTTCCTAGCATTTACTCGTAATCTGTTAATGACTTCATTAAATATTTAAATACATATTTTTATCTTTTTTTAAATCTTATTTTTTAGGAACTGAATCAGATCCTTATGGAGACACCACCAGTTTGGAAAGGATCATCCAAACTTTTCCGTAATCTTAATGAGAAAGGTGAGGGTTAAGAATTTATTTTCCTGAATCAAATTATCACTTGTATTAATTTATTGTGGCTAAAGTGATGTTGTTTGAGTCACATATTCAGAAAGATAAAAAGTGTTTGTTGCTTTTACGTTTTACATCATGAAAAAGTTCCCTTTAGTCTCTACAGTGTTTTAATCATGCCATCTTACTAGCCTCTTCAAGTGAATTGGTATCTTAGAGTCTGTTAAAGTGATCTTTGAATGTTTCAAGTTCTGCCTGTTGTAATGAAAAGTGATGTGTAGACCACAGACAGAGTATTCTAATAAAGACGCAATATCTCTTTACTTTCTTTAATAGGTTCAGTGATGTGATTATTTTTAAAGACAGTAATGGTATCTTATATCACTGAATAAGCATTTTCTTAATAACACAAAGAGATGCTTTCAGAAATGCTATGTATCCCTTTAAATTCTGCAGGTGAGGGCTTTGATAGCTTTTAAAACTCACACTATTAGTTAAGAGCCACTCCTGGTCTCCTCTTTCTTTTTTTTTTTTCTTAATAAGCTCTATCACTTCAAAAACAAAAAACACAGAAAAAAAGAAACCTATGATGGCTTGTATACAGACATTTAAAAGCTATTTGCGATAAATAATCCACATATTCCTTTCCTTATATTCAGAATGGCAAAGGTTTGGTGGAGCGCTTTAAGTATTTTCAAAAGCAGCCACAAGTACTTGCTATAATTTTAAACATTCTTAAAACTTTTTGAATGTTTAAAATAAGCATGCTAGCAACAAAATTCCAATCAAACATGTGCAAGTAGCTGATGAATCTAATTCATATGCAGCTCAAATTTATTAAAGGAGTAAGTATGCACCTACAGTCAGAAGAGAGTCCCAGGCTTGAATCTCTAGTGCATGGAGGCACACTCACTTTTTTCTGAGTGTGCAGCCAGAACTCCAGAGGGGCAGAAACTGACACATCTTTGCACTGTGTTTCCTTGCTCTAGGCTGCTCTCTATATAGTCAGAACAGCTGATGTTTGAAATATTAATTGCATAAAAATTCAGAATCTATTAATACGTTATCAGTTCAAAAGAAATGTATCTGGATGTTGCTTATGAAATCTGTAATAAAATGTCTGTAACGTGCAGTCTTGATTCACCAATATCTTACTCCAGTTTTCTACCAGTGAAATTCTACCAAAGTTGATAGAATTAAGAGGACTCAAAACTGTCGTAGTAAGCTGGTAAAATAGCAATAAACTTTAGCACTTACATAGCTTTTCAGCATGCTTTATGAAAAAGTGAGTTCCATTATCCCATTTTATAGATAATATAAGAAAAGATGATGGGTCTTATGACTGATAAGGTCATTCAGTAAGCCAGTGAAAGGAATAGGAATAGAATTCAGGTCTCCTTAATTCTAATTTAGTGTTTATTTAGTACATAACATGAAAACTCCAAGATTAATTTACTAATTTTCTTTAAAACATGCACATTTTAATGTGAAGCAAGTAGCAAAAGCCTATGTCCATTCATTTTGCCATAGATTCATTTAAATCAGATGAGCCACACAGATTTATGCCAGTTGTCCTTAAGTTTTATTTTTACATTTTACCCTTGAGCAACCTCCTTCTCTTCTTTCTAATCTTAGTGTAAGCTTTTCTTTCTGTTCAATCGTCATTACAGAGCCTCTCTCCCATAACACTCAGAGCAATGAACCAGAACTGTCTGTCTACAGCTACAATATACCAGTACAGACAAAAGGAGAGAACACTTTCAAGGCATTTTATATTGCTCTCTTCATACCTGTGATGGACTGCTTGACAATTGCGCTTTCTTCCTCTGTTTTACAACAAAGAAGGTGTCATCAAACAAACAAAAATACATATTTACATTTATTGACTGGCTATTAAAGAACGTTTTACATCACTGAATGAGAACCTTTGAGGTATCTGATTTCTTGATAGCTGCTTGTCCAGACAGATTCAAGCAGGCCTTTGAAAACTAATGTCTGCAAACTGATGTATAAAATCAAGAAGATACAGAATAGAGCATGCGTTACTTAAATGCCTACCTTTAATCTTTGCTAGTCTTCAGTGTAAAGCTATGTGTATATTGAAGAAAAGAGTAGGTGGTATTAAAAATACTTAGTAGCCCTCGTAACTAGATCTACTAGCAGTAGTAAAATCTTGGTTCTGAAGACTTAAATTTGCTCTTGGATCAAAAGGTGGGAAAATACCTTCCCCCCCGCCCCCATGAATGGATTGGAAGTTGGGACGGCAACGTTTCAGCTGGTAAAGGTTGAGGGTTTTACTGGTTCTTTGTAGTGTGTGATTTGGTTCCAAAGACAATTTACTTAACTGTCTGTCATTTGTATTGCCTTTATATTCCAGTATGTGGTATCTGTGGAAATCTCTGTGGTTGGTTATTTTTTCTTTTCTGTGTGAGGATAGGAGACCCGATTGTCTTGAATGTGCTCCTCTTTCAGGACAACTGGCTTTTAGGGAGGAGTATCGTATGATCAAAGGTTTGGGGAGGCATTTGGACATTTGGACAGATCCAAGAGAAATATAGCTGGGATTTCATATCTCATCTATTCAAGAGGACAGAAAGTCCCTCCTGAGTGTTATTTCAGGGCAGAATTAATTTAGAACTTTTTGTGCTGTAAATATTAGTAGAAGATGCTAGTTTCTTACTTTGGCTGTGTTGGAAGTGCTGATGTTAAATGTGTTCACTCATTATAATCACATGAATGATACAGTGTTTTGAGTTTTAATTGTACAGGTTTTTCAGTAAAAAAAATTCAGATGACTATTTACATAGTTTGTCACATATTCAGTTAAGTCAGATTTTAAAAGATATTTGAACATCCAAAGATGTGGCTGTTTTTAGAAAAACTTTTGCACCTGACTTGGACTGAAATCAATGAGACAGCCCACAACTTTTGAAAATCCCAGCTGATAGACATCTTTACTCTCAGGCATCTAAATACTTTTTTTTTTTTTTTGCTCTTTTGAAATAGTCTGATATTGTGGACTGCCTTAACACTTGTTTTTGGAGGACAGACAAAATCAATTGGTTAGAAATCAGGAACCAGTTTTGCTAGTTCAGCCTCGAAGATCATTAGAGCTAAGGACTTTTGGGAGAGCTGCAAGTCATTGTTTTCAGTTCTCACTGAACTGTAAAATGCTTCTCTTTGTTGGTACTATGGTCATTCTGCAAGGTTATCTCTTTACCCAAGAGCTAGAAAAGCAGAAGTACAGCTTATGGTACCAGACATGGATACTGAATGATTTGGATATTGAATTCAGCTCTAATTTAAGTTTTGCCTTAATCACTTCTGAAGCGAAAAGGAAGTGCCATTCCACACTGTGATTAACTTGTGACATGTAACAAAAGATGAAAAGCTTGGAATGTATTCCTTAGAGATATTCTGAATGTAGAAGAAGAGATAGTACAAATGTCTCTAACAGGCTTTAAAAATATTTAACAAAATTTACACATTCATTTATTAAAGAGTTTTAATATAAATTTCAGGTGATGATTATGAAAATTTGCATGTAAAGACAACTGAAAAACCAAAATCTATGCTTTCTTAAGTAACACAAGGCCAGGTTTTCAATTAATATAGGACATGCACTTACAAAGCACATATTAAAGTCAAGAACTGTATTTAAAAGGTATATATCAGGAGGGAGCACTACAAATGTTCTCAGAGTAAATGTTCTCATACTGTTAGAGAGTGTTGTCATGAATTACTGGTGGGGTTTTCGGAAAGAAAATCAAGTAAATCATTTATATTAGCTTCTAAGAATCTAGCCAGCTTCTGTTTAATGATCTATTCTCCACTGACTGTAGTTGTTGTCACGACCCGAACTGGAAGTTCAGAGAATTGCAACGGTTCTGTGATCCCCCTGGGTTAAATTAAGGTGAAACAACACCAAACAACAGGTTAAAATGTTTTACTTGTGCTAGAGAACAATGTAAACTTGCAAAAGGATAATAAACAATGTGGTCTCTTATAAATCTATAAGAAAGAAAAGAAAGGAAAGAAAAAGAAAGGAGAGAAGGAGAGTCAAAGAAATCCAGATCACCACCCCTGGATCCAGCATTGTCTCAAGTCCGGTAATTCTGGGTGGTGGGTGCACGCACAGCAAAGTTTCTGTTGCACTTTTAAGTTCATCTTACCAGCTAATTAGCATACTAGACGAGGAGGGGCAGGTATTCCACAAATTCATTTCCATGAGAGATGAGGAAAAAGGTGGAGCATGGGTTCCAGTTGAGTTGGTGGTCATTGCCCAGCTTTGGTTTTTCCTCTGTTCCCAGAGATCTTAACAGTCATCCCAGAAATGATCACCTCTTATCAGTTCTTGTTACCACTTCAATGGCGTAGGCCCATTAGTTATTAGCAAGTCATTAGGCAAGACAAGCATGGTGTCTGGTTTGCACAATTGAGTAACAAAGTATCGGGTAGTACTTTTGCTTGAGGGAAACGACCTGGTTTCATTCAGTCCAGTCTCCCCCTTTGAGGCTTGTCTAAGGAGTTTGTCAATGCAACTGCAAGGGAGTGGGGGATGCATCCTTCGATACACTCCTGGTTCGTTGGGTGACATTCCTTAGACTAATCCAAAGGCCACTGCTTGTCTTTGAGGTTTTCTGTGTCGATGAATGTTTGAGGCATTTTTTCCTTCAGTTCCTTACAGTTATTTGCCATACTTAATGTATTCCTGCTCTAGGATAATCAAAACCAAACCCAAACAAAAAACCCAACCCCATAGATCAGTATTTTAGACAAATAACTCACTGACCAGGTTGAATACAGTCACATGAACACAAGTATGAATATGCATGTGCACATGTACAAAAATTCTCCTTATACATAGATTTAATATTTTCAAGTTTAGAACGTGAAGACAAGGTGAAACTAATATAGCATAACTTTTTTTTTGTCTTCAGGTGTGATATCTTACACAGAATATTTATTCCTCTTATGTATTTTAACAAGTAAGTATTTTTGGAAAAATGTCAAAACTTACAAATTTCTATGTTCTGAATATATTGCTGTACATTACAATACTCTTTTTTTTTTTTTTTCTTTTCTGCCCTCTCCTGTATATCCCAATATGGAAAAAAATTGTATTATGCATTTCTATATCCATTTCAACCTCTCCTGTCCTACTGGAATCTTTATCGTCTTTGAAATTCCTACAAAGTTTCTAGCTAAATTTACTGAAGTTCATAAAGGACACTGAGTACAGGGAGAAGAGAAAGATATACGTTATTATTGGCTTGTTTCACCTATTAGTGCATAATGGGTGACATCAATGACACAATGATAAAATATGAAATCTGTCAAACTAAAGTAAATGTTTATTTATGTTAGAAAACACTAACCAAACTGAATACTTATTCTTCTACCACCCATAAAACCAAAGTAGAAGAACTTAGAGTAAACTAAGACTGATACAGACTTTGTTTTGGTATTTTAAGAGGTGCTTTTTGGGAAGAAGCAAAGTATTTTACTTGTCTTTCATTTGTATGTTAATAAAACATTTCTGTTGGATTCATTAGGGGTTTTTTTTTCAGACATGATTTGAGTTCTTATTATGAATCAAAGTAGGAACTTGACCCAGAACCCTTACAATCCCTAACTGCTAGATCAGTGGATATTCTTCCATCATTTTGTTATCTGCACTAACTTTTGACCATAATTCGTCCATATTGCAGATCATTGAATATCACCAAAATGTTGCCTAAAGGCTTCACTGACAGTTACCTTCAAAGTCCCCATGTTCTGGAAATCATTTAAAATTCTAACCTGATTTCAAAGTTCAATGACTAAGCATGTAAACAAGAAAATTCTGTGTCATTTTCAACACATCATTTGTTTTGACCAGAAGTTGCATCCCGTACCTTTTCTGAAAAACTTTTAAAAGTGTCTTTTAGAACAGTGTTTTCATAGAAAATTTATTTTCTACTAATTTGTGTTTTGTGACATAAAATGGACTCTAGTTATAAAGTAACACTCAACAACCCAACCAGCCATTACTGTGAGATATTTTTCTTGGATATTTCACATTCTATTTCTGCTGTCTGTTTCCCCTAATCTATGAATTTGTGAGCACACCTTCTGTTTTCATAACATGGATTTTGTTTTACAGATGTTTTACAGATTACATTGTTTTACAGATGTTGTGATTTGCATTTACTGTGTCCACAAATGTACTAATTTAAATTAGTTGAGGATATGGCTTTTATAAACAGACTCTAAATAATTTCTTAGAGTTTTATATTTGCTTTCTTTCAAAGCAAATAAATAATTGAATGGGTTTTTTTTTGGCAGAGCCACATGCAGGTTTTAGAATTGCTTTCAACATGTTTGATACTGATGGCAATGAGATGGTGGACAAAAAGGAATTCTTAGTGGTATGTATATTTTCAGTCTGAATATTTTGATGTAGTTTTGAAATTCATTTTTTTGTCTGGTTTGAGACTCATAATGATGTTAGTAATCATGAGAACATGAGCTATTCTTCACTGAACGTGATTGGTTTTTTGCCTTATTGAATGTAAATAATGTAAGTTGTAAATAGTAGCTCCCTGTTACAGTGCGTGTTGTATATAATGATTTTCGAAGCTTAATTCCAGGTTTTTTTCTGGATCTTTTTAATTGCTACTATATTCACAGATAGTTAGGTTAATAAAGTAATATCGCTGTACCAACGGTCAGCAGAATTATTTAATTGCCATAATGATGGAGGGACTTGCGAAAGAATCTTTTCCTGGGAGACCTCTTCACTTTGTTGTTCATTCTGTTTATAATCCCAGGTGACCTGAAAATACTGACTGACATAATGTGATGCTATCATCTGTTTTAGACAAGATTTGTAGTGAAATAAAGCATACTGTACATATATCTGTACATATCATACATATATCTGGTTCAGTCCATGAAATCCATATGCTGAAGCAATTTCCTAAGCTGGGGTTCAGTGATTTCTTTTTAAGGACAATATTCCTGATAGCAAAATTGAGCTGAATAATTTTCATGTGCTTTGGAACAGTTGGCAGGACATCTAGAACTTGGCAGTAGTTTTGTTGCGTCCAAGGTTTTGTTACATTACAAGTCTGAATTACAGTATTTTTCAAACCAGAGCTTGACTCAGTTTATTGCTTGGAAAAGCAGTTCTGTAAATTATTCTTACAAATTATTTAAGCAGAGAGTTGAGTTGTCTTCTGGTTAAAAATTTAAACAGTTCTAAAAGGCCCAGACTTTAGAAGAAAAATTAGCTTATTTCACTTGTCATTGAGATTTGTGCATTAAGAAGAATTTGGCACTTGAAAGAAAATCTTCAAAAAATCTTAATCATCTACTGTATTTTGATTTTTATCATGATAAATCTGATAATTGCATCTTAAAATTCGAATACTTCATAAGTTTTTATGTGATAGGATCCACTTAGTACAGGAGAATAATGTTTGCACTGACTATAAAATTAAAAAGCCTTGGAACAAGAGGGCTATGTCAGATTTATGTTTCATTTATTTTCTGATTTTAAAAGAAATGGGAGGAATAATTAATGCTATTCTGAATGAATGTCAGTGATGAAGTAAAAAATTGATCATTTTTTAAAAAATCATGAAATCCAGCAGATTGCCCACTCGGCATTAGGGCTTCTGATTTTACAGTGACTACATGGCTTTACATTAACAAACTGAACAATACAGTATAAATCAGAGTTTTCTAAACTGGTAATGTCCATACACAGCAGATGTCTGGGATTACACTGAAACACTATTATGGAACATAGTTTTTGACATTTCTTTAGAAATTAACATCTAAAATTTTGTGGTTAGTGGTTTAGACAAGCTTTCTGAAGACAAGGCCATTAATTTCTACTGAACAAGTACAGGCAATTAATAGAATAAGAAATATAAGAAATTAATCAGGTGTTTGTAAAAAAAAAAAAAAAAAGACATTTGCAGAAGACATCAATTCTTATCTTTGTACATTTTTTGTGTGGTTGAGTTTATAAATAAATACAGTAAGTACATATGAGAAAAAGCCCACTGCCTTACTGAAGAAGATGGAACAAAATATAAAGAATGAAACAGACATATGGAATGGATTTAAGTGTAAGACCACAAGTTATTTAAAAAGAAGACACCCTAATTTCCTGTGTGTTGTTTCTTAATTGTTTTCAAGTCAAGTTATAAGGCTTGATTCAGATAAGCTATGCTAACCTAAAGAAAATGGAAACGTGAAAAAATCTGTCCTCAACACACTGAACTTCCCTCAGTTCTCCTGTTCAAGGAAGTGAGATCTGAGATGTGGGGGCTTGTTTTCTGGTGGCATAGCTTAAGCAGAACAGGTCTCATTTATTTTGGAAGCTGTTGCCACTTGCAAATTGTGGCATGCTGATAATTTTTTATATTCTAATATTAAATGTACACATCCTTATATTTGCTAATTCCTAATGACCATCTCCTCCAGTCAGGGGAAGAAGCCGGCTGACATTGGATTAATTGGCCAAAGGAAAAATAGAGGAAGAAGGGGGGGGGGCGGGGGCGGGGAAGAGAAGAAAAAAAAAGTCTTTCGTGATTCAGTAAAACAGAATGTGGTAGAATAGACGGACAACTCTTTTTTAAAAAAAAAGTCTTCCATTACAACAGCTAAGTGGGAGGAAATTGAAGCAGGAGGCTTTGTCTTTCAGCAATTGATGCTAAAAATGAAATCAAATAAGTATATAAGGCAGGAAGCAAGTTCAACATTTAACTATGAATATTGCATCTTTCTTTTTAATTATGCTTTTATAGTCCTCTTCATATCCTGCCTGTTCTCTGTCATGGTCCTTGATAAAAATTTCTCCTTCTTATTCTTTTTCTGTTACCAGACTTGGTGGATAGAAGAAAGAAAGGAGAATTTTTAAATATTAGATATACTGTCCTCCACCTATTATAGATTAAACCTTACCCTAACTCTGTGTGATTAGTGTGTCAGTGACCCTTCAAAAATTATATCAAAACCCATACGTCAGAATGTTAGCTCTGAAGTGAGAAGGACTAAAATAGGTAGGTAGATGCATAATGTCGGTGTAAATAAAAGTAAATATGAAAATAAAAGTTGATTCAGTGATGCTGCAGCTGTGGTAGACCTGGCCCCAGAACATATATTTTGCATCTGTACTCACCTTGCTTGGGTATGCATCATCTCCTGTGTGCCTGGAAGAGGAGACTTTAAACACTGCCATTTGAACTATAGCCAGCATTTGCAAAATACTCCTCCACTGATTACAGTCAGCTATCATAAAATTGGGTTTATAGTTAATGCTATTCAATTTTGCAAATAAAGAGACTTTGAAGAGATTGGTGTAGGGATCACATGTTATGTGATTCTTGAAGAGAAGAGTGTGTGTAGTGAAGAGTTGAAAAATACTTAATTTTTCTGATAACAGCTTTAGTGTTTTTGTAAACTAATTCCATGGTGTTTGTGCTTTCCTCTTTGCTTATGTCATAGGGGTGAGGTCAAGGAACAGAAGGATTGTGTTGCCTTGTTACAGGAGATCTTGTTTTTGCTGCTTTCAGCAGTCAGTCTCATTATCCTGTTTCAAACAAGGTTCCTATGAAAGTGCTCCTAGATCCTTTTTGCATTCACTGTTCTACTCGCTGGTATCCTATAGCACTCCTTCTGAACAAAAGATCCATTTCTACAAGTTTAGCAAGTGCTTTAATGATGAATGCAACAGAATCCTCTCCCTTTGCCTCTGTGGCAGGGGAAACACATCGAAGGATGCATTGCTTTTTACTGATCTTTTTTGGTTTTTCAATTACTGCCACTCTTCTCTCCTACTTCATGGCTTGTCACTTCACTTTTCACAAGGTATTTTCCTTCTACTTCTCTCTCTTCATTTACCTTTCTTCTTTCCACATTTTTGGGTTGCAAACTGTGTAATACTCTAGGCCATCCAGCTAAATGGCCTATCATGACACTTTTCTTGTCAGCATAGGTTACAGTAATTTGTGCCTGTAGGTTTGCAAAAAATCAGAAAAAACATTCCAAGGTCTGTAAATTGATCCCATAGTCAAAAATCGATAAAGTGACACACACAATATTCTGGTCTGTATTTGCCTTAAAAACAATTCCAGAACACAGTAGTCAATTCTGGAAATTCATAGAATGTTACTGATAAATGTATTTGCTATTTAATCACTAAACACTGTATTAATTTATTTCAGTGTTGTCATACCCCTGTAGTAGAACTTGCTGATCCCTTTGTCTTAGTCATCTGCCTTCTCTGAAATACAGTATTCTGAAATTAAATTTGGAAAATTTGCTTGCAAATTTGTCACACACACTTTATCTTTCACATTCCAAACCCTGGGGAGCTCTGTGTGCATGTCTTTACAATATCAGGTTTTTATCAGACTTCTGGTAGGTAAAATTGGGTCTTTGAAACAACTTCCACAATTGTGTCTGTATGCCATGATGTTCAGTTCTGAAAATACCATATTCTAGATAGGACAAATTAATCAGCCACAGTGTTTATTCTTTTTCCAGCCCACTTTGAGATTAGCAAATGCTACAAGTGGCAGTACAGTGTTTTCATGTGCAGTTTTTGAGAAGCTGAAGTTTACTAGTAGAGATATAGATGGCATCATAGTTAACGCTGCTCTTTCTTACTGTGAAGAGTAAACACTCTGTCACTTTTTTCTAATGGTTTGGGAATATTAATAAGTACTATAAATAAAAATATCTAAATAAAACATACTTACAAAGAAAGATAAGTACAGACTAGTTCTTAGTCTAAAGACTTTATAATTTCAAAAAACAAATATGCTCAAGAATCTGTATGTTTTAAATCTTGTATTTGAGGTTTTCTCAGAAGTCATGTTTAAAGCTCTTAATGTAGAGAAGGTTGTGAAAGGGGTATTTTACAAGACCTGAAGGTATTCTTTGAACAGACTTGAAAAAAAAGGGTACTTGATAAATTACTCTTGAGTAGTAGTTTGTTGCTGCTGAAGGGGAATGTTTCACCCCCACCAGGTGTTTCCACTCCTCCCTTGTGCCAGCAGGAGTAAGAACTGATCTGGTTGAAAATTAACAATATGAAAAAAAGCTTGATCCAGGTGACTACATAGCCACACAGATACTAATTAGTACCCGACAAGAAAGGATGTGCCTAGAGGTGGTGAAAAAGGCTGGAACTCCCCCTTTTTGTATAGGCTGGATTAGCTAAAATGTAGAGCCAAATAGGATGTTCTTAGTATTGTGCTCCCAAATAGAATTACTAGCTTTACTTTGTGGGAAAAAATGTATCCTTCTTCCTTTCTGTGTGATGGTTAAGGTCACAGAAGGTCCTTGAAAGCATGAATATGAACAGTAAAGCATCATTGAAACACTGCTATTTTAGTAAAGAACTACATTTTAATACTGTTTTCAGTGTTCCTCATGATGAATTATTGTTATGCATGTGAAATAGCCTGAAAACTAAATAAGAACAAAATGGTTTGTATTTTAGCTACAAGAGATTTTCAGGAAAAAAAATGAGAAGAGAGAAAGAAAAGGAGATGAAGAAAAACGTGCAATGCTGGTAAGTAAAATTAGAACAGTTGCAGCTGGCAGCTAGTTTGTTTTCTTCAATGTGGGACAAAATTGTGTGTGTATATATTTCACTAATCACTTTTAGGTTTGTTTTTAAACAATAAATTCATATAATTAAGAGAATATGCATAACTGTTATATATAGAAAAAAAGCAATATTTAGCCTAAACTGCAGTTATGGAAAAAAATGTATTTAATAGTCTGTAGAAAGGAAAAATTAGTGTTTAAATACTGTATTACATATTAGCATTGATTCCATTTGGAGTCTGTAAATCTAGGAAAAAGTCAGTGGCAATGACCCAGTGTTACTGTCTGTAAGAGTGAGAGATCTCAGTGGCAAGACCAAACTATACTCCTGCTCTCACAACTAACTGTTCATATACAGATCCTGATGCTTGTTATTAATGTAGTAGTTTTAAAATAGTTTATGAAATGTTACAAGTGAACTTGGATTTTATATTCAAATTTATTTTTTTATTAAATACTGCTTATGACCACTGCAAAATGCTTTTAGTTGTTTATATTATCTGAATGGATTTTTGCTGAATATTGAATACTCATATAATGTCAAATTTGCGTTTCTTATGTGCATAAGAAAGGTAAGTCAGACAAGTCTGTGGTGGTTTGTCTGGAGGATGGCAGCAGTAGCAGGAATTTATTTTACTGTTGGACAAGTGAAAATCAGGGATGAGTCTCTGTCAAGCCCACAGCGGAAAAAGCATGTTCATTTGCAATTTGCATATTTATGCCAAAAATTCCTTGTTATAAAAAATGTTTTGACGTATATGCAAAGCTTTTCATTGTGCCCATTATACTTTTGGGACCATAGATGCTTGATCTTTGTACCTGAAACTATAGGAAGTATGAATTTCAAGAATTAATACTTTTTAAACCTTCCCTGAGCATAAAAAGGTATCTTTTCTTCCCACCCAGAGACACCTATCCTTCCCAACTTTTCAAAACTGTAGGTCAATTGTTGAATGTCTCATACACTGTTTATTCTGAACAAAGGAAACTTACACCCAAAGAAAGAGCTTTTGGAAAAAGTAAAGTTTGCAAAATGGAACTTTTCTGCTGAGAGTAATCTCTGCAACTCTGTACTTCTCTTTTGAAAATTTGAAGAATGAGATTGAAGAGAAACCATTTTTTCTTCCCTGTCATTTAAAAAAAAACAGACAAAAAGATCTACTATATAAAATAAAAATTTGCTTGTCTTAACCTATTCTGTTGTACTTTTTTTTTTTTCCTCCTTTTGGCTTCGTTCTGACATGTGATACTTGGCTTGGCCTGTTTTTGCTGTATGTCAGCGTCTTCAACTTTATGGATATCATACTTCTACTAACAGTGTATGTACTCTTAAATTATTTTCAATTTATGGAGTCTTCACCAGAAGAAATAGTATGCTATAGGAAAATTTACTATATTTATCTTTTTCATCAAGTACATTACTTCTGCTAATCAGTAAAAATGTGATGGATCTTACTTGCATAAAAGATTGTGCATGGTTGTTGCATGCATTCTGAAACAGGCAAGCCTACCAGGAGGAAAGGATGCTCTCTCTATTTATATAAAATGAAATAATATTTTTAAGGGAAAGGACAAAATATATCTTAAGAAATTATAGACTTGTTTTTTATGTGTGTAAATTAAATCACCCTGCATGAGTCATTTGATTCAGGTCTGTCTTGTCTCTGTGTATAATGTGAAGTAATAATTAGTCAAATGAATCCTCCACCTCTTTCTTCCCCGCTTCCCCCCCCCCCCCCCCCCCCAAAAAAAAAAAAAAAAAAAAACAACAAACAACAAACCTTTCAGTGCTGAACTAGAATAGGGGTTTAGGGAAATAGTCCCTGTGTTATGTAGGTGACAGTAAACTTATTTTCAATCATTTTTGAGAAGGAGAGAGAATCAGCAAGAGAGATCTTCTGGGTTTTTTAATGTCTTCATCATGACCTGATTAATTTTTGGATCACAGCAGAAGTAAAACTGTTGTAAAAAAAGTCTGATGTTAAAATAGAAGAATTAAACTTGTTTTGGCATGATTATTGTGATACTCAAAGTGAGGTGAGGGAACCTATGAGATTAGATACTAATGAAATTCCAGTTTAAAATCTGTTTCTTTATATAATCATTCTCAGGAATGCACAGATTTATTTCCTGTGAAGTTAGCACATATAATTTGAGCAATCTGCAGGAAGGAAGTCTGTTGAATGAAAGGATGTGGTGACATGATGTAGATGCCACAATGTTGTGAAGATAATATAGTAGGAAATGTGAGGCCTTATGATTCAATGGATTTTAGATCAGGCTTTACTGCAGTGAAAGATGCTGTACAATGGTTGTCATATTCCTATGCTGCCTCCTATTTTAAATCAAATTAGTTAGGCTTTCCCACTCATATAATAATTTCCAGCTTTAGTAAAAAAATCTCCTTCTAGACTCCAGCAACGTCCAAACTCTATATCAAGATGATGCCCAGGTATGCACCATCCTTTTCTGCCCTCCTACTACCTGAATGGAGATCTCCATGCAAAGGAGACTCAGAGGTATAGGAATTCACAGTATCTGACAAATCCCTCACCCCAGAAAATTGGTATTTCGGGTTTCTATTTCTCCTACTGAAACAAGAAGTGTTAGCAGCCTTTTCAGTTTTCCTTGATGTCCTGGGGAGCTGAAGATACTCAAAACCAAGGAGATGCAGCCCTAAAATGTCTGGGATAGTCCAAAGTGCTGTGTTGGGCACTTCTCCGCACTTCATCCTTCAAAACAGCTCTAATTTTTTGAGAAGTGTCAAGGTTTATAAGCCACAGAGTGCATACAGTGATGTTTTAAATGGCGTAAATATTTTCGTATTTTCATTTGTACAGGTTAATTCTTTCAAGTCATATTCTGGTGCATGCTGCATTGTGTGTTAAGGCTACTTCAGCATGTATTGCATGAGTGCTTTCACTAGCCAAATGCCAACTGGAACATGATAACTATGATGAGATGCATGTAAGGAAAATAAGATGTGCGTGCCCTGAAGTACTAATTCCGTTGGCTAAAGTAAATCTCCAGTAAGAGAACAAATTCAGTGAATACTTAAAATAGGTAATTGCAGAATCGGATGCATAAAAGAATGAGGTATTGTTCATTCACATGACCCAGTAAACGTCAAAAGGGATAAGTAAATCTAAGAGAGGAACTTTAAGGACCTAATCCTGTGCACACTGAGGTAAACAAATTTATCTGAGATGAGCAATTTAGGACTGAATAGAGTTTTATATGAGAATACTGTGGCCACAACAAAGGAACTGTTACTCCATAATGAGAAAGATAAACCCAGAATTTTTCAAAAAGGAAATATAAGTATAATATACGTTAAGCATGGGTATAATTCCTAATAGTTTGTCATGTTTCTTTGATGACAATTTACAGAAAGAGCTGGGTTGCATTGGTTAGTGGAGGAAGTACATAATAAAGCTTGTAGAAGCAGTACGGATAATGTGTTGACATAATGCAGAATACATAGAGATAATAAACCTTCAACTCTGTACTGTATTCTTTATGATAACAGTGTGGTTTTAAACATTGGACAGCAGCATAAATCTAAGAGAACAGTATGCACTGAGTAAAAAGAATGGTTTTCATTTGGAGTTAGAAGATTAAACTTATTCTGTCTTTCTCTTGCCTGCCGAGATGGATGTGAGTGGGGAGCAGTGAAAGTAGGAGACCTAGTTTAGATTAAATTGTAGAGAGAAAGGGGAAGATTAATTCAGTTGCAATAACCCTAGCCAAGTTCAAATAGCCTTCTGTTGTCTTTAGGATCACCTCCCCTAGATTCTTTGGGCAAAAAACCCACCTGAAATGTATTATGTAGATCTTCCAAGACTAATTGCAAGATAAAGGAAGGCCTGTTTTAATAAGGGAGGATTTTTTAGGCTTCCAAAATTGAAACATTTCACAGCAAAAAGGTAGGCATATTTTCCTTGGAGAGATTAAATGCTTATTTTCTGTTTAAACAAGGTAAGTTTGGTCATCAGATGTGCATAGTGTTTTCTTGATAAGTATGTTACAGTTGAAGCTAGACTTGTTAGGCTTGTTTTTTGCATTTCTTTATTGGTGCAAGGATGTCGTTCTGGTTATTGGATAAAATTAATTTTATATAACTAGTTGTATGGTGATATCTATGTTTTGACCAATGAGAAAAAAAAATTCATAAGTGTATAAATTAATATTTTTTTTCAGCAAAACAGAATTGTTAGAAAAAACAGCAAAATACTGAGTTTAGATGGACGTTTTCACACATACTTTTAATAAATATTTTCACTTTACACTTTCTCTAATTTATTTTGTTGGGGAAAGTGGAGTCTGGTGATACTTTTGGCACAGCCAAGTTATGAGTAATAAGCAAATGCTATAATAAACCAGTGTTCCTTTCATTTACTGTCATGTAACTGGGTAGAACTTTGTGTAGAAGCAAAAGAATCAAGCCATGCTTTTGAAGATGAGTCAGAAAAGATTTTAAAGTCTGTAAGTGGTTGTTTTATTGTTCTTTGGTTTTCAAACAATTGTGCTTCTTGAAACTTCTGCAGGTTCTTAAAACAGAAGGAGAGGACCTTGTTCCCAGAAGCTATTGGGATACTTTGAGACGTAGCACAAGCCAAGCACTCTTTTCGGACCTTGCGGAGGTATAGGACAACCTCTGTGTCTGGTCCATGAACAGACTGCTATTTTATTTATTTCTGTTCTGATTATTTTCCTATTTTATGCACTTTGTTTCTTCTCTTCCTTTTAATTACTTTTAAACCTGAAAGTTCTCAGATGAAATGGATTTCGTTCTGTGAAGTTTGATAATTGAAAGTTGTCATTTCCAAGTAAAAGCAAAGTTACTTCGCTTTGGAAGAGTGGGAAGATAAGTCCACTTCAGTCCTTACTATAAGAAGCATTTTCTAACACTTAATAGTGACAGTATTTCACAGATATTACACAGAGAAGTAATTCAGGAAACCTTTGTTATTTAGGCTTGGTCCAGTCATATGACAACTTTAATGAGAGTTGCAGTCCTTTAAGCTTTTACTCTTGATGTCCTTAATGTGCTTTTTATGTATGTTATCAGAGTTTATCTTCACAAAAAGTGTCACAAAAAGATTGTTTTAATTGTTGGATCAAACCAGGAATGTTTTAAGGTAACCAAAACATCAATCTTTTTTAATATTACATGATCATTATGGAGGACTAGCAATATCGCAGAGCTGTCGAATTAATTTCCATTGTGATTTAAATACTAATAAGATTCTTGTTTAATGATCAGCTTTCAGATAATTAAGACATTTGTTTGTATTGATCATTTAAGAGGATGAGAAAACTAGATCATTTAGGCTTTTCTGTGCCCCATACAGTGAGGGTGATTGCTCTGCTGGTTGTGGCATTAAAGGACATACAGCAACTCCCCACTGACCCTGGTCTCAAGTCCCATGCTTCATAAGCAGGATGATAATGAGAAAAGAACTGAAACGCACCTCCAGGGTAAAATAATCTTTTTTGTTGCTTCATAAGCAATGTGTGCTCCATATTAAAAGTAATTAGTGTTCTGTCCCTGCTGTTCCTTTGCAGAAGCTATTGAATAACCTGAGAACTCGGATGGACTTTTTCTAATTTCCAGGCTAAATTTACTCATAGTCCCTTTATACCAGTCTGTTGTCTCTTCATTTTCGTAGGGCTTTTTCTTCTTTAGTGGTAATCTTCTTACTCGTGGTTGTGTTTATAAATGCAGTCATAGCCCTCAGTTTTAATTATCATAGACCAAACACAACAAGGTCTTTGATTTTTCTCTTAAGGTAGAACCTACATTTCCTGGGTATCAAATAGGCCTTCTCTGTACCTCTCTCAACTTGGGTTCATTTGCCTTTGAACAAAACAAAATGTAGTGTTACAGAATTTAGTTTTATACCAATATTCATAACAATATTCATAGTAATAATACATTCATAGTAATCTTGCGATAAAGCAGTATACCCAACCTTTCTTTCCTTGGTTTTAAATTGATGAGCTCCTGAACTATTAGTCCAGTTATTAGTCCTTATTTATTCCACCAGATTTTAAAACCCAGAATATCAGCTAAGAGAGACATAGAGGGGAGAGAGGGCCACTCTTTTCATTGACCATTTAAGGAGCTTGGGGCACGGATTTTTCTGAATTAACTGTCATCTTAATCTACAGTTAGCTGGCATGAATTCAGTCCCAAGTATAGATGGACTTAAATTTGGCAATATCTACACACCTTTAATTTGAAGAGAGATAGGTTTTTTTTATATCTGATGCCTCAGACTAATATCTGTAACTACAATGTAATTGAAGCTTAACAGCAGTTATACTAAACATTGATTTAAATTGTCTTTATAATGTATAAAAAGTCTCTCTGCTCACTTGTAAATCATTTTATGAAGAAAAATCATGCCCTGCATTTGGTCCACTGACAATTTCCTACTGCTCACCATAACCATCTTTATCTTGCTTGGGTTAAGTTTGAGCCATCTGGCTTTCATCCATATTCTTATCTCTCCTGGGTACTCTCACATCTGAATATTATAGCCATCTCTACTAAGAAAGTGGTATAAAGCTAGGTGACACTGGAGTCTGTGTTGTTTCATAGCCTTTTGAGAAGGCCTTGTGTAAGTTGAAAGGGAGAGTAAATAAGGTTCATTGTTGTGGGAATCAACTTACAAGGGCTCTATGGGGGGAAAAGAAGTTATTAGTCACATCCGGTTTCTTTCTAGGACAGTTTACAGTAGTTTCTGCTATTCCTAATTTAGCAACTACAGCATCCTGTTGAAATATATCAGTTACTACTGAATTCAGTTTGTGGGTTTATTCTTAAATTACTGGAAATCAGTACATTTATTATCACTGTTGAAAAATCAAGGACTTGCAGTAAGAAAGCTCTTAATTCAAAGCATAATATGCATACTTCATTCTCAGAATATGTTGCTACAAGTGGACCATTGCTTATGAGTATAACTTACTTTTAGTCAACTCTCTTTAATCAAAAGCTTGAACGTAATTTTGCAGAATATAAAGAAAATAGATTTACTCCTCATCAGGTTATGAAATTGAGAGGAGAAGATGTTGCCATTATCCAGCAAGCTAATAATGTGACTGAAACACTTGTCTCTCCTCTTTGTCTCTGTACCTGTATTTGTATTACAGTTAGTATAAAGGTAAAGGGAAGTGAGGCAAGGTTTTATTCTCATTTAAATGACTGCAAAATATATTAGATCAAAATAGAGGCTCATATTTATATATATGGAAACAGGTGTGGTCATTTCATTTTCACTGATCTAAAATACAAAATTAATTTTATTATGAACAATAAATAATCAAGTTGGGGTTTTTTTTATCCTTACCCCTTAAGAGAGAGAATTTATTTAATGTTATCAATGCAGAAGGAGCACAGGAATAGTTTTCAGTTGTCTGCAATTCTGCAGAGAAGCACACTGGTTTGAGTTTCTGCGTTGAGGTTTTTGTTTGGGGTTTTTTCATTTACTGAGGCTGACCAAATGGGAATTGTGAAAAGACTTACCGATTGTATTTTTTTTAAATGGTTCTTTAGATATGGGTGAATGCAACCTAAGTCTAAGGTTTTGAAATGTTTTTGCAAGATGAAAGGCTGTAATTTAACATTTGATATCTTTTCAGTGTACTTGAGGGAAATTGTTTGAATGTGCTTGGGGATTTAATTGCTTAAAAGACATAAGAATTCAGGGTATCTGCATTTCAGTATATTGTGTCTTGTAGTGGAGACTAACAATATTAAAAGACAAATAGTGATTACTTTTCTGAATTAGTTTGCTCACTTGAAGAGCAGAGCTGTCTTAATTGAAGGACATGAAATATCTCTCTACCTATATATACACTATGTCATCTTATTTCTCCCTGGAGAAGAATATGAGAATAAAGAGGAAGCTAGAGTACATGAAATACAACCTTGAGAATCCTAAACTGATTATACTGAAGTACAGAAAAGTCTCTCTCATTTCTTTAGTTCTTGATGTTGAAAGGAAAGGATTTGTGTTGTTACTGCCTCATGTTTTTCCTTGTTGATACATAAATACTCTTAATGGATATTGCATTTTACATTTTCTACAAATCAGTATATAAATTTGAAATTAATATAGTATATATCAGAGAAAGTAGAACTACTGCATACTGTTCAAAATGACTTCCTAGTTTCTTCATTTAGAGTTTCTCTATCTGTTATAAATTTGTAGCCTCTTCAGTTATGAAATAAAGTCAGACTTAAAGGACTCTGTGTGCAGCTTACAGATTTGTATAGACAGATCTTTATAGATCTGTATAAACAGTTTTCTATACTTCTAGTAAATCCCATACGTTTATAATCTATCATTATGGTGATAAATTAGTACTGTTGCATCTCCCAAATACTTACTAGGTTTGTGTACTGTGTATTCTGTTTTGTACTTGTCATGGTACAGCCCACCTTCATCTACACACTGAGCGTGATGTTGTATGATATAGAATATTCCACTGGCCAATTTGGGTCTGTTGCTCTGGCTATGCTTCCTCCCAGCTTCGTGTGTACCTGTGCACTAGCAGGACATGGGAAGTTGAAAAGTCCTTGATTTCTTAGCAGCAACTAAAAACATCAGTGTATTATCAACATTCTTCTCTCATCAAATCCCATACTGAATCCAAAACACAGCACTGTTCTAGCTGCTAAGAAGAATACATTCTCTCTATCCCAGCCAAAACCAGGACAGTACTTTTGACAGTAGAGTCGGCAGGCACACTTCCACAAAAATAGTGTTGCTAATAGGTGGTAGCTTGCCTAGGGGGAGCAGAGACCACTGGCTCCCACTCAGGAGTTTCTGGGGTCTTTTTTCATGCTTTTTTCCCCTTCACTGCAGCTTCCATTATATTATATTGTTGTTTTAAGTGTTTTCTACTAAATGCAATTAACAGCCTAATGCTATTTTGTGTGAAAATTGCATGACTAAATTAATTTAATGGATTTTAATATTAAAGTCTTTTTTAAGACTGAACATAAAACATGAACTCTCTTAATAGAAAGGTCTATTGTGGTGATAGGTATTCTCAGATTATACTCCAGTCATGGCCTTTAATTTTTTTTATTTTAATATTTAAGCGTGCTGATGATATTTCAAGTTCACTGTCAGATACTACACTGCTTGTGCACTTTTTTGGCAAGAAAGGAAAAGCTGAACTGAACTTTGAGGATTTTTATAGGTGAGTCTCAACTTTATTCTTTGTAAAAAAATACATACTTGTTCTAATTAACGTGTATTATATTACTATACACATAGTTTATGCAGACATGTATAGAAAGTTCGTGTTCCCTTTGTGTGATATATATATATATATATATATAAAGAGGAAAATAAAACCATAAGTGGACCAGCAGTAAAAGGTTCTGTACTAATGCTGCTGCATTTGCAAATTTTGTTAGCGCTTGTGTGCATAGTTGCTTTGTGGTGGAGAGGTTATACCCCAACCCTGTCCTTATTGGTATGTGGGAACTTTTTTCTCAGTTTTGAATGATTTTTATTTTTTTCCGCTGTTTTTCAGTGCTTTAAAAAAACCTTTGTATCTCTGCTCTTAGGGACATATTTAAATGTAAATATTTTTAGGCACTTAGAACAAGCTTCTTTGGGAAAAAGTGAAAACACAGTGGAAGGTATTGATTTAATTATTATGCCAATTAAAATAGAATTTAAAAATATAGGGAGAGTACCATAAAAACAGAGCCATAAAACTGTATGTTCTGTGTGATTGAAAGAGATCCAGTGTTTGGTTATTGTTTCCTCAATAAAGACTCACAATACCTATTGTCTTTATAGTTTATAATCACTTAATTGTGTGTTCTAATCAATCAGATGTTTGCAAAATATTTTGTCTTAAAATTATGTACGTCATGAAAAGTATTTAGTATTTCACATAATATAAAAACTGTATCATCAAGTGAAATCATGATGTGAGTTCAAGAATCAGAAAAGAAGGTACTTTTTCAAAAGATATCTAGTTAAAATGTCCATCTATTGCTGTAAGATGTTGTGAATTCTAAAGAGGTCAAAATCTAGTAGATATATTCATGAAAGAAGGACCCATCAAGTTTTAGTCAAAACTACTTTACCAGCTCAAAAAATCATTGAACTATGGACTGGTGAGGGAAATACTATTGTATGTTTACTTTGCACTTATACTTTTGCCTGGACATCCTTTTGATTTGAGCTCCTCATAGTTCTTAGAAGTCAAGTTATATATTAGGAAGGAGTGTTGTAGACAATGTCTACAGAACCTGTAACAGGGAGGTGTTACAGGTTGTGGTTGAGAATCAGATGAACATAAGCTCCCAGTGCAGTACTGTGACCAGAGAGCTAATTTCATCCTTGGTTGTATAACTAGGACATCAAGCAGAATCAAGGAAGTTATATTTCCTTTTTATATGTAGTTGTTTTTATACTATATCCAATTTTGGTGTCCAGAATATACTAAATATGTTGTCGAGGAGAGTTTATAGAAATTTAATACAAATATTAAAGTATTAAAAAAAAAAGTTTCAATTAAAATGCTACAAGAGCTCATCATACTTTGTTAAAAAGAGAAAGGTAAGGTTTAATTGCAATCTGTAAGTAACTACATGGGGAATAAATTTTGGGAATTCATTTAGTAGCATCATGGAATTTTCAGTCTAGCATGTAAAAATAAGGATCAGTGACCCACTGAAGAAGGAAATTAAGCAAATACAAACTAGAAGTAAATTAGAAATGTAAGTGTTAAGTCATTTTAATCCTTAGTAAAGCACTTAATCTTTGAGTTAATATTGTTGTATTGATTAGAAAATATGTCAACATAGATAAGGGATTTACCAAATTTACCATCAGTGCTACGAAAAGGAAACTAATCTGTGTAATGCTATTTGGCTTTATATCCTACGTGTCTTTTAAGGACATGAATAGTAGAAATACAAAGTATTACTATTTCTTCATATTTATGTTTGTGCTTTAGATTTATGGATAACCTACAAACTGAGGTTCTAGAGATAGAATTCCTTTCCTACTCTAATGGGATGAACACCATCAGTGAGGAAGACTTTGCCCATATTCTTTTGAGGTATACAAATGTGGAAAATACATCAAGTTACCTGGAAAACATGCGCTGCAGGATTCCTGAAGAAAAGGTAATTGTTTAGCGAAGACAGCAGTGGGCAACAGCATCCGGTCCCAGTGTCATCAAGATTAAAACATAGCCTTGTTGGACTGAATGAGGTTCTGTCACTGAATTAATTAGCACCAGGATTTTATTCTGATCACAAGATGTGTGTGTGTTAATTTTTCAAATTACTTGCTGAATAAAATGTAGAAGAGTAAATAGCATAGAATTATGTTCCATAGGACTTAGCTACTAGTATTTTTGAAGCTTAGATAACAAAGCTTTATATTACATGAAAATTCAGTTTAAACAGCAAAAAACGTAAGATGTGAAAAAGAGCAATTTTCTAGCAATAAGGCATTAAAAAACCTTTTTTTCTTACTTCTCTTTTGCACTGCCACTGGAATAGCACCTCTTCAGAAATAACATTGACACCCTTTGTCTAGTTGTTTTATAGTCTTAATGATGGATCACTTGTATATAATTATTGATGGGTATGTGGTTCTTATTAATGGCTGAAGAGATAGAAAAGAAAATAAAAACAATAAAGGTCATGAGGTGGATAGTCCTTTCATTCGTTTAACAAATGTGTTGTCAGAAGTGTATCTGAGAGAAATGTAGTAGTAATGCATCAATGGTAATTGGTAGGATAACATTAGAAGTAGCCCTTCAAATAAGGGATGTTTTGGATATGCTCCTTCTGTTTACAGAAGGAGATCAGATTAATCTGTCCTAGAAATCTAACTCTTCCGATAGCTATATATCTATTGCATTGACAGCAGAGCTTGTGAAGAAAAGTAATAAATTAGTTGAACAGTTTTGTGGGGTTTTTTTATTTGAGAAATTACATTGTATATTTCAGTCTACAGAGTAAGATCGGTCAGCTGACCTGATAGAAACACACTCCAAAAATCAAAAGTTTTCTGTTCAGATATCTGGATTATCTGATTCTTCTGTGGTTGCACAGCAATTAGGTCCACTGAGAGATAAATACAGCTGGGGGGTGGAAGGGGAAAGCAGGGCTGTCTCTTTTGTACCAGATTAGGTGTAAGAAGAAGTGGTAAGATTGGGCTCAAGAGTTCCTGCTTACCAACCCTTTCTGAGTTCCCGGTCTAGCCACTGAGGCGCTCTGTTCTAACCACTCTAGGTCAGTGCAACTTTACACTTTCTTCTAAACACAAGGAAGTATTCTTTGAAGTTCATCTCTAAATCTTCCAGTGCCACTGTTCAGATAGCAAGTCTTTCCTCTTCTTGATCTCTGGTGGGACTAAGGAAAACTTCCATGTAGAAAGCAGTGTCACTCAGTTACACAGTGGTTTGCTTATGCTGCGTTCTGGGAATATCCTGGCACTTGACCAGTGCCACGTAGCTCTATGCTATACCTCTATTAAGTAAAACAAGACGTTGCCATTTTCCATAGCTCCATATCACTGGCTTGGTAAGTGTGCTGTCAGTACAGTGGAAAAGTTAAATCCCTGTGACATCTCTTGTGCTGGCCACGGGCTTTTGAGAATGGGACTTCGCACGTTATTGCCACTTGCAATAGCATTTTAATTCTAAAATTATAAATGTACTTTCTATTTAATTACAGTGATATGCTGCAATACTAATATAAACCAGAGAATTCCATTTAGAAGAAACAATAGTCTAGCCTGTAAAGTAATAGGCTACTCTCACAGTTAGCAATGTTAATCTTTCATGGCACTGTATGGAGAAGCCTCTAAAGCAACATGGTGATCATTTGGCATACTGTAGTCATGTTAAAATGTTCAGCTGGCATGCTGCCTGCTCACAGGATGTTTTCCTCCTTTTACTAACTAGATGCCAAGCAGTGATTCATTTAAGCCGGCATCTTGAATTACTGCAAATATCAGCTCCTTAAGAAAGTCTGTGCATTTTTAACAGCATTGGTGCATTAATGTAACAGTTTTCTTTGCTATAGTAAAATACAATACATCTAAATAAATAAAAAAGTTAGTTTCCTTTTACATAGAAATAAAGCTTCCAGTAGGAAACTTCTAGGATATCTACATGTAGATAACTTCCTGTGTCAGAACGCAAAACATATGGCAAATATGAAATGTTATTACAATTACCAGCTGAACAAAATATGGTTATAGGAGAGAAGAGAGACAGTAGAATGCTGTATGCCCAACTCTCTTTGAGTGTCATTTTGTTTGTCCTTTTGCCTCTTCTGTGTGCATTGCTGTTTTTCCTTGTGAGAAAGTAAGCATGTATGATTACGTGTGATTTCAGCAGAAATTGTAGAACTCTTTTAAATGAAGCCAGATATTTTTCTTATTGCTAAAATGTTGTGGAGTATATACAGTTTAGCTATGGACTGTAGGTGTGGCTTCTTTATCTCCCTGCTTCATCTCCAGTGTCAAGTTATGGCAGCAGTTTTCATCACTACTGGAAACACAGAAGCTGCAAAAAAGACTTGTTTGTAGACCAGTGGTTCTCAGACTTACCTGTGCAAGGGCTGCTTTCCATCTAGACTGATCATCTGCTCTCTAGTTACATGGAAAGAGACAGGATTTTTGCAGTAGCCTGACCTCTTACAGTATCTCCCACATTCAGAATCTTTACAAACAGATTGGTGCAAATTAAGGATTTTTAAAAATCATCGTGAACCAAAAAATGTCAGCTCAAGAATTGGATGGTCATTTTCTATTAGTGCGATTTTGCCCTAGTACCTGAGGGTCCTAGTTGGGGACTGAAGTTTCACCGATCTAGGTATTTCACAAATATGTGACAAAACTATTCTAGTTTTCAGTCTAAACAGAGTGCAAGAAACAGAACTTGAATGTAACTATTAGATGTCAAATGCAATGAAACAAGAAGACAGTATTGGTTAGTATTAGTAAATTAAGCTTTTAAGATAAAAATTTAAAGGAGAATAAGGAGGTGGTTCTGCTTGTGTCTGTGAGAGTTTCTTCCCAATTGCAAAGGATGAAACAGAGAACAAATATGCTTGTTGAGAAAAGCAATTTGTGATGGAGATGGGTCAAACTCTCCAATCAAGCAGTTTATAAATCTTAGCTAGAGGTTAGGTAGAATCACTTAAGCAGTGGTTTACATCTCAAGTGGGTGGAGACCTATTAAAGTCTTTTATTCTAACAATATTATGTTGCTGTCCACATTTACCACAGCACTTGCTGCCTCATATGGGTTTACACCCAATCTCTGCCATTTTCTCCTCTGCAATAAACCTACTTCAGCATGTTTTCTGTGTTCCACCATACCATAATGACTATGTATATCTTTGAGGAGAGACATAGGTCAAGATTTTAGTTTGAACAGAAGGGCTTACAGGTCTTTCTGTTGTCTTTCTGTCATTTTCCAGAAAGAAGTAGTTAAATAGGATAAAAGGATAAAAGCAGACAGAAGAATAGCCAGTAATGATGGTTAAAGGAGGCCACAGGGATCAAGGTTTGACGACGAATGCCATCCCATGTCCAGAATGGCTGACAGACCATGGAAGATGGGATATAGGCAATGGTCCTGGCATAATTCAAAGTCTCTGTTTTTCTCAAAATTGATTTAGAGATAGTTTATCAGGTTTTGTAGCTAAGAGGAGAGAAAACCAGAATAAATATAAGAAAAGAAGAGAAAATAAGCTCTTCTAAAAACAGCACTTTCAGAGAAACTTTCACAGAAAATATTCTGGTCTGGTCAAAATGCAAAAGATTTTTTAAAAAAGCTGGACAAACCCTGCAGTACTTGATACCTGGAGTATCAGCTGAAGAGACTCGGGTGTCTAAAACTGGTTATGTAAAACTTCACCTTCAAATACAGAGCTTAAGTCAGATCGTAAGATGTATTTATGAATTCATTCAGTGTATTTATGTGACCACACACACTCACATACATATAATAGTGGTTAGCAGGTTTTCAGTAGTAACCATATTCTAATAGTCATATAAACCTAGACTCTTATTCTCAATATTAACTACTGTATTTTAATAATCCTGGAATTCTTAAAGATTGCCTTAAACAATAGAACAATATTTTTGACTGCTTTTTGGGTGAGAATTGCTATCCGTTGCAGTGGCAAAGATGGAAGACATCTTGCATTCCTCAGGAGACTCCGGTTCTTTACTGACTTTCAGTACAAATCTCTATTTATTTTTTTTTTTCAATGGGTTTAGTATCTATTCTTAAATGAAATGGACATAGGTAACTGCAAGGTTTATTTATTCAGTTGTCATCACTACTGATAATTCTTATGGTGCATATTGTTGTTCTGTTTTTTAGGGTATCACATTTGATGAGTTTAGATCGTTTTTCCAATTCTTGAACAACCTGGAAGACTTTACAATTGCAATGCAAATGTATAATTTTGCAAGTCGTTCCATAGGTCAAGGTAAGTATATTTTTATAAAAATCAGTTGATAAATATACGGAACTGTTGACAAAAATACAAAAATGTTTTGTAATTCCTGGTTTGTAGTTTTAAAGTCTCAGGTAAAAGGCTAGGACTCCAGCTTTGAGAGGAGAAAGCTGGGTCATATCATAAGTGATATGATAAAGCTTTACAGCGTCATATAAGTGGTGGATAAGCTGAATGAAGAATAGCTGGTCACCAAATCCTACAATACAGGAGTTAAGAGGCACTTGATGACACCAATGAGAGATCAGTTTAAAGCAAACAAAAGCATTTCTTTACACAGTGGGCGTCTGGAATCTGGCCTTCTACGAGGTTGTAGAAGGAAACAGTGTCAGAAGGGCCAAAGAGAGCTTAGACAGATTTTTGAACAAATCAGTAAATGGGTGCTGAAAGAACTAGGCAGGTATGTACTGACTAAAATCCTTAATACAACAGTTGAGTTGCTTGGGGAGTGCAAGGTAAAGAATATGTGAACTGGTCAGACTTGTGTGCTCTCCTCAAGTAGCATCATTTATGGGTCTGACACAATAACACCAGCATAGTCCTACCTTGTGTGGTCTTACTAAAGGAGTATACTGTTTTCTCTGTGCTCTATTTCTTAGGTTCTGGTTTGTGTCAATTAAGTAGATGCCATCAGTATATATGTAACATAGGTTTAATTATAATACGATTTCCTAGTTGTGTTATTACACACAGTATTGTATATAGACGTACCTTTTGTGTAAAATAATTGATACCAGTTAAGCAGTATCTTTTTATATCAGTTGAGAACTACTTGGCTTAGAACTGTGAAATTCAATCCTAATTTTCACATTTTCTTATTTTTTGAGTGTTTAAATGTGAAAACTCAGTTAAAAGTTTACTTGTATTTCATAATATGTTGTCCACAAAGTAGGATTAATGTATTTTATTTTTTCTTCTGATGTTCTTTTTATGCAGATGAATTCAAACGTGCTGTGTATGTAGCCACAGGTGTGAAGCTTTCACCACATTTGGTGAACACAGTGTTCAAGATTTTTGATGTTGACAGAGATGACCAGTTGAGTTATAAAGAATTTATCGGCATTATGAAAGACAGACTCAATCGGGGGTTTAGGGTAAGGATTCTGATTTTTATCGTTATCTTAGTTGACTTTACTACTTACCACTACTTATTTTAGCACCTGTAGCACCTGTAGGATGCAACAGTGCATCTGTTTAATAGAAATCCTGAAGCAGTCTGTCAGATAAATTCCTTCTTAAATTCTTGATTTTTTTTTTTTATCAGAAAGCAATACATAGAGGACATAATGTACCTTTATAGTATACAAACCAAATTGGAGATGAGAAATCCTCTGTATTCTGTCATTTCTTCTGTATTGTGAGATTGATATGGGCATTAAGAATTTTAACAAGGCTAGCAATTATGTCTGGGTTATTTGCAAGGAAAAGAGCATTTGTCTGTCTCAGACTCGGGCAGTTTAGTTAAAGGTCAACCACTAGCTCTTCTAAAACATTATTTAAAATACCAAGTGTTGATAATGACTGTTGGAAAGTTGCAGCAGAAAGTAGTTTTCATTTTCAAATAAAGAATTAGTGAAGTGGTGCTGAGCAATGCTATATTCTAGTTGAAAGTTACTTTTGATAATTTAACCCTGTATCTAATATATAAAATTAAAAGAAGCTAGAGGGCAGGAAATTACTTCCAGAAAATTTTCATAGGGAACAAGCTTGTAAATCATGCTTTGCCTTTTAGGTGAATATATAGGCCTTACTGCCCTCTTCAGGTTCTGTGTCGCAAAAGGGGAATTTTATAGTAGCAGAAAATTTTTTTTAGAGTATGATCAATAAAAGTTACATTTTTTTTCTTCATATGGCAGGTGTTAACATTTTTTTTTAGTAAATGTAAAATGGTGTTCTTACTGACAACCTAATCGCTTAGACATAAATCTTAAATTGTATTATGAGTCCTAAATTCACATTTCAGTATGTTATTTCTGTAATGTTATTTTAGTCATTTTTAGTTAGCTTCCTAAATATAATTTTAGAACTTTCTGTGAAGTGGTGTTGAGTCTAGTAGTTTACTTGTTAATTTTGTAATATTATGATTGAACATAAAATGTGGATAACAACCACTGCATTTGTAGCAAACTTATTTCCTTGTTGGTCCTCAATTCCTTTGTGGAAATGTGGAAATGATGATTGTTTCATAACTGTTTCAAGATGTTCAGTTATATGTTTTAACTGTTTACTAATTGTAAGTGTGCAGTGTATGTTAATTTAACCAGAAAAAACAGTCTGCTTACTAAGTAATTCTTGTAAATGCATTACATGTTTCTATTTCACAAAATGCATGACAGAAATCACATATAATCCTTAAGATCTGTATCATCCAGCACTATTCAGTGTTATACATGTATGTTTCTTTTGCCTAGGCCACTATAAAATATTCCAGTGGACTGTAAAAGAACTATAAGGAATAGCCAAGGGTGTTCAGAAGAATAGCACCGTCTTTCATGAATGTCTAATAATTTTAATTAGATAGGAGATTTCTCTGGGACTGCACAGGAGATGATCATGATTTGGTCCTATAATTCAGTTATATTCAGATATGCCTACATGCAGACTTGTTAGATTACTCTTCACTAATCAGTAGTATTCCAAGACAATTACAGTACCAAATTTAGGAATTACAATTTCCAGTAAGTTTCTGTAAGTGTCACACAAACCTGATTTTTTCCAAGAGTGGGTAGTAGTAAAAACTCTGCAAAAATGTGCCTTTTCAGTTTAATAAACACCTCCCACCCACCCCAATCTTGGTTTAGAATGAAAAGAAGAAAACACATAAGAACAGCTTGCCCAGAACAGATTGGTGGAAGGTGTCATTAATTGCTTCCTATTGTTTGTACTTTAAAAGCTACACAGTATTTAGTGTGGCCAGAACAAGTAAAAGTTGCTCCTACAGTGAAGGGCTTAATTGTTGTCTTGTGCTAAATCCAAAGTAACAAATCACTAACCTTTTCTTTGTTAGTAACTGTGTTTTGAATCGATACTAAGATTTGGTAAGTTCCAGATAAAAGAACGTTATAGCTTCTGCTTATGCAGTATTTTGTAGCAACATGGAAATTTTTGCCATGAGGAATTTGAACCTGTTTATAAAGTGTAAATGCCTGATTTTAATGTTAAGTATACTACAATTAATGTCTGCCCAAATCAGTGTAGTCTCTGATTATCACTCTAAAAAATCTCAAAACAACAGTTTAAAGTAGGCCTATGATTTGAAGTATGATTTTACAATTAACATCTTATACTTGAAGTAATTCAACTTTTTCAAAAGTTGTTTTACTAAAATGTGTGCTCAGAAGAATCTTGAGGGTTTCACAAAGCTTGGTACTAGGACCATGTATTTTAGAAAAGGGCATTTTATAGTTATATAGTCTGACTAAAACAAACATTTAACATCAGAGAGTTACACAAGTCCAATAAACTAGAGTTCTGAAAGGTCAGTCAGTACCTACCAGCTTTGTCCTATTTAAAAGCTTAGCCATAAACTTGAGGAAGTTCGGGTACTACCCCTTATAGGAACATAACAAATACTCATTTTAACATGTATTTTAGATATGTTTTTTGAAAAGTAAATGTCTCAAAGAGTTTATCAAATGAAATTTCTCTCTTTCTGGAATACAGTATTGTAATCTGAAACCTTTCTTGGTTTTAGTAGTTTGAAACAAACTAGTATATTAAGCTGCCATCAAGTGGTCGGTCGGAGTATTGCCATAAACTCATTAAAATGTGCAGACACGAAAAAGCTTTATTTTTTCTTGCTGTTTGGTTTAAAATAGTTATTTCCTTTTTTTTAATTGAAAAATATATAAGAAGATTCCCTTTCCTTTATAAATTCCATTTTTAAACAGAAAGATTTGGAACTTAATGACTAAAAATTTTACCTAGCACAGTCTATATTGTATCTTGTAGCTATTTGTCACTTAAAGCCATTTTTTTGTATTTTCATGATACCGTTGTCTTATGCTTACCTCTGGCTGCCTTCACATGTTGTCTGCATCTGTGCACTTCTCCATCTTCTGCTCCACAGGGCTACAAACCTATACAGAGGTATACTACTTTCAAATCCTGCGTGAGGAAGGAACTCTATAGCAGATAAATGACGGTATGTGTTAGCCGCCCAGTCTGAGTGTGCTGGCATGCTTGCAGGAATGGCTGAATGTTAAACTGTCACTGCTGTGTTTCCTGTTCCAAAACTCAGGCAGAGGTTATCTGGGTGTAAGCAATGTATTAGCTCAAAGTGTCACGTTGTGTTTTTGACTGAAGCAATAAAATTTTATTCTGGAGTTGGCAATGACTGACTCATGCTGTCACTGTTTTGTAAGCCAGCTGCAATTTTGTACTATGTTTGGAACAGGGAAAAGTATTCCTTCATAGTTTCTGTTGTTGTTTTCTGTCTGTCCTGTGACCACTTTCCAGTAATTTTTCAGATACTTATAGCTAATAAGTATTTACCAATGAAGACTGTAAAGATGGATTTTTCTTTCTGAGAGACTGTTAGTAAGTTGATTCTACTTTGATTTATAGTTAAGCTTTTGAAAACAGTAATGTGTTTTTGGCACTATCAATGCTATACCAGCAATTTTCAAAAATAAGCACTGTGCCCACACATGACCACCATGCCTGTTTGTGTGTATCCGCTACATGAATATTCGTTCTTACAATTAGATTGTACTGTGGGTTTCAGTGTAAAAACTGATGTGGATATTCTGGAGCCATATTGTGAAACTTGTTTGTCACATGGTGGACACAACAGAAATGTTTTAGTAGACATTTCTCTTCTTACATAAAGCAAGAGTTTGCTCCTTTGCAATTTAAGGTTTTGGAGCCAGCACTTTTTTCCTGTTTATAGACTTTGCAGTAGTTGCTATGAAGACTGTTAATGGCTAATGTAGATCCCGGATGTATTATTTTTGCAGTGGGGAGGAACGAACAGATGTACACCATGACAAACAAGGCCTAGTAGCCAGTGGTCTGGTGTGAGTGCTGCTGAGCCAGGAGGGTTTGACTGTCATTCCTCCACTGTTTTTAATTCTGAGGCACAATATTAAGCTGAGATTTCTTGTCGAATAACCATCTTCATATGCCTCTCTGAGCACTTGTATGCCACTGAGTGTGCTGGGCGTCTGGTTTAAATCTGATCTCTGCAAAGTGGGAATGTGTACTGGGAAGTGTAAATGACAAATAGTTAAACCAAATTTTAGTAATGCAACTCACCAGTCACATGAGAGAAAATTCATGGCTTTATATTAATTTTATGTAACTTCATCGCTTTGAAACTTTTGACTCTCAAAACTTGCTTTCTTTTTTTCCCAGGTCTTTTTAAAAATCATTTTTAGGAGTACTTTGTCTTTTTATCCCCACTATTTCTGCCACAACCTACATCGTAGTTGCCTATCAAGTATTGTTTAAACTGTAAACTTTTCAAGATACGGAACAGCTCTTACAGGAAAGCAGCAAAGTGATATACAGTTATGATGCTTTCCTAATAATTTTAGTGAAGAGTATGTGACCAAGTGAAACAAAATGCAGTGACACAAAAGAATCCCATATCTAATCATCAAGCCTAATAAAATTACCTTGGTGACTAGAAGAGAGACTGTGACAAAAGGATCGGGTTTACATACATCGACACCTTGACAGAGATCTGAATACTGGGAGAAAAATATGCAGTGGAGATTTATAAAGGGAGATTTTGTTCACTCTGTATAAAGTCATTCTCAAGGAAAAAAAAATAAAAGTTAAATAATAGTATGTCTACACTACATGCTGGGAGACAGAGAAACCAGGTTAGTTCTCAATGCACTGACCTGGCCCCAGGCAGTCTCACTGATAGGTAGAGGTTGCTGGTTATTTACCCTGCTCTTCTTCCCACCTGGAGCTCCCGGATGCTCTAACAAGAATGCTTCTGGTACCTAAGCTTGCCTGTAGAGGTCTGTATTGGGTATCTGTTTCCTGTGCACTCAGAAATGCAGTGTAAACCTCAAAATATGTGTCTGCAGGAAAGAGATTTTATATTAGTCAGCTACTGCCCTTCACTTGAGCAATGGCTCCTTGTCTCTTATGATGAATTACAGTAACATAATCAGTTGTTATCTATTCTGAGTTCCTTTGTGCAGAGTGTTACTTAACTTACACTACTTCTTCCAATTTGTTGTAAATATTTATTAAAGTTTGTTGGAAATGAAAACTTTAGCCAAAACACATATGAAGTGATTTGGAGTTAGTTACTATGGAGGAGAACAGAACTAATTCTGTCTTTGCTGTACAGTGTGGAGTGAAAGTGAATTTACATAATTCTAAAAATAATTATTTTCTATTTAGTTTCTAAATTGAAAAGATAATAAAGATGGAATCACTGAAGATTTGAAATTGAGCAATTTCAAGTGGGTAATGAAATTTCAGTCTGATGTACAAAAAAACCCACATAAATGCATGTGAAATACAAAAATCTGCTGCAGTTACATCCCAAAGTTAGGTGCAATACAATAACTCTTAATTTTACTTTGTTCCAAATATAAATGTACAGATCATTTTCTGTGCTTTGATATACTTTCTGTGGTAAACATAGAACTCTGATGAAAGAGATTAAGATACTTGGCATACATACCATAGATTATACCATACTTTGAATCTGCACCCTGAAAAGTGATAAACAGCACACTGTGTTGTACATTATGTATCTCTGAATTGTACTAATGCAATTTACTTAACAGCATAAAGAATGTTATACCCTTAAATAATAAAAATCTCTCCTTGGGGAACAACTGTACAACCTCTGTGTGGTCCAAACAGCTGGCAGTGTTCTTGGAGAGCTTGTCTTTCTGCACTGCTCTCCCTGCAGGGCACACACCCTGACGGCATCAGCAGGTAGACCTTTGCATATACTGTAGGGAGAACAGAAAAGACATGTTAGTAGGGAACTGCCAAACAGCCAGGAGGAGAGCTCTGCTTTGAATGCCTTATGAAGGGCTATCTAGGAAATTTCGAACAACATGCTTTCAGAGTTAATTTCTGAAGAAGGGTGCTAGAGGGCAACTTCAGGAGGGATTCAGGTCCGTCTGAAAGTACTGTTTGCTAAACCATTTGGTGCTCAGTAACTGTAACAGATATTTAAGCTGTAATTCCAATTTTGTTCACTTCTAAAGTATTGAAAGGAAATACTATATGCCACAATTGTAAATCTAGAAATTAAGTTGTATGTCCCAGTAATTTCTTGAAAATCTTAAGATTTTTCATTAAAAGAACTGTTTCCTAGATGTTCAGAATTTTATGGGGTTTCTAAATTTCTGACTGAAGGTTTTTAGGAAGTAATAGTTAACAGCTAAAACCAGTGTCTTGGGACTGATTGAGGAAGGAAATTTCATTTTGAGAAAGACACAAAAGGCTGAAGCATGGATTCAGAACCTCATTTCCAGACAAGTTTCAACAATAAATTGCTGTTTCTGAATGAAGTATTTACAGTCAAGTGAGATTAAGGTTTGTCATGTAGTTAGTATTTTGAAAACTTTTAATTTCCATACTTTCCTAATATGCAGCAGTTGAACACATCTATTGTAAGAGACAGCTTTCAAAAAACCCCAAAAACTAAAGAGGCTGTTGCTTACTAGTTGAGACTGTTGCTTACCTCTTCTTTAAAGCAGATAAAGTGCGAAGTGTGTGGTAGGCATGCCTTCCTTACTCATCTTACAAGAGTAACTGGAAGTTACATACCCCAAACTTTGATCCTAAACCTGACTAGAACCTTAAAAACACACCTGGATACAGTTGGAGGGAAATGTGCAAGTGAAATGTGAAAGCATCGCAGAGTATGCGGACAAAATGTTCTATGAATTTGGTACACTGAGAGTAGACACAACAACAGTGCATACATTAGAAATAAGTAGATGAACAGTTACTCACTTCAGTGTTTCTTTTACTGATTTTCATGAACAATTTCTCTGAATCTGTTTCATAAAATAAAATAAATGCATATCTTAAAGCACTGGTTAATCAACTGAATATGCTTTTGTTAATGAAATGCATCTTGCAAGTAATGCATTTTTTCCATAAGACTGACTAAATCTCAACTAAATTATGCATTCATGTAAGTATTGTTTCTAATATTTCATTTAAAGTCTGGATTATATACTGCTATGGATTAGATTGCTTTCTGAATATTTACAACTTCTGCATAATATTCTATGCTCTTTAATTATACAAGACGACTAATAAGAATAAATGGAAAGTAGGCTTTACTCTCTAATGGTTAGTTTTAATATACTGCAATGTCGCAGTATTTTTAACTTCTTCACTCAGTTCAACCAAAACAAGCTATCAGACAATCTCTCATCTTGACACTGTAACCATTTACCTCCAGATACTGGACCTAATTTCTGAAATGAATTACAGTTTAAAATTACATGTAAATGCTTCTATCTACAATTTCTGTTCCTTACTTACCCTCTTTCCCCAGTTGATGTAATATTTAGCCCCTCTCTATCTTTCTGTACTTACTATCAAAATAGGCTTGTGGACTCAGGAACAGCGGAAGAAATAATGAGATATAGTGATAACAGCATAGAGTCTAGTGACTCTCCCAGGCCAGCCTTTCGCCAATGTTCCTCTCCATTCAGTGAGCACTTATTAATGTCAGTGAACTATGGCGCAGTTTAGGATTAAGGTAACCTAGTATAAAGAAGCTTTCATATCATCTGCCTATTTTGTATTTGGTTTTTGCTAATGCCTCAGTCTCATGAACATCAGTTTTCTATACTTTTTATTTGGTGTTAGAGCTGAATTTTTTAGTACAGTGTCAACATGAAGAAGCCAGAAACAAAACTAGAGAGAGAGCAGGACGTACATGAATAAAGAGGAAATCCTTTCTTACAGCTTTTAATATACATCGGCTATTTGTTGAAAGCTAACTGTGTGCTGTGAGGTGAGGATGCATTCTGAATACTTAACCTATGTATGGATTTATAACCTTCATTTTACAGAAGTAGTTCTGAGCCATAGAATTATTTGATCTTTCATGATTTTAATATTAAAACATATATCTAGTTTGTATGAATCTGAGTCAAATTTAATATAATATTAAGGAATTTAGTGAACAATATCTTTTTCCAATTGTATGGTTTTCATTTTTCACAGGAGACTCCAAAATATGGTTGGAAGGAATATTACTCTTGTGTGATGACTGTAACCAGTGAACATCTCAGAGATCTATGGAAGCAATTTCGGAGACGAGATATGCTGAGATAAAGGAAGAAAGAAGGAATACCTGCACTGGTTAGAACTATTTATTCCTATGAATTCTTAATGAAGAACAAACTAACCCAGCTGAATTATGAATCTTCCAGCTGCAGTAGAAAACACAGGACTCCTTTTCCACTTAATGTGGTGATCATCATCTCTTACAACTGCTATTTTATTTAAGCAATGAACTATCACCTGATTGGCAGAAGGTTTTTTTTTTAAGAACACATTTTGAATATTATTTTTTATTATTTTGAGATATGTTTGTCATTTAAAAGAAAACAAATATAAATTTTATACCTGGGTAGGAAAACGTTTTGGCAATGAAGAGAAACTGCCTGCATCAGCTTAGACTGTGAATTTGCTTTCAGAAGAGCACTATTAAAAATTTGTGCTAAATTGATAATGAGAATACATTAAGTAGCATAACAATTACATATGAGTTGAATGTAAAAATTAAACTCTTAGAAGCTAACAAAGATGTTACTTTAAAAAAGTAAAGCTATTATGGTTATAATGTGAATGATAGGTATTTACTTAGGAATGGTACTGTATGGACTATAATGTTCAGATTTTCCAAGTCTTACTATTATGTTTATTAATTTATCCTTTAAAAAAATAGTGCCGATTTTAAGATGTCTTACAAGTAGTATGTTGAAGAAAAGTCAAAATGTTCAAATTTACATTAAGTAACACACACTTTGTCGTATTTAATATAAATTTTATTGCCATACGTTTAACTTCACTGGTATATTTATGGTAGAGTAAAACTTCATGTGTTTCTTGTGAATAGTGCACTTTATATAAAATAAGATGTGGCACTGAACAGAAATTATAGTTGTCTCATTTGCTACTCTGGAATGCAGTATCTGAAAAATAGATAACTTGTGTTTGTGTCGAAAATGAAAAACTAAACATGAATGCATGCAGCAGTACAGAGCAACACGCACTAAGTAATATTATTTTAATATTACACATCAAATATTAGACATAAATTAGGCCTTACAAAGGTTATGGAGACTACAGGCAATCAGTAGCCACCATGACCTTTCATGCCCTGTAGGTTCTAGATGTTACTGAAACATTAGTAAGGACACTATTACATTTGGTTTTTATATTCTCTTAACTTTTTTCTTTGCTATTCAGCAGCAGCGTTTTTCCTTACTCCCTTACTCCCTTTCAAGGTGATTGTTAGGCAGTGTGAATTAAACCCAAACAAACACATATTTCTCTTATCTTTCTTGAAAAGGTTCACTGGACATTAAATATTAGGAACAATCTGTGCCTTGAAATATTTCTAGCTGAATACACACACACTAAAACTCGTGTTAATAAATTGTTATCAGAAAGGCAAATATTTGGTGGAGTCTAACAATTAAAATACAACCAAAATAATGGTTTTAAATCTTTTATTACTCCAAATAACTGTAAGCAAACTTTTCAAAATTGTATTTAGTGCACATGTTGCTCAAATACCATCTTATATCACATGTCAATAGAAAAGATGTATAGCATCTGTGTAAGTACACTGAAGTTCAGAAATGTTTACTTTATAATAAGATTTATCTATGCTAAAAAATCAAAACAAAATGGAAGATTTTTTTTTTAAGAAATTCCACTGGGAATCTTAGGAAAAAAGAAAAGTGCTAGCTGTGGCTTTTATTTTAGTTTAGAAAGCTTTTAAAGAATGCTACTTTAGTTAATATTTCATGATAAATACTTACTAAATTTCCACCTTGGCGTCCTTAAACTACCAACAACAGGAAAAATCGAATAAATTGGGATAAAGACACAATAGAACATGGATAATCTGCAATCCCTGTGTGATCATTTAGGGAATTAATTTTATTAAATGTATCATCTTGGTACGTGGAACTGTCTCACTGCTTCTTGTCAGTGTATGCAAAACCCAATATGCTACTTCAGTGATGAAGGACAAAAAATGGGAAGAAAGTATAGGGAGTTATTGAAGGGGGTTCCCGTCCTTCCTCTTCATTCACTACTGCTCACTCACAGTGCTCCTCCCCTTGGAGGAAGCAGCAGCACCATCATCATTTTGCTCCTCCACTGCCCTAGGCCAATAGTGCACTTTGCTTTTATGGCTGGCTTGAGACAATTTTACAATTTTATCGTATTTCTATATATTTCCTAACTATAGTCACTTAATATAAAATAGAATGTGAAAGTGTCAGAATAGTTTTTAAGAGTATTTTTTTCTCATGTTTAATAATGTTATTTAATATAAATATGAATATATGCATATAATAATCTTGTTTATTTCAAAATAAATGCACTTGAAACTAATTTTCTTTGCAGTGTATATCATTCAAATTCTTTTGTCAGAAATAAAATCTTTTTTTGTGTAGCATGAATGTACAAGTGCTTTGAACTAGAGCAGCTCACCATCACAAAATGTAAGACTTTGTTCCTTCTTTTGGTCATTTTGTTAGATAGCTTTGCCTTTCTGCCACAGAATTCTCTATAAAGAGCTGGCAGTGTAAGGACAGACAGGTGAAAACAAGGCAGGGTAGTAGGACACGCCATCTGCTATAGAGGCACCCCTTGGATAGACAGTAGTCAGTGTGCTCAATAAAACCGTGCTCAAAATCTGCCAGATTCCTGGCAGCAGAGAAGGTGTGTATGCTGCAACTAAATTATGTGATAGTTGCCTACATGAAGGCTTTTTGTAAAACCAGCTCTTGTTCTCTTCTGTAAATTAAGAAAACTCTAATAATCTAAGAAAATATTCAGTGGATGCTTAGGAACTGCCAACTGATGCCCAGACCAGCTGTAAATTGTGATAAAATGGTAACTGTTAAACCTGCAGCTTTGGGTAGCTTTACGATACTAACTTTTGTCTGAGCTCTGATGAATTCCTAGCTGCCAGCAGAATATCCCGTACTGCAAGCTGCTCCCTGCTAATCCTCTGACGTTTAAAATCACACTGGCAGTTTCCCTCCTTGCACATTTTGACAGTAAGTCGATAAAAATTATTCTATGTCATAAAGTTACTTCATAAAGAAAAAAAAGAAATACTATTTAACGGTGACTTGCAGCATACTGTTGGTTGTACTGCCTGATTTTCTATAGTTATTTGATCTTCTCTTTTCCACCTAAATATCAGTATAAAGGTGCTTTGAAACAAAATGAGAAAAAAAATTATAGAGGAATTTTAATTTTTCACTTTGCTTCAATTCAACATTGCATATATTCTTTACATAATGATGTCTTTTGCTGTCTTGTCCCACTGAGGGCACTTTCAAGCAAAAGAACTCCAGACTAATACTTGGAGAAGGAAAAGAATCAGACCAAAAGCTCGTTACTCAAAAAATGAATCTCAAACAAAACTAATTTGTAGCAATACCAAGTCTGAACTCTCCTTAAAATCAAACCAAAACTAAAACGAGTATTTTCTAATATATCTGAGGTCTGAATGTACAGTATTTTTCCATATATCTCAAAATCCATGAAAGCATTTGGCACCCTGAACCTGTCAGCAGATGGTGCCCTTGGATATATTATGTTCTTTTTCTTACACACACAATTAAATACATGGGGGTGTGTTTAATCCTGAATGGGTAATGTCAATTTTCACCACTAGTTTCACTCATAAATTCCTCCCACAGAGGAACATTATTATTAGTTAGAGTTCCATAAAAATACTGCTACCCACTTGAAAATCTTAATATAAAATACCTAAATATATATATATTTTTTAAAAGTACACAGAGCTGAGTTACCTATTTATATGTCCACCTTAATTTAAAAATAAATGGAATTAAATGAATATCATTGTGCAGGAACTTTTCCAGTTTCTGTTTCATAGCTATCCAATGCATAACTGTTCATTTACAGTTTTCTCCTGACAATAAATTTACAATCCTTCTCCTTTTTAAGCAGCCATACCTATACACCATGGTTTTTTAGTAAGTGGTTTTACCGTTAAGTGGGTTTAGGTAATTTGCCTGAGGTGGTAAGTTCTGGTTTGAAACAATGAACTTTAACTCACTCCAACCCTGATTCAGAAGCTACAACCTAGATTCAAAAGAGTTGTAGTGCTGTAAAAATAAACTTTCAGGTATTAAATCTCTGCAGTGAAATACCGAGTCTGAAGTTAGTCACCTAGGCTCTCCAAAAAATGCATGCAGAGAATTGCACGAGATCCAGAAACATCACAAACTTTTAAATTGGCAAACTAGCCAAACCAGTTAACAGGCAGTACTTAGTACAGGGACATCGTAAGATACTGTTCCTGGGAGCTGTGCGTTCTCCTGGGTTTGCTTTCATGGCCAGTAGCACGTGAGTGATGGTGAGATGGCTCAGTTAGAAATTTAACACAGTCAAAAAAACCACACACGTATGCACAGATGCGATTCAATGAAAACAGCTCCCTGTTACAAAAGTGCTGGGGACAGCGTATCAGAGGGGGTGGAAATACATTGCCTGAAGCAGAGATGAAGAGCAGGATAAGGGCAGTCTGGATTCAGAGAGACTTGAGCTGCTGTGGTAGTTGCTATCAAATTATGCTTCTTGTCAGAGATAACTTAGCTTCTAAAAAGAATATGTCCCTGTACTTGGAAACTGCTTGACAAAACCCAGTACAAGGAGCAGGGACTGGAATCCAGAAGTCCCTGTTTTGGGCAGATGCCCTGCGAGGCTGCTGAAGCATTTACTTTCTCCGGTCCCGTGATTCTTGCATCCTTTTCTATATCACTTTATAAAGACAGTGGACAAATTGCCAAAACTAGCCAACATACTGGCAATTAAAACACTTCCATGGGAAGTGGAAAGAAAGAAATTGTGGCTGTCACTGCATTTTGTGCAGAGGCATATTCTCAGGATCCTCAGGAATAGAAAGCATGAACATGAGAAGGTATCTCATCCCTGGACAATGATCAAACCGGGATGTGTGACCAAGGCACTGAGTGACTCAGCGCTGTCAAGGCATTTCAGGGCATTAGCTGAGCAAAAGTGGGTTTAAAATTGCCTGATCTAAAACAAAAAAGAGGCTATCAGACTGGCAGTTTTACATTTAGATGCCTACTTTTGGAGTCAACTATTAAGCCACAAAACTACTCCAAAGGGCAGAAACCACTGGATCAGTGTGCAAAGCAGGGGATGTCACTAGATGAGATAAGGTTTCTTACATACAGATCTCTAGGGCCTTTCCACTCTAGGGGTTGTGATTTTTGCCTCAGTAGAGACATGTACAATAGAACTGGTTTAAATTTTTCCCACCTTAAGGGGCAAAAGGGGAAGCAGCAGGGGAGTGAAAACTCCAAGATGAGTATGTCTGGAAAAAAACAATGCAATAAAAAAAATTACCTGAAAATGACAGAAGAGTGGGTGGATAATGAATCCAAATACAAGTTTAAACAACTTCCCTGAAAGCAGACTCTGACAAATACAGTGTTTTATTAATCTGGGGTACCAATCAAGAAATTCCAGGAAGGACTTCATTACTTGAAAAGGAGATAATGAGCCTCTCCTGTGGAGAACCAGGCAAATTTCCACATTGTGAAAAAGTAAAGAAAAAAAATTTAAAAATCATATGACAACAATTAGGTTTGGGTATCCAAACAGTTGCAAATAATAAAGTAGCTAGCTAGAATGAAGGGAGAGCAAGAGGATGAATACATCTGGGACAGCCCTCCAATTAAAATACATCTGACAGCTAGACTGAGACTGGAGAGGCTACTAAGCTGCTTGTTTTCATGTATGTGGGAGCCATGAACTATACATAGATGGTACTTGACTCCAGATGGGATGCAACATACATTTTCTAAGTGATATCTTGCACCAGAGACATTGCAGACATTTATTTTTCTATATGTAGTAAGTGTGGTCCAACACCCAAGCATTCTGGAGAGAAGCAAGTGGCACAGCACTGTCATAAAGGTCGGAGAGCATCCCTGCAGAGCCACTGGTTTGCCTGCCTTGTGCCGTGTGCCTGCATGACTGTGTCTATCTGTATTCCTGCTTCTAGCTGCTGGTCCAAGTATTACACTTGTGTGAAGGCAAGTATTTATACTCCTGTCCTACTGTCCCTCCTCCTCTTGCTGCTCCACTGAATATGTGGGACATGTGGTGGGAGAGAAAGTACTCCACCATATTAGATTGCTTACATAGAGGAGATGATGTTCAGAGTCTGTAAACTCTAAATTCCCAGTCCGATTCTCTGAAAAATACTTCTTAAATTAAGAGCATTTTGCTTGTGTGCTTATTTATCATTCACTGTATTCTGCATACACTTAGTTTCAGATTTTTTTAATTGACCAAATAATGAAAGAAATACTGTGCTTAAAATCATCAGAAAATTATTATGAGATTATAAAATGAATCATGCTTTATCATTTTCAAACTTCTAGCACAGTAAATCTGTGACACCTTAAAAACAAAGTCTTGTTTTTCCACACTCAGTTGTTGTAATGGTAGTCTTAAGAATTCAGTGTAATTTAATAACTGAAATGTATTGAGCTAGATACACATGGTATTTCCAGCTACTCATCATAACCTATGAATGGACTGGAAATGTGAACATCTATGACCACTCTTGGATATTAAATCCACAGGAGCCTAAACCTAAAGTAACTCCTTGACAAATGCTCTCTTACTGCAGTACTGTCGTATTCAAATCATGTATACATTAACAACACTGTTAATTTGCATAATCACTTTTCTTTGTGGCTCATTTTACTGTTTTATTCTTGTTTTGAAATTTTATGGCCCTTCAAACTAGTACAAAACTGAGCTTTGAAGAGACTCTATGCTAAACTATCAATAACAGATAATTTTTCTCTGCCATGTATTAAACATCCTCCCCTGCTTGAGATTTCCTTCTATTTTGCTGCCATTACTTTATAGATTATCAGAAACTGTTTATCACATCTTAATAAAATACATTCAAGCCATCTGTGTAACTTCATTAGATGTGTACAAACCTTCTACTACTGTTTGCTCTAGATGGGCAACTTATTAAGACCAGAATTCCTAGAACAGTTTCTTCTTTCTTAAATGCACCAAAATGCTCTTAACAGCTATCCACGTACAGTGAGCATTGTAAATATGCAGCATGATCTGACTATAATTTAAGTATCAAAGAACTTTAATGTCAGCAATTAGAACCACAATGTCATTCTTTATATAAAAGTTGGTTCAACAAAGCAGAGCCTCCTAGACTTGCACAGGAGTAGTTTTTAATTAAGACTGGATGCTAGGGTACCAAGATGACTTCCTTTGGAAAGAGGCACTGTTTGCACTCTCCACTTCTGTATCTGAACCCAGCTGGAATCTACCTGTCAGTGCATGTGGAAGGAGAGAGCGCCTGCTTTGTTATCGACCTCTGACACAGGACCTGGTCAAGTGGGATGACAAGGAGAAGGGGAGAAGCCAAGCATACAGAGGCACAAACCCGACTGAACAATGCTCACAGAGACAACAACAAGAAACAGCCCTGGTCGGCCAGATGGATTGGTACAGGTATGTGGAGCGGTAGGATGCTTGTTTCAGCAAGATGAGCTTGTCAAAATGCAGTGAGCACCAAGCTGGACCAGCTGGCAAGTCAGGGACCATGGAGCAGGTAAGAGGGCCTGGGATCTGGGCAGGGGTGTCAGACAGCCAGGGAGACCGTGCCTGTACTCGGGGATCTGCAACTGCGCGTGTGCTTGTGAGCATAAAGAGTGTGGGGGGGGGGATGCTTTCCCTGTGGAACCTCAGCCCTGACAGCTGAAGAGGAGAAGGGAACCTGGCTGTCAGTACTTCTGTGAGTCCTACACATAGGTGCTGTTGAAGCTGCCACTAGCTGAGCAGGAAAGCAGCAACCATGTCCACTGGCCTGGGACACAGATGCCAGGTCCCCGGGCTGGGCTCCAGCAGCTGGGCAGGAGGACGCCCAGCCCCAGAGCTGTGGAAGGCATTCCTTTATGCTACCTAGGTCGCACAACCTGATATAGAGAGTAGTCAGACATGGTAATTTTAGAAATGTATTCCAGATGAGACACTTTTTTTAAAAATCCACCAGCAACACCTTATGTTTACCTTGCCAGAGGGGAAAACCTGAGTGGTACCACCTATGACAAGAACATATTGTTTCGATTTGCCAAACACTTAGGAGCTCTCCTCAAACCCCAGCTGCCTTCAAACCAGCTCCTGACAGGAAGAAAAATCAGTAAATTACCTCTGTTTCCTCTTTTTCCTGTGAATATTCATACAAGCATCAATAAACTGTGCCCCAAGTAACCTCCCTCTGTAGAGAGAGGCTGCCCGAGTACAGTCATTTGGGAAATCTGTCCATGAATACCTAACGGTTTAGATTATCCCAGGATTTACTTTTGCCATAATGCAATGCTCCCTTGAATATGCTCGCTATTGAGTTGTTCTGCTGCTACCTAAAATTTCTGCAGGTCATACCACAGAGGGAGGAGGAGGAGGAAAGGCACAGAAGAAAAGGTCTCTCATGACCCATCTGGAGAGTGGTAAGAGTCGTGGAGGGAATAGAAAGGAATAGTGGGCATGGACGGGAGTAAAAGAGCCCACATCCATGGGGAGAAGCCATGAGCACAAGGGCAAATGAGAGGGATTTACAGTTTTCTGACCAAAGGATGCTCCAGGGTAATTGGGAATATCAATCAAGGCAGACTTTTTTGCCCCAGCTAAATTAAAGTAAGGTTTGCCTGTTTACTTCATTAGACAGGCTAGCTTTGAACCAGAATGACCATGATATTGGAGCTCTAATAAAGAGTATGCTGTAATAATAATTATCGATATAATTACTAGCATACTAAATAACAAAATTCTGATTATTGTGGAATCTGAGGAGGTTGGCACTGGCCATGGAAAAGTTAGAAAGCTGGACTACAGAAGCCCATTTCCATGAAGGAGTAATAAAAACCCTCTGACCAGAAACTGCATGATGTAATTTGAGGTCTTTGTAACACATCATCTTCTTATTCCCACATCTCTGGCAAACTGCCACCTCTCTATATACATAATTTTGTATAATAACTATTATTTCAAGGAATTAATTACTATGTTAAAAAGTCTTCTCTACTGTTTACCACGTTTCCCTGGCATGTGTTGTTGTTAATAAGCCCCGTATCACATGCAGTATTTTAAAATGGTTTATAGGCTTTTCATAGCCCCCAAGTATGGTGCAAAAACTAATTCATCCTTATGCATACAGTTTCCAGCTGCTAATTTCTCACGGTACAGCCAACATGTCCCTGGAAACACGCAACACATTAGATGTGTTATCCTTTGTACCTGGGAGAAGTCACTGTCAGGTATTTCCATCAAATGAATTAAACTGTCTTCCTTTCTTTTAACTTTTGCCAGTAAAGCATGGGGTATGCCTTCAAGCGGGAGTAATTTGGTTCCTTATACTTCTGAAATCTGTTTTGAATAACCATAGATGTTTTCATTAAACATACTAAAGTCAAATCCTTTAAATGTTCTATTAAGATGTTGACCTCAGTGATTATTTGCATAATTAACCACAGGTAAAATAAAATGGCTTTATTGTCTATGTCACATTGGTTTTGGTCCCTTTCCTCCTGTTTTGTGAGATACGGTGTGTAGGAATATCAAATCTTGTTTTTCCATACCATTCACTATGTCTCTACCTTTTTTATATATAATACATAATTCCCCATCATGCAGAATCTTTTCTTATCATATTCCAATCTCTCAATGGCATCATATTTTGTTAATTTCTCTTCTATGATGACTATACATTGCACAGATGGTTTTGCTGAGCCATTCACAATGATGTATGAGTCTTTTTCTTGAATAGGTAAAGAATTTACTACCATGGGATATGTAATACTCCTCTCAGTACATCATTCTGTATTGCTCATTCACCCGGTTCACCGTGGCTAACTGAAATTCCTCAGCCTATTCTGATAATAATGAGGGGTGCATGACTTTGCATTACATAAAAACACCGCAGCCATATGGTCAACTTCTTTCTCTGTCTTTCCAGTAAACATGCTAACAACTCCGTTTCATAGTCTGGAACCTGGCAGCACACCTGCTATTGTTTTTGTCTTACTTTCTCTTATTTTTTTCCTCTCTCGCAGCCTGTTTTTAATCAATGGCAGCCATATGCCTTCCAGGGTGTGATTACTTGGCTTCACGCATAGTCTCCTGTGTGTGACATTACACAAGCCTTTCTTCCAAGTCCAAACACATTTTAATCAACCAGCTCTTTCCTACCCACCGCGCCGCCGATGCTCTGAGAGACTCCAGCAGATTGCAGAAATACTACGGGCTGTGCGCGGCATTTCTAATTCTGGAACGATAGTTCAGCAACAATTTGGGCGCGCGTACCGCAACGCAGTCTGGGTTTACTCTGACACTTCACAAGCGCTTCACCCCGATGGCCATCACTTGGAGCCTTTTCGGGAAAGGGTGCGCCAGCACACCCCTGCACCGCCTTCCCCTGCCGAGCCCCTGCCAAGAGCGGGGCCTCTCGCCCGCTGCGGGGCGGCCGCCCCCCTCTTGTCCACTCTATGAAACGGTGTTTGCAAAGGAGGCGGCACTTTTCTTAACCAAGTGCTCCGAAGTCTCTCCGAGGGCGGTTCAGTGCCACCGCCCCTGGCGCGGCGGCGGAAAAGCCGGAGGCAGCTGCGCCGGGCCTGCCCCGGGGCACACGTCACCGGCGGCTCCGGCCACGGAACGCCCGGCCGCTGCTGCACGTGCCGGCCGCCCGAGGCGCGTCACTCCCGCTGTAACGAGCGCGGCTGCTCCGGCCACCGGCCCCCGGCTCGAGCGGCGAGTCCCCGGCCCGGCCCGGCCCGGGGCGCCCCGACCCCGCGGCACGCTGCGGCCCGTCGAGCAGGCGGCCCTTCCCCCGGCCCTGCCCGGGGGGGAGCGACGGGCGGGCGGTGGGAGGAGCGGCCCTGCCGGAGAGCCCTGTCAGCGCGGGAGGGAGGGGCCGAGGCGGGCTCCGGCGGGGTGCGCGGCCGGGGCCCGGGCCCCCGGAGCGAGCGGCCGGGATGAGGTGCGGGAAGATGGCGGCACCGCCGCCGCCGCTGCCAGCCGGGGCGGCGGGCACTTGGGGCGGCGTGCGGCGGCGCTGCCAGCGGCTGCTCTACTGGGTGCCGGTGCTCTTCATCTCCAGCATCCTCTGCTGGTCCTACTACGCCTATGTCACCCAGCTCTGCCTGCGTGAGTGCCACCGCGGCGGGCCGGGGGCGCCGACGGGCTCCCGCGGGACGGGGACGGGGGTGGGCGCCGCCGCCGGCCCTGCCCCTACGGGGAGAGCGCGGCCGCCCGCGCCCGCCGGGCCGGGGGCCGGGGGCGGCGGCATTGTCTGTTGTTCGGCGCCGGGGCCGCCCCTGGCAGCTGCCGCCACGCCCGCGGGCCGGGCCGGGGACGCGCCGCAGCATCGGGCTGGGCGGGCTGGAGGCTGGCGGAGCCGCCCCCCGCGGCCCGGACCCCCCCAGCCGGCCGGGGTCGTGCTGGCCTCCCCGCTCTGCCTTGTGTCCGTCGCACCCCCCCCCCCCCCCCCCCCCCCCGTGCGACCTGGTCGCGCGTGGTTTCCCCTTCCACGCGAGGAGGGAGCCGATCGCACGGGACTTTTCACGGGCGTGAGCTTTCCTCCGTGGCGTGCACAGCGTGGGACACCCCAACCCTGAACGTGGGACACGGAGAGTCCCTGTGCAGGCGGCCTGAGCAAAGTTAGCGGTCCCTTTGTTCTCCTCCCACTGCGTGACAGCACGCATACACATACATGTATCTGTAAAAACAGGGTCTCCTGTCAGCTAACACGGAAGCGGGGACAGAAGATCCCCGAGTCTCCCCACGCCACTCTTCGGTCACCTAGAAAATGCCGGGCTGTCACAACTTCTTGGTCGGCCTCTGGCATGGGCAGCCAGCAGTTCATTCCGGAGTCATCCTGGCCGGGCGTCCTGGCTCTTGCCTAGCGTTAGGCAAATAATTAATCGCATACTGGAGGTTGGGTGTGACCTGAGCATTTGTATGAATTTGAGTAGTCGAGCCAGAAGGATTTATTAAATGACCAGCTTGCTAGGCTCGCCTGATTTATTTTCAGTTTCTGTTGCAGTATATCTTGTAGAAAACAACGTAATGCGTGGTCTACTGGTGTTTCATGAACAGTATTATAATAATGGCACAAAGGAATATAAATTAGCTGTTGTATCCCCTTCCCCCTCTACTGTAGGTCAGGTTCATAGTGACCGTTGGTCATTCAGCATCTGTTTAAGGAACAGTGGCTTGGGGAAAATACCCAACTCAAGCTGAGTGTGTTTATATATCTGTATAACTTTGCTAGACTTCAGCTGTTCATGTTGAAAATCTCAGCAGTCTGGTACCTAATTTTGGATTTTTTTTTTTTTTTTGTTAACAGAAGACTGTGATAAAATTTTTGTCCTACAGCTACTTGGCTGAGCTGTTGAAACATTAAGCAAAAAATGATTGCCAGGCCTAGCACCTCTGTTTTGGAGGGAGGTATCAGGACTTGGTGTGGTTCCTATATTGGAGGTGGGCTTTTTATGTCTTTTTTACACTAACATCTGTTAGTTTTAAATGCTGCATTTCAATGAGAAATTGAGACTTGAGTTGCTGTGCCCTCCCAAGAGGAGGACTGAAGTGTCTACCTCCTGTGCAAGGAAGCAAGTTGTGTGGAAGGGTGTGGGAGAAGTTGACTGGGCGAGCCTGGAAAAGGAGAGCTGTAAGCTGACATGAGGAGGGCAAGGATGTTTCAGGGGAAGGTGACCCTATAGTTAACATCTGTCCTGACGTACACGGCCCCATGATGCTTACACAGTACAGTAGGCTTGATGTGGGCATTACTGTTTCATCTACTGTACTTTTTCTTCTGTGTAATTCTGTATAACAGAGGAGGATTGGGTTTTAGCCTACCTGAAAGCAGTTACTTCTTAAGGAAATGGCATGCTTGAAACTTGCTTCAAACTATAAGCTATAGTACCATAGTTCCTTGAGAACCACTTGAAGCAAAAGGCCTGTGATGGGAGGGGAGGAAGATGGAATCCTGGGCTCTGCTAAAACATCTCTTACTGAATTCCTTTCTATGGACAAAGGTGATTTTTTTTTTTTTCTTGGTTACCCCACCCCCCCCCCCCTTCCCCATTCTGCCTGTCTCACCAGTTTTTGAATTCAGCATAATAGTTGTCCATGACTTCCGCTAATTCCATCTTTTATCTATATCTGGATGATTCCCCTCATTTTTGGCATATTAAGATAAAATAAACTTATGTCTTGTCTTACTAATGAATATTTAGTGTAAACAACAGAAGGAATAGCTAACAACTCTGAGAACGAAAGCCAACAGCAGAAATAGACTGTAAGCATTTCAGCGCTTTGAAGCCAGCCTGTCTACTCAGTGCATCTTTTATTCCTGCAGCACTGACTGCTGAAGAGGACATACATAGCTGCTTATTTTACTGCAGCTTACTGTCATTGATGCTACCGACAACGTACAGGGAACAGCATTAACCATTGTGCAATAGGACTTAGCAAGGACTTTGCATAGTTGTAACTGGTTTATTTGAGCTTTTGGTAATGAGAAAGTGTTTCAAATGTAGTATTTTGAATGTTTTTTGCAATTTCAACTGTTGTAGGAGGGACATTATATTTTAAAAAAAAAAGAAAAAGTCTACTAAGATGATCCCTTTCATCCTTAAAGCTGAGTAGCTATATTATTAAATAGCATTTTAGAAACAAAAAAAGGTTTTAGAAACAGATAAAGGAATCCACAACTTCTAACTTAGTATTACCATGTCTAGAGTTCTGTCTCTTTTATTAGTGGATTCAGTTAAGTGCTTGTGCTGCTTTAAACTTTAAGGAAAAGGAGAAAGGTATTGAACACTAACAAATGGTTATATTATTCCTGCTGGTTATAGAATACAAGAGATAAATGTGTAAAAGAATGGGTTTTAAAACAAAACACCTGACTAAAAATTGCTTCTCTCTAATCCAGTTCCATTCTCTTGATTTTGCCAGTATTGTCATCTCACAACCCCTGTCTGGCAATAGTAGTTGTCTTCTTCCCCCAAATAACTTCCTCTGTGTTTAAAATTAATGGGCTTTTAAGTATTCCTTCCCTTAAAAAAATTTGAGTGTCTTTATGAAAACCTGAGGGTTACAGATTTATTGTTCTTCTTCTAAAAAAGATGAGGAAATACATGCGATGTACAATGAGTACACTGAACTTTGATAGCCGAAGCTACTGAAATTATAATCTAGGTTGTATGGAACAACAGTAACATGAAGTGCAAACAGAATGCTTTCCCCCAGCTTCTGCATCCATGTGTCTGTACTCAGAAAATACATACTGGATTCAGTAAACTATATGCAAAGAAAATAATTATTCTTATGTCTTCTTTCTTAGGTGTATCTCTAATGTGGGTTAGTAGAACTATAAGGGACTTAGAGTAGTCATCCACACCATGCTTTGGGTAAGGCAGAACCAGTAGTTACTTGCAGTTTCTGACAGTTGTTTGTCAGAAATGTTCTTTACAAACTCAGAGGTTGAGATCCTTTCTGTTTTTCTGTTTTGTTTTGTTTTCCTGGCAGTTCATGATTTGGAGTTGCTTATAAGAAGGAGAATGTGAAAATTTGACAGTGCTGTGACATGTTTTTAGTGAAAATATCAACTGTGCTGTTGAAAGGGTTATCCAATAAATAGAAATTGGTTGTGTATGTTCAGTTTTAATCCATTTTTACGTATCACTGATGTTAATTCTAAGGATAATGCTCTTGCTCAGGTAATCTTGTCCAAAAATGCAGCTTGAATTTGTACTTTTGAAGAATGAAAACAGATTTACTGTGGCACATAGAAACAAGCAGTAAGCATTTCCTGACTACTTCATTGAAAGGAAAGGGAGGAAATATTGCCACCTGGTGAATGATTTGCCTGATTTGGAAAAGAACAAGTAACTTCAGTGTAGTTGAAGAGGGGGACAACAAGACATTCATTAACAATACAGTCAGGAGAGCTCATAAGCCACGTCTATGTTTTTGGAGTAGAATATGTGACTGGGATCTGCCTGCAGCTATCTTCAGTATGGAACAGAAAAACGTGCAATGACATCCAGTTGCTAAAGATGTTAACGATCATGAAAGATTTTTGCTGGAGGATCAGATTGATTAGTGCTGAATTGAGGTTTTTCACTCTGTAACATCAGTGGAATGGAATTATAGCAGGATAAAAAGCTGCTTAATTCATCACAGTTTAGAGGCAGAATTAATGTGTGCCCTGTAGGCATGGCACAGTGTCATTAGGGAATCAGAAGCAGCAGAAAATATGGAAATAGAAGCTGATGCAGGGAAAAAAAAGGGGGGAGAGGAAGAAAAGGTGAGGCCCAAGATTTGGTCAGCTGGATGTGAGCTCTTTGCTTAGTATGTTCTCCAAGTGGGTCAAAAGGATTTATGGTACTTGCTGCTCATGTCTTGTAATCATCTACAGCTTACATTTGGCTATAGAAATACAAGTACATTGAACATTGCAGTTGGCTGCTGTAAAATACCAGTCAAATACCCTGTCTGTACATTGACTGCTAAGGTGGCAAACGACTTTGGTCAAAGCAAATTCGTATTTTTATACCATATTTTGCAAACACCACATTTTTTCCTCGTCTGAGATCCCTGCTTACTTTGAGAAAAGTTTCAAAACTGGCAGCTGAAGTAAAATTGGCTTCTGAATTTTAGTCAGCAGTGCTCCTCTGCGTTTCTCAAATTTAATCTGATTTCTTTCTCAGACTTTCAGAGGCAGCTGCCATTCTCCGCTTATGAAACAGAATTGAAGTCTGTGTTAAGTATGACTGGTTATATCTCCATGTAGTGCCTAGTGTACTACCTATAGGTTTTGTGCCTTGAAATTTAAGCCATGGCTTAAGACATAAGGTATGTGGTGAAGGAATAACTATTAGATAGGATTGTGTCTTCAGTTAAAGATTTAACACTGCTTGATATAAAATAGCTTGAATAGGATGTATTTGTCAGGATGTACTCTTTGTTTGCTAAATGGGATCTGAATATATAACTTCTCTAAAAGAAGTTACATGATCAAATAGTCTCTTCAGATAGTCCTTGGGACTTGGAAAGTAAATGGGAAGTTTGCAAAGATGAAAGTTAGAACAGTTCTTGGGCATACTCAATTCAAAAGCAATGGTCTTGTGACCTTATCTAAAAAGGTATCAAATAGCAGCTTGCTGCTGGGTAGGTGGACGGTGATGTAGTTTGATGGGCACAGGGTTAAAATGAATTTATCAAAACATTCACAAATACTGTCAAATCCAAATGGATGGGTTATTGATGACTATTTATGCAAACCTTAGATCTCCCAGAAGTATTTCTGTTACTTTTGTAACGCGAATCATTGCTCTGCCTGGCAAAGAGGTAGATTTTATTTCAAGCACTGATTTTTTTTCTAAAGGGACTACTGCAGACAAGGATAGAACTCGTCACAACTATAAAACACTTTTATGAGTACAGAGAGGTGAGTTAAACTGCATCTGTAGATCAGTGTTTTGCAGCTTCAAATATGCTATAAAGATAAAATACATACTTAGTTTTGTGCATCAAATCCAGTATGTTAAACTGTTTGAGGGAAACAGCTATTTATAGATGTGGCTGCAGAGTCTCTGAATCAGATATGTATTTTCCCATTTCAAAGTTTTAAATATTTAAAAAATGTACATAAAATACAGAAGCAAGATTTTGTATATCCACTTCCATCAAAGCTTTAAAAAATTAATTGCTTTCTCCAGTCTTTTTTTTTTTTCCCCTAATCTAACCATTACATCTGCTGTTCAGGAACTTTGATTTAGGGTTTAGAAGTCAAGAAAAATTTAATGTTAGAAAACCAGTGCAATTTTTTACATAAATTTTACCTTCCAGAATCTTGGGGTTTGTGGTAGCCATGTGTCTTGCCATGTCTCTAGCTATATGGAGATGGATGCCTACTTAATTTTTTCCATGGGTGAGTGAGAATAAAGATTTCTAGAGAAAATGAGCCATAGTTCAAGAAATGGGAAATTTCTGTCACTGGATTAAGGTCAGACCCAGTGCAAAGTGCCTAGCAATGTGGCTTCTCTTCTTAGCAAACTGATTTGGTGATGGAGTTGTAGCAGGCAGTTTTGAGATACTGTGGTGCCTCTTTGCTTGTCAAGGCAGCATTCCTAATCCTGCATGGCTTCCTCCCAGCAACTACCAGCAACTGTGGGATGAATTTCTCAGGCTTCTCTGGGTGTCCTTTCCATGCTGGACTTTTTCCTATCTTTTGTAACACAACTTTCTGTCCTCGGTCACTGTGTTTTTCGCAAGCACAGGCTGTTTAGCAGCATTGACTACTGAATGTGCTGTTGCTGTTTCTGGCTGCCTGTGGCTCAGGGCAAGCAGGGAACGATGTTTCTGGCTCAGGAAATTGGCATCTACATTGGCCAAAGTCCTGCATATGTCCCAGCCTGATCCCTAATTCTGATGAGCACTGTCTGCAAGCTGTGTAATGAAACAGAGAGGCTCTAATTATGTGATAGTCTGCTAGTGCTGAACTGTAAATGGCATCCTGACGCTTCAGCAGTGTAAGGCTGATTTTTAATGAAATTGGCCCCTGCGGTATCTCAGGCGAGCAGAGCTGTAACTTTTTAATGACTTCTTGAAGGCAGGTCATGGTTTTATAATTGTCTCTGAATATATGGGAGTATCATTCCATTCCTCTCTCACAGGGTTTTACTATGTTTTCCCCCAGATTGTAGAAGTGGCTTAACAGCCGGGATTGGTGTGTCCTTGGTGTTTATTTTAGTCATTGTAGGCATAAATGCTTTTTACCCTTACTATTTGTATGCTATTTGACTACCAGGAAGTGAATTTGCCGCATTTAAGCTGATATTTATTAATGACGGGATGCACAGTCTGACCTACTTTTCTGTGTATTACCAGCAGTGAATATAACCCCTTGTAAGAGAAATGAGAAAACTGCTAGAAAAACTGGTATGAATGATTCACAGAAGACTACATGGTCAAATATTATTGAATAATATATCAAAGTTGTATCACTGAATCTACTGAAAAATATAAAATTTGGTTTAAATAAATATATTGTGTGCTGTTCAGAAGGTAGAGAAGATAACACACGTTTCTTTGATCAAATCCAGAATTATAAGGGTTTTTTCATGTTAGAAAATAATTTTCCATGCACTTAAATGGTGTGATTTTAAAATTATAAGCATCTTGTGGTTACCCTAAGAAGTCTTTTATCGTGGTCATCCTACAAATAGAGAAAGTTTAATTTTTAAGAGAAATTTAAGAGAGAGTTTGATTTGTAAGGGTGTGGGTTTTTTTAATTTCCCCTCTGCTGGTCAATTCTGCCACATTTGTGCAAAAAAAAAAAAACCAACCAAACCAAACAAACCCCCTCTTTCCTCCCTGGTCCTGTGGTATTGCAGATGCTTGTCCATTACTTCCCCACACATAATACTTCCTTCAGGGAGTCTTTGTCAAAGGTGATTTAAAAAGGCATAAGCAGAAGGACTAGTACTGCACTTTGTGAAAAGCTGCAGGTTATTGGATATCTTGTCTATTCCTCTGTGTCACCATCAGAGGGGATGTTTTTAAGCAGCACAGCCAGTCTCCTTGTGTAGTGGTTTGAACTCAGAGGGCAACTGAGCACCACGCAGTCGCTCACTCCCCCCTTCCCCCTCAGCGCTGAGAAGAAGGAAAGCAAGAGACCCAGGAACTTGAGATAAGGACAAGGAGGTATGATCTCATCCTTTAAGGCACAGGCAAAAGACAGACTCGTTAGGGGAAGAAAAAAAGAACATAAATTTAATACACTAAATTTAGACACTAACAGCAACAACACTTGACAGAGTACGACCGTGAGAAGCATTACCACATCTTGAAAACACCTTCCCCCATCCCTCCCTTATTACCGGGCTCAGCTTTGCTCCCAATATCTCTACCTGCCCCTCGCAGAGGTGCAGGGGGCAGGGACTGGGGGGTGCAGTCAGTCCTGCTGCTTCTTCCGCCTTGGGGTGGGCGGAACTCCTGGCATTCCTCCCCTCTTCCAGCGTGGTCCCCCTCTCACAGGAGACAGTCCTCCACAAACTCTCTCCAACATGAGTCACTCCCATGGGTGTGTGGGTCACCCTAACCTGTTGCAGTCCTTCTCGTGCCAAACTACAACAGCGGGGGCTTCTTCCCACAGGGTCCCGGCCACTTTCGGGCGCAGGCACCTGTCCCGGTGTGGGGCCTCCACAGGCCACAAATCGGCATCTGCTCCACCATAGACCTCCATGGGTGGCAGAGGGGGCGGCCCTGCCATCTCACCATGGGGTACAGGAGAGTCTCTGCTCTGGCACACCTACCCCCCTTCTTATCCGTTCTTCCACTGACCTCGGTGTTCACACAGATGTTCTCCTCATAACTTCTCCTCACAACTTCCACAACTTCTCCCAGGTTCCCCTTCTTAAATACGTTATCGCAGAGGCGCAGCTGCCATTATTAACTGTCTCAGTCTTGGTGCAAAGGCGGGTCTGACTTCGAGCCAAGGGAGCTTCAAGAGGCTTCTCACAGGGGGCCACCGCTGTAGCCCCCTCCCCTGCTACCAAAAACCCCGGCAGTCACTCAAACCAGGACACCACCTAAACACCAGTTGCAGTAAGTGAGGAAAAAAAGCATGGTAAGATGGAAGATACTGGAATCTCTCTTCAGCCTTCCCTCTTCTAATTCAGTCTCTTACAGCTGCTGCAACTCAGGAGCGTATGAAATAACTCTGAGTTATACTTGGGTGGTAAAAGAGATTAAAATGACAAGATGTATCAGAAAAAAAGAATGGTTCTCACTCTGCTTGGATTAACTGGAAATCTTTGGGCACTTATGTTTTAGCCTTCACGGTCTGCAGCTCCTGACTGTCAGGAACATCTGGCTTCCAAGCTAGATACCATAAAAACTGAAAAGATGATCCACTAAGCAGGTGCAGACTCTGAAGAGTGCATTTCATCCCAGAGGTGGACAGAAATTTTGAAAAGCTGTAGGCTTGTAGTCAGGTAGAAATTACTAAATTTGGATTTATTAGTTGTATTGGTCCTTTACTTAAAGACGTGTGGAAAAGTTAAAAGTCTCAAACATTTTATCCAAGGGGGGGAAAAAAGATGACAGCTGCTTTCACGCAATATTTTATGCCATTCCCTTGTTAGGAGAGAAAAATACTACAAATCATTGTGAAAGGTTGGTTAAGGAGATCTTAGTTTGAAATGGTGATTCTGCAATGTATGCTTGGCTGTGGTTTTTTAATTAGCAGAGAGTAGTTATTCCAAAAAGACTGACAAAATTTCTGCATACCTTGCTGACCATACCAAGGTGGAGAAAGAAAATTGGAATTTGAGTAACGGCTAGTTTGTCCTAATCTGAGAGCTCCAGCACTTTGAAATTACACATCAGCTCTAAAGATGTCTTGTCTTTTTTTCCTGGTGGATGGCTGTTTACTTACAATTTTACAGTTCCTGTGCATTATTGTACTGCAGCATCTCTGTTCCTCAGAGTCAAGGGTGTATACATGTTCGCTCAGCTTCTCTCCAGCAGTTGTCTAGACGGATATTTAGCTTGTCAAGCTCTAAACATTTCTCTTAGCTGAACTAGAAAACTGAGAGGCAGAACAGAGTTTTCTGTATAGTGGCTTATGCAACTTCTGTGGTGTCCTTCTGTTTTTGTGAAGAACTTTATAAACATGATTAGCTACTGTTTTCCCTCAGGTAAGGTAGATGCTCGTTTTGCTAGAGTTATAGTCAAATCTTCATTTTAATAGACCTATTTTATAATTATAAACTTGTGGAATAATTCATGTTTGAGAGGACCTAAGCTCATCTAGTCCAACCTCCTAATCAAAACAGGGTTAGTTGTGAGGTCAAGTCAGGTTGTTCAGAGTTCTATCTGGTTGAGTCTTCAAAAGCTCCAGAGGTGGAGACTGTACAACATGTCTGGGCAACTTGCTCCACTGGTCGACTGTTCTGTTGATAGAAAAGTTTTTTTCCTTGTAGCAAATCTGATCCTCTCATTTCAACTTATACCTACTGGCTCTTGTCCTCCCACCCTGCACCATTATGAAGAGTCCAGCTCCACCTCCTCAGTGCCTCCCTGGAGGTCCTGTTAGGTCCTCCCAAAGCCATGTCTTCTCCGGGCTGAACAAGCCCTGGGCATGCAGCCTCTGCTCAGAGGATGAGTGATCTGGTCCCTATCAGTCTAGTCACTCTCCCCTGGACTTGTGTCTTTGTTGGACTGAGGGGCCCAAAGCCCCACAGTGTTCTCAATGTGGTCTGTTGAGCGCTGTGTAGAGGGGGATAATCGCTTCCTTTGACTTGACTGGCTGTGCCCCTGCTATTGCAGCCCACGAGGCTGGTGGCCCTCTCTGCTGCCCCGGTGCTGCTGGCTCATGTTCAGCTCCCTGCCCACCAGCACCCTCATGGCCTCTTCCACAGAGCAGCTCCAGCCTGGCAGTCCCCGGGCTGTATCATTGCAGGGGGTTGTTTCTTTACAGGTGCAGGACTCTGCCTTTGCCCTCACTGAATTTTGTAAGGGTCTTGTTGGCCCATTCCTTCAGCCTGTCTGGGTCCTGCTGGATGGCAGTCCTGCACATGAGCACATCAGCTGGTGTTCCCAGAGTGGTGTCATCTGTATACTTAAGTGTTCACTCTTCCAGAGCATTAGTTAAGGTGTTGAGCAGCACTGGTCCCATGGTACATCCTTGCATTGTGCAAAATATATTTAAATAGTGACTTTCACTGTATTGACAAGCCTAAGTTTAATACTTCAAAGTGGGATGGCATGGCTGCTTGGCCTTTCAGTAGGAGTTGCCTTGTGCCTGCTGGTTGAAGACCAGCCTTGTGCAGCCATTTTTATAGGGAAAACAAGAGCAGATGAGAGATCTGTATAGCTAGTGTCTTCTCGCTTGCAATCATAGGTGCTGATAATATTACAGTTTGTAGACTGCTTAATTGGGATGGATAAACATGTGATGGAGTGGTTTGGGGAAAGGGAAGAGCACCATGAGGCTTTAATCACTTGGGAGTTTCTGTTCTCGCTATCTGTTGTTGGGTGGTTATTTTTTTAAAATAATGTGACCAAGAGTGGAATAGAGGTGTAAGAAAAAGATTTATTCTCTTTCATAAATGTGGTGACTGGTACATAATATCTGTGTACTCCACTCCATGCCTGACATACTTGCAGCTTTCTCACTCTCTTACTATCCCCACATCATGTAATCATCACGCTCAGTTTCTTAAAGGAAATGCAACTTTTGTCTGCTTTTGATTTTTATGCCTTGGAGATCTAAGGTATCACTGAGTATTGCTGGCAAAACCAGTTCTGGAGTCTGACACTCCACCTCAAGAACAGGACATATGTAAACAGTAAAGCCTGTACAACCACAGTTAAAGAAATTACTGTTCTTCAGAGGTGGCTTTTCTTGGGTTAAACTTGGGCAGCTTGAGATAGATGGAAGTGCTGCTAGTTCTCAGGAACTGAGCCTGGGAATGGGAGCCAAAAAAACCTTATAAGCAATTGGCATTGTCTGCCTATTCTTGTAATGAATGTACACAGCATAAATGCTTGATAGTGTGTGGCTTCAAGCTTGTATGGTTTGATGATTACTTGTCCTTCTTAGGTTGATAAACAAAAGTTTAAAGTATTCAATTACATCATTTAAACATCATTTTTACTCTTTCCTTTTTTCTCATTTTTCAGTGACAATGACAAATATTGGAGAAAAAGGTAAGATTTTTATTAGCTGTTTATAAGTAGAATTCATATATCATGGTAGTATAGTAGTTTATTAGTAGAATTGAGATACGGATCTAACCTGTTTAAAATAAGTGCATTTTTTTTGTGTTCCTCAGCTCATTTTACCATCCTGCTGTTCCTGAATATTGCTTTAGCCATTCCAAATAGAGATGAGAAAAATTAGAACTTTTTACTCTTCTTACTGGCTTTCTGAAGTGTCAATTTTCCTTATATTCTGGTTTTAAAGATTTTTATTCGTAACAGGGAAAGCTTTTGTAAAACCAGAACTTCTAAAGATGATTGTGCAGAGTGCAACATACTTAAACGGGAGGTGAATTTTTTCTGCAGTTTCTTTTTATCCAGTTTCTTTGAAGAAACAGAGTCCTCCAGATATGTAACCTTTTCAGAAGATAATAAAGCTGCCTGATTAATTGGAGTTCCTACCCCGGGGCTGTAAAATGTTTAGATTGTTTTTCCAGATGCTATTTTAATACCACAGCACAACATGGAAGTGTAAAGTGTGGAGCTGCAGAGCTTTTGGAGGAAGGGGTTGGGGGTTAGAAGACGAACTGTGTGTTTTTTACATTTGTGTAACTCCAGCAGGTTTTATTAAGTCATTGGCTACACCCTCACTTAGAAAAGGTGTTTACCAATTAAGAAACATTTGCTTGAAAAATTTTTTCAGTTTAGTGATCTCTTCCCCCATATGAGTGCATAAGCATATCTGCAAACTTCAGCACCTCAGACTTTGCAATAATTCCAGTTTCTTGCTGCTCCATTGTGTGTGGGGGGGAGACAAGTGTGTTGTTAGTAATTCCTTACAAAGCACATTAGAATTATCAGTAAAATACATTGGGGAACATTAAATGTCCTTTTTTTTTTTTTTAGCTGCCCAACGCCTTGGTGAGCTACAGCCAGTCAGGAGAAATTTACCCTAGCTGTACTTCTGCCCTAAGTGTTGTCAGGAGTGAAAACTGGGCAAAAGGGGCTCACCCCTACTACAGGTTGCTGCAGATTTCCAGGCAACTCTAGCTATCCTAACTGTTTGTAAATGGGTTGCCTTCAAGCAAGGGATACGCCATTTGGGTTTTTTTCAGAAAGAGTGTAAAATAGAAGGATTTCTGCCCAGGGAGCTGCAAGCAGCTCTTCTTTTTCTGTCTGGAGGGAGTTGAGTTTCTTGTGCTGGATTCTGAACACCCCCAGACCCAGTGGAGCAACTGGGTAGCCCAGGGTCTCCACTGCGGTGCGTGGAAACTGGTGAGTAGGTCACCTGGGAGAAGCGACTGGTTGGGACCTGGGCCGGGTTGGAGAACTGAGGTGCAAGAGCAAACAAGAGCTGAAGTCTTGTGCAGACTTTAAAGGGGAAACATGGGATAATGTCTTTAGGCTAAAATTTGGTCTTCCTCCAGTAGTATTTTTTTTAAATGTATGAAAAAGGAATTTTCTTATCAACCACAGTTACCATTATTCTCACAAGAATAAAATACAGATGCAGACTAGTAAATGCATAGAGTACAGAACTGATGTAACTTGCCCTACCTTGCCCTCATTTTATGCCATGAATATACTGTTGTTTAAGAAAATACTGATTTTGTTTGAGTAAATCAGGGTTTTTTTAGAGTTGATTAATAGAAATGTTCTGATAAAAATGTGGGCTGTTTCTACCAGATGCTTGTGCAATAACAAGATGGTCATTTAGTGTATTGTGCTTGACGTGGAGTCCAGTTCTATCACTTACTGATGAGACTTTTTAGTTTATAGACATGGCATATGGCTCTTTTTCCCTGTCATCCCAAAAGCTTTGTACAGTGTTGCTCCTCAGATTTTGTTAGCTTTTGTTTATTATTTTTTAACTACCTAGTGGATAAGAATAAATGTTTACTGTGTTGCTGCCTTTTTGAGTAAACAAACTTCAACACCAGAAACACTTATTCAGTGTTACTTTTGAGGCAAAATTACAAGAACATGCTGGGCTACTGTTCCTTTATTTATACACACCGTCATGCATGTGTTATGGAAAATGCTCTAGCACTGAATAGCATTACATATATAAAAACATGGGCTAACCATATGAGGGCAATATTTCAGATTGTGTAGTGAAAGTAAACAAGTTTTCCTTTATGAAGTTTTTTGACAACCTTATGAATTTATAGAAGTTGTATAAAGACTGTTTGACTGTGTCGCTTCTGTATAACCTTGACCTCTCTATGATATGAGTTCATCCGTACAACAGGAAAATAATATTTTTCACTGTTGCTGTCCTGGTTGTCCTTTATTTCCTGCTTTCTCTGCCCAAGGAAGAAAAATCCAAGAAAATACTTTTCTGTGCATTAGAGCGAGTTAATCAGGGGATACAAGTTTTGGATTTACTATTTGCTGTAGTGAATTGCTTAGTACAGCGAGAGCTTTTAAATGGGAAACACCTATCCGTCCATGGCAGGCTCTTTGGAAAAGTTAGTGTTACCTTCTGTATTCTAGTAAAACAACTCAGCATGGTAAATGTTGACTAGCATCTGTTAAAAAAATCTAAGCATAAATCACAGTCTGTGAAGAATATAAAGCAATGAATGAACATGTGAATTTAAAGAACCCGCAGGTTTTTAAAAACCACCCTACTGTCCTCCCTCTTAAAAATCTAGCAGCACAAATTAACTGGTTATGGTTCCTGCTCAGGTATTGTATGCATATGCACTCAAAGACTCCTCTCACTCTAGTCATTGTTTAGGTAGCTATATTTCCTTTGGGACTGAGGAGGAGTGTGTGTGTTGGTTTTTTTGTTTGGTTTTTTTTTGCACAGCTCCCTACATGGAAAGTCTCCCTACATGGTTTATAAAGCTAAAAAGCAGAGATTCATCAGTTAAACAGGATTTAACAGATGCATAGAGAGTGCCTGATAAATAATTATGGGACTCTTAATAGGCTATTAACCATTCCCCTCAAACTTTTGTAGTACGTGTAGCCTGTATCATGACTTTCCCCACGCAGTCTGTATTTGTCTCATGTAAAGTTGCAGCGCAGTATTTTTGTTGCAAAGTTTTTTGCAGAGGCTCTGTATTTACATCTGTTAGAGTAACTATCTGTGATACATACAGCATCTGTTTGTAAGTACTATAATATCACTGGTCTGTATTAATTCTGTTCCTTTTTGATTTTAGTTGTGTGCCTGGTTGCTTACCACATATTTTTCATGCTGTTCGTCTGGTCATATTGGAAAACAATCTTTACGCTACCAATGAATCCTTCAAAAGAAGTAAGATAAACTTAACTTTTGTTTCTGAAATAGCCTAGTCAAATGCCTGATTTCGTAGTATTTGAATAACTCAGACTCTGATCTCATGTAGTTTTACACTGTGTGGAAAAACACAGATGGTAGTTACAGCTTCTTAATAGGAGTAAGTCAGATTGCAAACAGTGTAATGACCAAGACAAAACACCTTCTCAAAGTTTTAAAGATTTTTTAATAGATTTTTTAAACTAGATAATATCTATGCTATGAAGAAGAAAAAAACCTCTCTGCTTGAAAAATATTATTTGAACTAGCAGCGTAAATCTCTGCATGGAAGTATACTTTTATGTGGTCAAAAAAATTATTTCCCACTGTTTAAGAGTTATATTGCCTGTCAGCATCTGTCTGTTGTCCTCTGAATTAAAGCTTCTGCCCCATCTGTTTTGGTATGAGGAAACTTGGGGGTTGTGACATGAGCACACAACAGGTGAGCTGATGCTGGGAAGCCACGGCTGGCTAAGCAGGAAGGGAGCTAGTATAGGACAGCTCCATGGAAAAGAAGTCTGAGTAAATATATACCCCAAGTCTAAGTCCAGCTAGTACAGAAGTGTTAAAGAAGGATCCAGTTGTCTTGGAGAATATTAAGATACAAAACCATGTCCAGCATGATGTAGCCTCAAGATAATTGCTTTTAGTACAGTATTGGGGTTTTAATTTCACATTCTTTCTAACATTTAAAAAAGAGAAAACTGTCAATAGCCTTGATGAAAATCCTCCCCATGCAGCTTAGTACAACCAGTGCAGCTATTTGGCCTCTTCCATCTTGTCTTTGTACAGAAACCCCACAGTCCTCAGTAGGTGCTATGTCACACAACCTCTGAGGTCAAGAGGAATCACGCTGTGGCTGCTCTGGAGTTTGAAATATCCACAAAGCCAATACTTGTTTCGGCATGGACTCATAACTCTAGCTCCTATAACTACCAAGCCAACACAAAATAAATAGCTTGTGATTTCTACTGTCTGTTGTGTGGAGATTCTCAATAGTTTTTGTTCACTAATAAGATATGTAATTGTGAAAACAAGTAAATAATTCAGAGTGATTGGCATCTTGAATTTCACACTGCAGGTAGAGAGGAGTGAAACAAATTACAAACCTATTTCATTTAATAATTACATAGCAAAATATATGCATATATATGGTGACTGTAGCGATAATTAGAAGGGTTTTTGAAATCACTGGGCTGATGCCAATAAAAGACTTCCAAAACATTTTGACAAGCCCTTAGTAATTACAGTGGGATTCCAAAGCCATCATACAATGCTACTGGAGAACTTCAAATGGGATATTAAAAGTATTGAAGTTGGGTAATAGAAAGCAGCGTGTGGTGTTTCTGTGTTTGAATTTACACAGCGTTGCTGACAGTAAGTGACACCTTTGTTGTTCCATGTCTTTTTCCTAATCTACTAGAGCAGTATTCTTAAAATTTAATCAGGGTATTTTGTAATGTTAAGCTACTGCTTGGCTTCCAGTTTCTAGGATGAAGTCTGTAAATGTAAAATAATGTATTTTCAGTTCGACTGAACTGACGTACCAACTATAGCAAATACTCATTTGAAGTCTGAAAAACAGATGAAGCTTTTGTATTTTGCTTTCATTAATACTGCAGCTGGTGCAAACCACACAGCCTGTATTTTTCTTTTTAAGATTATTTCATTTTATGTGTATAAAAAGCACTAAAGTTCCAGCTGCAGTTTCTCTTTAAGATATTTTGAGGAACTTCACTTTAGTGTGTGCCATTCTGTACCTGCGTATATTGGCTATATACAAGTGTTGGATGAAGGTGGGAGAGAAGATGGTTTCCAGGCAGGAAGGTTTTGTAGACTTAGGGCTAGTCTGAGAACCAATAGAAAATGATGGAGCAATAGCTCTGTGTACATCAAACAGGAAGCATTAAAAAAAAAAAAGGTATTCCAAAACAGGTTTCTGCAGTGAGCGATCCTATGTATCCTGATAGAAATCAGTTTGGGTGTTGGCAAGAATGTATTCTTGCTAGGGAAGAAAATGAAAGGTGACCCGAGAAACTCATGCTGAACAGTGAACCTCCAGCTTCTGGTGGAAAACTGTGAGCTTTGTCTGGAAGGTAGAGTGGTGCCTTCTCTACGGAGGTGAGAATAGGCTCCTAACTGTATGTTTCTGTCTTGCTTTCTTAGTTTTGCATGCATCACTTTCATTTAGGAAAAAATTTAGTATTATTGTAATGACTAGCCTTTCTCTAGACGTAAATGCTGTGCAGAGGGCTTCTGTTTCTAGCAGAGGTTAGAGACAGCCACTTTTTCTGCCAAATACAGACTTTTCAGAGGTGATTTTGTATCCTGTTTCTCAAATAGAGATACCAAAGACTTCAGCATCTGCCCATTTCAAGGAGCTACAGTGACAAAGCTGACTATGTTGCTGTGTTGCAGAGGACTTTAGAGTATAAGAAATTTGGACTACGTCATATATACCATGCGTCTCAGTAATTTTTTACCCTCTTAGCTCTCAACTAGAGCAATGTTTGTTATTGCCATTTTGGGCAGTGACAGAAGTTGCCTTTATGCAGCAAGATGTTACGAAGTGGTTATTCTGTCATACAGGTCACCCGTCTCTTCCTTCTCTCAGTCAATCTCTGAAGTAAAAACACATCCTAACACCTACATGAAGAGAACAGCAGCTCTGCAACGGCAAAGAACAAAAGGGAAAATGCCAGACACCAGTAGAGAAATAAAGCTATCTTTTCTGCTATTACTAGTAGCATATTTTCTTGCAGTTAAAAACTGACATCCCTAGCTTATATTCACTAGCTAATATTTAGTATTACAGAAGTAAATTAATTGACCTTTCAAGGGAATGGTAAGTTCTTGATCCTTCTCTTGAAGTGTGTCGCTTATTACTTCTGGAAGCATTCAGCATTGCATCAATACCAAATCAGAAGTAATATAAATTTTGTCTTCAGTTGCCATGAAATAAATTAGTCGTCTTAGGAACAGTGAGTTATTTGATGTAATACCTTGTATGTGCTGCTCATCCATCTTTATATAATGAATATTTATTTCTCTTTACATCTCCACAGGTATTTAACTTGAAATTTGCTAACATATCTTTGATTTTAAAAATTATTCCAGTTTCATCTATCATATTCAGACAAAGAATCCCTAGAGAGGGAGCCTAGAGGTGAATCCCAGCAAGAAGTCTTAAGACGGGCAGCCAAGGATCTTCCTATCTATACACGGACAATGTCTGGAGGTAAATAGGTGTTCAGGAGACCACTGAAGGCAGGTGTCTTGATGTACTACCTAAACTAATTAAAAAAAAGTTTCAAGGGTTTGGTTTGTAGGGAAGAACTGGTTTTCATGCTTCATAAAATAACAAAGTGACCCAAGAACTTTAATGTAGCTTTATGGAGTTACATCTATTCAATGGAAAGATTGTTGGAAAGTAGATTGCTGCATATTATTTAGGATTTTAAAGTGGATTGACAATGCCTTGCTAAATGTTTGCAAACTGACGTTAACAAATAGCATGTAATACTAACAAACTGAAGAAGAGGCTGTAGCAGTCTTTAACTGGGTAGATTTCTTCTTTCATGGGTTTTAAAAAAAAATCACTATCTGCATGTCAGGTATAGCTAGATAAATCACCATAAGAAACTTACTGGTTTACTTTCTGGTTGTTCAGTTGCAAGAACAAAAGTTCTTCCACACTAAGAGTTAATCTTAACCCACTGATATTGTAAGTTTGTGAAAGATGGCTATCTAAGCAAGTCTAAGAGATAATCTCATATAGTAAATTAAAGCTGTTAGAATAATAGCTTCAAATAGCTATATTGTTGAACAGTCTTTAAAGGTTTTTCTGTCTAGTGAGGGTTTTGTGGGTTTTATTGGTTTGTTGGTTGTTTTGCAGAGCTGAGGGGTTTGGAAGAAAAAACGCTGATTAACATGATTAGCAGAGATTGCAAAAACTGAGCTTTTGGGGTTCACTCTGCTAGATTCAGCATTGCAAGTACTTAAAGGATGCTTCAGTATTTGCAACTGCTTCTGATCATGCTGAAATGCTTTCCTGTGGGTTCTGCTGGGCTGAGCTGCTAGTATTTACTTTTGCGCGGACTTCAGGAATCAAAATGTGTAACTACATTGAGATCTAACCTTGGAACTTTTTTCTTTAGCAATCAGATACTGTGACAGATGCCATCTTGTAAAACCAGATCGTTGCCATCACTGTTCTGTATGCGACAAGTAAGAAACTATTTTGAATAAGTGGTTTTCTGAATTAATGGATTTTTTTCTTGACACAGAAGCTTTTTTTTATGTGTAGATTTTTCAGGTTTAATGTTTTGGCAGATAAGATTTTTTTTTTTTCCTTAGATTTCTTCAGATGTAGTTTTTATTTACTTATTTCTAAGGAAGTCTGTAACTTACTCTAATTCATTTGATGGCTTTCTTGACGCCAACATGGATTACATGGTCTTACACGTTCTTTACATAATGGTTAAAAATTATGAATATTAATAAAGAACTTTCCTTAACAATATAACCAAAAATACCTGATAAACAAAAATTTGCTTCTTTTGTTAGAATCTGAATAAAGATCACTACCCATCTCAATCTAATCATGATGTCACTTACATCTTATCCGAGGTAATAAACTTAATATCCTATTTTTCATTGGATAACTTGCAGGTTATTTTTGTTTAAGGAAAGAAACAACCAAGCATCCCCCGTTTCTAACTGAAGCTGTAAAATAAAGTTTTTGTCTAACACAAAAGGAAGTTCACCTCCATATTCCCCAGAAGTCTAATTACTTTGTAATTTAATCTTTCTTTCGGCCGTTCTTTCTCTCTGATCTTTCTCCAGTTAGCTTGGATGTCCCTGTGTTTCTCCACTCTTGCCCCCAGTGATTTAAATTTCTAACATTAAGAGAAGGGGCTTCTTCAGAGGTTCATTTATTCTTAGCTTTAAGGCTGTTCCAAATACTCTTCAGCTGATAATGCATCGAACCTTCCGGCAGAGAAGACTTCTTATTTTGTGCAGCAAAACAGCAGAGGCACTGAAAGAGTAACTGAGTTGAGGCAGAGGATCTTGGTTGTGTTGTATGGGATAGTTGTTGCAATGTAAGATAGGAACATTCTCATGTCTGAGCAGGGTGGAGAAAAAGGGTGGCCTGTGTTATCCTACGAAATACGAGAGAAATTTACAGAATGCCATTAGTTAATATATTTTGCAGAATACCTCAATTTTGTCCTTGTCAAAATTCACCTGCTTCAATTATATCTGATTTTCTTGTGCATGTTTTATTAATGGAGAGTGATTAATTGCAAAAATGTTTGGGATTTTTCATACAAGGTAAGTTCTTAAAAACCTCGTGTGCATCTGTATATATTTCTATAAATGCAAATCATGTACTTGGAAATAGATTTAGTTGTATCACTAAGTATATAATAATTGAATTAACCCAGTTTCTAAAGCTCTGTCAGAGAATAAAAAATAGTTGAAAAACTTACTCAGAATGAGACCAAATCCTAAAGTTGGAGTTATAGATTGCATTTTCTGAAATCACTAAGCTCTTGACAGAGCAAGTGTTTTGTGTTTGGGTTACCTACAGTTTACTTCTGGGTAAACTGTATTACCTGAAGTCGAATAGCCATATTTGTTAAATAGATTACATAACCAGTAGTACATATGGCTAATTCTTAATCTGTATGTGAATAATTTAAATCTGACATGTAACTGTGCTGCTGACTTTGTTTTTTCTTTTGCCTTTTGCGGTTATTGGAATTCTGCTGGGTTTTTTTAAGATGCATTTTGAAAATGGATCATCATTGCCCTTGGTAAGTGTACTATTTGCTTTCTTTTCTTATTTTCTGATTTGGTAGAATAAATTCTTGAGGGGCCTGTTATGAAGGTGATGCTTCACTATTCCTAGAGTTAGATGTTTATGTGAAGTTACTAGTCTTGCAGGACCATTGAAGTTATTTACTGTATGTCCTCTTTTCCTAGTTGTGGGATGTGGAAAGACGTTCATATATCATTTTTCTTAGACCTTTGAGTTAGGTAACTCCATGTTTTTACAGTTAGGATGAGGTAGACTTCTGGTCAGTAAAAAAACTTCTAAGATTTGCATCTTTTCTTCATGAACTTTGAGTATTACTGGGCCTTAGTTGCATTGAATGATGAAATACTACCTTAGGTTAAAACTCAAAGGGAAGGACTGTGCCTTGTTCCCCTTACTGAAGAACCCAGGACAGCTTGAGTGGGCTTGCTGGAAACAGCAAGTTAGCTCTTCTAATTTTATGGGTTGTTTTCTTTCATTTTTTCTCACCTCTCCCTCCCACTCTCCCTCCTTTTGCTGCCGTGACAGCCTGCACAGTGGTTTTGTTTTCCTGTCTTTTCTCAGCAGCCCTTGGAACCAGTGGGTAGACAGGATGTGCAATTAATTTTATGTCAGTTTGGCAATTATCTCACAGAAATAATTAAAGGTAATTGTTTAGTAAGGTCCAAGTTAAGAGGATTGAGTGGTAGATGGCGGTTCTTCACCACATGAAACCAATCAGAAAAGAAGAATCTCCTGCGTGGGACAGACTGATTGGTAGATGGTTCTAAGCAGCTGCTTTGACCTTCTTAAATCAAATTCTTGGGCAGAGGAGACTCTGTCCTAGGGGAGAAAGGGGTGCTGGGCTCCTCCTGTTTGTCTTGGTCCTGACTACAGCCTCTGACGTATACAAAATGATTTAAGAATCTCTTCTTATTTTGCAGCTGCATGATAGATATAATTGAAAGAAATATTTAATGATACAGGGTAGAGTTATTTCCTACATACTTTTTTGCTGTATAGATATCAGCATATGAAACTTGATGATGCTTAGTGTTAGTAGTGTGCTTCTTAATAAAAAATAAAACCACAAAACACAGATAAAACCATTGAATGTGGAACAAATTTCTTATTAAAAAAAAAAAAGGCTGTTTCCTTTTGTTTCCTTTTTTCAGCCTTCTTACAGCTGTCTTGTAGAAAGCTGTAAGAAAAACAGCTGTCAGGCTATTCCTGACAAAGTATCAGTGAAAAGTCTCAATATTACTCTTATTACTCAGTATTATACACACTTTTCATAAGCTTTATGGTCTATTTGGGATTTTTTGAATTGTCCTGCCTTAAGATAGTACATGAAAATGTCCTTTATGTAAACTTCAATTTCAGAATAAAAATCCATTGCATCAAATTACAAATCAAACTGAGCACTTGTGTAAAGTGCCAGTGAAGTGGTATTTCTACTAGGGCATAGACTTCTAGAAAAATAAATTCCGTTTTTCTCTCAGTAGCATTTGCTTGTTTTACCTGTTTGCAGACTCTTTGTATCCAACATAAATACGCCCAGTTTGAGAGAGTATTTGCTCATTGTTTTTAATCTAATAAGCAATAGGTGCAAAAAGAAAAAATAGAAATGGAGAAGGTACTTGAAAGACATGTAACACTTCTTGATGGAGAATTGATCCAAGTAACAGAAATGAACTAGAAAAAGAGGTATTGTCTTGCTTTATTTTTCCTGATCTAAGAGGATGTCCACAGTTCCTTTCTCACCCTGAAAAAAATAACTATGTGGAAGTAACAAGAGAATTTTGAAATACTGCACAGATGCTGATCAAACTTTATAGTTTCCTTTAAAGAGCCGTGTTCAAGGGTTCTTTGGGAAATGTCATACGGGTATTTTGCCAACAAAAGTAAGGGTGAAAATCAGTATAATGGGTGGGGTTTAGCCCCCCTGAAAATATCATTAGGTGCTGCTTTGCTTTTTTGTGTTGGGATTTTTTGGCAGGAGTAAGTTCGGTGGGAAAGAAGGGAGAAGGAACCCATGTGATACTTAGGGAGAACAGGGAAACAGTAATGGGAATTACTACTATTTTAATATTTGGCTAGGAGAAGGATTTCTGTAGGGAGAACAGGTAAAAATAACCTAGGGAAAGTAAGATGAAGCATTTGGAAGGCAGAGGCAGTAAGATGGTAGTCATGTCCTAGCCTCAGGTCAGCTGTCTTCTGCTTCTTGGGAGGCTTTATTTTGGCTATCACTCCTGCGCTAATCGAAGTACTGCGATAAATGGAAATATTTAATGCTAATTGCCCTCTAACTACTCTAAAAGGTTTAAGTGAAGCAGAAATAAAAGCAAATTGATGCAGAAATAAAAGCATTAGTGATTTCTATGCTAGTGCTGCTGCTACTCATACTATATATAGATGGAACTGCAGGCAGGAATGTGATGGCTCGAGGCATCACCAAAAATATAATTTGTGTATAGCAACTCTAATACTAACAAGGTGCATTAGGAACACCTTACGAATCATTTGAAAGATCTCTCCTTTATCTTTGGAGAATCTCATTTAGCATCTTTGTAATTCTGTGATGCTTTTTGTTAACTGAGTTGTATCACCTTCGGTGCCTTTTAAGTTATTTCTTTGCCTGGCATCTTCAGTAAACTAACTCTTGAGACAGAAGGGATAGGTCTTCTTTTTGTGCTTCAGAATTGTTTTAAATGTTACCTGTAATCCAAATTGTTAACCTGGACTGTTCTTCTGTATGAATGTTTCACTGCAATAGCACACCATTATTTATCCAGTTGTTGGCACATTCATCAGTTCTACTCTTCCTCAAAAATGTTAAGACTTCAAATCTAACCACCATTCTTGGCTTTTATGATTTGATACTGCATGTTCAAATAGTAGAATTACAAAACCTTGGTGTTTACTTTGTCTTCAATCTTCTGATGAACTTACTCTCTTGCAGTAAAAACTCCGCAATCCGGGGCTTTATCAAAATTGAAGGGAGTAGAATAATTTATGAAAGTTTATTTTAATGTGTGTACCATATGCAGTAGTGCAAAAGAACAGCAAGAAAGAAATCTATCTTTGGGGAATAACATTTCATATGATATTTCTTTTCTCACACTAAACAGTGTCATAAAGTAAAAACTGTCCTAAAATAAATACCAGGAAAGGAAAATAGGGTTATTATAAAAACCTTAAATTTGAATTGCTTGCAGTTTATCCTGGAATTGCTTAATTTGACATATTTAATGAAAAACACTTCACTGTGGAGAATTGTAAATTTACTTTCCAGTAAAAATCATAATTAGCTTAGAAACATACCTTCTGGGTTTTTTAATTAGAACAATCTGTTGTGAGCCCTTCTTAACTGTAGTTAATATAGATTCTTAGCTATTGCTGCATGTTTAAATGGCGATGCTAAATTTAATGTTTAGCCAAGGTGGCATGTTTTGCAAAAACAAAACCACTACAAAACAGGCAACCCCCCTACCCACCCTGAGGATGGATAACAGTAGTGTACAGTGGAAGTTTATTTGGTATTTGAAGATTTTACCCTATTCTGATTACCATATATCCTGCCATTACCATCACTGTCTCCCTAAAGAAGAGAATAGTTGAATAACTTGTTCTGTACTTGTAGAAGCGGAAGTTGAGACAAGCCATGCATTCTTATTTTTTGAGAATTATTTTTCAATGTACAAGTGCTTTCATGGATGTAGTCATCTCTTTAATTAGCTGATCTTTCTGACAGCGATATCAATTAGTTAAAGAAGGTATATGGAATTATTTTTTTCTTAACTTGTATACAGAGTTATGTCAAAGTTAGCGGTGCGGTGATAACTTTCAGAGCTGCTTAATGTAACCAAATAAAAGAAAGAGGAAGCTGTTTACTAATAAACTGTCCATGGGCAACTCTCCAATATTTTTCATTTGGTGAATATAATATCATTACATGTTTAATAGAGCTCTGAAATTAATAATACTTAATATATTGCCTCTAATGGGAAGCTGCTGTGATACTAAATATACCCTCATCATGTCTCTCTGATGATAGTGTATACTAGTTGCTCACATATAAATTCTTTAAAAATGGGAAACAGATGAACTTGAAGCCCATAATTAGAAATGATAAAATGAGGTTTATTTTAATACTTGGATGTATATTTACATGTTCCTGATCTCTCTTATTTGCTGTCATGTTGTCACTGATATGGAACATTTTATGTTTATTCAGTGGTAGTATTTCTTTCATTATTTTACACAAATGTAAATATTTTTAGGAATCTCCTATGAATACTCTTAAGTTTGAGACTCTTAGTAAGAAGTTTTAGTATGTAGGATGGTTAATGAAGGAGGATGTGGATTAAACGAGACTGCTTTTATTGTCACAAAATTCAGTCGAGATTCAAACTCTTGGCTTGTAACTGTCCCAGTTATTATGTGCAGTATGCCTAATGGTAAAGCATGGATACTTAAACTTACCTACAAACTGTAAAAGTAACTTGCACTGTAGTCACATTTACATCAGATGTGCTGGGACCAGATTTCATACCATAAATGAAAATTCAGTTTCAGTTAGCTGTTGACAGTGGTAGTACCTGGTAAAGTTCTTTGGGTTTTTTGTGGTGGAGGGTGGTGTTTTGATTTTGGTTAGAATTACTACACTAATTTGGGAGTTGAAACTAAATACGTTTCAGTAGCTTGAGGCACCAGAGATAGGAAGCAAAATTTGGTTTACATGCTGATATTAACTTTTTTGGAGTGAGTAAGTTTAATTTTAAACTGGATGAAAGCGAAGGAAATAACTTTCATTACATTCCATTTTTACTTTTACCTTTTTTTGTTATCAGGGTGAACAACTGTGTAGGATTCTCCAATTACAAATTTTTTCTTCTCTTCTTGGCTTACTCGCTACTGTATTGCCTTTTCATTGCTGCAACGGATTTACAGTACTTCATCAAGTTTTGGACAGTACGTACCCTAACCTACATACTGTCTTTAAGCATGTGGAGGTACCACTGTGCAAGAAGTCGTAAGATTCTGAGGCATTACATTGTAATCTAGTATCTCCTAATATGACGTACAAAAGTTTATCTAATAATCATAGCCCTCTATTTTTTTCTGTTTATCATAGTTTATGAAATTTCACTTATTTCTTCATTATTTTGAAGCTGTGTAGAACAAGTATACAATTATTTAGAAAACATTTTACAAGGGCATTTATATTATAGATAGGTTTTGTTAACTTCCGTTAATGCTATGCTATGAAAAATCTTCAGAGACATTTTCTAGTATTTTAATTGTGATTATCTGGGTTCACAACTTAGGATATTACATTCTTAGATTTGCAATTTTTATGCTATAAGTATTCAGAAAAGGCCACTTAACACAATTTTTGTAAAGATAAATTATTATTCACTAAAAGACACTTCAAAGTTCAGAACCAGATTTCAGATCCTTGTTGTCAGTATTCTCAAGAAAAGGCCCATTTCTTTAACTTCGATGCTGTCAGCAACCTAATTGCATGGCTGGCTGTACATAGAAGGTGTATAATTCATTTATTCAGACTCTTGTGTGGTATGTTTGTGTCTGCACTGAATTTGATTTGGCTGAATAGGGGATTATTAATAATCAAATTAAACAGCTATTTCCCCAATTCTAAAGGCATATTTTTTTTTTTATTTTCAGAATGGCCTTCCTGATACTCAAGCCAAGTTCCACATCATGTTTTTATTCTTTGCTGCAGCTATGTTTTCTGTCAGTCTGTCTTCTCTCTTTGGTTATCACTGTTGGCTTGTCAGCAAGAATAAATCTACATTAGGTAAGTAGATTTAATGCTTCTGTGTTTGACAGCAAAAAATAAATAATAAATGTATATCATATGATTGGGGGTAATGGAAAAGGTGGGCAGTCCTGTACAGGTTGCATGGACCCTAGTTAGAAGTGCTCAGATCTGGCAATGTCCAGTACTGACTTCCCAGATCTGCTGCTCCCCAGAAATTCTGACTCTTTTCCTCTTGCCCCGAGGGGACAAGCTGTTAATGAACTTATCCTCTTCTTCCCACTTCCTTCCATCCACAGCTTGTTAACAGAAACTGAATAACTTACAAAGTGATCTCAATTTTATTTTTTTTTTTTAATGTTAGATACACTAATGCATGTTGACCCAGATGCTTCTTGTTTGGCATTCCCAGCCCCCAGGTCAGAGTCCTCTCATGTGGCATCTCAATCAGGGCTGCAGCACTTCGTTCCCACCCTTGCCCTGGGCAGAGCCAAAGTTACTCTGTTCAGTTCAGCTACAATTCTGTTTAAAAACTCTGAAAGACATAGTTATTAATTCCAGATCTGCCTGTACTGGAGGCAAGGAGAGGAGAAAAAAATCTGGAAGGCAAGCTGTTTGTGGTCATAGTGCTATTAGTTTTGATCAACATGAATGAGCACAAAGAGCCAATGTCAGAGAATGATCTGATATGGGAGCGCTTCTATATTTAGTAGTAAATGAACACAGAGATCTGAAAGGCAGTTTCACAGTTGTGAGTCCTGTCTACCACATAATCATAGATGCATAGAAAGGACTCTGTATTATGAGTTAATTTTAAAAACCTCAGAGGGTTATGGGGCAGTATATATAACTGCATTGAATATCAGTATTTCCCACCACTTGGATGCATGTTTGTCTGGTTACAAATCTAAATAAATAAATAAATAGATAGATAAATAAATGGAGGTGCAGAAGATTTGAGTGCCTGTTCTATACTATATCCTGGCCTGTAATAATAGCAATTTGCAATATATTCATTAAAATTTCTAAATCTCTAAATGCTTTTCTGTTGATATAAGATGAATTCAAGTAAGCCAATGAATTAATCTGTTTTTTCCAGTTCTCTTGGGATTTACTAATATGTAGATGATTAATGGAAAACTTTGAATATATATAATTGGAAGAAACCTTGTTTACTTCAAGATTTCTGTAGGGTTTGTGGGTTTCTTTGGTATTCTGAAAAATTATCTACTTAGAAATTAGTACTGGAAAAAATATGCTCGATCTAGTTATAAGTGGAGAAAAGTTTTACTAATGATGATTAAATGAATTGAAATAATTACATATTCTGTTTATAAGCTGTTCTTATCATTTTAGTGGAAAAAAAAAAAATTGTTCAAAGGTAACCATAATGCAGTACACTTCTAATTCAACATTTCATATTTTTAAAACAAATTTATTTCCATGCAGGTATACCATGTATTCTGTACCCTTAAGCTACTCAAAAAGATCTGTTTGTCTCGTCTTTCCATTTTACTTTGGCAAATTGTTCAATATGTGAAACCCTTGAACATGCAGTAGTTTGGTAATGAAGCCATGACAGCTTTAAGTGTGACTGTGCTTAAATCATCCTGGGAGCTGTTTTCTTAGCCTAACATGGGCATCTAAAAGGGTATTTCTATTTTCGCTTCCCACTTCTTTAAAATACCTTGTATCTAATGCATACTACATGTTGAAGGTCATTTCCAGCAGTTCATAGCTAAGGATTTACTGCAGAAGGACGATTTCTGCATAGTTCCAGCATGGTTTGTGTGAGCTGTACTGTCAGGACGTGGTTTGCCTACTATATATAGCCAGTTAAGGGAATTAAATGGCTATCAGTCACTTGGTGAAAAGTGAATGAGTTTTCTGCTCCAGGCACTTTGCAACACTTGAAGCTGTATTTAGCTCTCTTCTCGAGAAATTTAGGTTGGACATCCATGGGGAATAACCTGGGTCTATGAGTAAAGTGCTTTCTTTATGCAGCTGTAAAAACATAATTTTTCATACCCCAGGGTGTGAAAAGCTAGTCTTACTACTAAAGTAGGTTAAGCTTTCCTTCTTTTCCGTTACTCTTTCTGTAGTAAACCCTTTGTTTAGGTTTTTCTTTCCTGAACACTCTGTAGTATATAGTCACGTGCTGAAATCTTCTTATAACGTACCACGCCTTCTTAAAAAGTGAATTCCTCACTCTTCCTTGCCTTGATTAGGGAGGAGGGTGAAGGAGACTTCCACCCTTCCTCACCCACAGGACTTCCTCTGCACACACAATGGCTGTGTAGCACTGACTTTGGCCCTTGTGAGTGGAGTAACTTTCTCAGTCATTTGGGCAGTACAGCCTTCCCTCTTGGGTGATGATATCATCAGTGCAATTGCCTAAATACCGGTGTGAAACTTAAACGTGCTATCTTGCAAAGAGATATAATTATTTTTTTTCTTTTAAGAGGTATTCAGAGCTCCCATATTTCGTCATAGAACAGACAAGAATGGCTTTAGCTTGGGCTTCAGCAAAAACCTAAGGCAGGTGTTTGGTGATGAGAAGAAATACTGGTTGCTGCCTGTGTTTTCAAGGTATGCTCAGTTTTTAATGCTTCTTTTGTTGAAACTGTTGAATAATCAAGATCCACAGGGTTTGGGGGGGTGGTTAGTTTTTTGAAATAAGAAACAGTAATAACCACTTTAGAAAAAATAGTTCTTCGAAGTGGGTTTTTTTTGTATATATGACACTAATTCTGAATTTTTCAGTCTAGGGGATGGTTGCTCCTTCCCAACTTGCCTTGTTAATCAGGATCCTGAGCAAGCTTCCACACCTGGTGGTCTTAACTCAACATCCAAAAAGTAATCTGCTTTTTGTTACTCATTTCAGATAGTTGATACTCCATTTTTTCCTGTGCACATATAAATAGAACCATGTGTAAGATACTTAAAAGTGTTAAGCAAATAAAGAGTATCCTATTAATAAATACAAGTCAGATTTAAACAGCTGAGCTGTTATTCAGCTAATCCTCAGACTTACATTTAAATTTATGGAAATAAGGTGGAGTTTTCTTTCCCCCGATGTGCTTTGTCTCAGTTCAGTGGCATCCAAGGACCTGAGTTTTCCACACCCTACCTAACATTGTCTATCAGCGACATTCTGTTCTGCATACATATGAGACGGTTAGTCGGTCTGCCTGTGATACGGATGCATTATCTTGCAAGGCTTTTGGGGGAGGCCTGCTTCTTCATATCTGGTGAAAGGTGCTTCACATAAGGGAATACCAGGCCTCAGCACTTGTGCCAAAGGACAGGAAGCTGCATATTAAATGCACATGTTTTGTTTCTGCTGATAATAGGACATATTTTTTTAATTCTTATCCTTCATGGACATGACATCTTTAAAATGTGAAAAGTATGCAGATGCTCCTTAAACTAAATAAATATAACTTGGTATTTCATATTGTAACTTTTCTGCAACATTTATTTAATGAAGAGTGTAATGAGTACAGTAGACTTGAATATGTGACTAAGAAATTATAATAGAATCATATTGGCAATCTTCTATTCATAAAAGAAATACATTACGTTTCAACTAGCTGTTTATTGACATTTTAATTCTTACTGCAGTGATCCATAGCTTATATTAGACAAGAGATTTTGGAGATGATCTCTCCACTATTTATCATGTCAGATTTGTTGTAGTGGGACAGAATATGGCTAGGGTGCATTTGGAACTGAAGTACATATATTAATATATAATAGCTGTCAAAGAAAAAAACAGAATGTTTCCCTGTTCTGTGCTAGGGTGTTGCTTTTTACATGGAACTTGCACCTGTGACAACTACAGTGTAATGTATGTAATGATAAAAGTGTAGTGATTCATCAGAAAAGAAGCAAGATAAGGTAGGGAAAATATTGTATATGACAAACTGTTTGTAATATGTGGTAAGATAATGAAAAATTACTGCGCTTTACTAACGTTCTCTTTATTGGCATTACAGTGAGAGCCACCTGTTTCCTGCAAAGCCGTTGCGTGATTCCCAGAGCCACCTTCTTACAGATACACCATCTTGGTCAGAAACTAGTGCAAAGGCTGAAAAGGGCAAAGTTGGTAAGGAATTGATTTATGCTGCAATGATTCGTTTTGTAATAAACTCATTTTGGAGGATATAGTGTAAAAATTACCAAGGTCACTTGGTTTGTATTCATGAACCAAAGTTCATGAAGCTTATTTTAAATGCATGTTTGGAGGAAGTTCCATGTATCAAGCTGCTGTGCCCTTCCCAGTTAAACCTGACCAAGAGATACTGAAAACACTAACACCAGGAGGTGCTAATAAGCTTTCAGGCTGAGCCTGATAAGCAATTTGCTGTCAAAAGTATTATACCAGAATATGATGACACCTTGTTGCAACTAGTGAAAAGCTGTGTAATGGACACAGGACAGGAAGAGACATGGTAATAGTGGAATGACATTAAGATGGATTGTTAGTTAAAGATTGTATTATTTGCTGAAATAGACAGGAGACCTTTTCCTGTGGAAATAACATTTTTTGTCTTTAAAGGTATGAGCAATCCTGCATTAACCATGGAAAATGAAACCTAATTTTCCTTAAAAGAAACATCTGAATATCTAAGGAAAGGTATGTTAATATTCTCTGTACTTAATACGTTATTCCGTGATTTCTTACCACTTGAAAAATGCACAAAAGAAAATTACTAAAGCAATTTCTATCTGTTTTCTTTTCTTCAATTTAATTTTTTTTACCATGAGTAGTATCACGTGAATTAATAGTTTTAAATTAACCTGCTATTTCTTGATGTGTCATGTTTGCAAAACAGTTTAACCTTTATACCTATTGCTTTTAGGTAATATTCGAAAATACTAAAATTACTCTCTTTCTTTAGAAAGATAATAAAATTGTGACTATTCAAGCTGTCCAGCAACTATTTGTCAAGCTCTTAACACTGAACACAAAGATCATAGCTCTGTCTGCTAAAGCAGTGTCATGGTTTAACCCCAGCTGGCAACGAAGCCCCACACAGCCGCTCACTCACTCCCCTCCACGGTGGGATGAGGGAGAGAGTTGGAATGGTAAAAGTGAGAAAACTCGTGGGTTGAGATAAAGGCAGGTAAACCAAAAGCCCCACATGCCAGCAAAGAAAAACAAGGAATTCATTCCCCGCTTCCCAGGGGCAGGCAGGTGTTCAGCCATCTCCAGGAAGGCAGGGCTCCATCACACATAACGGACACTTGAGAAGACAAACGTTGTAACTCTGGATGTCCCCCTCCTTCCTCCTTCTTCCCCCAGCTTTTGTTGCTGAAAAGGCCCCGACTCTGTGTAAGCACTGCTCAGCAATAACAAAAACATCTCTGTATTATCAACAGTTTTATCAACAGTTTTCAGCACATATCCAAAACATGGCCCCATACTAGCTACTGTGAAGAAAATAACTCTATCCCAGCCAAAACCAGCACAAGCAGGTAAAGGTCTGTCAGGTGATGAAGGAAAAAGAATTTCTTCTAATATATAAGCTATCAGCAGCTTGTTCTTCTATGCCAGGTACTGAGCTGCATCCTATTTAATAATAAAAAAGTGCTGCTTACTGAAGACAAAAGGTGTGCATATGACTTCCTGAGAATTTAGTCACCTATTGTCAAAAACAGCCAAGGTTTTGGTTTTTTTTTTTTATTTCTTGCATGCATGTCTTGCAACGTAGACTTCTCAGAAGGCAGGTTTGAGAATCAGATAGTAAATTCTGTTATGTACATAAAAGGAGGACACCTTAATAATTGCATTGTGGGGAATGAACACAATTGATCATCATATTCACTCTAGTATTTGAAGATTTCTAACTCCACTAAAGCTTATGGAAATCAACTATTTCATATTTAAAGCTGGATAAAAAATTTTACTCCAACCCCAAGACTTTCAGCATACCAAATAATTTACAATTTTCCAGCAACATTGGAGGAGTCATTCCAGCAAGGTCATGTCCTATGTTATTGGAAGCACCCTTTCAGTCATCCTGAAAAAGTGTCTCAAGTGGATGTCCTTCATTTATGCGTGACATGACTCCTGGACATGCTGTCACAGCTGTCAAGTTGCTCTCGGTCACTTCTGGAGAAAGTGGAAGGCATGGAAAGCCATCAGAGAACTGCAGTGATTGTTACTAGACCCATCAGACATGGTACTGCACTGTCAGGCAGATTATGAAAACAAGTAGGTGTGCAGATACCAACAGGTGACCTTTAGCCTGTACCAAAAATGTCCTAACAGTTCAGTTGGATTCATCAGAGAAACTAAAAATTTCTTGACCCTTATATTCTGATTTTGTGTTAAGTGTGAAGGACGACACAGACGGTTCCAGATATAGGTACATCTACAAACTTGATCATGGTGTGAAGTGTTAAAGTGTTGAAAATGTGGGTGTCATGAACAGAGTTAGAGACAAGCGAATGAAACTCAGCCAGTGTCTACAATTTTGACTGCTCTGTGTAGGGCTTTTTTTAATAGAATCTAAAAATCTCAATTCTAACATTTTGTTCAAAATGTAAATGCCATGCTTCTGCCCTATTTAATCCATTGGTTGTTTCAACAACACAACAGCTTCTGGAAAAGAATAAATTATTCAACTTCAGTTAATTTAATGTCTTACATGTCATCACTACTCAAGAGTAAAGATTGGAGACAGGCTTTAAAGAAACAGATTTTTGGATTATGTTACAGAAATACCATTAATTGCAACTAGTTTTGTCAGGTTTGAGTTCCACTTTCTGAAGTCCTAACACTTTATTTACTTAAGTAGTAACTTTTAAACCTTAATCTTTCTTTGAAGAGTGTGAACATTTTATTGGAACTTTGTCATTCACATTATTCTGAATATCAAACATGGCTTATGATTTTTCCCAAGATGCTGAAAGTGGGTTTTTTTCAAGCTGTTTAGCTTGTTAAACATATCGTGCTCTTTTTCATTTTTTTCTTTTAGTCCAGTCTGAGAAAGTAACAATTAGATTCGTGTTTGCAGTCTGATTACCCCACCCCCTGGGTTTTGTTGCATTCATTTGTTTTGAGATTTTTTTGTTTCTTCTTTTTGTGAACATGCATTTGAAGTGCAGCTTTTTAAAGAGAGACCACCTATGTTGCAAAGAGTATGTGTAAACCCACAGAAAGGGACTCCTGGAAGTTAGTTTTGCCTCAGACTGACACATGCACATCTCAAAAGGGCAGTAGCTAAGGTCTGATAATTTCTCTGGCATGAATGTAAGCGCCAGTTTGGTTGTACGCTTAGCTCTGAGATATTTCTGGGTGGCACTTAAAAGACTTTCTGGAGAGGTAACATCTATTTGACATAGAGTTGTTAGAATAAGAGCCCTGGTATATAAAAATATTTTTACATTTTTTTTTTAACTACTGTGCATTTAACTTCATTACTTTATTGTCAATATTTGAATTATATTTGTTCCTAGGAAGTGAATAGAATGCTTTATTAAAGGTGCTGAAGTCACAACAACAAAATCAAGTAATTTGATCTTTGACATGAAAAATATAGCCCACAGCCCCTGCCAGTATGTTAGTAATGTGAGTTTCTGTCCCAACTAGGGATGTGTTCAATATCCTGTATCCTGTAATCCTTTATAGTTAATCAGAAGATGAATTATTGAGAGTGCCAGATGTGGTTTACACTAATGTAATAGAGAATTGGTTTTTAATGATGCTGGTACCTGGAAGTACTGTAAAAATAGCTCACTTCATTTTATAAACTGGTAGCCTGCTTGCTATGTAGTCAGTTTTTAATCACTGTCATCCTGAAGTGGATTAATAACTGTGAACAGTCTTACTGTGTTCCTCTTCAGGGTGGGATTTTCGTTCAGCTGTGGTTTGCTTTCCCCTTTGAGTTGATGAGACTTGTTGCAATAACGTAATTTTTAAGTATTCTTCAGTTCTACTAATGTCTTTTGTGTTTAATGTTCTGTTCCAATTCAAGAAAAGCTGTCGTTGGAAGGAATATGCATTCTTCCAAGTATCAGCCCTGTTGGCCAGCTGCTCCTGTCTGCTCCTGTGTGGATGTGCTCAGAAAACAAACTGACAGACAATTAGCTGTCTCCATGTCACTGCTTGAAACATGAAACTAAACATACTACTTCTGAACCATATAAAGAATGTTTCAACTTAAAATTACTGGTTTTGAATGGTGAAGGATGATTCTGAGTATTAGGAAATGGAAAAAAAGGAGTCTGAGTTTGCAATTGTAAAAATTCAATGGCTGGTTTTACTTTGATATTCAGCACAAGAAAAATGTGACCTCCTTACATACAAGTCCGTGTTCTTGCCTTGGTTTTGAAGATTCACCCGTTAATTCAAATTGCTGTAAGTAGTTGACTTTAAAATCAAATTTTCGCACTACTGGCTTGACAAATTGGGAGAACAGCCATTGTTGATTACAAATAATTTAGTGGCTTCGTGGACTGTATTTTCTTTTGAGAGCTTGATAAGCAATTTTTGAAGATAAGGAGACCCAAGTGAATTGTCTTGACTATTTTTGGAACATTTTTGGAAAACATTATTGCAAAAGGTCCGTTTTTCCCTCAGATTGGTGTTACCAATAGTTTGAAAAGTTGTGGAGGGGGAAAAAAACTCCTTTGTTAATTGAATGCCACAGTGGGTCAGTGGTGAGTGGAGTGATAAAAAGCCTGCGTTCAGATGGATAATACATGAATGAAGCTGGCCAGCTGGGGATTTTGATGGGAGCTGCACAGGACAGTGCAGTGAAATGGGGATTTTATTGTCCCATTTGGAGCTGTTAACCCCTTCAGGAAACAAATGTTGGCACTTAACTTTGCTCCAAAAGGCTTTTTACCAACCTGTGTTCCCAAAGGCCACTGTCTTTCAAAACCCTAGTTTCTTACTAATCAATAGTTGTCTCAGATTTCTTTTTTCACTTGTTCTTTAAGACACTGCCTTTCTTACTGCATAACTTAACGAATACGATGTACAATCAACAAGACTTACTGTTACAACTTCTGATATTTGCATTTACAGGACAACAGATGTTTGATTGCAATACCAAAAAGCCAAGCTGCTGCACATAGGAAACCCCCTTCAATTAAGTTAGGAGCTAGCAGCTTGCTTAGAATCAGAGTTTACCAGACAGATAATAAATGATGTGTTATCAGCTTTCAAAGGCAAGGAAATTTCAGCAACACAAATCTAATTGTCTTGTGCCTTTTGTATACACTACATTTATGGTATCAGTGTTTACATTTAAATGCAAATTGTTATTCTGAAAACAACTTTAGGAGGAACTTAGCTATGCGTTCTAGGTGGCTAGATAAAAAGACTAGTCCAAAAAAAAAAAAAAAAAGTTAAAACCTGTCAGACTAAGCTCAGTTCAGTTGAAGCAGAAAAGTACTTCTGTTATCAAACCTGAGTCACTTAGCAGGTTGGTTCACAGTGTAAAGATGCCAGTTGCTTGTTTAGAAAACTGGCAGCAGGACTAAGTGACAGATTTTGGAAAGCAGATATCTTTATCATGAACTCTTCTACAGGCAGGTAACTTTAAAATTTGTCTTTCCTGGGTTTGCAACTTAAAAGTGATAGCTGTTGGAGCACAAATGTGGCTTTTTTTCTAGTGAGGGAAAATGTATTTCTTTTACCTTTTTTTTTTTTTTTAAATCTTAAAATTTTACCAGCCTGAAAACATCTGTTTCTTGCCAGAAGTGCCAGTGTGGATTCCTTGATGTAGAACACCTTTTTTAAACTAGCATGAAGGTAGCATACAGTTTACATGATGCCTGCAGACATCTAGCAACCAAAAGTTTTTTGCAGCTGTTTATTCAGTGTTGTTCTGTCAGCTTACCTCGTATTAGTGTTTAAAGGCTAACTTGTCAAGGGATGAGGGGGAGAGGGAAAATATATTTTTTAACACTTCAGGTTCTCTATCTGTATAGTCTTGTTTTTTATGCAGTTAGTCACAGGGTGGTTTGTCATGGAGCATGGCATTTGAAAATACTGAGTGAAAAGTTGAACTTCAGCTTCAGTGTAACTTGCTCCATATTTTTACATAAAGACAAAGTACGGGTTTCTTCCCTGGCAAAACTCATAATGGAAAGTAGATCTCTCTAATACAGATATTGGCCTCCCTGACTATGGCCAGGGCTCTGAGAGCGCTCAGTAAGGCTGGTGATCAGTGTAGAGAAAGGACAGGGGTAAGGGCTCAAGAAATGCCTGGCTTCTCCATGTCTCAGAAGTCACAGTTGGAAAGCACAATAGCCCTAAATAATCTGCAGCTTTGACGTAGCCAGAGGCTGTCCCTCTAGCAGAAAACTGATGGAGGCGTGGGAAACATATGCTGATGAAGGGAGGAGGGGAAGGAGACGTGACAGCTCAGAGGTAAATGTTCAGCAGATCTGAGCCAGAGGGCTGTAGCTACACCTGCTCCCAGGGTGGGTGTGAGCTCTGCCTCATGCAGAGCACTGTTAGCAGGCTGGTGAGGGTTCCTGGCGGTTCTCCCTGCATAGAGTATGGACGAAAGTGAGCTAATCATGCTCCAAAGTATAATTTCTGATACGACTATATTCTTGGCTTTAAGCTCTCTAATACTTTATATAGCAAAGTGGAAATGGTCTTTTTGACATTGTCATTGAGCATTGATGCTGTTACAATGCACGTGGGAGAATTTGTGAAGAGGTGAGGGGAGCAAGGATTCAATGTTGTTTGTCTGATTAGACTGATTCTCCTGTTCTTTATAATCTTGCTAGGCACTTTACTACAGCCTTTTGTGTAATTTCTGTATTTTTTTTAAAGACTGCTTTTTACCTACTGTACAGTTACTAATCTACTTTTTTGCTAAAAAGAAAATGGTAGCCCTGATATTTGTCTAGCAGTATGACTGCATTTCAAGCTTCAGTGGAAGTTGAATGAGTTCTACAGACTCCTTAGATGGGCCTGAGTCCCTAATGACAACAGAGTTAAATTTATTTTGTATATATGTAAACACGTCATATGAATCATAGGCTCCCACATGGGTAAGAAGCTTCCTTAATTTGTAACCCAATCCAACAAATCCAATACATGTCTGCACCAGAAGTGGGACACACTTATGTCAGTTGATGTACTGGTGATGGAATGCTCAAAGTCTTCACAGATAACTATTTTTATTAAGAAAACAGAACACCTAGATGTTGGTGAGCTCCTCCCACTGAGCAATTAAAGACAGCTGCTGCTATGCACTTTAACTTGAGAGAAAAAACACTGTCCAGTTTAACTTGCAGAGTGAAAGTTCCTGTGGGCAGGTAATTAATGAAACACTATTAATTATTTGTAACTGTTTGTGTACCTAAAATCAGGGTCTTCAAGCAAGACTTCAGAGAGTTTGCAAGAAGCAAGTTTTGTTTAGTGCATGGTATGCTGTAGCTGCTGTTAATCATTATTTGGACTGAGAGTTCTTGCCCTGATTCAGTTGACTGGTGTGCTGGAGTGGGGGGGAATATATTTCTACATAAATTTAGTGTATAACTTTGCCACTTATTAATGTATTGCTCACATAAATAAATGCTTCATGTTCAGCAAGTTAAATATGTAGTAGTTATTGACACACTACCTTCAGTTTTACTGGCAGCACACCTGATCAGCAGAATGTCATCTTCACTACGGCTTCATTAACAACATAGCTGCTGTAAACATCCCCCCTCACCAGCAATCTTTGACATTTATAGGTAGGTTCTCCCTCCCCAGTTTGTTAGATCTCTAGCACCTCACAAAGCATGTACACCATGAAACAGGTTAAAACGGAAACATCCTTTTTGGTCTTTCATGGGTGAAACACTCCATATCTTCATGCTGGCAGAGCAGACACAGCTGCACTCCTTTGGATACTGGTGAAGGTAAAAAAGGTACACTTTTGTCCCAAAAAAGAGGGGGTTCTTAAACCCACATTAGTTTATAGAACTGAGGAGGTGCAAGGAAGGGAAGTGGGTTGTCACCCACAGCAGCTTTGCTTCATGAGGGCTCTGCAGTGCCTCCCATGCCAGATTCTTCTGCTCTGCCCACCTTGCCACTCTTTGCACTTTGCCAAGCCTCCCCTAGGAAAGAAAGCATTGGATCCACCTCTGGATCTGGATCCGCAGAGCAGAATGAGACTTGTCTTCTCAGGGGCCTCTAAAAATGCAGGAACAGTTACATAAAGATGAAAGCAGCTTTCACCTGTTCCAGTCCAGACATTAACCTGCAGCTTTTCCCATCTTTTATTTAAAACCCTTCCATAAATACTTGTATTGAACCACATACAAACATTCTCATCCAAAACAAGATTAAAAAAGAACATGCTGCTACACTGTATGGGTGGTGGGGTGTCTTTGTTGCCACTTCACTTGCAGCTATCACTTGTTCATCAGTGACCTGGTAAGAGGACTGGAAAAGCAGCAGCCTTCTGGGTGAAATTCTTAGGTTATCCTGAGGAAAGCCTTGCCTACTTTCCCTTTGCAGTTTAATTTTCCTTTTTAAATTTTTGATCATCATTCTCGCTCTTCCCCTTCCCTTCCACAGAAATCCAGATTGAAAAGTCTTTCAATTTGAAATGTACAATCAATATCTACATCCTCCTTATTCCTCCCAAGGTTTATTCTAGGTAGATAATTCCTTAATCTCTCCGAGTTTTCCTAATGGCCCCCATCACTGAAATACAGTAACTCAGGCATCCCCCAACGTGGCTGCGTAGTTCCTGGTATTTGGGGCAATGAATACATGCTCCATCCTAGATCACTGTGATCCTCTCAGGCAGATGGGCCCAACAGTTTGACTGCAGCAGTTGGAAGAGTGAGCCATGTCCCCTTTCCCACCTCCTGCATGCTCACAGTTTAACTGATTGGCATAACTGGAACAGACCCAGCACTTCCTGACAGTCATCATTTTATGAAGTCATTTTCCTTTTTTTCTTCTGAAAATGAAAAAATTCTCAGTTCACCTAAGAAGGAGCCCCAGTTATAAAGACAAAATACGTAACATATACAAACTGTTTCACAGCCTGAACAACAGGAACCTGTTTCCAGATATTTTCTGTCATATTACACTGGCCAGTAGTTCAAACAGATACAACAGAAAATCAGTAGCTTAGTAATGATATAAGCACACTAACAATTAACCTTCATACAAAACACTACCACAGATACTAGAGATACACACAGAGCACAGATACACTGCAGAGGGACAAGAATGAAGGAAAATGGGGAGCTTGCAAAGCTTGGCTCTTACATGATGAAAGGTAAATAAAAGATACTGCCAACTGCAACCATAGCTCTGATTTGCTACCCCATAAAAGATAAAGCATGTTCTCTGTAATGCAGCTCAAAAAGTTCAGCTCTTGCCAATTGCTACCTGAGGTACAGGTATCTATGATGATCTCTTTCCCTCCCATGACCCAACACAGTTAATTGGGGCAAGCATCTCATGAGTGCAGGAAAGACAACTCGCCCACTTCAGCAGAGGCCAAAAAAAAATCTGTGCTGGCAGAAAAAGGACAAGACAAGCCTCTGCAGAAATCAGATCTTCACAGTTGGCATCAATGAGCACATTTCATTCCCAACCCAAGACTGCTAAAATAATGCAGGAGAACCCTGCTCGTTTCTCTACCATACCTAGTCAGGCAGGAGGGAAGAAAACACCAAAACAATCTCCTATAAACCAACCAAGGTACACTAAAGTTCAGATATACCAGAAAAAGGACTTCATGGTATGAATAGGAAAGTACACTGAGACAACCGATGTGTTTTACTCTATCTAAAAATCAGGTTTTATTATTTGTGAGATTTTGTTCAAACTCTACAATTTGTGGTAGTCAAAAAAATACCAACAGTTCTACTGGAGGCTTTTGACTCTCTTTCTCATCACTTGGTGTTGTTAAATAAAAATCTCAAGAAGTCTATTTTATTTAAAAATTCATTTCTTAGAATAATTATTTTACAAGTCAATAAATTGCAATGAACCCACACTATCCTAAAGCCATTAACATCTCATGAATATTAAGCTTCCAGGGAAGCTCTAAAAACTGATTCACTACAGAAGCAATTTCTTCCTTTCCATGCACTCAACTAATTTAGGTGAGTTATTAGCTAATTCAAGGTTGAGAAACCAACTGGGAGTTTAAAACAGAAGACAAAGAAACACATGTTCTCAAATAAAAATCACACTTCAAAAAAATGAGGAAAAAGCAACCGAAAAACATGTCGGCAAAACAAAAACAAACAGCATTGGGAAGGCGAAGTGAAGATGCAGGGCCTTAAGTTTGTGGGTTTTTTCCTTTCTTTGACTGGCATTTGTTAATGTGTAGCACATTTAAAATAAATAAAACTCGCAACATTTGGCCTTGTAAAGCCACCTTCATCCTGTGACTCGTCAATGAACCCCTTCAATGGGCTCAGAGAAGCTAGGCAAGCATGGTGTGCTCATGAAGCTCAGAAAAGAGTATAGGCAGTGACCACACCTGTCACCAAAGCAGCTGAACTGATCCCAACACCAAGGGGACCAGAGATGGCCTTTGCCGTAAACAATCAAATGTATCAAGTTGAGTGGGTCAACTGGTTATGTAAATAAATGGCCTTCCCTAAAATAATCTACAGGAAGTATTACCTTCCTGAGTCAGTCACACCCACATGGGGATGTGTGTATTCGGCTCAGTCCAACAGAGAGTATAAAATCTGAACACCCTGAAAAAACAACTCTGAGGAGAGCAACAGGCTTGAGCTGGCTTCAACCCACGTGTTCCTTCAACCCATGTGTTCCTTCCTGGCAACTGGGAACATGCAGCACCGTGACAGTGAGCATGCTGTAGAGATTAGTAAAGGGAATGATGTTCGACTGTATATACAACTGCTGTATTGTGTTGTGATTTCTGTATATTGCTGCATCACTTTTCTAAATCAAAATCCCACATAGCAACAAGTATCTTCAACTAAGTTCAGTACTAAAGCATGAAGCCCTCCTTGTGGAATATCTAGAAGAACTTGGTCAGAGAGTATTAGACTAACGCACTCACTTTGCCAGCTGATTTTGTTAACCCTTCACCTATTTTTCTAAGCAACTGCAAAAGCAGGACTACACAAAAGAGTTTTCTAGAGCTGAACAAGTACTACTGCTCAAGAACATTCAGCCAACATGATTAAATGCAACACTTTTAAGCACTACTACTTATAAGCTAGGAAAATTTACTTGGACCTATTAAACGAAAATACTGTAAAATCATACTATCTGCCATGTGGGTTTCTATGACAAGGATGCCTCAGAAGATAGGTTTGATTCTGTAACTTTGGTTCTGAAGTGCTCTGCTACTTAAGGCAGTGTTAAGGTTACTACTTAAGGTTACTCCCTCCACATGAAAATTAATACCATCAGTGCAGTAATTAACAGAAACACAACTTGTAACCCAGCAGAAATAGTTCTCAACTGGATTTATGTACAGCTAAACATACTTTTTACCAACCAGCTTGACTAATCATCCTCCGCAGATGTTGCTCAGACCCAGTGTTTGCTCTCTGCAATTGTTTAGGTTCCCTCATTTCAAGCACTACTAGCAGAATTATCTTTGATATGGTAATTTTAAACTAAAGAAAACCAGACCCCAAGGCACACTGTCTCCTTTTGCTTCAAGAGCTTAACATGCCCCCTTACCTGAAAGTAGAACCAACCACGTCTCTCTTCTTTCAGCAAAACACAACATTGCAAGAGCAAAAGCCTACATGAGGAGGCAAAACATGGACCTTACACAAAATTGGCTGTCTGCCTGAGTTATGTCTTCCAGTTATGCTATACAACATGAAGTAACCTCTCAGTCTCCCCTGTGTGGACAGTCCTCTGGATGACCAATAAGCGTATATGCCTTGTGGGTGCAGAACACCCATACTCCTGCCTCATCTACTTCAGACACAGGGATCCAGTGCAGTCTACATCAGTGTGCACTAGTATCATAGAAGAGATAGCACTGGAAGGGACCAGTCGTGATCGTCTAGTCCAGTGTACCTCAAAGGAGGGTAAAATACAGCAAGCTGGTCAGGAATTATCTCTCCTTCATAAATCCAGGCTGACTACTTCCAATCACCTTGATATCCACATGTTTGGAAATGGGTTTCTAGGATTATCTGCTCCATCACCTTTCCAAGGATCAAGGTGAGGCTGACTGGCCTGCAGCTCCCTGCATCCTCCTTGCTCTTCTTGAGTGACACCTATTCTCTTCCACTCCTCAGGAAACTACCCTTATCACCACGACCTTTCAAAGATGATGAGAACAGCCTCACAATGACATCAGTCAGGTCCTTCAGCACTTGTGAGTGCATCCTATCAAGTCCTCTGAAATTCTTTATGTCCTATTTGTTTATATGCTCCTGACCTGATCTTCCTCCACCAAGGATAAGTCTTCCTTGTGCCAGACCCTCCTTGGCATCTCAGGGACCTGGGATTGCTAGAGGCAAGTCTTAATAGTAAAAACCAAAGCAAAGAAGGCCTGAGTACCTTGGCCTTTTCCATGTTCTTTGTCACTAGGTCTCCTGCCCCCATTCAGCAGTGGTCTCATTTTCTCTGATCTTTCTTTGCGCCTGATGTCCCTGTATAAGCTTTTCTTGTCCCTCTCCAGATTCAACTCTAGATAAACTTTGGCTTTCTTAACCCAAACCCTACACACTTAAGACAGCATGACCTGTCCCTTGTTCACGGATGCAGGCTTCCTGCAACTTTAATGTGATTTCCTGCATGAGGGAATTGAACCATTCTTGAGCTTGGAGGAACCAGTCAGGTATGATTAGACAAAGTTCTTGGATGTAAGAGGTTATAGGTCATCCCCAAATTCATATGGGGAAAAAGCCCAAAATTCTCTGAATATGTTCCAGACCTATTTTCTTCCATCTCAAAAATCCTTCTTGCCTAGTTTCAATAAGCAAAGGGAATAAATGCTTAAAAAAATTAAATAGAAGTGACAGAGAACATAGTGTCCCTGGAACACCCATCTGACTCCAGAAGCCAAAAATACAAGTTAATAAAAAAAAGATCAAATATAACAGTTTTTGATATTGCATTTCTTTTGACAAACCTACGCAAACAACATTATATTTTAAATGGATTGGGAAGAGCAGAGGACTGGAGAGAAAATTCTTGTCTCTAAACAAAAAGGTGCATGTCTAGACACCTGGAACTGTGCCTGCACATTTAGTTTTGCAAAAGCAATTAAAGCTCTCCACTTTGGAAAGAGATTCAGATTTCAGGCTCTGCAGTTTACAAGTCCTACACATAAGAAATTACTTTTTCTATAATATCTACAACTGACCATTTAAATCATTCCTTAATGGAAACTAAATCTAATTTTGTCACGGAAACTGAATGATGCACAGATGTCTCCCCAGCTGTAATCAGCTCTGGACAGATCACACAGATGACCAAGAGTTCTCACACAGAATAAAGCATAACCTTAGTTTCATGCTGATTGGTGGTGGTTTCTGAGAAAAGCTTTTCTTACAGGAAGAAAACAGAAGAGTACAATTGCTAAAAGCAAGTGCCCCATGAGAATATTTTAGGCTAGGGTTTAAGTAAACTCAGCTTGGTCCTGCAGACTGCATGCTCATTAGCAGCTGGGACACAAGACACACATCTGTTATGCATTTTTGGGTTTAGCTTCTTCCAAAAGGAGTCCAAGCTCTGACAGCTTCATGACAGGAAGCAAAGCATGTGGGATGCTCAGCAGTCGCTTCGTAAGTGCATCCCGATCTGAACTAAAACTAAATCTGTGCCTACAGTAAAAGAAGCCTCTAAAAATTTCTTTTGATCCGCAACTAATAAGTTACTTCAAACCAAAACCCCAAAGTTCTTCAAAGTCATTCCCTTCAACAGTTAACCACAGATAGCTGTATCAGTGCACTTTAGGCAAAGCTACTACACCTTAAGGCAAATGCATCAAACTTCAGGGGTTCTTCATTCCATGTGTATACAAATATTCCACATAAGCCTATCGTTCAAATGTGAAAAGACACAGATTGATGCCACAGTAAGAATCCATCCTATCTTCTTGTCAGATAGTCCCTATCTTATTAAAGCCAAAGACAACCAGAGTTAAAACAAGTCACCACCATCTAATACATAATGGTATTAAAAGTAAATTACTAATGGGATTTGAACGTCTCAGTAGTAAGTTGTAATCACCACTCTTGCAACTCGGGTGAGTAGGAACAAAGTGATTGGAAACCCGTGAACAAAATTCTGCTCTGAAAGTGGAATCAGTCAAGGAGCAGTGAGTTAGATCATTTTATAAGCTAGTGGAAGTGAACTATCGCACCTAAACAAAACAATACAGAATTGAACTGACTAAATACACACACTCCAGGAAAAATTCTGCAACAAAATCACCAGTCTGTGGTTATGTAAGAAAACATTTCTTAGGCCTTTATTTACAAAAGCTTTAAAAACAAATACCCTCTGTTATGCAAATTATTTGTTGTTTAAAAAGGACCACCCAGTTACATCATTGTAACTCAATGAAAAAAAGGTGTTTGACTTTTTGTTTTTAAGTACAAGGTAAAACAGAGTAATTTGGTGAACATTTGGAGATTTTTCTACTATTGATTTCCGTGTCGAACATGCACACACTTACGCGCGCGCATGCACACACAGGCACACGATGTCACACATTCCATCATTTCAGGCTAGTATTTAGCTATTCAATACCAAAAATCCTTCCTGCACAACTGCTCTGTACACATGCTATGCAGAGTTAAGAACATACTTTAGGGTCCTTTAAAACAATATATCTAAAATATATTGCTAAGATATACTCCAAAATAAACTAGCATTACACTCCTCAGGTAACTTTATTAGCTATAAGTTATTTATATTTTGTTGTTTTACAACAAATATCTGTAACATCTGTCTTTGTAGCAACTACAAAAAAGCACGATTTAATTGTTCTTCTAATTCAATAATTCAATTAAATAGTATTTTTTCAGATCTTTGGGTTTTATCTTCAACTAAACTGACTTTCAAAAATTATCAAATCAAGTACATAATAAATATGACTTCATAAAAAATGTGAGGTGTACATTACTAGAATAAAAGCTAGGAACTTAATCAACGGAAGTGTGCCATTACAAAACTCCTACTATTCCAATAGCCTTCAACTCTCAGCTTAATGGCAAAATGCTAAATTCATAAGCTGTTCTTTTCCTGAAGGGTGTAAAGCTGTTTTTTCAAGCTTCTTTTCCCCGTCACAGAGCGGTTCAAAAGCAGCAGGCCAACCAGCAGTTGACATGTGCAGGATGTGTTTGAAGATGACTGAACACTAGTAAAATAACAGCAGTTACTATGATTTCAGTAGTTTGGTTTGCTTGAACAGACAGAGGTTATGCAGCAAATAAGTCACTTTCTGTGGGTTGAGATACCAAGGAAATACAGCGTGAAGCTGCTGAACTTGGCAGATGATTGTTTTCTAGCTGAGGGCAAAAGAAAAAATAAAACTTCAAATAAAACAGAGGATCTGAGTCAGAGTCGCTCTCTAAAGTGCAAATTTGATGGTCCACAATCTTGAATAGCTAAAACGCCTGCATACTGGAAGGAACAGACATGAATGGGGAAGTTAGTTACAATCAGTGCCAGTTGATTTGGAGAACGGAGGGGAAGAGACAAAAAACTAGAAGATCAGTATAGGTAGGTTTACCAGACTATTCATTATGATTTAACTTTCCCTTCTCTCTGCCACACTGATCCTATACATGCTGCTTCACAAATGGGCTAGGTATGAGGCCAAAATGTAACCCAGAAAATTTTACATATCAATAGTAAGATCAAAATCTGTGATAGGAACAGTCAAGTTTAGTACATAGAAAGGCAGGAAAGAAAGTGTGCTGAGAAAGGGGAGAAAAAAGCCTTATTGTCCAAGGGGTTCAACCAGAGATAAAACCTATATACAAGCATGTGGAGGTCAAAAAGATGGCCTTTCATTTCATGTCATGACTGTTTGTTGGCTTCTTCTTCATATGCATTTCCTGTGCCATTTTGTACATAAGATGACCCCGAACCAAGGCCGTATAAGTGGCCACAGTATTTGGCATCATCAATGTGATCTTCAAAGAACATCTAAAGAGTTAAAAGAGAGACACAAATTATTGCCAAAGAAAAGGCTCAGTTTAAACAGAACTATAGGAAGGCTTTAAAATGTTACTTTCTTTTTAGCATATCAAATCCCAAGGTGCAAAAGATGATATAATTAACATAATAACACACTTAATCTCAACATATTATCAAAATGTGCTATATGACACGATTCTTTTAAGTAAATTTGTCAAGGAATACAATGAGTCTTCCTGTGCACCCTTCCTGATGAAATGGCCAAATAAAATGTTTTGATAATTTTGTATTATCAGTTATCACTCACTTTTCTAAAAGTGCAATGAAGATGTTTGTCCAACTGATTTCTGTGGAGTTTCTCACAACAGGCATATGCTTAACATCTCCCACCAGTGCCCATACTCTACCTACTCCTCAGCGTGGGGTTTTCATCACACTGTCTTGAAATGGACATATGTCCTAATTTAAGTTATAAATCATTTCATAAGGAACAGCAAATTTTGTACTAAGTAAATTTTGTACTAAGACTGCATTTACACCTTGTAAGTCTTAACCATAAACAGAACCTTTCAGTGGAAGACACATGAAACCCCGTGATATTCCGATTCTACATTTTAGACCCCCAGGTTTTCAAGCAAAGCCATGAACTACCCTGCAAAAATAAAAGACATATGCATACACAAAAATTTTTCACCCTAAAAACTTCACGGCAACCCTGGACGTCCCAGTGGTTGACATTCTGAGTCATCATCAACATCAGAAATCTAAGACAGCCAGAATGATGCAGGAGCAGGGCAGATGCAATACACAGTCTAAATGCAGAGGACTGAATATACCACACAGGCTGAAAACTTCAAGGTTTGCCTTTAGCGGCACAGTCTGGAAGGAAAGTTCTGTACTGCAGGAATTGGAAACCTCAATTAAAAGTTTTAAATCCCCCAGCAGTACTTAAAGACATAAACAGGTAGAAAAACCCCAAAACAACAGTTCTACTGTTGTAGTATCAGTATTTAAGTATTTCTGATGGGAAGAAAAGGATCAGTAACTTTTTCGGCTGGCACTCCAAAACCCAGCAAGCAAGTTGCAATTCCTTCATGGCAATCAGGAAGAAAATTTTGTAGCTCTGAAAGCATTGTAAAATGAAGTTTTTTCACTCAGAAATACATTGTTAAACAGTGAACTCTACTGAAAAGGCTTTAAAAATGCACATTAAATGTATTTCTCTCTGCTGACTACTGTGTCCTTACTTAGAAATGCTGTATTTGCAAAGAATCTCTGAAAGTACTGAAAAAAACATGGTAAACAACCCATCTTTATTGGCCTAATTAAGGAAGTGTTTTGCACTAAAACAAACCTCAAAAATTTCTACTTTACCCAATAAGAGCTTTTGGTAAACAAATTCAAGAAGCTAATTTGCCAAACACAAACTGTATCTCATTAGAGAAACGATTGTGAGTTTGAACCTCTCCCTCTAGAAAACTAACTTGAAAGGCAGTATCTTAGGCATGGTTACCATGTATTTCCCCTTTCCCTTTATTTGCTTTAGATTTTGTTTCACATTCAAGGGTGAAAAATTACAATAACCGGGCAGACAGTAGTTAGCCACACTGGGCTCAGATCATAGCAGAAACACAATCTTCTCCATTATATCTGTAGCCCATGACCTGCTTGACAACTGCAACAGTTCCAGTGGATGCAGAACAGTGTTAGGATGCTTAAATCACAGCATTTATTTTTCATTGCTGTCTCACCAGTAGTTGTCAGAAACTCATGGTCATCTTCTCCTTTACACAAAAAGCTGGATTACAGAAGGTAGACACCTCAGCACACAGTAGTAAACCTTATTAAAAGATGAGGTTTGCTATTGCCCTCCGTTTTGACATGGTGACACTGAATTGCTGGCAGAATGCCATGTTCAGATGCACTAGCATTTGTCCAGTACACTGCTTTCCAGAAGAGGCCCATTCAACATGTTTGTTCTGCTAATGCAAAATATCCTAATATCTTCCCGTTGTACACGGACAAGTAGCAAGGAAACGTGAAGCTTGTAAGACCCTATTTCCCTTGAATTAATTGACCGATGTACAGTCTTTTAGAACCTGAGTTAATCTGTGCTTTACTCAATGGTAAGGAACAAATGCATGGACATTCCCCACAGCAGCATGAAGGTCATTATTTAATATGCCTACAGCCTGCAAGTTTAGCCAGAAGTGGCTAACCAACACTTTCCCCCCTCTGGGCCTATCACAAGCAGCAGTGTACATCAGCTGGGTATTACACTGAGCAGAAGCTCCAGAAAAATTGGCTTGAGTATCATCACCCAGAAGAGAATCTGGCTCCAGCAGCTCATAATTCACTGCAGCAGCCACCTAAAAAAAGGCACTTTGCAGAACAGGGAAGGGAAGAAAAACAAAAACCCACAAAAAAAAAATCCAAAAGCCAGGCACAGGCTGGAAACAGGAAGCAATACTCACTCACAGCAACTAAGCAGGGAATCAGTAGGGCTGGTTCACACTTACTCTGAAGAAAATATAGATGGTCTTATTTTTGTTAAGAAAGCAGCAACCCCTGAAGCCCTTCAAAGGCCTCCTTAAAATACAGCAGACTTATTAGAATCAGCAATTCCATCCATCTGACTATTACAGCACGTTACTATCATGGAGATAAAGCCAATACATCCACCTACTTCTCTCATTTTGAAAAAGGCCATTCCTGTGAGTAAAGAATCAGATCCTGCCTGATGCTGTGGTCCTATCCTTTCCAGCTCTAACTGCTCAGCCACTTCTTGTAATCCACCCTGAAAAAGAAAAAATTTTTGTTAACTGCTGAAAAAAATTCTATCAGAAAACTGAACAGCTATATTTGGGAAAAACTGTTACACAAGTCATACAACCTCAGGTATATTTTAACATTCACACAGTAGTTCTGTGTCAGGATTGATTAAATAAAGCAGTATCTGTGACCAACAAAACTACTACTCCTTCAAGTTACAGCTCCTCCACTAACCAGATGTCATTATTTAACAAAACAATTCCTTCAAGATGTTGAAAGGAATGGCAATGCTGAAGAACAAAACCAGATGTTCCTGTACTCCTATCTGAATGAAAGTTTAAAAGGTAAAAGTTGTTCTACAAACACAAGAATTCAAGTGCTTACAAATGAGATGCCCATATGCCTCCATGTGTTAAAGTATCTAGGCTTTGAAACAGACCTTTTCCTTTTACACTTACCTTTAAACAATTGAGGTTTTTTCCACTTCCCTTCACAAAAACTGAGAGCATCCTTAAGTATCTAGAATACTACAGGGAGTCCAGGAAAATGTGGCACAGCAGGCATTTAGAAACCAGGTGCTAAAGTCAAAAAAGGACGTAAGGGCTCACTCCATCTCTACAAGACATTCTACCGTTCTTTAAAGTTTGTTTCATTAGCTGCCATAAGGGGGTGGGGGGGGGAAATCCATCATTTTGCACCTAGTTTTCTAAGATACTAAAAACCAATGGTACAGCTGGTTTTTCTGTTAAGAGATGTATATTTAATAGTCACATGTGTAATGAAACCTACTTCTTAAAAAAAGTATATAAGCTTCTCGCATACAAAAGGGAACAATTTAAAACCGTAATTTTCTGCTTTGAATGCTGATACATGGTTTAAAAAGGACAGACTGCAAAGCTGTAGACATCACTCCAAAGCTGCAAATCTATCTGCTCTTAAAGGTAAAACTTCTCCAGTTTTGAAGCAAATTTTCTTCCCATTAAGCTTATGTGAAAAAATATTCCCTTAACTGCAGAGCGATTAAATAAACCTCTTTAGTGCCCCTCAAAATGGTAATAACCACTATATGTGGAAACAAATCCGTGAGAAGTCAGTTTTGTTTTACAGATATCACAGATCAGTTGAAAGATAGACACGTCATACTGTAACTGCAATCTTTTAATGCTGTAAACTACACACTGTGAGCATATAATTTTGTACATCAATTCTTCTTTTCAATCATTAAGTCATAAAGCTACTAGAAATAGACTAAAGCACATGCACAATCTTTAAGGCCTAGAAAGATCAAAAAAACAAAAGACAAAATCCTTAGTGCTGTCATAACCTTTGCAAGGTACAGGAAGGGAAGCAGTAAGAGGCAAAGGTGTAACAGTCACCTTTGCAGGTTAAAAGTCACAGAGCAATAAAGTCTGACCTGAAAATCAGATCAAACATTACAAAAATTCCTGTGAATCTTATAGCAACAGGTTTGTGTCTAGGTTTTTGTTTTGTTTAAAGAGATGGAAGCTTCAGTAGTAACATTCTCAAGTAACATCTACAAATCAAGATGAAAAACGAGTACTGGTATGGCTAGTTTTATTGTAGCTTGAGTAGCAGAAATATAGTTTATAGATGTTTAAGATAAGAGTAAGTCTACACACTGTACAGTTAAGCACTGAAGCTAACTTGTTTTCTTTATGTGCCTGGATACAACATTTGAACACTGCAAACAGGCTCAGTTATTTAATTTACACTCTCAAAAGCATACTGAAAGTTGGTGGGCAGCGGAAAAAAGTGCATCTCAGATAAAAGCATGTTCTCCGCTAACTCCAATAATGAGCTGTTAGAATTAGCAACAGCAGTTAGGCCCACACCCTTCTCAAGGCACTGTTTTCTGCTTCAAAACCCTCTACTTCCTCAAACTGCGAATCAGCAATGCCTCATCATCAGGTTCTGCTAGCTCTAAGACCATCTACTCTAGCTTCAAATAACTGAAGAAAAAACATTTCAGAATAAAAATCTATATTTACACAGCAGCTGCAAGCTCTGGAATGTAGACTTAGTAATTCAAAATTTACAGTAACAGCAGCCTACAGAAGAATGCTTTGAAATTAGTGGTTTAATGGTATATATCTATTTGTAAATATATCACACACCACCTGTGTGACACTTCTTGGTCTACAACTGCAATAATTATGGAATAAAATGTGGCTGTCTCTGAAAATTAATAGGTTATTGATATTCTCTTTCAGGCGAGACTTTTGCACTCCAGATAAGTTACTCCTGGAGGAGAGACAAATTCTTCCCAAGTTTTCAGAGCATCAGTCTTTCAAGGAAAAGGCCACTGAATGATTTATATAGTCACACAATCATAGTCAATCCAGTTCAAATTTTCATCTCATGGCATTTGTACCAGAGTTCACTGTTCTGTACAAACCCCCATATTAAAAGCAAGTTTCCAACAAGGTCTATAGATGTACATTACCTAAAAGTTGCCATTACTATCAAAAGGTTTGGAATTGTCTACATAGAAAAATTCTAGAGAACAAGCAAGAGTTTAACCTATACTACATTAATGTCTCAAGTTAACTCCCAATCTGCATGCCAGTAAAGTACATTTATGTCCATTTAAGTTGGAGTAACATACTGTAAATTCACAGACTACTTAATTCCAGAAAAAGAGCATCAAACAGTTTCCCCAATCATGACGCATATTTCTCCTCTTAATGCCAAGAATTCTTTTTTGGGTGTGTGGGGGCATGGAGTGGGGTATCTACAGCAAGTCAGTGACGTTCATACGAAGAATAACTTAGACAAGTCAATAAAGGACAACTGCACAGCAGTTCAATTCACTGCAATTTAATATTGAAAGTGACACACATTAGGAGACAGTGCATGCATTTTTAGAGTCACAACACTGATTGATTAGCAATTTGTTTCAGACAGCTGCTCTCAGCACAGCATAAGCCCACCATCATTTCATCACTGCTAAATTTGGAGGGGTAGGGTAGTCCACATCCCTTCCCCTGCTGTCATCACCACTCTGCAGGTTAGGTGACAGGATCAAGATTTACTGCAGGAAAGCTGACCTCCATATTCAGCTCTGAAAAAAACATCCTTGTTCTTAGGTTTACTGAAATAAGACCTGCAAAGTTTTTTCACGTATTCCAAAAAACATTAGTGTCTCAAAACAATGCAGGTTACACACAACTATGTCTTAATGAAATGACAAGAAATACAATTTCCTTCTCCCCAAACTCACTGGGAACGCGACCTCTGGAATGGTGACACTGAACCTCATTCTGTCACCTTTCCTACATCACTAAAGTTGGGTTATACATTCTGTTCTTGGTAAGCGTGTTGCCACCATAAAGACACCAGATGCTGTACTTTACTTCACCAGGAGTGAGAAAGTAAGGGAGTTTTTTGTTTGGGGTTCCACCCCTGCCCCTCTCCTTTAAGACTCCTGAAGTTCACGAACATTTCATTTTTACTTCCAGCCTCTGTGGAAGAAAACTGTTTCTAACATGTTCTCTAATAGTCAGCTATTTGCCCAGCTGATTATAGCAATAACAACTCTAGATGAACACAGATAGGTATTTTTCTTACTAACTCAGAGAGAGGTCTCCCATTTTCAACATTGATTAACAAAAGGATTTACACAATTTACTTCCCACACAAGCAGGCTACTACTTAAAAGTGACACATTCTATTAGTTTATCTCAGAAAGAAACAGAGGACTATAAACCCCACACTAGTTCAGCACGACGAAGTGGCAAGCCATCCCTTAGGATTTGGTTGTACTACAGGCAGTGTTCTCTTTTTCCTGCAGGTTCTCATTGAGAAAGCCTAGAGAATTAAGTTAGTTTCCACAAAAGCAGCGAGCCATTAATTGCCTCAGATGAGCGATGCACCTCATTCCAGCAGCAGTCCAGACTCTTACAGTTCTTTGGCAAGTAAAGCGGTTAACAATCCCTGTAGCATCTTTCTTTCGCTTGCTGTCTTCCCCTTCACATACTTAGTTCCAGCTTCCATTCATTCTCCAGTCCAATAAAGTATCCAAATTTTATGCCTGATAGAGTAAGCCAATTAGTAGCCCCACTGGCCTGACATGAGAAATTAGTTTCTAGTACTGTATTTTTTTCCTAGAAGTCGAATGTTGTCCCTGAACATATGTTGTTGTTTATCTTTCCTTATGGGGTTGTTTATCTTTTCTTATGGGGCCATCTGAAACATTCTTCGCTCCATTCCTCTTCCCAAGACACTTCCACAGCATCACCGTCGCTATTACCTTTGCCAAGACGACCGCAGTCCTTTAGTGGACTGCACAATAAGGAAATAAGAGTATATGAAACCCATCAATTCTTACGGCTCAAAAAGTGAAGGATTAATTCCAAACATGGGTTTATCATCTGTCAAAACACTGGGCACTGTAATTACAGTATCAACATGCTATTTTTAACTGATAAGCAGTTATAAAAATTAATGTGTGCTCCTGCCTACTTCTATCAATAGCCTTTAATATTAAATATATAAAGCTTGAGACAACAATATCACAACAAGTTTAATAGGTACTATCAAAGCAAAACCAGAAAACAAAAATATTGAAAATAAGTATTTTTAAGCAGAAAATACTCTGTCTCCAAACCCAAAACTTGTTCTGAGCCATTAATAGATTACTTACCTTCAGATTTTTGCAACTCTTCATCAGATATTTTACATCATAGATGACAGGGAAAAACAATCGCAGTATCTCAAAGAAGTCCAGCTCTTCTTCAGGTAAATTAGAGTTTGTCAGGATCTTTATTAGATAGCCGAAGTCATATCCACTGCAAATTAGTAACAAAAACAATATAAGCAAACACCTTAGAAGCATCCTTCTCACTTCCAACTTCAAGACTTTCTTACACATTAACAGGACATTTTGCTATTTTCAATGGACCAAGACTGACTCTTGCAGAAGTATAAGCCTCAGTGTAAATGGCCACATTGCAGTTTCCAGAGAAAACATTTTAATTTAGTCTGAATGAGGCCAAGTGAAGAAGCAAAAAGATCTGTCTAGAGGAGTTTCTCTAAATCCTGAAACAAGGTAGTGATGCTGGGGCTTCATCTGATAACAAGAACTTACACCAGAAAGACTCCTAGCTGGTTCCTTTTACACAAACTGGACTTTCTCACTACAAACTGAGACACAGACACTTCTACAGTTCCTGAAATCCAAAAGATTCATGAGTTTCTAGAGCCAACACATGTTTGTGCCTGGAGACAAGCTTCACCCTCAGCAACAAAGAGCGTATTGTCTTTCAACTTTCCCAATTAAATCAGCACACAGACAACCAAAAAATTTAATAGCTTGTAGACTATTACTTTATCCTCGCCTCCAAAAAGAGTAAGTTAGAAAAATTTTCATGTGTACATGTAAGTCAGCAGAAGGCAGTAAGATAACTGAGCCGTACAGGTTTGGTAGAAGAAACTGAGTATAGAGTATGTGTGTGGTGGAGAGAAGAGTTTGGAAAGACTTCCTTCTCAATAGCTTGACAGAAGAAAGAGGACATAGGAATGAGGTGTGGCAGTAAAAGGGGAAACCATGTACTTTTACAAAGGGTTAGGAGAGGAAACAGAGGGTTTAAACCATAGAAAAGACATATGTCAGGTATTAAGCAGGACTGAACACCAGAACAAAAAGCAGCAATGACTCATTATCCTTTTCCCTAGGATGGCAGAGATTACAAACCACATTATTCATGATATGATCATGAATCCAATCCATTCTGATCCCCTGTACTTGCAGGACTGCTCATACACATATGCACTGAACTAGACGGGGGACTGACACGTTCTCATCTTTGTTACTAGGTTTGCATTGAACCAAATCAGTTCCTAGCTTTTATGGACATGCAATTTTAAGAATGCCTGTACTAACAAAGATGATGAAAACACACAGCAGGGCTGCCTCTACTGAAGGCTGCGCCAGTTTTGCTGCTCACGGAACCTTAGCATCTAGGTGAGACACAGCTCAAGTGAGCGGGTGGCCACCACAGACTCCAAATTCCCAGTTTAAGACTTCGTGTTTGTTTTTGGTTACATGAGAATCAGACTCAAACCCAAGAATTTTACAACTTGGTAAACACTGACTGAGATCTTTAACTGTGAGGTGAGCAATACAGAAGACAAATCAGTTAAGAGCACTGTACTACTGATCCTGCAGATATTTAGCACCCACAAAGACTGGTGACTTCTGATGTAGGCTTAAGGTTTTAGCTTGTGTACTCAATGTAAAAGGGATTGCTTTTTGTACCTTTTGTATAAGATGGGGTTCTCTACATCATCTTTATCTTATGAATTTCTAGACAGAGGGTAGAAAATCTTGAACGTACTCTGAATGAATGAATTGTCTGCTAAAAGTCCATTAATACAAGAGACACAAAAGGTAGAGACTATTGCAGCTCTCCCATGGGGGTTTCCAGTGCTCTGAACAGGAATTTCATGTTGAATGAATCCTGCACTGCATCTGGTGCTTTGAAGCTGTGCTGGCAGCACTCCAAACTCCACAGCAGCAGCTACTGGCCAAGAAGCAAAGGAGCCAAAGATAAAGGAGGACTTCATCCGAGTCTTACAAAGTAAAAACCTGTAGTATTCTCGGCAAAACAGTAGCTTGGAAGCTTAATTTTATTAGATTCCTGGGGCCAGGGGGGTGGGGGGAAGCAGTGGGGAAGCCTGTATCAGCATAAAGTCTTCTACAGAAAAAGAAAAGAAACAAGCCACATTAGCAAAAAAGGGCTGTTCAGAAAGCTGCAAAAAAGACTGTTCAGGATTAAGGAGACTTACTCCTCTACAGATCAGAGAGCTTATTAACTCACTGAATTCCTGACATCAGTCATCCTTGTGGCTCAAATGTAACAGCCATATTAAAACTTTTAAAGGGAGGAAAACAGTATTTGTGCTCCTCCTCTTCCAAAAACAAAAGTGTTTTTGACTCCCATCATCTTCCAAAACAAATTATGTACATGACTGAATTACTAGAAAACAGATGCTATCAAACACTTCCAATTTCTATTAAGAAGGAAGTACTGTAAGAAAAGTCAAGATTCATTTACTATTTGTACTGAGAGGGAACAAGCTATCATAAATCTGCAATTTCAATTAAGAATTATCTGGGGTTTTTTTTCCCCCCCTTGAGGATTGTAGTAGATTCATTCTGGGATCCTCATGCAGAAGAAGGGAACAGGGTATCTGAACAGGCATGATTACCCTTCCATTGCATGACAGTATTCAGTCAGCTATCTGTTCTTGAATTCTAAACATGGGTTAGTTTTAGTCAGCTCAACCAAATGATGCTTCACATTCCTTAAATTCCAGCTGCTTACACTTAGTCCCATTGTGCTCATAACAATCATCACAAACCACATTTTACTAATCACAATGCAGTATCAAGGCATTTACATAATCTTTTTCGTATACTTTTCACGGGTAATATGCTCCAGTCATCCAAGCTTACAGATGTAAGAACTGTCACTCCAATTCAAGACTAAGATAATCTAGTTCAAAAATTTGAGTGGCCACTGCTAAATGCTAACAGAAAGGTAAGTAAGTCCACAGTGAGCAATTATATTATTACCAGCTCATTAAAGAAGTTTTCTTCTAATCCTCTAACAGGCAATTAGTGGCTGGTTTATACCCTGAAGCACATAGGCTTCCTTTCCTTAAAAGGCTTTCACCATTTCTAATACAATCACCTGAAGTTACTTAGTGCAGCTAGCCACAATCCCTGGAGCTATACAGCAATATAAGCATTCTTACAGCTACTTTTTTTTTTTTTTCTTTTTTACCAAACATGGACAGCTGTAAGCAACAAAACCATCAAAAAAGTCAAACATGCCTGTGTTTCTTTCCCCTACTATCCAGAAAGAATTCAGGTAGCCAATTAACAATGAATTCTACTCAAGCACCAACAGTCTCTGAAATAAATCGAAACCTGACAGAACTGAGAAAGCTTTACTTCATTTTATAACTGGCTAGTAGAAATGAGTCAACAGATTAAATTTTACTAAAATCAGCTAGACACAATTATTGAAATACAATAGCTTGGAAATTTCCAGCTTCCCAAAAACATCTGGGTTAAGAGGCATGTTTGCACAGAGCCTCCAAAGGTAGATTGAGGAGGGTGCACACAGGTGGACACTCAAAAGCTTCAGCAGATCAGTCAGTTGAACACACACAAAAACATTGTTTGAGCTGTTTTGTTTTATAACTTGTTAGACTGACAAGCACTCAGCTCTCTTGACTGTGACAAGAATCAGAAATTCAGGGCTTTCCCCTCCTCTCTGATCGACTCAAAAACATTTTAAACACACACAAAAGATTTGATGGAGTTGCTTATGGAGTTGCTTATGAAGTTGCAGTATACAAGAATTGGTGACAGTGCAAACATTTCTTCGCTCATGACTGGCAGAACTGCAGGTCCACACAGATTTGCCAATAGGTCAGGATGCCAAGGCAGCAACATCAAATGCAGAGATAAAAAGAACACAAAGAAAACTATTTGAGAAGCTAAGAGCCTAGAAATAAACTACATAAGAGTTCAAGGAAATCAAAGACTGGGAAACGAAACAAAACCAGAACATAACCTCACACTCTGAGAAAGGAGTAATTCCCCTCTGCCCACTTCCTAAGAGACTCATAAATTTTGAGGGTTAGTAGTAATTAAAGCATTTTAAGGAAACAGAAGCAATGGCAGTCAGCAACTATCAAGCACAGCTTTTTCTGTAGTCAAAGAACTACTGCATGAAGCGCCTACATGAAACAAATTGTCAGCTGAGCTGTCCCACTGTTTAAGTTTCCACTGACAGAATATAATCACAATCAACCTAAAATACATTTAGAAACAGCTGTTTACTATTCTTTGTGGCACATTTTATGTGACCCATGCTCATTTATAGCTTTGTGCAATCTTAGCTTCCTCAGAACTTAACCCACTACTCCACAGTTTTGTGCTCAATATCAACATGCTCTGCCAAGCACAAAAGCCTTTAAACATGTTCCGACTTCAGTTGTGGATAATCAGTGTTTGACAAATATTTGCTGAAATAGCTGTCTTAGGAGGATTTCTAAAGACGTTTTCAGTGAAGTCCACCACAGAAACTCATTTTAGCACAGATGAAACTGGACTTTAATAAAACCATTTCCAAAAACCCGTCATAAGCTGCTCTATTGCATTATTGCACATAGTTTGCACTGTACTTTAACCAGCTATTAGTCAGGAATCACACAATCAATATAATTATGCTTTAAAAAGAATCCCTAGTGTAGAAATGGCTCAGGTATTCTTTTGCTAGCATAGCTTACACTGGACCCTTAAAGTTATTAGACAATATTGGAAAAACATTGTTTTGTAGCTGTAGCTGCTTCTACATGGCAGTGTCTGTTGATGTACCAGTTACATGCATAACATGCCTCCCCCTCCTTCTCCTGAGCCATACAAGTTATTTTACTGTAGTCAAGTGTAAATCACAAATATGCATGTAAGAGCCCATAATAATGGGTTTAAGAAGCTGAAAAACTTAATTCACTAATTCAGCTTTTGTAGTTATTTTGACACAGTTTATGGCATTCTTGTTCCACTATTTTTCCCCAAGGTGCTATCCTAGTAGCAAGATAGCAAGAGTAAGATTATTTTGGAGTTACATTGCGAGTCGAGAGAGCTGCAAGTGGAACATGTAGGCAGATTCGGTGACAAGCATATTCAAAGAGGATCCTCCTTTTTTTTTTTGTTAACTGTCTTTACTTTTTCCCCCCTTCTCCTTTTTGAAAGTCAGTCTAACACTTGCTTTCTACAAAGCAAGTCAAAACGATGACTTCTGCAACAGGCTGTTATATGCACCCTTCTACTACTGTCATACATTCCTTGCTGAAGCAATCCTTATTTTTCAGTTGGTTAATAATGTAAATACTTCTCTAATTCCATGAGACTTTCTCTCCTCCAACCTCCCCTCCAAGATTTAATACTTAAGGATGAAGAATTTGAGGTTTTTTTGTTATTTTGTCATATACATACTACCACCCATCAATGTAGCATGTATGATAAACAAGAGTAAGGCTGTAAGGGTAGTACTAGTCTCAGCTAAAACATTTGCTCTACCTTTGTTGACTTGCTTAGCAGACAGCATTTAAAATGTCAACTTGTGGGTATTACATAGCAATAAGCCTTTAAAACCACTGTTGCTTGCAAAAAGTGCAAATTATCTCTGGCACGTAGTTGCCTATACAATGACTACTGCATAAGCTTTAAAGTGTTAAACCTTATTAGCACCCAAAGATCTTTTGTAGCTTGACAGATTCATAGAGATTTAGCAATTGCATTTCTATTTCTACTTGGATGATGAGTTCCTGTGGTGGAATAAATAGTAAAATATACTCATTACTGCAGCTCAAATTAAGGCTATCGGCACTCTCCTCCTAAACTGAGTAATTTTAAACTGCCCAGATTACCAGGAGATTTAAAACAAATTTAAAAGCGCTTTATAAAACTATTCACTGATAATTCTGTGGTCTCTCCCATGAGACAAACATATTTGTTCAAGAATTGTTTAGGAATAGTTTGCTTTTATCATTGTTACTATCATTACTTCAGTGTGTGACATTAAAAGATACAATGCCACCTGCTGGCTCAGGAGTTTCATGTTTTTCTGGTTTACAGTTTTCTGGTTATAGTGTAAACACCAAAACACCACTACCATCCTGCACAATCTACTCTTCCAATACAGAACAGTGCTACAGGTATCACAGCAGAAATATTTTCTAAGTCTTAGCAACCAAGATACGTGCTAGATACACTGTTGGATGTGTACCACTTAAGACGAGATGTAAAATGCAAACTCTAGAATTCAATAATCAATACTGAAAACTCAAATACTTAACATGCAGAATTTACCTATGAAAGGAAAGCCACTTGACTCCTTCACACAGTACAACTCCTGATGTCATAAGCAGCTCTGCAAAGTACTGCGTCTCAATTCCTTCTTCTTCATGCTTTTTGAACTGGATACCGGATGTCGTCAACAGTTCAATAGAGTCCTGGGCATACATATCTTCTCTAAAAAAAAGAGAGGAAAAGCAAATTTTAAAAATCTACAAGCATCAGTGATTATAAACCTGGTAGCATCTCATTTTGCTATTCATTCCACAGACTTCACTAGCATAAAGCAGGAGCAACTTGACTTTGTTCCATGTTAATGACAAAACCAACCATTTTTCATAGATTTTGTTAATCTTCAGTAGCATTTCACCATTCCCAGCACCTCCATTCTCACCTCCTTCATAAAAATCTACTTCCTGCTCCTCTTCCGGTTACCTAGAACTCCCCTTTTTCAGATCTACAGACAAAAGTGAATGTATGAATACAGGTGTTTTACTGAATGAGACCTATTACCTGAACTGTGACAAATTAAACATAACAGTTGGAGCACTAACATGTTACGTTATAGAACTAGGAAGAGTATCCTCCAGATCCCAGTGCTGTATTAGTTCTGTGAATAATATTTCCCAAACATTTCTTGTGATTTAAGCTTAAGTAAATGTTTAGACATGTGCTCATCAAAGCCTCCTTCTCACTACAACTGGAAAGTGAGTACTTGCTCCATTTAGTAAATCCTTAAAATTCAGGTAGTCTAACATTTTCCTTCTAAACAACCAACTTCAAAAGCCATATTTTGGACCTAAAATTTAACCTATCTTTAGGATAGAAAAAAATTCCTCTATGCCTTGTTTGATCTCCTCTTATACCTGTATTTCTTCCCCTTACCACTAACATTTTCGTACAGTCTTAAGGACTTTGTGATGAAGTGGATGGCTTCTTTTTCCTTAAAGTTGAATCTATATCATCATAACAAAGACATAGAATGGTTAACTGAAAAAACCCAAATGTGGCTCTACTTAGAAGATCATATTCATATTACTGTCCACAATATACTAGTCTGCAAAGTCTCTTCAGTATATAGTTTTCAATTTTAATAAAAACCAAAACACAAAAACCAGACAAAACAACCAATATATCAAACTTGACTATTAGATTCAGTCATAGACTTCTATTCCTTATTCCTAATAGCAAGTCATCATTCATCAGAACATCGAGATACATTCTCAAGATGTGTTGCATCTTTTTTCCTCCCTCCCACACAGCTGCTCATTAGTTCTCCAGCTTTAAGGCATCAGCTTCCCAACACCTGTCCTTATCCATAACATATTAAAGAACTCATCCAAAACAAACATGCCTATTTTACAAAAAGAACTTTTACTTCTATTTTGTTGCTCTGCACTAATCAGGTGGATAGTTATTTTAGAGAAATATTTATGCTTTTTAGAAGCACACTATAACAAGACCTGGCTGGAACCACACACGAAAGAACTACCTTCTAGGAACAGCCAACAGCTGTTTTGCTTTAGGAGCAGAACACCTGGCACAGTGCCACTTCCCAAAAGGAAGCTTAGAAACAGACAAAAAAAAGTAATTTCTCCATCCATGTAAAAAAAAATATTCACTTTTCACACAGCACTTACCTAGCTTACCTTTTTGTATGAAATCCCCTCAGTGAACTAGTAACAAGTTCGTTATGTGACTACCTATATCTTGCCTTACTAAGCTGTCTTATCTATGCAGTATCTTGCACAAATGGATGGAAAACTACTTTTGTTTTTAGTTGCTTGACATTAAATAGACCTTTGAAGCTGAAAAAATAAACATACATAACACAGGCTCTTCTTCCCAGATCACAGTTTGGAAGTTATTAATTCATTCCTCCTCTTTCTCCCGTACTTAGCAGGATTAGTCTATTCTTCTATTAAGACAATGGATAACTTTTATCCAGCATTTGTATGGCCAGGTAAGTTTAGATACCAAAGTATCAAATCCACGCTTCCTTTTCTTTCAAGAGGCGCTTCAAACAACACTAAAAAGAGCATGTCATTCCTCTGACCAAACTGATCTGTGACAAGCCACAGCACTGCTTATTTAGAGAAGCAGAAAGATCAAGCGAGACAGCAGCAGTTTTTTCCTTTGTAAGAACCTGAATTACTTTGAAAACAAGTCTTTTTATCTACAGAAGAAAAGGTCTGTTCTCTAAACCCGCTTTGTAGGCAGCAGTTTTGACTCACGTATATCAAGCTGTCCAGTGATCAGCTTGTAACACAACTGCCAAAAAAACCCAAGCTTTCAACACTTTTAAGTTCGAGGACTGTTTGCACTGATACAGGCCATACGAAAACCTATCAGACCAATTATGTTTACTTCAGGAGAAAATTCAAGATACTAGCAACCTTGTCGACTACCTGCTAAAGATATAACTAGAACTCCAGAGCACTGTCTCATCCCACTGGAAAAGTTAGGTTTACACTTAAAGGTTTATCACTGATAAAAATCACTTTCTGAAATAAAGTTCACAATACTATTCCAACAGATAGTAAAAATCAGCTTGCCTTTTAACCAACACTTTACATAAAATGATCCAGAACAAAAGTTTCCACAGAAGTTATGCTATACAATCAATAATCCCTTTCAACCTATTATAGAAGATAATTAAAATACAGCAGCTTAATAGTCGCTCTGAAAACACAAGAAAAACTGTGCAGTATTAAAAAGTTGACAGTATTTTACTGAGAATATTGTCTAGAACTTATGAGTATTTTAACAATAACAACATTATTTTGAAGAGCACAGAGCACACTTGCTTTAGAACTTGCTGGTAATATTTGTCATGCTTCTTTTTTAGTCACTTTGGTAACTTTACTTTTTTTCTTCAAGTGTTGGTATTTTCCATTTAAAAATATGCAAAGGAAAAACATGTGACTTCTATAACAGCTAGTAAGAGTTAAACTAAGTTAAGATAGAAGCACTCTGAAATGCTAAATATGAAAATGCAGACCTAACTCTTGCACTAAGTGTAAATGCCTCTTTTCAAAACTTGTTGAAATTGCTTAACATTTATGACCAATTTACCAACAGTATGACATACTGCATAGAAATGAGGAAAGAAAGCATGTATTTGGCTGACAAACAAAAAAGTATCTACGGTATTCCAATCATATAGATAAAAAGAGTTGCTATAGCTTTCACAACCTGTAATACATTTTCAGTAAGTCAGAAACATACATTCAACAGCACAGACGTTTAACACTTACGTTAAATTAAATTTAAAATTAAATTGCCAAGTTGAAGTTCCCGGAGGGTATTCTCCTTGCTCATTCATAAATGTCAGTCCTAGTTGAATTATTTTTAGCAAGTCTACGTTGCAGCGTAATAATTGGTACTGATAGTCTGCGTTGCTTCTGAATTCTCCAATAGGCCTTGCAACTACTCCTGGAAATTCTGTATCCTGTAGGAACACAATTAAAGCTTCCAATTAAAACTTCAACAAAAGCAACCCATAAAAATTTATGTTGCTCATTTTTAATAAAACATATTTCAAGCCTCTAACAGTTTCACTGCTGAGACATACTGTGTGTAAATTTAGCTTTTAAAAAGTAATAGATTAGGAACCTAATGTTCGTTCAGCATTAATTCAATATTAAGACTCCATTATTCTTTCAATAAGTGTGGATGAACAAGTTTATAGTTTTAATTTACTAACAGCAAATGAAGTAATCACAGTTTTTGTGGTAATTTGCTTATTAAACATCAAGTGCACACTTACCATAGCTACATAGTTATACTTCCGTATAACTTGACGAATTTTCTTCATCTCTTCATCCAAGTTACAAGCCCAAACCTCACAGATTCTTTGGCTATGGTCTACGGTAGCTGCTGGCATAGTGGGGGGCTTTAGAGACCATACATCAAAACTTACACTTGACTGAGGATCAGTTTCATAGAAAGGACTTAAATTATTTGGGTTTTTAACCTAAGAGACAAAGAAAGTGAAGTACCAAAGTGTAAGGTTTTATTCTTCATTTATCTGAAAAAATGCTTAAACACCAGAAACAAGCTTTATTCTTCAGAATTTCAGAAAAGAAGCACGACAGAGCCACCAAAGCCATGTGAATTTCAGCTATGAGTTCAGATTACTATCTGAAATGAAAACCTTACGATTTTATTAGTAACTTTATTTCTTGCACAAAGCCAGGCAAACCGGCAAGGCGCGCTATAGTTCAACAGATAAAAGAGATACCTGAACCCGCAAGCGTTATTCCCCCACGGGTTAGAAGAGCACATTCCTGTGGATCCCACGGCTGCGTGCAACATGAAACGAAGCGGCAAAGTAACTATTAGCGTTACACCAAATTCGGGGTCGCTGCGGACGGCAGGCGGCCTCCCTGGGCAGAGCTGCTCGTACGGGCCGCGCTAAACCAGAGAGCGGCGCTGGGGCCCCGAAACTCGCCCCGACAGACCGGGCTCACGCCCCGGCTAGGTTCCCGGCCGCCTCCCGATGCCTACAAGGCCCTTCAGACCGCCCCGAGGAGCCGCGGCGCCCGCCCTGCGCGGCTCGATGAAGCGCAACATGGAAGAGGCCGCCCCGGCTTACCCCCCCGCCCCGACCCAGCGCAGGGAGAGGCTCCGCTCCCAAGCCCGCCTCCGGCAGCAGCCGCGCGGTCCCCGGAAACGCCCCCCGCCCCAGCGGGCCGTCACCACCGCCGGTGAGGGCGCAACGCCTCGGTGGGGCTGCCCCCGGCCCGAGCAGGGCACGGGGGGCACCGGACCGCTCTCGGCTCCCTCTCTGCCCCCGCCCGGCTCCCCGCGGCCGCCGCCGCGCCCCCACCCCTCGCTCACTCACGCTCTCGGGCGGGCCGGGCCGGGCCGGGCCGCGGCGGGTCTGGCGAGGCCCCGCAGCGGCCCCCGACGCCCCAGAGCCGCCAGTCGCCGCGCGAGACGCAGGAAGCGCTACCCCCGCCGCACAAAGCCATTACATCATCGCCGCGCCACGGCCTTTCACCCCTCACCTCTGACCGACGGCGGGGGCGCCAATGGCCGGCCACACCGCCCTGCCTTCGCCCCGCCCCGCCCCGCCTCCTCCCGCCCGGGCGCGCGCCACTCCTTCCTCGCCGCGCCACGGCCCGGGTCACGGGCGCGCGGCGGTGACGCAGGCTGCGTGCTGCCGCGGGGGCGGGGCGGCGCCGGGCGGCTCCGGGGCGGGGCGGGGCGGGACAGGACAGGGCAGGGACCGGACCGGGCCGGGCCGGGCCGGGCGGGAGGTGGAGGCGCCGCCGCCGCGGCCGTGCGCATGCGCGAGGGAGTGAGGCCGGGCCGCGGAGCCGCCGGTGCCCCCGCGCCCGCCGGGGGCTGCCGCGGGCAGGATGAACTGGCTGTTCCCCCTCGCAAAGGGCGGCGCCTCCTCCTCGCCCGCCGCGCCGCTGCCCGCCCTCACCAGCCTGCAGCAGCAGAAGCAGCGGCAGATTGAGTCCCTGCGCGGCGCCCACGCCTCGTGAGTGGCCGCGGCCGGGCGGGGGGAGGTCGGGGCCGGCTGGCCGGCCTGTGTCGCCTGACCCAGGCCCGGCGCCGCTGGTGGCCGCGGTTGGGACCGCGCCTCGGGCGGGTGTCGTGTGTCCCCGCACGCACACCCAGGGACGGGACTTCGGCCCGTCCCCTCCCGGTGAGGCCCGGCTGGGTCCCGCCGGCCCTGGGCCGTGTGCGGCGCCGGCCGCCGCCGGGGCGGGTAAGCAGGAAACCGAGCCGCCACTGCAGCCCGGGCCGGGCGAACCCCGCCGTGCTCCGGGGGCGAAGGGTCCCGCCGGGCGGGGGCGGCCGGGGGCAGCGTGCCGCGGGGTCCCGGCGCGGCCCCGGGCAGGGCCGCGGGTGGGCGGCCGGAGGAGAGCGGGCAGCAGGTCCACGGCGGGGAGAAACCTCCGTGGGCGGTGGGGCGGGAGGTTGCGCTTAGAAATCGAAAGCAAGATTCGGCGGTGGCGGGTCTGCCCCCGCCGGCTGCGGGTTTGCCGGCATGGCTCGACCGGGGCATCAGGCGCGGTTCGTCGTACCCGGTCACACTGGCCGCTGGGCCGGGAAGTCAGCAAAATTATTTAATGGCTTTTAAAGACTACAAAGTGCAGATTGCGCCTGTCGGAATAAAGCTCTCTCTCTGGAAACTGGTTATAGGAGCGTAGTTCTTTAAAAGTTAAGAATAAGACGTACGGTGTAAAGGCGCTGTGCATCGCAGTGGTCTTACCTGCAGTGGCACAGGAGCCCTGCTGGCCCCACAAACCTTTTCTGGTGTACAGTGCTAACTTGATAATAACCGACTGTTCCGGAGTAACCTGTTTTATTTAGGCGCTCACCAGAGACAGATGTGGTTTTTGCTGTTCAGCAGCCACACTTTTTTGCAGTGAAACATCATCCTTTATCCTTGAGAAACTCTAGTTTGTCAGAATGCTGATCAGGTTCGCCTAAATTTTAGTCATCTTTTGTGTTTAGTGTTCATATTTTAAAAGGAGATCCAGGCTTCATGTATTCCAAGTTATATTTTCAGTGAATGTGGAAGTGTTCATTGTGCTTCCTGGGGTGTTTCTTGAAGTTGAACGATAGATGCTTCCAAAACAATCCAGAAAAAGGAAGGAGAATGTTTTCTGTTATGGCAGACTGAGACCAGGAGTGGAAGCGATACTTATTGTGTTTCCAAGTTTAGTAATTGCAGATTGCTCACTACCCTAATATTTTAAATTATCACACAGGAAACATGACAGTATTGCTAAGTGTTATTGCTTGCTTAAACTTAAATCTGTTCAGAGACAATTTTGCAAATAGTTTTGAAAGACAGCTCACTTTTCTGAGGAGCTGTGTCTGTGGGTACGCAGCAGCTTACGTAACTAGACGTTTTTGTTGGACTGGCCTTACTTAGCCTTTTGTTTCTACCTTTTTTCTCTATCAGGGAGATGAGCTCATCCCAAGCTAAGTCCTCAAAAGTGATCAGTTTTTGTCAAAGTCAGCTTGCTGAACTGGTTTACTACCTGTTTGTGCAGGCACCAGTTCAAGCATAGGCAGACAGGGAATGGACCCTGCAGCCAGGAGTGGAGAGATGAGGGCTAGGGAGGTGGTAGCTGCTCACATGTAACTTTACAGCCATGTAAACTAGTCTGCCCGATTTCTCTTGACGATAGGCGTAAAAAACCAAAAATTAGGCAAGCAAAGGAGTAAATTCTGGCAAAGTGTGCAGTTTTCATAAGAGATACTTATTACTGAAAAAATCTGAGTAACAGTGCCTCAAATTCTGTGCTTTTTTGAAAAGGTATGTATACTGGTGCAAGTTTTCAAAAGTGCAAAGGTTTTTTTGAGCGGGACTGATGTGGTTGCTTATGGATTCCATAGCAGCACAGATCTATAGGACAGGAATATGCATTAAGCAGTGCAACAGCATTGTTTCATAAGCAGTGATTATAAATAAATGTCATTCTAGTGTTTGTTTTGTCCAAGAAGTATATTTTGCCATTAATTTATGTGTATCCCAGCTGTTCCTCACTGAAATGCTCAAAATAAAATTCTTGGCATCTGGTGTAGTTACCTAAGTTAGGTTTGTCTTAGGTCATAAAAGCCCAGGTATATGTGATCTTAATTTCATTAAAGTAGCTAGTCTTCCTTTTCAGGATCCCTCACAGGTTAGGAGCTTGAAATCAAGTTTTTGTGTTTAAAAAACAATTTTCTACATTTGCTGTTGTTCTAGCCAAAGTTAAGAATATGCCATTTTTCCAGTGTACTCATTCCCACTTGGGGAAGGGAAAACTAAGTTTAACAGTTCAAGGTTTTGCTTGAAGGAGGTTATAACAGTTTGAACAGCTCAATGAGATTCTGAATTTCTCATTTCTCTCTCCCTCTTCTCCTCTTCCTCCCCAGTTCCTATAGATTGTGCACGTGAGTGGTGCATAATTATATACCCTGCTCAAAAGGATTTCATAGCAGGCTATTAAAATGCATGACAAATGATTACAGGGCAGGAAGGTGCGTGAGGGATTCCAGAGAGGATTCTTCAGTTAAGAATGAGATGGTGATTTTGGTGTGTGGTGTATCACAGTAGAGCCCTAAAGTGATTTGAGTTCTCCTGTGCTGGAGATATCTGATAGTTTCTTCAAACAGCATGTGATTTCACAGGGAAAGAGCAGATACTGGATTGTCTGTGAGAGGAATAAAGTCGGGCTGCAGAAAGTAAGGTGCATAGCTAGGTTTGTGTCTTACTCCATTTATTCCTGAAACTCTGAAAACTAGTTTTAAATTCTGTGTGCAAATAATGCTTTGGAGGGATACAAAACACTCCTAGCATTACACTTAACACACATTTACAGGTAGTGTGTTTCAAGGTTTTTGAGGAAGTGATTGTATGGAGTGTACTTGTTGGCAGTGGATGGATGGGCATTTCTGAAGTTGGATGCAAAGAGGCTTTCTGGGAACACCTGGCTGCCATTATTCCCAACCAGAGCTGTTTTCCTCCCTTTATGAGGGAGGTGAGGGAGAATCATAATATTATCCAGGTGCAGGCAGGAAAAATAGATGTAAGAGGAATCAATCTGCTTTTTAAATTTGTTTTGATTGAGACATTATAAGATGAAGCTAATTGTCTGCCCTCCTTTCTCTCCCAGTCCCAGTTTAGGAATGTTCGTATTAGATGGAAATTCTGCTTCTGAGCCGTCTTCTACTCCTCCTCCACATTCTTTGAGATGCCCTCTTTCAAAACAGTCTTGTGCATAAAAATTGTAGAGTGCTTTGAGTATTGAAACTAACTTCCTATTAATGCAGCTGATTTAAAGATTTTTCTTAGTAACTTACCTGTTACAGGAGAAGCAAATTTGGATTCAGTCTTACCAGATTTCATAAGATAATGTTTCTTCACACGTGCTTTCATGGCAGGACTGTGTCTTGAGCTGGATTACAGAGCTTTACATTCTTGGAAGTAACTCTTCATATAATTCTTGAAAATACCTGTGCAAGTAGCTCTTCTCCACATAATTCTTGAAAATATCTGTGCAAGTGCATAGAACTTGGTGCATGTGGGAAAAAACTACTATTGAATAGTAATCTAATCTATTAAGGAAGAAGGCCTAGTGTAATGTATGTTCTACATACTGACCTGTAGGCAGTGTTGCAGAGCAGTACTTAGTCATGAACCAAGTGTAATGCCTTGGCAAAGTAAATGTTTATCAGATAAAATTCAGTACATACAAAAAATCACTGATGTGATGTCTTAAATTAAGCCACTAAGTGGAGAAAAAGAACTTGAGATTGTTGTCAAGATCAGTGAGTAACACAGTTTCTCCTGCTGTATTTCCATTGCTTGTGATCACATATGAGGTTTAAAAGTTGAATCTACCATTTTTTGTTTTAATCTTAACATTCAATACAGCATTCTGAAGTATATTAACTTATTGCAGCATTTTCATTTTTATTCTTAAAAGGCTTTTCAAAACTAAACTAAATACAAAGGTCTGAGGTCGTGCCTTTTTTTAGACTTTAAGCTGTTATATTGACCATGAATTGGATGCTAACAATTTCTTCTTTGACAGCATTGCAGAAATTCAGAAAGATGTGGAATATCGACTGCCATTCACTGTAAACAATTTGACAATTAATATTAACATGTAAGTACAGTGAGATATCTCTATGCACATCTTGAAAATTAAAATTGTTCTCCAAAAAAAAAAGTGGTAATAGAACATAAATGACTCCCATCTCATAACTAATTTCAGGAACTATTACCTGGATTTGAATTAGTAGTTGTAGTGATATCAGTGAAACTAGTTCTATACAAGATGCAGATGCTCAGCTGAAAGCAAAACTGTATTTTGCTGTCCTCAGCTTCTAAGATACCTGTGTGGTTTTAGTTGAAGATAAGTAGGAGAAAACGCTTGAGGCTTTCTGATGACTTTGAATACCCTACAACTGAAAATAAACTTAATTAGTAATTTACTGATCTACTGTAACTCCTAACTCTTACTCCAGTTAAGCTTCTGGATCGTAACTTAAGTCATTTATTGTAACATTTCCTGTGAATTTGCTTTGGGGGATGACTTTGCTCTGGCAAATATTGATGGTATACTATTCACAAGTTTTTTATTACTTTAGCCCGATAACTTCCCTGGTATTCTTGCAGGTTACACTGCATTGTTTTTATAGTAATAACATTTATATTAGAAAATATTCTCGTTATGATAAAGCTTTTTCTTTGCCCATGGACATAATTGCTTCATTGTTTTGCTACAGTTTTGCTCAGTAAATGCTCTCTTCAGTTCGTGGAAGTCTGGTATTCTAATCTGTCTGACTTCTAATTTTGTAACTGAATAATGCTTTTGTGTGCTTCATTCACTCTGTATTTCACTGTAACTCTTCTCATAGAAAAGTAAGTTTATGTAATTAATACTACTTTTTCTTTGCATAAGAAGCCTTCTTATGCAAACTTTATCATAGGATCTAGCTGTAGTAATGATTATGCTTGTGTTTGCAGCTTGCTTCCACCTCAGTTTCCTCAGGAAAAACCAGTCATCAGTGTTTTCCCACCTGTGAGACATCATTTAATGGACAAACAGGGGGTATATGTGACCGGACCATTAATAAGTAATGTATGTATAATTTGTAGCTTCACATGTATCTACTGTTAATAGCAATTTTAATACATCTCACACTATGTTATTGCTAATACTTCTGGTAAAAAAGACTATTACAGATCCTAATCCCTCTCAAACTGTATTTTGAGGGATCTGAAAACAAAAATTCAGTAGCTTTCACTATTTGTTCTGTATTATCAGTATTATTCTTTTACTGCTACAGTTACTGAGTTGCGTATTTCATATATCTAAAACTATTTTAAGTTATGATGGCTTAGAAAGTTCCTATCCTTTTTCTTGTTAGTACCAATAGCACAGGTTTTGTTTCTCTACAGTGTATTTTAAATAAGGGAGAAGGATGCTTTAAGACTGTTTTGTAACATAGTTCTTTGTACCGTAATCCTGTTGGAAAGATGTCAAGGTTTTAAAGGTTTTAGCTCTAATATTCAAGATTTTAATATGCTGCTGCTGTGTGGTTTTGTTGGTTTGTTTTTTTTTTTTTTTTTCTCTGCCAACAAGGATGTGGTAGTTTTCTGGGGTGGGTGTTGGGGGGGGGGAAGGCTACGAGTATTTCAGAGTGCAATTAATGCTTTTTGTCTCAAATCTTTTTTGTTTGCTTTTGTTTTGTTTTCCCAAATGTAACTTGGTAACTAACATGGGTTTTTTTGGTTGTTCATCAGAAATATTGTACTTGATTGATTCTCCATTGATAATGGAATCCACAAAAGACTTTTAGTTTCTCTTCAGTTCTGGGTGGCTTTATCACTTTATTTGGAACTTACGTATACAGAGTTTACATTAGCTGATATGTCTCTGAAATAGCTTCTAGCACTGCTGTGTGGGTATAATAAATGTCAAGTTCAGCACATTTTGGAACTGTTGGATTCCAGACGTAATTTTTCTTTTGCATTGGGTTTTGGTTTTTGTTTTTACCAGTTTACAATGCACTCAGATCTTGGAAAAATTATTCAAAGTTTACTGGATGAGTTTTGGAAGAATCCTCCAGTTCTGGCTCCTAGCTCAACATCATTTCCATAGTAAGTATCTATAAACATGACGAATGGAACTATGTGTATTAACTTACATTTTTAAAAAAGAGATGAAGCCAAGTATTAGGAGGGCAGGAAAAGGAATATTGTAGTGGATGTCTGGGGAGGCATAGATTCTCTGCCCTTGCACAATTTCATGTGCATGCTTGATGTCATGATTGTTTTGAGAAGAAACACTAGATTTCATTGGAGTTACTGTATCAACATGCTGATGTAACTTTATGTGCATGTGTGAGTATGTATTTGGCTGCTGTACAAGAATGTAGTTTAATGGAGTTGTATGTTATGTTGCAGTATAGGACATAAAGTAGACTTACTACATTGGAAGTAACTGAGAACAGAAAATGCAGAATTTATGGTCATTTAAACATTCAATCTTACATCTTGTATGTGATCTAGTAATTACAATTCAAATTATAAGAAATGTGCTATAAGCAGTTGGTTGCTCATGGTTGTGGGTTTTTTTTGGTTTTAGCCTTTTCAACAAACCAGCTGGAATGCCTCCATATGCTCCTCAGGGGTTTCCATTCCTTCCTCCATTTCCACCTCAAGAAACAAATCGAACAATGGCAGCTGTGCCTGTTGCTGAATCAGTTTCTTCAAGCTACACTACAGACAAGCCTGCTGCTCCCTCTTACGGCTTGATTGCTGATCTGCCACTACCCGTTCCGACAGCAGAAGCAGTGCTTCAGGTCTGTGTGCCGAGTTTTGCTGCTTAAGCTATCAGACACTGACTCTAAGTTCCCTCGAGGGCACACGGGGCATTGCTGCAAAACTCAAGGGAACAGTCTGAGTGACTGCACTTCATTGTTTTGCTGGTACTAGAAAGATGAAACTGTCATTCTGGCTCTGATGAAAAGTTTTGAAGTCAGAGCAACAAGTTCGTCTTTCTGAGTTTCAGTGAGACCATGTTATGCTAAATATCTTTGAATATACTATTTTTTTGGAGCTGCACTCCCCCATAGCGCAGCTTGTGACTGTTTCTCCAGCCACAGACAATAAGATCCTTTTGTCTATATGGAATTTCCTGCCCAGAACCTATCAGGTGAGAACGATGTGCAGTCTCAAGCCTTTATGTGTAGAGTATTTCTCATTTTCATGCTTAAAATAGCTTCTCTTCATGGATCTTGTATGTGTGTTCTCAAAAACCTCCCTCTCACTGATGCACTCTGGAAGGACTTTTTTTGAATGTCCTCCAAAAACTTTATATCTAAATGTTTAGTCTTTCATCTAATCTTGTCTTTAGAACCAAAAGCTTTCTTAATCTTGGAAGACACTTCTGGCTTTGTAGAATTTAAAAATTCTACATTCTGTGAAGGCAGACTTTTTTTTTTCCTTGTCTAAAAAGTTGTTTCCTGAGGGATTATAGCTTTGAAAACCACATGAAAGAGATCAAAATGTAAATCTCTTTCTCTGTTCTCACATCACTGAGTTATATTCCTCTGTGTTTCCTGGGTCATCCCACTGTTGTCAAATGGAGGACATAGCAAGACAGAATTACTTTCCTCCAAAACCAACTCTTCTCTTACAACATCCCAGACATCCCCAAGTACTTTGTTGCCATGATTGAATCAAGACGTCTTCTGTTTGGAGACTAGCGCTACTGCTTTTTACTGCTTTTCCTACTTTTATTGTTGCTGGCAAATATTCACCTCCAGTTTTGGGTTAATCAGGTTAAATATTAAGAAATTGGTCTTCAAAAATCTACTAAGCACTTCTAAATTTCTGTTCAGGTTGGCCAGAATGGATTTACTTACAAGATGCCTGATGTTCCTGATACATTTCCAGAACTCTCAGAACTAAGGTAAATTTTCAGAAGGTAGCAAAACTTTCCATAGTCATTAAAAGGCAGTTACTGCTGGTCTGTATCTGATTTTGGTCAAATGTCTGTATACATTACTGAAAGGTTTTTGTAGAAATTATAGATAGGAGAACTATCACTCACCAAAATTGTGGAGTCAGAAAGTAAGCAGCTTTGTATTCAAATGTGCTGCTTGTTTAGGGTTTCCTCAGCAGGAACAATACTTCAGGATTCAACAGCAGAAAAAGGAGCATTTATTTTTGCTTTTCGTAACTGTCAATGTTCTGCTGCCTTCTGGGGCCTTGCCAGGGACTTAATTTCTACTAATACAATAAGCGTAACTTTTTAAAGAGGAAAGGGGACTTGAGACTGGTTCACAAATCACATGCTCTTAAATTTGAAAGGACTGTAGCGCAGGGTAAACAGTGGACCACTTTCTGAGCAGCTCAGTGTATGCAGGGAGGTTGGGTTAGATAATTCAGGTGGCAAATGTGCCAGCTGTCCCAGTGCAAATCACTTCCACAACTAAATACTTCATACACATATTACACAAATATTTTCATCGAAAGTGTATCTTGTCACAATTCAGAAAAATTGTATTCGTTATTATTCCCAGCAATTTGCTCAGATCTAGTGAGACAACCCCCAAGATCAGTTATCTGGGATTGACTAGATTACAAATTAGCTATTACTTCTGAAAGGGTTTTAGGAGATTGGTTTCTTTCTGACCTCACATCTTTATAGTGGTGTTACAGTTTAGTGATTGAAAACTCTCCTTTCAAAATGGAAAAGACCTTTGGCAAGAAGGACTTCCGCAGTGGTTTTTTTTTTTGTTTCCCTTGACACCTTCCTAAGAGCCTGTTTAATTTAGCTAAATCAGCTATAAATTCTAGCAGAAGGTTAGGGGGTTTGGGAGGAAGTGTAATTTGCTTGTTTAAACAAAACATTCTGATCAAGTTTGGTCCTTCCAAGAAGACCGTATTAAAATTCCATTATTCTTCTGGTGGTAGTTGAGTTAAATCACAAATGGTATTGCAGCTGTTCTGAGTAGCTGTATTGTGTGTAGGTGGCAAGGCTTTGGTAGCTGGGGGTCTGCATGGGTGGCCTTTATGAGATGGGGCCATGGGCTGCCCCTGTGTCAGGTGCAGCTGACTTGGCAGTAGACCCACTGCAGGACAGCTGAGTCAATCAGTGAGGTGGCTGGCGCCTCTATGAAAACACATTGTCGTGGTTTCAACCCGGCCGTCAGCCAAACACTACGCAGCCACTCACTCACCCTCCCCTACCCCTGGAGAACAGGGGAGAGAGCTGGAGGGGTAAGGACGCACCTGCAATTCCCCCTGTTCCCTGTGCTGCTTGGGACAGGGGGAGGTAGAGGAGTTGGGAATGAAAGAGTGAAGTTGAGCCTGGGGAAAAAGGGGATGAGGTGTTTTAGATTTTGTCTTTCTTTCTCACCATCCAACTTTCACTATAATTGGCAATAAATTAAATTAATTTTTCCCAAATTGAGTGTGTTTTGCCTGTGATTGTAATTGGTAAGCGATCTCCCTGTCTTGATCTCAACCCACAAGGTTTTCCCCTATATTCTGTTGAGGATGGGGGACTGAGAGAGCAGTTGGGTGCGTGTCTAGTAGCTGGCCGAGGTCAAACCACTATAGTAGCATTAAAAAACACTTTCTAGGAAGTAAGGCTTGAAATGAGAGATACTTTTTAGCACACTGCTTTTTAAGCTCACTGCTGCAGTTAGTAGAGCCCACAATCCAGGAGAAAGGGGGAAATTAAGTTGTGGTCAAGTGTTGTGTATGTGTAGAGTCCCAATAAATGCCTCAAACTTTTTACTTTTGGCAGAAATGAGTAACTCTACATGTAATGTTTGCTGTTAGCTTCAAATCGGCTTTCTTTCTTTCTGTTTGAATATAGTATATCTCAGCTGACCAATATGAATGAGCAAGAGGAAGTGTTACTGGAACAGTTTGTGACTCTACCACAGCTGAAGCAAGTCATTACTGATAGAGATGAGTTAGTGAAAAGCATTGAAGAGCTGGCAAGTAAGATGTCAAAACATTAACATCTGTGGCTGTGTTCTGCAAACTGAACCTTTAAAAAAAGTAGTAATAGTGACTTTATTTCACAGAAAAAAACTTGTTGCTGGAGCCTAGTCTCGAGGCAAAAAGACAGATGGTGTTGGATAAAGTAAGTGAAGAGTAAAATCTTTTTCAGAAATAGTAGTTGTAATATTCTGTTTTCTTCAGGGGGAAAACATCTTTTCTTCTTCCTTCCAGTATGAGCAACTCACACAGATGAAAGCAACCTTTGAAAAAAAGATGCAAAGACAGCATGAACTTAGTGAGGTATCTCTATATCATATTATCCTTTAAGAATATTTCTGAACAAAGTGAGGTTTTTAATTGTATCATTCTCCATAAAGAATATTATTCTGGTTAAACTTTAATTTTATATGAAATAGATTCACATCAAGTATGAGAAAAAATGGGATGAAGTACCAAACAGTTTGAAGGCAAAACAGTGTTATGATTGCGCTACTGTGGTTTTGGGTTAGATTTTTTTTTTAATGTTACAAGAACATTGGAAGAAGGAGGCATGATGAGCATTTAGAGCTGTTCTTAAGTACAATCCTGGGTCAAACCAGTTTTAAGAACAGAATGATTTTTAAAGGCTTGTTTAATTAATGGTACCCATTTAACATAATGAGCTTGTAAAACTGTACCAGATGAAAATGATAAAAAACATTGCTTTAGAAACTTAAATTCTGTGATTCACTGGGTATGCTTACTTTAGGCAACATGTTATATGTGCTGTCAAACTTTGCACATTCTAAGGCACAAATAGGCTGAAGTCATTACTTCAGAAAGCAATTTGGAGAAGGAGAATATCTTAGTAAGTTTACCAGGATGTGCATTGAAGATGTAACTTCTTATAAGCCAGTTTCTGCACTGAAATCTTCATTATTTGCAAGACTTGTCACCTGAGAATACAACAGTCCATAAAAATAGCCCGCGTAGTACCTGAATTTCAAAATGCCTCAAAAGTAACAAAATGTGAAATAACAAGCAAAAATTTACATGACAGCAAACTGAACGATTTCATAGGTGATTTAAATGAATTAAATGTTTCCTCCCTTGAAAATTAGAACAGTCTGACTCCTAATGCCTCTTTTCTGTGTGATGTAAGTTGGCTTTAAAGTGGGCAGAGGTAGTTGTCATTGAGAAACTTTCTACTTCTGTAAGAAACCACTTAAGAACAGGACATAATACCCCACTGCTCTATTACCTTTTCTTTTTACTAAGTTAGATTTGCTGGTTCAATTTAAAAGATGGCTAGGAGGCTGAGAGCTGGGGAGTTGCAGCTGGATTTTTGTGCTGTTTTTCCACACATGCTGTATCTTCATGTATTGATGTTCACTGTGCACTACAGGGTATCTCCTGTTACCACTCCTTCAAAGTTCCATACAAGTCTTTTTTCTTGTACTGGAATTTTAGTCATCTTTTATTAGAGTAAACTCTTCTTATGTTGCACAAGATTAATTTAACAGGAAATTTCTGATTACATTGCAGTTTTACAGTATGTAAGTAAAATATTTTTCATGGGGTAGATGAAGGGTAGTCCAAGCATCTAAAAATCTGTAAGTATCTTAATTTTGTAGTTCTGGCTCTGAACAGAGTCCTACTGAAGACGTGAATCATGTTCTGATTAATTGCCCAAACATATTAGAGGAAAAATAATGAAATTATATGCAATAAACAGAAATAAGGCTTGAGGTCTGTAAAAACAGAAGAATGAGTATACTAGTTTAGATTAGCAGCCCATCTACTTCTTGAGTAGGTGCTTTTTCCTTTCCTGTCTTCCTCTCTGCAATCACTTCAGGGGTATTTAAAAGCTGAAGAGTAAGTGATTTTTTTTTTTTTACCCTTTTATACTTCCCAGGTTCACTACTGAGTGTCAAAAGTAGACCCTGTTCACTGAAGACACTTGAAACGCTAGTTCTACTTGGAAATCATGCATTTGAGAACCTGTCAGATTTCCAAGTGGGATGCTTTCTACAGTGTAGGGTAAAAGTTGAAAAGCTTTATACATTTGTGAGAATGATTGTGAATCAAGACCTAACCTAGCAACACTTTTCTCACATTGAATCCTTTCTAATTTAACAAGCTGTGCCATTTCTTGGAGGTGAAGCTTCATCTGGTCACTTAGCCATTTATGTAATAATAATGCTCTATTCACATACTCTGTATTTATACAGTCATTTATCTATCTTACTGGAAATGTAGGTTTTGATGAACAGTTTAATATTACATAGGAGGTTTTTTTTATTTAGAGTTGCAGTCCCAGTGCTCTGCAAGCCAGACTTAAAGTAGCTGCTCATGAAGCTGAAGAGGAATCTGACACTATTGCAGAAGACTTCTTGGAAGGCAAAACAGAAATAGATGACTTTCTTAGTAGTTTCATGGAAAAGAGAACGGTGTGTAATATACAAATCATTCTAATCTGAGACATACACAACACGAAGTGAATAAATCTAAGACTTCGAGTTTGAGCAGTCCTGTGATACAGAACAGTGCTTTAGTAAGCTCCAACAGAAAAACAATATATACCTAAGTGGCTTCAGTCTATTTAGAATATAATCTACATTCTGAAGGCACATATTTTTAAGGCCGGAGTGCAAAGGACTCCTGCATTAGACACAAGTCATATTGTTGCAGATATTTTTGTGCCACTTTCTTCTATATCCTGTATAGATAATAGGGAAGATAGCCCATGGACAATTTTAAATTCAGTATGTCAACATAGAATGACATGTTATATTAAGCAACCTTAATGTTTAATTTACTGAACTTCTTAAATTAATTATACAGTTGATGGCTATCACCAAATAAGCAACTGAGGTTCCAAAACTGCAGTTCTTGCTCATGCTGTGACAAGAGCTATTTACCAGGTAGTGTACCTTTCTTTAAAGATGCCTAATAAATGCATTTCCTAACATAGGAAACAGTTCTCTTGTAAGCAGTTGTGGATGGAATAATGTTTTCAATACAGACAGTTGTTCAGCCTGAAGCTTGGAAGGGAGGTGGTTCACAGGCCTTTCCTTTTTTAAAGAGCCTGCAAAGTAGCTAATTCTCATTAAAGAGAAATGGTAGGATGCATTATAAAAAATTCCTTTCAGAATTCAGTCTTTCTACTTCTTGTTTTGTAGCTCTGCCACTGTAGACGAGCCAAAGAGGAAAAACTTCAACAGGCAATAGCAATGCACAGCCAATTTCATGCTCCGCTATAGGTAAACTGCTGTTTTAATATTGGTAGTGAACTTTTTTCACTATTTACCTCATTGTCACACACTTACAAATTGGTAACTGCAAATAGACATGTTAGAATGCTTAGTATTCTAATAGTGCTTTTGTGGAAATCAAGTATATACTGCATCTGTTGTTAGTTGTATTTAAAACATAACTTCTGGAGGGGTTAAAATTTCTAATTATGGAAATTTGTCTTTACAGACTTCCTGCAAACTACATCTGCCAAGAGAACGAGTGAAAAACCCAATAAAGCACACTTTTTAATAACTATTATTTGCAAATAAGCATTTCATCTTATATGGTTGTATTTATAGAAGAGATTGTATACAGAGTTGGGATGGTTTTTGTACAAATTAGAATGTCTCTTTATATTCTCATTGTATTCAAGAATCCTTCTATTGCAATCTTTGCACTAATTTCTTGTATTTATTGTTGATAGTTCCTATTATATTTAAGTTCCTGCTGCTATACTCCATTCTTCAGAGATTAAATATCTAAACATGTAATTTTGACTAGCTTTTTACATTTTTATAAAAACATAATTCATATCTTTTGTATTTTGAACTTTAAACATAGATTTGGCTTGATCTGTGGAAGAGTTTGGGATAAGTGTTGATAGGACTTTGGAAACTGAAGAAGTTCATAATTTGAGATTGTCAGTGGAATCACAAGCTGTCTTTTCTTGAAGCCAAAATGTTCAAGAAAAAGTTTTTTACTTTTAAGTAATAATACTAAACTGAGTATAGCCTGTATTGTGTTTTGGATAAGTTGATTTGGATTAAGCAAAGGATGTGTTGGAACAAATTATATTGGTATCAAAATAGAATAAATGTTCTCTGCGTAGATTTGGTATGTTGCTCAGTAGCACTGATGCACTTGATTTCAGGAGTGGCTTGGTACCTAGCACTGTAATTAAACACAATTTTCATCTAACAATTTCATTTTCATACTTGTTTTTACTTAAAGGAAAAATAATCAGTTCACCTCCCAGTTTGTTTTATGCAATAGGAGTATGTTCATGTGAGGACCTCAGAAGCACTGTACAAAAACCAGTTCTGAAGTTCTTTGTGAAGTAGCAGTTATTTTTTTCCTAATTTTAAGGAACAAAGAAACTAATTTGGCTGAAGTTGCACAGCGTGTTATGTTAAAGGCAGCGACAGAATTTGGAAGTGAGACTTAATTCCTCCTTTTAATCACTGAATCTTGCCTCTTGTGGGCTGACTTCTTTAGGGTGGGGGTATTTCTGGTGAGAATGGATAGGACCAAGTGCGGTATTCTACAGGAGAAAAATACATGCATGTGTGTTCTCTCTTGCTCTTGCAAAAAGACATACTCTTTTTCTTAACCTTGTCAGTGCATTAGATTTTCATGGAGGCAGTCAAGTTGCCCAAGAACTGAAGGAATTGTACAATTCTGAGTGATAAATAAGATAAAGCACTGATTAAGTAATGTATCAGGAATCCTGTTTGTTTCTTGTCAGGAAGCAATCTGGAGATAAACCTCTTAGCCAAGACACTGCCTCTGTGTTACCTAGTGTCACAGAACATCACAGATTCAAGTCTCAAACTAAAGCTTGTCAGTCCAAGCGAGTACTTGTCTGTATCACTAATCTTCAGTCAGTCCTAAACTCAGTGCTCTTCTAGCAAAATGTGATAAGGTATTCTGAGGTGAAGGAGAGTGAGTAAATTTGGAGTTACAAAAATCATGTAAGTGCAGGAAGTCCGTTCCACAGGCTAGTGAATCTTCAAATGGGGTTTTAGTCTCAGTCCTGTCATGCTTTATAGTACTGTGGTTGTCTGTCTTAAGCGACTGCCTTTCAGGGTGAGTAAACTATTCACTGGTATTTGAAGGGGTTTTTCTCTGTAAAGCTGGTCCAAATTCTGAGATTAGATGTCTCAGGAAAACAGAACTATGGTCCATATCAAAGAAAATACTTAGGTGCCTGAAAAACAGGTTGTAAGTGCCATGGTTAAGCAATAATTTTAGAGTATCTTCTTCCAAAAAGTATTTCTACTGACTGTGTATAATACTGCTTGTATATGGCCAGCACTTCTGCTAATGTGATAACTAAAGCCCTAATTAAAAATGAGATTGTGTAGGTTTCCAGGTGGTTCTGGACTTGGGTCTCTGAGTAGAGTCATTTCTGCAGCTCTGGAGAAGAGTTAGATTTAAGTCATCAGTGTTACGTTCTTGGCAAACTCTATCTAGTTTTTGTGCTGAGTGTACAAGTCGTTTTGGATGTTTTTCTGAGTCTCTAGCTAACAATCTTGAAGACTACACACACAGTTCTATACAGGGCTGGTTTTTTGTTTTCTTCCTTGTAAGCAGAGAAAGGAACAGATGACCAAACATCTGGTGCTCTTGCTGAGATGCACATTTTGTAATGGCATGGAATGACAGACTTCCATCCTCATCTGCCTCTTCCTCTTGAACGTTATGTTGTGTATTATGGTGCTCTACTGTGACTGAACTCTCTAGCCACATCACCTTCAGGGGATTTGCTTCACAAACTAGTACCAGTTCTTTTCCGCTTACGTTACTTTTGTGAGCAAACTTACAAATTCAGGACTTCTCCATGGAGTCCTTCTGATGGTAGTGGAGAGAGTCTAAAAGAAAATTTCACTGTTCAATGCAAGTTCTTAGTACAGTGTTCTTGTTCAGGGATATGAAAGTTTAAGGTCTTCTCTTTTCTCTCTTTCTGTTCTCTCTCTCATATCGTTGTTCCTGTTCTTAGGATTATTTCCCCTATTTTTTAGCCCCTTCTGCAGTCACAAACCCATCCTCTAGAAAAGAAGCACAGAAGTGTATTCAACAAAGGTGTACCGCATTAGCGACAGGTATCCTGTCACCTGCAGGAATGGCCAGCCTTGTTTCTGGCCTTTGCTGCTGCTTTGTTTTTTTCTTCTTTTAGTCCTACACTGGTTGTACCAATGGAAACATTTTTCCTTATAGGTAATCTTCATACTTTCACCAGAAGATGTAGTAGAACACTGAAAACGCTGACATCAGAGTTAGGTTTTTTGGCCTCTAGAAGACTGGTAGTTCACTGTTAAGCACATTCCTTACCTTATTTTGCCAAAATGTGGTGTGTAGATATAAATCCAGCTTTAAACAATTCCCTGTGAAGTGTAAGAGAATGGCAGCTGCTCTTAGATACATATTCTAAAATCCTTTGAAATGTGTCAAGTGAACTCTTAAGGAATCTGGAATAATAGGCTACATACAGTAACTTGTTTCTGGAGAGCCTTGCACTGGGTCATGCTAATGGAAGTGTTCTGCCAAGTGGAAAAGTACAAGAAATGAGCAAGAAATACAAGAGTCAGGAGGTGGCCTGTATCTGGTGTTGTGGTAGTTTGGAGTGGCGTTGAGGGTACATTCTGTATTGTAACTGCTAATTGAGTCTGGGGTTTGCATAATTTTAATATCTGATCTTACTGCTAAATGTTTTCTATAGCTGAGTTTACTTAGGCCTATTTTTCTCCATGAGTCAACTGACTACTAAAATCCAGAACTGAATTCTCCATATAGCAATTGTAACTGATGCTGTTGCAGACCAGAGAAATTTTAAATCTGAAATCAAGCAGGTTTCATTTTAGGGTAATCTTGTATACCACTGATGTTAATGGTACATTTTGCTGGGACGTACAGAAGAAAGTCTTCCTAGACTTCACAGTGTATTTGGCATGTTAATCTTTCTGAAAGACAGAGATTATCAGGTATGTACAGCTATTCTAGCCACCACTACAAGCAAGAGACTATAATACAGTTAGTTCTAAGCAGTATCTAATGATCTACTATAGTTCTGTTGTTTGCTCTGTACATAATCCTGCAACTTTGCCACTTCGGACCTTGTCCAAATGTGGAAGTTAGAAATCTTAGTCTTGTTTCTGTCCAAGTTCTTACTACTCCCTTCAAAGATTAGGATAAATCTTTCTAAAAGAGACCTTCAGGTAAAGCTGAATTAAAACTCTGGCAACAAAATTAAGTCAGTTATCACAGCCTTATTGTGTACATTATTCTGAACAGTGAATACTGTAATGTGTTAAAACTTACAAATAAAGGCTTTGGGATTTTTAATATATCTTGTAATTGTCTAACTTATGGATAGAGTTGGGCATTGCAGGACTTCTTGGGTGGATACAGAGTTGTGTTGGAAACAGATGCAGTAAGCTACCCAAGGACAAACTTTTAATCTTTGCATGTAGTGATTTGAGCTTTTCCTCTTTAACCCTTTCAACAGCAGTAATTCTTGGAGCCACCTTCACTGCACCATCTTGCATCTCTGGCTACTGCTTTTGTAAATGCCCTGTTTTGGTCAGATACTTTTAGAGATCAAATTTATATGTAGTAATAAGCTACAAAGAAGGCTTGTATATCAGTAATGGGAACACCTTAACATAAAGAACTGTGTTGTTTAGTTTTCAGAAACAGAATAAATTAATTTGACTAACCTTGGCAACCCCCAGACTTAAAAATTAGTCCTCATAACCTTGGCAAACAGCAGACTTAAAAATTAGTCCTCACCTGAATTCAGTCACAATGATTCTCATGGACCTATAACATTTCATTAGCTGCTTTCCAGCATGATTTCTATTAAAAGACCACTAAATTTTATTTTAAGATTTAACATGATTTGATTTGCAGGCTCCAGGTGCTTTACTGGCAATTTAAATAATGTAAGTTGAATGTTTATTTTACCTTTCCTTCTCATCACCCCACACTCTGGCAGTGTTTCTGGTCTCGAGTTCTGGGTTTGCTGTACACTTGGCCCTAGATTTTTGACATATTTTTCACTAGTCTTAGTACTGTCATAAGTTCACCTACTTTTAACTTACACCACCACGTGTTCCTCCCTTCCCAAATGAATTGTCAGTGACTTACCTGTCCTTGGAGGATTTTTCAGTCACTGCGGCATTTACCTGTCTCTGCCCTGCAGAGTGTAAGGGTGACCAGCCAACCTAAAAGTTACACTCAGCCTTCAGCCTATGCGCAGAAGCAGCCCATTGCCTCGACTGTGATGTTTGTGATAAGGACTCTGTGCAGATACAGCAGCATCCACATAAAAAAGCATGGAAGTTAGCTGATCAGCAGTGACAAAATACTTATCTTCATTGCAAAGGCTACCTTTTTGTTGCTGCTGGCTTTTAACTGTTACTAGTTTGTGTCATCAGACATCTTTCATGCTATGTAAACTGGTGCTCTGGCTTGCCCCTGTCTTCAAAGGTGCTCCCCACCTTACTGCTAATTTTACAAAGAGCTTTCCTTCCCTGCCTCCCTCCCTTTTTTTTTTTCCCTCTACTTACTTTGAATGATATCCTTTGGCCTCAGCTGTGCCCTCCAACTTTTTAATTTCTCAGTTTTTCAGAATCCATTACCAGCTTACCACCTTTGTGTCTTGTATAAAGCTAGCAATAAAAGCAGCTAGCGAATACATTCTTTAGATGGTGATCTTTTTGTAGAGAAAACTTCAGCTGTTTGATCCCATTGCCTTCAGTGTCCTTTAGATGCACATTTTCATACTACGGACTGCCTGAGCCTAGTGAGGCTAAAATTACACCCCAGAAATCTATAATGCTCTTCTAATCCTTTTTTCCCAGCAGTTTAGTTACATTCATGTGTCCTGTTTCAAATTACAGTGGGCTTATGCCAAATTTGCAAGGATTTGCAGCAGAGGGGAGATCCCCTCAATGCTATAAGAAATCACTGTAGTTCATAGTATGGTTTTCTCATGCTTTTTGTTTTGCATTCCCTAAAAAAAAAAATACAGGGGTGTAACATGCTCCCATATCATTAACTCAACAGAATCCTCAGTTTTCTTAGTTAAGAGTTGTAGATTCTCCTACAGCTTAAACTACTAGATTCAAGTATCAAAGATACAAAATCCCTTGATCTCAGTGACAAAGTGACTTGAGTAAATGAAGAACTGTATTACAAAAATTGGGAAAGCAAACCTTTGTTTCATTCAGTGGTGTGAAATAACGTAACACTAAATGACCTGTTTATTTGAAAGTATTTCTCCGCAGGCTAATAATGCCACAAATACATACATTACAATGAAAACAGTAGTAGCTAATGCAAAACTCTAAGGACTGATAGACACATCAGAAGGCTGCTATGTAAAGGCTTAACATAAAATGTTAATATGTTAGTATTTTAGTTGTAAAGCTAGTTACAAGGAGTTGCATAAGCGACATGAAGACAGTGCTTTGAATTTGCATATATTGCTGTTCTGCGTTTATTTCTAGATATGTCTAATAGGACACAATACCATCATAAACAATTTTACATTTTAAAGATGTGCAATAATATTGCCCATTTTCAAATTCATTTTTAGGCAGAATATTTGTGTGGTTTATTTTCATTGCTGACTTCACAGCATGTTTCTTTTAGTTTGAGAAAACCCATTCAAAATCTCCTTTAATACCATAAATTTTACAGGCTAGGTTCAAAATATGAAACATTTTTAAAAGTGCAATTAAAATCAGGGCTTTCATTTATTAAAAATTCATAAAGATTAAAAACCAGAAGGCTAGATTCTCAACAGAGTATAAATTACAGCGGTATTGATTTCAAATAAGCTACACTGATTTATCAAATTGAGGATCTGGCCTTTCCAGTATAACATTAAGATAAATCTTGCTTTTAGGAATTGAATTATTTGTTCAAAGACAGCATCTCCCTTAAAAGGATATTAATAACACTGAAGTTTACCTACTCATTTTTAATAACATAGGTTCACAGAACAGGATGAAAAGCCATTCCATAAAAGCAGACTGGATAATAAAATCTAAAGCTTCTAAACTGAGGTATATTTATATAATTTAATTCTGCCTGTAAGCCTGTATTTGAAGGAGTAGTATGAAATGCAATGAAAGTAAACTTACTACCATTTTGCTTTACTAGTGTTCAGTACCACATTGTCTCCAAGCAGGTAAGAGCAGCCATATGAGTTATATTTTTAACTGCTTGCTTTAATTAAATAAATTTAAAAAAAAAAAAAAGAAACTTGGAAGAATTACATCCTGATATGGAAGCCTGTTTCGCAAGTTTCAAAACATTCCAAATTTTAAATATTTTTCAGTGGTTTACTTCTGTACCTATGACTATGAGAGCTATTACTCTTACTCTTAAAAACTATGAATATTCTTAAACCAAATGAGATTAAACTTTCTGTTGTGGTGAATCAGTCTTTTTCTTCAATTAGCATTGCCATGCTCTGTTTGGGTTGGCAAATACTAAAAGGGAAATTTAGTATGAGGATAAAAGAAAAACCCTTGGTTGTGGTTAGTTTATTTTGAACAATAAAATTCGGAAGAAGTATTCTTCATAACAGTTCTTTTATGGGTATAACCTTCCTTTAATTCTGAATTTGAAGTGATGCTTTCGTAAGTGATTGTTATAAGTGATTTTGGATTCCCTGTTCTCTCTACTGTATATGTACCTCACTCCCACTCAAAACATTTTCAAGTAGGAATCATAATAGGCTGGAGAATTTGAGATTTTATTACCTTTAAAATTTGACCTTTATATCTCACGTAGGCAGTTTCAAACAAGAGTAAGATATAAACAATCAGACTTGATAACAAAACATAAAGAGGCTAGAGTATACTGCCTAACACACCTTTCATTATAAAGGGATGCTTTACCACGAAGGCTGTGTAGTATTGTTCTATTCCTTGCAGTTTTGCTCACAGAAACTACTGAACTTTCAACACTGGTTGAGAGTTGAGTACAAATGGGATGCATTCATGTGCAGCAGCAGCAGCTGCTGCTTGCTAAAGGGTATTTTTGCAGGATCAAAGCTTCATATGTCCCCTAAGCAAGCATGTCCATTTGTTAGTTTTACTTGGCCATAAAGGATTCTAGTAGGAGAATATGCAAAATAATTGTTGGAATTCAAAATTTAACACCTATAAAAAAAAAAGTGAAGGATATACACAACATGTCTGAAGGCAAAAGAGCTCTACAAAAATAAGTTTTGACTGATTCACCAGTAAGGCTAGCGCTAATGAATCTTCAACCTTGTCCCTGTGTGTAAGAGAATACTTTGGAATTTCACATCTTTGGAGAAGAACTATTATTTTGTACAACAAATTATTATGGAAATGTACAAAGTAAGGAATAATTATGTACAGCATTGATAAAACAAATACCACATGGCTTAACTAAATATAACAGCAGATACTACCTTTCTTTAGCATTATGTCTTAAAAACTAATAATGGTTTGTTCTGCTTAGATCTTTACTTACACAATTGCACAGTTCCCTTTCTTTGGATTATTTCTTTAGGCCACAGACCACTCCCATTCTTCATCTGATGAAAAGATGCTGTTCTAGACTGTGAAAGACTCAGCTTCATCTGGATCCTTGCTGTTGTGAAGGTATTTCAGACTGCCAGAAATACAGCCTCATCTGAATCCTTGCCACTGTCTTCACTAGGCAAGCAGCCACCCCCACTTGGGGACCTACAGCTTAAGTCCTCCACACCAGACTCCTGATCGCTGTTAGCTGAGAGGTCAGGATCAGAGCTTTTCAGGTTGTCCTGTGTCAAAATCAGGGCTGAATCTTCTTCATCCCCTTGTGAAGGGCTCCGGGATGGGAATGATTTCAGATCGTTGCTATACTCCTGGGGAGTGTTAGCTAAGCTGTTGTTGGAAGTAGAAAGCCTTAACTGTTTGCTTCGCTCTTGTTGCTTACTCTTGTCTTTATTGTCATTTAATTGTGATTTCTGAAGATTTGCCAATCTCTGAAATAAAGGAAACGGTATCTATTACATGGACACATTTAGGGCCCAGTAATCCTTTTACGTGTCTTTCCCTTTTCTTTTTTTTTAAAAAAAAAAACAAAACCTTAAGTTCAGAGCCCAAGCCAGTTGGCACCCTTTAAAACTGCCTATTTGTGTTTATGGAATGTGAGAAGTGCACAATTTATCACAAACCGACCTTGAATTACCACACCCGTCTGAGTTACAGAAGGATATAAAATTTCTTTCAGGTGTAGTACTTGTGCACCAACATGGGTGACGTTTTATCCCTGAAAAGTCCACTGTTGTGTCCTAAATGCAAAACATTCATAGTAATTTTTATGTGATAACAAAGATGACGGTTCAACATCCTTATGCCAGAAAAGGATGTTGTATGTAGGGGACTTGGCAGCATATGGAGCTGGGTTTCATTTACCATCGGTTAAGTCTGGGGCATTGAGATCAAGTGTTCGTTACCTCTCCTAAGACCTCCAGCTCTTCTTCCAGCTGCTGAGTTTCTTCCTTCACTGCCATCAGATAATCGGTAACTGACTGTCGAGGATGCAGCCCCTTTTCAAAGCGGTTGTACATACCACTCCAGAACCTGGAATTAACGGGAAGGTCAGCAATTTTCTCACTTGCTGAGGTGGCCTCAGAAGACACAAATACACACTTTTTTTTTTTTTTCCAGGCACATGTTGTCCTAAATGATTCATCCATGGATTATTCATCATTAGAGCGCATACACATAGGTTCACTGAATATTTGGTAAGATTTACGGTTCGTTTGCATTGGCTCTGCCCTGAAGATGCAACTCTGTGGACATACACAGATTCTGATACACAATAGAGAGGTGAATGTACCTTTAACTTAGATCACATGGCTGAAGGTGGATCACTGAACACAAACTTTTGCTGTATTATTTTCTTGTTCTACACTATGGGCTTTAGAGCAGTGGTACCTATAAAACAGCCAAGGTTAAAGACAGTTTTTCATAATCCTAGTTCTTAACCGTTGTCTAACTTCCCATGAAGTCAACTTTGAAATTGTGTAAGCTTGTTTTTGTCTCGGGCTGGGGCAGGGGGTGAGGTACAGCTAGTTAACAGGGTTTTTTCCCCCTGTAAAGAAGAGTTAAAAAGGAGTAAAAACCAGTATGACATCCTGTTCTCTTAAAATTTAAACTGGTATTTTAAACTGGCCTGTGGAAATGCATGAAGGATATATGCTGGCAAGATCTCTTCCTGTTCTATGGAATTATCTGACAAACCTTTAGTTAAAAAGCTGAGTTGATTTTTCATTTTCAGGAGAAAAGGACTTGAATTGTAAGTCTGTAGCTTACAGAATCACAGAATCATCTAGGTTGGAAAAGACCTTGAAGATCATCCAGTCCAACCATTAACCTAACACTGACAGTTTCCAACTACACCATATCCCTCAGCGCTATGTCGACCCAACTCTTAAACACCTCCAGGGATGGGGACTCCACCACCTCCCTGGGCAGCCCATTCCAATGCCTAACAACCCGTTCTGTAAAGAAATGCTTCCTAATATCCAGTCTAAACCTTCCCTGGCACAACTTGAGGCCATTCCCTCTTGTCCTATCGCTTGTTACTTGGTTAAAGAGACTCATCCCCAGCTCTCTGCAACCTCCTTTCAGGTAGTTGAGGGCGATGAGGTCTCCCCTCAGCCTCCTCTTCTCCAGACTAAACAACCCCAGTTCCCTCAGCCGCTCTTCATAAGACATTACTCTAGCAGTCCTCCTGTCCTCCTGCCAATACATGGCCACAGCCAGACTCTGAGTATGTAAGTAATTCACCAGACAGCTTAAATAAGCGAGAGACCTGCCCTCAGCTGCAGCTGTCCAGCCAAGTAGCTGACAGATATTTTCGGAGCACCTGCGTGCTCCTTGGTGGTTTATTATTCCTGCTGCAACAGTCAAATTTATCATCTGATATCACCCCCCTTAAATTTATCATCTGATAGCTCATGCTTGGAAATCTTCACACACCCAAGTAATTCCATTAAAATCAACAGGATTACTCATCCAATGGAGGATCTGCAGTATCAGTACTTCTTTTATAAATCCCACTCTCCTAAAGAATATGATTCATAACTGTTTTTAAATTGTTTTAAAGTGGATGTAACCTGGAATAGTAGACGTGAATTCTGTCATTTAGGATATTTATTGACTTTTTAACAGGTGCTTTTTCTTGCAACTGGAAAACAAACTGATCAGTTTTACTTAAATCACAGTTTTAATGAATTTCTATTCAAGTTCTCCTTAAATTTGTTAAGATTAATGGCATAATTAATTACTCCAGTCAGAATGTCAATAGTAACATTTCTAAAATTATGATATTGTTACATTTTGAAAAAACTTTAAAGATCAAGTAAAACTTACCATATATATTTTGAGGTATAACAATATGGGGAAAGCCTTCTTTTTGTTTTACTAAATACTTGTTTTAGCAATGATATCAACCCTTTTCTTGAAATGCCCCTTGTCAATTTTGACGCCAATTGATCCAAATAAACATCACAAAATCTTGGAATGGAAGAAGTTGAAGCAACTTTAAATTTAGAAACCACAGACAAGAACAGAACTGAAAGAGACATTTCTCAGTGGAAGAAGTGAGTAACCATGAAATTAGGACGCACAATTATCAATATAGCTTTAATCTTAAGCTCCTTTTCAGATTAATACTCTGTTGTGGAATGGTGCAATAGTGTTGGCTGACTATGAGCACACCAGGAATGAACACATTGTGTCTGAGACTGAATTTACTCTCTGTAAGCTACCTTGTAGAATGAGAAATACTTAAATACAAAGGCACTCTGTTCTGTACTAACATGTCCTACGATTCTTAGTAACAAGTGATACTACCTACTTGTACAAGAAGTTGCATGGAGCCATCTGTGAGCGCAGGGTCCCCTGGGTTTGACTATGATCTGATCTGTACAAAGGATTCATGTAATCAGCACGATTTTTCCACAAGTGAGCCCACAATGAATATGTTCGTTCTTGGATTCTGAAAAAAATACATTAAATAAAAATATATTAAAGTCTCTACTACAGTTCAGGTATATCTAAAGCTTAGATGTGACATTCTGGTGCTCTGTACTACTCGTTTACAATCAGCTTTGTACTTCCTTAACGGAATTAGACTTAAGTTATAAATATAGACAAATAGAGACCCATATGCCTTTGTTGGTCACTAAAGGCAAAATCCAATCCATTTCCCCTAAAGCCAGAGCAGCTGGAGAGTGAAGGTGGAGAGGTGGGTTCTTTTGTGAGATGGAGAGGATCACTTCCATAAAATTAGCTTTCAGACTGATCTCTACACCAGAGGGATCCCCACATTTAAAAGCACTCCTACACCACTGAGCTGCAATTTCTCATGCGGTTAGGTTTTGGGATATGATGACCTGTGAAGGTTTTGATTTTAAACAGACTCTGGCACTGAGGCTGCTCTGCCTTTGCGCAGTGAGAGGGACCAAATGGCAGCAGCAAGCAGTAACTCCCACCTTCCTGTCATTACTACTGCTGACACAACCAGGATGCGTGAGAAAAGTGGTGGGTATCATGATGTACCTGAGGAGCCAGGTCCCCAGGAAGGAAATAGGAACATCAGTATTGCCAGGAATAGTGATACTGTCTCTGTTTGGGCCTGAGGGCAAGTAGATTAATTTATAATTGCTTTGGGGACAGACAGCAGAAGAATAGTTTGCTGACTCAGTCCTAGGGAGGGCTACCAGACAAAAAGGCTATTTATAAGAAAGGATCCGAGAGATCAGGACTAAAGTGTCCTGACATGAGACCCAAAGACAGGTTAAAACACAGAAGAGCAGTGGCTCATAAACTGAGAACTCAACTAGAGTTAATACCGTCTTGTATTAGAGCTACAGTGACAGCTTGCCTTGTATGTTGTTAATGCTGCAATGAAGGTAGGGCCACATGGCTGAAGGGCTAATGCTCTCGTCAGTTTTCATTAATCCCTGTCATGCACACTGTGGATTACACTCCCAGCAGAGCCACATTGCAGAGGATCAACTTTTCTTGGTATTAATCTGCGTTGCCAGAAGACGACAGCCAAGAAGCCTACACTGCACCCCACGCCTTACGAAAGCACAAACGTGTAGACTGGCAAATGTCTGACTCCCCAATACACCACTACCACCAGACCCCACGTGTAAACATGCTACTACAGGAAAGACTTTCATACTTCAGCTCTCGTCTCTCCTTCTGGCTGTTACACAGGAAATTCCCAAACTGGCAAGAATAGATATGATGCTGTATGTGGATGAGGAATCGCTCATTGAATTCAAAGGCACAAGGAAACTGTTCCATTAATTGCCAAACACACTCGATGAACTGGTCAATAACAGGGGATATCTCCTTTGGATCGCCATCTAAATTGCCATACCTGAAACAAGACAAGATACAGTCAATGATAACCTGAAATCCTCTAGGAAAACTGAATTAATGCTAACGAAAAGAAATGCCTCACTTTTAGTGTACATAGGTATACATTTCTAAATTCTCAACTACTAGTATATTTTTTTACTTCCCAAAAATGATGCAAGATTCATGGAGTAGAATGAAAGCAGAATTTATCAAATACAAACACAAAACTTTTATGGGTGTTATTGCCTTACAGCTACTAACAGCTGACTGCTGCATAGCCATGTTTTAATGCTATTAATAGAAAGTTATACCACAGTAACATAAGTCATCATAAGAATGACTGCAATGACTTAATGACAAAAATGTATCTTAGACAGTCACATAATGGCAGATCATTCCCAAAACCAGAAAACTGAGCAGGAAAGGAACAGAATAATCTTGGCAGAAAACAGTTTAAAGCTGCCCTCTCTTGGTGAAATTTTTAGAAGTCGGAAATGTTTACATGCTACTGTAACTGTCAAGTGAACATGAAACTTTCTGTCTATAAAAATGTCTGTTGGAACCACTTGCAGTGAAGAAAAGGAGCCTGAAAATACAAACCACACAGAAGTAAAAAATATTTTGTAAGACTACATAATAGGAAGAAGCATTTTCAGTCAATTATTCTGCTTGTCTAGTGCGTGTGTATATATATGTGCATATATATATGCCAACAGAGTGGAATTCCATAAACATCTATAATTGAAACTTCTAATTCTCTATTATTAGGCATCAAAGAAAATATAGCAATATTGTACTGCCAACCAAAGGTATCAGTGGTGATGACATTTCATAATATCTTTCACCACTGATAATAATAGACATCTGACAGTATCATATTAAATGCTGTAATTCTTGCTGTAATTCTACAAGTTGTATAGAGCTGCACAGATTTCCTGAAAGTTTTGGTGTGTTTTTTGAAACTAGAACAAATTTATATTCAAATCAAGCAACATAACATAATTAAACTCCAACATAAAGATTGCTTTTTTTTATTTTTACAGAAACTAGAAGGAAATACAAGAAAGAAAGAAAATGTGGATATTTATCCATGTTTAAATATATAAAGTCTTCTAACATTTTCATTACGTTATAGTATTTGCATAAGGGATGTAGACAATAACTTGTCCAAATATATGTCTTTCTGCTTTGCTTTACCTGACATTTCTGAACAAATACTACTGTTTTCCTTAGAAGTGTAATAGGAAGAGTATATTTTTACATAATAGATAACTTGCAGAGATGCCTAAGATGAAGTACTGTCCTGGAAGACGTAGACTTTGTTGAACAGGGACTTACATGGGGAGTCATGTCACTACTGAAAGATCTGCTGGAGTCCAAAGGGATTTTGCAAGCCACATACATACTACTTTTCTCTCATGTGGATCTCTCAGTGCTCTTAGAAACTGCAAGACCAGCACTCAGGATTCCCAATAGCAGTCTTCAAGTGCATATATGAGAAAAGACTGTTATGAAAACATTTCACTTTGATTTTTCCAGGCAGCTAAATCATATAGTAGGAGAAAAGGGTATGCCGGTTTCCTGCGGGCATTCTGTTGATACGCTTTGTAAGGCAACAAGGAAGTAAAACTGGAATGGCAGCGGTTACTGACTACATGAAAATAGACGTAGAAAAACCTTAGCACCACCTTACCTGTGGTTAAATTTGTGACCAAAGGAAACCCAGTCTTTTTCAATTAACACCTAAAATGAGAATATTGCATTCAGTATTGTGGAGCAGAGCTGACACATGTTGAAGCAGGCAGAAGAGTGGTGTAAACAAGCAGTATTGGAATCCCAGTTAATTCTTAGAATAAGCAGAAAAATGACAAGCAAGAGTGATGTAAGCAAGCAGCATTAGAATCCCAGATAATTTTTAGAATAAGCAGAAAGTTAATGTGATGAGCACTGCTGACAGATCAAGAGAAAGTAGCACTCTTCATGGATACAGATAGGATGCCGATATTTCAGCACAACTTCAATTAGCTTGATTCATCATTTTCTAAAATAGAACCTAAAAAAATCTCAAACATCTTTTTAACGTGTGACCACTAACTTGATAAGCATTCCTAGATGCTTTACCAGTGCTCATTTGCTTGGGAAAGTAACAGATTTTCCAACGTAGCTGCTCATTGCAATCAAATGTCTAGGGAGCACGCACTTCTGACACTCAAAACTTCACTGATCCCTGAAAATTAATATAAATTCTTGCTTGCATGGAAGTTCCTTTGGCTGCAAGAAAGTTTCGAGGTCAAGGTTAGGAAAAAAAAACTAAATGGGTGCCCAACTGATCCCCATCTTTGATAACATTTCATACAGAAACTGGGAGAATGTAACTTGGAGAGATAAAAAACTTCCTTCCTATTTAAAAAAAAAAAAAATATATTTAAGGAAAGTTTATTTTCCATTAAAACCAAAGATACTCATCTTAAATGATGCCATAATACTTTATTTACTCTGTGAAAGAGAACCTGCTTACCATGAATCCCTTCATAGTTCTGTAATATGGATCCAATAGAAGGCTTGCTACAGAGCAAACCTGGGCTGTCCTATCCCAGCCATCAGAGCAGTGAACAAGCACACTCACACCTTCCTCAGCCACAGCCTAAGGACACAGAAAAAGTCAGAAATTTCACAAGCAGGGAGAAAGGCACTGGTTAGAGAGGAACAGTGAGACAGCTCAACATAGAGAAAATTAATTTGGAAACTGGGAAACCTTGTTCATTTTTTATTCTGCCACAGAGTTCAATAGAATCATAAACGGTTTGGGTTGGAAGGGACCTTAAAGATCACCCCCCCTGCCATGGGCAGGGACACCTTCCGCTAGACCGTGTTGCTCAAAGTCCCGTCCAACCTGGCCTTGAACACTTCCAGGGAGGGGACAGTCCTTGAATTATGTTGAGTGTTATTCCTCTTATCTGAAAAGTCTTAAATCTCATCTCATCCCATCCCATGTAATATGGTGGTTGCAGCATCACCTGTTTATGCTCCACTACAGGAGGGTGTGGATCCATTTCAGTTAAAATTCTTCAATCTGTCAGAGCAGACAACTATCTAAAGCAGATTCAAATGCATTTAATGATCCAACTCACATATCAGCAACAGAACAGCCATACTTGTGATGCAGCTCTTAACTTCTCATTTTGTTGGTAATGTCAATGATGGCAATGTCTACTTCCAATGCTGGTGCTAGCGTGGATGTTATTACAGCAGACTGCATTGCACACTAATGACATGCTTCTAAAGGTTAGTGGGGAAGCCTGTGGTAGAGGTAAACTTCCACATCTAATGAGATTGTATCAATATCTTTAAACAACTGGGGAGAGAGGATCCCATTTTACACATAAACACATAAAGAAGAGATCATACTAAGTTCTTCAAAGTCTAGTGTTGCATTATTTTTGGAACTTGAGGGGTTTTTTTAAATTCTAAGGGGTTTGACCTTTGTCATTTCTAAAGAGAACTAAATTTAAAAAGTAGAGACATAAAATAGGTTAGGAAAGATACTGCTTAGAAAAACAAACATTTAAGTTAAGTTTGGACTTAATAGGGAACATATAATAATAATAAATTATCTGTGTTTATCTCAAGAGACAAGTAAATTCTACCAAAATAGAACCCCTGTGGGCAGGAGACCAACAGCTGAGAACTGGGAACTGTACAAATAAGAACGGATCAAAATGCACGTCTGAGGAGGCACAAGGCTAGCAAGCATACAGACAAAGAATAAAATCTTTTTGACAGTATTTTAAGACTAGCCACCAGAGAAAACTTGGCAAGAACTAATGTAAATGACCTGATTTCTATAAGCTAATGAAAGCTAGTAGGGCTGGGAGAAATAGTAACATGCATTTATCCTGCAGCTGCTGTTGAGGTAAGAAACTACAGTTGCCTGCTGAGCTAGAAGAAGCAAAGCAAGAGAAATAAGCAGTTATTGAAAAGGGAAGCCCATGAAGTTTTATCCATAGAGTCTTATGTAGCAGGTCATGTGAATAAAATGGCCTATAAGAAACTGTAATAGTAACCTCAAAAATAAGAATTGAAACAGTAAAAGGCAGAGCACAAGAGATGGGATAATAAAACTACTGTTGCTAGATGACAAATATCTGCATTACTTTGGGTGGAATCAGGAGAAATAATTTTTTATCAAAGCCAACAACTGTCTTTTGAAACAGTTCTCAAGTCTGTAAGAGCAGAAGCTGCTAGACCGTTTGGCCATGGTAATATACAGGAGTTGGTTTAGGAGGGAAATTTAGTTGGTCACTAAATAATTCAGAGGGGATAACACAGTAGCTAATATTCTTATATTACAACTACTGTGCAAAGAAGTAGTCCTCAGAAACCTTCAATAAAGAAAATGTCCAGAAATAGGGAAAGAATCAGTGAAAATCACTCCTGGGGAATAAAGTAAGGACATTCAAGCACCTGGCATAACAAGATACAGGCTAGTAGAGGCTTTAGTACATTTGAATTCTTCAGTGAAAAGAACACAAATTTTTTTTACCATATTATCAAAATGTCCACACGACTGCACCTATGAATCATCTCTCCTCATAGATGAAGCATTGCAAGATGGGTTTTTTCAGATACAACATCACTGAAGATAACAGAAGTTACCCACAAGCAGAGAATTTGGTCCTCACCTTCTGTATCTGGTTAGTCCAAGTTTTGTTCTCATTTTACACACTTTACCTTTGCAATAAAAATTCCAGCATCCATAATGGCTTTGATATGCTTCAGCCACCCGGAATTTTCTAGGCCCCACAGAAAGTCACTCATTGAAGGCGATTTCAGCTCACAAACTGCAAAATAAGCTGCATCTTAAATGTACAGCAATTATAGTCCCTTCAGCTTTCACTGACTGTTCAACCTAAGAGTTATCTCTTTGGATATCCCCCATGTAAAACATTCACTTTTGAAAAGAATGGCTACTTCAGAGTCAAAATTTACCATTGAAAAAAAAGCACATATTTAAGAAACGGGGCTGAGTCAAATTTCACCCAGTATGTTGATTTAAGTTAAAAAGAGAAGCTGTTACAAAGCCTGTTGCAAACAGTTTACCAAATACATCCTTCTGTGCAGCCCAGATTTTCCAAAATTGTGTTGGGAGTGAAGTTTTCAAACCCCTGAGAGGGAATCGTGTATTTAATAATGTGGGCTTGGCAACACAAAGCATACAATTTCTGCTGTCGGACAGGCAGCCAGCCACCTAAATGGTGCCACAGCCTCCTATTCCCAGCCACGTTTGCTGATGAAGCTCTGTAAGAGCAGGCCCACCAAACCCAGCCTTCAGCATCACCACGGACGATGGTGTTTGAGTTAAAGCAATTCACTCAACAGTTCTTAATCCCTGAATGAAACCGTATTAAAACTTCACTTGTAATCAGAAAGTATTCTGACGGTGAGAAAAAAAAACATAATTCACCAAGGAAAATATTTTCCTGAAAACTTTCCAAGCTTTATGCCATGTTTAAAGAAAAAAAAATTTCCAGTTTTTACAAGATTAAGTTTCTATCTTGCTGTATCCACGTGTCTATTTTTTTAATATTACAGAGTTTGTGACATCAGAAGAAAAAAAAGGGCAATCAGAATCTAATTCAGATACCTCAATCCAGCAGCAAACAAATAATAATATTTGGTGCAATTCTGTTTTCAAGAGTGAGATATTAAATTCACCCCATAAATAGACTACACATTTGTTTTGATCCATGTAGAATTATACTGTCTTTTAAGGAAAAAGATATTAACCAGTGAAACTCATTTAAGGAATACAGTGAAAAATGCCATGGTTTTTACTGAGTTAATGTATGATCTGTGAATTAATAATGTCTTAGTAGGTCTCTTGTCCTCTGGAAATGTTCTAAAAGACTCAATTAATTATGGCCATTATGACCACTAGCATAACTCTAGTTTCCTTCAATGTAATTGGAATTTAATTAAGTCAGAGTTTATACCACATCTGAACTGATTGTCTTAACTTCATTTAATTCAGAGGCAAAACAGCCTAATGTGTCCATACAAAGTCTTGCAATCTTTGCACATAGGGCCTCTTCCAGATGGTTATTTTAAAAGTAATTTTTGAAGGATATTTATAAAAATGCACAGATAGCAGCACCGAAAGCAAACAGCTTTTCTCATGATTAATGCTCCTGTGCAGATGGAAGCGTGACCAATTAGTAGCTGAATTCTGGCTGAAGCTGCTGTCTCTGTTTACAAAAGCCCAAGGTGAGGCTGAAATAGTGCTTTGCTCATTCCCAAACTAGAGTCAATATTTACTGACCACTTCACTGAGCAAAGTTCAGACTGTCCTAAAGCCATACACTGTGTATTTCACATGATTTTGGCTACCAATCTGGACTTTAATGCTGAGTTAAATTTTGAATTCAATTATGAGGCTTATCCTAAGGGGAGAAGGTGTTTCCATCTCATCATAAAAGGTACCAAAATCATGGAGAAATAAGACCTGCTGCACCCACTGTGTGGGCCCAAGAAAATCATGAGCCCCTGGGCAGAGCTCATAGCAATCCAGTAGTGCTCCCTTCCCCAGGAGAGAAGAAATAGGACACAGGGTGGAAAATGCCTCTTCCACCAACAAAAGTACCAGAGGAGGATGCTGGGCCAGTTCCCCCATTTCTGTCAGGATGGCCATAGGTAGAGGAAGCAGTAAGTGCTGTGGGCCAAACCCTCAGGCTCTCTTTCTGGCTGATCTGCCACTGAAGTCCAAGGATCAGAGGGCTGCTCTTACATCAGCAGCTAATGCTCCTGGTATGAGGGGTGGAGAAGTTCATATTTGCTGTTTAAATACAGAGAGGGAGCATGTGGGGTCATCATCTCAATGCACAGCAAATGGGGGTCAAGTCTTGGTTGGCTCCTGGACGTACAGCAAAGCTCACCCCATCACAAATGCCAAACAGCAGCGTCAGTCAGCCCTTGGATCTTTACTGAGAAAAGTCCTTATGCAACATTTCCTTCTAATATTAAAAATTATTTCAAGGAGGTTGTGCACAGGATCAAAATTATCACAAGGATCTTCACATATATCTCTCCTTAAATGAAAAAAAAAAAAGCAATACTATACTAAAGCAATATGACACATCAAAGACAAAAATAAAACTTTTTTTTTTTTTTCTGGAAGGAAATTCCAGCATGTTGAAATGCATTTTACTTCCAGAATACAGCCAAATCTCAACATTTTTTGCATATTCTGAAAAAATTCTTATTATCCTACAAATTTAATAACCTATAATGCTGATAAATTTTGTCAAAAATTAACACTATACAAGAGTAATACATGTTAAAGTTAGGATAAATAAAACTGCTAGCATTAAAGTCAGCAAAATCACAGAGCCAAACCAAACTTTTTTCGCCTACTCAAATAAATTACTGACATTATAAGTATAAATTAATTTCTTCAGCTTTTTCCTAAAGAAACATCATTGAAATGAATACATTCATAATATAAGTGCATTTTCCAATGGAAAACTGAATGATCAATTTTTGTTCAAATTTCCTCATCACTGGAAGTTATTTAAAATTGTATATTGAAAATAATCTGCAGTCTCTCATGTGAAAAAGTTCCCCAACCTTCACTTCTGTTTAATTCCAGTAAGTTGAATAAAATTGCTCTTGCGCTCCTGCAACACATCAGACCCACTATGTGTTGATGTCCTCTTTTCCATGCTGTACGCTTCCAAGCAATAATACAGCACATATTAAACTAAAATCAGTTTTGATCACCCTTACTTGTCTTTCCAAGGGTTTTTATGTACCTTATAATATCTCACAACAGATCACGAGCAGCACCCATATTTTTTAATGTTTGAAGTGTAATGTAGTGTTTTACCTTAGAGATTCACCTAGGTATATTTAAGTACTCCCTGATAAAATTGTAAAGCTATATTAACTGTATGTTATCATCACCCTTTACAGCCTTTTTGGTTCTGGTTCCCTTTGTATGTGCAAGTCAGGTAATAAATACCCTTTTAAAGGCCATGAGAGAAACAGATTAAGGGATACTGATACAAATGGAAAAAAGAAAAAATTACACAGCACCTTACATGAGAAAAGCCCTGCTCATACACTGAAAGTTGTAAGATTTTTAAAAAAAAAAAAAAAAGTACTTGAAAGCCTGAAGTGCTTGAAATAGCAGATTTAACTTCTCTAATTTCTAACCTTATCAGATGGGTCGCTAAGTAAGAGATTTCAATATAGCAAATATAAAACCTATGGAAAAAGCAGATGTTTTGAGCATATGGCTCATTTAAAAGTAGATGCTAGGAAGTTATGCCCCCCAAGCAGCCTGAAGTGTTAAATGCATTAGCAATTACCTTGTTACATGTCAGTTTGGGCCATGGACCTGTCTCACAAACTTTTGGCTCAAAAATAATACACAGTACTGTCCCATGCAGCCAGGCTGGTTGTTTACTATTTTAACTTTGATGGTCTTTAGCTGAACAAATAATGGGACAGGTTTATTCACCCAGCCTGTCTCCTAGCCAAACAAGACTGTACTGAACTAAAAATCCTTCTGTTTTCCTTCCTGAGACCCTTACACCAAGGAATTAAGTAAAAATAAGTCATGAAGAGAGTGACTGTTTTACCTGCATCACACTTTACTGCTGGTTTTCATAAACTGCTCTTATTTGAAAACAGGGCACAGCTCTCCTGTCATTGAAAATTCTTAGATCTAAAATTCACATTTACATACAGATGATGGGAGACAGATAAGGAATAAAAGAGCAAAAGCAGAGCGCCAAGTCAAGAATAGCTAGATCAAGCTGATCCAGGAGGTGACAGAAGGTGCTGATGTTATACATGAAGTAAATACTGAGACTCTGTGGAATTGAGTGAGCACTATTTACTATTTGCTTGTTAAAAATCAACAAGCTGTTGAGGGTCAAGGATGGCTTGTTTATTCTTATCTTTTTCCCAAAAGGCCTCTAAACAGCAATGTAACCCAAGTATCAAATGGCAGTACAGATGTGCTCATTTATACATTAATAAGTATTTATAAAGCAATTATTATTAATTTCCATGGGATTATGAAGGTGCTGAATGGTTACACCCAGTGACTCTGAGTTTTATAAATAAACCTGGTGTGACATGCTCTATACAGGCCACGAGTAAGTTTCTATTAACATTCACAGTCTAAAATGCATGACTACCTTACTAACCACTCAGAAAAATCAAACCATAGGCTTTCTGAGCTTAAAAAAAAAAAAAAAAATCCTGTATTTTTCACTAGAATCAAAGTCAGGTATAAGTGATTTTTTTCATTATACCTTCCAAGTGTAAACTGCAAGAGAAGACATCGTAGAAGTAAGGTGTATTGAAGTCAAATGAATTTTGTCATTAAAGTAAATGATATCTGGATTTCACCCACAAAACAAGGTGTTTGCACAATTAGGAAATCACCACTAGTTGTGATGCATTGTGCAAGTCCCATTAGCCAGCAGGCAGATGCATGCAGCTGCAATAGGCAAAACTCTCTTTTCACTGTTGCTGGTTTCAGCGTAGTTATCCTGATTTGTGTGGCAGAAGGATCAAATCTTTCCTCTAGATGTCAATAAAGAAGAGTATTACCTTCAAGCATTTTCTGCAGACTATTTCTCATGACATGGATGTTCTCAATGCCTATAAATTGAAACTTGATGTTGGAGTAGTTGTCTTCATTTTCATATCCCTTCCCTGCTGCTCTGTTTGCCATTGCATTGAGCTGAAAAAAAGTAGGGAAAATTGCATGAAAACCAGTAGCAAACAGATTCTTTTCAAAACAAAGCCTGTGGTCTACTGCAATAAATCAGAGTGATTTAAGTCAGGGATAAATAGGAAGCATTTATCACAGTGTCAACACAACGGGTTAGGAATCAGGGATCTGTTTACAGCCTATTGCAGGGCACTGGGCTGCTGAAGCTCTGACCTTTATTTCACACACTTTGAGTGAAACTTCATTAGTGAGGTTAGACACAAAAACCCCACAGCTTATGTAGGGTTCCTCTGCAAGAGTGTAAAGGTTTTCATTTGTTTTTAAAAGGCTATTCTGATTTTATTTTTTATCAGCATTGTTTACTAGCAGAATATACCCAGGAGGTGGCAGTGTCTCATCTGCCATGCCACTATTTCATAGCATATGTACGCTGTAATGTTGCCCAAGTTTTACCACTCACATCATCCAAAAGTTGATACAGCTTACTTCTTTGAAGCTTGGAATAATGAAGAGACAGTTGGACTAGTTTTTCCTAAGTTTATAGTAACTTGGCTCTGGTTGTGTAAGACCGCAAAAGATTTGTATTGACAAAATTACCACAAATATTTTCATCTGCAATGCAGCGCTATCAAATATTTTGCTGTGCTTCAGCAAAAAATACATTCAACTGGAAGCTGGAGTTTTGTCTTTGAATCTGTTGCTTGCTTTCTGGCATGGGAAAGTCACTAAATGCTTCTTTAGTTCAGTTTTCCCAAGTGTAAAATTAAGGAGTTTATTGTTTACTTTCCCCCCTTTTCAGATTCTTGGGGGAGAACTATCTGTCAAGCCCCTTATGCCAAACTGATCTCTGGGATGAAAACTAGAGCTGATAGAAATGAATTAAGTACTTTTACTTTATTAGTCTATTTTTTTTATTTATTTCTTACAGCAAAATGTCAGTGTTCAACAGAAAGAAATTGTCTTTTTGCCTGAAGTCCCAGCTCTTCTATGAAATGCATGCTGTAAGGCTGGGGAGCCTTTGAACTTCCCAAGAAATATGAAGGCTCTAGGAGTAACAAAGCAACCCATGTGGCAGAACCTTCACACTTCCAAGCACAACTAACAGCTTCTGCTCAGGAAAGATTTAAGAATTAAATAACAATGGATATTGCACATCGGACTGGAGGGCACTAACAAAGCTTTAAGAGAGACTTTATGTGGCATCAATTGGTCAAAAAGTGTCTCACCTTCATTGCAGTGAGAGCCAATGCTCAAAAAAAAAAAAAAATCAAAACAAAGTATCTCTTAGGCATTGTCTAGGGGACAAGAGACTATGCAGATAACTCGGTTTCCAGTTTATTTCCCAACATCACAGACAGTACTATTGATTTGCTGCTTCTATGATCACTTCTGAAACTCACAGTAATGTACTTCAGCACTCGGCTAATGATATCATGGGATATACAAGAATGTGTCCCTTCCTGATGTCTTCCACCCCAAACACGCATACTACCGACACTCAATTTTAATTTGGAGTTGAATGAATGCAACTGAGTAGGACAGATTATCTGCTGCCAATTTACCTCCAACTAGGATGAACAAGTCTAGCTTTTTTACATCATACATCAAAATAGGTTTCCATGGACCAAATCTGACCTCTTAACTTTCAAAGAAAACAGCTAAAGACTAGAAGCTTTTATATGTCATTACAATTTCATTTTAGATGCATAAGAAAACAAATGGATGAGGCCACTTTTCAATTCTTTTATTCTGTCCAAGTTATTATGTGAAGATAGGGGATTTTTTCCCATCTTCACACTTGCTAGCACATCCATTTCCATGAACAAAACCTGGCAACAGAAATACATTTGTGGACCATCATTAGGAATTGAAACACTGCATGAATTTCATGATACAACAGAAGGAACCATACTCTAAGATTGGAACCTAGGCAAAAACCCAGCATTTTTCATTTATTCAAGTCTTGTGTAAAACTTCTTTTAACTTGTAGTATGCAATTCAGAAAAAAGTGCAGGTGAAAAAAAATACTTGTCTATCAACCAGCAGTCTGCTGGTGTTTTGACTATCAATGAACAATAAAAGAAAGATACAGTCTGTGAACAGCATGTCCTTTAAGGACAGAGTCCTCCGTGTGACTTACTACAAAGATATAAATTATCTGCTGAATCCCAATCTTTCTCTTTTGAAGTAGACATCAGTGTTCTAGTATAAACAAAATTGAGCAGTCTCTCTCTGCAATAGCATATAGCTTCAGGAAGAAAGATCTGTATGCATGAGTCTAAGCCACCACAAACCCCTGAAACCCCAAATGAAAAAATCTAGCCCCTAATTGACCTAATCCTCAGTACAATAAATGCTATTGTCTCTGCAGCAGAGCAATTTTATCACAGAAATCCTTTCTTAAAAGACAATCTGAAATAGCTCTCTTTAAAAGTAAATAAATATAAGGTTAACTTTGCAAGACTTTCTGACACTCATTTATTTTAAATATTGTCAGTTGCCAAACTTTGCAGCTGCCACAATATTTACTAACAAGTTTTCCACATCACCTACCAAAATTCTATCTGTTGCTCTTAAAGTAGTTGTTGTAAAGCTCTCTAAATTGTGCCTGTCCTCGCTTAATCTCAGTGAATATGAGGATACAACCTCTAAAGAGAACAGATCTCCCTTGCCAGACTTCCTGGCATCTTTTTTAATGTGGAGGATAACAGAGTCCTGCCTTGTTATAAAGAGTTATAAAACTAATTTGTTTTACTCGTAAATAGTAAGTTTATATTAGCCTCTTCTGTAAACACATAGAGGAAAGAGAAAAATGAAGAAAGACAGTAGCCTAAGCAAAGCTCTGCATATGGTCATCCTGGTATATTTAAATGAAGTGAAAACAAAGCTTTCTTCTGCAGCCAAATCTTTTGTTTTGAAGAGTATCAAACACAACAAGGGACAGCATATGAAGAGCACTTGGGAATGCTGAATTGAAGGTTCCATCAATATTCATAATCTTTGCAAGGATTCTGGCAAATCCTTGATGAGAGAAGAGGCAGGTAGTTTTTTAGCTTCCTAGAGCAATGGGAAACCTTGCACCAGACTTGATATCTTACCTTCACATTTGTTAAAGGTTCCCTGAGGAATGCCAGGAACAGCTTGCACTGATACCTATCACTTCCTACATGCTCTAGATTTATACATGCATTAGGAGATGCAGAACTGTAACAAGGCTGTATTTAGCACTTGGGATCACAGGAGCTTTAGTAAATCAGTCCATTCTTGCAGCGCAGAGAGAGAAGTAGGAATCTGTGTATACAAAATTCTTGACACCAAAACCTTTTTTTCCAGAGAAGTTCAATGAAAACTGTCTTTGTCTCCTAACTGGCTCCTGAAGAAGCCAGTGTTGCTGGAAATATGCTGTCATTCATGGATGAGTGAGCCAATTTCACTCCCTTCACTTAAAGTACAGGCTTTTTTCACTGCACACAGGTGTCTCACCAAAGTCATTTACCAGAAAAGTTTACAGGATGTGACATTCCTCTTAATACCTTGTAAAACATTATTAACAGCCAAGTCAGTAGGTCGTTAGTAACAAATTTCATTGGTGAGCAACCTCTTTAATTAGGGAAGAGTACCAATATCATCAGCCAGGAAACATTATGCTACAACTATTATTACATATAAAAAACTGATAAACAAACATTATTTAGGCAGCTATGTCTGTACTTCCTATCTAAAGCCTGTTCTGAACACAGTGGTACCAATCCTTTCCTAGTACTCATCACGATTCACTTGCTTCAGGACCACAAGTAAGGTGGTACCATCCCAATCAAAAAAGGGTGAACTGAAGGTCAAAGTAGTCACCAAATACAAAGTGCAATGAGACATGCTATAGCCCTAATTTTCTGGCTGCTGCCTCCCATTACAGCTGTGAGTGCTCAGCACTTTCCCACCTGCCCCCAGGTCTTCAGTCAATCATCAGTCAGACAGGCTCCTTGTTTCTGCCCCAGCTCTGTCAGGTTTGACCTTCCTCGCTCCATCCTCATGTTTCTCAGGTTTACCGATCTTGCTTTTTCAGGGTCTGGCTCCTGATCTCAGGATACTGCAACAGCTTCCTTGTTCCTTTTCTTCAAGCCTTTGTTCTTGTTTTTCCTTCTCCCGCACTATAGCTCATCCTATACCTACTTGGGATTTTGTGGAGATTTGCCCCTTTGGTTTCTTTCCTTCAGATGCTTTGGTAACTTTGACAGGGAAGCTACCAATAGTCAAGAAAGAACATATCCCTGCTCCCACCTCCATACACTGAAGTCTATCTAGTCCTCATCACCTTTGCAAGCATGTTTGCTAGCATGCCAATTTGGACACAAGGGTTTTTTAGCTTCCAACCTCTTCTAGATCATTACTGAGTTTCTGTGTTTCTGCACAGCATAATTTTTTCTAAAGCTTTTATCTTGTACAAAAGTTTTGGTCAGTTATAGAGCTATAGCATCTGAGATCACTATTTACCATACTCCAGATTCTTTCTCAAAAGCACAAAAGTGCTGCAGATATTCAAAGAAGGTCTCCTCAATTCTTGTAACCTCAGTAAATGGTCTTTCCTTAGCCTTATGCAGAGGTTGTTGAAATTTTCCCACTTGCAGGAGAAATCTTGTATGGAAAATTTTAGTATAAGCAGGCAGAGGTTTACAACATTACAAACAACTGTAGATAGAGTTTTATAATGGGAACTATTTTTCACTAGTCTCATCAGTAATATAGTTACTGATAGCTCCTCTGTGTGTGGATACAGTTACTATTACAAGTTATTTACTTTGCTGTAGCTTAGTATTTTGCTAAGAAAAAAAAAAAATAAAAGCTCAGTGTAAAGAAAAAAATTCTCTAAGAGATAAAAATGTCTGCAAGGTTCCTAGTTAAGATTCCCCTGATAAATCCTGCCTTACCTGTGGAGTTACACAGGTGCAACTAAGATCGGACGTATGGTCAGTCACTTGGGCTGTGCATCTTCCCTAATGTATGCAGGCCAGATTCAGTCTTGCCATGTGCAAGAAATTTAATGTACTTACTTTGGGCCGAGTGTCAACAACGTATATGAAATCACTTCCTGGATTTGCCTTTCTAATGGCCTGGAGCATCTGTTCGTCCTCAAGGCATCGAGCACTAAAGCCAGATAAAGGCTGGCTGCTTCTACATATGGAGGCCTACAGAAAAACGGACAAACAAAAAAAATCAACATAGTTATTAAGCAGAAATAATTTAGCATCCAGAAGCATTTACAAAAACAGCTCATTAGATGTTTGCATAGGTTTACAGTTGTGTGGGAAGGACAGAATAGTAAAATTAATTACATGTTAATAAAGACCTTATTTTTAAAAAGGCAAGGAAATATTAAAACAATACTTCAACCACCCCAATACCTGTTGGAGGGACAACACAGCAGGGCACAAGCAATCCTGGAGGTTCCTGGAATGTGTGGATGATAATGTCCTTCTCCAAGTGATAGGGGAGCCAACAAGGAGAGGTGCTATGATGGACCTTGTTCTCACCAACAAGGAGGAGCTGGTGGGAAGTGTGAAGCTCAAGGGCAGCCTTGGCTGCAGTGACCATGAAATGGTGGAGTTCAAGATCCTTAGGGCAGTGAGGAGGGCGCACAGCAAGCTCGCTGCTCTGGACTTCAGGGGAGCAGACTTTGGCCTGTTCAGGGATCTGCTTGGCAGAGTAGCATGGGATAAGGCCCTGGGGGGAAGAGGGGCCCAAGAAAACTGGTTAATATTCAAGGATCACCTCCTCCAAGCTCAGGAGCAATGCATCCCAACGAAGAGGAAGCCAGGCAAAAATACCAGGAGGCCTGCATGGATGAACAAGGAGCTCCTGGACAAACGCAAATGCAGAAAGGAAGCCTACAGATGGTGGAAGCAAGGACAGGTAATCTGGGAGACATACAGAGAAATTGTCTGAGTAGCCAGGGATCAGGTTAGGAAGGCCAAAGCCCTGATAGAATTAAATCTGGCCAGGGACATCAAGGGCAACAGGAAAAGCTTCTATAGGTACATTGGTGATAAAAGGAAGATTATTGAAAATATGGGCCCTCTCCAGAAGGAAATGGGAGACCTGGTTACCTGGGACATGGAGAAGGCTGAGGTACTCAACAGCTTTTTTGCTCAGACTTCACTGGCAAGTGTTCCAGCTACACTGCCCAGGTTGCAGAAGGCAAAGGCAGGGACTGGGAGAATGAAGAACCAGCCACTGTAGGAGAAGATCAGGTTCGCGACCATCTAAGGAACAAGTCCATGGGACTCGATGAGATGCATCTGCAGGTCCTGAGGAAACTGGCAGATGAAGTGATTAAGCCAATGTCCACCATATTTGAGAAGTCATGGCAGTCCAGTGAAGTTCCCATGGACCAGGAAAGGGGAAACATAACCCCCATTTTTAAAAAGGGAAAAAAGGAAGACCCGGGGAACTACAGGCCTGTTAGTCTCACCTCTGTGCCCGGTAAGATCATGGAGCAGATCCTCCTGGAAACTGTGCTAAGGCACATGGAAAATAAAGAGATGATTTGTGAGAGCCAGCATTGCGTCACTAAGGGCAAATTGTGCCTGACAAATCTGGTGGCCTTCTACAATGGGTTACAGTGCTGGTGGATAAGGGAAGAGCAACTGACATCACCTACCTGATTTGACACTGTCCCCGCATGACATCCTTGTCTCTAAATTGGAGAGACATGGATTTGATGGATGGACCACTCAGTGGATAAGGAATTGGCTGGACAGTCACACTCAAAGAGTTGAAGTCAATGGCTCGATGTCCAAGTGGAGAGCAGTGACAAGTGATGTTCCTCAGAGGTCAGTGTTGGGACCAGGGCTGTTTAACATCTTTGTTGGTGACATGGACAGTGGGATGGAGTGCACCCTCAGCAAGTTTGCCAGCGACACCAAGCTGTGTGATGCGGTCGACACGCTGGAGGGAAGGGATCTGGACAGGCTTGAGAGGTGGGACCATGCAAACCAAAGGCAATCCCAAGCACAAATAAAGGCTGGGTGATGAGTGGATTGAGAGCAGCCCTGCAGAGAAGGACTTGGGGGTATTAGTGGATGGAAACCTGACTATGAGACAGCAGTGTGCACTCGCAGCCCAGAAAGCCAACTGTATCCTGGGCTGCATCAGGATAAGTGTGGCCAGCAGGTCGAGGGAGGTGATTCTCCCCCTCTACTCTGCTCTTGTGAGACCCCACCTGCAGTACTGAGTTCAGCTCTGCGGACCCCCAACATAAGAAGGACATGGACCTGCTCGAGCGGGTCCAGAGGAAGCCACAAAGATGATCAGGGGGCTGGAGCATCTCCCTTGTGAGGACAGGCCGAGAGAGTTGGGGTTGTTCAGCCTAGAGAAGAGAAGGCTCTGGGGAGACGTTATAGAGGCCTTCCAGGACTTAAAGGGGGCTACAGAAAAGATGGGGAGGGACTCTTTATCAGGGAGTGTAGGGATAGGATGAGGGGTAATGGTTTTAAATTGAAAGAGGGTAGATTTAGATTAGCTATGAAGAAGAAATTCTTTACTGTGATGGTTGTGAGACACTGGCACAGGTTGCCCAGAGAAGTTGTGGGTGCCCCCTCCCTGGAAGTGTTCAAGGCCAGGTTGGACAGGGCTTTGAGCAACCTGACCTAGTGTAAGGTGTCCCTGCTCATGGCGGAGAGGGTGGAACTAGATGATCTTTAAGGTCCCTTCCAATTCTAACCATTCTATGATTTAATGTGCACAACCTAGAAGGAACACATTGCTCTCTCATCCATAGCATACCATACACAAGGCAGATATAGACCTCAAGATTAAGGTTTAAGTTAGGGTTGTGGAGGAAGGTTAGGATTCAGGAAAGTATGGACTAGAGCCCATTATGTTATATCATCCTCTGGGCCCAAAGGCCTATGGTATATGCTGGCACCAATATGAGAGAATGGCTTGTCTGTCAAGTTAGGCTTGGGGTTAAGATCATGTTTAGCCCCATCTGAAGAAACAGCTGCACTGCCAGTACTGCAAAACTAGGAAGATAAGCTGACCTACTGACCATAGACATCATGATGCATGATATCCATGAAGAAATCACCTCCTGCTGACCCAGGCCAATTGTTTAGGATGAGCACATATATCTATAAAATTTCTTGGGCTATGTTTAAGAGTAGGTCAAGAGATGAGGTCATGTTTTGCTATTGCACAGGCTGAACAGATAGTTCTGGAGTTTGATCTTATCATATTCACATAGATCCTGGAAGGTGCAGAGTAAGGTGTCACATCATCATTGAATTTGTCAGTACCAAAGAGCTATGGGAAAGCTCTGAGCATGAAAGACTGAATGAGTGGCACCCATCTCCCCTGCATGAAGCAGACTTCTTCCCAACCTTCTGTTACCATAGCTGTTCAATGTCCACCATCACAAACCTTATCCCACTCCTGTCCATCACCCTATTAGCTGGCAACTCATGCCAGCCTCCAAACTCACCAGGAGATATTTCCTCCAACATTCCCAACTGTTTTCCTAGCCTTTTGAACTGTGAAGACTCCAGGAGTAAACACAATTCTTCAGATTCTGGTGGTCTGAACCTTAACCTGAACTCCAACCACAACAGGGAAAACATTCAGGCTGAATCCATGAAACTCATCCAAACAGAATCACTATATATTGGAATCTAGCAGATGCCCAAGATCTTTTCTTTCACTGAGATTTGGAAATGTCCTAGTGTTTTGAATCCAAGATATCTAAATTTGGACTTAGGTGATTATGCAAAGTGGTTAACTTTGAAAATTTTGGTCCTAATGAAACACTAAAGATAAAATGCAATTTATGCAGAGACTGTATTTACTATTTAAATCTTTCTACCCTCTTGTTTTGTTGTCACATTCATAGATCTTTATGGAAGCAGAATTCTGATGAAATAAAGGGTAAAGAAGTCAAAATAATGTCTCCTTCCTTCCTTCTGAAACTTAAACCTACCATAGGGGCCACTGTAAAGATAAGATTTCCATGGAGACTGTAACTTATGATTTCTGCTTGTGACATCCTATGGAAATATCTCCTACCCTGTGTGGCAAACTCCAGAGAAGCCCTGTAATCCCGCACTAGCACTGTCTCTTGGGAAATCCTGGTCATCTCCCAGCACTAGGGAAGATCTCTCAATGCAGTTGCCAGCCTGTGACTGAAACAGGAGGAGATAATAGACAAACAGATCCTTTAAAAGTACAAAGGGGACACCATCCTCCTAACTGGTAATGACTGCTGAGCTAAGCCAGTCTCAGAGGGCCTGGGACACAAATGTAAAAATACCAGTCCATGGGATCCTTCAGTCCAAGGGTCTCTTTTACCTCAGCTGCCAGAAACAGAAATGCCAATAACTTAGGTACAGGGCTTTTTTAAATGGTTACAGACAGGTGAGTCAGTTCCTGAGAATATCTGTCATGGAGAGGAGAACATGATACTCCTCAATCTTACAGACAAGGAGAGTCTCTTCAGCAAAGCCACAACACATTGCTCAGCCAGAATTTGGTAGCTCTTTCACCCATCCTTTTCGGGTCTATTCACAGATCTTTTCTTGTAAGGCTACTCCTGATTGTCTAATTGCTGCAAGTAAGGTTTTTCTTCTCCTCAACTTGCTCTCAGGCTGTGGCTCTGTTCTCTTCCAGTCACCTGCTAACTGCCTGCTACTGGCCTTCACTCTTCCGCCACTCATGTTTCAGGACCTCTGCTATTCTCCCACTTCCTTGTGATACAGGGATCACATTTTTTAGTGTTAGCTGGATGATGAAGCTGCCTTTAAATGACTGCATTAAATGCCTATTAATGAACTAATCATAATTCTAGTGTGTGTCCATATGCACAAACCACACTAATCAGAGTTGTATTTTATTTGTACAATAACCACTGATTTCTTCTTATGAAAGCTTATGAATTATGAAAGCAAGGCCAAAATAAGCAAACACTTCAAAGCTACAAATTCACACTTACATTGTTATCCTTGCAGTAGTAGGAAAGAGCTGGGAAACGCCTTCGGCTCCGAAATTTTGAGCTCCCCACTATGATGTGTGCAGTCGCAGACTTTGGTACGTACACTTCCGTAGGATAGGAGTCACAGACCTGTGAAAGGAAACTCTACTTATTTCTTCTACAAAATACAAGTAGCATTAGCCATCTCCACAGCAAAAACAAAATACCAAGGAACTCTAATCTCAAGGAATATTCCGTCATTATTGTACACACATCACTGACATTTCTCAAAAGTCTTTTGAAGCTGGAAAGTATTAGTTCTAACTCACAGATGGCAAAACTGAAGCAGAATGGTTTAAGGGCTGTATTTCCAAATGTTAATTCATACCTTGTTGAGAACAGACAGGTATAACATACATTCATACCAGAAAAGATTCATCATTATGTACAGCAAGGTGGAATTTACAACTATGGATTCCTTTGTAGCAGAATTTGGAAGTAAGGATGGGAGTGGGTGAAAGTCTCAAACACCCCTCTGTTATAATGGGAGGGGACTATAGAGCCAAATTCTCCAGCAAATCTGATAATAAAATGAATGACAAAAAAAGAGACTTGGAGAAAATAAATTAATCCATATGAAATGAGGATACCAAAAGGCAAGCAGGCCTGACAATGCGCACCACTTCTGAAAGCAACCCAAAGAGCCTGCAAAAAAGCCCAGAAGTTCCTCTGGAGGCAAGTGGGACCACAAATGGGGTCCTGGTCTAATTTTCTTTTCCTGATACTGCCTGTGGCATTCTGGCTGGAGTCAAAAGAATATCCAATATCTCCCTGGGACTTTCTGAGATGACTAAAGGAAATAGGATGCCCAGGAAGAAATTAGGGTCTGAGGGATTCAGAGATATGTAATGAAGGAGAAAGAGAAGGAAGGGCTTGTGGTTACAGATGCTGCTGTGGCGAACTGGATTTTGTTCATGATGCCATTTTTCCTACACTTTATCTTAAAAGAGGTCAAACATTTTTTCCGATTGTTTTAACAAAAAGAAAACAAACCCAGACAGCACATTCAGTCTTCTCTGAGAACTTCACAAACCTTCCTTAACATGGATATGCTCCAGCAACAGAGCCGATGGAGTGCATGAACAAACTTCCTTCAAAAATAGTTTGGTTATTATTTCTCACAATTAATTAACATTCAAGGGACATCAATTGTACAAGACTGAACGAGGCAGGAGAGCATGCAGCTAGGAAGACATATGACCTGTCAGATGACTCTGAAAAACACTAATAGTCAATCACAGAGGCTTCAAAAGGATTGTGAGGATAGCCAGTGAAAAAAAAATATTGCCAAATTCACTATTTCAAGTAATTTTTTTCTTAAAATGACTGTGTAGTAATTTTATATAAGCCTACATATCAGGAAAACGCTCATTCAGACATGTAACATTAATTAGGTATGATTTAAACTTCTCCCCAGGCAGCCAAGCACTAATGTTTAAAACACTGTGGACATGTTTTGTGTGCTTCATTTCCACATGTGTTAAATGAAGACACATGCTTTCTCCCACTTTCTGTGTGCCTTTTTATGTGAAAGAGTGTAAGAAATGCACCTTACTACATGTGTGTACAGCACTGAGCACAAAGGGATACTGCATCTAAGCACTACAGTAGTCCACAGTCAGACTGCTGATTCGCTTTACAGACAGCCTCTACAACAGAAAAAACACAACAACTCACTCCGTAGTCTCTGTTTACATCGCTAATCTGCCAATAGTTGTTTGGAATACCCATCCGATTATATTCTTCATTGAGGTCCACAAGCTTCCAGCCTTGTTCTCGTTCTTCTTTATCTAATTTTGGATTGAATGAGAAACAATACAGCTCTTCGTATTTCACTGAAAAAAAATAAACAAACAAACAAACACAGTAAACCCAGTTCAGATTTCTCATCCTGAAATCACATTTCAAAAACAGAATTAGTATTGTCCTTTATGTAGTTTCTTTTAAAATAGTATGCTTTGCTATACAAAAGCACATATCCTGGTTTATAACTATTTTCAAGTATACTTTGAAAGTACTGTGCTCTTTTATTATTTGTATGTGTTGCAATATATGTGCCTTATTAGTAGTGCTACTTAAAATACATTGTTTTTCTGGACCACTTCTCTACTGCATTGTAAAAGCCTCCCCCAGCACAAAGACAAAATGTCAGTGATCATACACTTTCATCCAAAGAAAACTGAAGTCAGTGCCAGAATAAGCACTTGTTCTGCAAAAGAATTTGCTGGCCAGAAGTATCTTAGAAGTCTTTCTATTAATGTAACATCTGTCCTGTGGCAAAGACAAAAGATCTGAACAATGGACTATGCAGCACAATCTTCCAAAAATGAACTAACTCAGAAGTCTTTGTCCCTAAATAGGGAAGTTTCCAATAAATTCAATTAAATGTTAGGTTTGAGGACTAAACTTAAGTAAGCAAGATTTTATCCTGCCTCACATGAAGACTGGATAATTTTCTGGAGAAGGAAAACTACTGTACAGCTGAACTATGCAAAGAGCTAATTCTGCCACGCTCTTATTGCATCTTCTTCTTCATTCGAACCTTCTTGTCCACTGCAGTCTGATGCTGAACTTGTATTCAGGGTCCACAGCTATTCTTCCCTTCATCATTCTGTATGCCTGTGTCCTGTTCTGGTGCACAGCAGCGTGCAGTCTTCCTCCTGGCTCCCAGGGAAAGAGCATTACAGAACTGCATTCCTTCCAGCATACATGAACACATATGTGCAGCTCAGGTCTGTGGAATTAATCCAGATTTACATCAGCAGAACCGCTGACTGAATTGGTCTCATTGTTTTTAAATTTCTCTGATTACTTTCACCTTGCATCACCTAGCATATTGTTACATATGCTGCAGTTGCATGTTACTACTACTACTACTACTATCCTAATTACAGAAGGTACTTTATAAATTTCAGTAGCTGTGCTGGCTGACTGTGCAATTTTTTCCCCCTCTACAGAGTAGATAAAATTGGTGTTCTCCTAGCAAGATAATCATTAAAGCCAATGTTGTCATTTTTGTACAGACTGTGTTAGACATTTTATTTGCATGCTGTTAAAATAATAGTAAAGGACAGAGGTTGGTGTTATATTTCTACAGTTATCATGTAAAATAAACAATCCAGAAGCCTCGTCAACTGGTTCTTAGTAGAGCAGCTATAATGCAGAGGATCAGATGTTGGACTTTGATGCAATATTTGGATTTTCATTGAAAAGAGGAAAGGTTTCAAAAGGATCTTGATCTGAATTCAGAAATTCAAAAAGGGCACTTTCAAAACATAGATAATAATAGGCTGAAACACAGGCAGTCCAGTGGAATAAATCAACTACTTGCTGTAAAACCTTTCACTGATTTTCAGAAATTTATGCACGGCACAGAAAGGGAAAATTCAAATCTTGTCATGACCACTAAATATATCATGAGATTTCTGTCACAGCAGGAACATGAAAGTTCCCTGGATTTAGAGACTTGTCAGTATTTTCCTAAATTCACACACAAGGCATCCAGTAAACAACAGCTACACATAAAATAGCATTATAATATGTTTTATGGCCTGTGATACTCTAGAGTATTATTTTAAACAAAAGTTCATGTCATACTTTATGGAACTAAGTACTTGTTATAATGTGCTTTCTTCATTGCTCCATAAGTGATTATTTTAATATGCTTGTCTGCTCAGAGAGCTTTTCTCTCATAACACATCTCTAATGAAGCCTTTTTTCTTAACCTGCAAAGGACAAAGATGCACAGCTACATTCCTTCCATTATATTCTGCCTCTTCAAGGTAAGGATTGGCTTTTGTGCCAGTTTCCTTCCCATACCCGGTCGTGCCAGACGTATTAAAGATATGTAAACATCATGGCAGTCTCGTTCCTGAGGGATGACCAGCTGGATCACTTGGAAGTTCTTGCAGCGGATCAGCAATGGACAACCAGTGGCAGTGGTGGCCTGCTTCTCAATAGAGGAAATTTGGCTGTGAAGAACCTGCAAGGGAATTTAAAATGGTTATGCCAAGTGATTCAAATCTTTAGGAAGAAAAATAATTATTTATAATGATGTGCCAGGCCAAGCACAGTAGCTTCCGCTACTGTTTCAGAAAATCCCCACACCTTCCTCTTGTAGTTTTGTTCCTATCTCCAGCTTCAGGCTCTAGCAGCGCCTGATACATCACCTACAGACAAAGAAGCGCTTCTGGAGTGTTTCAGCTGCTCAAACATTAGCCTGGTCATGCTATCCAAAGCTTTTTGTTTGTTTGATTTAGTGTAAGCTAGCAGTTGTCAGAAAAAGAGCTCTTTTCATCTATCTGGACAGTGAAAAGATCAACTGGCATGTTAGATAAGGCTAAAATGTTGGGCCTCCTCATTGGCAGAATGGTAGTCCTGATATAATTTTAAATACTGCATCAGATGAGATATTACAATAAAAATCAGGAGGGGAATAGTGGGACCAAAAGAGGATGGAGTTAATAGTACAAAAATGGACAAAGGATTCATAATCAAGCTACATAAAAGACTCTCAAATGGTATGACACCGGAGCTGTATCTGTACCTATATATATACATGCAACATATGTTATTGATCCATCAAAATAGATAACTCAAAACACTACATTAAGCAAAAACAAAAAAAGTTTAAAACGGCAAAATCACTGATTCAGCACAAGCAGTCAGGGAGAGAGGCAAGAGCTGAGTGAGCCAAGGTAGTAATTCACATTCAAAGTATTTCTCCTCAGTTCTTCCTAGACAATAGGAGGAACACTGTAGTTTACAGCTGCTGTTCCTCAGTTAATAACATCTGGTATTCGTACGGTGAAGGTCCTTATACTCCTCTCACTGTGTTGCAATATCCAAAATCCACTGAAAATTTTCAGAAATTACCAGGCTGGAATTTCACATGCTCTGAAGTTATAAAAGCATCCATATTAACTAATTTACTATGTTTAAACTGTTTTGCAATTTATATTTAAATTGCCATCAATCAAGTGCCACACACAGCTAACTGAAAAAACCAAAATTCATACCCAGGTTTCTTTACGAGTTTCAGAACCATTCTCCACAAATATGACATGGGTAGCTGTTAAATACAAGGTTCCCAGTGCAGCTTTTCTTGAAGATAAACGATCAAGTAACCGAACATTTTCCACCTATACAAAGAAATGACAGAGAAAAAAAGGAAATAATTAGGCTATGACATAGCCTGGCCACAGTGAGATCTCAACATCCACATTTTGTCCATTACAAACAATGTTATTTTCAGTACCATATGAAATGACTATCAGAAGAGTATAACTATATGAGAAAATATGATTACATTATGTGATCTATGTCCAGATCTACCTTAATGTTCCTTTTTCCCCCTCTTGTGGTACCTATGTATCCAAAACTCTGTTAGCAAAGACTTCCAAAGACAATTTCCCACTTCAGCTCTTTCCTGTTATCTCACCTTACCAAAACCCTCTGATTGCAAGGCAGGGCCTGGCCTTCAGCTAAACTCTAGCTTCATGTTGTCCATTCAAGCCATTCCAAAATTATCAGTGATACATAAGAAGTTAAATTAAAGAACATAATAATAATAAGGAGGTGATAGTGGTAGAAGAGTGTCTTTCTTCAGCAGGCCTCACTCCAGCTTCCAGGCAAGTCTCCGTTGATGGTTCAAAAAAAAAAATGTTTCAGTGTTTGTCCCTACGCTCCTATTGGGACTGACAGCAGTGGTCACACCAGATAACTATTGAAGAGATATGCCCCCATTAAAATCAAAAGGGACTAGTCTTGCATTTGAAGTACAGAAGCTGACTTAAATATTGCTCTAAGAAAATGAAAGAGGGGGTGAAAAAAAAAAAAAAGAACAAAGTTAAAGAAGACCTTATCACTTTTGCATTGAAATAAATGTAATTTTGCACCAATTTCCTGAAAGCAGAATTGAGTGCAACAAATACAAAGAAAAAAGAATAAGAGAGGATCAGCAAAATCAATTTGATTTTTAATAATTCAGAGATTCCAGATCAGATTGACAGAAACTTCCTAAAATACTCTCAGAGATGGGATGTAGCCATGTATTCTCAAAATTTTGCAGAAATAATTGCACTGAAATCATACCAGAAACAGAATGATGCCAGCCCCTAAGAATTACATGTTTACAATGTGTATCCCAAATGCATTGCACTATTTTAAAAATAGGAATAAAGAAATCCTTAAAACCAAAATATGCCAGTTTGGTAGCAAAATGCTTAAAATTAAACAATTAGTAAAACCAAGTCTTCTCCCTCAAGGCCAGTTATAATCTTCTTTAAACAAAAATAAAACAGCTAGAAAGCATGGATAGTCTTTTCCCAGGACCATCTACTTCAGAGGTCACGTATTGGGCTAAGGAGGAATGGAAGAAACACAGCATTAACCCAGTAAGCATTTCGGTAGTAAGCAAAAAAAAGGAGATATAAAAGACCAGGGATGGTACAAAAGAAAGATGTAGGCTGTGCGCCTCTAAAAGGAACCCACAAATTACAACAGTAACAGTGAGGTTTGTCAACAAGGACTCTGCTGTACAGGCCCTGATCTTGCACAAGGCAGTCATCATGCCCACCCTACAAACTGAGGTAGTTTGGGCCATGAAAGGAAAGCAGCATCCACACAGCAGGGCAGGGGCTGAGGGATGAATTTCCAGGCCTCCTAGTCACATCCTCTCCCCCCACTCATCAATCAGAGCCCCATGACTCAATATGCTAACAAAGTTCTTGTTTGGTTGGTTTTTTAATACAGAGCTTTTTTTTTAAACACAGAGCTACAAATAAAATAAAGGTTGGATCTGAATAAACAGGAACAGTTGCAGTTACTGTGCAGTAAATTTCATTAAAGTGCATTAAAGTGCAGTAAGTTTCACTAAAGCAAATATAATGGCTGCACCAGGTGAGATCAGAGATCCACCTAGCCCTGCAGTTTCTCTCTGAGTGGACAATTTCATTTGCTGAGGGAAAAGTATAAGAGGTGAGCGTGCACTGATGCTCCCTCAGGATGTTATCCCAGCTTCTAAAAAGCAGCAGCTCTGGTGGTTTCCTAAGCTGAGGTCATAGTTTTTAACAGCCATAGTTTTAAAGCACATTTTAATTCCACGAGTTTTGTTAAATAACATTTTGAATCTCTGTAACCTATGGGCACCCACAGCACCTTCTTAGAGTGAACTTCACATTTCAGCTATGCATTGTACTAAAAAATCCCTTCCTCTTGCTTGTTTTGAACCTGTCACCAATAGCAGGTGCACCATGCATTTGGTGAACAATTTGGTAAACTGGGAATATTGTTCCTCATTTACTTTCTCTGTGCTGCACATGCTCTTACAGATTCTTCCCCCCATCCTTGCGTTCCCAGGCTGAAGAGCCCAACTTTATGTAGTTGTGACCTTTACGGAAGCTATTCCAGACAAGCTCTTCCACACTTCTGATTATCCTACAAAAGATCTTTTCTTGAGAAGAGGCCAAAAGTGCAAGCAGAATTCAAGCTTTGGGTGTACAATGGGTTTGTGTAGATGTTTGCTATTTTGTTCTCTATTCCATTTTTAAGTTTTCAAAGAAATCTTCTGATATGTTCTTGACAGAGGAATATGCCGGAATGGGCATATCCCTAAATACCATTCCTACTTTGATCATTTACTAGTTCTGTAGATTTTCTGTCAGGATTTTACCTACTTAAAGACAGCTTGAAAGTGGCTTTACTAGTAATCTTTGTCAAGATGTTCTTTAAAATCTCTTTTGGCCTGCCTTATTTTGTTCAAATATTTAACTTGTTTATTCTTTATTTTCCTCATTTAGGCACAACTTCAATTTGAAGAAAGCCCTTTTACTTCTAATAAAAGAAGTCCTTTTAATAAGAGACATCTTTTTACTCCTTTACCCTGCTGTTTAGCTATGCAAACCTTTTTTTGGTCTTTTAAAACCTTTTTCTGGAAGTCGGTTTGCAGTGAGCTCCCATATTTAAACAATCTTCATGACTCCTATAAACATTTTAAAATTTGGCTCTCTTTCTTTTTAAACAGTTTTCACATTTTTATGTAGTTTCCTCTTTGAAGTTAAACATTGCCATGGGAGATTTTTTTCCCCTCTTTTTCTGCTATTTCAAGAATACTGCATCTAAGTACATTAGTTGCTGTCACACAGAGGTTCTAGCTGTATTTTCAACCAGGTCTTTCTGTCGCTGTCTAAGACCAGGTTCTAGAATTATTTAGAATTACTTAGAATTACTTTATTTTTTTTTTCAAGATAAACAAATAGCCTCCATATAAGCAATCATTTTAAAAAAAACTAAACTTTTACTCAGAATCACTCCCCATCTCCAGCCCATTTACCCAATCTCAATTTGATAAATGATGTCTCCCACTGTTATTGCATTTTCCTGCCATCATGTCCCATTTGATCTTGTTTAGGTTGTCACAGGCAATGCCACTATTTAGGTAGGACAGTCGGTACTACAGTCCTAATACTGTACTGCAGTCCTGTGGTGCTACAGTTCTGCTTTTCCTGTTTAATCTTTTAATTTCAATCTGTAGGGACTCTTCACTTCTGTGATTTAGTTAATGTGTTGTGCTGGGTTTGTGTGTGTGGCGGGGGATTTTGGTAGAGGGGAAGGGGGCTACAGTGGTGGCTCCCTGTGAGAAGCTTCTTGAAGTTCCCCCTGCTCCAAGTCAGTCCTGCCTCTGGCCAAGGCAAGACAATTAGCAATGGTGGCTGCGTCTCTGCAATAATGTATTTAAGAAGGGTAACTGGGGAAGAGGAGTAGAAGTTGTGAGGAGGAGTTATGAGGAGGACACCGATGCAAACACTGAGATCAGTGGAAGAAAGGAGGAGGAAGGGGGAGAGGTGCGCCAGTGCAGAGACTCCCCTGTATCCCAGGGTGAGAGGGCAGGCTGACCCCCTGCCACCCATGAAGGTCCACAGTGGAGCAGCCTGTGGAGGACCCCATGCCAGAGCAGGTGTCTGCACCCAAAGAAGGCTGGGACTCTGTGGGAAGAAGTCCCTGCTGTTGTAGTTCTGCGCCAGGAGGATTGCCAACACATGGTGGGGACCCACACTGGAGCAGCACGGGAATGGCTGCGGCCCTTGGGAAGGACTCATGATGGAGAAAGTTCGTGGATGACTGTCTCCTGTGAGAGGGACTCCACACAGGAGCAGGGGAGAATGCGAGCAGTCCTACCTCTAAGGAGGAAGAAGCAGCAGGACTGACTGTAACCCCCCCATTCCCTGCCCCCTGCGCCACTCTGGGGGAGGAGGTAGAGAAATGGGAGCAAAGCTGAGCCTGGGAAGAGGGAGGGGTGGAGGGAAGGTGGTTTTAAGATGTGGTAATGCTTCTCACTATCCTACTCTGTCTGTTAGGTGCTGTTGTTGTTGTTAGTGTCTGAATTAAAGTGATGTTCTTTTTCTTCCCCTAACGAGTTTGTCTTTTGCCCATGACTATAACAGGTGAGTCATCCCTCCTTGTCCTTATCTCAATTCCTGATCCTTTTCCTTTATTTTCTCCTTTCCATTCCTGAGGAGGAAAGGGTGAGTGAGCAGCTGCGTGGTGCTCAGTTGTCCTCTGAGCTCAAACCAGAAGATCTATGAGATTTGACTCTGTTTACTTCAATACAAAAAGATCTGGTCTTCGACAGGCAGAACTTTACTTGTCTTTTCCATGTAATTTGTCACCGATGTGCCTGACACATTGATTATTTTTCTTCCACTAAATTTCTAACGTGCCTGCTACATCAACATTCTCATTTATCACCAGTAGCTTTAGTTTCAACCTTTTTTTTTCCAGACTTTTAATATTTGTACTGAAAGACACACATATTTGGTCCAGTTGTCCATGTTTCTTTGCTCTGGTTAAGTGGAACTCCTGGCAATTTCTACTTACTTGAGAATATAGAATTTTTTATACTGACAATTTTTTGTGACACAGCACATCATCCACAAGAGCACACATTTTCTGCATTATAACAAGAGCTTCTCAGTTTTTCAGTACTTCAGCGTGGATAAGTACAACTCAGACTGAGCTCTCCTACCAGGCTCAACAAGGAAAAAGTAGTTTATGAGATGATGCAGCAAACTGAATTTTTAGCTAGCCCTTATTTCTGCTGACCTCAAAGAGTACAATAAGAGTCAGTTAAAATTAGTGAGAACCTAAAATTTGGCTCAGTAAAAATTAGCATGATTCATTGATTAACCTTGCCTATTTCTCATGTGATATATGTCAATCTGTGGTTGTAGTATGAGAAAAATAAAGCGGGTTTATTAATAACTTGCCTCATGAACCACCTTAACGTATCTAAATCATTTCCAAAGGGAAAGGGAACTGCTAAAGTCTAAACTCTACCTGGATTCAAATTCACAGTTCTGCTTTATAGGAGTAAGTGGAATGAAGTGCCTTCAGGAGCAATAAGGGTCTCTAAGTTCTCAGGAGCCTGTTCTAAAAGCTTTCTGCATAACCTCCTGCATGGATTTACATGGTTTTCATCTGAGATCCGTCTGTGTTTCTTCTGCCTAGTTTCCAGGTACTCAAACTTTGTGAAAAAGCACAACATTTCACCCATGGACAGGAAAAAGAAAGTAAAACAGAGCTAGATTTCATTCTGCTGATCAAAAGATTCAGAGAATGAGCCTTCTTTCTTCTTCTCCACCCTCCTAATCATGAAAAGAAAGCCAAGTCAAACGGTGTCTTTAAATGGTCTAGAGGGAATGGAAATACATTCTTTTCACAAGAGAGGAACACGTAGCAATAGTGCTTTGGAAGAAATTGAATTTTTCTGTCTAAAAAGTAGCAGCATGCTGAGAAATCAGCAATAGCAAAAAAAAAAAAATTGAATTTAATATCAGAAAGAGACACTGTAGTAATTCGTCTCCTACTTTTTCTCCAAGAAGTGCTCCATTTCTTCACCAAAACTACTATAGACTTTATTGGAGAACCTGAGAAATCATGTATGTACTAACATACATCAAGAAAAAGCATACACACCACACATATGTGCTTTGGCTGAAATGAACACCTGGTGGGAGACACCAGATCAGAAAATGCCAGGTAAAGAATATAAAAGAGCAAAACCAGCCCGTAAAGCTGAGAGCTGGAAGAGCTCAAGGAGCAAAAATGAAAACATTAGCCAAGCCAGTCTGGAGAGTGGCATCTAAGTAAAAGCTTCAATAATTTATTTGAAGCTGTTGTCCCCGTCATTTATTTTTGCCTGATGACTGTGGTTGTCTAGGCTTAAAGAAAAGACTGCCAAGAGATTTATTTCAATGATTACAACCCCTTACATGGGGATGAATAAAGTTGGCCAGAAATTCTATTTTCAATGCAACACAGATGACAGAAAAAAGGAGGCAAAAATAGAAGGTAAAGGGAATGCAGATTAGGAACAGATGGAAGGCACTTTTTAGTCAGAGAATAAACATGACAAATGACTTACAAACAAGGTTGCCAGGAGGTCATTCAAGAAAAAAATGTCATATTAGGGAAAAGCATGGGTCAAATCTTTATTCAGGCACAACTCCTACCACTTTCAATGGGACTCCCACCTGAGGAAAAATGGCAAAGATATGACTCCGAAAGTGTTCAGAAAAGTTGGTGTGCCAAAATGTTATTCCTAAAAATATCCATGTACCCTAATTTGTTTTCATTTTTAGTATAGGTTACTTCTTGAATAAGGTCTGACTGCATGGCCTGTTTTTAAATGCTTTTTGAATATGCTAGCTTCATTCTCACTTCTTTAAGATGTTTCAGTATCTCCAAACACAGGGCACCATCGTAAAAAAATGCAGACGTTCTTGCTACTTTTTCATGCTGTTCATAACTCCAGATGGGAAAGCTCTTTCAGATAGATGTAAGATCAGTTCTGATTGTGGATTCAGTCTCAAGTAGGGAAAGGAGAGTTCAGAAGCAAAGCTGTACAGCAGATTGGTCAGACTGGACAAAACCATGCCTTGGAGCAAAACCCTGGTCCCACTGCTTGCTGACACAACACCACTCACGGAGATGCTATCTGACACAAAACAGTCTGTACTGTAGGATTTTCAAACAAAATGAAATTCTGAATTAGGAAAAAACATCTCAAAGAGTTATATTCTCACTACATAGGTCTGTGTGTTTGCTTCGCATATATTAGCTAACCTGAAGTAGAAGACACTGCCAGTTCTGTCCATTACCATTATCACTGTGCATCTGGAAGGAGAACACAAGTGGAAGAACAAAATAACTCTGCTCCCATGTATCACCAAGTGCTCCCCACTTCTTTAGGAGGAACTGTTACTAAATTCTCTAATTCCTTATCACAAAAAAGGAAGAAAGGCCAGAAAACCCTCCCAGACAGGACAAAGCTGCTAATTAAAGCTAAGCAGGGAATGTCCTAGCTCAGGCCACATCTTCAGGAGCTTCTCCGTTATTCAGCCAGTTAAAATTCATTGGTCTACAACAAAAGTCTTTCAAAGCAAGATCCAGATAAAAGCTGATCAAGTACCTTGACCTTTGACTGTATGAAGGAGTTTCAATGATTCTTCAAGGGCAATAAAAGACTGCTTTCACAACGGTCTGTGCTGCTGAAAAGGCTGACCCAAAGCCAAGGAACAGGGCTGGGCCCCTGTTAGGTTAGTGGCACCCCCTTAGCCCTAGAAAGGCTTCTTGTTGTCTGTCCAGGACTTCGATTTCCCTTGGGCTCCTAGACCTCCTGGGGATTTCAGCTGCCTCTCCCTACTCACCTTGTGATGTTATACATGGAAGTAAAAGCACGAAGAAACCGAATCCTGGGAATTAGTGACAGGACTCTGACCAGCTTCAGCACTGCAGGCACGCAAAAGCTAAGGGAAGAGCTTGTGCAAGCCAAAAGCCTGAGTCTAATGAGAAAAAAGGAGCACAGCTGGTATGGTATGAGGCCAAGTGGAATATTTGAGCTTTCTTCACCCTGGTTGACCCCAGCTATCCATGTGTTTAGCATAATTCCTGAGGGTGAAAAAATACAACATGCAGAAGACCAAATGCTATTACAACTTTTTTTCACACAAAGATATAGTGTTGTACTCATTTAACAAAATATACAGTAAGTGACCTTTTTGCATAATCTTGGAACAAGAATAAAGGAAAACTGAATTGCCAATTGATGTTGCCGTTTAATGTGGTTTCTATTCTATTTCATAAGAATCATGAAAACTGTAGTTGATCCATGTAACTTTTTTGTATTTCCATCTCTGAAAAGATTTCCCAAGTGCAGTAAAATACTGCACAATCAATCTGTAACGCAGAGTCGGATGGTTGCATATGTCAAAAGAATCAACCAAAGCCAAAAATACCAAAATCATTAAATTTAAGTAAAGACACCTTAAGCTCTGCATTGTAAAAAGTTTCCTCAGGGCAAACCTGACAGGATGGGGGAAAATATTCAAGAAAAATCTAAGCAAGTCAAATTTACTAAAGGACTAAAGTGAAACGGGAATACTGGAAAAGAGCTGAAAAAATATAAGGAATGACTCATAATGTTAGCAAGACAGTGAACAAATTACCTAACAATTTGGCTTAAAACCCCCTATTGTCTGCTAAGATCTATAAAAAGTGGGAGGTCAGTACCATATTATCAGATATAGCTGAGTAGCAGTTGTATAATGGATGCAGTGAACCTATTAAGTGTATATAGCATTGCAATATGGTGTCAACATTTTAACACAAAGCTCATCCATGTTTTCTCTTTCAGTCTATATTAGATCTCATTTATCTAGAAAAGAAGAGAGCAACTGAGGAATTTCTTAATTTTTCTGTGTGTTCTATTAAAAAACATAGATATTAAAAAAATATCTAACAGCTTTAATTTAGGGAAAAATGTGCTTCCTCAAGTCAGTAAATTTTACTACATTTGCCAAAATTGTTTAGATTTAGTTCTGAAAAAATATACAGAAAATTATTGTTTTGCTCACACCAGTAAGCTGGAGTAGGGTGAAGAAATTCTGCATGCAGCCAAGGGACACTGAAAAGAAATGTCCGTTTAAGTTCCTCCATTTGATACAGTCTTTTCTGTTGCATGTTCAGAATTATGCCCTGTTCAGCAGCCTATTTCAGAGCAGCAGTACCAGGCCATTTCAGCTGTGCAGGCCACAAAAAATTTGCATTAAACATGCTTTGTAGGACTCCCTTTTCTCATGGTAGTGATCTGTCTTTCTCAGCAGAATACACCTGCACACCAGGAAATATCAGTGTGTATTTTCTGTTGCAAATAGATCATGCTTTTAGCTTACAGACACTGATAGATCGAATACCACCCACTTGAGTTCATTAACAGCAGGCTTAGGGATTCCAGCCTTGACCACTCCAAAGCCAAACTTCCCAAATCCTCCACTCCAACCTCAGTCTCCTACTATGCATAAACAGAAATCAAAGAGTACCCTGCAGACATGCTGTCTAAATGATTTTCAGTACCATTTTTAAGTGCAATAAGTTTTAGAGTTACTGGTTTAGACACGGATACCAAGACAGCAAATTAAAGTATGTGGTTTTCCATGGTTTTTAGAGCTTGTTTTATGACTTTATCCAGCTGCCTCTTTATTGACGGTCACATTATTGAAATATGAAAGTCTGGCATAGAAAATCAAAAGGACATCTGCCAATTCCAGGATTAGGAAAATATTATATTATTATGGACTTAACAGAGCAATCTAAATCTAGAAGGAATAGACACAAAACTAGAAATCTAAAGAAAAACTACCTTTCCAATTAATACAATGAGTCGGTATACAGATCCCACAAAAGACAAATGCCTTCCCACTCACATAACGTGGGAAAAACAAGGTATTTAGAGAAAGACTTGGTTTGAGTTTTTTTTTAAACAACACTACAAGGAAAATAGAAATAAAGTGCATATTGGGAACAGGCATACGTATGAAAACCAAGTTTCAAAAAAGAAAAAGCATTCGGAATAGAAGGGCCCTAATTCTAAGGTTAATGTACAATAAAGAAAACCAAGTGAAAACAGAACCAAAACCATAAAAGCCAAAATGCTAGATCCTGAGTCTTTTCAAGCCAGAGGAATTCTTTCATTGCCTTAAATGACCTTTGGATTAGGACCACTGGCTGCATCAGTGTTCGTGCTTCAGCACATAAATTTGGAAGCATCTTCCCAGATGGATCATGCTTTTCCCAGTTTTCTTTACATTCCCTGTTAGTCAGTATTCTGAATCAAATGTTTGGTTACAAAATTAGAAGCACCACTAGTCTGATCTAGTAGATAAAAAAGAAAGGCTTCAGCTCTACCACATGAAGACCAAATTAGCATCCTAACAGTGAACAAGCCTGAATTACCCAAGTTCTCAGGTTCCTGGTCTTACAGGGTGAATCACAGTTCTCAAATCCACAGCCAAAAGCAAGTCTTCCAGATCTTTAAGATGTGTTGGCTTCGTGTGGGCTGTGAGACCTGCAGGACATTGACTGTGGACCCAGGAACCAAGAGCTATCTACTGTTAGGTCTCCAGATTGAAGACCTGACATAGGACTGTGGAGCTCGGAAACCCCAAAGTCTCCAATTTCTCTGCTGACTTGAAGGAAGGACAGTTCTCAGATCCCCAGTAATCTCCTGGGTAGACAGCCAGGAAAACAAGCAAATTTTCACCAGAACCCTGCTGATGCTTTTACAGAACTTCAGCAACAATAGCCTTCTGTGACTCATTTTAGTCTGGTAAATAGAAACATGTCAATTTAAAATTATTTAATTGAAAAGTTCCTGGTAAGGAAAAACAGAATTAAGAATGGAAAGGTGGAGTCCAACAGAAACACTCCAAAATAAGGGAAATAGAAACACTACAACCTGACAAGCCTGGGAGAAAGAAAAAAAAATCCAAATCACTGAACAAGGAAAAGGAAATACTGCCAGCGAATAAAACAGCAGCCAAAATCTTCCCATATAACAAGACAAAGTCTCGTATTCACATATATACAATGGGAATGAGCCAAACTAAACCCGTGATGTGGAGGAAGAGGACGTCCAAGACCCAAAGAGCAATTCTGGCTATGTGATTCACTGAAATTACACCGCAATAGTTATTTTTAGCAGGAGTTAGTTTGATTTCACTAATAATGAAATCATCTTGAAACCCACCCAAATCAAAGACAGCTCTAGATCTCCTCCAGTTGCAAAAAGACATATTAAGTGACTTAAATGATAAAGATGATGAGAAAATTGAGGCTGAGATGGGCAATTCCCAGCTGGATTGCAGGTCAGACAGGTTAGCTATGAAAATATGATCTATGGGTGAGGTAAACTGTAAATATAATTTGTATCAAGTTTGTGGTCCATACTGTAATCAGGCTGTGGTTCTGACATCCAGTCAAATGTAGCTAAAGTTTAAAAGTCTGCAATTCTCTGAGGTGGGTTAGGAAAAAAAAGCAAACCCTTGAGTTGGAATTTAATTAAACTGGTATCATGACTGCACAATAACCACGATTTGCATGACCTTTTGACCATTTTCTGACTAAATTTTTTGAGAATAATGGCTGTTACAAGATTCTGTTTAAATCTAAACTGACACTAATAAACTGGTCCCTTGATGACTCTAATGCAAAACAAATATTTTAGGAGCAAATTCCAAACTGAGATTTTAAATCCAATCCCACATCACCTAGATATCCTCTGCAGTTCCTGTTTTAATTTTATCCACCTCCACTCTTGAATGCCAAACCACAGAACACTTTTCAGCATAGTATGTTACAAAGCTCATTTGCATTAAAGTTATCATTTGTGCTCAGATTTCCACAGCACAAAGATGAAATAAATGGAACCCAAAGAAAACTATATCACATTTTAAATAGGAAAAAATTATTAACAAGAAAAAATCTATAATGCACAAAATCAGAGTCCAAAATGTCCAGAATGAGTGTAGATGTTTTAATGCATCACTTCGAGTATAAGCAGTCAAGTAGAATGACATGTTTGAAGTCATTAAATGTGTCTGGCCTCATAACAGGTTAAACATTTCCTAACCATGATGTAAAGTTAGAAAACAGTTATGGAATCAGAAAGCACCAGCTGAGCTGTAAGGTACATTGCTCTAAGCTGTATACTTAGAACAGAAAAGTGAATACTGTCCACCTTTACACAACACTTGAAAAGCAGAAAATCAACTTGGCACTCAAAAGAGGATGCAGTAGAGTGTCTACCATAAGCTGATGACCCCAAACACCAATAAAAGGCAAGGGCCATGTCAGCCTCACCTTCTCTGCATTTCCTAAATAGCAAACTAAAGAAAAGTTTAGCGAAGAGCTAGGACAGCTATGGCGAAGTACCTGTGGTACTCCATTCCCTGACTTGTTGGGGAAACAACCAGCCCACATCCCCAGGTGGTTCCTGATAGTGCCTCAGGACTGCTGCTACTTTCCTACATCACTGAAGTGAAAGCAAACTTTTCCAGGAAGAATGGTAACCTGAATATGGAGAACTTAACTAGTATCACCTCCTATCTCAACAGAAGGCACAGAGAGAGCTTAGCTTAAAAGTAGATGAAGATCCAGCAAACCAGCAGATGTAGTTGGAGAGTAAAGATTAGGCTTGCTGGGTTTAGTTTTGCTATTTGACCTAGATGAGCACCTGGACAAATTTTTTGCCATTTACATGTGTCATATATAAAGTGGATGTAAATGATACAGGGTTCCTGATGGAGACAGTGGGAAAGTTGACTTGTGTTATAAAGCTTTTTGAATGAAGAGGAAGAACTATGTAAAGGAAAATAGACTGAAAACAAAAGGAAACAACACTCATTTACACACGCTGGAAATTTGTTTTGGAAAATAATACATCTGGTAAAAAGATCTGTCATTATCATGAGAAGTGGCAGCGTATCTTAAATTCTGCCTGAGAAAGGGATCATTGAAAGGAAATACCTTACCATAACATCACAAAAATTGAAGCACTCGAGCAACTGAAGTCATCCCAAGTATTGTGTTAACAAGACATACTGAGCCAAATTAATTTCTGGGCTAACTCCACTGAAGACAGCTGTTACACCAGGGATAAATCTGATGTATTCTTTATTGTAAGAAGGGCATTCAGAAGGACTGCTGCCAATATACAAAGACAAATGATACGGAACACCGGTAAATAAAATAAAGTAACTGATTAGCAACAATGCATAAAGTTCCCCTATGAAGTAAACATATCTTCAGAGCTCTTTATCTGTCAATCTCTCCATGGCCAGGCATATCTCTACACGTTAACAAGATGTGCTTCTAGTCTGTGAGACGTATTGCTTATTAGTTTTTTATAACTGTTATGAGCAATTTGTCACATTTTGGGTTTTGGCAGTTATCCTAAACTATCTCGCTGCTCAATCCGTACTCATGGCAGACAGTGGTTTTACTAATTTTTAATTTTTAAAATATATATAATATACAATTATATAACATATAATTCTATTTAGCAATGAGTGACTGTTAGCAACTCTTAAATGTTGTATACATAGGATGACGTTAACATTGTGAAAACATCGTTACTGCACATGTATGTATGTATAAGCACGCATCATACAGGCACTCTGTTCTACCAGTAGTATAATGATAGAACAATAGCGTTCGGTACATAAAATAGTGTGTTTGGGACTTGGATATTCAGAAAGTCCAGGGAAGGTCCGAAAGGTCTAGGGAATATAATTTCAAAAATAATGAAGAAAAGTCATTTTGTCTAATAGACAACTGTCAAGAGACCTGATTTCTATTTCTGCTGTTGACTTCCTACTTTAACTTGCTAAGGAGAGACAGCCATTAAATTCTTCAGAACTAGACTTAAAGGCATCACGTCTTTTGGTGAAATATTAGACAATGTATCATTAGCAAAATTACATAGTTATGTCGACAACATGTGAAAGAACAGGATTGTTGAGCAGGTGGATACACACAGGCTGCTGAGAAAGAACCTGAATGACTTTTGCAGAGAGAAATTCTGCCAAAGTCCGGTGATGCTGCCACAAAGCACAAGGCTAAAGGTGATCCAGAGGACATAATACATTTAGAGTTCCAGAAAAGCTTCTGACAATCAGAGGTTATTAGAGAAACTAAGTTCCCATGCTACTTATGAAGGAAAGGTCCATTTACAAAGTTGGTTAAAGGACAGGAAGCAAAGACTAAGGCTTAATGCTCTCTCTTCAGGATGGAGAAGAGTCAACAGTGAAGTCCTACAGAGTCTGGTGCTGGGACTGGTTTTATTCAACTTTCTCAGTGACCTGAAGAAAAGAATAAACAGTGGAATCTTCAAGTCTGGATGATCATAAATTGTCTTAGGTAGCCAAATGCTAAATCTGTGGCACAATAACTCAAGAAGAACCTTGCAAAACAGAGTGTGTGGTCAAAAGAGACACAGAAAACCTTCAGCAGAGACAGCCATAAATTAGTGTACCTATAGGAAAAACAACCTAAACCACACCTACACAACCACAGACTCAGAATTGAGTTACCACACAGGAAAGAGGTCTCGGGGTCATTGTTGACATTTCTCTGAAATTATCAGAATCTGGTGGGTTGTGATCAAGATTTACGGTGAAGGCACGGATAAAATGAACACGGAACTGTTATTCCCCAAATTCTTGAAGCCTGGAGTATTGAATGAAATTACTATGAACTTTTTAGCAGATACAAGAAAGTAATTCTTTTGTACAGCCATGCTCTTCTGGAACTTGCTTCCATGCAGGCTGTGGAGGCAGAGGGTGTCAGCATGTCTAGAAGGAGCTTTGGCAAACTCACACAGAGAGGCCCATAAATGGACACTATTTGAACTAAGAAGGGTTGGACACTAATACGACTCTGGATGCTGAAAGGGTGCAGAATGTGGCCAGGTTTACATACTCTCCTTCTGTCACTGTCAGACACAGAGTAGTGACCTAAATGAACTACTGGTCCAACTGCCATGGAATTTAAATGACAGTTATGTTTTACAAGATTTATTTTAATATTTATGAACCATCACTCACTACAGTTGTATTTCAATTAAAATAAAAAGCAATTGCCAAGTCCTAATGGACATCATGTGATACAGATGGTTTTTACTGCCTTTTGAAAGAAAAGAGTTTACTTGGGGTAGGAATTTTGTTTTCAGATATTATTAAGTTTATTAATGTTCTAAGTATGGGATTTATATTGATTTTCCATTTTGCTGGGTTTGCAAATCAAGGAAAGTGTCATTCTAAGATTAATACCTTTAAAGAGTAGGGTAGTTGCTTGTCAAATTTCTCTCAGGACAAAATTGGATGGAGTCAGGAAATGTGATACCAGAGACTGCCACATGATACAGTGAGACTATCCCTAGATCCACACAGCTTTCCCTTACCTATTTTTACATTGCTGGCGCTGGAAATCATTTAACATTAAATTCCAAATTATCAAAATCAAATACAGTAAAAACAAAACCAAAACAACCCAACACTGTTCTGGTGGTTGATTTTAAGCTGTGTTTTTTTGACAAAGATACCAATTCTGCTAGGTGACTGTAGATACAGTCTTGCCACTGAATTTAGGAGTAACTGGAGAGAACTGACTCATGCTGAATGTCCTGGATTTTCTACATTTATGTAAGAAATTTTAAAGGATTTTTGTATCACTTGTACCTTTAAATCATGTCTTCTAAACTGCTTTATTATATTAGAGAGAACTTTTAGCATAGCTATAAGAGAATATATATGAACTATGTATATGAATGAATGAACTATAATATAAGAGAATGCCAGGAACCAAGACTGCAGAATCACCTCACACTGAGTAAGATTTTCAATGTTTTGAGTCATCAGTACAGTACCTTCTCACAGCTGTCAGATACAGAAATGGGTTTACATGTGCATAGCAACATTGTAAGGACTTGCTTGTAGAAAAGCTAACAGATAAGCTTCCATTGCCTGCAACAAGGACTTGCCAGAGCCTTCCATTCACAGCAAACATAACCATTTCTTTTTAGGATTTTTTCTACCCTTAATAATTTGTTTTCACTATTTTCCTCATTCACGCTTCCAACATTCAGCTAATGGTCAGAAACATCTGTTCAGACAACTTTCACTGATTGTTTCTTACCTGCAGTAGGATACATTCTTACTATTCTGATACTCTTCCTTCCCACAAAGGCAGGTAATAGATCATGAAATGAGAGGAAAGGCAGTTGTTATAAATGCCTATCTTCTTAATATATTTGCAGCTTAACACCTGAAGGCCCAAAAATCTAAATAAACTAAGAGGAGGCCCTCACCTCAAATTCATGTCATCATGCTAAATATTGATAATAAACAAATAGGCACAAATCAAAACAGTTAATCACAGGGGTTTGGGTTAATAAACAAATACAAAAAGATATCCCACCCCCGCTTCAAATTAACATATTGCTCTGGTTCATTTTTTATTATTTTTAATCTAAAATTTGTATGTGTCAAAACTGTATCTTCTTTTTTAGAGCAAGATGGCAATTTTGTTAACAAACACAGGCCTCATGCTTAGAAAGCTGTATAAAAAGAATGATTAAACTAGCCAAATGTCGGTATACAAACACCAAACACATTCATCACCAGGTCTGAAATACCGGGGTAAAATAAAGGCGTCTGAAACGCAGATCACACGCCTCTCATTTTGGATACCTGCAACTCAGGGACACTCTGCGCTAACAGGAGGGACTGAAGAAAACGCAGCTAAAATGCCCGACAAATCCTCAGTCCACAGGGCAGAACAGCGCGTCCACCCCTCGGCGTAGTTGGGCGGATTTAACCGCAAACTGCCCCCAGACCGAACCCCGCAGCAGCGACCAAGCGCGCCCGGGATGGCCGGGCCGGGCCGGGCCGAGCTCCACGCCCGCCGGGCCGCTGTTAACGCCGCCTGTCAGGGCCGGGCCCGGCGGTGCTGCCGTGGCCGGGCCCCGCCGCCGCTCCCCGCCGGCCCCGGCCCGGCCCCGCTGCCCGCCCGCCGGGACCCACCTTGGGCATCCGGATGTGCTCCATGGCGGCGGCGCCCCGCCGAGCTCCTCATGCACCTCCCGCCGCCGGCAGAGAGGCAGCGCTACCCACCTGGCCGCCCTCCTGCTTTCTCCTGCCAGCCCTGCTTTTAAATGTATATATATATTATTTTTTTTTCATAATCTTTGATTTGATTTTTCCTCCGGCGCAGGTAGGAAGGAAAAAGGGAGGATTTATTCAAAGCAGATAACGTGCCCGTGTTTCGATGCTGGCAGGTCAGTGGCTGGCTCCACCTCCCCGGCAGCTGCCATGCTGCCCCGGCGGCGGGGATGCTCCGCGCCTGCCCGCGCCGGCCCCGGCCCCGGCCCCGGCCCCCCGGCCCGCCGGGACCCTGCCCCGCGGCGGCGGCGGCGGGGGTTTGCTTCCCAGGGCACCGAAAGGCACAGCCTGGCTCTTCAGCGGTTTGCTGTCTTAGCTGAAATTACATCGCTCTGTCCTTTCTTTCAGGAAAGACAAGATCAGAAACATAAAAGGCAGCTCTGTCTGACATCGCCTCCCCCTATTTGTATTTTTTTTTGTTCCCTGGACCAGCATGTCCAATATCTCAAAGACAAAAGCTGCACTTACTCAAGCTAAAGCACTGAATTTCATTTCTCTCAAGCTCTGCATGTCTGTTTTTCTATAATTTACGATTTTGTTGCATCCTCAGATTTGCTCAAGGAGTGATTTTTTGTGACACACAATTTTCAGTCTTATGCCTGAAATTCCTTGTCCCATCTGTTGCCTTGCTTGGTCCAAGAGATGTGTTGCCTCTTGGAGCAAAAAGAAATGCTACAGAGCTAGTTTCCCCAGCTTACCTGCACGAAGATGAAGAACAGGTATCCAACCATTTCTGAATTGCTGCCATATTCTGAGCAAAAAGAGAAACTTTTCAGTGTTTATGCCAATGTGCAAATAACTAGAGGTGATAATATATCGTTTCAGGTCAACCATAGCCTTTGAGGCTTATAAAATGCCCAGGTGTTCTATATTGATCAACATATTCCAGCAATTCTTCACAAACAGGGACTAGTTTCATGAAGGGATACAAACAAATCATGGAGTGGTTTGGGTTGGAAAGGACCTTAAACATCATTTAGTTCCACCCACCATAAGCAGGGACACCTTCCACTAGACCAGGTTACTCAAAGCCCTGTCCAACCTGACCTTGAACACTTCCAGGGAGGGGGCAGCCACAACTTCTCTGGGCAACCTGTGCCAGTGTCTCACCACCTTCACAGTAAAGAATTTCTTCCTCATATTTAATCTAAATCTACCCTCTTTCAATTTAAACACATTACCCCTCACCCTATCACTACACTCCCTGATAAAGAGTCCCTCCCCATCTTTCCTGTAGCCCCCTTTAAGTCCTGGAAGGCCTCTATAACGTCTCCCCAGAGCCTTCTCTTCTCCAGGCTGAACAACCCCAACTCTCTCGGCCTGTCCTCACAAGGGAGATGCTCCAGCCCCCTGATCATCTTTGTGGCCTCCTCTGGACCCGCTCGAGCAGGTCCATGTCCTTCTTATGTTGCGGGTCCCCAGAGCTGAACTCAGTACTGCAGGTGGGGTCTCGCAAGAGCAGAGTAGAGGGGGAGAATCACCTCCCTCGACCTGCTGGCCACACTTATCCTGATGCAGCCCAGGATGCAGTTGGCTTTCTGGGCTGCGAGTGCACATTGCTGTCTCATAGTCAGGTTTCCATCCACTAATACCCTGACGTCCTTCTCTGCCGGGCTGCTCTCAATCCACTCATCACCCAGCCTTTATTTGTGCTTGGGATTGCCTTGACCTATGTACAGGACCTTGCACTTGGCCTTGTTGAACTTCATGAGGTTTGCACGGTCCCACCTCTCAAGCCTGTCCAGATCCCTTCCCTCCAGCGTGTCGACCGCACCACACATCTTGGTGTCGCTAGCAAACTTGCTGAGGGTGCACTCCATCCCACTGTCCATGTCACCAACAAAGATGTTAAACAGCCCTGGTCCCAACACCGTCCCCTGAGGAATGCCACTCGTCACTGCTCTCCACTTGGACATCGAGCCATTGACCGTAATTCTTTCAGTGTGACTGTCCAGCCAATTCCTTAGCCACTGAGTGGTCCATTCGTCAGATCCATGTCTCTCCAATTTAGAGACAAGGATGTCGTGCGGGACAGTGTCAAATGCTTTGCACAAGTCCAGGTAGATGACGTCGGTTGCTCTTTTCTTATCCACCAGCACTGTAACCCCATCATAGACAGCCACCAAATTCATCAGGCATGATTCGCACTCATTGAAGCCATATTGGCTGTCACCAATTACCTCCTTATTTTCCATGTACCCTAGCATGTTTTCCAGGAGAATCTGCTCCATGATCTTACCAGACACAGAGAGACCTGTCAAACCACACAAAGGCCACACAAAGAGTGCTCTGCTCCCTACATATCCTCCTTCATGCAGAGAACAGAGCAAGCTTGATTTTTTTGTGAAAGGTAAAATATGGGCTGAAATTAACATGGGATTATCAAAGAATGTGAATGCATTTTACCCCAAGGGAAAAGGAACAATAGGTATAGCTGCACTGGCTCCAGTCCTGCCAATGTTTCTCCAATCCTGCCACTTTCTTGGTAAGGAATGTCTAGCTCATTCAGCATCATGAGGTTTTGTATGGTCATACATAATCTGAGACACCATCATCTGGATGAAAACTCTTCTCTTCTTGGAGTTTTTAGTCATTCCATTCCACTCTGTTCACTCAGATCTGAAATAAGGGTTGGAAATACCATTTGCTGTTTGAAAATTCACTGGTTAGCATCCATAAAAGTGCATGAATTGCATACAGTGTGGACTTCACAAGACTCTCGATCAGTGGCATATTTCATTCTCTATTTTAGGCCAGAGCTATCAGAATAAATTAAGAATTAACCAACCATGAAATATGTTTCCTTTGTAGTTATGGCTGATGTGATTCACTGCATACATTATCATCTTTTGGCATTTGCTGCCACCAGTGAGTAAGTAAAGTTGGAAAAAAGCACAGTTATCCTTTCAGTCCCCAGAGATAGTTCCTTTTTCTCTGGTACATCTTGTGATTCATTACAGACAAGTTCAAGTCCTACTGTTGACGGCAAGAAGACTTTCAGGCTTAAGTGAGAATGCATTTTATCATTGCTCAGAGGAGACTGTTTATGTAGCAATCAGTTACTCAACATCCTTCCAGAGTTTTTGACCTGTCTTGGGCTGGTAAAATAATTAATAGGCAAGTGCAGCTATGAACAGAACTTGGGTTTAGATAAAAGTTATGCCTACTGCAACTGTCATGGAAAGCTGCAGTAAGCACAACCTTCTAAAAATAACATTTTTCATTTGCATTTCACACTCATGGAAGCTGTTGTCTTAACAATCCTGGAAATTAAATCCTCTGTCCACAGTAGAGGTAGAGTGAGGGTAACAACCTTAACACTTCATAGTCTACTTCTCTGACTCAACTAAGATGTAGAGGCAGAAAAATTAACTTGCCATGCCTACATAGGTTTTGGCCTATCTGCTGCAACTGCCAACATAGTTATTGATTAATGTCACATGAAGAAGGCCAGCCACTGAGGACGCTAGAATGATACCAGTGTATTTATTTCTATATCCATAAGCAGTAGAGTCAGCTTTCAGCCCTGTCCAGTAAAACCTGAAAGCACCTGTTTCACTTCCAATAGGCAAAAATTTTGATTGTAGTCAATGGAGTCACCTGAATGCTCAGACATTTTTGTATCTGTTACTACTAGATCTGGAGGGCTTTATAGATTTATTTGTGTTTTACAATCATATTTTACTAGTTTAAAGGTGGTTTCCTGTAGGCTGCATTTTAATATAATACAAATTCAAAGAATAAAATTATGTACTTGTATTAATACTTATTTTGAAGTGTAGTCTATGGATGATCATTCAGCTTTATAGACATATTAAATACTATAATGTAGGGAAGAAATTGGTGATGTAACAGCTTTGTTGCTGGGACAGCTATAGCCAGTGTGACAGAATCTTCCACCTACAGTCTGGTGTGTGGGATGAAGACAAGGAGGTTGAGGTCAACCCATGTTACTGGGGGCTAGAGGCAGACAGTACTGGTTTGAGTGCAGCCCTGGGTTTGTGGATAAGGAATGAAGCAAAAAAATCTGTCTGGCATCTCACCAAGGAAATGCTTCTGGACTCAGTGCTGGCAAGAAGTGATTTGTGAGCAGCAACACTTTCTGCTGCAATTCAGCATACAGTTCTTCATCCATCATTTGCTGAAAACAACAAACCAAATAGGATCAAAGTCAACTGACTTTTTTATCAGTCTTCTTCTAATGGTAATATTCAGTAAGATCCATGGCAAAATAGACTTTTTATATTAGAAAAAGGGGAAACAATACTGTTTTTTACCATAAAGTACAATACATTAATACATTTTTGAAAATAATATGTCTACACCAGTAATACACTAAAGAATCGTGTGACTTGTAGATTGGTAATTATGGATTAACAATACCAGCACTTCATAATAATATACATTTTAGGCATATCTACTTTGTAGTTTGGAAATTCTTTTCTTCCACCATTTTCACAGTGCTGCTCTACTGTTTTAACTCCTTCATAAGGTAACAAAACTGTAATTTCTTGTTTCCTTTTGTCAAGGATTTTCACGCCACTTGTCAAATGGTAAAGATTAATTATTCAGGAACATGCTAGTGGAGGATATTATCACAGCCTTTTGAAATACAAATGCCAAAACCCCATAAATTCATGTTTGTTTATTTAAGGACCTTGGACACTGATGTCAATGGGAGTGGCAGAACCTCCTAGCAGAAGTCTGTTACAGGAGCTGCATGACCTAATACAGACCAGGTTCTCACCTTTTTTAATATCCCAATGCATGAGAATCCTAGTGAGACCCACAGTACAAGGATGTTGCTGAAGAAACAAGAAGCCTTTTGAAAAAGATTTTTAGCCATCCTCTTTCCAACACAAAACCACGTTAAGAGCACATGCCTTTAGCAGGCACTGTAGCTTTGCAGTGCTACAGCTTCTTTCCAGGTGAGTTTTCTTTGGTGTCAAGATCCCAGAGAAGAGATGCCTCAGCCCCACACCACTGTATGGATCTGTAACAGGCTCACAGTATGGCTGAGCTGAACTAGCTATTGCCAGTGAAACAAGGCAGAGCACTGGCTTGTTTATTCTTCTTGTTGCCTCTGCTTCCAGCCCTGCAGCTCTCTCTGCTTGTGCTCTGACTTGGTGTTTATCTGGCTTTGGTGTCTGTAAGCAAAGTGAACTTGCTGCACTGTTTGCTTTGTTGTTGCTGTCTAGTTTTCAGTTATTTTTGTGTGATGAACTGGCTTCCTGTATGATACAGAGGCAAGGGTGACAGCTGAAGGTGAGCAGTGACAGTGAACCAGGTGAGTTAAAGAGTAAAAGGGGGAAATGAAAAACATGAGAAAACAAGCCCAGAAGAGCTGGGCTGGGGGCTGGTGAGGCAGGGTAATTCCACTCACTCAGGAGGCATGGCAGGCATTCATACACTAGCATCTAAACTCCTGTTTGCCTGTTACCTATTGCCTATCGCCACTACCAATAGCAGCCAAACGTGCAAATGCACACATGCAGTTTGTAGGTGTCTTAATAGTGTTTACACCCGGGATAATCAGTACCATGGATTCAGAAACAGTGTGTCTGTTTATATTTGTTTCATAACTTTTGAACTTTTCCAGGGAACATGCAAGTTTTTCGGGGCAAATGCACTTGGACACACAAACTTCTCCCCCAGTTAATCTAGCAGGAGCTGCATGTGACAAGGTAAAGGATGCAGGGAGCAACTTTCACTTTATTGTTTAACTCAGCTAACTGTTACTAGGTTTGACCTTTTAACATTTCCTTCAAGAATTACTCAAAGCAATCTTTGATTTTGCCTTGTTATAAAACATCATTGAATTCTTATGAAAGCAAATTCATGTAGGAAAAAATACCAGCAGATCTCTGGAAATTGGAATGGTTTTGATCTTATTCTGCAGATAGATGAACTGATATATGATATATGATACACGATATATGATACACGATACGTGATATCTGGCCAGATATATGATAACTGGCCTGAAATGCATAGTAGAAGAATAAACCAGATAAAATTCTGCAATGACTCAGGATATGTGTCCAGCTACTCACATGAGGATTCCCCTAACTGAGGAAACTGGTAAGATTTTGGCAAAGTGATAACTGTCTGTTACATGAGACCATTTCAAAAAGATTAGAATAGTTAATCCGGCTACTCTGAGAATACTGCATTTTTCATAACAAAGCATGTTAGGACAACCAACTGGAGAGAACAGTGTTGGAAGGTCAGCTGTGATATACTTGAGCTGGGATATGTCATACCATACATAGCTCTTAAAGAAAAGTATATAAGTTAAAGGAAGGGGTCAGTTATTACAACAGGGAACGTAGAGGGAAAATGGAGAGAAGTGCTTCTTAATACAGCCAGCAGAGAAACAGACTCTTCCACAAGATGTTTCAAAGCTCCTAATCTCTTGAAGTAGTGTAAATACTGCTTAGAGATTTACCTCATTCTGTAAATCCATGTATATATATTTCTGCCTACAGTCTTTTGCCACTTAGATAGTCCAGTGAAAAGCAATTGCTTCATCTTGCCCTTTACTGCTTCTCAGCAGGACATTGCTGTAATGGATCACTATACTGGGAACAGAAAATCTGTAAGAAAGGCCCCCACCTCCCCCATACATTAGCTATGCTTGCATATATCTGAGCAGGTCTGCTCCTAAGTTAAATCTCCAGCTATGTAGAAAAATTTAGAAGAAAAACTGATTTACTAATTTTTAAAGAACTTATTTTTCATTAAAATCTAGCAGAAAAATGTGTTTCTTCCACTTAAAAATGGGAATTGGATATTTTGCAAGGGGCTTTACTACAGAGTCAGGTATCAGCCATGCGTGACAGTGAGTAATTGAATTCTCTTTAAGAAGCGTTAGGAAGCTATCCCAGCTCCTAGAGTCATGTAGGGATTCTCCAAATTGTAGCACCTATGATACTCTGACTACCTTTACAATATCTCATCCAGAATCTTAGGCAGGAAATATTCCCGTAACTGATATTAAAAATTTTTTTTTAAAAAAAGAATGCATTTTTATCTTCTCAGACCCTTTCCATTGAAACATTCAGTCACAGGCTCAGCAACAACTTAGGCGAATAAAATAAGACTACTGAGTTCAAAGCAGACCACAACTGTCTGTAATCTGAAGCAGTATTGTTCAATGAAAAATAAAATCATGATAGCAAGGCAGCTTCCAACATTTTCACAAAGAAAATTTTCTGAACTTATGGGACTATATTAATGGCCTGCCTAGAGCATTTTTCCCAACATGAAGAAAAAGAAATGGACATGGTATATCTGAGTTAGGGAAAAAAGAACAGAGAAGAAAGAAAAAGTGGATAACAGAGTTGTATCCCATGGTCTTTGTATAAGAATTAGCTAAAGCTGTGTTTAAAATACTGAAGAGTTAGTTTATCTTGAAACTCCCCATTGACCTACGATGACCATAATTCAGTGAAGCAAATGTGGCCTTTTCAGTTATGAGATTTATGCATGAGTTTGTGATGGCAGTAAATTATTTTTGATTACTCTCCAAATTTTACAGAAGCTCCAATGCCAAATGTAGGGAAACAAAAAGATGGCATTTGTTTCCCAAAAATACATAAGAAAAACTTCACTGAAATGCTGCATCATCACCCAAGTTCACACCATATGAAAGCATATTTCTGAGATAAAAAATTTGTTTCTCTCTGCACTTCAAAAGGAAACCTTAAGATTAGGATTTTGTGTCTTTTTTAAATAAGGTGCTAAAGTGAAATACGATTCTTTCAGTGTCTATGCAGAAGAACTGAACTGATGTGATTCCTACCATCTTGCTGACAAGCAGCCATCACAGTAAGTGGCCAGAATCAGTTTTGGCTGACTTGTGCCTCTTGAAATCCTTCTGAATTTCAATTGATTGCCTAGGCCCCTTATCTACCGTAGTATTAAGGCGATAAACTGACACTGTGAAAGTTGTCAGTGAAGTCTCGCTTACTAACCTTCTGTGAAAAGGAGGTTCAGATTACATGATAATCTTTAAACTACTGACAAGCAATTTAGTTTTTGAGAAATAGCTGATTAAGTAAGGGTCATAGAGACCTCAGTGTTCAGACTGAAAGGGTGTTATAATTGAATTCACGTGTGCTTTTCCAAATTTTGTTCAGTTTTATGCTTGAATTCACTTTGTTTCACTTCCACCCAGTTGGTGTTTTTCAGGTTCCATTACTGCTTCTTGGGTTTAGGAAAAAAATTAAATTTTGGGGTGGGTTTGAAGAAAGTTTGGACTGCTTCTGGTGTTCCCAGGCTGAAAGCTCTGAGACTCAGGAAATGTCTTTTCTCTAACTCCTGAAATTTTCTCACCCTGTGTAGTATTAGATTTGTATTCTTGATGTCTGTCAATTATTTTCATGGGTTATGCATGAGAAGACAGTGTTTGACGTGATCTGTTCTCAGAGTGGAATGTCCAGAGTATTGTTCCAACGTACTTTTGCTCACTGGTCATAGGCAGTGTGCATGAATTTTCATGTTTGGAAGGTCCTCATCTGAGTGGAAAGGATGCAATCTCTAGAAAAAAATACGTGTGAGATGAGATGTATCATTAACTGCAGAGAGCTACAGATACAGTTGTACATAACTGTTCACTCTGAGGTTAACGGTTAACTAACTTAATGATTATAGTCAACACAAAAGCATATGTCTACACTGTACTTTTGTTGCATGCCACAACATGAACCACTGAACTGAGCAAACTGTTACTTGCCAGCTTACATCTCTGATGCTGGTCTACATCTGTACAAGTCTCAAGAGAAGCATTCACATCCTGCTGGCTCAATAGCTATTCCATGGTCTTGGTGCTCGCACAGGGCAGACCTCTCTTTGTCTATGTTTGCCAGCCATCTGCCTCGTACACATTATACATCACTAAGTTACATAAGAGCAATGCTCCAGAGTCTTGTCCTTTCTAGTCCTTCCCTCTGCCTCAGAGATGCTACTGCCCACTGCTGCTGTATTGCAAGTCAGGCTATGGCAACTGGCCCAATGCTGTTGGACCATGCCAAAGGGGACCCCAACACATATCCAGATTTGATCATCATGCAGAAACTGCTGCTAGTGCAGCTGGAAGAATCTGCTGAGGAAGTACTCCTTAAAGAGCAGAATGTTGAGTCCTGGTCTGGGCTTTGGTTGGAGTCCACTGTGGTCTCCTCAGAGTCAGTAAAGTTTTTGCCTCTATAAAGCTAGGAATGGGATTGTATCATTGTAGCCAAAGCTGACTATCGGGGGAACAGAACTTTCAGATATGAAGGTTCACATCTGAAAGCCTCTATTTCTGGTTACTGCCTGCCCTTCAGCACCAATATACTCCCTTCTCATCTTTTATCTCTGTGGAAAAGAGGGTGAACATCAGTTTGTAGACCTTCACTACTGCCCAGTCATGCTTGTTGCTGGCCAGTCAGTTTCCACAATAGTGTGGTCGTTGTCGGTGTGATCATCATGGACAGCTCCTACTATCATTTGGTCAGAATTGGCAGCATTCCCAAGAACACGTCAACTTTCAGTCACTGCCAAAATTCACAGTGGGAACATGAGCAGTATTTGCATTCTCACCCATGTTGTTCCCACCTAACTGATGCATTTATAGGCTTGTGATAGCAAGTCTTCTGAAGTTTTAATTTTTCAGAGACAAGAAGCTGGCACTCTCTTCCCTCTGGGCTACATCAGCATCCAATGAGCTAGCCACTCTTGCAGCAGAGGTATTTAGACAGCCTGAAAGCTTATGGCCAACTTCCTCTGGAGCCAAAAGGGAGCATATATTCCAGCACTGCACTTTATGCTGGAGGACTCTGAAGGATAAACTAGGTGCTGGTAGTCCAATGCCAGCAAAATTATATCTGCCTACTGCGCTTTATCTGTTGCTGCTTATCGGCCTCAGACATCCCTTCCCAAGGGGCTGTCCACAGCTGAATCTTAGGGCAGGAGCAAGCCTAAGCAGAGTCAACGTCCTTATACGTATAAGACTGCAGAACTTAGTCACAAAATAAAACTTTATAATGTTTGGTACTTGCATAACAATACCTTGACCAACATGGCCAATAAGTGCTGTCAGGAATGTAATACCATATTAAATATTAGTCCAGTCAGCAGAATTAAAGAAAGATGCTACCAAACTGGCCAAGTAAAATAAACAAAGGCCTATGTGTCCAATGAACAGAAAAAGGAAAACAGAAACTTTCTTCTCGAAAGGATTTAACTAAGTGTTGTGTCCTAGGTGACTTCCAAACAGCTGTTCTTCACTCCATTTGGGCTGTGGAGTGGATGGTCTGGCATTGCCTCCTCCTCAGCTGGTGTGGGGTTAGGTGCTTGTAGCAAAGCTGTCTCTAGACTCTTGAGGGCCTGAAGGATCTGGTGGCTGCCCCAAGAGGAAGGTTAACATAAACCCAGATTAGGAAACTGAACCTGATGTGCCTTAACCTGCAGAGTCATGAAACTCATGTGTCTTTTCCACAATGGCCTTGATCTCTTACCTTGTCTCCTCTTTGGCTCCTTTGAGAATCTTTGCCATGAGTCGCCACACTTAAATTTTTATCCCATCAAGTGTACACACTGGTAGAGATAGAGATGGGCCACTTCCCTAAGGAAGATGGTCTGCTTCCGTAGGGCCTGCTCCTTCTTTCATTCCAGGTCCTTCCTTCTGTAAATCTATACAGGGTGTTGTCTGGACAATGCCATTCCCGCCATGACAAACAAGCAACTGAACATCAGTCATGTAGCCGCTAGAAGCTATGCAAAACGCTCAACTTTTTTTCTGCTGAACTATCAATGATGCAAGGACTCTGACAATCTTTGAGTGACCCAGTTTTGGATTGAGGAGCTTGTCAATGTGATTGAACTGCAGGCAGATGTTTCCCTTTCTTGTAGGACTATGGGTAAAGATACCCCTGACTTAAGCCCCCAGTGTGATCAGGAAATGTTAGTGAAAACATTGCTGAAAAGGAAAGATGTTGCAAATGCTACTTCACCATGTTTTTACTCATAAGCAGAACACATGGCATTCCTTCCAGTTGTAACTGGTGCGTTTTTTTTCCATTTATGCAAAGCCATTTTCCATAATCCCAAGGTACAGTGTCACTTTGGCAGAGGGAAGCACATTATCAGGTCAGGGAGGACACATGCATGCCTATATGGACCATTTTTCATGAGGAAATTACCAGTGTGACTATAGACTTCATTCATAGTTGCCACAAAGCCAAGCTCCTGCTCTTCTATGTCAACATGTTGTATATAGAAGAGCTAGTCCTGGAGGCTGCTTGGGGTATTCATGCCCTGCCCAGCAAAGGGTGCCTGTCTCTTCCTCTTTCTGTCCTCTGATGTTTCAGGGACAGTGTTTGGGATTGATTCAGCTGCTGTGATAGCCTCTCAAAGTTGAAGACATCCCAGATGGGCCAGAGTTGTCAGCCTGGACTCTTATATAAAGATCATCAACCCTCTGATGTAGTGTCTTCCTTATTGCAGATATGGTATCACAGCTTCTTGTGCTGTGAATGTTTGGCAAGCTGCCCCAGGACACCTGCTATGATTTCTGACATGCCTTTATCTTCTTCAGTGTGAATCTGAACCCCTTGGTGACCCTGACATGCCCAAAAATATAAAGCTATTTGACTATCTCCTGTCAACATCTTCAACCTTTTCCTAACACAACTGAGTAACTATGTGAGTTTTTGTCTAGTCCCCAGGTCACTCTTCTGTGTCCCATAGGCACCTTCTTTCTTGCTGAGAATGAACAGCACAGTAAGGATAAGGGCCAAACCCTGAACTGGCTGCTTTCTGGCATGCAGAACTTAAGTTTTATAGCATACTGTTTGGTGGTTCTCAAGAGGAATGAGGGCATCTCAGGGATTTCCTGAGAACAGAATGCTCTGGGAAAATTTTGGGATTGTTTCAGAGAGGAAGAGAATAGCACTTGGCAATACATGTTTCTCCGCTGTCCAGGAGTGCTCCACTACAGAAATTTCCTCCCTGCAGTCCCACAGTAAGTCTGAGGGTGGATCTAGCTCTACTGTCTCTGACTACATCTGATGGGCAGGGGAAGAGGGAGGAAGAAAGAGCAAAACAAATTGCCAAACTGACAAGGTAGAAGTGCTTTCACAGACTGGTGTTGAGGGAACAGATTCCCTGCCTTGTTGTTTCACATATGTTGAACTTCAGAAATGTCTGTTTGTAGTGTTCATTACATATTGTTACATGGAAAATAAATTTCAGAGAACAATTTCTCTAAATCTCCAAGTGTACAAGCATAGCTTCTGTATTACAATCTTCATGATCTTAGAAAATATTTATGTTTAATTGAATTATTTGCAGTCTTAATCTTACTGTTGTATTTTGCAAGAGGGAAAGTTCAGCAAGTGTTTGCAGAATCATGCAAGAAAATACTGGGATTCAAGATAACTTTGTCTCTCTTAGAAGTTTTGGCTTTTGGTGTTCTTTTTTCTTGGCAAGGTATCTACTTTTTGTTGGACAAGACCTTTATTGGTATATTTCCCAAAGCAAAGGAGCTAATTCATTTCTTTCATATTCCAATGACTTAAAATTTTCATCCTTAATTCTGTAATTGCTGAAAAGTATAGTTATATTGTTGTTTGGCTTTTGTTTTTCTTCTCAGTGTAATCAGAAATGGACAAAAGAAAGGTGAACTAGATGAGCGAAACACAGAGACAATAAGAAATATTCCTAGTACATGGAATTTACAAGAGCCACAAACCTCTGAAAACATACTTGTAGAAAAAAAACTCCAGATATCTTATGGTTAAACTTTTATTTGAAGTGAAACTTGAAAGATCCCAAAGATCTCTCTTCAGAAGTGAACTTTTTTAGCATGACAGTAAAAAATCTGTTAAATTTATAAAGCTAAGGGGCCCCTCCTTTGATTTGTCTGAGAATTAACTGAGTTGATTAAACAGTGCAGAAATGCACTTTTGGGGAAGACATGATGTTTTTGCTACATTGTCACTTATTAACACCCAAGTTTATTTTTAGTGTGAAGGATAATATGTTATTGTGACTTTTTTGTGATCATTTTAATGTGACCATCAAAACATAAGTTTTGTTAACTGATAGGAAAGGTAAATGGAAAATATGATCAGCAGATGCCTAAATGAAACTACATAGAGTCTTAATTTCTATTGTCTGAATCTCTTTCCATATTTAATATTGGCAAATATATTACAACAGTATGTTTCACGGTTAAAAAACAACCAGTCAAACAAGCCCTTGAAGGTTTATTTAAATAGAAATATGTGATGTGGATTTAGTAGAGTAGCAATCCAAGGTTGTGTAATTTTGAACCTTGTGTAATTTTCCAGTTGTTAAATCACATGTGGTTCTCCCTCACAACAGTGACCTTGGTTAGATTTTGATATGGCAATAACTATAGGCATAAAACATAATAAACTCTGTGCCCCATCATTTCTAGAAAATAAAATATTCACAGCCTACACTGACTTCCATCATAAACTCATTTTTCCAGCATTCATAGCATTAATAATTCATCAATCAATTCTATTTGCCATATGATCCAATGCTACTATTAACATGAGAAAGTAAATTACAAAGTAAATTAAGAGTAGAAGGTTGGAATTTTTTCACACCTTTGAGAAGTCCACTTGTGAGTGCCAAATTCTTCTTTGTTTTATGTTCTTTGTTGATGTATATTGAAGGGATTAGGAATTCTGTCTGTCATCTGGAGATCTTAACAGGTACTCAGAAGTTGTGCAGTCAGATTCTTCTTTTCCTAAATGGCTTTTGTATTATTAACTAGAAACAAATTACAGGATTAACTGATTTCTGAGCCAGTAACCTTCTGCACTTGAAAAGTGTGATAATTCCCTCTTTACCGAATGGATACAGGAGTCAAGTTTCAAAAACTAGTAAGATGCACGGCTAGCAGGTCTAGCACGGTGCAAGTGCTAGAAGTCTTCAGAAAAAGGTACGCTGAAGTAGCATTGTCCAGAAAAACAATTTCCACATAGGTATATGTAAACCATACTGCCTGAGACCAAGCTCTGCTCCAAAAATTACTGCAGAAACTCAGCCTATCAAATCTTGTTATTCCACAGGTTTGAGCAAAAGTAAGCAAGGAGACATACAGCTTTTCTGCTCCAGGGTGTAACCAGGTTATAGCAGAGATTGCTTCTCATAATTTCGTCCATAGTTCTCTTCTTCTTACTAAGGTTCTACATCACCTTGGTAACTGTAGATCTTGGAGCAGGTATTTTAAATACTGTAAAAATGATAGAAGTATGCCCTCCCCCTGTGAAACTCCCACTGAGTTGAACAGGACCAGGATTCCACCCAAGAAGCTGATTTCATAACATTGAATTAAATCCAGATTTCTACTTAACAGGTTTTTCTACAAATTTCAATGCTAGATATTTGTTGGAGTTTGGTACACATTATGATTTTTTTTCCCCGGAGGGTTTATAGCTGTCATATCACTCAAAGGATGGAAAATGCAGTAGTCAGAGATAACCAGTTAGTATACCCATTTTTGGGGTAGAGTTTGTTTACCCATTTTGTAAAATGCATTATCTAGTACTCTGACTACTATGAGGTTTGGGGTTTTTTAAACTTTGCATTCAACAAGGCAGTTTAAGGCACAGGAGTTTTCACGTGCTTGTTCTTACTGGCAGTGGTGTGTGAAGTAGTTGCTTTTTCTCTGTGTTTCTGATCTGTACAACTGAGACATTTCTAGTTTTTAAAAAGAGAAAGCTGGTAAAAAAATAGCTGTTTTCCAGATGTTTTCTGCCACCCTTTCTTCTCTTAAATGTAACCTCTGGCATAGAACTAAATAGTGGCAAGTCTGAGACCTCTTTTTAAAAGCATCTTGCTAAAATTAGCCTTATTTGGAGGGTGCAAATGAGAACAGGATGAAAGCTCCTATTCAGCAGAAGGAGTCATAACAAATGCATCAGAGTATTGTTGGGAGTACACCATAGTCTCTTCCAAGCTGTATTAAAAAAATAAAATAAAAAAAAAAGACGTATGTTAAGTAGTGCTAAGAATAGAAAATATGTTTCTGTTATTGTTGCTGGATGATACACTGTATAAGGTAGCTTCAAGTCTTCGCCTCTCAGAAAAATCCCACACTCTCCTTCATCCTAAACTACTCTTTCCCTTTTAATGAAAGATACTATTCTTGATAAAAAATATAATTCTACAATACACTGATCTCACCCTGACTCAAGAGGCTTTAAATGGGAGGATTAAGTGTATCAGCACTTTCTAGGGGACATGCAGCACCTCACAGAATTGAAACGTAACTAAAAGGCATTTTTTCCCCTCTGAATACATTTGCAGTTAGTACATCTCTTCAATGAATGACGATTTCTGAGTTGGCAGCTTCAGTATTATGATATGTACAATCTTTGACACGTTTTTACCAGCAGGTTTCATCTAATAGCTCTTACAAGTGCTCAGTGACCAAACCTCAATCTTTAGTCTTTGCATGTTACATCTTTAGTCTTTGAATGAACAACAGTGAACTTCTTTTTGTATCTTTATGACGTGGGGGTGGAAGGGTCAGCAGGCAAAACTCTTTTGCTCTTGTTGTCAGTCCAACACTCTCTCCTTTCCAAAAAGAAAAGAAAAACAACTAACTTGCAGCAAATCATTCCATGCCACACTTCACACAACCCCACTTTAGACCCAGGATTTAAGGGGCCAAGTTGGAAAGCTCCAGTACAGGCGGGAGTGATCCATTCAGTGCATTTAAATTACACTGCTGCTCTGACTGATGCTCTGGAGGAGCTGAGAGATGAAGACTAGCTAAATTAGAATCCTGTAGGATGTCCCATATACTGTCCCCTGTAGCTTAAAAGAGGAATAACATCCATCCATTTCCTGACATTGCTAAATCACACTTCTATGAATGTATTCTGATAACAAGCTAGGCAAGACTTGGCATCAAATTCAGTGGGAAGCTACTCTTGCAAGCTGGAGTGACAGTGACAGTCTGAGCCACTTTTGGATGACCTTCACCACTTTCAGATTTCTCTCAGAGGAGCTGGCTCCCACATTGCACTGCCAGATCCACCCCCACCCCCATATGTGAGCATCAGTCCCTGCGGACAAGAAGACTGACACAGCTTGTAGAGGCTAACTATTAATGTGCAGTAACACTTCTGGCTTCTATACCGGGCATGGGAAAGTCCACACTGCATAGTCTGATGTGTTGGAAGAGTGCCTAGCAATACAGAAAGTCTTAAATTTTTGTTAGCTTTTTTATTCTATTCTATTTTTTAGCATTCTTGATTTTTTGGCAAATTTCTATGTACTCTGATGGTAGATTTTTCCCACAAAACTGAAGAATTATAAAAAGTGTAATGGACAGGAACTGTACCTGGTCTGATTTACAAAGGCAGTCAGTTTTCCTCACTAACATCTCAAGGTGTGAATGTGGTAATGGGATTTCTTTTGGGGGAGTGGGAGGGTGGGTGTAAGAAAAACAAAACAGTAGAGCTCTGAGAGATCATTTGGTTCCCAGAAGTTTTGGCCGCTGCAATGTGAGCACAACTTCTACTAGAGACCAGAGAATCTGTACACAAGAGATGTTATAAATGTTTTCAAAGCAGAAAAAGCCACACTCCGTATTCACAGAGCAGGAACTTCTTACAGAAATACAATGATAGTTCACCAGCTACTGTGAACTTAAAGACTTACTGCAAATTTACACCCAGAATGTTGGCTGCTCTCCAGGTGTCACAAGAGAAGAAAGAGCTAGTGATGTGAGTAAACAGATGGCACTTGGCAAGGAAATTTTGCCAAATTCTTGGATGCAAATGTTTTTGGTGCTGACATAATGCCTTCTTTTCACTGACAGCGAACAGTCAAATTCAAATTTATACATTTCAGTGTTAGAAGTTATAGATAATTTGGTGTGGGACAAGTTGTTGACTACCACTAAGAGTAAGTGTTTGGAATTTACCTGTTCAGCACATTCCTGAACCTGGGAGAGTTCAAAATCTAGCTTCACGCTACTTGGCAAGAGGTTACTAGAAGAAACATAGCCACAGAAATGTCTCCTCTACCACTGAACCTCCTGAAATCCTATCACTGTAGAATAACAGCAGGAATACAGAAGCATCACACTGGATGGCCAAGGTTATAAATTTACAGTGTGAAGCAGAATTATTCTTTGTGCTCTGAGAGGATCATGAAAAAATCCCAGTTTATGGCTTTTTAATACATGGCTATCAATGTTACTCTCCTGTAAAGTAGCACATTTGTGGCAATTTCTATGAACGTTAATAAACTTTTATAGCATCTTAGCTTATTTCTTAAACACTACTGGTTGATTGTCATACAACCCTGAGGGCATTTGGCTGGGTACTCATCATGTTTCTGCATCTAAGTCCCATTGACATTCACAGATTCTGGCTCAGTCAGATGCCTCATTATTTTCATTTTTTTCATTTGTTCCCTCCTCTCTCCACCCTCTCACACATTTCCTGGGTGTGGGGTCTTTTTCTTATAATCCATTTCTGAGAGTGTTAGTCCTCATAGGACCACTGACTTTTCAGATTCTCCAGTACCTGAGGTACACCTTTTCCCAGAGCTACAATCCTGGAGGATTCAGGATTTATAGTTCAACTATAACAGTTAAAGTAGATAAACACAACCTTAAGGATTCCAAAAGTAACCAGTCCTTACTTCAGATAGCATCAGGGATGTGTAGATATAGATCACATCACTCTCTGTGTTTCCTGTCTCTCCTTCCTCACCACAGCTTGTCTCTAATAACATTCCTCGAAGCAATCCAAGGTGTCTCTTCCTGAACATAGTTAGATTTCTAAACCAAACAATATACTTTCTCTTGCTTTCTCTCTACTGCAGCTAGTTTTCCTTTCACTTGGACGGTGGCAGAGCTAAAACTTAATGACTCTGCTGTGAAATCCTGTTTCTTTTTCACTTACCACTACTCAGGCTTTCTGTAATATTTTCCTACCAAATTTCTGAAGTTCTGTCATATTGAAGGTTCAGTATCAACAGTTTGAACTCTTTTTTCCATTATTTTAGCACAGACTCACAATTTCTCCCCTTAAATAATCTTGCCTGAAGCTAGGCTTCAATTATCCCCTTGTCTTAATGTCCTCATGCTTGAATAAAAGACAAAGGTTTAATCACCCTCCGTTTTTCACACTTCCATGAGCCAGCAGTCTATAGGAGAAACATTTTGCAAATCTGAAATTGCATATAAAATTATTAAATCAACTTCTTGAAACTGTGGTTCAGACACAAAAAAGCCAACACAATCCTAGTTTGAATTCCATGTAAAAATACACAGTGTTAGTGCCCTGTACTAGGCCCTGGTGACGTCCTATATGAAACAGTCTACAATTTTGTTAATCCATGTTCAAGAAATAAGAACTAACCTTGAATGAGGGTAAGAAAAGGCTACTAGCTTGATCAGGGATACAAAGAACTTACCACTCAGGAGAAGACTGAAAGCTCTTTGCTTGTTAAGCCTGGCAAAATGAAAGTGGAGAGAGGATATGATTATTTTCTGCAAACGTATTTGAGGAGAAAAGGGAGGGGGAATGTTATTCAAACTAGAGAATAGTACTGGCACTCAAAAAAAAAAAAAAGTATAAATTGTCTGTGGATTCACCTGAGGACGAAACAGGAATATCTCCAGACATCAGAGTAGTGAGGTTCTGAAATACACGTCCAGAGGGATAACTCAGAGCTTTTGTTCTCCAATGACAGAAAAGCTGCTTATATGAATCTGATTGTAGGGAGTTTTTGTGTTGCATCATGTAGCCTGAAGCATCTCTCTTGATCACAGTTTCTCAGTTTTGTGAAAGCTGCATAAATTCAGGATTTCTTAGTAAAAGTCATAAGTTACAGGGAGAGAGTTGTAGCTTTTCTGGCCTGTACATCTGCAGACACTATGGGTACCACAATAGCTGCATGACTACAAACTGCATCTTAGCTACTGCCATTAGCTTTAGCCCTAGAAATCTGCCATTTTTAAGCAAACTGGATACACACAAAGCGTCGGACTGGAAGGCCTTCAATACCAGGATTAATAGGTCATGCTCTATATTAGTTCTGACAGTGAGCAGTGATGAATCAAATTACACTGCAAAGAATTGCTTTTAGACCAGAACAGCCATTGTCCAACAGTAACTTGCAAGGGTGCTAAATTCTAGGTCTTAAATAACGTTTAGAGCCCAGCTGCTAATCCCAATAGTTATAGTGTTGTTATAACTAGTTTAGTTCTGTTCTGTGTTGGATGTCTTGCTTCTTTGGGTAGTACTAACACAACCCCTTTTTCTTGCGCTCTTTCTGTTGGGAAATAAATCCAATCCATGTGTGCTCATTCTTATAAAAAGCATACATAAAAAATAAAAATACGAATTGTCTCTAAATCCTTGTGCTCAGGCCTAATGTTTCCCAGGCAATGTTACAAACATAGGCAATGCTCTCCAAAAGTACTTTAGTAATTAAAAATATATTCACCCTTTCAGAAAGACAAAGGACTGAAGGGGACCTTCTGGATCATCATGTTTAGTCCCCAGCTATTGTGAAGTGCTCCATTATATGATCTCCTTCATAAATTCAGCTAGCTCCATTTTAAGACCAGTTATTTTATTTTCTCCCTACACACCACTCCTACAGAGATTTAGATACTGACTCATATGTCCCAGCTAAAATGTATTCATGGGTTCTTGTGCCAGCATCTTCTTTTGCCAATCTAAACAGTTCCTCTCTCTCCCCAAAACTTACCCTTTGAAATATATATTGCAATCATACCTTCCATCAGCCTTCCATTTGCAGGACAAAACTCTTTTGGGAGTATTTACACTGCAGATTGCAGTACAGTATATATACATCACAAGGCAGCATTTGATGAGGGCAATCTTCCTGTGACAGCTGGCAGCTCTCTGCAGTCTCTTTGACCAGATTCCTCTTTGCAGTTTCCATACATTTAGTATGCTTACTATGTTGTGTCTTGTGCATCAGCATTTTAACAAGTGTAAAGATCAGCCAAAGAATAAGAAATTATAATGCAAACTTAGATATACACAAATGTATAATGCAAATATTCATATATTTTTGCCTTTCTGTGCAAGTATAGTCCACTAACCAATTAAGGGGGCTAGAATAGTGATTGGATTACTATGTGCAAGAAGATTCATATAAAATATTACAACTCATTTATGTACTAAACCAAGCAAACTTAATTTGGAAGATGAAAAAGTCAGTGTTGAGAAAGTTAGCAATCTCAGCTTTTGTGACCGCAGTGCTGAGGAGGCTTTTCCATATTCACATTTAAAGCCAAGATTCAATGCTTTCTACCCTATAGAGTGCTTATTCCTCCTGCATAAGTGGCTACATTTGTGAATCAGCTCTGAGGGAGACATTCTTCCCGTGAGTCCTACAGAGGTCCTTACGAATGTGAAAACGCATCATTAAAGAATGTGCATCTGTTTGTACCACTGTAGATAGGAAATGTTCCAAATTAAGCCTTTCCCTCTGCTATTTGAATCACTGGACACATTACTTTTAACATTAATACAGCATAAGTGACAAAACAAATCTTGTAACATTACCAGAATCACGTCCTCTACCTTTTCAGTGCCTGCAACTCTGAACTCAGATGAGGTTCTTTCACTCCCGATCACAGTTTGCTTTCAGCAAAACATTTTACTCAAATAAGCTTATTTGGTTAAAACAAGCAATCTAAGTTCTCGCTAGAGTTTCAGGTCTTATATTTGTTTCAGAGCCCAGTAGAAACTTAGGAGTTCACCAGAGTTACCAGATTTAAGCCTAGAAGAAGATACAGCTTATCCAGTTTCTCAGCAGTCTCTCATATTGATTAATGAATGTAATAAGTATTGATTAAAGACAGATTTCCCTCAGCATAAAGAATGACATTAGCTCCCCTCATCCTGAAGGACGATAGTTACACATGTGGATGGTCAAAGGGGATAAAGTACAAGTATTGATGCCATGAGAAAAATAAAGTCTTCCATCACTTGTTGCTCAGTTAAGCTCACCGCATTTTAGGTATCAAAAGAAGAAAAGAATAATAGTGTATGAATCACACTTGTTATTCATGAAAATGAATAGCAGTGTGAAGAAAGGTGGTTCATACAAATCCATCATATGAATAATACCCTAGATTTACTACCAGCTTTCCTCTGATAGGTTCAAAGAATTTTGCAGGATACATTTTCAATGATCATGTCATCTCTTATTGATGAATAGTAACCACAGGAATGGAACAATTCAACCATTTTGGTGATATTACATTGCTTAGAAGAGGAAGTGAACTAAAAGGTCAAAAGCAAAATCTAGTGACAGTTGTAGGAAGTTATCTAGGTGATATTTTTCTTTGAAGAAACAACTTCAAAAGAGCAAATGATATAAAATATGAAGAGAAATTATGTGCAATATCTAGAACGTGTTGCATTCTTCCTTACCCCTTAAAAATTTAGCTTTGTCTCATCAAAAAGTAGCTGCAAACATGTTGTCCTTTTCATCAGCTTCAGAGTACGTATATGTATAACGTATACTTATATATAAAGTATACACATGCAAACACAGATGAGCAAAGACATACACAATGTACCTAGTCATAGAATCTGTGGCCTCTCTGTAGTCAATTACAAGCCCAAGTTGTAAACATTATTTTCCTCAGGGAATATTTCAGTAATTAATGAATGCTGTTGTTGTGCAGAGATGGAGCAGAGTGTGCTGACATTATGATTTCCCCAGTGGTATAACCGTGACTGAATGATTCAGAAAACTTCCTTCCCACCACACTAGGCAGAGCTGAACTTAAAAATGTGTCAGTATATATTTATAATCCTTCTTTTCCAAGGGCAGAAGGGCTGTTTAAGTCTTCCACATCTGGCTGCTCTCTCCCACCCTTTTCCTGTGGGAAGCTCTTCTCTCACATCTTCGGCCACAGAGAATGGGAAGAATAGCTGCGTGGGGGACTACACAGCAACCCAAAGGTCAGTGGAATCTTCCTGGGAAAGCTGATTAAAAATATTGCTTTACTCTGAAAACTGATTTTGTAAAAATTTTGGTCAGTTCTCTGCATGACTGAAGCATACTGAATCACAGGAACTGACTTGGGAAAGCTGAAGGTTCTGGTAGGTAGGAACTCTAGAATACAGTAAAATTATGCAGAACTAAAATTAATACATATGGTGAAAGTCAAAGTAATAGACTATTTATTAATGAAGACCAATGCCTTTGATGTAGAATTTCCTTTGGCATTAAAACTATCTGACTGAAACATGTGGAGCAGCTTGTATTTCTCACAATGTGTCTACACTGCACAATTGGCATGTAGTGCAGAAGAGCCCGTCCAAACTTTAAGATATCCAAGTTTGCATGTCAGGAAAAATCTAACAGCAGTGACACAAAGTTCTACATGAATAGTTACCAGAATCCAGAATCAAAGACTTGTTTGTTAAAAGATAACCTGAATATCTTTACATAGAGCTTTGTTCTCAAGTGTGAACTTTTTTTTCAGGAATCCCGGAAGCTCAGTGAGACAGCATCTGTTTCTGGTTATCTGAGCTTTTTTTATAAATCACAGGCAAGATATTTTCCCCTCTTCTAAACTGAAAGTTCGGACTGTTCAAGACAGCTAAGTGTCTGAAGACATTAAGTCATACAGTCTATGGGCTCTGTTGATGCCGGGAAAGAAGAAAAGTTTATGGCTCAGAAGCTATTCTGAGCTTGCAGAACTGATAACGATAATGGTACCCCACCGCATTGTTTTTGCAGGGCCATATTTAGAAAGAAGTTCCAGTTTAAACCTTAGCATTTCTCTTCTGCTGGAACACGTTATTGTTCTCTTTCTGCTGCTCCCAATGCCAGAAAAACTTCCATTGGCAGATGCTACTTTTGTGCAGAACTCCATCAAGTAATAGATGTAATGCATATATGCATAAATAATGCATACAATTTCTGAACTCAACAAGCCCATCTACACAGATCAGACTGCAAAACTTGCACCTATTTCATGTCTTAGACTCAAAACACAGAATCACAACCCCATCCTAATTTAAGAGATTACCTCCTCCATTTCTTTCAGACAAATTAAGGTGTCAATTTGATGCACAGCTCATGTGGAAAAGTAGAAGAAATGAAAAGAAGCCAACCCTCACAATCCCATAAGGCACATTTCATTCTTTAAATGTGCCAAAACTCATGTTGTCTGGTTCGGCTTCAGCAAGTCACTTAATATATCTTACTGAGGCAAATCATGTGATTCATTATGGCTAATCAAACCTTAAGTACTTAGGCAAATTCTGACCCCAGAAGGGAGTATGTTGAGCCTGTGAACAGTGCCTGTGTACATGAGACTGTAAAGCAGTGGTTAATATGTAAGCAACCTGCTGATAACTGTAACAAAAAGTATGTTTTCTTTGCTGATGAGATTGGACAAGTTTCTTAGCATGCGTGCCTTCTACTTTTAGAAGTTTCATTGACATGGCCTCAGTTGCTCAACAGCTGAGACTTGCCATAGCTTGCTGGAGGTACTTGTTGGTTACCTCAACGTTGTTCACTGGAAAACAGAAGATGATTGCAGCTCTCCTACCACTCCCCCTTACACGCCCCTTGGTACGCCCCCTTGAAGTCTCAAATGGCAGGCCTGCTTTATGCAACTCAAGATCAAGTCCTGCCAGAACTTTTTTCCTACTGTTATGGAAAAGCAATAATTCATTTCTGACTCTACATAGCCAAGACCTCTAAAGAAAATAAACCCCCAAACTGTTGGAAAGAATAAAAATCCAGTGTTCATGTAAATATACTTTTAAACCTTTATACCTTTTTTTTTTTTTTCTGCAAATGGGTAATGAATTATTTACAGAGATACACTTTTCTGTGATTTATTTAAATGTTTTATTGTTGTTGTTCAGTCTAATATAAGACAGTGTTTTTTATTTATTAACACAGATTTAAAATACTTCTTGGCTTTTTTTTTTCCTTTGCAAACTTTTTTCCCCTCTGTGTTTGTATTTGAAAAGTTTAAAGGACAATCTGTCCTGCATAATAAAACCCCTTATTTGTCCAGTGGCGCGATGTATTCCAGGCAGCCAAAACGTGAAGCTTCTGTTCTGCCAAATAATTCTGTCATGACCTGATGGGTATTAACCTGTTTGCAAGGAAGAACGCCTTCATTTTTACAGCATTTACATTCCTGACAGAATCACTGACTATGAATAACATTGCCATGAACTAGGTGGAGAAGTGGGAGGAGGCTAAAGCCTAGCCTTCTCCCCCCAAATCACTAGCCAGCACGTCTCACAAGGACATTAAAGGCACCACTAAGTACCTTTCTTCAGATAAACTTTCCCTGGAAACATTATTAATAGAATTAATGTACCTACTCCCATGGCAAAGTACCCATAAGGGAACCTTATTTTATAAGGTATGATACCTTCATTAGGAATATTGGCTTGGTCAGAGAAATGTATTCTTTCCCTCTCTTTTTCCTCTTTACCACCTTGCCTCTGCTTTTTTGAGCCTTTTTGTATAATGTATTATACAAATATAAATACAAATATACCTATAAGTCTGGGCTAATATCCTATATTCTGCTATACACATTAGTTACAATCAGTATCATGAATTGGAGATAAAAGCATGTCAGACTCCAAAAATTGCAGTAGTTATTTAAAAGTCATCAGGTTTTTCAGTGTTAACTTTTATGTTATTTATGCTCAGAGCTTGTTTTCTGAGCCTCACTTGGATCAAGGTATATGTTTTCCCTGTTTTTCTTTACAATACAAGAGGAAATTTTCTCCCAAACTTAGACTCAAGGTGTTGAAGAAAGCATTTTAAGACTTATGATGAGATTGTAGAAATTGGTAGTACTGACACCTGTTAATATGGCACAGCTCTCAAAATTGCACAGAAATGTACAGAGCAGTCTGAAATTCAGAGAAAAAGAGGTGGATACCTCTATACATACTGCCTGCACAATATGATGGATTTCCAGGTTCATCTCCTGTATCACCATAGACATAGGTCTATTCATTCTCACTGGCTGGCCATTATTTTTTTAGATCTCTATCTAGTTATTTGATTTGGTGAAAACCGCTTAATAGCAGACTGACCCAATGAGACTGAAAACTAGGAAAATAAGGCTACTTTAAGTCTTTAAAAGGAAAACTACATGCTTAAACTTCAAGACTTTAAGTTTACAACATGTGTTCATTATGTATATTAATATTTATCTATTCAACATTTCCTCCTGTCAATACACCCCACAGGACAATCAATACCGAGAATAGAAACAATTTAAAAAACCCTCAACAACCTAGGGAAAAACAGAGAGGTGAAAGGACTATGTTAACAGGGGAAAGACTGTAATTTACAGAATGAGAACCCAATCCTACATTTCTATTGCATCACTCAATTAGAAGACTGAACAGTGGGGAAAAAAAGAGGATGAGCCATAAATTTTTTCCTTTATTTTGTACCTGTGATAAAAATCTCATTGCTATTATCAACTAAAGAATGGGGTGGAAAATGATCATCTTGTATTTGTGCAGTAACAGCACATACAGTGCAGCAATAATAGGCAGGGTAACGGGAAATTTCACAAAGCTAATTTTGTATCAGAGATTTGGTGAGACTAACTTCTGTGCTTAATTATTTTAGCTTCTGACTTCTGACATGTAAAGTACTGTAATTACATAGAAGACAGTACAACTTTCGTATTTACAAATCCAGTTACTCTAAAAGTATCCTTCAATAGCATTCAGAAGATTTTATGCATCTCACGTATCATTTATGAATATGTATTAGAACATTTAGCCAAAATTGTTGTTCTGCACACATGGCAAGGGCAAGAGCAGATAACTTTCTGATTGCCAATGTTTTGGTCGAATAGGCTTCCCATTAGTAACATAATTTCTCTGAATAATTGATGTGCATTGTGAAAAAAAATCTTCACTGTATTGTTTATGTTAATGATGTATCTATTTCTTAGTAGGCTTGATGACACTCCTGAAATCTCCAGAAAAGAGAAGATGAGAAATTCTAATGAGAATTTAAAAGTAAAAGTAGTCCAACAACATGGGAACACAACATGTGTTTAAGAGAATGGTCCATGTTTTATTCTTCTGTAGATGAACAGAAAATCGTTCATTCCTCTGAGCTGTAGGTTCACTTACGTAGTGTTAAGTCACTAAACAGTCACTCCCCAAATACATTTCTGCTCTTCTTATTTCATCAGACTGGCCCTCTGCATGATCATATGAAGTAAGAGACACACAGTATGAGTGTTGAATCAGTGTTACAGATTCTTGGCAGTGTTATAGATGATTTGTAGTTCTGAGAGAGTTTCCCTGTAGAAGGAGAAAGGCAAAACCTAGCCCAGTTAAAGACGGAATTTGATCTACTTTTGAAAGGAGCTATACAATGTCCTAGTCTCAACAAGGACAACAAAGGTACTTTTGAGTATTTTCATATGGCAGTCCAGGCAGTATCTAACAGCATAGTGATCCAGCAGGGATCCCATTCACCTGGACTAATTCTTGTCTGTTTACCTGTAGTCATGGAGATATGGAGCTCATTGCTGACTCCAAACATGCCCAGGAAGCTTTGGTAAGTTAACAATGTTAACTCCATGACTATACTAGTTTCTGATCTAGCTGGTTTAAAGCTGGACTGTGATTGTGTTTGTAAGCTGCAGTTGCAAGTTTGACTGTAGAATACATGCATTCCCTGTGAGGCTGCAAAGCCAGCAAACTGGAATAACTGATATTTGCTTTAATTACGTGATACATTAGTACGTACTAAACATCCGGATCAGAACTGATGCATTTACAACTGGCTAGCAATGAATTGAAGGCTGACAATTTGAGTTTGAGCCCCCCAAAATGGGAACTGTTCCAAAAGCAGGCACTTTACCTTGGCTGCAGTCAGTGGGAAAGGACTTTCCATTGAAGAAAAGGAAAGCTGTGGCTGTGCAGGACTACCAGGCCTCCCAGAAACATGCTTGCTGAGGTTTGTGACACTCTGCTGCTTTTTATAAAAACAGTTATGGATCTGTCAACATTTCAAAGCCACCACAGTGACTGAGAGAGCAGGGAAAGACACTTCAGTTGTTAACAGAACAATGTCGTATAGTTAGGGCTGAGATAATATCTGGCCATTTCTCCTGTTTTAGGTGGCAGCATTTCAAAACCCCATTAATACTGGAGGTAAATATTTAATTTCACACTTTACAGGCAGTATTGACAGAGGAAGACATGCACATACACATGACCACTTCAGATGCAATCTTCACAGAAGAAAAGTTCATTGATCTAATAGCTGAAACCTACACTATTAAGTATTAATTTTTTAGCTGCAATTAATATTATTATTTGTTGTGGAAATAACTATATTTAAGATGGACAACTCCTTGCCCAAAGAGCAAATGACATTTAGATCAAAAAAAAATTAAACAGAAGGGAATATATTCAATCTGTAAATCCTCTATAGGAAAAAGATAGAGATCTAGGGGTGCTAGACCTTCATGGGCTTTTCCTGCATCCTTGACAGAACATGGCATTGGTCTCTTCAGGAAATCATATGGATGTGGCGTGGGTAGAAGCACTGGAGGGCTGGTATAAAATCTTTATAGAAATATGTTAGCTTTATTTTTTGTGAAATGTAATCTAAGTAGCTAGCTTGAATCGAGAATAGTTGGTGATGATATGTGATTGCTGGTCTTTTTCAGGTATTATCTGAAACAAATTTGAAGGCCTGTTCATAGAAATTTACATAAGATTTGCCCCAGCAGTGAAAAGTTAGTTATGTGTGATCCCTGATAGCACAAGGTTTGGGTATCATGATAAAAAATTTGTTGGAAAGTTGTGATCTAAGCAAGAATTAGGTTTAAAGATGTCACATAAAAATGTCACACAAAAGACAATGAAGACTTTTTTTCACAAGTGAGTTGTATCATTAGTTCTGATGTTCATGGAACAACTTCTGTTTTCTTAAAGCCTACAGCAGGGATACCTGTATTTATGTCTATGTATATATAATGTATGTATGCATGTATATATGCACACACACACCATATATGGTGACGGAATATCACAGAAAAGAGATGAGCAGATCCACAAATAAAATTTTTAGAAGAATTCCCAATCATCTGATGTTTTCAGATTATAGTGTTGAAAGGAAAGGACTTATGTAAGTGGAATATATGCAGGGAGAAAGAGATGAAGATTGCAAGATTTATTCTGGCTATTCTTAACGTCAGTTATTCTTAGCATTAGCTATTCTTAGCCTAAGACTATTCTTAGCCTTAAAATGAGTTTTTTAAGATATCTGGCCCAGGGGAATGATTTTAATTATTTAGGCTGAAGGAGAGGGAGGCACAAAAACTCTCCAACCTGCGGACTGATAGAGCTGCCAGGTTCCAGGCATCTCAAACCAATATGCCAAGGCTTGTAGGAAGAGGTGGTTTATTAAGCTGATTGACAACACCGGAGTGAAAAGAACACGCACAGTACATGTGACAGGCTGGTGCTGTACCCCATCCTGTGGCACTTTTTTGCTGTTCTCAGCCAAATTTTTGCCAGTGATGTATCTCAAAAGCAACTTCCGAAGCACTATCTGGTAGGACAGCCACAACGGCTCTTTCTCCTTTCTTTCCCACCGCTCCCTGGAGCTTTGCCACGAAACCCCACATGGAGGGGTGCGTGACGTGCCACCCCAGCCCTCCCTCCTGAAAACTACCCTGGAAAACTCAGCCGGCAAGTCTGGGAAAACACATCCAGCAAGTGGTAAAGGGCAGTTCGAAGGTGGCCAACTCAAGCAGCCGCCCTGCTCGCCTCCTAAAGCCAGGCCAGGGGAGGCATCCACCCACATGCTCGCCTGCGTAAAACTGTGTGGAAAATTGTTTCTGAGGGCGGGTCGTTGAACCCCCCGCGGGTGCTGTTCATCGGCAGAACTTCAGAGCACTCGGGGCTAAAACTAGGTTGGAAAACCCCGGTGATTGTTGGTAATGAGAAACGGGACAGAATCGCGAGTGGGACTTTCACGGCCGCTCCTCGACCGTCGGGAGGTGCGGGGGGGGGGTCTGTAACAGCCGGGGGGGTCTGTAACGGCTCCGAGGCGGGCCCCGGCCCCAGCCGCGGGTCGGGGCTGCCCGGCCTCCCCTTCCCCGAGGGACACGGCGGGAAGCACGGCCCGAGCCCTCAGGGAAGACCCCCACGTCCCAGCCGCTCCACCGCGCCGCTCAGCTGAGGGGGGGTGGCCTGGCTCCTGAGAGGAGGGGAGGGGAGGGCGGGGCAGGGGTCGGCGGGGCGGGGTGGGGTTTGCCGGCACCGCACGTGTGGGAAGGACGGGCATGGGGGCTTCGTGAGGGGAGGAGCTCCCCGGCTTTTGCCGCGGAGGGAGACCCGCCGCTGCCTCCCGACCTCCGCGCAGCCCGACCCGCCGCCGCCGCAGGGAGCCGTGCCCGGGCCCCGTAAGTGGTGCCCTTCTCCCGCCTTGCCTTTCCTCGGGACCGGGTGGGCGAGGGCTTGGGGGAAGCGCCGCTGCCGGGGCCTTTCGCCTGGCTCGGACGTGAGGGCCAGGGGGAACCCTCGCCCCCACGCCCGAGCCAGTCGAGAGGCCCCGGTGTGCGGTTGGAGGGGCTCTGGCCCCCCGCCTCTGAGGGGACTTGCCAGGCGACTTGCGCGGGGAAGGGAGGCCAAGGGCTTTCCTGCTGCCTTTTAAAGTCCGCCGTGAGGGAAACGGCGCTGGCTCTTCCCTGCTGACCCTGGTCGCCGTCCCTGCAAGTGCTTGCCTGCTGCAGCTGGGAAGGGGGTGGCGGGGGTCTGGCACCCGCGGGCAGAGGCACGAGTGGGTGCCGGGCACAAGGGGAGAGACGCACCTGAAGGCTGGTGGGCGAGAGGTGTGGGAGCTTATTTGCTGGTCCTGGGGTAGCATCTGCTGATACAGTAAGGGTTTGGAGACATGGATGGGTGAAACTGCCCACCCTGGATCTCCGACAAGCTCGCTCAAGCGCTGGCTTTACCTGGAGGTGCTATCCCCACAGGTTGTTACTGAATCAAAGGATACAATCGCAATGCAACCTCAGTTCTTCAGTGCATTTTGAGAAGCTGGGGGAATCATGCTTCAGTGGAGAGCGTGAAGTGTGTAGGTCCCTAACTGTTCCCTTCTGCCAACTTTGCATGTTTAAATATAGAAATGTGTTTGAAGTATATGTCATCCAATGTGTAATGCTACTGGCAGCTGGAGAAAGCTCGTCCAATAAAATAATGTTTAAAATTTAACGTATCTGAAGCAGCAGAACAAAATCCTTCATTTTAAAATATTGGTTATCACTTGAGATTTATGATACCATTTGGATGATAGAGTGTTGTGTATCTCAGGCAAGTCTTGAATCTGGGTGAACTCCATTAATTTGGCTGAACTAAATGAGTTTGGGGGGATGAGGGATATCACACCACTTGGTTCTGACAGTGAGTGTAGTTTCTGCTGATGTTATGCCGGTGCTTAACACATCATTCCAGCAAAAGTAACTTACCTGTGAAAGGGATAGAAGTTTCCTGAAGTTTGGCCCTGTGAAAGGCACTCCGTCAAGCTCACCCTCTGCTTCAAGTATATTAATACATGTATTTATTTTAAAAGCTTTCAAACACATTTCTCTTTGTATTCTTCCTAATTAAAACCAAAACAAATACATTGAGAGGCATTCGGATGTTTCAGAGATGGGCAATGTAAGACAAGGGATCATGGCATATAGAACTTCTATATATTGAAACAAGCTGATGGCAGTTTGTTTATGCTACAAAGACAAAACAAATTCTATGAAAAGTTCATGTAGACACTGTGCAGATTCAGTGCACAATGGAACTTGGATTAGAATTTGGATTACACAGTGTGGAAAATGTTTTGAGTTCTGGTTTGTGTTACCTAATGGCATTAAAACATTAAGATTGACACTAAAAATAGGCGTAAGGCCTATACAAAAACTAAGCTTGTTTTCATTGACATCTATAATGTATTGTATAGTCAGACAGGAAAAGACATGGTGCCTGCCCAACTCCTGTAAGCAGGTGTCCATTGCTGCAGTTGATTCCCTTTGACACTCCTCCTGTCCACACAATTCTTCTAAACCCTGCTGGGCTCTGATACAAATTGTTTCATGAATAAAACAACCCCACAGAGACATAAGTAACCATAATGATATCTTTTGAAAGGTGCAGTGACTTTTTGTACGAATGACACACACTTATTCTTTTGCCACGTTGCGATGAAGATGATGATTACTCCAAGCATGGAGTAATCTTCTATCTAACTGATGTTTCTAAAATACAACTTTTGATCCTTCAAACTTGGATGAAGACTGGCACTTTGTGATGTTTTAATGCAAATGAAGGTTTCATCATGAGGCTCAATGTGCTGGCTAGTGTGAACATGCATAAATGGTCTGGTCAAGGTTCTTGACCTCAGTAAAAATGTACCTGGTAAGATGCATTAATACGTAGCTGCTTCTAGCTTTGTACACACTTACGGATTAAATCAAAATCAGTTTCAACTTTCTTAATAATTTCATGTATTTAGCATATTTTCATCCTGTCTGTATATAATTCTAACTTTTTTTTAAGCTTAAGGTTCTAGTTAACAAGGTAGTTAAGGATGTCAATGAATTCAGAGTCAATGTCTTAAGTTATTGATGCCATTTATTAGCTGTTTTATGGGGATATTTGCTTTATGAGTATGTTGGCATAATAAGTGGCAGTGAGTACAGAAAAAACAGGTAAGACAAAAGGAGAATAATAATTTAAAACTTTTTAAAAACTTACTTTTTCACTTTCTAAGTGTTCTGGCAACAATGTATTTTGAAGGAGGAGGCTTCTGTTTGTAAATCAGTGGTTTCAGATGGCTGTTACATGACTAAAATCAGACAGCACTCCTGGGTAAGTGTGTTGGATACAAGGATCCAGTGGTTTAGAATTCCTCTAGGTGGAGATAATTGCAAAAACCCCTGTATCTTAAGTGAGAAGATGTGAAACTTTATTTTTGCAAGTCTAGGGACCAGAAATGGGACAGAGATTATCTCTGCAGCTGTGAGGAAAAAACCACACATCAGCTTCAGTCAGTGCGGTCTTCAGCTTGCTTGAAAATGCACGTTGCTTCTACCTTTCAACTTGCACACACTGCAAAGTATCTGAGAAAAGTTGTGACATGCATTCATTGCAAAATGAGATGTATTGAAAGGTGCTGTGAAGATTCAGTTCCTCCTTTCGTGCCTTGGCAGATTTTAGTTCATTTTGCAGTTAATTTTATGCTTAAAACAGAGGCGAACAAAGGGGAAAGACTGCAAATGATCAAAAAAGAGCTTAAGCTAATCTCATTCCCCAAGTTGTCACAGAGGTTATAAGATCATAAAGCTCTCTCAGTTTTACTCATGTTCCTTTTGATCACTTTCACCTGTGTTCTATAAATATTTTGGCATCTGTCCATCATGATACAGATATACGTGACACAAACACTACACACACACACCCACCCCCGCCCCTGCCCCCAACAAAACATGGCATGCTTTCCTGGTTTGTCTGCTGTACTGTTTTTAACCAGAATTCTCCCCAGCTCCTAGGATGACATTCGTCAGCGTAGAACCCTTTAGGGAATTTTTCTTTTACATAGGCATTATTGGGTAGGGCATTAACGTAAAATATAGCATGCATTGTAGGCTACCAGTCCCGTCTTTGACTTATTGTTCATTTTTTATACTAAAATGAGCAATCTTCTGCCATTTCTTTTCCTTTCTTCCCTCAGGTACTTTCCAGACAGTTAGTGATCTATTAATGCTGTATAGCCAAAGATGTAGAAAACAGTTTGCAATGCCATTTGTATGCATATTTGTGACTTTAAAGCAGAACTTCATGTATTCACATTAGCTTTTTACATACTAAGATATTAAAATTATTTTGTATGCTGCTGAAATCATTAAAAAGTATATAAAAATACTTGAAGTCATGTTTCTGTGTGTAAAAGTTTTCATGTATCTGAAAGCTCCCACCCTCATGACACCTTTGCTTGTTTATCACATCGCCTTTGATCCCTCAGTGTCACAATACAATTCTAATGCTCAGTCTTGTCAGTTCTTCAACCTTCTGTGCATCATCCAGTTGGAGTATGAATCATCCTTATTCCACTGGTTTAGTAGCTAACCAATTTAGTATTGGTAAGGCCAGTGACAGAGCGGTTGGAAGGAAACAGTCGAGCTTTCAGAAAATGAAAAACGTGTCCTCCTCTCTGCTGGGAAAAGCATTTGTATAAGTGATCTGCCAGTACAACTCCAGTGAGAGTTATAAAGGTTACTAGTAGGAGTGGCTTCTGGGATTCCTACATTTAGTCATTGCTGACAGTCATCCAAGATCCGCAATATTATCTTGCCTGATCTCAAAATTGTAATTTATCTGAGTGGATGCACTCCAAGGGGAAGATCATTTAGAGGTGCACTGAATGTGGTCATTGTCTTCCTGGGTTCCTGCATGGGCTTGCATATGTGTGGAATGAGAGATTTCTGAATGTATATATAGGATACTGATGGGAAATGTATTGCATGTGCTTGACCATAGCATGAGCAGTTAGCTCGGGTCATCTTGTTCTACACAGCTGGGGAAGAAATGCACCATTACCTTGAATAAAGCATTCTGCTTGTGAGATGATTGTTGCAGATCTCTTAATGTCGAGATATGATCTGCAGCAACTTTGTAGATGGATATCCTTTAGTTCCATCAGTCTCACCTGACCATGAACCCCCGCAGAAATGAGGGTGGGCAGGCTGTGACAGTTTAAAAAGTTGATAGTCTGAGGGCTGGTGTTGGGTCTGTGTTTATTGAATGTAACTAGGGGAGAGGTGCTACGGGAATAGCACACGTAGACAATTGTCATATCTACGCTTTCTTCACTGTGGCCATTACGATTCTGTCCTAGACTGCATAGACTCCCATGTATGTGTGATGGCTGTGTATATATGTACACACAGCCCCAACGTATGTTATGAAGAACTGAGCATTAAACTAGAGTAATTAGTATGCTTAAACTCAATAACAGAGGCCCTCAGAAATAAAGTATATGTCCATTCACATATCATAAATTTAATAGAATCCCAAAGAAAGATCTAACCTCTCAAAGTGTAGCCCAGACTGCAGTGAACTTTTGAACAGTATGGAATAGCAATGGGAAGAACCCTGCAGCTCTGGTAACAGCTAGCTACTCTAGTTTGGGTTATGGCTTCGAGAAACAGCATGACATTATCTAGAACTAGTTTACATAAGAATCCAGGCCATAGGATGACTTCTCCAAAACTTATTTTGGAAGGGTAGAACCTCTCATTAGTGACTGAATGGCTGCACACATCTGACAAGTAGAAGCAAAACAGCCACACAGGAAAAAAATGGAGGAAACAATCATATATAAACCATCACATTATTGTTATGCTTGTTCACAGACTCCAGTTCTTCTTCCATCTCATTTTTTCAATTACCTTTTCCTATCATCCCCAGTAATTAATGTAGGTGACCCGTAAAGACCTCCATGCAGTTGCTAGAGAAAGGTAGTGTTTGGCGACCTCAGTTCCCTGTGACAACTCATCAGAAATGCAGCGGAGTGCAACAACAGCTGGTGTTTCTGATAAGAAATCAGAATGGGCAGAGTCAGTGTTGGTGATTCAGTTATGCTGTAGATTTTGTCAGATGTACCACCAGAAAGGGATGGTGCTTGATTAGATTCATCCAATTGTAGTGATTGCTGGAATTTTGACGAGCAGCAGTTTATCTGCTGTAGAAAGGTGACAAAATGTAGAAAGGTGTCAACTGTCAAAATCCAAATGAAATTTTCTTCATAGATCTTCTGCAGGGAACTTGACTAGGAATCATTTGTCAGTGGAGATTGGACTGAAGGAAAAGACAAACTGTACCAAATGATTTTGCCAAACTTTAGTACTGTCTTCTGTGTTTAATATACAGCTTATCTTCACCTGTGTTTTTTGCTTTCCATAATAAAGTGATTATTTTGTGAAATATATGGAATAAATTTATTTTTGTTTTAAAGAACATTCTTCTTTATGTGACTCTTTTCGGGGGGAGGGAGTTGGATTCAATGCAATCTAATCTTCATTTCCTCTACTGTGAAAACAGTGAATGATGTGGATAACCTGTTCTATAGCTGTGTGGATTCATGTAGCTAATCCCTGGTCCTTGCCGATTTTGTTTGAGGTTAGTTCTTTGTCTGGAGTTTGATTGCAAACCATTTGACAAGATGGGAAAAGATTGTGTTTATTTTATTTTGTTTGTGCAGTACCATGTGCATTGTGGTTATGGAATAAATAATAATTGAAATGGAATTTGGAAGGGATTATTTATTGTCCTCTTCTCAGTTTCCTTAGATTGAGAAACATCTCCATATTAGCTAAGGAAAATGTAACATTTGGATATCGTGAAGATATCTGATTACTCCCATGAGGACTTAAATTAATTCCTCCGAATTCACTGTTTATGAGTGATTTTGATTTGGTGTAATATGGATTTTATTCTGCCCTTGAATGTTTTTGGACTATCATGCAGTTGAGAGAAAACAATGGGATGTGACTTGCCACGAAATACTGTCAGCGCTGTGAATTAGATGACAAAGCTTGTGGATATATAGAATTAGCATGAATGTGTGATTCTTTTCAAAGGTAAAGTGCTTCGGTGTGCTTTGTAGAAGCAGTAGTTTAGATGACTAGGCAGTATTTTTGATCCTTGTAATGATAGTCTAACTTGCTTTAAAGTTTAAAGCTAACAGTAAGTATTTGAGTGCAGTCAGTTGCAAAATTTAATTGCTCTGTTCTGCTGTAAGGATTCAAAGAGAGGGAGAACTTTTAAGGGTAGTGATGAAGAAGTATGATTCATGAAACATCAGGTTTATTGTGTGGAAATCGTAAGCCAGCAAAAATTCTTGCATGTTTTTGCAATAATAGGTACATGGTAATTTATGTGTTCTGCAGTTGTTTTTTTAACTCAGCAATACATTTTTAGAAAATCTGGATGTGTTATACCTATGCACTGCTGACCAAACTGTGTCCACCTCTCTTTCTTTACATCGATTCAAGGGCGGGCCCTGGAAGTTTACTGCTAAGGAGCGGCCATTCTGCAGGTGTAAGGAGGTCTCCTCCTGTGTGAAGAGGGAAGTCCTGAGCTGGGGACTTCCTTCAGGCCTGTTTGTAGAAGGCGCCTCATACATCTATGAATTTGTTTTTCAGAGAAATTATTTTTCAATAAGGCATGAATATGCACTAGGTAAATTACCATGCTTACAAACTAGTAAGAGAAAAATTGCCATTATCTAGAACAAGACCAATAAAAAAATTCTATGTAAAATTCAGTGATATTAATTACCAAGAAGTACAGAGTGCTTGGTTAGAAATACTATAAAATTTGCATTTATAATATTCACTGTCAGATGGAAAAGTCCAGAGGAGTTGAAATTAGTACTTCTTAAAACAAGAAGTACTGCTTTGGGGTTTTCACTGTTTTAAGGTCACCTGTGTACCTGTCCTTGCCATCCCTTGAAGAGTATCTTATCCTTTCTGTTAGTTTAATTCTGTGCCCCATTCTGAATTGACCCACATAGTTACTATGAATAAAGATTAAAATATCTTTTCAAGTTAGTTCATAAAGTACTTTGACTCCTAAGGAAATCTCAAAGGTGAGTTGCTGTTCCTTGTATTCTCACAGTACTGTCTTTCTTATTTCCCAACTTATTTTTCAGTTCCATAGAGACTGCTACACTTCATGATTACATCACTTTGTGTGGAATAACTTGATGGTCTGTAGAGATTTGTGCTGGTGTAAACAAACTATGCCTACAGCCCCATACCCTGACCATGCTGGAGCTAAAAAAATGTTTGGAAATAGATTTACAGAGATGAAGTATTTTTCCTAAGGTCCATAACTGCCTTCTCCCAGTATTTGTATTTTTCTGCCTTCTTGTCCAGAGCCAAATGGATGCTTGTCATTTGTTCATTTATGTGAAAGATCTAAATACCTGACAGAAAGTAAAGTCAACATCCTTCTTGTTTTTCAGTATCCAAATGCCTGAAACCAAACCTAGCACATCTAGTCGGACTCTTCTTGGCATCTAAACAACTGAGTGGAATTTAAGCACATTAATCATATTTAGTTGAGACAATATGCAGAGCTACCTATATCGCCAAGCTCTCTGTTTTCTGCTCAGAGAAATACGTGGTTGGTGCCAGACAACATCTAGGAAAAAACTGAGAGAGATCATTGTATATGAAAGACCTTTTGGGCCATATGGAGGCCGAACAGTGGCAAACTTATGCCACTTATGTGGCAAAAAAAATAATATTATGATGTTCTCTGTGGTAGTTTGTTTTCTGTAGCAGTGATGGCTGAAGATGAGATGGTGCATAGGGAAGCAAGGGTGATTCACATGGTGTTTGCTCCTGAGAGTTTGAACAGGTTTGTTTAAGGCATGTGGTAGATCCAAATCACCTGAGAGCTTCAATTTTTTAGTCAAATTTTGCATAAATTCTTGTGCTGCATAGAACTTAGGTTATGAACCGTATCAGATCTGCATTGTTCTCTGGCTTGCATGAAAACTAAACATGCGATGTAAATAAAACATTCAGTGCTGGCTTGTTTGCATACTCAGAACTTTAGGAAGAAGAGCATACTTTGTGGTCTTTGGTTTTACTCTTGCTGACTTGCTAGCAGAAATTTCCTTGACAATAAAACAAATAGCTTAGAACAATGCCACAGTGGACACCAAAATTATTCAAATGCAGCAGGAATGAGTTCATAAATATGTTTTCCCATACGGGAGGTGTGACTTCACAATTAATGTGTGCTCAGCTTCTTTCTTTGTCAAGTATATTTTATTATCTTTTTAAACTAAAAGCAATACAGTGTTAGAGTTAGATATTGCTTGCCTGTTTAGCAACAATAATAATAATTATTTTATTCTGCTGAAGTGCATGACAGTCACATTAGAGCTTGAGTTCATCGATGCTTTAGGCCAAGATCATCATGAAGACTAACCTGTGATTTTCCACACTCCCAAAAATCATACATTTGGATTTTAGGGCTTAGTTTTATTGTAGCTCTGCCAATTACAATATGATTTTCATATATGACTTTTCTACAGGTCTTGCTTTTTGTTCATTTCTCCACCTCTGCTTAGTTTCCCCTGCTTTCTTCTGAATGTCCAACCTCTGAAGTTGTACATTCTTTTTGTGGGAATCACATCAACCAACTATTGCCGAGACTCCTTTAGATTTTTAAGACAATTAGAAGAAGTTTTCAGGAGTTAAAAACTAGATGCTCATATGTAATTTGGAGAAATCTCATTTGTCCCATGAAAACGCAACTTTCATCATGGTTGTAGAGCCCAATACTGAAAAATACTATGTGGTACCAAGTTATCATTTGCTATGAGGTGTTCTGGTAGAATGACTATCTTACAGAAGCGAGGTGTTCACTGTCTGATTTTTGCATGGTAGAGAGAGAAGAAACTGTCTGAGAGGGAAAAATCAGCCCTGTAACATACTTTCCCTAAATGAAGGAAATCCTTTCTAATTGTTTCAACATTTATTCCTTAGTGGGACACTGCTTCTGGGTATCCAGTCCAGAATTGTTTGCAGTCTCCCATGCAATGTCCAACTATTAGAAATATTTTATTAGACCATTTTAATTTATTACACGCATGTGCCTTATTCTGAGGCAATTAGTTTCAACATCAGGCTTAATAACCCCATTTTGTATTTCTAATTGTCCCAGATATAAACTTTTATAAACCTTCCTGCAATTTTGTGGTACTCTGTAAAGCCTTCTATGGTGTCTAATTGCCTATATACTCCACTTCATTAGTTGTCTAAGCAAATAATTTTGGATTTGTATTAAATAAGAGAGTTTTTTCCTCTTTGACTGTTTTTCTGTCTTATGTGGTAACAGATGGGTTGCACTTAGTTCAATGAACCAGATGCAAAAAGAGCCAAATTTGCAGTAAAATACTGTTGATGTTGCATTTTTATCCACACACAATAAATTAAGTCAGCTTTCTGATTGTATAAAGTGAATGTTTACACTATTTCATTGTAACTAATTAAAATGTATCCACTCTGCTCTGTGAAACAACTAGCTTTCCCAGTCTGGATGGGCTCATCGGTATAGTTTGTGCATTTCTTACTGAAGCCATGTCAGCATGAGCAGCTCTTGTGTTGTGCTCCAGGCTGCTGTCTCTTGTTCCTGCTTCAGTAACCATCCCTCTGTGCCTGCACAGCTGTTTGTGGTACCATTCAGTGAACTGGGTTAGGAAACTAATTCATTTTTGTCCTTGGGATACTTTTGATTAAGGACCAGTTCCCTTTTCCAGTTTATCACATGGCCACACACATGGCTGCGCAGCCACAACTGGTGGATAGACACAGAGGAGAGAATAGACTAAGCTTAAATTGCACCACCATTGGGAGAAACTATCAAATATGCTCCACATGGCTGTGAAACATACAGTAATTTATCTTATCCTCTCTGATTTTTGTCCTTCCTTTTAGATAGTCATCTCTTTTTTTACTGGAGAAAGCATTAGTTGCAAAACTTTGGTCATAGGAGTATGTTATCCCTCAAACTTTTGAAATAAGTTTGGGCATTTAGAATCATACTCCTCCTGCAACATAGGGACTCCTGTAGAGTTGAGTTCCATAGTTTCATTCCTTTGGACTTTTATTACAAGAAAGTAATAAATTTTTAATCAAGAAGATATCACTTACCAAAAAGTGCATTTTTGCTCTTTTAGACTTGCTTGGTAAATGACTTGTATGTGAAACTGATTTTATGTGAAGGATTTTGGATAGTTCCTACTTTCCATCTGTTACATCTTTATTATAACTGTAGTTCCATTACAGCGTATTTTACCTGATTCTGATCTCTGTTTGGCATTGTAAATAGGGAATATTTCCATAGGAACCAATGAAATTACTGACATTGCAAAACATTGCTCTTCTTCCCCCCGTCCCCCAAATACTCTCTCAACTCTCATTTGCATTTATTAGTAGGCTATTATGAGTGATCAGAGTTCTTCAAAATTATTTTCTTGTGCCTGTTTATGAAAACATGCAATATTACAGTGTATTTGTCCAAACAACTTCATGATGATAGGTACAAATTACTCCTGTAGAAGATGGTGAGTGGGATAAGTATCTTCCTTTAATCTACATTAGGGAACAATGAAATACAGTATTGGATTTCCAATGCTAAAGCATGGCTGAAACACGGCTAATAAAAGTGTGGGTTTCCATGTTCCATATGGTTTCTAAGGATTTGTTAACAAACATTTCTGGTAGCACACAGTCAAATGTTGAGTTGGCTTAATTGCAACTGTTTGCAAATGGCAGAAAGGCAGCAGAAACATGGAATGATGTGAATGGTGATGATAGTGTTCCCTGGAGGGACAGCTTGGGGTTGGAAGTGGTGGCTGGAAAGAAGCCTGGAACTGTAGGCAAAGATTTGTACTTTGACTCCTGCTATGTTCAGGGAAACAGGACTCTGGAAACACACAGCAGGGCATGTGAGATACGCGACACTGAATTTCTCCACCTCACTGGAGATTGCAAACCCTTGAAAACAGATCATCTGAGTCAAAAGGGAAAATTGTAGTAGTTGGTGGAGCATCTGCTTTCTAGGGAGCCAAGCTTACAAGTGCTGTACATAGAATCTTCCGTGATGGTAAACAAACCCCTTGAAAATTTCACCCAAAGGTTGGAGGAAAACCTGAAACAGTGGTATATAGCAATTTTATTCACAGTCCTACTTCTGTGAAGTGTCTTTCTCATAAACAGCTAGCATGGCCACTGGCTTGAAAGTGGAGAACTTTTGCATTTCTCTTAGCAAATTTAGCAAGCAGGATTTCAGGAACAACAACAAAAAAACCTCCACAAAACTCAACTTGGAAAATAAATCT